>NC_140590.1:1799419639-1801819639 GCF_964204655.1 Triturus cristatus
TTGGTTAGTACTACAATTATATTAGTATGACACCCCTAATCATTTTTTTAAGTTTCAAATCCTGAGTGTATGGGGCAGATGGTTGCACTTGGTTTGCATCATAAAAGTGACATAAACATGCTGCAGGTAACAGGCAGATAAACTTTATTGCTTGATTAATAAAAACCATTGCTATGTGTTCCAAGAAAAAAAAGACATATCCAAGGTTACATATTTAAAATACATGCATACAAATCAGGACAATTAGCACCTTAGCGAGCGAGCAGGCCAAAGCAATAATAAAGTGCAGTTAAGTTGTCTGATTAGTGCTTAAAAACAGCCTCTTGCTGTAAACATTAAAAGCAGGTATGAGTAAAGTGCTGGGACTAAGATAATTTAAAAGTGCTCCCTTTTTCCCTGCAGCCAGGGTTTGTGCTCTTTCCAGATGCTGTTAGCCTGCACCAATTAAAAACAGTTTCAGAGGGAAGTGCATTCAGAGAAAGGTGCATTCAGGGGTCGATACCAGCCTAACCCTCCCAGCCCTCAGCAGCATGATCCGCGGCCTCAACCTCTTTTGAGAAATGACCCAAAAATGTAACCAAAGCAAAGTGCTTTTGAGGTTAACTTTCCAGTACAGTGTTCAATTGCGTTGGAAAGTGCCTCTAAAAGAACACAAATTAGCACTACATCCTTCTTGCATCAAAAGGCTTACAATAGGTTGTACGTGGACTTTCAAATAAACCCACTCATACATTTTGACGCTATTCCATATATACTAACTTTGGTAGAAAAGGATTTACATAAAAAGTTATGCTTCTGCTAGACAGGCGTAAAGTTGGAGAAAAGAAAGTAGTTTCTCCAAACCTTTCCAACTTTGCACTGTGCAGCACACATTCAAAGTGCAAACGTGTTAAACTTTATAAAAGCATCGAATTTTGGGTCAGAAGGGTAACTCTCCACTATGAAACCTATGCTTGACATCACACAAACACACTTGTACTATAGTGCATAAGTGACTGCATGACAGCCTAAGGTACACCATCCATAGAGGAGAGAGCAACAGCACCATATCCTATTAGATATGGTACTGTACTCTCCTTTCCACATAATGCAGCATTGCGTCCTGTTAGAAATGGGGGTCTCTAGTAGGCAATGGCTGGCCACTGTCCAAGTAGGGACCCTTCTTCCTAAGTCAGAGTAAGCGGGCTACACCCTTTGATAACCCCTGCTCAACCCTGTGGTAACGTAGCAAGAGCAGCTAGGCTTATCTCAGAGGCAGTGTGTGAAGCATTTATGACCATACACAGTAACACAGTGAAGGACACTACAAAGGGACACCACACAAGTAGCTATACAAAAATAAGTATCTTTATATATAGACTTAACACAAGACCAATAACAGTAAAAAGCCACAACACTAGAAAAATAGGGTCACTCTTGAAAGGCTGCAAAAATAGTTCAAAGTGTGCAAAGAGGAGTTCAGTTCAAAGCACTGCTCTCTGCGCCCCTTTTACTTACAAAGTACCTGGATTCTGTAGCAAAACAACCAAAAGGTCGCTAAGGAGCTGTAGCGGTGGTTTTCTTCACGCTAGACCAGCGATGCGTTGAATCTTTGCCGCAAGGGAGGATTATGCGCTGATCTGCAGAAGCGTGTGGGACAAAGCAACAAACTTCTCCACGCTAAGCCGGCGATGCGTT
Source organism: Triturus cristatus (assembly GCF_964204655.1). Classification (NCBI taxonomy): domain Eukaryota; kingdom Metazoa; phylum Chordata; class Amphibia; order Caudata; family Salamandridae; genus Triturus; species Triturus cristatus. Next base: position 1,799,421,317 of record NC_140590.1, read on the forward strand.
GAAATCCTTGCCGCGAGGGAGGATGATGCGCCGCGCCTGTTGCGTGTGCGATCTTGTTGCGATGAAAAGAAATGGCGTTCCGCGAGGGAGCGACAATCCTGATGTGATGCGATAAAAATGGCAGACGCCCGGCGTCCGCGCTGCGATGTCGTGAAGCGATGAACTCGATGCGATGATCTTTGGTTAGCGAGCACTTGGATGCCCGCAAACATGTGATTCAATAATCTTTGGGTTAGCGAGCAGTTGGCAGCCCGCAACCGCGCAATGCAATGATCCTTGGGTTAGCGAGCCTTTGGCAACCCGCAAACGTGCGATGCGATGATTTCCGGTAGCGAGCCCTCAGCGGCAGCAGCGCGATGATTTTTCATACGCGCTTCAGCTGCGGTGGCTCGCAAACGGGCGTTAACCACGATTTTCAGCATCTAAGATGAAGAGGGGATTCAAGGAATGGGGTAAGGCAAAATGAATGAGACCCTGTGGAAATGGATGAGGAGTTCCTGAGCCTCCCATATCTCACAGATATTCATTTGCCTTGACCTGAGAAGGGGTTGAGATGCCCCTTAAGGTTTTGGTACCAGAGATGCTGCAAGGGTCTGCATTATGTTCCTGGATCGCATGGCACATTAAAAAATTGTCCTTCATAGACCCATGAATTGCTGATATAAGCATGAATGACAATGTGTATATAAGCTTGTGTTGCACCGTGTGCAGTCTTCATCAAATACCGGTGTGCATCTAGCCGAAAGCAGCCCTCCATGTTAAATTAAGAATTAACGCAATCCAGCATTTACTACCACAGCAGATGCTGAAAGGCTGACTCAGCAGCTTTCCTTCTTCCCATGATATCACCAGCCCCACATATTGGTGCACTCCAGCCCCTAAATTAGCCCTTTGTTCATTCACCTAAATTTTCTGCCCACAAGGACAGACAACATAATTGCAAAAGTGATAGTTCAATTTTTACTACTGTTTCTTCATTACATGGAATTGTGATGTTGCTGGTGCTGGAAGTAGGTGTGTTGGAGGTGATGCAGAACACCCAAAACACCCAGTTTGGAGCTCAGAAAGTGATCAAGCAATGAAGATGCTTTTTAATTTTGTTTTGATCTTATCTCATTTGCTTTGAGTTCCATCACAAAGGTTAAATGTCAGGCTAATTCTGATAAATAGCTTTTTGGAACCTGATTAAGAATTTGTCGGTCCTCCTGTTGGCCCGCCACTGCTGTGCCTACAGGAGGACCGCCAAGCCTATTGTGTGCCTGCCCACCGGATTCTGAGTGTAACCCAGGTCAGGCGGGCAGTGCGGCGGCGTTCTCATGGTTGTGGTATGTTAAGCTCATAGGGGGGCCTAACATGCAGACTGCCACCGTGAGCGCGCCGACTGAACATTCCTGTATGGTGTGGCATTCAGCATGTCATGCATGCCACACCATGCAGGAATAGGGTTGCAATTCCAGGGGGCACAGCATGTGCCCCCCCTGCGTGCATCCCCAGGCCCAGGAGAGGCAGGGCGTCCTGTTAGGGCCTCTTTATGGCGGTCCAACCACCACGGCCGGAGTATTCCTCTAACCGCCACCCGCCATGCTCCTAATCTTACTCTTTTTACATTGGTCGTTGGTGTTTTCTTTTATTTCTCTGACTGCAAAGTAATTCAGTTTTTTTAAGTGATCTGTGCCACAATGTTGCTTGGGTACAGAGAGCATGAAAGTAAAGGCTGTAGGATGTAAATTGTTTCTAACGCACAACAGAATGTAGATATCTGTAAATGAACTGAAGAAATATATCAAATTATTTCAGGCAGTTAGGAAGCACAACTAAAGTAGATATATTGGCAATTCTGAAGAGTAATGTCAATAAAGATTTTAATAGGATGTAAACAAATCTAGACTCATTACATGGTGATGCACAAATGATAAATATTTGTAAAACTCAGTTTCCACATCTCATAATGTGTGCACTACATAGTTTTGTCAATAACACTGCATGTCTGTGCAACTGTATTGGTCACTGAAATGTGAAAAATTGCTGTCTTTAAATGACAGTGCACTACCTCACCATGTCTCAGTAATATATTTGCAACAGTGTGCTCAAAAGTAAATCATCAGCTACATACCACACGTTTACCGTGCTCCGACTGACTGGGCGTGGCTCATTTGGTAAACTTTGTGTGAGGCTTGGATTTTCACAATCCCTTTGACTTCTGTGATGTAACATTGACGGCAGCACCCCCACTCGGACACAGTGACAAGGAGACAAAGCAGGGGTGAGAAAGAACCTGCAAGAGGGACATATGCAGACAGGAAGCCTAGGGTGGTGGAATAAAGAGGCATGAGCTGGAATCAAGATCAGGAAGCCTAGAAAGTCACCCGAAAAAGAGTATTGGGCAACTCCAGCCCCTGACTCACGAGAAATAAAATGTCAACCCCACACACTCATCTTTGTTTCCAAATTAAGTATTGGGCAAGAGGCAGGGGTTCACAGACACAAGGGCTTTGAAAAGAATAATGTTCTGTTATGTGCAGCTTATTATCATTTTTCATATTCCCTTTTTGGAATCTTCATATCTGTCTACAGTCTTTCAGTTACATTTCTCTCATCTACCACCTTTTACATGAATTATGGTAATACAAATGCTCATCTCTAAAGACTCATGGTCCAGTCTCCCCATACCCGCCCGAAATGAAAAGAATCATTAAAACAAAGAAGACAAGAATGGGCCGCTCTCCTAAAATGCACCTGTGACAGCTTCATACAGCCAGTAGACCCATCCAAAGGCTTCCTGTAGTGCAAGGAAGAAACAATACCCATCCCTGCCTTGCAATGCAATCTCTTTGGTGTTGTACTACATGAATGACTGTGATACACGAAGAGCTCACAGTGTACAGGCAGCCACCTCTAACACTCACTGCTTAGAACTTAATCAGCTGAACACTTGGGACTTGTAAATATTTGCATGTTTATTTACCTACATATAACTTGACTCCTACACCTAGATGCAACTTTCCACTTTTTTGCTATCCTCAATTTACAATTGGAGGTTAGCACCTAGGTCAAACAAGGGGTTAGAACCTCTGATAACAAAATTTAAAATTGTATTGTTTTACTGGTAAATATCAAGCTGTTTGTAGAGATCTCCTTATGGGGAAGTATAGTGAAAATAAAGTTGTTTTTTTCATTAAAAAGAATATTAAAAAAGTATTTTATTGTATAAAGTAAATGCGAATAATATAAAGAATTTAATATTAAAATCAAAATAATGAAAGATTTTACAACACGTTAACACATAAACTTACATATGTATAAACATTTAAAATGTTTTAAAAAATGTTAAATCATTCTTTTTTTTTTTTAGCAGAAGCGTAAAGAGTAAAACATCAATCGATAAAAACAGGGCATTGTAAGACACACTTTGACCAATATTCAGAAACAATTGAGTAAAATAGCTACTATAAAGTGCATAATGGCATATTTCTGCAATAACCTGATAAAATGCGTATTTTATAAAATTCAGAGGCTACAATCCCTACTTAATTCTAAAGTGCGGTGCTAAAGTGCTAAAGTGCATCCAGCGCAAATTTCCTTCACCATCCTTAGCCACTCATCTTAATCTGCTGTATTAAAGTACATTATTGTTTTTTTTGTCCCCCCCTTTTTTTGTAAATTATTTTTATAACCCCCCTGCATTCTAACCAAGACTTTGTGGTATGATATTGACTTCTTCGTCCACCGTATTGTCTAGCATTTTAATTGCTCCTACTCTGTTTGCATATGCTTCTTCAAATTTCCTTGTGCATTTCATCTTATTTAGCCACCCGCATAAGTAGGCATTTTTGAGGACCTCCAATTCTGTAGTATCAGGGAGCATGAGACGAGGGAAGCAATTGCTATTAATGTCTCCTCACCTCTTGTTATTGCTAACTTCACCCCTTCTCTGGTAAAACCAAAGAGAGCTACATCTACTTCGGGATCTAATCTCTTCTGGATCCCCTGGCCAGGGGCGTAACACAGGCCCCTGCATCCCCCGTGGTGCGGGGGGCCCCCCAGCTCCAGGGGGCCCCCTCAGAACAGAACTACGGTCTAAGGCCTCCGGATAAAATGCGGAGTGGGGGCCCCTCTGTTTACATTGCAGGGGGGCCCCTTAAACTTTTGTTACGCCACTGCCCCAGGCTAACGGCAAAAAAGATCCTTTCCCAAAATTGCGCTAGCCTTGGACACATAAAAAATGTATGCAGCCAATCTCCCATATATTCTGCCTGGCAACGAAAGCATATATTCTCCAATTCTGGATAGATTTTATGGAGTGCTGTAGGTGTATAATATGCCATCCATCGAGACAAAAAGGCCATTCGTTTAAAATTAGCAGCACCTAAGGCATTGCTACCTAACTGAGAAATGGCCTGCCAATCCCGATTTGAAGCGTACATTGTGTCTCCTGAGTGACTTTTTCAAGAATTTTTTTAACCAACATTGATTCTTCCTGGAAGCATAAAAGGCGGTACCAGTTCCCCACCCCTATTAACTTTACTCCCAGTAGGGCAGTAACAAATTTTGTGCGACCGATACTTGAAGGGAGATTGTAGCTATTTAAAAAATATACAATCTGTATGTATTAAAAAAAACAAGGTTTGCTCCGGTCACCACTTTTATTGTGGACCTCTTGCCAAGTAATCACTTATGGCTTTGGCAAAGTGGGATCGGGCTGCCATGCCAACACCAAAGCCAACCGCCAGCTGCGTGCCAGATTAGGAGTTTTCTCCTGGTCTGGAGGGTGGTCTTTTGGCGGTCCCATGGTGCTGCCGTTCGAAGGCTCATAAGTAAGCCCTAGAAAGGCAGCACCGAGGGACTACCAAAAACTGTTGCTTCAGGGCATGGACTGTGAAGTCCCTGTCATGCTAGAACAGGGGGTACATGCACACAGAGGGGCACCCCATGTGCCTCCCTGAATGCATCCCTAGGCCTTGAGGGAACAGGGGGACCTGTAGGTCCTCCATTGTTGTTTCATCACCACACTTTTCATGGCTGGCTCACTACCATGAAAACTGTGGTGGTGAGGAAACTCATAATATTCTTGGCGGTTCAGCAGCTGCACCACCAGCATATTATGGCCTCTGACCGCTGCACCACCGTCACAGGATCAAGGATCCCATAGGTAGCAGCAGTCCTGTGGAGGTCCCTCCACCATGGTCGTAATACGGCAGGTGGATCACCACCACGGGTTCAGCAGTCCAATGGACCGCCAAACTCGTAATCGGGCCCTAGGTGTTCCAATATTTCCAACTAGGAAAAGCATAACCTACAACAAAATAATTCATGGAATTTTCCCATCTAGCCCTAAATCCATTTCATGGGATTAAATGGAGCCAAATACAGATCAAAGTAATGACGGATCAATACACTTCCGTGCACAATTCGGTTCATATGTGTACAAAATGTTCATTTAAAATCAGTGGCACAAAAATACACTTTTAGCTTGTAAGTTTCAAGATGTGCTAAATATAATGTCCATAGCTTCATATTGATTGAATAACTATCTCTCTCCAAATGTACCTCCTCATGACACCATCAGTAGAAGACTGGTGCTTAAAACAACAGCTAATTAATTTTGATTCAAAATCTCTCTCCTGTTTCAAAGTGTACTTGGCCCTGTACAGCCCAAGTTAAAGTTGGCAAAAACATTATCCCCACTACTCAAAGAAAAGGGCCAGGCCAAACATATCTATAAAAGCAATGTTTATTGCTAAGGCATCTATCTTAAATGAGGCTAAGGGCTGAAATGGCCTCCATTCTCCTCTAGCCAAATCCCTAAATACTTATAGGCATTATTCAGGTGCCTCTTCTGACTTTTGCGGCTTTCACTCAAAAATTAAGATTTCTGCTTTGTAGACATTTGCTGACAATTTATGCACAGGACAGAAGTGACCCAGGGATGAGAGCATCTTCTGCAGACCAAAGTCACTCCTATACAGCAGTACAGTATCATCTACATGCTGGAGAAATGGTAGCTGTTGGTCTCATAACTTTGGTGGAGGCATGTTTACATTCTTTAGATCATTATATAAATGTGTGCAGTAGTGGGCCAACATACATCATTGTTTGTGCTTTTTATTTGTGCGAATTCAACTCTTTTGTATCTCGGTTTTACAAAGATTTATTTTCTCCAGCTATTTTCTTGTATAAAGCAATAATGGACCTTATATCTTATATCGGACAATCAGCCAGTTTCTTCCAAATTATAGGATCACCTGGATCTAAAGCTTTACTGAAATCAATGAAAGAGGTATATTAAAGTGACTCTTAAGTTGTTAATTATCATGCATTTCAAATGGCAAAGTCATTAAATTGTCTTCTGTACCACAATTTGCATGAAAATCTATTTGACAGTGTGGCGGTAGATTTCTGTATTCCGCTCAGTCTTCTAGCTCATGCGGTAAGACCTTCCCTCCACATCCAGCAACAGTTCAATAAAGTGGAGTGTGATCAGGTCATATAAGATGGGTACAAGATGGAACCCATCCATCTATCTGAGATTTGTCAGATTAAGTGACATTGTTTATACAAACTATTGAGACACATAATCCATCCATCTAAATTTTCAGGAATGATAGCTCCTCGTACTCCTTTTGAACTAGAGGTTTCACCACTCCTCAAGATATGCATCACTTTTCTCCCATCATTTATGCCAGTATTCTTTATGACATTTCCAGTCACATCTGGATCAGTGCACTCTATGATTTGACTCTTATTACATTGTAATGTGATCATTCCATTTAGCAGGATTTATTTTGCTTTTCTTCTCCAACCTATTTTTATTGTTAAGTTTATTCACCCAGTGCCAGTATTTTCATGGATTTCTGTTTGTGCTGATGGGAAAAAATACATATGGCTTTAGATTGTTCCTGTCAAATTAGCAATAAAAAAAGTTAAACTTTTTAACCTTATATATTTGCTAATTAAGAGCTATAATTCTTAATCATGCATATCTATTTCGTTACCTTTTAGCTAACAAACAATCTTCTGTACACCATTTTTTCTATTTGTTTTTATTGAAGTTCCTAGAAATCAATTGAATTTTTATGAAAAAAAATACCTAGGTTTTCAAATAATTTCTCCAACCTATCAACATTTGCCAAACATATATTAAGTAGGGGGAGACTACCAAAGAAATTATTTAGCAAATTTGGAAAATATGGAAGCATTGCAAGAACTTATGTTTGTATTTTCTTTTATTTACTTCTGATTGACAGCCAATGTGTTTTGTTTGAGAATAGGAATAATGAGTAGCATATGGGGGATGATCATTTGAGAGTTGAGAATTCTGGAATTGGAAACCTATGTTATGTTGTCCACCCACCAACATTGTCCAAAGTCTTTGTTTTTTACTGCATTGGTTTGACTACATGAGAATTTGGCCATCTAAATCTTCTTTTAAGGTTCAGCAAGCCTGACTCTCAGTTCCTGCAACCAAAATGGCTGACAGGAGAAGAAGCTCAAGAGAGAAATCTCCATTGGTTCACTTCTCAGCTTATTATCAACCAGCTTTATAATTGAATCCAAAAGTAGAGGACTATAATCATCATAAAATCATCATTTAATATACAATTGGGAGCTTTCTCTGCTCAAAATAAATTTGAATTACAATCCCCTAAAATAATATATTATATAATGATGTGCCAGTCTAAATATTTTGAAGGATTTCAATGACTGTTAAAATTGGTTTCCTATTAGAAAAGAACAGATGCATGTCGACATTACATAAAACTAAAATAATATCTTTGTCTGAAAATTGGTTTTAATGAAGTATTTAACAGTAACTAAACTAATACATTTAACCATCTTCTACAGGTCTATTTTAAAATGGGTGGCCACATAAGCTGCAAGTTCTCCACTTTAGGATTTAATTTTAAAGCTGTCTCATAATATGCTGAGAAGCAATCCAGTGGAAATCTCTCTCTTCAGCTTTTTCTCCAATCAGCCATTTTGATTAGAGGAGGATGCCAGGTTAGCCAAGTCCCAGCTGGGGACCACAAATCAAATTCAGGTTTCACTGACTGCTACTACAAACTCATGGCCAGCTTCACAGATCTATGGTGATTGTTGGATTTGTAGTCTTTATCTGGGAAAGTAAAGTATCAGTAAAGTAAGTATTCAAACAAAGTAAAAGTGAAGTCAACTAGTCTGAGTGCTCAGAAACAGCACAAGTCTGGTATGAAGCCCTAGGTAAAAATAATTGTTTATTTAAACTACATTTACACCATATAGATAGAATAGTAGTAGACTAGATGGAATATGACTAATATGGAATTATGTGTTCCTTATAAAGGAATTTGGATTTATACATTTTAGATTGGCCTTTCTCATGCTGGAAGGGACACTGACGTGCATGCCCATCCCTGATAGTATTCATGTTCCTTATAGTTTGAGTTTTTTTCACTGGGTGGCACATTTGTTTGTTTGGCATAAATGAAAGAGCCCTGATGTTGTATGCTGTCATTTTTGTTCTTCCTCTGTAGCTACATAGTGTAGAGTACTACCGCTCGGCCCATGTACTGGCTGCACTATTGGAGCAAAAGGGCTGCCCCCTCCAGTACAAAAAAGAGCCAAAGAGAGTGTGGCAGAGGTTAGGCAGAGATGCACACTCTGTTAAAAGAAATAGAAACAATTTAAAGGAGAGACATGTGGAGAACCGCGTTAAATATTAAAAAAAGAAAATTATGTGAGGTGTAACATGGAGAGAGGTTTTGAAAGTGAACCATTGCTCCAGATACAGGTGTTGGCCCTCCCCTACAACCAGCCAATGTTTCTGCTCTTCCAGGAACTAGCAAATCAGTCCTGTGGAAGGAGTATGGCAATAAATAGAAAGTAAGCGATGTGTGGAGGTGGGTGTGAGAGAGCCCCAGTATAAAAAAAAGCACATAGAGTTTTCCCTTTGATACTGTTGCACCACATACATCTGTGGAATCCCTCCAGTAAAAAGTCCTAGATACATTTAAAAGTTGAGTATTGCTGGAAGTTGCACTGGTAGAGAAATCAATGAATGGGACATATGTGTGGGGTCAGAGAACTGAGATAATGTGGTCACCTAGGAGTTTGAACCAGTCAGTGATACAATGCCTTGTGGATAGGAACTTGGAGCTGGGATAAAAGCATGCTTTTGATGATCAAGGGGTAGGTGAGAAAGGTTGCAGGTGTGAGGTTGGGGGAAGATCATCTAGTATTGACAAGAGGCAAGTAAGCTATACAACAGCTACACAGAGTGCACATTTTGCATCAACATCATGCTGCCTCAGCACATTCGAGGTCTAGTGCAATGTTTCACAATAATATGTGTGTAAGCTCAGTGGTAGGGTAATCATGGCTCATCTGATTTGGCTGTCACAACCCGAAGGTAACAATACCTTTTCCACTGGACTTGAAAAACTATAAGAACACTAAAGTTGTGATTGCTACAGCGTGAATGCAAGAAAGAACAGAAAGGCAATGCTTTGCACTTAACTGCTGGGTTAAAGCAGGTTGGGGAAATTGAGGCCTTTGGCAGACCATGCATGCTTTTTCCTCCATGACCGGTTAAGAAAAGAAAGACAAAACTCACATGAAAGGTGACTCATGTGTAACAGTACTCTTAGATAAATTGTGGGCATTGGAGGTATAGTTGTCTGTGAAGTTAAATTTAACAAAACAACACAATGGTGGCAGCCATTGAACAAATCTCAGCACTGTCATGTCAAACCCTTGCTTGGCACACTACTACTTAGCATACAGCAGTGGTGTACAGAAATGGTCTGTAGCTCTGATGCCCAACTACATTTTGACAAGTACCCCAGTGTTTGCCCTCTATTGTATTCAACAATCTGCAAGTCTACTTGGGTTGCTCTTCATCTGAACACTAGTTTATCACCAGAGCCAGGCTCTCTCAGTCTGGCTTGTTTTAAAAGAGAAATCCAAACTTGAATGAGAATGGCTTTGATTCCTCATCCAATGCAAAGAGATGACCGGTCGCAGTGTTGGTTAAAAATATACTCCAAGAATACTTTGGAGGAGATTGCCAACTGGCTCTACCATATAAAACCCTGGTGAGTCCCTCTATTGCAAAATTTTACATCAGGCAATTAAGTACTGTTTTTAGTTTTAGGATGCAGTAAAATCTAGTGTGATCTAGTGCTGATCTGCCTCATATCCTACTGCTTCCTTCAGTGATCTGAGCTATTAACTACACACTTTTTAGCCAGCATAGATGTAAGGCATTTACTGTTCTTCAAACCTTTCTTTGCTAATGTTGCAATTGCTTTTTTATTTTTAATAATTTTTATTGATCAGACATCAATAGCCCTACATACAAAGCAAGCCATCCATATGTATCTTCCAAACCAATTACTATATTATAACCACATTGTTTGAAATTGGGATGGTTGACTGGGGTATAAACATTAGTCAAACAGCAACCACAATTTGTGTCAGGGTAAGTGTCAGGCAAACCCTAAATTAACCTTTGTTGACCCTCTGGTAGCTTAGCACAGATCAGTGAGGCTTAACTTTGAGGCAGTATGTAAAGTTTTGTGCAGCACTTCAAACTGTAAAACAGTGAAAACACCACACAAAAAGAACACACCGAGTTAGAAAAATAGTTAAATAAAACAAGACCAAATGACAAACATTCAATAGGCATAACTTGAGATATTAGATTTCAAAGTTGTAGGTAAAGCTAGTGCCTAGGAGCAAAAAGCACTGTTTGGGATATCTGGTCTTGCCAGACCATGAGAAATTCAAACCTGCTGGTCGACCGCAATTTAGCGTGGACCTGCTACAGGGACCCTGTTAGGCCAGCTGAACCAAAGTACCTTAATCTGAGGTTGATGAGCATTGTGTGAATTGGGTTGAGGATGCGTAGCAGAGCAAAGGTGATGTGCCAGTTCAGAGATGGGGCAAGGCTGTGGTGTAAGATTCTGATGCGTTCATGGACATCGAAGGATCCTGTCGACGGGGCTTGCGATGGGAATACCAGTGTCAAGGAAGTATTGTGCAGTCGAGGTGATATGTCATGAAGATGGAGGGATTAGGTATCATTAAATAAATAAATAATACTTATTTTGTCATCTGTCGCCTTTCCCTTCTGCACCCTGCCCCTGCCTACTGCGCTTACCTGTGCCAGCCACCACTGGCGGGTTCTGATCCACACAGCAGCAGCAATGCATCAGTTCAGAAGAGGATGCTTCAGTTCCACTTGACCAAACACCTTAGGCCCACTTCCAAGAGTCCAGGACTGTGGTAGCACCACTTGGCAGGGTGGTTGGAAGTCTTTTATGTCCTTGAGACTTCAGATCAGGAGGCCAGCCAACTTGCCCTTGGAGTCACTCTGGGTTCATGTGTTGCAGGTCCAGTGCTTCTCACCCAGGCAGAAGGGCAGCAGGCCAGCAGGTCAGCACAGCAAAGCAGGAGTCCAACAAAGCAGCAGTTCAGCAGAGTGGCAGTCCTATCAGCATCACAGAGTCTTCACAGGTCCAGAAGTGTACTGAAGTGGTCAATCAATCAATCAACCAATCAAGGTTTTGTAGAGCGCACTACTCACCCGTAAGGGTCCCAATGTGCTGGAAGAGGGGGTGTGAGCAGCTCCATTGGGGTAATTTGAAGAGTCAGGTCTTGGGGTCCTTTTTGAATTGGTGCAGTGTAAGGCTTCATCAGAGATGAAGGGAGAGTTTGTTCCAGGTCTTGGCTGTGGGGTAGGAGGAGGATCTTCCACCTGCTCTGGTCCTGTAGAAACAAGTGACAGTGGCTAGGTAGAGGTCGGCTGAGAGGAGGTTTCTTCTGGGGGCATGAAAGGAGATTCGGTCATTGAGGTATTGGGGTCCGGTATTGTGGAGGGCATTGTAGGCATGTGTGAGAAGCTTGAAGGTTATTCCTATTTCAACAGGGAGCCAGTGGAGGTCACAGAGGTGTTGGGTGATATGGTTGTGTCGTGAAATGTCGAGGATAAGTATGGCTGCAGTGTTCTGGACAGTCTGGAGTTTGCTGAGGAGTTTTTTGTTGATTCCAGAATAGAGAGTGTTCCTGCAGTCCAGTCTACTGGTGATGAGTGTGTGGGTGCCTGTTTTCCTGGGGTTGGGGATCCACTTAAAAGTCTTGTGAAGTATGCCGATGGTGATGAAGCATGCTGAGGATACTGCGTTGATATGGCGATTCATGTTGAGTGAAGAGTCAAGTTGGATGTTGAGGTTGTGTGCGTGGTCTGATAGGGTGGGTGGGTTTCAGAGGGTGGGGCCACCTGGTATTGTCCCATATGGAGGGGGTTGAGCTGAGGATGAGGACTTATGTTTTCTCTGAGTTGAGATTCAGGCAGCTGTTGCTCATCTAGGTCGTGACGGCTTTCATCCTTTCTTGGATATTGCGCCTGGTGATGGATTCCTTGGTGAGGGAGAGGATGAGCTGGGTGTCATCGGCATAGGAGATGATGTTGAGTCTCTGATTTCTTACAATAGTTACGAGGGGGGCCATGTAGATGTTGAAGAGTGTGTGGCTGAGGGAGGATCCTTGGGGTACTCCACATTTGATCTCTGTCAGTTCTGAGAGGAAGGGCAGGAGTCTTATTTTCTGTGTTCTGTCTGAGAGGAAAGATTGTATCCAGTCTAAGGTAATTCCTCGGATGCCGGCATTGTAGAGCCTGGTAGCTAGTGTGCAATGTGAGACAGTGTCGAAAGCTGCTGATAGCACCAGGAGGATGAGGGCTGCCTTGTGGCCTTGGTCAAGGTGGTTGTTGTGTCTGAGGTCCAATACTTATACCCAGTTGTGCCTTTGAAGTGGGGGAGACTTCAAAGACATGCTTTCGAAGTTCACAGAGGTCCTCCCTTTCTGTCCAGGATCCAGAATCACTACAGTGGGCTATGCAACCCTTTGTGTCAGGACAGGATACAGTCTATTCAGGTGTAAGTGAGGCTGGGTCCAGCTACTCCCTCCCATCCTTCCACGATGGCTCATCAAGTCACACATAACCTCCCATTGTGTGTGGCTGTCTAAGGGGGGATGCACAAAGTCCAACTGCCACCCACCCCAGTCATGTGATCAGAGAGCAGTCACTAAATGGCAAAGTAAGAAAATGCCAACTTTCTAAAAGTGGCATTCTCAGAATTGCAAATTAAAATTCGACTTCACCATAAGTTGGGATTCTAAATTGTGATTCCAGAGACATCAAACTTGAAAAGTCTATCTCTCGATAGTTGAGATTCCACCTTCCCAATATTATCCTACAGGAGACATAGGGTTTGCAGTATTTATAAACTAATTTGAGCGTTTTTCATGACTGGCACATGTAAAGCTTAAAGTTATATGGCCTGCCTTTTAAATGCATTGCATCCTGCCGTCTGGGTTGTCTAGGGCCTACCTTAGGAGTGAAATATATGCATAAAAACGGAAGGTGTGGGCCTGGCAATTTTTTTTTTGCCAGGTTGAAATGGCAGTTTAAACTGCACACATAGGCTCTGCAAAGGCAGGCCAGAGCCATGGTAAGAAGGCTAAGTAAGTGGGTGGTACAAGGAGTGCTACATTAAATATACACTGAAACAAATGTAAATACCTTCAAATACATGATGATCTATAAATATTGGGACCTAATCACAAACGGCACTTTGTAATAAGTACAATAGTACAATGAAATAATACTCACATATTACAAATGCTTTTGATAAACCTGCAGGCAGAGATCTCTGCCTCACTAATCATTCCTGTACAGAGATCTCTGCCATGTGTACAAGTAGATACATGTTTTTGTAATAAATGTGGGCCTGACTTGGCAGAGTGGCTAGAAAATGGGCATTATTTATTGTTTAGTGTGAGTGGTTTATGGAAAGTTAAAAAGAGCTTTAAAATGGAACATGCTCCTACAAATACACACCCAAAAAGGGTAAGACTATTTCTATTCATAAACAAAAGTTCTAAAGTTGCAATAGTTCAAATAGGGACAAAACAGGCTCACATGTACTCTTGCCAAGGCTTGGAGTAAGTCAAGAACTAGACATCGCCATTCAAAGGTACTGTAACACACTTCCACAAAAAAATATTAGGCAAGAAATGGTAACAGAAAACATAGTAAAACAAATGGAAAACTTTTATTTAAAACTTTCAATGTTTTAGTTTACTGTTAATTTTTTATTATTTATGTTTCATAAAATCATAATACAGCAAGGCTTACAACACTTGCAACACACCTGCTAAAAGAAGGGAGGGGGGAGATTGATGACTTAGAACTCCACAACCCATCTACAGGTGAAGTTCATTACAACACCAACCAATCACATTCAGCCTCACCACAGAAAAATGAAATCACACACTGACAACATTTTTCCCTTCACTCTGTTTGTGAATGATTTTGTAGCTTTGCCAATCATTTTGAGGAAAAATTATTTGAGGAGGAGAGAGAGAGTCTAGAGCCAAAGGATCAACACCATTGGCACATCTATCAAAGCAATGATTGCCAGTTACCACTTCTCCCCTGAAGTGGTCCTTTACCTGGTTGCAGACTAGGAATACGATTTATACACAGCCTCCCACATGGTGTCCTTGAACATGTCAAAATATAGGCTGCACTCAATTTCATGGCCAGTGGGTATTTCCAGATGGTCAGTTCTGGCAATGTAGGCATGTCACTGGCAAGCCAAGCTAGATGTTTGCATCAGGTACTAAGATGCATCAATAGAATATCGTACCAGCTTGTTGACTCACACTCACTGGAGGAAAGGGAAAGGAGGGCAAGGCCTGCTTCTCTGATGTCATAGGTGTCATTGGTTGCACCCACATGGCACATTAGCTTCCACACCACACACATCTGCTTTCCTGTAACAGACACTGCATCAATGTGACAGCTGTCTGAGATGCCAGGAGCTGCTTGACTGACTCATAATCTGCCTTTTCTAGAAGAGCACACGGCTACATTTTCTGTTAGTCATGTCTTGAATGATGTTTTTGTTGCTGAGGATTTTGGTGACACGTGACTCATTGGTATTTTACTGCATTTCAAACAAGGGATACATGTGCATTGGGGAATGACATCTCTAACATACTCACTCGTTCCTTGACAACACAGTAGATACACATGACTACAACAATCACTGCATTCATGCTTGTGTACATGATGAGGACATTTACAATAGAAGCACATTTTACAAAATATTATATATTTTTGCTGCAGGTCATTCAGGATATGCTCTTTCTCCTCATACCATCCCAACGCCCAACCACACTACCACAACAAAGGTACAATAAGTCACATATATGAATGCAAGTCATCATTGAACAAAAATGTGTCTAAATCATGCAGGGTGTAGTCTGATGCTTGTTGCACTACTTTACAATATGATGTGGCTTACCTATAGACATTACCTCTAATATACAGCTCTGTTCAGATTCATGGGTGGATTACAGAACAGAAGTCTGGATATGTAAGTGCAAGATCAACTGAATAACTCATTTTTCACTTGAACTTCTAATGTGGTTGCTTCATTTATGTGATTGGACAGTGTATAGTCAATCATGAATGGTGGACTAGTAGAAAAACTTCATGTACCATTCTGAAACAATACAGTTTCAGTAGTATAATTTTAAAATGAAACGTAATATGCCCTCATACCTTATTACATTTACACTTCCATTTCACAATAAATCTATCAACTCTGAGCACTAAAGTGAAATCAATCACTTTAAATTTACAACAAGTCACAATCCACTAACTATAACAAAAACTGTCTTCCCCCAGTGTTTTTAGCATTTTCAGTATGTACGGTAAGGGTGTGTGAAACTTGCATAATTTGATGTAGCGTGATTACTTAAAATTACTGCAAAAATATGCAAAATGCATCTCGTTCTTAAAAAATGTAGTCCTTTTGAGAAAAAATTAAACTTGAAAATATAATTTCAAGTTGATTACCAGTTGCTCACATTCAAAACGCTGCCACTCGCATTCGGATTTGTAGTTTTGTGCTAACAAATTACCTGAATGGTCAGCTCAGATAAGAAATACACCTGAAATGTTTGTTGGCTGCCCATGTTAAAGGAACTGCTGCTCATGCTTAAAGCACTGCCATTCCTGTGCGAATTTGTAGTTTTGTGCTCAAATAATTACCCAAATGGTCTACATGGGTGATAAATCTACCTTAAATACCACTTGCATTAAAAAATTAACTGAACAATACATCTTATGTTAAAATTTCTACACAAAATTATGCGATGTGGTGTAATGGCATAATCTCAGTAATTTGAAAATGATTGGAACTAATGGCAGACTCCAAATGCCGCACCTCTTTGCTGTGTTCCCATATGGTATGAATAATAATATGATTATAGTGGGTGTGCACAAAAATGCTCCTGCATCCGCCGTTAAAGGACACAGACTGCCAAGCAGATAAACAAAATTTGAAAATGATTGGAGCAGTGCACTACCAAATGTTCAGTTAAAGTCACACCAAGTGGTCAATTTTCTTTCCATAGAAATAGTCTTTATTGTAGTTATCCAACAGAAATATGAAGAACGTCTCAGCCAACGCGTGGTCACCATACACCCGGTGGCGGTTTGAGGAAGGAGCACGGCTCCAGAATTCATTGTCGTGCCCTTATCAAGGAGGCATTGACGTTTACCTCAGACATGCCAAATATTATGAAATAACACGGAAATACCACGTCAACTTTATTGGCTCCTCTAGAGACGGACTCTCAACAATACAGATAGTGGACTGACTGTGGAATTAAGATTTATTCTCAAGCATGCCCTGACGAAGTTCAATTCTTTGAACGAAACGCGTTAGCTGAGACGTTCTTCATATTTTTGTTGCATAACTACAATAAAGACTATTTCTATGGAAAGAAAATTGACCACTTGGTGTGACTTTAACTGAACATTTGGTAGTGCACTGCTCCAGTCATTTTCAAATTTTGTTTATCTGCTTGGCAGTCTGTGTCCTTTAACGGCGGATGCAGGAGCATTTTTGTGCACACCCACTATAATCATATTATTATTCATACCATATGGGAACACAGCAAAGAGGTGCGGCATTTGGAGTCTGCCATTAGTTCTTGTCCTTTTGCATAATCTCAGTAACTTCACGTAAATTTTGTTATGTGAAATTACCAAAATTATGCTGGCATATTTAGAATTTCACCCAGGTCTAAGGCAGGGTGGGGCTATCCATTCTCATTGCAGGCATCTCTGCCTACACTTACAAAAAGGAAATGACATACAGGGTCAGAATGTCAGCCATGTTCCGATCACTTCTAAGCCGTCCACTCGCTGCAACATATACCTCCATCCTGCTGCAGCTTTGCACATGATGCAGTGAAGGGGGTGTTCACACAGGAAAGGGAAAAAGTGCCCCAAGAGCTAATCAGAAATTTGTTTCTGGCCAGGATTAAGGCCCAGGACATTATTAATACATCTTCCTGTCGAACACTGACCTTAAGAATAGCACAATACTAACAAACTACTCACTCACTGCACCACCAGCTCCCTTCTCAATGAGATATTGGAAGTTTCAATGTTCCCAAGAGAGTGCAAAGGGTGTTGGGGAAGGAATAGCAAGAAGGGAGATTTGAAACAGTAAAGCTAAATGGTTAGAATGTACCAAACTCTGAACTCCCTGGTTTGCACTTGTTTTTTCAATAGGCTTTTATGTAATAGATGTAGGGCATGACTTATACTTTGACGGAGGACGTTTGTACCCTTACCATGAGAGAGAACATTACTCCCACAGTAGCAAGGGTACTTTGCTTGACATATTTGGAGATGAACTCATGGACCACCTGACATCTTTTGCATTTCCAACCGCAGTCACTGTGGTCCCTGTAAATGCATTGAAAGGTTGACAGCTGGCTCTGTCAATATGACAGAGGTGTGCGTCAAACTTTCAGCATTTTCTTTATGTTCAAAATATAAAATGCCCCTTACCACCCTGTTTTACATGGTGGTGATTGACAATGAAAGCTGGCCATGTGCTCACTCACTCTAAATGAGGTGGGAAAACACAAGGCCAAACCTCTGACAACCCTTTGTGTGTTGTAGGTGAATGTAGGGGATGAATATGCCCTACACGCATCTCTAAATGAGGTGGGCAGAACTTCACTTTGGAGGGGAGGGTACTCTGTCGCTATTGTGATAGATTACCCTTCCTGCAAAGTCTAAATTGGGCCCTTAGTCTCCAGAATCACTCTGCCAATTATTTGGGAAGTCAGATAAAATGGGTGCTCCTCGATTAGTAACAGGCACAACAGTAAAGAAATAAAATATTAGTAATCATGAGGCTCTCAGAGCACTCATATGTTTGTTTTATTCATAACATTTAGGTTTAGATCTGCCGTCAGCTGAGCTAAGCCATATATCCGCAAAGTGTAATGATTTTCCAATGTAACACATTTTTACTAGTCACAACCATTTCAGCCACAGAGCATTTAACCAAATACTGCTAATTCTTCACAAAGAATGTTTACAGTATATTAATTATGCTTCAAATGTTATTCATTTTTCCCCCCAAAATGTGTCATTGTAATTCTACCAAGGTTGAATGGAATACTCCATAACTCTTTTACCAATACACAGTCAAATAATTGAGAGGAACTGCTCCTGCCCAGCAAGCTCCAACTGTTCCTTTCGTGTTTCCACAAGAGTGAGCACATGTGGCTGGACATGATCACTTTCAATACAGCAAATTGCCCAATATGAACCACTTCTGTGAGTCATAGTCTCCATTAGTTTGTATTGACACTTGATGCAAGCACCTCTAAAACAGCCCTGCCAGTGCTTAATGCTTGCTTGAATTATTTGACCATGACTGAGACATCAGATATTCCCCTGATGGGAATGGAGACTCATTGGATGACATGAGGTGTCAAGTCAAAAGTCTGTGTGTTTTTAAGGGAGTATGCGTCTGTCTGACCAACTCCAGATCCAAGTTGTCTTGGTCATGACACATCCATACCACATTTATGGCCCTCCAGAAAGACACTAGTACACAGGAAGGTCCTGAGAGACCTGTCTGATTATCCCCCATTGTCAACAGGAAGCTTTCAAGCTGCAGAGAGGCAACAACTGTAACATATATATATGAATATCAGTGCATATGTGTTATGAAGTGTGGTGCAGTCATGTTTACATTCTTTATCATAATGCAAATGTTGTCTGTAACAAGATGTTATTTGTTTTATCAAAGAACTGAATGATTTAAAAAAAAATCTTAATCCCTCTCAGCTCTACCTAGGGGCCAATTACAATGTCAGTCGGAGGGTTTCCTACCAATATGCTCAGCTTACTGTCCGACTGCCGAATTACGATGTCGGCGGTTGAAGTGTAAACCGTCCGGTCATTCCGACGTGGTTCCCATGGGCTCATGGAGTCTGCTGGCCAGTCAGAGCCACATCGTAATCTCCTATGGACGGCGTTTCCGCCGTCGGCATTATGATGTCGATTTCAGACAGCTTTTCCATGCTGGCCTTTCCAACATGGAAAGGCTGTCATAAAGTGACTTTGGTGGCCCCTAGCAGGGCCCCCTTGCAACAGTGGCCTCTGGTTGTGGTCCGAGGGTGTACGTAGGGTGCCCCTGTAAATCCCTGCACCGTCTGGCAGGCACAGTGCTGTGCCTACCACAGGGTGCAGGGATTAACAAAGATTCCCTTTTCTCTAAGGGGGCTTGTGTGTTACAGCCAGAGTATGGCTATAACACATGCTCCCATAGAGAAATTTCTGAATGCGACCACACCATGTGCAGTCACATCATATTTAGGTGGTTGGGGCTGCCGACCGGAGGTCGGTCAGTCCCGTTTCCGCCATGGTGATGGTTGGAGGAAACTCCAACCAACATCGTAATAAGCCCCCTAGTGTAATGTAATGTTATGGGGTTAAACACAAAGCTAAATGACCTCAATTTTTGGAATTTCAAAAATATATATGCTTTTTTTGCGAAAGCTAGGCAACATCCTCTATCTTTAGATCAGGTTACCTGAATTATAGATCAATGGCTACTTCATTGGGTGTGGCCAACTACCTGCAGATCTTACTATTTAGATAGATATATCATTGTGTTGCCCAATCAAGTTGCAAGATAAAAGATTGCCCATCATAGTTCACTTACTTATTAGCTCTTCTACCAGTCTCTTTATAAAGGTATTTAAATTGCACAACCAAAGCCCCCCCAAGAATAAGGATTCACTTATTTTGCACCTCCTAGAGGGATATATATAACATAGTACTGACAATTGCCCTCCCTTATTATCTTGAATCTTTGATGCATCATATTAACTTTTGGGCATTATGTGTATCCTCACAGAGCAAGAGGACGAGAAGTGGGATATTCCAATTTGCACGACTCCCCATTAAAAGCTGGTCAAATAGCATTTCTCATCTTTCCCTAATGTCTTCACTCATGCAATGACCAAACCCTTTCAGACAAAGAAGGTTAATACCAATTTAAAATAGGCAATTGCAATTGCAAAATATATTGGATTTGCACCCCTGCTTGCCTTTGCTCAATATGGAAGCTATTGCCAGAAGTGACAGTGGTCATGTTGCTCTTTTTGTGTTGTTGCCTGACTAGCTGCCCTCAAATAATAATATTAGAAGTACTGTCAAATGGGCAACCATTTTAATGAGACTTGTCTTACTTTCCAACATATTTAGAGCTTTAGCTGCAGCCCTCATAAAGATCTGTCTGTGGCAGAGTTTCATATTAGTGACAACCATCATATATTATTTAAACCCATAAGAGACTGTTTGCAAAAGGAATCAATGTCACTGCTCCTCAGAAATGAGCAATCACCCTGGTATGACAAGGTCTGTGGACAACCAAAATCTAAATTATGAGCTGCAGATAATTGTTGAAACAAGCATGCTATTATCAAGGCTAGAAATAAGCATCAGTCTGTTCAGGTTGATACATGAAGAAATGGGAAGAAGCAAACTGGCATGGCATGCTCGAGGCAGGAAAAAAGAATGATAAAAGTTTTGCGCTCATGGCAACTTAAAGGTACTTTGTAATGTGGAGTTTTACATTCAACCGCATGTCTGGTCTCAACATATTACAGATCTCTACTCGGACGCTGGCCCAGGTAAACTATCACCAAAGGAAACTGCGCATGTAAATAGCACAATAGCCCCAGATGCATTAATCCATTGAAATGTCATTACATGATACACTCAAAGTTATTCACAGTCTGAAAATTCAGAAAGCCCCTGGTCTGGCTAAGATTCTAGGGGATCTGGGAAATTATGGATCTGTAAGCCTAATCGATAACTTACAGAAAGTATTCATCAGACAAGTACTAGACAAGGTACAAGGCTCTATGTCAGAGACGATATCTTATCCCATCTTCAAGGTGGCTTCAGATCTAAGGTCAGCACAATTGACCAGGTCTTCCATTTTGATTTATTACAAAGGGAAGCAGTCACCATGAAACATGAACATCTTTATGTGGCATTTGTGGATCTGAATGCAGCTTTTGATTTGGTCTTTAGAGCTAAGTTGTGGAAAGTGTTAAATATGATAGGGATCTGGACAACTTTGTGACATTAATAATGTGCTTTTATACTGATAACCATGCTCAAGTCAGATGGGGATGGGAAGGAGTACCAACGAACTGCATGAACATTGAAAGAGGTTCTCATCATGGCTGTGTACTTCCTCTCACTCTGTTCACTGTTTATATTAATGAGGTAATTGAATAGCTCTGTGACTGTGAAAGTCATTTGCTCAAATGTTTTGACAAAATGATCCCTGTCCTGATATTTGAAGATGATTCTATTTTAATTTCCAAAAAGCTATTGGGTTTGCAAACTATGCTTCATAGTTTCTCCCCTTTTTGCAACCATCACAGCCTTTAAATCAACTCTACCGAGTCCCAATGCATGACATTTAACACACAATTGATCTTTCAAGGGCAAATTAAACATGGGAGATACCATTTTGGAGAGGTTCAAGAATTTTGACTTCTTGGGATTTAATCTGGCAAACTCATTTTCCTGCACATCACAGATGCTAAAATGTCAATCAACATTGCAGCGTAGAGGTGCTGCAATTGTGTAAATGTTACAGTCGACTTTCTGGCCTTTATCTCTTGCTTTTCAGGTATACTGAGCTAAAGATCTTGGTGCTGCGCCGTTTGGTGCATAAAGATAGGGCAACTGTAACATCAATGGCCTAGAACAGAGAATACATTTATAAGATCTTTATTGAATGTATCATTGAAGGGCTGATTATGATATCGATTGAAATTGCTTCAGGCCGCTGGTCGGAAGCTGACTGACGTGGTCGGAGGCTTTCCAATCGACTCGGTTGGTTTGCATTTTGTCTGCCTGATTACCATGTCGGCGGTAGTTACGTAAACCAATCAGTCAGTCCGACACGGCTCTGTCCATCTCTCACAGTTTTCCAGGCAGTCAGAACCATGCCGTAATCCCCTATGGATGGCGTTTCTGACATTGGGATTGCGATGTAGGTTTCCGACCGACAGGCTTTTCGTGCCAGCTGTTCTGACACGGAAGGTTGTCGTAGAGTGACTTTGGGGCCCCTAAGCAGGGCCTCCTTCACCATGCAGCCTACGGTTGGGGGCCTAGGGGGTACCCAGGACACCCCCTGTAAATCCCTGCAATGTGTGGCAGGCACCATGCAAGGTTTTCAACACCCACCCCCGTTTCTCTATGGGAGCTTGTGTTACGGCTGGTGTATGGTCATAACACAGGCTCCCATAGAGAAAAGGGAGTATGGGACCGAACAGTGTTCGGTCGCCTCGTAATCAGGCAGTCAGAACCGCCAACCGGAGGTCGGTAGGTCTCGAGACTGAGACAGTGTCGGTCAGAGGCTACTCTGACCGAGGTCGGAATCGGCCTCAGAGTGTCCAAATGTTCCCCTCACATCTTGACCTAGTTCCTAAAAGTTTTTCACTTACAGCTTATTTAAAACCTCTTCTCAATTATCTGAGTATTTAGTCGAGTGATAAATCGAAATCTTACAGGAAGTAATCTATTGAGCATAAACATGGACAGTACTTGCAGTCTACCATGGTGCAATTATGTAACTTCTTGGTTTTATTGTTTATGATTATGTGATTTGTGGAATAATCCATAATTCATATTCAGACAGACCATGAAACTTTAATGAACTAAATATTGGTCTTTTGTAATGGAAAGGTGGTAAAGCGACTACTCAAAACATGGAGGCTTGACTTAATTTGTCCTTGATTTAAAAAGAGATTAAAAGTTTAATTATTTTGTGGATGATATAAAAAAGGGCGAGCATATTTACTAACATTTGACGCAAGGCAGAGCAGCAAATAAAGTTGCTACGCTGTGTTGCATCAAAGGGAGACAGAAGAATGTGCAGTCTCTAGTAAGATATGGCATATTTCTGCATCTCCTGGCGGAGGCGCAATGTGTGCTACCCAATGCTAAACCATGCTGCAAGAGTGCCTTCTTTACAGGCAGGATTGTTTTTGCACAGGAGGGATACCTTCCTGCACAAAAACAATCCCTATAAGCAATTTTCTCGCTCTATGTGGGCTGCAAAGTGCAGCACACATAGAGAAAGTAATGAGGAGAAATAGATATGTGTCTTTGTTACGCCTGCTCCAATTAGACATAGCTTTTTAACACAATCCCAGGTTTACTCACCTTAGAAAATCTGGGATTGCATCAAATCCAGTTGTGGATGCATAGGAAAGCCCATGCTCCACCCATAAAACACCTCTATGGCACAAAGAAATGCAAGACAGCTATGTGCTGCCTTTCATTTTTTTGTATTCACTAAACTACTCAAAGCCTGCTTCAATTAGACATAGCTTTTTGACACAATCCCAGGTTTACTCACCTTATTAAATCTGGAAATGCATCAAATGCAGGTGTGGATGAACAGGAAAACCCATGCTCCACCCATAGAACGATTCTCTGACGCAACGAAATCAAGACAGCTATGTGCTGCTTTGCGTTATATTTTATTCACTCAAAGACATGCAAAGAGGCTTTGCGTGGCTTAGTAAGTGCCATAAAGGATTTTGTGTTGGGGCTGCACATTACACGTGATGCAAAACCTTAGTAAATCTATGCTTGGGGTCTGATTTGTTGGGGTTGACTAACCACCTTAGGGAACAGAAACAATCCTTGTCAGGATCAAACACTACTAATGTCGCCTGAACTCAAACACCTAGCAACTATGGCACAGAGTAGAAAGGCTTAACTTAGAGACAATGTTTAAAGTGTTAATGTAGTGTCAAAAGTCACAACACAACACCCAAAAAACCCAAACCAATTTAGAAAACTGGAGTAAATCTTACTAAATAAAAGGACACCAAAACAAAACAAATCCAATCAGGGGAACCAGAGGTAAACATTTCTAAGATGTAAATAAATATAGTGCTAAAAAGCTTCAAGGGACAACTGCGGACAAATGGTTGCAGTAGACTGGGACCAACGTGCAGTTTTAGGCCGACCATGATGGAGGTTGGGTCAGATACAAGGACCAGTTTTTACCCAGTTGCAGGCTTTTCCTTGGAACATGGTCTCAAAAATGGAAGATCAAACTCTTCAGCGGAGCAAGGCAACAGGTAGCAAAAGTGGGCTCCATAAGGATAGTATCCATCTAGAAACATCCTGTTGAAGCTTTTGGTTTTTGGCTGGAAAGTTCTGAGTGAGAGAACGTTGTATTTTGCAACAAGGAACAGTTCCTCATGGTCGAATACTTTTAGCATCTTTGCCCGGTCAAAATGTCTTCATTTAGACTCAGGCAATAGTTTGGAGCTTGGATTCATCCAGCAGGTCAAGGATGAAGTCTGTGGCCAAAGAGGGGACTGCAAGGCCAGATATTGCTTCTGCAAATAGGAATTACAGTTATGAAATTGCTTTGAGCAAGAAAAACCTAAATCTTCAGAGCAGCCACAACACACCTTTGCAGGATCGACTTGTCAGGTTTCTTCTGGCCCCCTGGAGGTCTTTGGAGTCAGGTTTTTAGGGGTGGTCGGACAGCCTCAGCCACACACAGTCTAGGTTCCAGGACCTCATGAATAGCACTTCAGGCCAGGATTCACTCTAGCAGAGGCTAGCAGCAGTGTACAGGTCAGGTCCAGATGGAACTGATCTGCTGGAAAACTTCAGGTAAGGCCTATTGTAGCTTGTTGTGTCCCAGTAGCTTGCACAGGAGGTCATTCTTTTGACACTTGGAGTGCACCTCTTTGACAGATGGGATCAGGCCCAGTCCTTCAGGGCTCCTCTCAGGTCTCAGAGAGCAGGCTTAGTCCTCTTCTGATTTTCCTCAGGTCTAGTAGTGTTCTGAGGATGGTACTGTGCATACTACCTTTATGTCTGACTTCAGGCTTCTCACTAACCAATTGTGCAAAAGTTATCAAAGGTTACTCATTCACCTATGCAGATTTCATATGTGCCGTACTCCAAACAATCCCAATGGTCCCATCCCTGCCTAAATCCTAGAGGGTGAAATCCTTCTCCCCATGTGCAGAGCCTGTATATCTGTGCCCATCATAGAGGTATGATCAGGGAAATAGGCAACTCCTCCTCTGTAGTCATTTCAAACCAGTTCTGGGGTAGCACACTTCTCACTGGAAGTGTACCTGCCTGACGCGTGAAGAACTAAAGAGGGGGCCTTTTCAGGTGTCACATGCCTGTTACTGGGGAGCCCCTTTCAAGTAGGTTACATTCCTGGGCACTACCCAAATAATCATCCTGCCAGAGGAACGGAAAACCCCTTCCCACAGTCAGGCCTTTGGAAGCCTTTTATACAACTAAATCAAGGCTTGAATACTTAAATGGCTGCAGCTGGAAGCTAATGTAAATTGGCTTCAAGTGGCTTTAGGTGGGGAACATTTAACTTTCTAGAAGTACTATTGCCTTAGTATATATAAAAAATCTGACTTCACCACGGAAGTGGGCTAATAAATATTGCAACGGGTCCAATAATTATGTTTCTAAGTGTCTCCTAGCCAAAGATAGTATTATTTAATAGTGCATCCCACTGTTTCTCTATAGAACAGCCGGCCTTACTACAATGAAGAAAGCTTTGAGATATTAGTCACTGTAAGGACATGTTTAAAATTGAATTTTTACATGTCCTACTTTTAAATACCGTTGGGGTGCCTTTTGAGATACAAGGCCTCCATAGAGGTGAGTTATATTTAATTGGAAGGTTTTGACCTGTTGACCTGTGAAAAGTGTTTATTTTGACAGGAACAAATTGCAGTTTTTAAACTACTCCAGTCAGGCTACAATGGTAGGCCTAAAGTCTTGTTTACACTGCCCCTCTAGTAAATGGCACAATAGGTGCTGCTGTCCACCACTGGGCATATACCCTGTACAATATACTAAAGATCTATACATAATAAATATGCCAATTAACAGTAAACCTATTGAACTTTGTTTAGAGAGGGAAGCACTTTACTTCTAGTTAGCAGGGTTAAAGTGCACAGAGTTCTACAGCCAGCAAAATCAAATAGGACAAAAATCTGGCGGGACACCACATAAAAGATGGTAATTTCCTAAAACAATATTTATTCTCCAAAAACTACAAATTTTACCTGGAATTCAGATTAAAACTTTTACCCATTAACAGCTTTTATTGTAAATGGCTAACACCAGGTCTGATATTTGTCCAACTTGTATGGTCCCTGTAGAATCCAGGGAGCATTTGAAGCGTTTTTGCATTATTTACCATCAACTTAGGAGGAAATAGATTGTTTCTATTGGTTACAATTCGTACATCATGCAATATTGTACTGCATCGCAGTTCTTAAAATCAAATACTAACATGTGTATTGTTTTTGGGCTGACAGGTATTTTTACTCTGTTTGGCATTTAAGATATATATTTTCTTCACAAGATGAGAGCTTTTGATAGTTAATAAGTTTGCAAGATTTTAACTTTTTTGTATATTAATTATATATACATTATTACCTCTTTGTTACAACTTGCATGCTATTGTAGTTGTATGATTGAAGGTGAAATCTCAGAAATGAACAGTGATTGCTATATGTTTTTAAACCTTTAATTCAAGTTTTAAAATGTGTGAGCTTTTACTTGGTGGTCATAAAACATTTTTATACCAATATGTTGACCTTGAAGTTTGTAAAATGTTAATTTTGTCAACATATCTGTATGTAATGCGGACATTTTGTAACTTTAACTGGATAACCAATGTGCTGTGATCTATTTTTGTCTAAATCTATTAAACACCTAAAATACTTTTTGCTGAAGTAATTATTTATATTAACTTTTTTCCAAACAATGTGATAACAAAGAAGATGTATTTCTAAAAACTCATAATTTCTTTGAAAGGTACCATCCTAGCAGCCGATTACAATGTCGTTAGGAAGGGCTCTAGATTCGGAACCCTTGTTACCTACCTAATCGTACATTTTTCCCAACGACCGATTACTATGCTCAGAAACGGTTCAAGCAAACCGAATCGGTTCTGAAAGGCATCGGGAAAGCCCAAGTCTTCCAGAGCTGATTTGTACAGCTCTGTGGATACGTTTTCTGGACGAGTGATTAAAATGATTGATTTGGACAGCCATTCCGATTCGGTTTGCCTGAGACGAAAAGGCTGCCGGAATTTGTCTTTGGGGGTCCATTGTGGGCATCCGAATATGGCCCGTGGGGGTACACAAGGGACCCCCCTTCCCAACCATGGACAATGTGGCAGGCACCACGGGGTGCCCCCCACAGGGTGCAAGGTTTTTCCCAACCACCCCTTTATTAAATAGAGCATGTTTTCCCGTTCGGAACACAGGCTCCCACTGAAGTCAATGCAAATCTGACCTAAAGATGTTGGGAGGCATCTTAATCGGTCGCCCAGACTCACAGGACCCGAATCGTTTGGAAACTAGTCCAGAACCAATTCGTTTGGGACAGTTCCCAAACAACATCTAATTGGTCCCCTAGTGTTAATTTTCCATAACTGTTATTGTTTGTCAGGATTCATTATTACAAACATTTCTCTACTAAAAAAAATCATTTTTTTCATGTCTGACTAATCTAAAAATTGCTCATAATACTTTTTAAAACTTTGTTTTACACATTAATATTTTAATTGGTTTTAAAACTCAACACAATAGCAATTGGTTTCTTATTTTAGGAAAATTATATAAATATAGACATGAAGTGTTGGACATAATCAACATTTCCTTTTGTCCCTACAGCTTTGCAGCAGACAGAGCTGGCCAACCACCTTCTTAGCAGAATTCTGGGCAAAGATCATGATCTTTAACTGTAAGGCAGTCATGAGTGCCATCAGCCACAAATGAGGAGGAGGAACCAACAACTGTGGGGTATGGCAGTTGCCCAGGGACAAACACGTCCCATCAACAAAAGACCGAAGGAAGAGGCTGTCAAGATGACAGATGAGGTGGATCTTATGGATACCACCAGCCAGGAGTTGGTGCACAATGCCTCTTGCCATTGAACAAGATGTTGATGTTGTATCCTAAGAGCAGCCCCATCTTCTTATGGTCCTGCATTCACCAGCACTAAAATCAAGATGTCCCCATGCCAATGGGACCTTCAGCTACATCCTGTGCTCAAACTACTACAAGTGCCTATAGGAACAGAAGCAGCGATAGAGCAAAACCTTTGCCCATGACCCCCCTGAGACCTCACATGTAGCCACTCCCTTTCTAAAGGTTATTTCTCTATGACATTTCCCAAGGACATCCTGAGGCCTGTATTACATTTCAGTTAACGATCTCTCAGGATGTGCGAGAGTTAATAGGAATGGTTAACACACTTCAGGAGATATTATCTGAAGAACATTACAATCTACATAACTGCATGCCATTCATGAAAACTTTGCTATTTAGCAACTCTCTTTGAATAGAGGTCAGATTTCCTTTTAACAAGAGTTACTCTACTTTTAGTTAATGGAATTGTTTATCTATGCCCCTTCAGTGGATATCCTTTGAGATTTATGTTTACACTCTCGAATTAATGAATAGGTAACAAAAAAAGACGGCTGCTAATGTGTTTCTATGTGGTGTTCTGACCCATCTGTAGCCTTCTTCATAGTTTGTGTGAGATAACCAGCATAGACTGAAGGCATTTAATCTGCCAGAAGCAGCTGCTTGGCACTTTTGCAATTTTTGCTTCCAAGTGTAGGTCTGATAAATAGTGATGCCAAGGTAGAGAACAGCTGTTGATGACCCGGCCAGAGATTCATGAATTGAGACCAGACTGCAGGTTCAACTTATAATGGTAGTTCCTGGTTATGA
Organism: Triturus cristatus; assembly: GCF_964204655.1. Taxonomy (NCBI): domain Eukaryota; kingdom Metazoa; phylum Chordata; class Amphibia; order Caudata; family Salamandridae; genus Triturus; species Triturus cristatus. The sequence goes on from NC_140590.1 coordinate 1,799,450,534, forward strand.
GTAGACTGCTTATGCCTAAGGCATCTGTGAAATCCACCTGAAGGGACCGAGTGGATGTCTTAGGAGCCTTCACATGGTTATATTTGATTATCAGGCAAAATGCAGAGATTCAAATAGTTAGTTTTATAATGTGCCTGAGCTAGCAATGAGTTTGTATTGATCAATTGTTTGACAATGAAGAATTTAAGTACTTCTTCTCCATTTGTTCTAAATGTGGACTGCGTGGAAAGTCCCTCTGGCAATACCAACAACTGTCTCCTTTTGTGCAGCTGCGTAGGCCTAACCCATTTAGCTTTCCTGTATCCCTGATTGCTAATGCAAGCTGAATTCAGTTAGCTTTAAACATACCATAAAATCTAGATATAACCCCCATGACTCGGATACAAACTACAAGATACTCTTGTCGTTTGGGTCAGAGTCATGGGGGTTATATCTAGATTTTATGGTATGTTTAAAGCTAACTGAATTCAGCTTGCATCAGCAGGAGACCCTAAATTGTAAATTCTTCAGGGAAGATTGTTTTTCTAGCTGTGCCAGGGATGTAATACCGAAGTATTTGTACTTCAACATTTCACACAACTGGTAGTGATTTACCTATAAGGTGTGTAAGGATGATTTACTCCCCCATTTCTATTGTTAGAGAATAATTCAGTCATAGTGTAATTTACTCCAGGTTTTACAAAACTCTCCTAGGTTAGAACAAGACTGGTCTTCTATGCGAGATCCCATTGTTGGTCCATCAAGCTGTCCTGGTTGATATGGTGGATATATCCAGTTATAGGTATTGATGGATTGCTCCCGAACCAGCAGTAGTCAAGCTCAGCATCCTCTGCCATTAGAGGTAGGCAATAATATCTTCCCCCACACATGCATGAGTGAACTGCTGGGAACTTCATCTGTATCTGAGACCATATAGGTCATTCTGAACAGATATCTGTATGACTTGACAGTCCAATAGGTTAGGAGGAATGTATACAAGACCCAACATACATTCCCTTGTACAAACAATTCCCTTGGTTAATGATCAATATGAGTACAAATTAAATGCTTCTTGAAATATAATCTATAAGTACAGTACCCAACCCATAACTGCTCACCTATTATTTCTGTCCTGTCTTTCTCTTCCCTTGCTTGCATGAGTTCTTATTCAGTTTCCCCTTCTGTCCATCCCTTTTCCTTTTCTCTTCCCATAACTTTGTGCCTTATATCATAAGCTGACTGCTCATATATTTGATAATAGGAGTTTAGAACATTTATTTCTGAGCATTGTGTGAGCAGTTTTGTTTACATTGCTGATATATTTATTTTCAGGGTAGCTGTATTCCTGGACAAAGAATGGTGGAAAATCTAAGCTCGGGTGAACCGTTCCTGATTGTGGGATTTTCAGATGTTCCTCAGATGCAAGTTCCAATTTTTGTTGCATTTTTAGTGATCTACTTGTCAACTGTGGTAGGAAACCTTTTTGTTATGGGAACAATTTACTCTAACTCATGTCTGCACAAACCCATGTATTTCTTCCTCACAAATTTGTCCTTCATCGACATCACTTACACCTCAGTCATTTTCCCACAGATGCTGGCCCACTTCTTTCAGGATGGCAGACACATTTCCTTCACAGAATGCTTGCTGCAGATGTATTTTTTCATAGTCATGGTTTCCATAGAAGTGCTTCTCCTCACTGTCATGGCTTTTGATCGTTACGTTGCTATCTGCAATCCCCTACATTACATGACAATCATGAATAAGGTGGTCTGCTTCCGCTTAGCTGTTGCAAGCTGGGTGGTTGGTTTCTTGGATCCTATACCACACACCATACTAATTTCCAGACTCTCTTTCTGTGAGTCCCACAGAATCAATCACTTCTTCTGCGATATAACTGTCTTGATGAAGATTTCATGCAGCAGCACTTACAGTGTTGAGGCAGCCACCTACATTATTGGTGCTTTTTTGACTATGATGTCATTTCTTTTGGTCATAGTATCGTACATCAACATTGTCTCAGCCATTCTGAAAATGAAATCTATTGGAGGGAGGTGGAAGGCCTTTTCCACATGTGCCTCCCATCTCACTGTGGTCATACTGTACTATGGATCTATCTGTTCAACTTATATTAGACCAGCATCAACCATGGTAGACAACAAGATATTGTCTTTGACATACATCGCTGTGGCACCTCTGTGTAACCCCATTATCTATACTTTAAAAAACACAGAGTTTAAAGATGCCATGAAAAGGACTAAGCACATCCCCTGTAAGAAGAATGGAGAATGACACTATCATTTTGGGACAATAACCTTTAACTTTCAATGGAAACCATTTCTGTCTAACTACTGGTGAAATAGTACAATATCAAGGACAATTATTTGAAAATAAATGAAAAGTAATTTTCTGAATGTTCCTTCCTTTGTTCCTCATTTTTTTCAGATGTTCTAGTATTAATCATTTTATGGATAAACCTTTTTGGCAGATTTTCACTTTTTGAAATGTCAAAACTACATCATAAGAAAAGAAAAAGGACTTACCAGATTGGCAAAGAAACAGGCTCAAATTTCTAAGAAACTAAAATATTTTTTCTCCCAGTCATTCAGTCAGAAAAAATATATGTGGCTAATTAAAACAAAAAAAGTGCAATTATATACGTAATATATTAAGAATGCTCTAAAAAGAATTTCATATTACAATAAAACTTTCCCTAAGATTACGTTTTAAGAATACATTCTAATTACAAATCCAAATCACAGACAGTTAAGATGAGCACAATATTTAACCAAGTTGCTTCTTCTTAATTCTGAGGTCTCCTGCTAAAAACTTGCAATGCTAAAACACACTAAGGGACTCAACAGCATTTGTAAATAGATTAAGGCTGGTCTTGCTTGCTTAAAGCGTTTCCCTCTTAATAATGACAATATAAAGTATTGGCATAGCGCACAATGATGGTCACAAAACACAATAAAATTCACAGTATCTTGTGGGGAAAAACTGTCACAAGAACGTGGGTCCATCTCATCTGCGGGGCCGCCAGTAACCAATATATATATATTTTTTACGGAGTTTTATATAGCGAACTTGAACCAGTATCGGGTATCAGAGCGCTTTACATAGCACCAGTTATGTTACATGAGGACTCGTTCATTTTTGGTAGGCACGGGGAGATTGAAGGGTCGATTCCGATCCGGGTCGGACAGCGCTCCGAGAGCTGTCTGTAGCCTTACCTTGCGAGCGACCTGTACCCGGAGCCGGTCCGTTCTGTTGATGAAGTACCATGTGCATAACTGCAAAATTCCGACCGACACATAGGCTGTGATTCAAGCTTCATTCTCCGTCTGAGCCGTAACGCCAAACGCCGAACCGAGTCGCACGGAAGCAGTATCCATAGCAGTTTCCGGCTGGACAAGTACGATGCGTACTTCCTACGCACCGGACGGGTCGCCACGTATGGCACGTCACAGCATCCGGAAAAGAAACATATCAGGTATGCTTAGCGCACCAACTCAATCCACGGCTACGAGACAGACCAGCTAGCAACAGGTATGAGACAGAGCAACAAGCAGCGTGTATGAGACGAACACATCATGAATTCCATCGCGCAGGTCATAAAAGTACTGTACATCTATGACCGGATCAGGAACAGACACGGACGGCGCAGACGGTAAGTCAGACACCCAGCACACAAACAAACGACACGTACCCGCAAAATGTCACACACACACAGGGGATCCATATCCTGGCCACTAGCAACAGGCCACCACAGGGGTTGCATGGCCAGCACCACTACCACCCCCACCCATAAGGCTTATGTTGCCCATCACTACTGGTACCCCCAACCATAGGGGACCTGTTACCCAGCACTACTGCCACCCCCACTCATAGGGGACCTGTTGCCCAGCACTCCTGCCACCCCCACTCATAGGACTTATGTTGCCCATTATTACTGCCACCCCCACCCATAGGGGACCTGTTGCCCAGCACTCCTGCCACCCCCACTCATAGCACTTATGTTGCCCATCACTACTGCCACCCCCACCCATAGGGGACCTGTTGCCCATCACTACTGCCACCCCCACCCATATGGGACTTGTTGCCCATCACTCCTGCCACCCCCACCCATAGGGCTTATGTTGCCCATTACTACTGCCACCCCCACCCATAGGGGACCCATTGCCCATCTCTCCTGCCACCCTCACTCATAGGACTTATGTTGCCAATCACTACTGCCACCCCCACCCATAGGGGACCTGCTGCCCAGCACTCCTGCCACCCCCACTCATAGAACTTATGTTGCCCATCACTATTGCCACCCCCACCCATAGGGCTTATTTTGCCCATCACTACTGCCACCCCCACCCATAGGGGACCTGTTGCCCATCACTCCTGCCACCCCCACCCATAGGGCTAATGTTGCCCATCACTACTGCCACCCCCACTCATAGGGGACCTGTTGCCCAGCACTCCTGCCACCCCCACTCATAGGACTTATGTTGCCCATCACTACTGCCACCCCCACCCATAGGGGACCTGTTGCCCAGCACTCCTCCCACCCCCACTCATAGGATGGGTGATGCACCACACATCCATCATACACCAACATTAGGTATGTCAGCAAAATACATCCCACCTAACATCATGACAACAGTGTGTAGTCTGCGACAAATGCCCACAACAGTGATTATGACTTCGGACATACAATGTAACTACTATCACATGTGTGACCAAAAACTAAGTGTGGCCTACACAAGGCAAGCATCACTAGCACTGTGCAATGTAAAAATAACACCCCCTCACCGTGTAGAACAAAAGTTAAGTGTGTGCTTCCAAACTGCAGCAAATGTTGAGCATTGTGGTGATGGGGACCAAAACCCCCTCATCACAGTGACCAAAAGGTAAGTGTCATTATGGTCAAAGATGCAAATGCCAAACAGCATGCATGATTTCTGGTCCCAACACATGAAACACTTTTGGGGCAAAGTAGTGGTTGTGTCCCATACCCACAGAGATGTGGTGAGGCTAACAGTGCTGTGAAAACCTAACATACTCTCGGCCATGTGCAGACAAGCACCACCCATGGGGGCTGACAACGCATACAGTGTACAATGACACAAAAGCAGAAGTGACCATCACAAAGCATACACACATCTCGAAAATAGACACACACATCAAAACAACCAGTGTAGACTGTAGGTGTCAGGTCACAAACTCCCATTCCATGCCAGCAATGGCACCTAACAACCAGGATACATTTGCAGAATGATGTGATATGACTCACAGGGACAGTAGGGAAACTCACAAAAACAACATCCAGACAATGGCCCCCAACAGCAACACCAATGCACTGGTGCAGATGCACAAACACAAACAGGCAACCTCATAATGCACATTTGCCACAACATGTGTGTGTGTGTCTCAGTATGCCCAGGCAACTGCAAAACACATGAGGGGAGCTGAACCACAGTGAGACAGATGTGGTCACAGTGCCATACAAAAGTAAACCATCAATGGTTCCCCCTTAGTGGGCAATCAGGCATTGTGAGATGAGAGGGAGCACAACAGACACATGTGACACAAGCTGGAATGAACAGCAACTAACACAGCAAGAGACTGACACACAACTGCACTACCCCCAGGGACCAGACATTGGGTGACACTAGCATGCATGACACATCCACTGTGCTGACAAAGGAAGATATTGTACAATCTGTGAAACCCAGACATGTGTCCTGTGCCACAAACGCACATCACACATACACAAACACAAATCACTCAGCATGGCCCGGCATCCATGGACAAACGGGAGCTAGGGGCCCATCCATGCAAACATTTACATCAGTCCACCCTCAACACCACACACCCTGAACTGCACCAATGTGCATCTGTGAAGCCCACGTGGACAGATGACATTGCACATGCACCCATGACAAACCCAGTAATGTTGGGAGGAACTAAGGTACACAGACTCATCACACAAGGACAGGTTACAACCCTGGTGAATGACAGACATACTGCACAGTATGTGGTACATGGCCATGACGTCAAAGCTCACGTAACCTTCCGAACACCTGCCACAGTCCCAGGACAATGCAGAAGCCAAGGAGAACCACAAGGCACACATGCTGACACCTGCAAACATTGCAGCCCTGAACTGGACAAGTGTGAGCAGTCACACACACATACACATGTCTCAATCACTGAAAGGTACCTCCTAGGGACAACTACATGATATTGCGAACAAACAAGTGCCTTGGGGACCCCTGACTGTGTCCCATCTGCGTCTGACAACATCATCACCACACAGAACAGACAAATCCCAATAATGAAACACCAATTAACAGTAGTGTGTCATGCACCCACACATCTGGTAGCCCATGGAAAGTTGTGGGATGAACACAGTACCACTCAGCAAGCATCAACAACAGGAACATATCAAGGGAACACTGCCTGTGTATGAAAAGGGATGTGGACACACACACACATGCCCACACAACATGGGCCCAGGCAATGTCACGGAACAACACACTTACTTGAAGGCCAAAAGTACAAGAAGGGTATTTAAATTAGGAAGGTGACGGCGCTCTGCAAGTAAACGTGTAAAGTACAAGCTAGATAAGTATCATGGTGCAAAACAGGAAGGGGAAACCCTTAACACCCCTCAATACGTGTAGGATAAATCCTACAACGAAACAATCAAGACAATCCTGTGCACACATATAATTGTAAAGACAATGTTGACAAGGGTAAATTCAAAAATGGAGACAAATCATCCGGATATGAACGACTCTTCAGGGCTGCAGGATTTGCCTGAAAACAGTTGATGCACACAGCCGGTGATAATTCCGACTCGGCTGGGTGTCAAAGCAATACGTAAGGACGACAAAATCAGTTCTAGAAAAACGGATAAGCATAGTACCTTAATTGAAAACAAGTTCATTCTCATGGTGAGCAAGTATCTCCCACCAGACGGGTGCCGCCAGAACGTGTTTTTTCGCAGCCTTAATCGTGCAGTTTGCGGACACTTACTCGTGTCGTAACTGTTTGACCAGACCTAATTTTCAGGACACATATACACCAGCTACATACTTGTATTCGAGATTTGATTCTCTCGTTACTGGCGGCGTTTACTATGAGAATGAACTTGTTTTCAATTAAGGTACTATGCTTATCCGTGTTTCTTGACTGATTTTGTCGTCCTTACGTATTGCTTTGACACCCAGCCGGGTTGGAATTATCACCGGCTGTGTGCATCAACTGTTTTCAGGCAAATCCTGCAGCCCTGAAGAGTCGTGGGATTATTCTTTCCCCGACGAAACACGTGTCGGCTGGTTATGCTGATTTGAGGATTAAGAGAACTACGTGTTCATATCCGGATGATTTGTCTCCATTTTTTAATTTACCCTTGTCAACATTGTCTTTACAATTATATGCATGCACAGGATTGTCTTGACACTTACTTGAGGGAACTCAACTCCTGTGGAAGCTCAGCTGTGCCAAACATAGCCACAGCAGTTCACAGTCATGTCAGCAGAACACTTGGGTAGTCAGTCATCAGTTACCACACAATGAAGGCTCTTGTCACAACAGCCTGGGTGTGGCAGTGTCCCTTAAGTCATCTGCACATACTCAATATATATGTCCAGCAAGTTGCACAGAGGACCCAGTTGCAGCCTACACCAATGATGCCCAAACCAACATGTCCAGTGGATATGCGCCCACAGTCAGGGAAATAGACAAATTGGACAATGGGAAGCACATCATATGTGCATGTGTGCAAGCCACAGATGTGACCATGCAAATGAAATGTTTACAGAGTGTCCACAATTTGTTAATCATGACATACCCAGTTTGCTAGGATGATATGGACAACTAGCAGAATAGGATACATATTTCATGGACCACATGGAGTACCTCACATCAACACCTCAGTATTCAACATTTGAAATCCAGCATTACAACTGCAAGGTCAAGCTAAACATCATCAACATAATGTACAGCTAAATCAAATTCACAAGGAGAAAGAAAAAAGCTTTACTCAGAAAATTAAAAATGCTATGTCCTTTCAAAACAAAGGCCAATGGCCAGTCCGTATCCAAATGACAAGAAGTTAACTTGAGTGACAACTGTCACACGTTGCTTGACTGCACTGGTAAGGACAGGGGACATCTCCTCGGAGGGGCATACATGGGGGCAGGGCAGGCACCGCAGGGACAGGATCAGGGTGCAGCAGAAGGAGGCAGTGAAGGGGTGGTGGATGCAGGAGAGTCACTGGCAACTGCAGTGGAGCTGACTGAAGTAGTGGGTGAAGTCACAACTGTGGGGCGCAAGTCAGATGGGGTGGGTGCCGGCACAAATGCAGTGGCAGGTCAGATGGAGTGGACTGTGTCCCCACTGCAGTGCCCAAGTCAGACAGGGTGGTCGTGGACTCCACTGCAGTGCCTAACTCAATGGGAGTGGACTGGGGTTCAGGTGAGGTCAGCAGGACAGATGGGGGACACGGTCCCTACATCAGTGGCACAAACTGTCTGACTGGGGGTGGAAGAGCAAGTGGTAGGGGGGAGGGCCTCAGCATTTTGGGGATGGTGTATCTGTGGGTGGGGAAACTTGGGGCAGGGTGTGGCAGGGGAACCTCTGGAGTGGTGACCTGGGGGATGGAGGACGGAGACTTCGTTGTGGAGCTGCGGGCCGGGGTGTCTGGATGTGAGGGGCACTCCCCTCTGTGAGTGGGGACTTCCTCTTCCCCTTGTAAGATGGATCTGCTGGGTCAGTGGGGAAGAGGCCAAGGTCACAGAGGAAGAGCTTTTGTGGAGATGGGGTTGCAGGTGAGGCAAGGGAAGGGGGCTGGGAGGCGAGAGGTATTGGAGGACTGTGGAGTGTTGTGGATGACTGTGTGTGTGTCTGCAAACCATCCCCTGTGAGTGTGGTATCAGTCCCCTGCGCTTGCTTTTGTGCACGTCTAGACCTTGGTTTGGGTGTTTGTGTGCTGCCCGTGTCTGTGGGTTTGTGAGAATGTGCAGGTGTGTGTGTGCTTGGGACAGGTAGGGTGCTAGGAATCGTGGGTGCTGCAGGGGTAGGAGGGGTGTGGGACTGTTGGAGGAGGGACACTGCTGCCGTCAGGGAGGAGGCCACAGACTGATTGGTCCTCTGTAGGGCAGACATGCCCGATGAAATGCCCTCCATGAACGACACCAGTTGTGTCAACAGACTGGTGTGTGCATGGAGGACACTCAGCATTGATGTCTGCCCTACATGGATCTGTCGAAGCAAGTCCACAGACTCCTCACTCAGGGCTGCAGGGGACACAGGGGCAGAAAGGAGACATGCTCCCGAACATGGGAGCCTCCACGGACCTGTGAGATGGGAGCCGATGGGAGGGTGGTGACGGTGGTGGTGGGAGCGGTGGCGGGGACAGTCTCACTAGCTGGGGTTTGGTGGCTGCTGACACCCGCCTCCACAAGGGAGTCCTCCTCCGAGCTGATGGGGCCCTCAGCTGGGGTGGATGTTGCTGAGGACTCCTCATGTGGCTCCACTCACCCTCCATGCCACTGGGTCCCTCCGACTCCTCACCTTCTGTCCCAGTCAGGCTCTGTGGCTCCTCTTGGTCCATGGAGCTGTCCCCTCCTGTGGCCTTGAATGTATCTGGATAGAATTAGGAAAAAAGAGAACAACATCAGTCACCTGCACTGACTGCACACACCTCAGTGAGTACATCACATCACATGGCAAGCCCTGGCATCATCAGTTGAACACTGCTCAAAGTGCTCACACTGTTTACAATAATCCAATTGTCAGTCTCACCATCAGCCATGACACTAATATCCCTCCTGGACTTGCACCCATATCTGTTGCATGTTGGATGCTAATACCCCAATGTGCCAACATGCACCACCCACACATTTGTTGGACATACAAGTGAACAAGTGAAGGGATGGGCAGAGTCTCATTTCACATGCTTGTGATGCATGCCAGCAACACACAATATGATGTTGTCATGTCCTGTAGGTCAATGCCACAATGGGGTGCATGGGGAACACTTGAACACAATGCAGGATCACTCATAGCAAGTTAAATGCCATGGCACTGGCATGCCTGGAAAGTCAGTCAACAATGTCTCCTGTCACATGGGCAGGGCATCCAGACAACAACAGTATGCACTGTGTCACAATCATAGCCCAGGGGTAAAGCAAACTCTGCAGCTGACAAGTGCACTTGCCCATCCCCTGCAAACAACATATCCCTGACCCAGAAGACCCCACATCATACAAATCAGACATATGAGTCTCTGCGAACACAACTCCCTGTACATTAGCACATCACAGTCTGCTGAGCATGTAACCCAGCTGCCTGAAGTGCACAGTTGCATACACCATTGTGCACTGTCAAGTGATCACACACCTATATGTCACACAGGTCTTGTCTCTCATAGTCATATCTCAGATATCCTGCTGACCCTCAAACTCATGAACACCCCAGTTGTACGTAAAAGGAAGCCACACCACAATGACACAGAGGCACACAACTGAAGGCACATGTCACTAAGCACAACCTGTAAGTTGATACACAAGAGTGGGATTACATAGTGTTTCTAAATGCCCTTGAGTAGGCATGACTGCCCAGGTCTATGTGAAACAGTGTTTAGCCCTGGACAGAAGTCAGGTGGCTAAGCAAGTGTGACACACTTGATATACATACTCCTGAGGCACACAAATTTGAGTTTCCTGCTGCATGTGTTTGTTTGAAATACCTCAGACACATGTGGCGAGTCAGACCAGAAATTGTAACACATATCAAGGGCACACACAGATCACATGTCAGATCTCAGGCATTGTGTAAACAATTGACCCACCCATGAAACACACAACAGAGTCACTGTAACAGATGCTTTCTGGAAGCTGAAGCATAGCTGAATGCAGGGACACAGTGCCCTAGTGACACAATCAACAGACTGTAGGGTCCACACCTGTGGATCAGATGAGGAGGGTGCATCACACATTTGAGGGACATGAGTATTGGACTACAAGACCTACGTAATGTGGAAGTGTGACCAGGCCAAAAGACTGCAATTAGCATGTCAGACATAGTACACAGATTAGGCATGGATTTATCCCCTCCTTGCTGCTGTCTGGCATTCAGCTGCCCATCCAGGTCCAGGAAGACCAACACCAGTATCCAGAGCATGTGGGGGGTCAGGGTCCATTGTCTGCCCCTTCTGCGAGGAGGCGACAGCTTCAGCTGGACCCTTGCGATCCTCTGGTTCCAGCCCCAAAGGTCCTGCCACCTCTTCTGTCAGTTGCGGATCCAGCGCTTTTAGACCCCCACCGATTGAACTGCCCGGGCAATGGTCAGCCATATCTCCTGCTTCTGGTGGGTATCAACCTGTGAGGATGGCAAAGTTAAAAGTCCATTAACACACATGCCCCAGATTTGTGCTTCACACAGTTGGATATACATGTCATCATCACAAAGGAAAATGAGTTACACAGGTAGTGCACCCATGGAAAAGGACAAAAGCACTGCATGACTGACATGTTAACAATGCCTGGGAAGTTTAAGCTTGCACAAATGCACTTTAGCTGCAGAACACCTACATGTACCTACACACTTTGGGGGATGAAAGTACTCAGTGAGTATGCTTGCCACTGGTGTACACACTGCTAGTACTGCTAGTCAGTCAACATGCAGAATTAGGAAGGCAGTGGACTGCACACTCACCTGCTCCCCTGGTTTCCCATACAGCTTGCTGTACTATGGAAGGAGTCCATCCAGCAGGGCCTGGTTCTCCTCCTCAGTGAAGGCTGGGGCCCTCTCCAGAGTACGTGCCATAGCAGTAGCCAGAGGATGCAGAGACAGCAGCAGTGGTAGCAGGAATGTGGTCCAGTAGCATGTAGTGCAGGCAAGTGAGCTCCCTGGGGGCCAGCCAGCCTTATATCTGTGCTGCAGAGGCAGAATCGGTGCCATGTGTCCCAAGTGGTAGGTCCAACACGGTTGCATTCTATGAATCTGGCCAATCCATGGAAATGTACGATTCGTACACGTCTTCCGCATTGTTCAAATCTTCACCTTCATAAAACCCTAGGAATTGCAACATTGTTGTAGGCATCCAACTGAATTTCCAGCGCACAACTCGTACAAGTTTTGAATCTGCATCCGTCTCCATGACAGTCCAGAGCCAATGGGTGCGCTCGGTCAACTGACTGTACAACGCATAGTTTGAAAATACACATGCACCCGTCTCCATACGATTCAATGGCCAAGGCGTACGTCGGTCTCAGACCATGCCTGCCCGATGCGTATGCATGATAGTCACCCACGTCGGGCCTCATTGCAGTCAATGGCAAAGTGTACGCAAGGCTTGGTCATTAACTGTGCAATGCCTAGTCACTGTCACCGGCGTCAGACCTCATTGCAGTCAATGGCAAAGCGTACGCATGGCTCGGTCATGAACTGTGCATTGCGTACGCATTGTTACCCGCGTCGGGCCTCATTGCAGTCAATGGCAAAGCGTACGCACGGCTCGGTCATGAACTGTGCAATGCGTATGCATTGTCACCCACGTCGGGCCTCATTGCAGTCAATGGCAAAGCGTACGCACGGCTCGGTCATGAACTGTGCAATGCGTACGCATTGTCATCGGCGTCGGACCTCATTGCAGTCAATGGCAAAGCGTACGCACGGCTCGGTCATGAACTGTGCAATGCGTACGCATTGTCACCCGCGTCGGACCTCATTGGTGTGACTATTTGATGGCTTCAACACACAATTATATGCCAGGGACTCAGGTGTACACCAACCACACTACAGCATTGGCCACACAGTGTTCCATGGCATGTAAGTCTGCATTCCCTGTGTGCTGGAGGGGGCAACATTTGGTTTGTTGTGTGGCACTTTTGTGCAGCCACTCCCAGGCTGTGAATGTGTTCATGGGGACAGAATCCTTTGTGTGTTGTGCACATTACCACTATGATGTGCAACTGTACAGTTATGGGCATGAGTCATGGACACAGTTGCAGGTTGGATATGTTTAGGACATGTCACATACGCCCTGAGTCCTGGGGATGATGGCATGTACGTCACAGTGAGACCTGTAGCCACAATTCTGATGTACACCCACAGTCTATGTGCATGGTGTGTCTCTGATCCGGCTGATCAAATGTGCCCAATGGGAGACAGTCTCCACATCCATGTGGTTTGTGCATCAACACTGATGTTGTGTGTGTGTCTACGAGACATACATGTAGGGCCTGCAGAGGCAACAGTGGCCACTACCTGTGGGACTCACAGTTGCCTTGTGGCGTGTACATGATACGCCATGTCATGCCAGTGTAGATGTGACAATACAGGGACCCTGGGAATCTGCATGTCAAAGATCTGTGATGCCTGGGAGACATCAGGCCTCACTTGTCACTGTGGTGTGTGTTTATAACGTCACAGCAGTACATAGGTAGGGTGACACAGCCCAATGATTGTCCATTGCACTACATGGGACTTATGTGGACATGTGGACTTGAGATGTGAGGTGATGGCCATGTAGGTGACATATGTGTCCATGCCCAACGGCACACACCTCAGTACATTGTGTATTGTCATGATGTACCATGTGATATCTTGCTTGGTCATAGCCACATGGGTGGATGAACCGACAATTGTCCTTTGTGCATCTCTATTCTGCAGGGCACCAGCTGTCCACAGACCGTTCCCAGACCTTGAAACCATGCAGGAACGCGACTGCATCCGACGGTACCGCTTCACCAGACCACTAATTGAGGAGTTGGCAGAGCAGTTGGCGCCGCATCTTCTACCTGGCCAGACATACCCTACAGCACTGACCCCAGAGGTGAAGGTGATGGCAGCCCTGCACTTCTTTGCTACTGGTACCTTCCAGTACACTGTGGATACTGCTGGTGGTATGTCGCAAACTATGTTTAGTCGTGTGCTACGCGATGTCTTGGAGGGGATGTTGCATTTCCTTGACCTGTACATCAAGTTCCCTAGCCCAGGTCAATTCCCTGATATAAAGGATGCCTTTTATGCACTGGGGAGGATGCCGAACGTCATCAGATCTATTGATGGTACACATGTGGCCCTGATACCACCACAGGCACATCAGCAGGCATACCGGAACAGGAAACATTTCCACTCCATCAATGCTCTGGTGGTATGTCTTGCAGACAAGTGTATCACACATGTGTGTGCGAGTTTCCCCGGTTCTGCGCACGATGCCTACATCATGAGGAATAGTCGCATTGTAACGCTGATGTCACAGATGCCAGGCCAGCGTGCCTGGCTTGTCGGTGTGTACTGACTGTTTAACATTGTGTGTGTTTGGCAATGTTGTATTCCACCCTCCTTCAAAACTCTGCTAATTGTTCAATTGTGTGTGTGTAGGTGACTCCAGATACCCCAACATGCCGTGGTTGCTGACACCCCTCCGCAACCCTGTGACACCAGCCGAGATACGCTACAATGAGGCACATGGTCGGAGCAGGAGGGTGATTGAGCGGACATTTGGTCTCTTGAAAAGCTGCTTCCGCTGCCTGGACAAGACCGGAGGGGCCCTCCCATATGACCCTGCAAAGGTGTGCAAACTTCTCCTTGTATGCTGCATGCTACACAACATGGCAGTGCAGAAGAAGTTGCCTCTCATCCAGGATGACGATGACCGACCTCTGCCACCTGTGGTGGATCCAGGCCTGGGACACAATGCCAGTGATGATGATGATGAGGGTGACGTCCGCACACAGCTCATCAACAACTTCTTCCCCTGAATGTGAATTTACAGGGTTGTTATGTCAATGTATGAAGTTAGCCTCAAATGTGTTGTGGATGCTCTGTTGCTGTCTGAGTGTGTCTGTGTGACACTTGACTGGATGCGTGCAGTGATGTGTCCATTCAGGTGGTCTGTACTCCACAATAGTGTAGTACTGCTAACTTGTTTCTGTGTAGGTTTCTTGTGACATGTTTTGTGCATGTGTATTGCATTTCTCTCCTGTTCTTCTGTGATTTTCACTGTGTCTTGTGTCTGTCCTTCCTAGGGTACTTTGCCTGTTGTTTGGTCAACACTGACCCCCAACACCCAGAATCCAACACCAGTGTGGGAGTAGTCAATTCCCATCAAGTGATATGCCACACACCCCTCGACTTCAATTCTCAGACACTTTGTGACCGTGTGTCCACTGTAATGTACAATTACCGTGCAACTATTTTAGAATAAACATGTTGCTGATGTGTAATGAACCTGTGCTATGCTTTGTTAGGTGCGTTGTCTGTCTTCCCACATCTGAGTGACATTTGCTTACCTCACCTGTGGACTTGTTACCACTGACTGTGGATAGGTGTTGTGTCCGTGCATACCAATGTGTTTCAGGTCAACATCATTGTGTGGGATGAGTAACATGGACATGTGAGTATGTGTTGTGGTGACATAGTGGTGTGTCTCCCTCACATGTGTCACATCACCATGACTCACATAATGGTGGTCACATTCTTGTAGTATTTGGCATGCACTGTGTTGTTTAGCAGATCAACATCTCCATGACACATGACAAGTTGGAATCACAACAGAGGCAAGTATGATGTACTTGTGAGTTTATTTACGAACATGTGTGAGGATAGTGCACAGGATGGTGGGTGCTGTGCATTGAGTTTTTGAATCCAAAGTTCACAGTAGAGTTGGAAGTGTTGATAGATAAAATGTCCAGAGTAAAGTCCACAGTCATCTGCTACATTGGACCAACATGAACCCTCCATGTGATGTAGGTGAGTTGTGTCAGATACGACAAGGTGAACGGGTTGTGCACAAAGAACATTGTCCAGAACAGGTTTAGAGGCCCTGGGGGATGTGCAGGGACATCTGCTTTTCACATGTCCTTCTTCGGACGACCCCTCTTCTTCTTGGGGGGGGGTCCTCAGGTGCAGGCCTCTGCAGTACAGGGAACTCTACGCCAGAGTCCTCCTCCCTCCCTGTGGCACTGGCAGATGGTGTGGCAACAGATAGTGTGGCCACAAAGGGAGGTGTGGAGATGTTTGTGCTGATCTGCCGGAGGCATTGGAGTATGTCCCAATGCACCGAAGTAAGTGCATCCCACTTTGCATCCATGCAGGCATGGTGGGCAGCCTGCTCTTGTTGTATGTCCTTAAGGATCCCCTTTACCTGGCCAAATCCTCCGGTGCTATCCTGGTACGCATCTATGATGCGTGCCAGTTGGGGGTCATCATGCAGTCCAGACCCCTCTGCAGGACGCACCCACTGCCTCCCACCCCTCCCAGCACTCCTATTCACATGGACAGGACCAGCGGCGGCACGCACAGGTGACACTGGGACCACTTGGGTGGTGTTGCTGGTGGTGTTGTCTGTAGCTTCCGGGGGGTCCTGTGTCCCTGTGCTGTCGGTGTTCTGTGGCCTTGGTCTGTCCGTGTTGGTGGGGGTGCCCTGTCTGTTTCCAGATGCTGGAGGCGTGGGTACGGGGGGTGCAGATGTTGGTGCTGCTGGTGCTGCATGATGACTCACACCGGAGGTGCCAGATTGTTCATCGTCATCGTCACAGACTCAAACCAGAGAGCTGAGTGTCCACCAGAGTCTGGGACTCCTCTTTATTTGGTGCTGTGTCCCCAGCACCACCTGTGTTTGGAAGAGACACACAATGTAAATTAGGTTTCTACAGGCATCACTGGTTCACAAACATGACATTTTCTACTGTACGAACGGATGCCTGCCTGGACACTGCTTTGTCCAGGGTTTTCACGGACAGAGATTGATATTGTTGTTGCACATTGCCCAGCCAAAATGAAACATTTCAATGTGCATGTCGAAGTGTGTGCATGCCCAGCTCATGTATAGATTTGTCTGTACATGACCATTACTACTCAAGGGACATCACGTTGCTGACACAGGTGTGTCATCCCTGTACACATGTGAGCTTTAACAAGGACATGTGTGCTATTCCACTGAGGATATGTTGTACTATTGGGGCATGTGTGGTAGCAGAGTTTGCTAGCCTTTGTGTGCCACATTGGTGTATTGGTACAACATGATCACAGTCCGGTATGCCTGTGATCTCTTTGGAGGAAGTGTTTTTTACAGTGTTCCTAGTTCCCATCTCATTTCATACAAGTGATGATGTCACCATCGTTAATGAGTCGGATGCTGAGTTTTGTACATGTATATGTGATTTGACTTGTCAATGTTCTCCATGGTGACATGGATTGGGCAAGGTAGCACTCTGGCTTTTCAATGCTCATGGCAGTGAGGGCCGGTGGTGTGTGTGTTGCTGTTTGGCTGCTTTGAGTAGCATGTCTCCTCCAATGCAGTCCAGGTTAGACCTTGTGTCTACAGTGTCTATGTCAGTGAGTGGTGTGTTGTGTGAAGGATGCATATGTTTCAGCACGATGTAGGAGTGGAATGCAGCTCACAACAGCACCGAGTGTGAATGCAAACATGCTATGGCGTCAGCTATATTGGTGTGTCCATTCCATTCACTGTCAGATGTCCCCTGTCAATTATGTATATGTGAGTTCCTGTGTGTTTTGTGCAATGTACCATATATGGCTCTCCACGCTTGTCATCTGAAAGACATACCTCCCCAGCCCGGCCAGGGGGCACCCCTGGACACTGCATCCCCAGACAATGATTTTGAACATATGGTTGCAATGGCTGTGTGTACGACCGGGTTTTGTTTGGCCAGTGCATATGTGTGCTTGTCAGCCACATCATTTCTCAGGCCCAGTGTCAGACATCTTGTCAGTCCATTCCCACTCCCTGTGAGGTGAGCATGGTTCAGTGTGAGCTTGATAGGCCACGTGGGTGGCTGGGGATTGTCTGTGACTGCAACTCCCATCAGGCTCTTGGCTATATCCCCCTTCCCAGCATGCCCATACTCCCTTCCTCTTGACTCTGCTTCCCTGTGAGGGGGTGTGACAGCAATGGCAAGATGGCTGACTGTGCAGTCCCAGTGTTTGTTGGTGCCCAGTTCCCAGCATGGCCTTGTGCTCCCCACAACAGAGCCCACTGTCAGACATCTTGTCAGTCCATTCCCACTCTCTGTGAGGTGAGCATGGTTCAGTGTGAGCTTGATGGGTCATGTGGGTGGCTGGGGATTGTCTGTGACTGCAACTCCCATCAGGCTCTTGGCTACACCCCCTTCCCAGCATGCCCATACTTCCTTCCTCTTGACTCTGCTTCCCTGTGAGGGGGTGTGACAGCAATGGCTAGATGGCTGACTGTGAAGTCCTTGTGTTTGTTTGCCTACAAGTCCAAAGAGAGCCCCTGTGCTTCACACAGCAGCACCCAGTACGGTGTATCTTTTGCTGATATTCCACTGAGGTATGAATCAATGCATTCTACCCGGCGAGTTGTGTGAAGTTTGTGTTGAGAGGGGGTGTGTCTCTACATGCTGGTAATTATGGTCAGAGCTGTCAGTCCTCATTCCCACCCAGCCAGACATCCCACCATGAAACGTGCTTCCATTGGAGGGCGTGCAAGATGTCTTTCAGGATGTCAGTCAGTGGTGTCCTCCTTCTGATTGGCGCACAAGTCCTACCAGGGCCTTGTGCTCCCCACAGCAGGAGCCAGTGTCAGCCATCTTGTCAGTCATTTTCCACTCCCTGTGATGTGGGCATGGTTCAGAGAGGTCTTGAAGGGCCAATTTTGAGGGGGAGCATTATCTGTGACTACAAACCCCATCATGCTTTTGGCTACACTCCCTTCACCTGCATACCCACTATTCCTTCCTGTCAGTCAGCTGCACTGTGAGGTAGTGTGTTTGTGGTGGCAAACTGTCTGACAGTGTTTATATGGCTTTGTGCCACTGCCTTGCTCTATCTGTTTGTAGGTTGGTATATGTCATGACACAGTTCCGAGTCACTATGAGATGGCAGGTATTGTGCTTGTCTGACTAGCATACACATCTTGGGATGATTATCTATTGGTTACTGTGGCTTTGCTAACGGTGCATGGTTTCACTGTCTCCTTGCCACACAATATTGAGTATGTTGTTTGTGTACTCACCAGGCTCGGGTATGTCTGCTAGACCATGGACGCTCTCTGGTGGTAGGATGTCCCGCACCTTCTCCTCCCAGGTCCTGAAGTAGACTGGTTTGGCAGGAGAGCCACCCCCAGTGCACTGACTCAAGGCGTGATCTTTCTCGATGAGTTTCTTGACCCTCCTGCGCACGTCATACCACTTGTTCTGGATATCATCCTCTGTGTGCAACGTTGTTGCTTGTGCGTTCACCTTGTCCACAATCCTCGCACACAACTTTGTTTTCTGTGGCATGGGGGTCCTTTGGTCCAATGACCCAAACAAATGTGACTCTACTCTGATGATCTCGTCTACCAGCACTTCTAACTCATCATCTGTGAACTTTGGATTCTTCTTTGGGGGCATGGTGATGTGCGGTGGTGGTGGTGAGTGATCTGTGTGTGAGGGTGCATGTGAGGGCGGGTTAGTGTTGGTTTTGCTAGCTGAATGTGTGTGTGCTTTTGGTGAGATGCTAATGTTGTGAGAGTTGTGTGATGGGTGAGTTGTGAGTGTGCCTGTGGTTGTTGTGTGATGGTGTTTGCTGCTGACTGTTGTCTCCTATTTGCAAAGGATCATGGTAGTGATTGATGTCCTTTATATAGGTGGAGTTGTGGGTGTGTCTTTGTTCCAGGTTTTTTTTTTTTAATATTTATTGGCTTTGTCATTGCTTGTTTGGTCCTATTTTGTATTTTTTCCTTTGGGTTTTCTAGGCATGAAGGAGACGTTCTTCTGACCGAGATGGACGCTGATGTTGGCTCGAGCGGGCTTCTCCGGCTCGTTCATGCTGACTTTCTTCTGTGTTTCATACGCGTCGGCCGCGGAGATCTCTATTGCTTGGGCTCCCTGTTTTCTGTGCGTGTCGGTCATGCGGCTTGGGCTCCATGCGAGTCGGTCTGGGTTTGCACGCATTGCATCATACTGCACGCATCGGACATCATGGGTACGTGTCAGTCAGGTTCATTCCGGGTACGTGTTGGTCAGTGCAACTCGCGTCGGTTTTCCAGCCGAATCACTGTTTTCCCTACGGCTCGGTCATACGGCTTGTATTCCGTACGTGTCGGTTGTAATTCACACACGTTGCATCGTACTGCACGGGTCTTATGGTGCCGGTCTGTGTCGGTCGGTATCTGTCCTGGGTCCGTGTCGGTCGGTACGATTTGCGGCCGTAATCGGAACCGCCCCTCAGTGATTTTCCCAGAATTGCAGGATGTTCAGCGTCATTGCCGAGACTCGAACCCGGTTCCTCAGATTCGAGGTCGACCGCCCTAGCCGTTAGGCCAACTCCTCTCCTCAAATATAAATATGAAATATAAAAGGTTTAACCAAAACCTTATCAATAAGATGTGATGATGTGGTATTGCGACCATAACAAAGTAGGGTTCTACTAATGGGCAGGTTTGGAATAAGAGGGTTCACTGATAGAATATCAACCTAAAAAATATTGAGGGAAAATATAAGATACTAAAATATTGAGTTGTATATTTAAAAAGATGAGAAAAAACAAATATCCCCAAAAATATTGTTTTCAATAATATAGTTGTATTAAATATAGATTTTTAAATATATATATAATTTAAAATAATAAAATAAACATATATTAAATAATAACATTCATTTATACAAAATCAAATATATTTAAAAGTATATTTTAACAAATATAACAAAAAAAATACAAACACATAAATTATTACAAAAAACAAATTAAATTTAAATAGAATTTAAAAAACACACATTTCTTAAAATTTAATGAAAAATTATTTATAAACAAAAATGATGGTAAATTTTAAATAGTACTATTATAATGAATCAAGCACTTAATTAAGAAATTATAACAACATAAAATCAAATCAAAATAAATACATGTAAATTTCCCATTACATTAAAAAAAAAATTATTCTAAATAAATATAAAAATAGATACTCCCACCGAACATAACACAACAGTAACAATTTAGTTATTTTACAGCATATAAAAATAAAATGTACTACTCTAACTGCAATTGTGGAGGGGTACAATTCACTATTCCCACTCCAGTCAGTGAAAAAGTGGGGAAAATATTGTATTTAAAAATTAAAAAATATATAATATTCCCACTACAGTTAACACTACATTACAAACAAATAAAATGTCTACAAAAACTAATTTTAAAAACAAAATATACATATTTAAAAAGTAATATATTAAATTTAAACAAACATTGAAAATCAAAACATTTCTGAAAATTAAAACATCATATTACAAACAATAAAAAATCAATATTATTTCACATATACAAAACTTCTTAAAATTATGTATTGATAAATTAAATTCATAAAATAAACCAAACACTAAAATAAAAACACACAAATTTTACAATATTAACATAAATGTGTATTAGCAAAATAAATTATATATATATATATTGTAGAAATGATGAAATATGCAATTAAATGGATTTAACTTTCCACAACCACACCCCCAAAACATATACAACATACTCCTAAAAATGTAATAATAAATTAAATACACAAGTAATAAAATTATATATAAAAAATAAAAATATTTCTAACTTAAAATTGATTTTGTTCCCACCATATATCCCACAAAAATAGCTTAATTAATTATCAATTAAATTATTCATATTGATAAAAAAACTATTATTAATAACTGCCAAGCCTGTACACCCATAAATCCCACAACCCTCTCATAAAAAATTAACTTACAATATTGACATCATTAATGATCAATTAAATAATTACATTAATTAACAATTAATTATAATTAAATTAAATTACTTCCCACCCTCTACCCTAATAACCTCCACACCACACACATAAAAATTAATTAAAAAAACATTATTGACAGTATTAACATAATTGATTACAATTAAATAGTTAATATTAATTAGCAATTAAAAGAAAAATCACAAATTTAACACAATTAATTATTAATGATTAATTAAATAAATAATATTTTAAATAAATGAACATTCATTTACTATAATTATGGGCCTGATCACGTTGGCCGTGGGACTGCCACCGACTGGTGATGATCCCACCGCCATTGCAGGCCAAATACCACCTGCCACATTAGGATAGCGGTCGGACGGACGGGGGCATAAACACTGTCTGACACAAATCCGACGGGCACACCGCTGTAGGCCTTACTATGTTCCTTTTTGCCGGCCCTTTTATGGTGGTGAACCCGCCATGAATAAGCTAGAAGAAAGGGACATTGTGGGTCCCTAGCAGGCCCCCTCAACCCTGGCTCCCAGACACAGGACCTGGGGGCACCTTAGGTGCCCCCCTAAATATCCCTGCACCATGTGGCAGGTACCGCATGGCGCCTGCCACGTAGTGCAAGAATATGTAATGTGACCCTTTTATGCATTGCGGCGGGCGCTGCAGCCAGCAGCACTGCCCTGCAATGCAAAATATAGGCATTGCGACTGCCGTGGTGGTGGTCGCATTGTAATGCCTACTGCGGGACTGCTGTCAGCCTGTTGGGTGGTCCTGATCCCCGATAGGGTGTCCACCCACCACCCTATCGGGCCATAAATTACTTTCAACCCTATAAATCCACAACCCACTATGGTACAAAAAAAACATATAAATTACTTAAATAGCATTTAGGGGCCGATTCGGATCCGGGTCGGAAAGCTCTCCGACCGACCTGTATCCGGAGTGTTTTCTGACCGAGCCGGAGTCCTGCAGTCTGACCGAGCGAGTATGATGGGGCCGTATGCTGCCGGACTCGGTTCGGTCGGACTCCCATCGAAGTCAATGGAAGACAGTCGTACGACGCATACACGGGCTCCCATTGACTGAATGGGTACGTCTCTCACAAGGGTGCCCCCTACATTGGTGATGCCTCGGTGCCATCCACACCATACATGCCTGTGTTGGGGAGACTCTTGCGTCTCCCCCTGTGTCCGAGTCGTAGAGCTGCGGGTGACAGGGGCTCCGACGCGGACCCCCAAAAGCAACTTCCCGGACATTTTGCAAGCCAGACACTCCGGCTCGCACCAGCTGTTCGACACGTGCATCGTACTGGCTCGGTCGTAAATCACATCCATTGCACGCCACGGTTAGCTTACGGCCGAGATGTACGGAGCGGTTCGGACCCAGGAACGACTCGGTCGGTGAATTTCACATAGCTCACATCGTACTTGCTCACTCGTACAGCTGTACGAGTCGGGCGGAAAACACGCATACGGCTTGTAGTTTTACTGGTCAGATCGCGTTCGGTGCCCTTCCGACCCAGATCGGAATCGGCCCCTTAATAACTACTACAATTTTCCCAAATACATTAAAAAACATAAACAATATCAAAAACATAAACTACACCATGTACATATATAATATATAACTAAATACATAGCAAATAATAAAAATCGATATTACTTAACTTAAATTCAATATTCTTGCCAACGATATTCTTGCACTCGATATTTCCATTCCACAATATTTTTGACTTGATATTACTATCACTCAATATTTTTAACTCGATATTCTGTCTCACCACCCAATAAAATAAAGGCCTGTACTGAGGGTTTCATGAGCTCTCCCGCCTCTCTTTCTAACTCCATAATTAAGAGAGAATGCCTTTTAACCTAATTCAGGTGTCTCTTTATGATGCCCTTCGGGTTCTCAAGTAACTCTAGATGGCACAGTTTGTCTACTAAAGTCTTAATATGTCTGAGCCCTGGGATATGAATCGATCTGTGCAGACTCAGACAATTATTCATCACTGCCTGATTAAGTTCTAGGTCCAGATTAATCCATATCCCAACTCATCTCAACAAAGGCGCACAGGCTAACAGGTCAGAAATGTACCCTATTCCCAGCTCTTCATGAACTAATGGCCCCATTAGTATGGCGGGCGGACTTTGTCCTCCCACCGTACCCTCGGGAAACGGGACCGCCCGCTGAGGGTGCGGCGGTCCCGCACTCCTGATTACTATGCGCCCGCCACACTGGCGGGCGCATGGTTCATCTGCAACATTGCTGTGGGAAGTGCAGAGAGCCCTGCCCACCGCAATGCCACAAAGGCAGGTAGTGCGTTTCAATGCACAACTTGACAGGCACCGTGCGGTGCCTGTCACGTTGTTCATTGAAAGGCAGGGGGGTACCATAGGTACCCCGCATGTGCACCCCAGCCCCAGAATCCCTGGGGGCCCACTACCGGCCCCCAATGGCAAAAACCACCTGCCTGTCACGCCACGGAAAGGCAGCACCCCGCCTACATAGTAATATGGATGGCGGTGGCTACCAGACACCGCCAACATATAAACTGCTTTTCCGCATGGTAGGCAATCGGGCAGATTGCCTACTGGCGGAAAACCGGTGGACGGTCTTCCCGCCGGGGTCCCCCCACCATGGTAATGTGGCGGGGGAAATATGCAGCGGAGGGAGGTTTTTGGCGGGCGGATCGCCACCGCCATACGGAATCTGACCCGGTTTAGGTCCCCATTCTTTTTGCAGTCAAAGGTTGCCACTACAGCTCTTGACAAACTGTTTCTCTTAGCCTTCCTTTGGGGAACCCATACGTCTTGCTCATCAATAAGGACCTCCAGATAGGAAAAGGTAAACACCCTAGATATTTCTGTGCCGCCTCCAAAACATTACTTCGGCCACTTATTCCTGGGGCCCATAACCATGGTAAGGGATTTCAAAAAATTGGTGCTCAAATCCAACAAATTCATAAAATCTACATAAGAATTAAGCAGATGCTGTAGTGTCACTGCTGTTCTGGCTACCAGAACTGCGTCATCCACATATAAAAGTGCACAAATCGATTGCGAACATGCCCCGGGAATATCCTTTGTGCTGCTCTTTTGGGGCTAAAATGCAGCCTTGTCTTACTAATCTGTACACATTTACAGGAATGGACACTCCCCCATCCTGAATATATCTCAATGACGCAAAAATGTCCAAATGAAGCTCATGAAAAAAATGGACTATATTACAGTCCACGCCCAGATTGCTAAACACAAGCCAGATTATATCTGTCAACTCGGTCAAATCAGAGACGTTTTAAGGCATGGGCATAGTGGGCTCTTACCAAGGGCCCCAGCTTTTCAGGGGGGCCCCTAATAGCGCCAACTCTGTTCTGCAGAGTCTTGCTCTGATGACCTTTAATAATTCTTGAATAGATTGAATATCATTTTCCATTAATGTATTTTGTACATTGGTGAAATGAGAGAGTCTCATGCAACATCCATAATAAAAATTATTTTAAACCAAAACAGGAACTCTCATATGAGAAATGGGAGGGTAATCAGTGATTATTTGCATTGTTATTAGTGATTTGCTACTGTGTTACAATATTGAAAACACACATCAGTATCCCTGAATATTAGATGTGAACAAATTTAGAATTTGAACGAATGCACTTGTGCACTGTCAGTAACCTGGCCAAAGAGGGCATGAAAGAACTGAAATAGGATCATAAATGCAAAGCTGGTCTGAACAGGGGGCCCCAAAACGCATTTGGCCCAGGGCCTGCAAAATTCGTAAGACTTCCCTGGGTCAAATTCTGATGTTATATCCATGAAAGCCAGATGTAGTGTGCCTCTCTTTGCTACAGTATATTTTTCAATAGTCATTCAAACATTGGTCAATGGTACATTTTCCTGGCCTGAACTCATATGGTAGGTTGGAAATAACATTGTTTTGCTCCACCCACTCAGTTAACATAAAAGGATCACTCTCCCCATAACTTTTACATATGTGTCTAAAATGGAAATAGGTTGATAACATTGTAGCACTGATATAGACATCTTCTTAAGGTACACTTCAGATTGGATTCTGGGGTACCCTTGTGAGTCCCTAGTATATGGTATACTTTGTACCCAGGGCATAGATACCCCAGAGGCCTACCAGGGGCTGAAGCATGTTATTGTTCCACCCCTGGAAAGCTTTTCAAAATGACACCACAGGTCTGCTACTGCAGCCTGGGTAAGGTGGTGCATGCACCCCTTACTGAGGTAAAGGATATGATCCCTCCCTTCTAGAGGGAGAGACATGTCAGTATTGGTATACCCGGTAGAAATCTAATAGAGCTCTGGCATCACAAAATGGGTGCTGCAGCCACAGACACGGGTCTGGCCTCCTGCTGCTGACCGACACTCCGGCAGGGGAGGCCTGGACAATAGGTTTCCTGTCACAGGGAGGTGTAACCACCTCCCAGACAGGATGATGTTTATTGGTGCTGGGTGGGAGCACTCTCAGAGTGCTTTGAAGTCCTGCACTGGGGTCACATTTGGTGTCCCTGTGCATAGTCCAGCTCAAACTGGTTCAGGGGCTTCCAGCCCCTGCTCTGGTGTGAAACTGGACAAAGGAAATGGGTGTAGCCACCCCTCTTTCCAAACCCTCCCATAGGTGGGTCCCCAGTGCTAGTCCAACCCCTTCCTTAGGTATAAGTAAGGAACCTCTGTAACCAGAACTTTAGATATGCCTGGATGAAACTCTGAAGCTGAATCCTGGAACTTTGACGCTCTACTAAAGACTAGTGGACTGAAGAAATCTCCCTTGGGGTCAAGGAGTGACTCCCCTGCTTGGCAGGCACCAACAAAGCATTTTGCTGGTCTGCATCTCCGAAGCTCCCACCGGACTCCGAAGTATTTGCAGCCCAGGAAGAGGATTTCCAGACATCTCAGAGGCCGATCCGAGTCCCCAACAAAGCTGAGACCCGCAGCCCTTGTGAGTAGCGTGGAACCGGAACTCCTGGAATCCGTGCACTTTTGTAAGTGCATTGACTTCTCGACGTCTCTTGGAGTCATGCTTGGGGTTACTTATAGCCCCCACCTCGAGCAGAGAATCCACTGAAGATTGTCGGCCTAGTCACCCCGATTGACTCGAGGGCCGCCATTTTGTGTTTCTTCTTGAGGTCCCTTCGCGATCCTTGGTCCATCGACTGGTGGGTCCCTGAGAGGGTAACTTTGATTTTCCTTGGGCTTCCCTGGTTGCTCCAGACGTGCACTGACTCCCTACCAAGTTGTGAGTCCCTCAGACCCTGCTGGTCTGCACCGAAGCATCTTTCTCTTTTCTGTGTGGGTTGCTGTTGTCAAGGCTTGATGTCTCCAATCCGGGCACCG
Organism: Triturus cristatus; assembly: GCF_964204655.1. Classification (NCBI taxonomy): domain Eukaryota; kingdom Metazoa; phylum Chordata; class Amphibia; order Caudata; family Salamandridae; genus Triturus; species Triturus cristatus. The sequence goes on from NC_140590.1 coordinate 1,799,477,612, forward strand.
ATGCTGCAGCACTCAACATCCTTTGTGGGACAGCTCGAATCCAGCTCCTGGTTGTCCTCGACACCTCCTGGTCCTCGTGGCTGAAGAGTCAAGCTTCACTTTCTCCACCTAATCACCCGACATCGGTGGGCAGCTGCCTATCGTCTTCCTGGTCACTGGCTAGTGACCCAGACTCTGTCACCTGTGCTTTCAGGTTCTTCTCAACTTTGATCCAGGCTTGGATCTCTTCGGACACTTCGCATCTTCCAGGCAGCAGCACTTCTTCGCCAGCTCCCATTGAAATCGACTACGAGACCCGACACCATTTGACACCTATGCACCCGGCTTCCCTGGGTGAGGTAACACGAGTTCTCCGGTGCTCCCATGGGTGTTGACCCTAGAACTTCCTAAGTCCCAAAGGGTTTGGTCCTGACTCATTTCTCAGTGTCCCTAATCTTTAAAAATCTAACCACGACTTTCCCCATAGAGGCTAACAGGAGCTCTTGGCTGTGTTCTCACACTGCACACGGCCCCCGTGGGTCCCCTGTGTCACTACCTTGGGTGGTTCCTTGGGGTCCCAGTGATTCTACAGGCTCTAGGCCTTGTGTCTAGTTAAGTCGTGGTTCTTATACCACTATTTTAGTATATGGTTTGGCTGCCCCTAGGGCCTGACGTGCATTTGTGCTATTTTACTGTCATATTTGAAGTGTAACTTTTGTGTTTTGACCTCTAGCCTCATAAAGAGGAGGGTGTGTTTAGAAATAAATACATATATTTTATATATATATGTGGTGTGGTTGTCTTTCATTTAGCCATTCAAGAGATTATAGACTGGTAAAACAAACTGCTTTACATTCCTTCAAGACTTAGCCTGAAGGCTGCTCTCCATAGCTACCACTAGGATAGCTTTCAAGAAAGGTTGTCTTTAACCTATCATCAATAAGGGGTTGTTTGGACTGGTACAGGGTGCCCACTATAACTAGAGTTTTTTATATCAAACAACAATGTCTCAATGTGGATTTCATTGTAAGGACCAGTTATGCAAAAGCAAACCATTAAATAGAGAACTTGTAGGAGGAATACATCCACATAGGAAAAACACAGGGAGACGGGAGGTGTAGAGTTACATGTATTTAAGAATGCTCAGCACATGATGGACATATTAAACATCATATGTACAGCTCATATGGACAAGAAGCACTGCGTGACATTTACTGGCAATGTAACCAACAAAATACTGTGCACAAGTGCTCGTGAAAATTGTGACGGCGCAAGTGACACTTGAAGTGGTATATACAGCGGTGAACAACGGGGCGCAACAGAGAGAACAATGATACAATATATCTGACAAATTTAGGGCATCCAAACAATTACTGCTGGAAATTCACAAAGAACAATAGATCGAATGCCCATAGCAAAGGGGCGCCAAAATGAACGCTGTTGAAGTCGACGGCGTTTCGGCCTGTAGAGATCTAGGCCATCATCAGGACTGGTTACACATACTTTGGGGCAGTGCTAGGGGTAAGAGAGAGACATATCTCAGGGAGAAACTTTTTTGAGTGGACCATTAGAAGGAAGAGGAGAAAGATAAAAAACGTACAAGGACGTGGTCGTGAGTGACTGTGAGCGGCGGTTGGTGACCGGCAGGGCACCCTAGATAACGTAGGAAGTGCAGGTGAAAGCACGTGAGTGAGCATGACCAAGGTGAAAAGAAAGGGGAGAAAAGGAGGAGGGAGGGCGACGTTCAAGGGACCCAACAGGGGACAAGGCGGAGGCGTCTATGGAGAGACAAAGACGCTGAGTGAATCTGACAGACAAACGATGTAGTTTAGGTGATGTGCCAGAGGACGCAACAATTGACAAGGTGGAGGCGCCTGTGAAGAGACGAAATGGAAAAGCCGAGTGAATCAGACAGAAAAACGGCGAACGAAACTCGAATCCAACTGGATTGCCAGGGCACAGGGGATGAACGAGTAGTGCGAACGATTGGGATGGTGTGAGTTAAAGAGAGGTAGCCCGGGTGTAGTTTGGGTGATGTACCAGAGGACGCAACAATTGACAAGGTGGAGGCGCCTGTGAAGAGGCCGAGTGAATCAGACAGGCAACCGGAAAACGTAACTCGAAGTCAACCGAGTTGCAAGGGCGAAGGGGAGGAACGAGTAGTGCCAGCGATTGGGATGGTGTGAGTAAAGGGAAGGTGGCCCGGGTGTGGAGGAAAGGACAGGTAGGGGAAAGGGAGGCAAGCATAACAGGACCAGGCAACTTACTTGGAGCAAAACGGAGGAAAGGATCAACCAGTAGGGTAGGGCCTCGGGGGAGTCCGAGAGGTCCGTGAGTAATTAGAGTAGCTGAAGAAACGAAAAGAGGGTGGGGGAAAAAGGGGGTGGGCGGGTGTGGGGGGGGACAGCGTGTTAAAAACAGAAAGAAAACAGAAAGAAAAAACACAGGGGACAGAGAGCGAGACTTACTGAATTGGGAGAGCGGAACGCAACCCAGTCAATCGGTAACCTGAAGGAGAAGGGAGGAAAAAGGAGATCAAGTTCCTGGTCAAGTAGAAACACGGTGGTTGTAAGGGCTGAAGGTGCCAGAGGTACTCACGATTAGAAGGCGAATAAATCGGCCCCATGAAATCCGTGGCGTGTCATGAGCCGGCGTGAATCAGGCAATGATTGAAGTGAAGGAAGCCCGGAGGGGAGGCAGGTCACGTGGGGGAGAATGGGCGAATCACATGGGAAGGGTGGACTAGGCAACTAGAGAGCGTACAGTGTAAAGTCGGAAGTGAGTACGACAGTGTCTGAAGAGAAGGAAGCTAGCGGGCGAGGTAAAGGACAACGCGATCATGTCAGGTGGGGGCAAGGGGGCGAATCACGTCAGAAGTTTGGCCAAGGCAACTAGCACACGTCCAGTGCACAATCGGAAGTGTGGTGAAGAAAGGAAAAAGAGAACAGGAAAAGAGAGAAAGGACTGTAGATCCGAGTAGTTACAGAAATTCATGGTCCAGTTAGGAACAAAAACAAGAATGGAAACTAACATGATTAATACAAGTTAGAAAACGATACCCATCTGACTAATACAATGGATTGAACAACAAAACATCAGAAAGTACTATTTAGTAGTGCAAATTATTGGTAGAGTCACTGCAGAAAGACAGGGAATGGGGGGGAAAAAGAGGGGAGATATTGTGGCAGTTTGGAAGGGGAGGAGGAGAAGAAGAGGGTGGAAGGAAGGGGTTCATAAAGGAGAAAGGACAAATATGGGTGGCAACCCAAGAGATGACAAAGCAGGTTACATGTTTGAGATAGACAGTGTAAGCAGCAGGCATTACACATATAGTTATGCAAGTGTGGAATTCCATTCGTCAAGAGAATTAAGACCATGCTCAATGGTATTAAAGCGAGCAATCCAACGGCATTCACATCTGTTCAGAAGCCTTTGAATATTTCCGCCTCTTATTAGTATGGACGGTTTGTCAATTACCAGCCAGGTGAAATCGGACTCATTGTGATTTTTATCTTTAAAATGGGAGACCAGGGGTGCTGTTAAGATCCCACATCTGATGCCACTACGATGCTGTAGAATGCGGTCCTTAACCATCTGGGTAGTTTGCCCAATATAAAGCTTGTCACAGGGGCACTTTATTAGATAGATAACATTCTGAGATCTACAATTGGTAAAAGAGTGTAGGTCAAATTTCAACCCGTTATGTTCAAAAGTCTTGGTGTTGGTAGTGGAGGAGCAAGCCGCGCATATCTGGCATTTGTAGTGGCCCAACACCGGAGGAAGTTTCCATGAACTCCGAATTGACTCTGACATAGCCGGAGTTTGAGGCCAAGTGATAGCATGTACCAGATGGTCAGCTATGTTTTTTCCCCTGCGATAAGAAAATAGAGGGGGTTCATTGAAGATGGTAAGAGGAGCTAGAATGTTCCAGTGTGATTTGATAATCCTGGATAGTTTGTTGCTGGAGGGCGAGAAGGTGGAGACAAAGGTTATCCGGGTGTTCGATCTTTTTTCTTTGGGGGTAAGCAAGGTATCACGATGGTTATACCACGCTCGTTTCCGTGCCCTAGTGACCAGTTTTTTGGGGTAGCCACGGGCTACGAGTTTGGAGGTTAATACTTCAGCCTCCCTAAAGAAATCCCTGCACCATTTGTAATTTCATCGAATCCGCAAGAATTGGCCAAACGGAAGACCATCGCGGAGACCTCGTGGATGGTGGCTGGAGTAGAGGAGTAAGGTATTACGTTCCGTAAGTTTCCTGTACAATGATGTTCCAATTTTATCATCTTCAACCCGTAGAGTGAGGTCTAGGAATGGGAGGTTATCTTCTTTTGGGTCAACTGTAAACTTAAGATGTTGTTGGCAATTGTGTAGCCAGTCGACAAATTGTGATAGAGAGATCTTGTCACCTGTCCAGATGAGCAAGATATCATCTATATATCGACGCCAGAAACTGATGTTATTTCTGAAAGGGTTGAGGTCGGTAAGAATCAATGTGCTTTCAAGGTGATGGACATAAAGGATGGCAAAATTCGGAGCGAAACATGCGCCCATAGAGACTCCTTTGATCTGTAAGTAATAGGTGTCTTTATACAAGAAGTAGTTGTTCTCTAGAGCAATTTCCAGAAGGGCCATCACAAAGTCAGTAGGTATCCTTGTAGGGGAAGGACGAGTGTTAAGGATAGTTCTTATAACTTCGAGGCCTTCCCTGTGGGGTATATTGGTGGAGAGGGATTCAATGTCCATACCCACCATCAAGTTGGTTCCTGGTATGAAAGGGGTGTCTTCGATAAGATTAATCAGATCCATGCTGTCTCGGACAAAAGTGTCAGTGATGGGCACAAATTCTTTGAGGATACTGTCAATGTATTTGCCGATGGACTCCAGAATAGAGCCGCATCCAGAGACTATAGGTCTGCCAGGGGGATTTTGTTGATTTTTATGTATCTTTGGCAAGACATAGAGTACTGGAGTACGTGGGTTACTATTGTTGAGGAACAAGGCCTCCTTATCAGAGATGATATTGTCCAATTTGGCCTGTTCAGTAAGGGTAAGTATTTTAGATCTTATTCCCGGTAAGGGGTCAGATGGGAGAGCGCGGTAATGTTCCACGTTGTTAAGTTGACGAAGTATTTCCATGTCATATTTGGTTTGATCTTGTATGACGATACCTCCCCCTTTGTCGGCGGGCTTAATGATTATATCCTTGTTCTTACTAAGATACTGAAGGGCCTGTTTTTCTGACAAAGATAAGTTGTAGGGGACAAATTCATGTTGTTGTTGAATATTCTTCATCTCAAGTAAAATTCTTCTCTCGAAAGTGAGAACTTCGGAGGGCATTAATACTGATGGAGGATTGAAGGTAGATGGCAAATGAAAAGGGGAGCGTGTGTTGTGTTCACGTGAGGGTCTCTCCGAGTAGAATTGTCTGAGTCTAATTCTTCTGAAGAATTGTAATAGGTTCTCCTGAATCTCAAAGAAATTGCTTCTATCTTCACCACTGTATATACCACTTCATGTGTCACTTGAGCCGTCACAATTTTCACGAGCACTTGTGCACAGTATTTTGTTGGTTACATTGCCAGTAAATGTCACGCAGTGCTTCTTGTCCATATGAGCTGTACATATGATGTTTAATATGTCCATCATGTGCTGAGCATTCTTAAATACATGTAACTCTACACCTCCCGTCTCCCTGTGTTTTTCCTATGTGGATTTATTCCTCCTACAAGTTCTCTATTTAATGGTTTACTTTTGCATAACTGGTCCTTACAATGAAATCCACATTGAGACATTGTTGTTTGATATAATGTACAGCCCCAGTCTCACTGTGGTTTACGGGCTACCTCCTGTGGTCTGATATTGTCTACTATAACTAGAGGACAGCATATCCCAGGCCAATTTCTCACATTAATGGGGTCTCTAATTGCATGCCTCATGAATATTAATGAGGCAGTCGCAATTTGCGACCCAATTAGGAATGGCTAGTACTCCCAAAGATGGTGGCCTGCTGGGGGTCAGCAGACCACCACGTCTGGGACTCCTTTTAAATAAGGTAGTCTTTTTTTTTCTTAAATGCAGCCCATTTTCCTTAAAGGAAAATGGGATGCAATTAAAAAAGGAAAATTAAACTTTTCAGTTTAATTTTTTTAGGGGCAGGCAGTGGTCCCTGGGAAGAAACCTGGGCTAATTATCTCCAGCATCACTTCAACATAGAACAACTTGTCATTACGCACGAGGTGCAAGGAAGTGGACATTACATAGGGATGAACTGCACCTTTGCACTTAACGATGTGAGCATGCATTCTGTGCAGAATGCATGCTCCCATTGTTGAGTATAGGATTGCCTATCTAGAAAGATATCGATGACTGAGGGGCTGAAACAAGGCTGTGTTTTGACCCCCACCTTTGTTTAATCTTTTTATGCAGACATCACACTTGAGCTAGATAATAGCAACTCCCAAAGGGCACACAGCTGGTTTGTCTTACAGAGCTACTCCAGAGGTTTTCCTCAACCATACATAGGTACAGTCTTCTCGAGAGTGACAAAGGAATAATGCCTTCATCTGTGGCTTAGCATCCTTCCATCATTGCTTCATTTGCCCCCATGTAAATGACCACAGATAACAACCCGCTGTCGATTATGCTGAGAATCAAAAGCGGATGTGCTACACTTATTGTGCATATGCAGGAGATTAAACAAGGAACAAAGACTCATATTAAATCCTGCCCTAAAGAAAAAGGGGATAAGAACATGCAGGCAGGCAGTGAAAGCATGCTTCAAAGGCCGAGATGCCTAGCAAGCCTGCCGTCTGGTCCAATTTATATGTAGAGCAGGAAAAATGTTAAACTCCAGCACTTAGTTGACCAATTGGGCCACCAAACCAGGCATTCAAGATTCAGCCACTGCTATGTTAGTATCCAAGAGATTCACTTAATTTGCTGCTGGAAGCCACACTCAAGACCCCGTGGTCCCAGAGCACGCTACACAGAAGGAAACATTTGGAAATGGCAGTTTCTACATACTACCAACAACCCTGTTTCACAATAGTACTGCAGATTTAGACCCTACGGGCCCGATTCACAGAACAAACTTAAGACTAAATCCTAAACTTACTACCATTCTGGTATTCACAGAATGCACCTACTACTACTGGTATTCATAGAGTGAACTTACTACTTTTGCTATTCACAGAATGAACTTAGAACTTTTGCTATTCACAGAATCCATTTACGACCACTAAACTTACGTCCGCACTCGGGCCGGAATTTCCGGCTCCGGAGCAGAATTTCCGGGCCCGGAGCGGAATTTCCGGGTCCGGAGCGGAATGCCCACCACCGGAGCGGAATGCCCGCATTCGGAGCGGAAAGTCCGCTTTCTGGCCCGGAAAATCCGCTCACGGGCCGGAAAGTCCGCATGCGGGCCGGAAAGTCTGCTCACGGACCGGAACTTCCGATTTGGGCAAGACTACATTAACTGTGGCCATTGATCATTTGAGCTAAGGGTAAACACCTGTCCAAGTCCCTACCATCCCCCATCGTGCATCAGCTGACACACTCCAGCCAATCCTAGGTCGGCAGCACATATAACTGCAGAGCAGACACACACACAAACCCTTACAACATGTCACTGAATGTGTTTGTTGCACTGCCCCTTGTCATGCGGCAAAACCACTTGAGGAGGAGGAGGAGGAGAGCAGAGAGGATCTTCAGGCAGAGGATCAACCTATTTGGACTTTCCAGCCAAGATGTAAGGGCCAGGTACCGTTTCCCTCCAGAAGTCATCTTGGATATGGTATGTGAGTGGGAGCAGGAACTTGACTCTGTGACCTGCTGCTCCCATGCAATCCCAGCATATCTCAAGATCCTCTCTGCGCTCCATTTCTTTGCCACTGGCTCTTTCCAAAGGGTCTCCAGTGACCATGTGGGCATATCACAGGCGAGCCAGTCGCGGTGCCTGCATCAGGTACTGAGATGCATCACTGCAAGAGCCCACAACCACATACAAATGCCACGTACACTGGCCCTGAGACAAAGGGCAGCACGAGATTTCTATCTCATTGCACAATTCCCACGTGTGCTTCTGCAACAGACACCGATGGCATTCCATCAACGTGCAAGCGGTCTGTGATGCCAGGGGGAGGTTCATTAATGTGCATGCGGTGTTCCCAGGCAGTACCCATGACAGCTTCATATTCCGCATGTCACCTCTTGCCCGGCGGATGGCTGCGGGAGAATTTGACAACATGTGGCTACTGGGTAAGTACCAAGCGTTAGAAATGAAGGAAATGTGTTTTGCAAATGTATGAATGCCCCCCAACATTGACCATTGTACAATAAGAATCATAAAGCTACATACATGGCCCAACAGATACTGCATGTAATACAGTACAGATCATGTCCTGTGCAAGTCATAGAGGGAAATGTAACCAACTGCCCTTTCCCCTCTCCTCAGGTGAAGCTGGGTATGCACTCACCCCACATCTCCTCACCCCTTACAGGCGTGCAAACACTGTATCACAGCGTAGGTACAATCGGGCACACATACGGACTCGAGCCATCATAGAGTGCACTTTTGGTCTGTTGAAGTCGCGATTCAGATGTCTCGACCGTTCAGGGGGGGTGCTGCAGTACTCCCCAGAAGTCGTGTGCAAGATCATATTAGCCTGTTGTGTCTTGCACAACATTGCCTTAATGCATGGCTTACACATACCGCTGGAACCTCGGCTAGCTCTGAATCTGGGAAACCGGGCCATGGCACATAACCGAGGTCAGGGCATGCAAGTCCGTGAGCAGCTCGTTGCCACATTTTTCACATGAGCAACCTGTAGTGGAATGGACTAAATGTGGATTGCTGTCTGTTGCCAATGATGAAACTTGGATATACACGACTGTGTCAATAAATTCCTTCCTGAGACAACTTTGCAAGCCACACTAACTGCATGTTCATCACAGCTGGTGACAGTAGTCAAAAGGTTGAGCGTGCTGCAGCTCATGTGCCCATGTCAGCGATCAGTGTAGTGGATGTCCCGAAAGAATCTATTGACGCTGATGGAAAATGATACATGTACTGAGAGACACAGCCGGACCTCATGAGGATGGGTCACTGAATCAGAAAAGGCCATAACCATAGCATTGGCGGGCCTGTGCCATCAACAAATGTGACTCACCCCCAAAAGATGCGCCTACGACGTGAGTGATGTCATGGGTGAATCAGACACCATGGGGCAGATGAATACGCCCCGTGCACCACTTTTGCGCCCCCGTTGCGTCACTTAAGTGATGCAGCGGCGGCGCCGACCCAGCGCCATGCTGCGTGCTATTTACAACGTGACGCATCTAGGGAGATGCGTCACGTTGTCAAGCTTGCGCCACATGTGGACGTACCTGCACAGGGGGGGGCCTTCTCGCACAGGAATGCCTCCGAAAAGTGGCTGATTGAAATCCACAAGATTTCACTCAGACACATTTCAGGCCATGCTGCGTCAAAGCCCTGCGCCTGCTTGAAGCAGGCTTAAGGATTGATGCAGCATGTCAAGGATAGGGGCACCCCGAGCCGTGCTGGAGCTGTGTGGCGGTTGTGACGCAACTCCAGCAATGCGCCAACCTTACGCCGGCCAGATGCATCACGCATCTGCTTGCCCTTGCGCCACGATGCACGGCATTGTGAATGCGGCGCTTCTGCGGTGGTGCAAGGGAAAACTTGCATGACGCATCTCCCATGGCGCTTCCCTGCTGATCTGCAGGGATGTGCCAGGGAACATAAATCTGCCCCCATGTGTCTGTGATATATCCACACTTCTCCACCCCAATGTTACGTAACACATCACACAACTCTGCTACTGAGCACCCAATATGGACTACATGTACCATGATGCAAAGCATGAGAAAGTGAAACAGGGGTTTCATGTTGTGTCAGCCCCCCCCGCCCATTAGTGCAGAAATGTCTTTAAATGGTCTCTTCCCCCTCTTGTTACATTTTAATAATTCTGTTACATTTTAATAATTCACACATGCACTGTCTTTTCTTTTTTATCCACAACAGAACAGCAGGATGGCAGTAGATTACATTCATGATTGTGGATGGATATGGATGAATACAAAATGGCTGCCAACTATTTCCTGTGATGTATTGCCTGCCTCCCACTCCCTGTCAAACATATCCTGTATTAAAAAATCAGTTCCGGGTCATTTTCGGAGTTTACGGCACAAAAGTGGAAGTCCCGATCACGGAGCGTACGGCGCGTGCGCGGACCCTCCGCTCCGGAATCGGAAACTGCGCTCGCGGGCCGTAAACTCCGAAAATGACCAGGAACACATTATTTCATTCAGGAAATGTTTTACAGGAAGTTGGAGGCAGGAAATACATCACAGGAAATAGTTGGCAGCCATTTTGTGTTCATTCTGAGTCATCCTCACTCATAGATCAGATCCTCTGACAGCCTGCTGCTCCCATCATACTTATTATCCCCATAATGGCTGAGGGTTATGAAGAGAAGGCACCCCCTTTCACTGAAAGTGAGTTAGACATCTTGGCTGAGGGGGTGCTGGGCAAATATCCTCAGCTATATGGGGACCCTGAACACCAGCTGAGCAATGCAGCCCGGGCCAGGCTGTGGGCCAACATCGGGGAGCGCTGCAGTGCAGTGGGAGTCCACACCAGGAGTGCGAGGGCATGCCGCAAGCGCTGGGAGGACCTGAAACGGTGGTCCCGGTACAAGGCTGAGGTGATGGTGGGCCAGTCCTCCCAGCACCATGTGCATCGTCCTCCCCTATCCCCACTGTACAGGAGGGTCCTGCGAGCAGCTTGGCCAACCCTCCATGCTCAGCTGGAGGAGCATGAGCAGCAGGGACATGGTAAGTGCATCATATGCTAAATGTGTCTGGGAGTATGATGTGAGTGAAACAGTGCTGTACCATTGTGTGTCCATTGCTTTCATTCACTGATTCTGTGTCCATGCAGCAGTCACCAAGCATAAAAAGGCACACTGTGGCATATGGACTGTACAGGGCAGAGTGCATTTTGGGAGTTGTAGTTTCGTCATGACAACTGGCTAAATGAATCTGATAGCTAGGGGTATACCCAACTATTACACCATCCATTACCTGGCTAAAGTGAACACAATATATGAAGAAACGTGGTATGGAGGAAAAGATATAACTATATTTGTGAACAAGGACACATTTCATGATCCTTTCACATGTGATTAAATTCACTTCTCATTTTCTTCGTATTTGTGCTGAGCATATACAAAAACATATATTTACAAAACATAACCTCTGCACATATAACACAAGTACGCTACTGTCCTAAACATTAATTTTCAATTGTGGCTCCCCCCTTCAATAGTGTGGACAACCCCAGAGGGCATATACATTGCATGAGAAGTATCAATGTCCCCATAAATTCTAAGGCAATGCAATGCTAAGGCTACGCGAGTTTGTTCAGGAGAGCACTATCTACAGCATACGCTGCAGATAGTGCTCTCCTGAACAAACTCGCGTAGCGAGAGTTAGCACCGATAGATGCGGAAGAGCTATCAAGGAGAGGCTAGAGAAGCAAGCGTGTAATCACGACGGAAGAAATCTTGACTTTAGAACACGAACAGGGGGCCCAGCTGACTTTTCAATAAAGAGATGGAATAGGGCGTGGATCCCCTGCGTCCCACTCCTGGCTATTGTACAGTACTTACGCTTGGTATGCTGAGTAGAGGGACCAGCCTAAGATTGCTGTCGTTTTCCTTGTCCTGGAGAGGCCAAAAGGAATTGATTGGCTGAAACGCGACCACGTCGACATTTTGGTTTTACAGAGGGACCCAAAAGAATTTGATTGTGTTGGGATTCAACAACCTTGCATTGCCTTAGAATTTATGGGGACATTGATACTTCTCATGCAATGTATATGCCCTCTGGGGTTGTCCACACTATTGAAGGGTGGACCCACAATTGAAAATTAATGTTTAGGACAGTAGCGTAGTTTTGTTATATGTACAGAGGTTTGGTTTTGTAAATATATGTTTTTGTATATGCTCAGCACAAATACAAAGAAAATGAGAAGTGAATTTAATCACATGTGAATGGATAATTAAAAGTGTCCTTGTTTGAATATATTTGTATATCCTTTCCTCCATACCAGGTATCTTTATAAACTGGCTAAATGAGCCATAATAGTGCATTAATACTGAAATCTGCTCCTCACGCACCACTACAATTGGCACTAGGAAATCATGTGTGCATTGGATGACCAATGGTACAGACACTGTCCAGTGTGAGCATGGCAGGCCAAAGGGCATTGGATGCTATGACTTGCATTGCATTTATAGAGTTTGGGTTCAAATTGTGACAAATCATCATGTGCCATGGAGTCAAGACAGACTTTGACATCCTTGCATCACTCCTAAGCGCTTTAAATTTGCAAGGGGTGTCCACTGACAGACATCTCACCCTCAGTGGGCTTTGTGACATTTCACATGTACAGGTAGCTGTCACAACAATCCCCCACTGTTCAGCGGTGTACTGCATTACCATATCAGTCACCAAAGCCAATATGTGCCACTGGATAGTCAGATCATGTGTGGGGACAGCCCAAGGCTAGACTCACAATGTAGCTACACAAATAGCCCAGAGCCTCAGTGGATGTGTGACCCCCATTCGCCACTTGTCTTGTCCCATACAATGACACAAAGCAGATGACACTTGTCCAGACCTTAAATAGCTGCGACTCCCTAGGAATGGCCAAAATCCGAGAAATCAGGACTCCTCATGTTCTCCATTGGTGGACTGCTTTTGGAACCTGCACATGTAGCAGTGGCAGGACACACAGATCACCAGAATGACAGGTTGAGGGTTGGGCAATACAGTTGTGTAAGCCACAAACATCCACGTGAGATGGCCATGTCAGACTAAATCCAGTAAATGACAGTGAACATACACGTAATGTCAGCTCATAGACGCTGACAACTATAGAGTGTGATAAGAGGAAAATAAGTCTGAGCTTGGCTCCTCTATGTATGTGTCTCGTCCTGCATGACACAACCATGACATTAGGATTTTGCTTACATTTCTGCAGGCACAGCTGGCGAAACAGAAGGGCAGCAGGGCCAGGTCCGGAGCAAGAGGCCACCAGTGCGGCGGCGGCTACACCCTCTTTCCACCAGCGAGGAAGAGGAGGGACCCTCAACATCAAGAGGCAAGGGGATTGCGCCCACCCGGACTGACAAGGGACACCCTGATGCTGGTGCTACATCCCGGGTGGAGGCTGAAGACATTGAAGGGGGGGTGAACCCGACACCTCGGACCATGATGTGTTGGAGAGCTACTCTCTCCATGACACTTCACCTGTGGGCCCTGAAGAGGTGTCCTCGGGGCAGGCCAACACACAACCTGGGCCTGCCATCAGCCCCTCCCTACCTCTAGAGTCCCCCATGCCATCGGGAGCTCCAGCTGAATCCCCTTCAACAAGTCCCCCTCATCGTCGCCGCCAGCCCCACAACATCATTGGCTCCGGACCTCAGGCACCACATCCCTCCTGTCCCCCCCAGGCCCCTCCCGGTGTTGTTCCTCCTGTGGCTGTGCCAGTGGACTTGATGTGGATATGTGAGGGTCAGCCAGACATGTCCGCTCGCATCATGCTACAAGTGTGTATGGAGGTACGCATGATGCGAGAGGACATGCTCCGATGTATGGCCACCCTCGCCACCAGCATCAATTCACTGACCACAGCCATGTCGTCTGTTGTCTCCCCAATCCCTTCCCATACCACCGTCAATTTCTCCCCCTGTCCGTTGCCCCACACTGTTTCCCCCCATACTCCTCGTGTGTCACGAACACATGTGGTGCCTGTTACTGCACCTGCCAGACGTGTGCCTGCATCGGACTCAGAGGATCTGGACATTGTGGTCCTAGAGGATGACCAGAAGGACACTTGACTTTTGACGGAGACATTGACGTGAACAATTATTTCAGTTTCCCCTTGTAAATAGACTGTTTTCCCTGACGCTCCCTGACTTGTTATATTGTTGTTGCCCCACCCCAATCCAGGTTCCCTTCTCCCTCTGCATCAAGACCATCATTTGTTTTCCTTCCTCCCTTCCAAACGGACGGTTGTTCTGTTGATGCCTAAATATATTTGAGGAATCCTAATTACTTCTACTTGTTTGACTTCATTTAGAATGTCGGGTTCTGAATCAGGACACATATTTGGTGAGTCATCTGCTATGCACATAATGGCTTGTTGCAATGAAGGGTTACACTTGTAACTGTGTCACACACACACATACCTTCTCACATCTCGAGGCCACCTACATCGTAACACAGGACAGGAGACACAACAGAGTTCTTTTTTTTTAGGTCTTTATTTGGTGAACACACAATCACATGGTTACATTGTCCTGGGTTCCTGTCTCCGGGGATCGAGCTTGCGACGTGGCAATTTGGGGGGGAGGACCGCTCGGAGTGCTCAGCTCTGGCTCGACGCCTACGTGGAGGTGGGTACTGTCCAGGGGACTGTCCAGGGTCATCTACATGTGCTGGTGCAGATGGTATGTGCACACTTGATGGTTGTGCCTGGACAAGGGCCGGTTGTGCAAGTGGTGGGAGTGCCTGTACAGGGGGTGGTGGTGGTTGTGCAGGTGGTCGGAGTGCCTGTACAGGGGGTGGTTTTGGTTGTGCAGGTGGTGGGAGTGCCTATACAGGGGTTGTTGGTGGTTGTGCAGGTGGGGGCAGTGCCTGTACAGGGGTTGATGGTGGTTGTGCAGGTGGCGGGAGTGCCTGTACAGGTGTTGATGGTGGTTGTGCAGGTGGCGGGAGTGCCTGTACAGGGGTTGGTGGTGGTTGTGCAGGTGGCGGGAGTGCCTGTACAGGGGTTAGTGGTGGTTGTGCAGGTGGTGGGAGTGCCTGTACAGGGGTTGGTGGTGGTTGTGCGGGTGGCGGGAGTGCCTGTACAGGGGTTGGTGGTGGTTGTGCAGGTGGCGGGAGTGCCTGTACAGGGGTTGGTGTTGGGAGTGCCAGTTCAGGCCGCTGGTGTGGATGTCTCCCTTTGCTCTGTTGCTGTGCAGTTGGTACAGGTGTGGGGATGTGCTGTCCTGTGGGCAGATATGATGGCTCCCCTCCCTGCGTTGACCGTGAAGGGAAAGGTTGGCTCACTCTCAATATGCCCTCCATCATCTTCATGGCCAAGGCCTGGTGTCTTGCACTCTCTTCCCTTTGGCTGGCTAGCATGTCTCGCATATTTCTGGACATGTCCTGCCAAGTCCTATCCATCCTATCCAACACTTGGCTCAGCCTCTCCACCGCCTGAGGGAAGTGGACCATGTCCTGCAGGGAGTCCGACATGTCGGACAGGGTAGCTCCTATGGCACAAATGTCCTGCCTCACATCGCTCTGCTGTTGGTAGAAGTCCTGCTCCCACTGGCCATCACAGCCAGGTGCAGGCCCTCTCTGCAGCTGTCTGCCATGGATGGGACGAGCAGGTCCTACAGCAGGGGGGGGTGGGAGGTGGGAACCTGTGGGCAGGTGATTGGTGCCCAGGAGATCCCGGCAGCACAACAGGGCTGGTACTACCCCCAGATGGTGGAGAGGATGGCAGGGATACACTGTCTAGGGAAGAGTGGGTAGGGGAACCACCATGTTGGTCCTGGACGTGAGGACTGTGAGGGAGTGATGTCTGTGTTGTGATGCGTGGGTACTGTGGCTGGTTTGCTCGAGTCTGGGGACAGGCCATGGTATGCTTGGGAGGAGGCTGACGAACATTGGTTGGCAGAGGAGTTGATGCCCTGACCGATTTAGCCAATCTGGCACGATAGCGCACATTGGCATCTTCATCGTCATCAGACATGTAGTCCTCATCATCCACCAAGTAGACGCCCTCAGGAAATTCATCCTCCTCCTCCTGAGCAGTGCTTGCAGCCGACATCACAGCTTGGAGGATCAGGGGATTCTCCCCTCTGATTCCTCGTCGGCCCGCACTGGTCATAGGCCTGTCATCCTCGTCATCAGAATCCCCTGGAACAGAGGTTGCAACCGTATTAGGGATTGACCTGGTATAACATGTGGTGCAACACAAGGGTTTGTATTAACTGTACTTTGCATCAACAGATGAGGATCATGTGACCTGTGTAGGGTACCACCACAAATGACAGCTCACACCATAGCACTGAGGTGTTACACAGATACAGGCAAACTCACGCGCTCCAGCCACAACTCTCTGTCCCTTGGTGTTCCCCCCTAGTGTCACCTGCTGGACCTGTCTCCTCACGGCTTTCGTAGGCCTAGCTGTCCCTGAACCAGCAGCTGTAGAGGGAAGTGACAACATTCTCAATTTTCTGCATCACCAATTGTCAGACAGGCACATGACACTCCTGATTTGTATTTCACTTTGTACACAACAACTGCTGATTATATGCAGAGGGGAATCAGGATCTCTGTCATGGCTTTGGAGTCGAAGCCAGTGACACACCTCATGCTAGAATTACCTGAAGGACAGGTGCGCAATACGCTGCAGCCAGGCTGTCATTCAGTCCCCGGGATGGTGCACGCTGCTGTGGTGTCATCCGGTCAGCAGCTGTGATAAGACATACAGGTCTATATTTTGCAACCACAGATGGTAGCTCTGAGCCAACATGTCATTCTCAATGACCATTTGTGGGAAATCCAGAACAATGTGCAGCATGTTTAGCTCCTGAACTTTACATTTGGGCACCTGCTCACATGCAGCAGTTGCCAGCCGTTTCCTCCACACAGCAGTGACATCAATAAGATGACACATCAACAGACACCTCATGCTAGAATTACCTGAAGGACGGGTGCACGAGGGTTGAACTGCTGCAGCCAGGATGTAATTCAGTCCCCGGGATGGTGCACGCTGCTGTGGTGTCATCCGGTCAGCAGCTGTGATAAGACATACAGGTCTATATTTTGCAACCACAGATGGTAGCTCTGAGCCAACATGTCATTCTCAATGACCATTTGTGGGTAATCCAGAACAATGTGAAGCATGTTTAGATCCTGAACTTTACATTTGGGCACCTGCTCACATGCAGCAGTTGCCAGCCGTTTCCTCCACACAGCAGTGACATCAATAAGATGACACATCAACAGACACCTCATGCTAGAATTACCAGAAGGACGGGTGCGCGAGGGTTGAACTGCTGCAGCCAGGATGTCATGCAGTCCCCAGGACGGTGTCCGCTGCTGTGGTGTCATCCTGTCAGCAGCTGTGATGAGACATACAGGTCTATATTTTGCAACCAAAGATGGTAGCTCTGAGCCAACATGTCATTCTCAATGACCATTTGTGGGTACTCCAGGACAATGTGCAGCATGTTTAGCTCCTGAACTTTACATTTGGGCACCTGCTCACATGCAGCAGTTGCCAGCCGTTTCCTCCACACAGCAGTGACATCAATAAGATGACACATCAACAGACACCTCATGCTAGTATTACCTGAAGGACGGGTGCGTGAGGGTTGAACTGCTGCAGCCAGGATGTCATGCAGTCCCCGGGACGGTGTCCGCTGCTGTGGTGTCATCCTGTCAGCAGCTGTGATGAGACATACAGGTCTATATTTTGCAACCACAGATGGTAGCTCTGAGCCAACATGTAATTCTCAATGACCATTTGTGGGTAATCCAGAACAATGTGCAGCATGTTTAGCTCCTGATCTTTACATTTGGGCACCTGCTCACATGCAGCATTTGCCAGCCGTTTCCTCCACACAGCACTGACATCAATAAGATGACACATCAACAGACACACATGTATGAGAAGATTACTGATAGGAAGGGATAAATGACCCGGATTCCTCCCCATTACACTGCTTTCACCTTTGCCATTCAGACTTACATATTTCCAGAGTCTCATGTTGTTTATTGTCAAGTCAGAAAGGGTTTCATGTGTGAGATTTGCAATAGTCAGGGACATGATGTTGCTCATTTGTGCTTCCCCACGCATGAAGTCACACATATTTGTATGAGAGAACACAGATGTCTTATGTCCATACTTTGAGTGTCCTCTCTTTGCGTACTCTATTTCCCAGATCATGGTACTACTTAGCTGACGACGATTGGTGTCTTGTACAGCAGACATCCAAACCTCATATGTCAAACACTCACCTATACATGTGAATACAGTAGGAGAGGAGGCAAGCAGAATGTAACATTTGGTTTATACTCACACATTGCGGATAGGCTGAGAGGCTTTGATGCCTTCTGCCTGCACTGGATTAGCGTGTTGCTCTTCAGCCTATTCATTTAGCAGGTGTAACTGCATGAAGATTCACCTTAGCAGCCCCTACATTCATCTCAAAGGTACACTACTGGCATCAGTGTTGGCCTCAGCCATGCTATTTTCATCATGGTGTTTCCTATCATTGAATTGCAAGCTGGTTGTATGTTGGTCACTTCATATGACTCATGGTACTATTGAATGTCCATTCTGCACTCACTTGGCATACATTTTGTGTCATCCTTTCATTAGCCACCAGGGTCTGATCTTGCATGGGTTCAAATGCCATATGTGAGCATATTGTGATGCAGGACAACAGTGTTGTAATATACATACAACATACGGCGGACGTGAAAGGCACATTTCATGAGCAGTCAGCCTGATAGATTCTTGGGTTCCCCTCCCTTGGCCCAGCACTTGAACAGTGTGTGGGCCCTGTAGAGATGTCACAGCCAACCTTGTAGCAGAAGTCGGTGTGTGTCTTTGATTCTGGGAGGACCTCGTTGTACCTACAATGATAAGTGTGTTTTGCTACTTTACATTCCTGCAGCCACATGTGATGCATTAGATTTCTGGCACAAAGGATGAGCACAAGCAGTTGTGGGCACCAGCGTTGCTGAAGTGTGTTATTCGTTATATCATGATTGCTCCCACATAACTTCGAATGGGCCCACTACCTGGATGCAACCAATATCACAATGACATGTCTACGGATCCTGATGTGAGGTCCACTATCGTGTTTTGTTGATGGGCAACACAAAAGCCAGACAATGTAAGGGGTACATGACCAGCTGTGTGGACTGGGAATTTGATCTATATTGGAAACATTCAAAGTTGGACAGTGTATGTATTGTCAATACTAATGACCCTGGGATCTCACTTGTTCATCATTGCCATATTTAAGTCAATTAGTTTGATTGATTACGTCTACAGACACCATTACAACATAGTGGGGACACCCTTTTGAGTAGTTGTGGCACTCGATAACAGGATTGGATTGCCAGGTCTGGGGCTGTTGCTGAAAAACATGTCATGTTCCGCAATTACGAAGGTTTGATGAGCCAAGACATATAATATATTGTCTTCAGCTGTTCAAAATTATAATTAGCTAAAGGTGGATGTCCATTGACAACTCCAATAGTAATGCAGCTATTTGTTCATATCTGGTTGACTTTCATATGTGGGCACTATATGTCCCTCGGTCACTCCTGACAATGTATGCATTTTGACCATCTCCTGGCCACTTTGACTTACCAGTCGGTGAGAGTGGTATGCCTATCACTGTACGGTGGCGATTCCTCCCAGTCGATGCAGGGACCTCTGCTGCGGCAATTGTCTGTGCTCTGGCTGAATGTGTCAATGGGTGAGAAGAGAGAAAACTAAACATCTGGAATATGTGCTTGTGGAACATTTTTGTGATTTCCCCATTTCTTCTGCATGCTAACAGTGTTATGCAGTACTGCCGCTGACTGGGCAGGTAGGAGCAGTGGTGCATTGGGGACGTAATGGCGTGGCAGGGTGGGAAATGTACAACAGAATAGGTGTCTGACTTTTGGATCTGATGATTCTCTCACCTTCTGCTTTGTGCTTTAAGCTGGCACAGGGTGATTTACTTCTTTGATATTTAGTGGCATGTTTACACGCCCCTTATAATACATTTACACCGCAGTTGCGTCACTTCTGTGACACAGCGGTGGGGTAATACAGGTGACACATTTAGACTTATTCACAATGTTATGCATCTATGGGGATGCCTCACGTTGTGCGGTCCTGCGCAACATTAAACATGCATCAGCTGTGATGTAGGCAGGGTGTGTGTTTATTTGGTTATGCCTCGTACAAGTGATGCATTGTAATCGATGGCATTTCACGTAGTCACTTTTCATAGGGTGGTGCCATGCAAATTTAAACCAGCTTGAGGCACATGTAATGAGTGGCCCAGAACGTTAGGTGTAGGCAGTCCATGGACATTGTTGGAGTTGCGTCACACTTGCGACACTACTCCAGCAGAGCACCCCCCTAATGCCATCAGTTGCGACACCCATCTGTCTATCCCAGCGCCACAGTGTACCGCATTGTAAATGTGACGCATCCGCGGTTGCACAAGAGTTGGATTGCGTGTGGCATTGTTACTGGCGCATCTCTGCTGATATTTGTCAATTGCTACTTAGCGGGCTGGTGTATTACTGCAACTGGACAGTGCCCATGTTTTCTGAAGTGGGGGAGGGATTTGCCATTTCCATCGCTAAGGATTGTGGGACTTGTAGTGCTACATACAGAGGGTGACACAGGAGTCTCTGACGGACTGATTTATTTATACACTTTGGACTACTTCCTTATTCACACTGACAGTGCAACACAGACATTCTTTTCATGCACTTTATCTTTTCATCCCATTTACCTGGTACCACGTAGCGGACGTCACTGACAGGCAGCCCATGGACCAAGTGGGGGTGTATCGTTGTCAGGATATCCTCCTCCAGTGGTATGAGGCGGATGCGTGGTCCAGAGTATGCGGCTGGGAGGATCCGTTGTAATTCAATCCGGGAGTATTTCTCCTTTACCCTCAGCCACTCATCCTGCCATTTTTGTTTGAGGTCCTGGACTGTGCGCCTCTCCTCCCCCAATGCTGTGACAGCAGTGGATAATTGCTGCCACAGGGCTGCCTTCTGTGTCCCACTGGTGCAGTAAAGTGGGAGTCCATAGAGGCGTTTGTGGTGCCTGACAATGAACTCCACAAGCATGGTGGTCTCCTCTGCTGTGTAGTTCCTCTTTCTCTTCAGGAGGTCCATTTTTCTTAGCCGGTGTCAGCTTGCAAAGACAAACTCTGTGTGGCCAAACCTGTTCCTTCACTGTGTGCTGCTTTTAAATGTTTTTTGCTGCTGGTCAATCAGTGTTAATTGGCTTCAGCTGGATCATGGTGGGGGATGGTAGGCACTAGCAACATGATGGCTAACTGGAGCTGTTGGCTGGGATTGGCTGGAGTGCGTCAGCTGATGCATGGTGGGGGATGGTAGGGACTTGGACAGGTGTTTACCCTTGGCTCAAATGATCAATGGCCACAGTTAATGTAGTCTGGTCCCAATTCTGATTTTCCGTCCCGAGAGCGGAATTTCCGGCCCGAGAGTGGAGTTTCCGGCCCGTATGCGGACTTTCCGGCCCGGAGGCGGACTATCCGGCCCGCGAGCAGACTTTCCGCTCCGGACCCGGAAATTCCCCTCCGGAGCCGGAAATTCCGGCCCGAGTGCGGACGTAAGTTTTGTGGTCGTAAATGGATTCTGTGAATAGCAAAAGTTCTAAGTTCATTTTGTGAATAGCAAAAGTAGTAAATTCACTCTGTGAATACCAGTAGTAGTAGGTGCATTCTGTGAATCGGGCCCTTTCATTTTAAAAAGGTCAGAAAGTCTCTTCAGCTAAAATGAACATAAATAAGGGTTTTAACTTGTACAATCTGTCTACTACTGTTTTACTTATGCTAAAGTTTAATCTTGATCTAAATTATGGTTTTACAATATGGACAAATGTGATACTGATGTTTTATAGCTGCAGTGGTTTTAAGTAATCATGCAAATAAAGATATTACTTACTTACACTGAACATGACAACCCTGACCCCTCAGGGATTCGGGAAACAGTACAGTACTTTTCGATCAGCCACTAGTGCTCACTTGTTCTCGGAGAAATATACAGAGAATACACCGTGGGATGTTTTCAATAATATCTATTGAGCCACCGTTATCCTTCATAAAATACGTGTGTTGCAATTATTAGTAAGCAGAAGCAGATGAATGTGATTACAAGCAACAAAAGCGTCAATAGTAGACATAGTTCTACCATAGTCCTAAACAATGTAAATATGCAGGCATATAAAACAAGGCAGCAATCGAGCCTACTCCTACCATGTACATAGAGTGTGTGTAGTTGTAAAGTCAAGAATCCCCCGAAGGGATGATCCAACCCCATTACCTGATGGGATAGAGTGAAGGACCCCGTCTTGGTCATGAACAGGATACCCCTAACGGGATGTCAGACCGTTCATCGTGATTTCTCAGCATGCCAGGACCATCGCTGTCAGCCGACGTACCTCATCTACTAATCTATTGGCATGTTCTTCTTTTATAATAGAAAGCAGCATTGTGATGTACGTATAGATTTGTGATGTAATGGATATGTAGATAGCCCTGTCGCCTGTGGATGAAGATAGTGATGGCATTTCTATGTAGTGCAGAGCGAGACCTCGTACATCATGTTCAGGGCGTTGTGATAATGTTGTGCTATGCTAGATGTAAAACAAGTTTAATTAGAGGGAGGCTAATCTAACATTGTTCAGTGGTGTAACGAAAGTTGAAGGGGGTCCCCTGCAAGGTGCACAGAGGGCTCGCCATTCCGGGTTTAATCCAGAGCTATTAGGCCTGAGTACTGTGCTGCGGTGGTCCCCTGCAGTCCGAGGGCCCCCCAGCACCGGTGGAACTGCGGGGCCTGTGTTACACCCCAGACATTATTGTGCAAAAGGTCACAGCTGAAAATGTTATTTGTGAGGACAATGTAAGAAATAAGCTGATTTGCTACATGGGCCTAACTCAAGGATATAACAGTTGTGGCTGGCTGGCAGGGACCAGTAAGCCAATACACTAGAGGTCGGTCGCTTTTCAGGGGGCATCCATAAGATGCCCTATGAGTGCGTTTTGTCATAAATACATCACTGGCATCAGTGTGGGTTTATTATGTTGAAAAGTTTGAAACCAAACTTCTCAGTCTTCAGTAAAGCCATCATGGAGCTGTGGAGTTTGTTGTGACAAAACCCTGGCCCATGTGCTCAAACTGGCTTGACTGCACTTACAATGTCTGTTGTATGGTGCACCCTGCCTTAGGGCTGTGAGGCCTGCTAAAGGGGAGACTTACCAATGCCACCGGCAGAGTTGGGGGCATGGCACACAGGGATGTGTACCATGTCCATTCTTTACTTTGTTCTGCACCAAAACAAGCAGGCTGCAATGGCAGTGTGTGTGTGTGTGTGTCAAGGTGAGGGGTCTCAGAAGGTAGCATAATGCATGCTGCAGCCCTCAGAGGCTTTCTGTGGTCACACAGTCCTTTGGTACAAAGAGTACCCTCACAGGGGACTTACATGTGGCTCAGAGGTGTGCCAATTGTGGAAACAAAGGTACAGTTTTGGAAAGGAACGCCGACTCCAGAAAGCTGATTGCCAGGGACCCAGGGCACACTCAGTCCAGTTAGCATAAGATATCTGGCAAAATGTTAGGGGGTAACCATGCACAAGGGGCACTTTCCCACAGGTTACATTTGTTATTTTCAATTGGAAAGTTGGAGGAATGGAGTGCAGTGCAAGGGCCTGGCTGGCAGCATAACGCCCATATGTACGCTCTGACCCCACATTAGAGGTCAGTAGGAGATAATAAAAGTGGACACACCCTGCCCAGGTGCACACAGACGGAGAATCAGAAGATACTCCCTGTCTCCTCCGTTTAATTTCAGCTGCTACACTCACTTAATTTGGGTCTGTTGTCCCACCACACTAAAACCACCACCAATGCGACTTATGGTCTCAACAGGTACTATTTGCATTAATCAAAGGTGTGAAGGATAAAGAATATCTCCCTTTGAATTTGAATGATGTGCTTTATGGCAGCTGCACAAAAGACTTGTTTTTCGCTGCCGAAATTTGACAGAAATCAGAAGGAGCAAAAATAAATTAAATCAAGTCTTTGACTAGCACGAAAGCTTCTAAATTGATTATGCTCAGACTGCCAAAATCAGGCATCACTATAGTGGTGCTTGCAATAGCCAGACACTGTCCGGTACTGTGTGCGTGCAACTATTTAATTTCAAAGGGGTAGTACCTGCACTTTTCAGAACTGCGGAAATATATTTCAACAGCGAGTACCTGCAGTTCTCTGGGGAAAACATGTACTCTAAATACTGAGTACCTGCACTTCTATATTTCCATTTAAAACACTGCTTATAGGTGAATGCAGTAGTGTGGACTGGCAAATGCACATCTCTTCCCCCTGAACCAATCGACCAATCACCAGTCTTCAGGTTCAGGGATTGGGAAAAAAAGGCATATAAACACACCTATACGAAGATATTAAGGGGCATATTAACAAGGGCCGGCGATAAATATCGCAAAGCGCGCTTGCATATTTATCGCCGGCTATCTCTGGAATTTATCGCCTGGTTTGCGCGTTATCAACAACGCGCATCGCTGAGGCAATAAAAATTCCAGAGATAGTTGGGATATCGCCGTTTTCCATGGTGGAAAACGGCGATATCCTAAATGATAGGGCCTGTGGTCTTAGCCACTCAATCCACCCCCCATGTTAGGTATGCCTTAGTCAGGAATTTAACAGACGTTAAATTCCTGCGTTAAGGCATACTTAACGCGATTTTATTTATCGCTAACCCTGCTTGATAATATCGCGAAGTTGCCTTCGCGATATTATCCCATGTTGCTTTTCACAGCCACGCCTCTTTTGCATCTCATTAGCGATGCGAGGCAAGGCTGTGAAAAAAACGGGCTCTTCATCAAAGAAACACACGCTAGCGAGTCCTTGATCATATTGCGATATAATTATCGCCTCTTATCGCCCAAAAACGGATGCTAAAGCGGCGATAATTATATTTCCAGCCCTTGCTAATATGCCCCTGGGTTTCTAAAAGCAAAGTTGCAATCAATGCTGCAACAAAAAGAAACAGCAGGGCAGCAGGCTACAGAGCTGTAGAGTAGCATGCATGAAAATAACAGATATCTACACATTTGGTTCTAATGTTCACAAATATAAATATATATGTATCGCAATACCGGAACTGAAATTATAACCGACTATATTATAGAGCAGCTTTCTGTCTGTGTGTCAGTGCATGTACATATCTACGTCACTATCTGTAAATACTGGCCTACATGCCGAATCAGGCAAATAACACTGTTTGTGGTTTACTTGTTCTTTAATGATCATCTTCTGCCTCAGGGGGCACACTCCTGCTCAGATACTGAGCTCTTTGAGTGGTAAATTAGCTACAAATAATTACATGTATTGAATTTCACACCTATGCCTTGTTGGGAGCATGTGCTTTGTTATCTATTAATAATTACCTCATTTACACTAATTACTCTCCAAAGTGTTCCCTTTATACCAAGAATTAGACAATTTCTTGCATCTCACAGTGAAAATGATCTTAACCACCTCTCTCAAAGGTGCACAGTAACTCCGTGATAGTTCCCCATAATGTTTCCAAAATAGCGCGCCTGCAGTAAGGCGGCGCTCTATCACCCTACTCAGCTGAGCCCAGGGGCTGGTTCCACCTTCTACACTTTCCATCAGGTGCTGCTGATGTAACCTTCACAAATCTCCATTCAGCTCATTTCTGAAAACACCAGCAGCTCATCTTTGGGCGTGGATTCACTAAGATGACCTTTCAACCAGGAACATTTTTCTAGAAATCACACAAGATTTGGCCTAGTGCCACCAGAGGATGGGACATCCTATGCCATTCGACTAGTCAAATCCATTACTCTTAGCTGCAGATGATGTAGCCGAAATTGCATTTTATTTGTAGGGGTGCATTGTAATCACCCATGTAGAGTGCACCAGCATAGTTTTGTTAATATGAAGTGTTAGGATCTTGAAATGTAATAGCGTAAAATGTGATGTATTTAGCTTATTGAATAGAACATGTGAAGATTTAATGAAGGAAGTAAATTAAACTAGCAGGAAACATTAACATGAAGAACTTGTGTTGTGCAATTGACAATCGTTCATTATTAATGGTATTTATGAATCCTGTCATTTTCCATGTAGGTAGGAATAATAACTGAACATGCCTTGTTTCCTATTCAATTCCGTAAAACTCATATGCCATTTTTCTTATGTTAGCTGAATCTTGTAGACCTGAAATGCATTCCCCTGGAAGCTCCTGCTTTAGAATGAAGAGTTTGAGTTGTATGCGTGCTGTGGATTTCATTCTTTCTCACATTTTGAGCCCTTGTTAGCTTGAATAATGTCCTTGTTTTATTGGTGAGGCAAGGAGAGAAAGGAATACATCGTGAGCTAAAGCAGATAAGGAGAACTGTTGTATTTTCACACCGGAGAAGGCCTGGATATCAAGGGCAACATATTACAGTTATTACAGTTCAGGAACATCGCTGTCCCATGGAAAATTACGTATGAGATCGTGGTCAGAGCGGATGGCGCAACCACAAGGACTCTTGGGAAGATGTCTGTAATATTGGAGCATTACAAGTAGAGAAGAAAAGAGCCAACTTTTTCTCTACCTTCTGAGAGAGAGAGAGAGCATCTCAGAAAAACTCTGTCTCGATAGCTTTATGCTATTCGACCCATCGATGTAAGATGGGCTTCTTAGGAAGACTCCACATGCTTACACATTTTTACTTCTTTCCCTGAATGATACTTAAATAGGGATGTCATTTTAGCGTTAGTGCAGGGATTGATTGATGGTTTATATTCATAGTCCCCGATGCCGGGAAATTTGGACTTATGCTTTCTGATCTTCTGTATCCTATTTCTTGAGTTAATTGTTTTGTGCTGTTGCACCGACACAACTTAATTTGCGGATTTGACTTTATGGTGATTCTAACGTATTTCTACACTCTCATTTGGAGGTGTCTCTATGTCCAGTTATTTTTGCCTTAGTAATAAATTAACAAATCTTACGTAGTTGTCTATAGTTACTATGTGTCCAGAGCAATTTCAGTTGAATTGATTGGCGTTACTAACTATTTGTCCCCTCTACGCTTACATGCTGCTAAAAAAACATCGGATTGACTCTAGAACAGATCTAGAATTTACTGGCCCGACCCTTTCAGTTGGTAGCAGAATAGGATGGTTTGCACATGAGGCGAGGGGAGAATCCAGAATTAGTCAAGAAAAGAGGAAGTTTAGAACCCCAGAGCCCCAAATTAGAGCTCCATGATCGAAAACAGAGAGGGACTGAACTGCACCTAGACTGGCGGTGTTTCATTGTGTGGTGAGATCAGCGGTGAACGGAGGAGTGAGGATTGATAGGGATGTGTTGTGTATTAGATTGTGGGAATGAATTGATCGTGTGATGTCTGACAGGGTTGGTGCGAGAGTCAAATGAATTTGGTTTAGGGCCAGATGTAGACTAAGGATTGAAATTTGAGTTTCGGGTCCCGAAATGGCCTAAAATCCTAGGATATCTTAAACAGTGCAGAAGACACAAAGGTTATTGTGATTGTCCGACCGGAGAATTTAGGGGTTGTTGTGAAACATCATTCGACCTAAGACAGGGAACTTTGTGTGAATGGGACGCATGTGAATCATTTGGTAAACCTTGTGTACAGAAGTGAACTTTATTGACTCAGGTGACCAATACAGGTCGAGGGTTGCCGTGTGTGAATGTTCTTGGATGACTGAATTCTATTGATCCTTTTAGATGACAGACAATTACGGAGTTTAAGGCAATTGTGTGAGTGAATGTGCGCAGAGAAATTGTGAAGAGGGTGAGCCACTGTGAGGAGCAAAGGTGACATCAGAGTGAGCCGAGCTGCAATAGGCTGGTTGGTGTAATGCTGTGCTGGGATTGGTTTGTGGTCATCAGGAAGCTGTGGTGGGGAAAAATAATGTTCATCTTAAAAATTGAATAACCTGTAATTGAATCAAGCAATGTTTTAGGGTACTGTGGGATCTTTTCAGTGTGATCGGAGAGTTGTTTCTCGAGTGGGAAAAAAAGTGCCACCCGAGGGTACTCCAACACATTATATGGCGATAAAAGTAGGACTCTATACTATAAATTGGCTTCAAGCTTGGCACAATATCACTGAAAAGGAGGAGGAATTTTCGTTTCCACGTTTTGGTAAATTTCATTTGGACGTGTTCCACCAGTGAAAAGGAGTGATGTTTGCACTGCAACCTGCACCTAGACCAACACAGTTTGAGGCATTAGACACGTGGACACTGTCAGCACATGCAAAGAACAAGGAAATATACCGAGGGAAGATGAAAGCTTTGAGGGCATGTCAGGAAGCACTATGGGACACACAGTTTAAGAGATGGAGAGTGGATACTGTTGAAGGAGAAATGTTGTACCCAAGGTTGGTAGGAGAGGGAGATTCTCAAAATCAGAATAGAAGGGAGCATGGAAATGGTGGGAGTAATACTGATGACAGCTTATACAATAAAGCATAGGTAGTAGTGTTCCTTTAAAAGGAAAAACCGCACACCAAAATATAATACACAATTATTAGATAAAGAACATTTTGTCAAGGCGTATAATTTTCACAAATCAAAGTTAAATCGGGGTGCTCAAGGCAATTAATGATATCTACTACCTAGAGACATCGCCAGCATGTATAAAACATGCAAAATCTAACACAAAAAAGAGCCTGAACAGCACACTCTAATTTAGTAAATATTTTCAATCCCGCATTAATATAGGTTGAACACTGCATCCAAGTCACAAGTGTTTGTCAAAAGAAAGTGGAAAAGATCAGTACCGTCAATCAATGGTCATCCTTGATAATGAATCCAAACCCCTTCAATTTCAGTTGGTTGTCATCTTTATTTTTTAAGACAGAAATCCCAGCACACAAATCAGCCGACACGTGTTTCGTCTTACAAACAGTTTTTCAAGGCGATTGCTGCATAACAATCATCTCCGTTGGTATTGTTCGAAGACCACAGAAAAAACGTCCAGTCAGTCCAAAGTCCCAGTCAATTAAGAAAGATCATCAATCTTCAGCTAAAGCGTGGTGTCGAATCAATGTGTAAATTGAGTAATGAAGAATGAGCTACAATCCCGCTCAAACGGTGTTCCGTAACACTCCTTGATGTGGAAAACCGTTATCAATTTGCTTGCGGGATCGTGTTGAGTGCGGACATTTACATTTCCGCTCCGGGACAGGTAGTGTGTACACTAGTATCAAGGAGTGTTACGGAACACCGTTTGAGCGGGAATTGTAGCTCATTCTTCATTACTCAATTTACACATTGATGCGACACCACGCTTTAGCTGAAGATTGATGATCTTTCTTAATGGAATGGGACTTTGGACTGACTGGACGTTTTTTCTGTGGTCTTCGACCAATACAAACGGAGATGATTGTTATGCAGCAATCGCCTTGGAAAAGTCTTTGTAAGACGAAACACGTGTCGGCTGGTTCGTGTATGCTGGGATTTCTGTTTTAAAAAATAAAGATGACAACCAACTGAAATTGAAGGGGTTTGGATTCATTATCAAGGATGACCATTGATGGACTGAACTGATCTTTTCCACTTTCTTTTGACAAACACTTGTGACTTGGATGCAGTGTTCAACCTATATTAATGCGGGATTGAAAATATTTACTAAATTAGGGCGTGCTGTTCAGGCTCTTTTTTGTGACTGATGACAGCTTGTTGGATGGTACTGAAGCATCGTCCTCTTTACAATTCACAATCACTAGAGGGAAGGTGAGAGTTGTCAAATGCAGGGAACATGAAGAATGTGTCAGCATCTCAAACACGTCCTAGCACAGGAGTTGTGGGAAGGATATCCACAGGAGGGCGGGGGACAGGAGTGTCTGCCTCAGTAGGTATGGAGCAAAACAGAGTCAGCGCTGCTTCATGGTTGCAAGAAGCACTTTCAGTACCGGTCTGTAGGAAGCTGGCTCTGTATATACTATACCAAAATGAGGTATAGTGTGCACAGGGTCCAGTGGAGCCCCAAATGTAGGCAGAGGTAAAAGTAGATAGCACCTTACTCTCTATTTGTGGTACTGAGGGCGAGCAGTAAGGCTTTATCAGAGGATACTGTGAAGCATTTGTTGTACACACTCAAGCACCAAATGATGTCACACACTCAAAGACTGAACTCAGATCAATTTGTATGTATACAAATATTATTTAGGTTCATTTCTTTTTTAGAACCAAGCAAGCCTGGTACAGGTAAGTGAAATAAATGCTTTGCAAAATCTTATGCCATATTTTACAATTGAATGCAGGTTCAAATGCAGTTGATTGAATTACAAGTAAGTCAATGTTTCGAAATTACATTTCATTGACTTTACAGATTACTTTGTACGTTACTTCTTAGATTACTTTTTGAGTTTCTTTTTCTACTTAGTGTGATATGCCTAGATATCACACTGGGACATTAGCTAGAGAAAAGGTAAGTAAATCAATTTTTGTAATTTGCAGTTTTTCAGTGTTTCATACAAACCAACTCCACCCTTTGAACAATTTTCAAGGAAAAACAGTCAATGTACACCTATAGAGAAAAATGAAGTTAACAGTTTGCAGGTAAGTACACGTTTGTGTGGGTTGGTATTCTGGGGTTGGAACCAGGGCTTCCCCAGGGTCAAGTCTGCACTCTTGAAACATCCTCAGCAGCACTAAGGCAGCCGGGTGCAGAGTGCTGACGCCCAAAGATATCCAATGGAAGTTAGGGGGCCTCCGGTTGGTGGCTGTTCACGAGCATGCCATGGGGTTGTGGGAGCAAAGCGCCTGGTTTTAGGCTCAGGGCAAAGGGGGATCCAAGTTAGCACCCAAAGTACACCTGCAGCAGTGCAGGGGCAGCTGGGTGCAGGGTGCTGTTTTGGCACTGGGTGCCCTGTTGATTTCAATGGGGATTCTCTGGTTGCAACAAAGACTGCAGGTTAGAGGAAGAAGATCTTCTGGAGGTGAACACTGGTTGGAGAGGTAAGTTGGGATGCCTGGGGATGTTGAGACACTGTCGGTTGGGCCACCCAAGGCCGTGGGACGTTGGGTGCAGGGGTGACTTTTGGCATTGGGTTTTCTTACCAGCTCTTGTCACGGTTGAAAGGGCTGCAGGTTTCGCTTGGAGATTTGAGGCAGGTCACAGATCACAAAATTTCACGTCAGGATCACCAGGAGACATCCTCATGGTGTTAGGCCATATGAACTCGGGCCGTAGGCATTGGCTGTAGAGTGGTGCAGACTCGCGGTTTTCACTGGGGACTGAATCTGCGGGTGAGCAAATCTGGTGCTCACGGGAGACAAAGTCTTTGGCTTGGAAGGCAGGTCAGGTACTTCAGGTTGGCGAGGCTGCTGGCTGCGGGACACACCTGGACTTCGCTGGAGCAGGTTCAAGGTGGGGACAGGTCGATAGGGCTGGGGTCAAGTCAGTGGGCATCCTCCTCTTCATAGCTTCAGCATGGCTTCTTCAGTCCTTCTTCTTCTCTTCTTCTTGTCAATTCTTGTTTGAGGATGCAAGGTACAGGGTTGCCCCTTAATACTAGATTTAGGGTTGTTACAGGTAAGTAAAAGTTGGGACCAATGCGTCCCTTCCATGGGGTGGGTACACCCCATATTATTCCACCCTCCAGTGGGAGAGGGCATATGCCTCACTCTGGTTGGCTGGGTCCCCAAATCTGCAAGATGGCGGGGACTGAGTGTTGTGCTTCATCTTGCCTCCCACACCTGAGAGGTGGGGTTGGCAAAGGTAGCCACACCTCCCTTCCTGGTAATTCCCCTGCCCAAAGAGGGGTTAAAAACAGGTGGGGGCCAGTTGCTGGAAGCAGCAAAGGTCTGGGGTAGCGCCCAAAGGTGGCAAGCCTTTGAAGCTTCCCCTTTGTGAACCCTGCCCATCCTGGGGGAGGGGGCTTGGCACCTCATCCCAGGATGTGCATTGTTTCAGACCCCAGAGAGCAGCAGGCTCTTGACCCAGGGCTCCAGAAACATATCTGGTTGTGGAAGCTGGCGAGCAGCCACTCAGCCTGTACACTAGCGTTAGGTTGTTTATCAGGGGGCATCTCTAAGATGCCCTCATGTGTATTTTTCAATAAATCCTACACTGGCTTCAGTGTGGGTTTAAAGTGCCGAGAAGTTTAATACCAAACTTCCCAGTTTTAAGTAAAGCCATTATGGTACTGAAGAGTTTTTGATGACAAACTCTCAGCATCATTTACTCTTAATAGCATTACTGCACTTACAATGTCTAAGAATTGACTTAGACACTGTAGTGGTACAGGGCTCAAACACCTGTACCCTCACCACTGGAATAGGGCACCCAGCTAGAGTGGTAGCTGACCTATGCCAGGGCAGTGGGTTGTTGGCATGGCACACAGGGAGGTGTGCCATGTCCACTCTTCACTTTGTTCTGCACCAAAACACTCAGCCTGTAATGGCAGTGTCTGTGTGTAAATGTACAGGACCTCTAAGTGTGGCACAATAAGGGCTGCAGCACTTTGTAGCCTTTCCTGGCCACAGTGCCCTTGTTACCTGTGGTACCACTTACAAGGAACTGACCTGTGGCCATAGAGTGCCAATTGGGTTTTGTTTTTAATGCAGTCTAGGGAAAGAACCTAGCCCTGGGTACCTGTTTGGCAGGAACCCAGGGCACACTCAAAGTACATAAGCAGTTTATCAAAAAGTGTGTGCAACCATGCAGAAATGGGCACTTTCTTACACAGTCACCATTGGTCCTACAGTCAATGTGTATGACAGAAGCTCAGTGGTAACCCTTAGTCATGGTCAGTCCACTCAAGCAGAGGGAACTGGATTGGGGTGGTCAGGGAACATGAATGGAAGTCATCCATCTCTAGTGCCTATGGACTCTAGTACCCCTTCACCAGCCACTGCTGAGCCTTCAGGAATATGCATTGGTTCAAGTACTATACGATCCATACCCATGGTGAGCATGAGCTTGTGGATGTGGGAAACACCTGAGAGGGGTCCAGTGGGTACGACTTCAGAAACTATTTCAAGTCAGGAAGCTGTTGGAAATCAACATGTTTTAGATGCTACAGACTTAGAGACTTGGTTGAGAGATCACAATAACAGCAAGGAAGGTCAGAACAGTACTCTGAGGGGTATAGTCACAAGGAGCTATTGCCAAATTAACGGCACTTTATCACAGCCAAAGTCATGATAAATGATCCTCCCCATTCACAAGCTGGTGCCAACAGCCCATAGCACCAGTTTACTCGCGATAACAGCCGCAAAAGACATCGCCACAGAGGATCACCGCAACTATCGCTAATGAGATGCAGAATGGGTGTTCCCGTGCCAAAAGCCACGACCACACCACACCTCAACATTCTGAACAGCTAGACAGATCGGCGATAAAAACACAAAACACCTGCTCTGACCTGGTGTTAAGTCGGAAGGCAGCCAGCACCACAAAAGGGATATCAGCCCAGGGCCACATCGGAAGGGCAACAGATACCATGGAGCCACCCATCATGCGGCCCGGACACCCAAGAGGGCCATAACACCCACCAACACCACACAGCTACACAAAAACTTGTACAATATATTCTGCATGATGTTGCACAATCACAACAGTTGAAATGCATGTGTCGTCACAGAAATGAGCATCACACATTCACTTTCAAAGAAACAAATAAAACTTTATTAACATGAACACCGAAATTAAATGAAGATACATGGTGGCTCAGTCCGTAGGTCACAGCCTGCAAGACAAAATACATGATGAGAAGGTGTGTCCTGCACACATCAAAGGACAGAGAGAGAGCGGAGGAGAGAGAGAGAGGAAGAGAGGGAGAGACAGAGAGAGAAAAGAAGAGAGGGTGAGAGAGATAGAGAAGAAGGGAGATAGAGAGGGAGGGAGAGAGAGAGAAGAAGAAGGGAGAGAGAGAGGCAGAGAGAGAGAGAAAAGGGAGAGAGAGAGATAGAAGAAGGTAGAGAGAGTGAGAGAGAAGAAGGGAGAGAGAGAGCGAGAGAGAGAGAGAGAAGAAGGGAGAGAGAAGAAAGGAGAGAGAGAGGGAGAGAGAGAGGGAGAGAGAGAGAGAGATGCCCCTGCGCACCCAGGCCACACCGCTCAGCTGCTGCCACCGGTGTGTCTCCAACCACGTGCCAGTATGTAGAGCAGTAAACCAGGACACACATCTGAGTCAGAGCCATCATCTGAAACTGAGTCCAGACAAATGACTGGCACAGTACACACACTTGCACAAGACAACAGCGCCTGCCCGCCCATGCACACCCAGGCAGAGGCATCACAAGGCAACCGCCGCTCATGGAGCATGCCCGTCCATGCACACCCAGGCCTCACTGCTCACCTTCCGCCACCGGCAGGTAGACTGGATGTCCCACCACGTGCCGCTGCAAGCCACAAGCAGACATGGCACCCTCCACATCATGCAGCCATGTTCCGCAGGCCAACAGGTCTCATGTTTGATGCTGGGTCATGAATACTCCATGGCAGAGGACATATCAGTGCACCTGGCAACATCGCAGGCTGCACACCCGCTCAGTTTTGATTTGTTCAGCATTACGTACATCATTTGTGTGTCTTTTGCACACTCGATCAGCCCAATGGGTGCCACAAAGTTTGTGACCCTGAAGCGTGGCCACGAGGCGGTAGGACCGCACTGCCCGCTGGCTCTGGCCTACACTGCGGTCCAGCAGGGCACATGAAACCTGAGTTGCTCGGACCGCCGGGACGGGGCATCATCGCAGGGTGCCCACCAGCAGCTTGATGTGCCACTGACTCAGTGCACTCAAAGTCACCGTCCCGTTGCGGGGTGCCTGTGCCTGCCACAATGCGCCGGGTGCGACTAACCCTGTGCAATCCCAGTCAGTGCCACGTGGTGGTCGGCCCATGCCATATGCCGGCCTGGGTTGCACTAAACCTGTGCAACCCCAGTCAGCGCCAAGTGGTGGTCAGCCTGTGCCATACGCAGGCCTGGTTCCCACTAACCCTGTGCACAAACAAACTCTTGGGTCCTTCATGACTGAGAAACGTGGCATCCCTCATCCAGTCGCCACGGTCAGAGGAGAATGTGATGTTGTCGGCCCCTTATGTTGGCTCAGTCACATGGCCTGTGACACCTGTGCCAGATGGGTGTGGTATAGCGTTCAAATTTGCCCTCAGGGAGTGGCTGAGCCTGTGACATGCTGACAACTAGACCAGTGACTTGCACACCACCAGCGAGTACGCCTGCGACTGGTAGCAATGATGGCCCCCCCCTCTGAGCGTAGCGGAGTGGTCTGGCCTGCCGTACATCAGACCAGTGCAGGGCTTGCCACAATGACACGTGGGCTCTGGACGTGGTTCAGTCCATGTCCGAACATGGAAGTGAGTGATGCGTGTATCCTTGTTGTAGTGTCCACCGGGACCAGGTACTCAAAATGCAATGTAGCACCCTCTGACTGGCATCCCACAGGATGAGCATCATTGACGCATGGGTAATTACTGTCCCTACATTCATCCACACATGCATACATGACTGATGAAAAACGTGACACAGCAGTGCGTCAATGGATGTTTATTGCACATTCAGTGCAGTTATGCAGCTGGAGCGGTTCAGGGCAATGCCCAGCACACTACACAATATGGGCCCGTGGAGGGCCAGCCAGAGTCCACCCGGGGATGACAAGTGCTGCTGAAGGGAAGGGTACAGTCCGCAGCCTGGTCGCTGTGTTATTAGTCACCAATCTGGAAGTGGCAGTCCATGTCGCTGTCCAAGGTGAGTGCATCGAAGTGTGTCATGGGTCTGTGTAAGGTCATGAGGCCATATGAGGGACCAAGCAGAAACAGGCCAGGTGGCGGTAATGAATGCTAGTGCCTGGTCCTTCTGGCCACAGTCCCATCCATGTCCTCGTCCCCAGGTGTGTACCCTGCCCCACCTGTGAGTGTTGCAGAACCGGCTGCCGAACTATGTGCCAGTGACACATCAGGGGCCTGAGTGGATCTGGCTGCCACACTGGGTGGCACTGACACACCAGAGGGAAGGGATGTGGATGGTGTGGGGGCAGCAGCATTCATCTGCGCCACGCCTTGTGGCGGCAATGCCATGGTGGAGGTCAGTAGGGCATGATAGATACCAGCTAGATTTCGATGATGTGCAGCAATGGCTATCATCCTTTCCGCCTCCATGTGTACCATGTCCACCATGAGCCTCCGTATGTGTGCCAGCTCACGGCTGGCATCGCTGGAGCCACCCTCCACGTCATGACTCCAGCGATGTCAGTCAGGGCTTGTTGGAGATCATGGGGTGGACATAAACACCCAAGGATGGCGTCCAATTTGGCAGCCATGATGCCGAAGCCCACCTGCACCTGCTTAGCCGTCTCCATCTGGCACTCCAGCACAAGGCGTTGGAAGGCCATGGGTTGGTCCTGGAGGTCTTGGGAGGGTGCCGGGCTGTGGGTGCCTCCTGCAGGGTGGTTTGGGTGGTGGGTGGGTTCTCATCGATGTAGCTGGCCTGCCCTGAGCCTGGAGGTGAGTGACGGATGAGGTCAATGATGTCTTGGATGGTTTGGGTATCGATGTTGGCGTTGTCCTCCTCATCATCTGTGGAGAGTGGCTGGGACTGCTCTGCAGGAGGTGTTGATTGTGCTCCTGCGATATGAAGGGGAGATGGTGTATTACAATGTGTCCACATGTGTGTAGACGCATGGTACAGGTTGACATTCAGACAGCATGGCATTGTACATTGTGACAGTCTGTGGATCTGGACGATGACCCAGTGTCATTGTGGGTGTGTACTGTGCCCTGCTTGATTGTGCATGTGTACCATTGTGCCCATCTCCACCCGTCCCCCCAGTACCTGGTGGTCACTCACCCTGTTGCGGTTGTGTTGTGT
This sequence comes from Triturus cristatus, assembly GCF_964204655.1. Taxonomy (NCBI): domain Eukaryota; kingdom Metazoa; phylum Chordata; class Amphibia; order Caudata; family Salamandridae; genus Triturus; species Triturus cristatus. The sequence goes on from NC_140590.1 coordinate 1,799,514,360, forward strand.
CCTGTCGAGCAGTGTCTGGTCCCCCGACTCTGGCCACAGTCTCCACACTGATGACTGCCGATACCAGCTCCTCCATGTCATCCAGCTACAGCTGTGGCGCTGGGCCCCCACCTTCGGTCAGCGTTGCTGCTTTCTGGTTGGCAGAGAGTTTCTCTTTAGTCTTTCGCTTGATGTAATTCCATTGCCTCTTGACCTCATCCATTGTCTGCTTGTGCTCTCCGACGGCATTCACCTTGTTGACGATGTCCTACCATATTGCAGTTTTGGTGCCCAGTGACACGTTGGAGGTGACGAAGAGTTGTTGATGGTGTTCCATCACCTCTGTGACTATGATCCTGTTCGCCTGAGGAGTGAACTTAGTCTTCCTCGTCTTCTTGTCCTCGCCCTTCCCTGTCCCTGAGGTCCCAGGCTGGTCGTCCAGGTGCTTGTGGGGTTGCGCTCGTCCTCTGTGCCTGCTCCGCTTTTATGGAGATTTTTCCCACCTGGCAGGTGTGTGTTGCAGGCCTGGCGCTGCTTATCGCTGATTTCCTCATCGTAGGTTTTTTGGTGTTGTGGTTTGTGTTTTTATCTCCATCGAGCTGGTTTTATCGCAGACATTGTCCACGGTGTCGGCAGACTATCACATACTATCGCCTTGTTGTGAATCCAACGTTATCACAGGGTTATTTTCCCGCGATGGGCTGCAATATTGAAAGTTGCATTACGCTACTCTTGCGGTAGATATCACAGGTTCTTGTGAATATACCCCTGAGTCAGGGAACCATCAAGGCTGCAGTAAAGGCAAAACTATTAGATGTGGTGAGGTTGAAGGCTGAGGTAGATGAGATTATGAATGAGAATTTATTGTTGGAAAGAATAGAGACCTATGATTCAGGCGACTTGTTGTATGTAACGAAGGATGTCACCTGCAAGGCAAGAAGAGCACACAAGAAGTAGTATGAGCTAGCTCAGAGGTATGAAGTGGATTTGTCTTTTACAAAAATGCTACAGGGAAATCATAGGCTTAATTATAGTGATCAGGAGATAGAAGAAAAGAGTGAGACATAATTGAAAACACAAACCAAGAGTTGGTTATAGGAATATAAGCTTCGAGTATGCTTGATAAGTGGGAGGAAAGGTGGTCTAAGAAGAAAAGCGCTGGAAAAATGACAGGGAAATGCCATCTCCAGGAGGGGGAACACCGAGATTAGAGGAGTATCCCCTACAAGAGGCACCTGTATGTGCATGCCCCTTGGAGTAGAGGAAACCTAGCTACATTCACAAATGATATTCCTAGGTTGAGGGAGAAACCTGCTCACTGGTACAAGCAAGTTGTTCGCTTTGTTTAAAATCTCAAAGGTGTTGTGAATTGACTTAAATACTCAGTCTGAAATTGTGGTCCAAAGTGATCTATGGTCTTCTTGTAAAAACTCTATTGATTAGCTTGCTGCTAAGTTAGAGAGGGATCCTGTAACTAATGAAAAAAGGCAATCAGGTGATCACATGGTTGCAGTCCAAAAAAGTCCCACAAGACATTGGTTAGGTTAAGATAGATCGAACGACCTAGGAGCCTAAAGAGTCAGTCATGCCTATTACGAGAGGCTCTTGCAAGTCTTCACGCAGTACAGTGGGTTAGATAGGCGCAACCCCAAAGACAAGGGACAATTTGTCTCAAACTTTGTGAAAGGACTGAGGCCGGAAATCAGCCTCATGATCCAGCAACATTTGATCTACTGGCAAAATAAGCCAGTGGACGCAATTCTATGGTATACCAGGTATTGCAGCTATGAGGTGGATACAAGCATTTGAGAATAAAGGAGAAGCTAATGCTGGTTCAAATGCGAAACACACAGAAGGGAGAGATGATGCAGGCATCTTAACGGACAGTAGGTCGTAATCAAGAGAATGTTCAAGGAGGTGCTCAGGGCACATCCGGTTCATCTGGACGAGGAAGAGGAAGAGGTGTTCTTATAGATCCCAAAATGGGGATAGATATTGCTAGGCTGAAAAAGACAACTGCCTGTCCATTTTGTCACAAAATTGGGCATTGTAAGACAAGAATTTCTTAAATCAAGCAAATCAGGTGCAGGATGGAGAACTCATGCAAGTGACCGACACTATAAATCAGTTATCGATAGTGACAAGACCAAGATCCAGTAATGCTGGAGGGAATCAGTATCAGTTAGTGCAAGTGCCACAAACTCCCAGAATCTCACAGGTCAATCAAACGCACCATCAGATGCCCTTTTATAAGCTCTAGAGGAATTTGATCAGGACCCGTCCCAGTGATGGTGCCTGAGGGGGGAGGAAGACTGCATGGGAGAAGTCTATAGGTAGATGAGAATTAACTATATGTAGAGGCACATGTAGATGGTCATCCCATCACATTTTTGATTGATACTGGTGCTACCCATTCTACTGTGAGATCTGCAGTAGTCCCAAACCTACCCCTTTCTGGAAAATTATTCTAAGTTGTAGGAGTTGCCTACAAAAGAATGACAAACCCTTTGAAAGAACAAGTGCCAGTGAAGATCGGAACCTTCAGGATCATCACCAGTTCGTGGTGTGTGACTCGAGTCCAGTCTGTTTATTAGGGCGTGACCTCTTATGTAAATTAAATTGTACCATCTATTGTACACCAAAGGGAATTGACTTGCAGACTAATGACAATGACTTTACTTTCAAACTAGCAAATCAAAATCATTGCGTAGACATGTTTCCCTTACTGACATTGCAGGACATGCCGCTAAACTTGAGAGACACTGGAGCTTATTACAATGTTGGATGGACAACACCATCACAGAAACCAGACCACCTAATTACAATGTGACCACACATGGTGTGGTCGCATACTCACATTTCCCTATGGGAACATGTACTACGACTGTAGCACAATCTCCCATAGGGTAATGGGAGGTTGTGTTCATCCATGCACCGTGTGCCAGGTACCTCAAGGTGCCTGCCACTCGGGGCAGGGATCAACAGGGGTGTACCATTGGTGCACCCTCAGCCAACAACCATAGGCCGTTGCTTAAAGGGGGTCCTGCTAGCGGCCTTCAAACTTGCTTTCTGACAGGCTTTTCATGTCGGAAGGCCCAGCATTGAAAGCCTGCCGGAAACTGAGCATCATAATCTGGACAGCATAAAATGCCGTCCCTATGGATTAGGTGCCTGATCCGACTGGCGGAGGGGTTCTTTGAGCCTGTCGGAAGCTAGTCGGAATGACTGGCTGATTTAACTTCCAACCACCTAAATTGTAAGTAGGTGGTCGGAAGTAAAACTGACAATCTTGGTCAGAAAGCCTACGACCTAAGGTCAGAGGCCTTCCGACTGAGATCGTAATCAGCCCCACTGTCTCATCAGTGGCATGGGACTTCATGGGAGAGGAAATCAGACTGATTTGAGAAGTCGAGCCAGTCCTCATACAGATCAAAACTAATGCAGAATTACCAAGAACACCTCAGTACAACCTGACCCTAGAAACGGTGGCAGGGATTACACCTGTCATTTAGTCCATGATTACACAGGGTAGTTTAGCGCCTTACAAAGGTGAATAGCATTGTGATTCCATGTTGTCCTGTGATACCAAATCCGTCTGTGATCCTATTTCAGATTCCTTCTGAAGCTGTCTAGTTCACTGTGATTGACCTTTGCCAGGCATTTTTCTCCATCCCATTGCATGAGGAAAGACACTTTTTATTTGCTTTCCATCTGGAAAATCGTGTACTAGCATTGTGTCATATCCCTCAAGGGTATACTGAAAGCCCATCCATCTTCAATCAGGTCTTGAAAAAGAACCTCGAAAGTTTGATTTTGCCTCGAAATTCAGTGCTAGTGCAGTATACTGATGAATTCCTGATTACATCCTAAATATGTGAGCCTTTCAGGGATGATACTATTGCCCTACTATATCACCCGGCTGACAATGGGCATAAGGTGTCACGAGTAAACTTCATTACTGTCTGACTGAAGTTCAGTACTTGGGTCATTGAATTGAGAAAAGCAAGAGGAAGGTGTCACCAGAGCGAGTGGAAGCCATCATCATCAAAATGAATCCGTTTACTACCCAAAAAGATGTCAGGATGTTTTTGCGAATCGTTGGCTACTGCCGCCAATGGATTCTGAATTTCTTTTTGATGAAAAAGCCTTTATAAATGTTGACCTACTCAGATGTGAGCGATCCGGCACCTTGGAATGAGGATTGTTTACAAGCCTTCTTGAAGCTGAGAGTGTGCCTGTGTTGCGCTCCAGCTGTGGGAATGCCTGATTACAACATAGGGCCCGATTCTGATCCCGGTTGTAACACTTCCTGACCGACTCGCACCCATAGAGATTTCCAAGTGACTCGGGCTGCTGGGCTCCGAGCAACTGAGTATGATGCGATGCTGCGCTGATGGACTCGGATCGCTCGGAGCCCCATTGAAGTCAATGGGGCCTGTTGTATTGTGCGTACATAAGCTCCCATTAAGAATAATGCACATCTCGGAGAAGTGCGACCCCTATCGCGGGGACGCCTCGGTCCCACATGCACTGTCCATTCATGTGTAGGGGGGACCCTTGGCTCCCCCCAGTGAACAAGTCATAGGGCCCAGGGTAAAGGGGGCCCGATACGGAACCCCAAAGACCACCTTCCGTTGCTTTTTTTGAGTAGGAGGCTTCGACTCGAACTTGCTGCTCCACGCGTGCATCGTGCTTGGTCGCTCAGGAATCAGACACATCGTGCTGTATGCATCGGGCATGTTTGAGTCGCTCGGAATGCTTCGCTGACGGGTACGATTTGGTAGTGGCATGAGGATTCACATGCATTGTACTTGCTCGCTCGTACAGGGTAGGAGTTGGTCGGAAATCATAGGAGTCGATCAAAAACCAGCTCTCCGAATTGGACTCGCTCAGATTTGTAGCCCTTCCGGCGGAATTTTTGTGGTTCTGTCATGAAAGGGAAGGTTGTGTTCTTTCACTACTCACCCAGACACATGAGGTGCCCAGCTACATCAGCATTACCCGTGTGTCTCAAATCCGTTGCTACAACAGGGGCCAGTATTGAAGAATGCAAAAGCATTGTGATAGGTCATGAACTTACTGCATATGTACCATACTCAGTTGAACTCCTGATGACGAGGACCAAAACACAGCATTTGACCAATAACAGGCTGACAAGGTATGAACAAGTTCTGCTTGCATAAGAGAATGTAACCTTAAAGTGCTGTTAAACCGACCCACCTTGATGCCTGTACCAAAAGCTGATTGTGAAAATGGTGAGTTCCATGACTTTCCTGGATGTTATTGAGCTTTGCACCAAACCGAGACCTGACACTGTCGATGAACCATTGTCTGATTCTGATCAAGTCCTTTTTTTTGACGGTTCATGTGTAAGGAACAATGAAGGTAATCTGAGAGCAGCATTTGCTGTATGTACCATCTCTTAGAGTTGTGAAAGCTGCTTGTTTAGAGGGAGTACACACCATACAAGTGGCTGAGATGATTGACTTGACCCGTGAATGCCTTGTCTCTGAGCAGATCTGAGTCACCATTGATAACAATAGCAAGTACCGTTTCAGTGTAGTTCTTGACTTCGGACAGCTTTGGTTGAAGAGAGGGTTCCTAACATCATCAGTATCTCAATCAATCAATCAATCAATCAATCAATCAATCAATCAATCAATCAATCAATCAATCAATCAATTAATCAGTTAATTTGTAAAGCGCACTACTTACCCGCAAGGGTTTCAAGGCGCTGAGGGAGGGGGGGATGCTGCTGCTACTGGTCGAAAAGCCAGGTCTTGAGTCGTCTCCTGTAGGTCAGCAGGTCTTCGGTTTGTCATAGGTTGAGGGCGAGGGTGTTCCAGGACTTGGAGGCGCGGTGGGAGAAGGACCTGCCTCCGGATGTGGTTCTACAGATGCGCAGGACCATGGCCAGGGCGTGGTCGGCGGAGCGGAGTTTCCTGTTGGGTACGTAGAAGGAGAGTCGACTGTTGAGATAGGCTGGGCCGGTTTTGTGGAGTGCCTTGTGTGCGTGGATCAGGAGCTTGAAGGAGATTCTTCTGTCGATGGAGAGCCAGTGCAGGTTCCTCAGGTGGGGGGATGATGTGGTCGCAGCGCGGGATGTCGAGGATCAGGCGTGCAGAGGCGTTCTGGATTCTTTGCAGTCTGTTGATGAGCTTGGTCGGGGCTCCGGCGTAGAGTGCGTTTCTGTAGTCGAGTCTGCTGCTGACTAGGGCCTGGGTGACTGTTTTCCTCGTGTCTGTCGGGATCCATCTGTAGATCTTGCGGAGCATGTGGAGGGTGTTGAAGCAGTTAGAGGAGACTGCGTTGACTTGTTTGGTCATGGTGAGTTTCGAGTCGAGGATGACTCCCAGGTTGCGTGCGTGGTTGGTAGGAGACGGGGGTGTCCCCAGTGATGCGGGCCACCAGGAGTCATCCCATACTGAGGGGTTGGGCCCGAGGATGATGATCTCCGTCTTGTCTGTGTTCAGCTTAAGTCGGCTTTGCTCCATCCAGTTGGAGACAGCCTTCATTCCCTGGTGAAGGTTGGCTTTGGCGGTGAGGGGGTCTTTGGTAATGGAGAGGATCAGCTGCGTGTCGTCGGCGTAGGAGATTATGTTGAGGTTGTGCTGTCGGGCGATGCGTGCAAGTGGTGCCATGTAGACGTTGAACAGCATCGGGCTGAGGGAGGATCCCTGCGAGACGTCGCAGATGATCTCGTAGACATCGGACCGGAACGGGGGGATGCAGACTCTCTGAGTTCTGCCGGAGAGGAAGGAGGTGGTCGAGTCCAGGGCCTTGTCTCGGATCCCTGCGTCGTGGAGGCGTGTGCATAGTGTGCGGTGTCAGATGGTGTCGAAGGTGGCGGATAGGTCCAGGAGGATGAGGGCTGCCGTCTCGCCGTTGTCTAGCAGGAGCCTGATGTTGTCTTTGGCGGCGATGAGGGCGGACTCGGTGCTGTGGTTGCTGCGGAATCCTGATTGGGAGGGGTCCAGGATGTTGTTATCTTCGAGGTGACGGGTGAGCTGGATGTTAACTATCTTCTCGATGACCTTTGCCTGGAACAGAAACAGGGAGATGGGCCGGAAGTTCTTGAGGTCACTCGGATCCGCCTTGGGTTTCTTCAGTAGGGCGTTGATCTCGGCGTGCTTCCAGCTCTCAGGGAAGGTAGCGATCTCGAAGGAGAGGTTGATGACATTGCGCAGGTGGGGTGCGATGGAGTTGCCGGCTTTGTTGAAGATGTGGTGTGGAAGAGGGTCAGACGGGGAGCCGTAGTGGATTGTGCTCATGGTCTTGATTGTGTCCTCGATGCTCACGTTGTCCCAGGTTGTCAAGGAGTCGTGGTCGATGGGGTGCGGTGGGTCCTTTGTGTCGAGGCCTGTAGGGGTCGTCCAGGGGTTGAAGCTGTCATGGATGTCGGTGATTTTGCGGTGAAAGAAGGTGGCGAGGGAGTCGCACAGGGCTAGCGATGTCGCAATGTCGTTGGCGCTGGGGTTGGAGAGTTCCTTCACGATGTTGAAGAGCTCCTTGCTGTTGTGTGCATTGTTGTCGAGGCGGTCTTTGAAGGAGATCCTTTTGGTGGTCCTGATGAGGGGGTGGTGGTTGCGGATGGCGTCTTTGCGGGCAGCAAGGCTGTCCGGCGTCTTCTCGCTGTGCCATTTGTTCTCCAATTACCGACAGGTGTGCTTTGATGCTAGGAGTTCCGGGGTGAACCAGCTGGCTCTCTTGCTGGTGTCTCTGTTGGTTGGCTTTTTCAGCGGGGCTAAGGTGTTGGCGCAGTCGTCCATCCGGCATCTGAGGATGCGTGCACCATCGTCGGGGTTGGTGTGGTTGGTCGGTGGGTTGGGTGCGAGGTTTGTCTGTAGTTGTTCTTCAGTGACTTTTCCCCAGCAGCGGCGGGGGACCTGTAGGATGCGGTGGTGTGTGAGGGGTTTGCGGAAGGTGAAGTGGATGCAGTGGTGGTCTGTCCAGGTGAGTTCGGAGGCGTGGCTGAAGGCGACGTGGGGGCTTCAGGATAAGATGGCATCGAGCATGTGACTGCCGATGTGGGTTGGCGTCGTGACGAGCTGTTTTAGTCCGAGATTGGCGAGGTTGTTGATCAGGGTGGAGGAGTTGCTGTCGTTGTTGTTCTCCAGATAATAGTTCAGGTCTCCGAGGAGGATGTAGTCGGTGGAGGTCAGCGCGTGCGTGCTGATGAAGTCAGCGATGGAGTTGCAGAATTGTGTTCGGGGTCCGGGCGGTCTGTAGACGAGGGTGTCCCTTAAGGTGGTCTCGGGGTCCGTGTGGATCTGGAAGTGCATGTGTTCGGCGGTGCTGAGAGTGTCGTTGGTGTTTGTTGAGACCCTGATGGTGTTCTTGTGGACGATGGCGATTCCTCCTCCAGCTCCGTTGGTGCGGTCTCTGCGGGTGATCTTGTATCTGTCGGGGATGGCTATGGCGATCTCTGGAGAGGAGGCTTCATTCATCCAGGTCTCGGTCAGGAAGGCGACGTCCGGAGATGCGGTGTCGAGTAGGTCCCAGAGCTCGACGGCGTGTTTGCGTGCGGAGCGGGTGTTGATCAGGATGCATCTGAGCTGGTTGGGTTCCGTCGTGACGGGTGTCTTGGCGCCTTCGAGGCAGGAGAAGCTGAAGTTCCGGCAGGCGAAGGGACCGTGGGTGCGCTTCGGGCAGCCTTGCAGCAGGTGTGGGTCCTTCCTGAGTGGAGAGCGATGAGGATTCTGGCATCGTAACGGAGGCGGTCTTCATGGCTGGTGCAGGGGCCAGGGGTTCTGTTTAGGACTTAGGAATGACTTAGGAATGGGGAACATGTGAGACAGTTGTTGTAAGCATTGCAGTTACTAAGGGAAGTGGCAGTCGTAAAGTGCGCTGTACACTCGATAGAAGAAGATTTTGTCACCATAGGAAATCACTACTCAGCAGATGAAATTGCTAATTTTTATGCCACACACCCGATTATTGAATTTTATCTTATTGATTAATTGTTTTAAAACTTTTATCATAGTTAACTTGATTATTCAATTTTTAGCATGTTGTTGTAAATGGTTTTTTAAACCAAACAATAAAGAGTTATTATGCCACACACCCATGAATTTTCAATGGGGAATATGTTGGCAAGAGTACTGAGAAGACCGAACTCAGTATGATGCTGCCTATTGCAGACACATGGGATGCAGTTAGGCAGTTACATTTGGGAGCAACAGACCATGAACAAGCGGGTTAGATCAGAGCAGGTTGTGATAAGGGAGAAGATGACATTTAGGTTTCAACTGATGGTGGGGCAGTGTTACCGGATTGTTTGCTGAATAAAATGGCAAGGCAGATTCATGGAGCAGCACACACTGGTAGAGATGCAATGGTGGGATTGTTCAGGCAGACTTGGTTTAATCCGAGGTTCTGTGTGATCGGTGTGTTACGTGTCAACAAATGAATGCTGGGAAGAAAACTGTTGCTGCCTTGAGCCACATTGAGAGGTTGGTGGGTCTTTGAATGAGATCCAGTTGGACTTTGTTGTGTTGCCTGTATATAATGGATTGAGATACATTTTAACTGTTGTGTGTATCTTTTCACAGTGGGTGGAAGCTTATCCAACTAGAAGGTGTGACAGCCTCACAGTAATTATTGTTTAGGGAGCGTATACCAAGCTTCGGATTTCCAACTACATCGGAGTCGGATGGAGGAACACATTTTCACAGCAATATGATGAAGCTGTTGTGTAGTGCCTTAAGTGTGGATCAACGACTGCATTGTAAATAAAGGTCAGACGCTTCAGGCATTCTTGAACAGGTAAATGGGGCATTGAAGGTGACGTAGGGAAAGGCGTGTGCTTTGAAATCTTTGAAATGGCCCAATGCATTGCCTTTGGTCCTGATGAGCCTGCTTAGCATTCCTGATAGGAAAACTTGGCTACCTCCGCACAAGATCCTCATAGGAAGGGCGATGCGCTTACCTACAGTGCCGTCTACAACTTTTATTAAACATCACAGATGACTTGATCCTTGACTACTGTAAAGGATTGGCTGATGTGGTTTGTTCTGTGTCTCACCAGGTTGGAGCCGCCACTGCACCAACATAAAATAAACCTCTGTCATAACCTGAACCCCGGAGATCAGGTGCTGGTCCAAAAACACGCAAAAAAGAACTGTACTGATTCATCGTGGCGTTGACCGTACCAGGTGATATTATTGATGAATATTGCTGTGACGTGTAGATGACTAACGAACCGGATACACACTTCACATACCCAACGAGTCTCAGGGTCCTCTGATGAAACAGCTCATCTCCCCGAAGTGATTCCTGCCATGATTGCAAGGTCAATGGAGAGGCAAGGCAAGCCAAGCTGTGGGTGTTACTGAAGTGGCTGGATACCCACCAGGTCCAGCTAAGAGGGGTCAACCTACACATGACCCAGGTATAGATCTAAGGCAGATGATAACGTTGCAAGTGGTATAGAGTCTGATTCAGCAGAAGAGAAAGGTGTGGAAATTGGTTATGTCCAGGAGAAAGGGGTCGCAAATGAGTCATGGCCTGAGAGTCAGAAAAGAAAAAACTTGAGACTTGCATCTGAGAAAGAACTTGCACCAATAAGTGAATCATCTGAGTCTGATCTGAGTTAGTCTGAACAAGCTCAAGGGAGTGTGATGATATCGAGGAGAACTCAATTGCCATGTCAGAGATACTCCTTTTCCGAGTGGATTTATCTAGCTAAAAATTCCAGGAAGAGCAAGGTCTGGGACTTCAATGCTGATTGTGGACATCTTGCTGAGAGTTCCTGGAAAAGAGGCTTGTCATTGACTGTGCCTTATCCACCAAGGTTGAGAGGTTTACAGACTCTGATCTTGGAAGACATCAAATTTGTGAACTTTGGAAATCAGCCACCTCCTCAGGAGATTGCAGCATTCAGAGATGAACTGTTACAGCGAGTCATCGACGAGATTGGCTCTGATCTCATAAGGGATGTAAATTGAACTTTGAAATGTAAATACAAATTTGCTTGAAAGAAGATAACCTATGCCCAAGTGGAACAAGAGTAAAATTAGGTATTTTCCCTTTAGAATAAGAAAGAGGGTTAATTAGATCTTCCAAGCTTTGTAAATATTGTACCAAAGACAGTTGTGATCCAAATATAAGCTTCTCAAAGCCTTTGTTGCCAGTACATAAGAGGCAGAAAAAAAACACTCTGGGGCAGATTGTCGAGCCACTTTCGCCGCCGGTGTGTCACGTTGTGTGACACACGCCTTCCTGCACAAAAAGAATCTCCCCACGATGCAGGCATCCTTGCACCATGGTGCAAGGGTGCCTGCTCCGGCGCATGGCAGCAGTTTGTGCGTAGGGGGAAGCACAGAGATGAGTCATATTGTTGTAAACTTGTTGCATCCCTATGCTTCAAAACTAGCTCGGTGTAGTAAAATGACTTGCTGCATCACACTGCATTAGTTTCTTGTAAATCTGCCCTTCTTTGTGTTTATCCTCTTAGAGCTACTATCCAAACCACCTTGAAAATTGAGTTTTTAAATTGTTGGCACAAATGTATTGTAGGTACACTTATTGTGGGAGGAATCATAGTGATAGTCGTAGTTGTTATTGAGTCTATTTTAAGCACACACAAAGCAGAGGTACAGGGAGTGGGGGTACATAAGACATCCACACCTACCACTTACTGCCTCAAAAGAGGGTACATTAGGATATAATAGAGGCTTAATAGAGGAAACTACTCGCCTTTTGCATGTAGATTTGTCTAAGGGTTATTACACGCTGCATGCCTATGGGAAGTTGCTGTATGAATACGTGAATACTATGGATGGGAGAGACTGTTCCGTGTGTATGCAATTGCCTGCTTTGATTGAGGAGGGTATCAGGTAGCATCACCTGCCCTTGACGTATGGTATTAGTTCTAGTTTGCTCCTTAGCATTTTTTATGGAAAGGGTCATTATGAGTACTATTTCTCAAATTATTGATTTGGTACTTTTAGAAGTTCCAGTCTACAAACAACTGAACAAATATGATTATTACAAGCAACAAAAGCGAATGGGAAAACATTTTGTACCCACAGTAACACTAGACACTGCTTATGTGCAGAGGCACAACTTAACTTGCACATTACCATATATAGAAAATAAATGTATAGATCAAGAGGATATACATAGAGGCCTAATAGTTAAGCTGAATGGGCCAAGTATGAATTAGAACACAAGGCTAAGGGAAGTTATGGTCCTATATCTCTAGATCTGGAACAATGAGGTACGCTTTGCGTTTGACAGGTACATACCCGTTATGACGCTGTTTTTGTGGGACAGAGTGTTTGCAATCCCATATTCTTGATTGATGCTTCTTCAAAGAAGTTCCTCCAATAAGTAGTACAAGTAGCTCAAGGAGTATATTTTGTGTATGGCAAGCATGCCTATGTTCGGCTTCCGAACAAATGGCATGGTACTTGTTACTTGGCTGTTTCCAAAGATAAACCATGTGGAAGATTTGGAGAGTTTGGAGGTAAAGTCGAACCATAGAGAGAAACGTGGATTTGGTGCTGGTGAAGTTGCGGGAGATATATTTGGAGTGATGATAGTTTAGGGATAGTATTAAATGACATCAAGATTAGAATCTACCTTAGTGGATAAGTTGTCAGTTAATACAGAACTGTCTTGCTTTAGATATGTTATTGGTAAAAGAGGGCAGGGTCTGTCATATGCTGAAGGTCCAACAATGTTGCACTTATATTCCTGATAATAGTAAAGATCTGAGAAATATATAAGTAACATCACTGAGATACACCATGAGATACACAACTTGGCAACTGAGGGAATTTGGGATAAGCTTGGAAAAGGATTTGGAAAAGTTGGAAGTTGGTTTACTAACCTGGAAAAGGGAATCTGTGGATACATCTTGAAGCCGATAATAATTGTCGTGGACTATCATCTTGCTAGGTATGGTAAGAGCATAAGTCAAGGCAATTGGAGAATTCCCTTAGGGAGAGAGAAAGAAGGGTGCAAAGACTGCAGGACTGCCATTTCTCTATGTTAGCTGAATCTTGTAGACCTGAAATGTATTTCCCTGGAAGCTCTCGCATTCGAATGAACAGTTTAAAATGTATGTGTGCTGTGGATTTAGTTCTCTCTTATGTTTTGTGTTGCAGGTGGAAGAAGTGCCCCTGTTAGACAGAGTAATTTCTTTGTTTTATTAGTCAGACAAGGAAAGAAGGGGATACATTGCAAGCTAAGGCAGATAAGGAGAACTACTGTATTTTCACACCAGAGAAGGCCTGGGAATCAAGATCAACATGTTACAGTGCAGTAAAATCGCTGTCCCACGGAAAAGTACCTATGAGATTGTAGTCAGAGCGGATGGCGTGCCCGCAAGGACTCTTGGGAAGAAACCTGTAATTTTGGAGCATTGCAAGTAGGGAAAGGAGCCCACTTTTTTCTGCCTTTTGTGAGAGAGCTTCTCAGAACGAGCTCTGTCTCGATAGCTTCATGCTATTCAACCCATCAATGGTGGAGAGACTTCCTAGGAAGCCTCCACATGCTGACACCTTTTTAGGTCTCACCTGATCCAGCGCATGCACTGGTCTGGCCGCGACTTTAGTAGCTGCTTTTAAACGTGCTACTAAAGCAGCCACCAGCTTACTGTCACGCGCACAAGCGCGGGCGCTGCTGCGCGTGCATCCCTAGCATGCTTTAGCGTCATCGCGATCACTTTTGCTTTCAGAGTGATCGTGATGACTTTTGCTTCCACGGCAGCGCGGCGTTACTTTTTCTGCCACGCGGCCAATGCTTGTTTTATTTACCTGGGTGCCTTGTCCTCTTTCTTCCCCGTATTGCTCTATAGGGGCCGTAGCAGCCTAATTTATATGTGACCGCATATTGTGGTCTTTTTTCGCCCAGTCGGCTCATGTGGAGTTAACGATTGCGTACGAGTGGTGGTTGTGCGCCAAGTTTAAAGAAGACCGCATCTGTATTAAAAGATGCTGTTTTGTGGCACCTTTATGCCCTGCGTGTAATTGCGGTCAGTTTATGGATATTTTCCACAGTGCCTCGTAAGTATGCAAGTGCGCATGGGTCTGTTTACTTTTTTGTTGTCAGTACACAGAACCAGGAAGAGGGGCCTCCCCTCGTGCTTTCGCGCCGTTCAGAGCCATCATGCTGCTGTGCGCTCGGCTGCTTTAAGTGTCCCAACTTCTTAAGCTGCATATTATGCAACAAGCGCCAAGACCGCAACCTCGGCCATGTTGAAATTATAGTGGCTTCCACTGCCAGTCTCTGGTTGCATCCTCAAAGCATGAACGGGAATTTGGAGGAAAAAGCTTGATAATAAAGCCTAATTTAAAAAAAAAAAACACAATTTTAACACACTTTTTCTTTACCTTCTGCTGCAGAAGTCTGCATTTTTGGGCACTAATCACTGCCCTTTCTCCGCTGGTGTGGACATCATTTAAATATAAGAATAAAGAATTTATAATGAGCACACTTTTTCTTCACATTTCCCTGTGTATTCCGCTCTTCAGCAGAGTATAAACGAGAGTGTAGAAATGAAACAAAAAAAAAAGTTATATTTGACCAGTTCTGAATAGTTTACAGTTGGAAACAATAGACTTTCTAGAATGTATGTATATATGTTTGTTTGTTTGATGTTAGGAGTGGGGGTTGAGAGCTGTTGTGATATAAGCCACTGAAAGGCTCCTTTAAGCATTCTTTCAAGCTTTCAGACTCCGTCGTCAACATAAACTAACAGTTCTGTTCCCCTAATGCACAGCGGTGGAGTTAATTACTAAAGGCTCATATTTCCTGCTGTCCGAGATATGCTTACTTTTCACTTCCAGCTGAAATACTAAAGATGTTCTTTATTGCTCAGCTGATGGCTACCTTTTCTTTCTTAAGCGTGCTCACATCCAAGCTTCAAAGTCAGCCGCTTTCATGCTCTATTGGTTTCCACCTTCTGGTTCACATTAGAAGCCCCCCTCACCCTCTGAGCACAAAAGCAGTGTTCCCCTCCCCCCCACCCATTCTTTGTGAATCTTGTCCATGCTCTCACTCAGCTAATGGCTGCCTTTCCTTTTATTCAGTGAAAGGTGTGTATTTATGTTGCATTGAGTAGAGTACATAACTACACTCAACATAATACCACTCAGTACCACATAATCACACATCACATAATTACTCTGTATTCAGTACAACATAAATACACTCCACATACCACTCAGTCCTACATAATTGCACGCCACGTAATTACTCTCTACTTAATGCAACATAAATACACTCCACACAATACCAATCTGTGCCACAAATTTACACTGTACTCAATGCAACATAAATACACACCTTTCACTCAAGTTCGTGCTATATATAAAAAAAAAAACAATTGCAATTGAATAGGTCTCACATTACGGAATCTTGGAGCTTCCAGTGTTGCATTATTATTAGCAATGCCAACAGCTCAAACTTTTATAATGCGAAACCTATTGCATTGCAAATGCTTGTTATTTCTTTCCTTGAATGATGCTTAAGGAAGGATGTCATTTTAGCATTAGTGTAGGGATATATTGATGCTTTATATTCATTGACCCCTGATGCAGGGATATTTGGAATTATATTTTCATATCTTCTACATCCTATTTCTTGAATTAATTATTTTGTGCATGTTGCTCCAACTCAACTTTATTTGCAGATTTGGCTTTATGTTGAGTCCAATGTGTTTCTACTCTCTCATTTTGAGGTGTCTCTATGTCCAGTTGTTTTTGGCTTTTTAATAAATTAACTAATCTTACATACTTGTCTGTGGTTAATATGTGTCCAGAGAAATTTCAGTGGAATTAATTGGCGTTTCTAACTATTTTCTCCTCTCTACTCCTCCTTGCTGCTAAAAAGAACCATTGGATTGTGACTCTAGAACAGATCTAAAACTTACGGGACCAGCCCTTTGACAGACAATAATATTTAAGTTGGTGGTTAATGATGATGTATAATTGCTAACAGCTGTAGTAGTATATCTTGTGATTACTTGAAAATTATGACTGCTGTTATGTTTGCATGTCTTTTTGCAATGTAATCAACATAGATCAAACAGAGGGTCAAGTGCTCCCATGTACAATACCTAGAATATGTAACACATGTATTCCTTTGGACTATGTAAGATGCTAAAAATTAGATTTGTCACAGGAACTGCTTCCATACACTGCTCTCATGCAGAGCACCATGAGATTGATGGTTGTTGGGGGGCGTGGCCTGCATGGCAAGGAGTGAGACGGAGGAGCTCTGGCCCAATAACCATTACAGGTGGCACCTGAGGTCCCCAAGGACACTTCTACATTAGGACCCCCCTGTCCTGACCCACACTGGTGATGCTGGGGCACTTGCGTTCTGTGAGAGAAGGGGGCTGAGGTGACACAGAGAGATTGTCCCCTCCGTGATGAAATATAAGATGGCAGCCAGTCTTGCAGCTTTTACACTGAGAACACAATGCAGGGGCACTGTTGGACAGATGCAAGGGCTAAGCCTTGCTGCAATTTTGGAGTGGAAATATCTTACTTGGGGTGGGTGATGCCTAGGACGTGTCTCGGAACATGTGCACAGGCGGCAGAGAATTATAAAGTGATCGAAGTCACCAGCAGGTTTGAATTGGGATACATTTTTGACCCTGGCACTCTAAAAAAAAGTGGTCCATAATTGTGGATTGTCTGTTCTCAATACACTGCTTCAGTGTATTAAGTGTTATAAAAAGAAGCATGTTCATAAAAGAGGCATGTTTTCTTAACTTCACTGAGATAAAGAATGCAAATGTTGCCAGGAAACTGTGCACGGAGTAGTTCATAATTGTGAAGCACACCTTCATATAAGGGATGCCCCTGCTCAGTTTGCATACATTAATGGGCCTGCCTAGCAAGAGACTGGGTATGATATATTCGCCTTGTTGGTAAAAGGGAGGTAATAGAGACCCATATGCCTCTGTAAAAGCCATTCAGTCCCCCACTGGGCTGCTAGCGACATCTGAACTGCACAGACATAGTCTATATTATCCACCATGCTGGCCAATAAAGCAACCCACAGCTGCAACACAGATTCTGGCCCATTGCCTGAGTGCCCGCCTTACCAATCCGACCCTGGTCACCAGTCAGCAGGAGTAACATCAGAATAGCAGATGTGGCGTTTAGAAGGCACCTATTCAATTCAACTCACTTCAATTTATTGTCAGATCGAACATTGTAGTTCATAGACAAGTGCATAAAAAATCGCATCACAAAACACACATTAAGAAAAAACATAAGGACTACACAATTCCTGAATATAACATCCTTAAAACCCTGCCAATAATTAGGAAAATGGTTAAAAAAGATAAAATATAGCAAAGATAATAATTATGCAAAGATAAAGCACAGTAATGTTATGATCCTAAATAGAATATATTTTAACAATATTCTACACTTTTTGTTTCAGCATTGTTGGAAAGGTTGAGTAACTGATTCACAGAGCATAGGATGCATAAAGGCAATCATGCTGAAAAAATGTGTGCTTGATTGGTCTTCTAAAATCTCTGGCAACAGCGCCACTAAAGAGTTATTTGAACAATAAGGGCTTCACAATGTTCTCAATTATGTTCTGCCCCCACAATTCATGGTTAAAAGGATGCAGAGTTTTGGGCTGTTGATCAATCCCAGGTGATGCTGCCCCACCTGAAGATTACAAAGCTACTGAATTATAGCGATAGTTACAATTCATGTAGGTGTTGAACAGTGTATGGAGGAGGGATGCCACAGATGATCTTCTTAGGTTTCGGGGTGAAAGGTGGTTGGCAGATTCTCTGGGTTCTTCTGGTGAGTAAGGAGGCTATCTGTTTGAAGACATTTCCTAGGATAACACTGTGGTGAAGCCTCTTGATAACGGTGTGGTGAAATACGGCATCAAACGGTGCTGAAAAGTTGAGGAGGATCTAGGTCGCCATTTTTTCCGGTCAAGGAGGGATCTGAAGGCATGGCAATTTTGGTGCTGTATGTATTGCAAAATCGAGATTGGGAGGTGTCCAGAAGTGGTTCATGCATTTTCGAGGACTTTGGCAAGAAAGGGGAGCAGCGATGTGTTTGAAGTAGTGACCTGCTTCCATGTGGTGAATACGTGGTCAGAGTTTGCATCTGTGGGAGCGAGGAGGCTGAGGGTGTTGGCGGCAGTGGCTTGGGGTTCAAAATTCTTGTAGATGTTGGAGATCTCATTGTGGAAGAAGTCTGCCAGGGAGCCGGAGAGTTCTTGGGAAGGGGTGATGATGTCTTTAGTGGCTGAGGGGTTGGAGATCTCCCTGACGAGTTTGAAAAGTTCTTGCTATGGTTGGAACTGGCTTCGATGGGTTCAACTAGGACAAAGGGGCACATGCATCAACAATGCCATTTGCGATTCCTTATTAGCGAAAAATAAGGAATCGCTAATAAGGAATAGCAAAAGGCTATGCATGTAGGAATCGCTATTCAAATAGCGATTCCTCAACTTTCCTTAATTGCTACTAGCAAATTGCGAGTAGCAATTAAGGAATGCCATCCCAATCATTCCTATGGGCCTCCAGGCCCATAGGAATGAATTGGAGATTGCATGAGCAAATAGCGAGTACCAGTAGGTTCTCGCGAATTGCTCATGCAATTTCAAGGGTGCAAGGGTGTCAAAATGACACCCTATTGCACCCCTGAAATTGATATGTGCACATATGTTGCACACACACATGCTCTAAGGGCATGTGTGTGCGCAACATGAAACTTTGAAAAATGCACAAAAGTGCATTTTTCAAACTTTTAGCAAATTACCATGCAGTTCATCTTCATGGTAATTTGCTCCCCCTATTAGCGAATTCGCTAATTTTTTAACTTTCATGCATTGCATTTAAGGAATCCCAAATTGAGATTCCTTAAATTAAGGAATCTCAATTTGGGATTCCTTAAATGCTATCACTATTTAAGGAATCGCTATTTAAGGATTCCTTAAATAGCGATTTTTGCTTTTGGGTTGATGCATTGGGATTGGGTATTTTTAACTCAATACCGGGAGCTATAAGCGAATCGGTATTTTACCGACTGGATTTTTGCTTGATGTATGAGGCTGATAGTCTTTTATAGGAGTTGGTGGAATAGGTTGAGGGATGTCTTGATTGTGACTCAGTCTGTGGGTTCCTTGGTGATGTACCATTTCATTTTGAGTCACTTGCAGTTGCGTTTAGTGGCTCTCAGTTCCGTGGTATTAGACATGGCATCCTTGAACTGCTAACCAGTGCTAAAGTGCATGTGCTCTGTACTTTAAACATGATAACATTGGCTTATCCACAATTGGCATATTTAATTTACTTAAAGTCCTTAGTAACGTGCACTGTATGTACCCAGGTTCAATAAATTAAATGCTACTAGCTAAAGACACATTTCAATGATTTTTGCAAATAGTTTGAGATTTCTACCAAAGGCTTCACAAAGAAGGTGGAGCTGCAAAAGGTGCTGAGGGCCTATAGAGAAGCAAAGGATGCAGCACATGAGACCACAGAATATAATGAGGAAATAGAGGATGGTGTGGAGATGAACCAGGATTCAGAGGAGAATCTGGGACTACCTTTGGGGTAGGGCCTCAACAACCTACAGAAGAGATGTGCCCCGGGG
Organism: Triturus cristatus; assembly: GCF_964204655.1. NCBI lineage: Eukaryota > Metazoa > Chordata > Amphibia > Caudata > Salamandridae > Triturus > Triturus cristatus. Next base: position 1,799,533,931 of record NC_140590.1, read on the forward strand.
CAGGGAGAAGTGTATCATCTAAAGGCCTGTAGTCAAAGGAGCTGGAGGACAGGAGGGAGGAGAGAAAATTCAAATTATTGCTGGCTAAGCTCAGATTTGAGGCAGAGTTTAAGAAACAGGCCTTAGAGGAGAAAAAGCTGACCATGGAGATGGGGGAGAAAAGATTGGCTATGGAGAAAAAGAAAATGATGTTGGCTTAATAACTAAGCTTGAGAGAGCTGGACATTGAAACCAGGATGGCTGAGCCCAGCATCCGACAGGATGTCCACATATCCATGGGTCTGGTGTCTAACTTTTTGGTGGGAGACAACATAGCCACATGGTTTGAACCCTATCAAATTGCTCTACAGAGGTACAAGGAAGACTGGGGAGCTACACTGTGGAGTAAAATTCCTAGTGATGGGAGGGACACCTCACTGGCCCTTGAAAGGAGTGACAGGATGAGGTATACTCCATGAAGTAGGACCTAACCAGGAAGTTTATTTTTTACCCCAGAAATGTACAGCAAAAAGTTCAAGGGCAGTCAGAAGTTATACCAACCGACCTGGGTGGATTGTTTAGATTCCTTTTGCAAGGCACTGGATGGTTGGGTGAAGGGCAGTGAGGTAAAAGATGACTAGGGGCTTAATAATTTGTTGGCAAAATAGCACCGTCTTTGTGTTCCAGATCTGAGCCAAAACCTTGTTGATAGCAAGCTCTCTGGCCCCAGGGAGCTTGCTAATGAGGTGGACCACTGCGTCAGCACCAGGGTCTACAAAAAGGAATCTGTGGGAGATCATCACAAGGGTGGGCAGGGTCCTCACCTGAAGATGGAGAAGGGTACAAAAACGAGAGGAAGGAGTTCTCAAAAGGGCCCCAAACAAGTGTGTTGGGTCAGGGTTCCCCTCACCCTACTGATAAGAAAACTAAATAATTACCTGACAGTAATTCTGCAAGGAAGGACCCCTAAATGTTCTGAGTGTTAAGAGGAAGGGACCAACAAGGGGGATGCTAAGTGTCCCAAGTGGGCACAGCCCCCCCGCCAGTGGGCATTTACAGGGGTTGGCTAGTGTAGTGATGGGGAAGAGATTGCCCCAAATAGTTTTGAGGAGAGTGTAGAGGTTAAACAGCAAAACACACAAGATGATGGACGGAATGTTGCACATTGGCAAAACATTCACCCCCAGTCACATATCTGGGTTTAATCCATTGTATTTTGCTCACCACGCCACCCCAGTTCAGACATGGCCATATTCAAATCAGTCTTGACCCTGTGCCTCATGGGAACAATCCAGCCCAAACTGCCAAGCCATGTCTTCCCTGGACTGGAATCAAGCATCCTAGGACCGGTGTCGGGGTTTCACCCCTCTTCAGCCAGGATAGCTTGACTCCAGTGGCATAGTGAGCACGGGACCCCCGTCTGGGCATACCCTTCCCACATAGGGCGAACAGCAAAACACACAAGATGATGGACGTAATGTTGCACATTGGCAAAACATTCACCCCCAGTCACGGATCTGGGTTTAATCCATTGTTATTTTGCTCACCACGCCACCCCCATTCAGACATGGCCATATGCAAATCAGTCTTGACCCTGTGCCTCATGGGAACAGTCCAGCCCGAACTGCCAAGCCATGTCTTCCCTGGACCGGAATCAAGCATCCTAGGACCGGTTTCGGGGTTTCACCCCCTTCAGCCAGGATAGCTTGACTCCAGTGGCGTAGTGAGCACAGGACCCACGTCTGGGCATACCCTTCCCACATAGGGCGAACAGCAAAACACACAAGATGATGGACGTAATGTTGCACATTGGCAAAACATTCACCCCCAGTCACAGAACTGGGTCTAATCCATCGTTATTTTGCTCACCACGACACCCCAGTTCAGACATGGCCATATGCAAATCAGTCTTGACCCTGTGCCTCATGGGAACAGTCCAGCCCAAACTGCCAAGCCATGTCTTCCCTGGACCAGAATCAACCATCCTGTGACCGGTTTCAGGGTTTCACCCCTCTTCAGCCAGGATAGCTTGACTCCAGTGGCGTAGTGAGCACGGGACCCACATCTGGGCATACCCTTCCCACATAGGGCGAACAGCAAAACATGCAAGATGATGGACGAAATGTTGCACATTGGCAAAACATTCACCCCCAGTCACAGATCTGGGTTTAATCAATTGTTATTTTGCTCACCACGCCACCCCAGTTCAGACACGGCCATATGCAAATCAGTCTTGACCCTGTGCCTCATGGGAACAGTCCAGCCCGAACTGCCAAGCCATGTCTTCCCTGGGCGGGAATCAAGCATCCTAGGTTTCACCCCTCTTCAGCTAGGATAGCTTGACTCGAGTGGCGTAGTGAGCATGGGACCCATGTAGAGGTTACCATCGAATCTCTGACTGACGGAGAGATTGTTCAGAAAATCCACATGCCTGACAAATTAGGAAGTACAGACAGTGGGTCACCATCAATGGGCAGAGGGTGGGGATTCTGAGAGGCAATGGAGCCATCAGGTGTCATCTGGTGTCTTCAGAGCCGGTAGTCCCTAATGTGTTTCTCCAAGTTGTTGCTGATAACAACTGTGAGAGCCACTACCCAGTGGCTTTGTTTCCCTTTGAATGGGGAGTCTCAGGTCCCCTGAGTGTAGCTGTAAGCCCACCCATGCCTGTGGACTGTCTGCTTGGCAATGACCTGGAGCATACCATCTGGATGGAGGTGGTGCTCAGGTCACAATTCGAGATGGGTTTGCCTAAGTGGGTGTGCCTGACCACACAATCCATGGTAGCTCCAGAGGGTAGTCAGAATGACCTGGAGTCTGGAAAAATAGCCCTGGTACCTGACAAAAAGTGGTAGGGCAAGGGGCACATGAAACACACTCTTGAAAATCCCATGGTCCGGGAGGAGGCTGACCCTGAGAGGGACACCCAGTACCTGCATGGGAGGAGGATGTAGCCAAACTGTGGAACCTACCTGAGCTGACCAACTGGTAGCAGGAATGAGATCCCTCCAAGGAGGAGTTCTGTCAAGTACAGAAGAAGTGCCCTACTCGTGTAGTTCTTCGGCAGAAGGCTAAGGCCCAGGAAGCTGGTGGTGCCTCTGGCAAGCACCGGATCTCCTGGGAGAATGATCACCTGTATAGTGACTCAAGGCTCCTGAGCCTGGTGCAACACATGTGTTGGTGGTACCCCAGCACTTCAGGACCTTTATACTGGGTCTGGCTCAGGATCTTCAACTGGCAAGTCATTCAGGGCAAGACAAGACCTTTGACAGGCGTTTCACCCTTTTTTTTTACATTAAATGAGGAAGGTCTCAGATTCATTCTGTAGGTCCTGTCCTACCTGTCAGAAGAGTGGCAAGTCAGAGTGGAGGTGCAAGCCAACCCCTGCAACCTTTTTCTGTTGTTAGAACCGCCTAAAAGTGGGTAGTGTTCGACATTGTTGGGCTTGTGAACCACTACACTGCCATGGACAACAGATTAGTTCTGGTCTTGATAGAACATGCCACTCGGTAGAGGGAAGCTATCCCTCTGAGAACAGTGAGTGCACCTATCGTGGCCAGGGCATTGATGGGTATATTTACCTGTGTGGGTTTCCCAACGGAGGTGATATCTAACTGCAGTACCAGCTTCATGTCCAACTACATGAAGACCATGTGGAAGGAGTATAGGGTAACTTGCAGTCCCCAAACTAATAGGTTGGTTGAAAGGTTCAACCATACCCTCAATGGCATGATTATGGGTCTACCTGAATCCATGAGGCATAAGTGGGACATGCCGTCTAAAAAGGGAGAGGGACCCCAAAAGACAAAGGAGAGGGGCACCAATAATGACCTTAGTCAAACAAATAGAACCTCCTTGTCAGAAATACATACCAAACCATACACCTTGCACACTAGTAGGATGGGAACCGGCAGGACAAATGTAATCAAAACAATTGAGAAGAAGAAAAATGTCAATAAAAAACTGTATTTATTTAATTTGTACTAAACACTATACGATATCTCGTCGGGTACGGGCATGTAAAAGTACTTTGCTACGCCTATTCCGGTGTTCACAGTGCGCCCTCTGTGGAAATCCACAGATAGGCGTAGCAAAGTATTTTTACTTGCACTGAACCCTATGTAGGGACTTTTACATGCCCGTACCCGACGAGATATCGTGGTCAGTAGAGAAGCAAGCTTGATAAGGTTTCAGATCAAATAGTCATACGCCAGTAATAGAAGGATTATTACCTTAATATTGAAGCTAATACCTGGAGGTCTTTTCAGACTCGGAGGAGATAATTTTAAGGTGTCTACATACCCTATGTGAAGGGCTTATATTGGCCACAGAAAAGCAATTGAAGACCCTCTGATTGGAGATAGATTGGAATAAATTGCCAACTATTAAATATTTTCGTTTGTATTTGTAACGAAATTGGGACTCCATCTAATTTTTCCTGAAGAAGGTGTTGGCAGATAATCTAAGCCCACCGAAACGCGTCGATGCTTTTAAAAGAGAAAACCACATAAAATCATTGATTACTGGTTTGGTGACATGTACAACTGAAAACTATATCTTTAGGGTCACCTTTGATCAATCGTTGGTTTGGTGATTTTTCTCTAATCAATAGGACATAACTGTCCTTTTTTATTGTGTTCCCAATCTGTATATTGTGTGATGTTTATCAATTTTATAATGTGTGTAGTGTTTTTTAACAATATATGTATAGTTGACCAACAATGATTTATGAGACACTGATTTGACTAGATTGTTATTGCTTCATAATTAGCTATATAACAATAGATAACATATACTTTGTATAGTGTTTAGTACAAATTAAATAAATACAGTTTTTTATTGACATTTTTCTTCTTCTCAATTGTTTTGATTACATTTGTCCTGCCGGTTCCCATCCTACTAGTGTGCAAGGTGTATGGATTGTTATGTATTTCTGACAAGGAGGTTCTATTTGTTTGAATAAGTGGGACATGCTCTTGCCAAGTCTTTTGCTTGCCTATAGGGATGTACCACAGAAGGGGGTTGACTTCAGCCCTTTTGATCTTCTGCATGGGCATCCTGTCAGAGGATCTCTCAGTTTGGTTAATAAAGGCTGGGAGCAGGCTCCCAAGAAGCCACCTCAGGATGTAGTTATGTACATGTTGGTGTTCTGTAATCAAACAACACGCTTCAGGAAGCACACACAGAAGAAACGAGAAGCTAGCCAAGAGGACATCAATTGCTGGTATGAACAGAATGCCACTCTGGTTGAGTTTCAGCCTGGTCAAGAAATGTGGGTAATGGAGCCTGGGGAGCCCCGGCCCTGCAAGACTGTTCATCTGGGCCTTACGGGGTAAAATGCAGCAGGAGTGATGGTATATTTGGTGGACCTCATGACTAACAGGAACCCTTTGAGGGTCCTGCATGTTAAATGCCTCAAGCCGTACTTTGAGAGGTCTGAGATTACTATGCTCCTAGTCACTGATGATTGAGTGGAAGAGAAGAGAGAACATCTCGCCGACCACCTGTCTTCCAAGGAGCAAGATGGATTGGTGGAGGGTGGCAATCTCTCCCCTACACTGACCCTAGAACAACAGAGAGACTGTCACCACTTCCTGGAGCAGTTTGCCTATTTGTTCTCCCTTACCACAGGACACACCACATGTGTACCCATGATATTGATACTGGGGACAGCACACCTGTGAAAAACAAAACGTACAAGTTGTCCGATAAGGTGAGAGCAAGCATCAAGGAGGAAGTCTCCAAAATGCTGGCTTTAGAGGTTATTGAGCCCTCAAACAGCCATTGGTCCAGCCCAGTGGTGTTGGTCCCCAAGGCTGCCCCTCCAGGTGTCACACCTGAACGTAGGTTCTGTGTTGACTACCATGGGCTCAAAACAGTCACAAGGACTAACACACACCCCATCCCCACAGCTGATGAGCTCACAGATCAGGTTGGTGCTGCGAAAACTTCAAGGACTTTCTGCAGTCCCTTGCTATCACCCATGGAAAAATGACACCACTCTGGCTCCAAGCCCTGGGTCAATTCAAAAGGCTGATGTGCTCACTCGACAAATCCATTGTTATGACCTGTGAAAAAAAAGTGGACATACAGAATTCCATCCACAAGACCCTTAGCACATATTGCGGAGGCCACACAGCACCCTAAGATCATCTGCAGACAATTTGCTCAGAAAGGTGTCTGAGACAACTTCCCTTATGCATGGACATGACCTCCAGAGGCTTTCAACACAGACATCACGCAATGGAGAAGAACAAGAAAAAATCTCAATGCCAGCCTAGCTCACAAATAATCAGATATCCACAAGAGGATAACCTTCAAACTCCTCACCCACGCAGCACAAGGTACTCCACAACACCGGACCAACGTACCTCAACAGCCAACTCAGCCTCTACACCCCCACCCGCCAGCTCCGCTCTGCAGACAGCACCCTCGCCACCATCCCCCGTATCCGAAGAGTGACCGCCGGTGGCAGATCATTCTCCCACCTCGCCGCCAAGACATGGAACACCCTCCCCATCCGCCTAAGGCAGACCGAAGAACTTCTGACCTTCAGCAGGCTTCTCAAGACCTGGCTCTTCGAACAGTAGCAGCTTCCCCCCCCCCCAGCACCTTGAGACCCTCGCGGGTATGTAGTGCGCTTTACAAATGCCTTGATTGATTGATTGGGTTTTTATACATAATCGACACCCCAGTGGGAAGTTTAAGCTTCCTTTGAAACACAACCCCTTTGAGTTCTTCACCATAGAGGCACTATGGTGATTGTTAGACCTGGCATCCTTTGCATGGCTTTCTCTTGTCTTTTTGCTTCTGCTTCCTATATTTGTGCTGTGTGCTGGATTTCGTTTTTGGTGGTCCAGATGCTTTGGCCAATTTGCCACTACTAATCAGTGCCAAAGTGCAAGTGCTCCCTCTGTAAATTGTTAATATGGATTGGTGTTTCCATGATTGGCTTGTTTGACTTACTACTAAGGCCCTAGTGCACTGTGTGTGCCCAGGGCATGTAAGCCAAATGCTGCTAGTGGGCTTGCAGCACTGATTGTGCTACTAGCATAAGCAACCTTTCAAAGGGGTCTCAGACCTACCATTGCTGTGTATGCGCACAGTCTTTGCTGCCATGTCGACCCACCATAACCTTCATTTTTATTACATATCAGTTACCCCTAAAGGAGGCCCAAGGTACCCCTGCAGGCAGGGTGCAGAATGTGTGAAAGGTAGGCTATGTACTAGTATGTGTGACATGTCATGATAGTAAACTACAGTGTAATTCATTTTTCATTATAGAAAGGCTATCTGTCTCATTGGATAGAATAGAAGATTATTTATAACGTCGTGTAAGGATAACTTCACATTGGGGCAAGGTAGGGTAGGAAAATAGAGTTTACTATGCCTGAACTCAGAATATAAAAATGCATCTTTTTATTCAAGATGATTTTTATATTGTGTGTTTGAAAATACCACTTTTAGAAAGTGGGCAGTTTCTTGCTAAGCCATCCTGTGTGCCTCTGCTGGTTTGTGGATTGACTGTCTGGCTGTGGAGTGACAGGGATTGGGGATGTGTATTGTTTTCAAACAGCCACTGGGAGGTGTTGAGGTGTGTCCTGCCTCTTCTGGATGAGTCACGGCTGGGCTGAATAGACCTGAGCTGTATTTGGACTAGGGGAGGAGATTTCCTTTCACCTGAATGGGCCTGATCTGCCTACTAAATGCTGTCTCCACCTCCTGCCGGGAAGTGGCACCAGGGAGGACAGAACTGCTTTTGAATTAGCACAGAGCCTTTCTACCCCAAGAGAACATAAAGAAATTGAATATATATATTGGGGCCCAGACTGTAGACCTTTAGATTGCTTCTGAACTCAAGAGGAACCTTTACCAAGAAGAGTTGGACAAGCTGAAAAAGACTACTGCCCCTTTGCTGTGTGATGTCTGGGTTTGGCCTGCTGTTGCTGTTTCTGCCAAGGAGAGGACAAAGACTATAATGTGTGCTGTGAATCCTGGTTGAAGAAGATAGCCAAGGGGTTGAAGTAGAGCTTGCCTCCTGTTCTGAAGTCTCTGGTACACAAGGACTTCACCACCAGCCTCCCTGAACTTCCTTGCTGGGATTTCTGACCAGCCAATATGTGCCTGTTCCCGTGTTGAGCCTCTGGAGGTTGTTCCTGCTGCTTGGTGCTGGAAAAGAGATGCAGCTAAAGAAGCGTGATGCATCCACACCCATTTTTGATGCATCACTGCTGTGCCACAAAAGAAACCAATGCAGCGTCTGCCCACGGCGAGACATATCTCTACATGCCAAATCCTGGCACCAATTTCTGAAGTCAATGATCACTGCACTGAGTCCGACGCAGGCCCTGCTGTGCAATTGCAAGAACCCAAGCATTGTCGGACTGTAGCTAAAGAGATCAATGCAGCGCCAGTGCCGCATCAAGAACAGACGCATCTCCGATCCCCACCGCATCGCACTGGGGCGCCAAGTCTACAGGAACGCTGGGGCCGCAGTAAAAAACTGACCCATCACCTCCCTTTGCAGTAAGAAACCGACCATCACCTCCTCTTCAGTAAGGAACTGACGAATCACCTCTCCGGCATAACAGTAAGGAACTGACGCATCACCTGCCCTGGAGTAAGGAACCCACACATCACCTTCCCTGTGGCTGTTTTTGTTTATGATTTTGATGCATCCAAGGTACTTTGTGTTGAAAGTGTTGGATCTATAGTTTGCTATGGACAGAACTGTCATATTTTGATTATTGTATGTTGGATTTTTGTCATTTGGTCTAGTTTGATTTAGATAAAGATGACTTATTTTTCCAAACTGGTGTGGTGTCCATTGTTAGTGTTTTCACTGTATTGCTGTATTTGTGCACAAATGCTTTACACACTGCCTCTGAGATAAGCCTGACTGTTTGTGTCAAGCAAACAAGGGGGTGAGCATGGGTTATTTTAGAACTGTATCCCCCTAACCTCGACTAGGAACATGGGTCCCTACTTGGACAAAGGTGCAAACCATTGCCAACTAGAGACCCCCATTTCTAACAGTGACAACCATGAACAACTTGGGCTGTCTCATGAGGACCATGTCTGGCTTTACAAAGTGGCATCAGCAGAGTACCGATCACTACAACACCTAAAACCTCATGCGCACTCCCTCAGCATGTGGGAGAAGAAGACCCGGACATTGACCAGACACAGGGCAGCTTACTGGCACTGCCCATTCCCCTGTCTCAAGCAGCGATCTGGCCATGTCCAGAAAGAACAAGACCAACACTGAGCGCCCCACCATGCCCACAGCGACTCAAGGTCACCTGTATTGACTACGACCCACCATGACAAGGCCCAAGAAGCTCAAGGTCTTTGTGTGTGACAGATGGAAGGGCACCTCTAGGGTTTGTAATCTCCAGGAACTCTGGTTAATAATGAAAGTTCTGGACAATTGTTTCATTCGTAATTTTCAGTCTAAAGTCTTGGAGGAATGTAATAAGATGCAAGGCCATGCTGGGCAGTACAGTACACAAACATACCCTCACCCCCCTTTCGAGGGCAGCACGGGATAATAAAATGGGACAACCCCTACCCACACACATATTGCAGGTAGTCAGAAGGGACTCTCTGTCTCCAACTCTATAATTCCGTGGCCACACTCACTTGGGGGCATATTATCAAGCACTGCGTTAACATTATCGCCGCTTTAGTGGCAGAAAACTGCCGCTAAAGTGGCGATAATGGGCTTTGATAACATGCCGCAGAGAATTCCAATAGAAGCCCATGTTGACACCAGAACATGGGCTTCTATGGGAATTCTCCAGGGCATATTATCAAGCCCATTATCACCGCATTAACTGCAGTTTTCTGCCGCTAAAGCGGCGATCATTTTAACGCCGTTTCTTGATAATATGCCCCTTTGTTTGGGTCTCTTGTCCCACTGCTCTACAGCCACCACCAATGTTATTTATGGTCTCAAAAGGCACAATTTGCCTTAATCAAAGCTGTGAAGGATAAATGAATTCCTCTCCTTGCATGCGTATGTAGTGCTTTATGGCAGCTGCACACAAGACTTCTTCTTCCCTGCTGATATTAGACAGAAATCAGAAGGCGCAAAAAGAAATGAAATCAAGTATTTTACTATTTATTTATTAAAATAATTTTATATAGCGCAAACCTGAACACATATGGGTAACAGAGCGCTTTACTTCTTGGTACTCCAGCGGGAACACCCCATGGTAATCATAACACAACAAGAACAAGAAAACATACATAACAGATCATGATAAACATAACATATCTAAAGGGAACAAATAAAAGCAAATGCATCTTAAGGTGATTGGGAGCTAGCCCAAAAATGACTTCATCAGTAACTCTCTAGAAAGCTTCTAGATAGATTATGCTCAGATTTCCAAAATCAGGCATCGCTATAGGAAGGGCTTGAAGTAGTCAGGCAGTGTCTGGTACTGTGTGCCTGCACCTATTTAATTTGAAGGGGAGAGAACCTGCACTAGTCAGCACTTCGACAATGCATTTCATCAGAGAGTACCTGCAGTTCTCAGGGGCAAACATGTGCTCGAAATAGTGAGTACCTCCCTTATAGATTTCCATTCAAAGCACTGGTTATAGGTGAACGTAGTAGTGTGGACTAGAAACTACACGTAACCCCATCCAGTGTCAATCAACAAATCTGTACTCTTCACGGTCAAGGACTTGGAAAGAAAGGCAGATAAAGAAACCTTTTCGGAGCTCCTGCTGGGTGTTTCTAAGAGCAAAGTTGCAATTGATGCTGCAACAAAAATAAAAGCTGAAGATTCTTATGTTCACTGACATGCCTGAATTTGGGAAGAGGATGTGGCCTAATGTCTAGAGTGGTAGACCTCAGAGTTGGGAAACGGGGTTTGAGTCTTGGCAGGGACGCCCAACATCCTGTGATTCTCGACAAATCACGGAGGGGCACATGGATCAAGCATTTTACCAGTCGTAAACCGGACAATTCACAGAATAGACCCTTTTGCGACTGGTAAAATGCTATTTGCGATGCATCGACCCCAAAGGCATTCGCAAAACAGGTAAGCACAATTTTTGCGATTACCTATTTTGCAAATGCATTTAGGGAACCGGAAATTGCGATTCCCAAATCGCTACGCATTATGCATTCGCAAACTGCGTTTTCTCAATTTGGAATGGCAAATTACCATTAACTTCAAGTTGATGGTAATTTGCAATTACTTTGAAAAATGCACAAAAATACATTTTGTCAAAGTGCAATGTGGTGCACACATGTGTGCACCACTTGTGCATACTTACCTTTGTTGGGGGTGCATCAGGGTGGCCCTTTGACCCCCTTGCACCATTGAAAATTCATGCACAATTTGCAATTACCTATTTGGTAATTGCAAGTTTTGAATGCTATCCCATTCATTCCTATGGGGCTTCAGGGCCATAGGAGTGAATGGGAAGGCATTCCTTATATTACAAATTGCAATTCGCAATTAAGGAATGTGTAGGAATTGCTAATATTTAGCAAAACCTACATGCATAAGGAATAGTGATTCCTTAATAGCGATTCCTTAAGAATCACTATTAAGGAATCGCTGTGCCTTAGCTCGCTGCATGCGGACCTTATTCTCCCCGTCCCTGTCTGTGTCCGTCTGTAATGCACCTGGGTCTATTTCCCGCATTATAAAACTCCCAATAAAATATAATAATGACACGCTCTTGACTTCCTCCATGAAGACACAGGCTGCAGGTGCAACGCGAAGTCTGCACACTGGGCTCTGACTTCCACAACTATCAATATATATGTATCGCGATACCGGAACTGAAATTATAACAGACTATGATATAGAGCAGCTTTCTGTCTGTGTGTCAATGCATGTACACATCTACGTCATTATCTGTAAATACTGGCCTACATGCCGAATCAGGCAAATAACACGGTCTGTGGTTTACTGATCATCTTCGGGCTCAGGGGGCACACTCCTGCTCGGATACTGAGCTCTTTGAGTGGTAAATTAGCTGCGAATAATTACAGGTATCGAATTTCACACCTATGCCTTGTTGGCAGTACGTGCTTTGTAATCACCTATTAATTGCGTCATTTCCAGTAATTACCCTCTAAAGTGTTCTCTTTATACCAAGAATTAGACAATTCCTTGCGGCTCACAGTGACAATGATCTTAACCACCCCTCCCTAAGGTGCTCTGTAACTCCCTGCTAGTTCCCCATAATGTTTCCTAAATAACACACCTGCAATAAGGCGGCGCTCTATCACCCCACACAGATGAGCCAGGGGCTGCCTCCACCTTCTACTCTCCACACTTTCCATCCAGGGGCTGCTGATGTAATCGGCACGAATCTCCGTTCAGCTCACATCTGAAAACACCAGCGGCTCATCCCTGGGCGTCGATTCACCAAGATGTAGGGGAAGTGACCTTTAACCCAGGATAATGTTTCAAGAAATCACACAACGTTGGGCCTAGTGCCATCCAGGGCCGGCTCTAGCGCTGGTGGTGCCCAGTGTGACAATGTTTGTTGGCGCCCACCAATGATCACCTCCAGCACGGTTTCCCTCACTACCACGCTTCAACAGTGGCCATCAAGTCTCCATAACCACTCTCTCGCTCAGATGCATTTAATTAGGTTTATAGCGCCACTCATACCAGTGTAGGATGTCAGAGCGCTTTACATCACACCTACATTGCACAGAGACAATCAAACATAAGAGTGTGAAGCAGCTTTAAGGAATGTTCCATAAGACAGGGACTACAAGGTGTGGAGGCGCATGACATCAACACTGACACACAGTATAGTTTCAGAGTGCTTGGTCTGGAGAAGCACAGAAACAGACTTTAAAACGTAACACTATGGTTGGGAGTTTACATTTAATTATAGGATTAATTGTTTTGTAATTTTGTTTCTGAAATGAACCCTTTTTTCAAACATTAGAATAAAGAAAGACTGGGGGGGGGAAATCATAACGCTCTAATCTAAAGCTTGTAGTTTGCGTGCAGATGTTCCATGTGAGTTATTAGCTCATTGTTCTATTTTAGGATTTGAACTTAGACACTGCAGATAACAAAAGGGTCTATCTGAAAAAAGCACTGACCTATTTACAATGTATGCACTTTGGGATAGGCACTGTACACTTCTTAGCAGCAGGCACATTAACTCTCACAAAACTTCCATTAGACAAAATGCCAATCTCTCTCCAGGAAGAACATTAATCACCTGAGTTATTGTGACATTTTTATAGTTGTATGAAAATGTTGTAGGCGAGTAATGACCGCAAGTGCTTATAAATCTATATTATACTTGAAAACACCACCTTTCCCCCCGTAGTCAGCACCTGGTGCAGTGCCACCAGTCACACCGCCCTAGAGCCAGCCCTGGTGCTATCAGTGGACGACTAGTCACATCCATTACACTCAGCTGCAGAAAAGAATATTTAAGTCAGTGGTGAATGCTGATGTATGATTGTTAGCAGCTGCATTAGCATGCCTTGTGATTATTTGAACATTCTGACTGCTGTTATGTTTGCATGTCTTTTTGTGATGGAATCAACACAGATCAAATAGATGGTCTTGTGCTCCAATGTACAATACCTAGAACATGTATCACATGTATTCTTTTGGACTATGTAAGATTCTCAAAATTAGATTTGTCACTGGAACTGCTTCCATGCACTCTTCTCATGCAGATCACCATGAGATAGATGGTTGTTGGGGGCGTGGCCTGCATGGCAAGGAGTGAGACTCAGCTGGAGGAGCTCTGGCCCGACAACCATTACAGGTGGCACCTGAGGTCCCCAAGGACACTTCTAAATTAGGACCCCCCTGTCCTGACCCACACTGGTGATGCTGGGGCACTTGTGTTCCATGAGAGAAGGGGGCTGAGGTGACACAGAGAGACTGTTCCCTTAGTGAATAAATCTAAGATGGTAGCCAGTCTTGCAGCTTTTACACTGAGCCCACAATCCAGGGGCAATGATAAATGGATGCAATTTGAGAGTGAAAATATCTTAATTGGCGGGAGAGGGTTGGTACCTAGGATGTGGTGAGGGATCCGTGGTCATGGTTGTAGAGACACCTGAAGTGATACAAGTCACCAGCCTGCAGGGAGAACATCAGAATGCACTGCTGACCGGGAAGCGCAACTGACCCTAGAGGGACATCAAGAGGCATCGAGGTTACCCGCACCAGAAATGAAGATTGCAGATAGGCATTTGGAGCCAGCACAGCTTTACCAGTGGGAAACAGCCAGCTAGGCTGAGAGGTATTCCATCAGGATCTGCTGGCTCTTGCTGAGTGGCAGGTTTTCAGGTCTCACACCCCACAGAGGACAGTTTGGGTGGGGTTGCCCCCAAAGCAGTTGGTGACAAGTGAAGTTATCAACATGGTGGTGAGAAAGGTTTGGGTATTGCCTTGACTTCAATGATAAAACAGCAGAGAGACAGAGAGAGGCAGCCTCGTGTACAGTAGGAAGCAGGCCTTAGGGGAGCAATCTTAGGCGACGGCTGTCTGGTCGCTGCAAATAGCGTAGCCTTTCGGAAACTCTCTCCCTGCAACTATTTCCATTATGACACAGTGGGAAGGCTGCATAGCTTTGGAAGGTGAAAATCCAGCAGAGACCAAAGTGGGCCGATATGGCTTTCTTGAAGGCAACCAGATGGGTGGACCTGAGCCACAAGCTCAGCTGGGCACAGCTGCTCACAAAGGCAGGGGTGATTGCTCGGGAGCAGAAGCATGCCACAACTGGCAATTAGGGTGGTAGCGTATCTCAGGGGCGGTTCCTCCACTAAGACAGATGAGTGTCGCCCCACTGCCTTCCAGCACGGAAAAAAAGGAAAAATAAAATGATAACAGGATGTTATTATCATGTAGTTTTTCTGTGCTGAGGCAGTTTGGTGAGGCGGAGCTGGGCTGTGCAGGGGGGAGGAGTGGTGACACCCTCATAAGTGCGCATGAATGTTTGGCAGGCCAGCTGCATAACAGCTTGGGTGGAGAGCATGCCCAGGCTTCTATTCCCCATCTGAGTGCCAAACCGTGGCTCTCAGACCAATCACAAAGCTGCATTGTAGTGTTGTGATTGGCTTAGGGGATCCTGGGTGATTAGAAATCACAATGCTGCATTGCAGCATTGTGATTGGCTCAGGGGAGCCTATCCTGCTTCCTGCTTTCTGTTCCAGCAGAAGCCAGGAAGAGGACTGAAAAGAGGCGGCGGCCCACAGGTAAGTGATTTAACAAGAAAAAAGACCTCCCCCTTTTTCTCCTTTCTCCCCACCCTCACTGCCTCCTTCCCCAATACTGAGTTGTGGGACCAGCTGCGACTCGTGGAACCTCTTTGATACGCTGCGCGACAGCTGAGCTCGGTAAACAAGTTTGAGCCTCACCTTAAGTAACTGGTACTCATGCAAAGTTCTCCAATACCTTCAAGTCAAGCTCACGTGATAAAAACTGCAAATGGAAAAAGTTCTGAAATGAGGAGACTATTTAGGAACTAAAAGGTAGTCTTTGTGAAGTTACATGAAAAACAGTGAAGGGTGGTACTGCTGCAAAGTTAAGTTTTGTTTATGTTGGTGATGGCCATGTAACTGTCCCGAGTTTCCAGTCGACACTCATGATGCCCTGCAAGGACGTGGGCAGGGTGGTGACATCAATGGCATGAGATGATCATGAGGTGCCGCCACTGAAAATGCACCCAGATATGAAGCACTAAGGAGGTCATGGCACTTCTTTTTATTACACTGGGGACTTGTCCACTCTTTGGGTACAGCACATGAGATTAATTCACACAGAACAAAAGTGGTGCATGTGTACGTAAAACATAAGGTTGTCTGAAAGATTTACCTATACCTATGTCATGATTGTGTACATCGGAAGGAAGTTATTTCATGATACCAGTAATAATAACAAGAAATGGGTGAGGATGCGTGCCCAGTGTTGTGTCAGTAGGTGCAAGTGCAGCAGTATTTACAAAGTATTAACTACAATATAACAGTTCAGGTCACTGTTCTCAAATCATGTGCCATACCTACAAAGCACACGAGTCTCCAGACAGGATACTGCTCCGTTACAGAGAGCATGGCCCTGGGCAGTGATACATGGCTTCTTTCCTGTCTAAATCCATAGAGTACAAGGGCCAGTAGTGGGGAGAGTCAGTGGCGCTGGCCAAGCAGTTGTCGCTCCTCCTCTGAGGCGTACTAGATTCTCCCCACTAATCTCTGCGAGCAGTAGAATGGAAAACTAAAATAATAATAACCAGTTATTATCATTTAAGCTCTCCATTTCCAGGTGCAGCTGTGCGGGGCGGGGCTGAACTGCCAGAGCAGGGGCCAGTAGGAGGTGATCATAACTGTCTGGCCAGCCCTCTCAGGCCGCCCATAACAGTCATGCGCACTTTCATTATTCTTCACCCAGGCTGCTTTACAGCCTGGGTGGAGAACATGTCCAGGCCCCCATTCTCCTTCTGAGCACCAAATTACAGTGCTCAGACCAATCTGAATGCTGCACAGCAGCACTGTGATTGGCAAGGGAGTCGGGAGCCTGGGTGTTTCCTGGTTCCTGCTTCTGTGGCGGAAGCAAGCGGACTGAGAGGCGGCAGCCGGCCGGGTAGACGGCCTTAAGGTAAGTATCATTTTTCAAATATTTTTTATTGATATTTACAACCCCTCCCTCCTCCTTACCCCACCCGCCACTGGCACTTGGACATTCTGGCTGTCTCCCATCATTTGAGAAGGTGTACCCTTGGCGTAGCAGTTACATACTCAGTTTGAAGCCCATTAGGACCGGTGCAATCCACAATCAGTTTCTTTCACTGAATCTATAAGCCTAATACACTTTTGCCTAGGGGTATAGCACATGATCACTTTGGACTGTGTCCGACCATTGCTCGCTACTATTAGCTGTTGCTCACAGGTAGGGGGAAATTGTATCACAACTTCACGGGGCGTTAAGTTAACATTTCAGTTCCCGGAATCCCACCCAAAATTTTGTTACATCTTTAACGAAGGAGGCTGCCTAGGCTCCCACAGCAGTGGACCTTCAGGAAGGTATTGTTTTTTTTCAGATTTCACTATTACACACTGCCTGTCTTGCCCAAGATCGGGCAGATGTGGGACATCTGGCCGTATTGCAATCCATAGATGCACATTGGGTAGTCGCGCACGCATTGGAACACACTTATTTTCTTAAATAACATCTATACCAAGAAAGGCCATTTTAGCATTCGGATTGGCTGAAGGGTACCCATCATTTTATGCCTAGGCTTCGGTCTGTTGTAGTTATTGATTTGCGCTGGGCCACTGAGGCAGTAAGGCTTCTGGTGCCAGCAAAGCAAATCACAAGTTCCAGTGATGCTGATGGTGAGCCAGATGGTGTAGAGGCAAAATATAGGACATCCAAGGACAGCAACCCTGCTCCAGATCACATTTGAATATTAAGGATGGAGGTTCATTATTCCTAGGAGGGACAGTGGAGGGATGGGGTGAAGGCATTATAACCAGGGACTCTTGTGTTTGGCTATTCAGCGGCTGGGTGAATTGCAATGTAATGATATTCATATAACACCTGGCATATAACCTAAAGCGTGCATAACCGGGACAACAATTACAAAAGTGTCCACGCACATATGTGCTAAGGCGTCATCTGACCACCCTTCAGTCAATTATGGCACTATTGAAATACTTTCAGTCAAGTTTTGTACAGGTTAGTCACTTGTGTGTTAAGCCGCAAATGGTGGCTGATCTTAGAACAATCTAAACAACAATTAAGTTATTCATAGCAAGAACAATCAATAGAACACTTATAGACAAGGGTATGTGATTTTTTGGGAAATATACAATTTTTAATGTAAACAGAATTAAGAAGGGTACATTAAAAAACAACACAACACCATGGTAAAGGATATACAAAAAAAACTACAAATCATTGTTGTAAACATCTATTCCAACTGAATACAAGAAAGGAAATGAGTCCAAAACAGCAGATAACAATTCCTTGAGGGCAGAATATGCTAACAAAATAGATGTGTCGGTCGACGTTTCGGTCTGTTGTGGCAGATTTGTCCATCAGCCCATCTTCAGGACATAAAGTCAATTGTTAAAAAAGACCCTTTGATTGAGATCGGTATTCTATTCAGAACAGAAGAATCAGTGTTTCCAAACACCAAAAGTGCCTTGCGAATAGGCTCCTGTCATAATGGATATGTATCTCATTCCGAGGTAAATGTAATGGAGGCACCAATCAGAAAAAAAATTGGACGGAAGAGCAGTAATCTCACTTCAAATGATGAGGTTAAATGACAGCACTACACAAAATCGAGTTAGAAGAATCCTCGTCTCACACGCGTCCCACTTCCAAAAACAGACAGCAACAAATCCCTTGAAGGCACTTTTACCTTTTACCAGTTTATTTGCCCAACCCTCCAAGGGTATATTGGGTTTCCCACTGTTCTGTTGCTATTGAAATACAGCATAGATAGTTTTGGAAGGAAGCCTGTGGCCGGGCAGGGCATCAATGGGAAGAATGTAAAAATAGCCTTGTAAGACAACCATGAACCAAGTAACACTGTGTGGCACAATTGCCATTTCTTGCTGCAGAAATCCGGGGGGCAAAAGCGATAGCATGGAATCAACTTTGGCCATGAGCCAAGCCTTAGAAAAGTCAGGGCTTTAAAAAGGGCAAAGTTGGCAAACACACTTTTTCTGATGGGTACGGCAATGCTAGTGATCACCGAAGTCAGGTAACTCCCACCAGTTGTTTCCCCAAGGAGTTTGCAGATGGCACAGTTCAACTGTCTAGTGCAGAGACCCACATGTTCGTCTTGAACATAGTAGGGATACTAGAGCTCCTGCTTTTCTCTTAGTCTAGAGGCGTTGTCAGAGGTCGGTAGACCACCTCAAGTGTGCTGGGCAGTCACAATGTTTAACAAAAACAACCTGCACACAAGGACGTAAAAAGGGTGATTGCCCAAACAATGTCCTTAGGATGCCTCACAAAGGGTCACTTGAGACAATTGCAAGGGCAAGGTCCTGGGGATGTCTCATGGCAGGGACTCTTGAGGGCAGACAAAGGGGTAAGAGAT
The DNA here is from genome assembly GCF_964204655.1 of Triturus cristatus. Taxonomy (NCBI): domain Eukaryota; kingdom Metazoa; phylum Chordata; class Amphibia; order Caudata; family Salamandridae; genus Triturus; species Triturus cristatus. The sequence goes on from NC_140590.1 coordinate 1,799,552,972, forward strand.
GGTCAGTCCTGGGTGGACACATCACTTGCATCCCCTACATGGCCTAGGGGCAACTAACACCAAACATTCGGTAGCAAGGGAAACCTTGAAGTTGTGACCCCATGTACCAAGTAATCAACCAAAGTAGAGCTGGCACAGCAGTTGAAAGTGAGTTATGACAACCTTGAAGAGATGTTATGACTGTAAAGATGATGCATTGCAGGATTAGGCAATTTATGGTTATTAATATGCAATAAAGAAAGATATACACTGTATAACCTGTTACGTATAATACATTACATTGCAGTACAAGATAAGCAATAAAGCAGCATATTAATGACCAAAGCCATCTTGTTACCTATGTACCAACTTATGGATGTGAATAAACTTTATCACCCCACCATAAAGGTCATGGTGCCCATACTTGATGGGAATGAAAGAAATGGCGAGAGGGCCTGTGAGATGCTCACACAACTGGGGGGGCGGGGGGGGGTAGCAGATGTGGTGATCAGAAGGCACCTATTTAATTTAAATCAATTTAATTAAATGCAATTTATTAACAGATGGAATACTGTAGTTAATTGACAAGTGTATCATAAAAAGGCATCACAAAATACACGTTAAAAACAAACAGAATGAGTAGACAATTAATAAAATGTAACATGTGTAGAGTCCTGCCAATAAACAAGAAAGTGGATAAAAACAGATAAAATATAGCCAAGATTAGAATTAAGCAAAGCTAAAGCAAAGTAAGGTCACCAACCTAAATGTACTTGAGCGTATTACCTTAAATACATTTTACCAATATTCTGGGCTTTTCGTTCCAGTGTTGTTGGAAAGGATAAGTAACTCATTCGCAGAGCAGAGGATGCAGAAGAGCAATCATGCTGAAAAAATGTGCACCTGATTAGTCTTCCGAAGAGCTCTGAGGGCACTGCTGGTGAAAATTAAATTGAGCAATGGCTGCTTCACCATGTTTTCAATGATGTTATGCCCACACACTTCATGTACAAAAACAAAACCAAATGCACCACTTAAACAATGTAAATTAAATCAAGTCCGAGTTCTTGTGTTGTTTTTCGTTTTCTCAAAGGATTCTTCTTTATTTTACAGGAAGTTTTACAATTTAAAAAACAATATTCAAAACAGCCCGAACAGCCGACGCGTTTCGTCCACCAATGGACTTCTTCAGGGCTGCAACAGATGTATACAAAAACGTATTGTAAATATTTAACAAAAGGACAAGACACAAATAGATACAACATAATAATACTGAAAATTCCATATATACACCAAATATAAACAGACGTATGTTTTAATACCCAAAAGGTTATTCAAAACCCACACAAACACAATTTTATCATGTTCCAATTAAAGCAATTGAGACACAATTTTTAAATTTCCAGGATGAAACAATAATTCATATTTAAATATGCCACATCAAATGATTATGAATCTAACTATTTAAGTCAAGCCTGCGGTCAGTAGATTTTTCAACCAAATGTTAGAGCACTCCTCTCGAAATGTTCTAACCAGTGCCTGATTAGATAAATTCTAACCAAGGCAGCACAAAGGATGACCAAGGAAATGGGAAAATGGGGAGAGAGTGGAATCAAAAAGAACCTCTAATATAAGGCAAAGAGATGAATAACATGGAAGTGATACGTGATAATAGGGAGAGAGGGGGGGGTTGGAGGGGGGGAAAGAACAATACAACAAGTAACGCCATAGTGACTCAAGAAAAAAGATAAAACAAAAGGAAAGAAAAGGGAGATGTATACACACCAAAAAATAACTGTAGAGTAAGTGATGTCTTCACGTCCTATTTATCATATTTCGGTTCCCTCACAATTTCAGGTATCCAGAATATCGTAGTTAGTAGTAGATGTTTCTAAAGAAACAAAGATAATATGTAACGTCCAAGATTATATCTAAGGCCTAATTAAAAAATCAAAGCGCAAGTCCAAAATAATAGTGAATGAGATAATACTCACTTCATGTCTAGTAGACAGCTAAAAAATCAGAAAGGCCAAGTAATAAATTGAAGAACCCACATCAGGTTATGGCAAGAATAAAGATGATCTATGTCAAAAATTCGTTCAGAATATGGGGCAGCTGGAATATAGTAAAGATACCTATACCGGAAGACAAAATATATATATCCAAATGTAACCATAATACTAATCATAATAATGAAAGAATAAACTGATATTGCCAAATAGAAAAGTCTGCAGAGTAAAAATGATCTATTGTAATAAGGTGACTGTTAATCCACAAACCAGGTAGTGGCAATAGATAAAAAGTATTTTTAAAAAACTGCTATGGTGATCAACCCAACAATAGTGAGTGAATACACCAAAAGCAGTCTCAGGTAAATAGTGATAGTGATTAGATTAAAATAGCTCTAGTGCGCAAGTGCAGCACAAAGACCTGCATGAATACTAGATGTGAATACTCATGACATTTTTAAATCAAAAGATACAAGCTCGCTCATGTCCACAGAAAGATAATTAACTACGTTAAATATGGATTAAAACCGTTCTAGTGCGCTCGTGCAGCACCAAAACCTGCATGAATGCTAGACGTGAAAACTCATAACATTTTACTTTCTGAGTGCAGGCTCACTCGTGTTCACATAAGATAATTCACTATATACGACATTATATGCCATTAATCCAAAAGTGCAGGACTCACAGCCTCTGAAACAAGGTGCTTGGTAATGTACAAGCACTTACCCGAGTCCGTATCTCCGCGAAAGGGTCAGAAATCCACCCGTCCTATCAGGCAGCCGCAGGACCTCCAAAGAGAAAGTCCCGTATTTGTAGTCTATTTAACAGGGTGAAAGTGGTCACACCTGGTTAAGAGGAGCGCTACACGATAATATGAAAAGACGTAGGACTCGATAGTCCCTGTTGCTATAGCCGCCATCTTTAGACGGTCTAGGAAAACCGTAAAGGTGATGTGTTGCATACATTTAGTAGCCCCGCCTTGACCCATAAGTCCCAACCAATGAAAATCATTTGAGGCCAAAGGCGGGCCACGAGAGCGTACCTTATATTATCACTGAAACGGAGCCCGTATCCAAAGGATACTGATTGACATACATAAGAGGTGCCATTAACACAGTAAAACAAGCGTCATGATTATATAGCGAAAGACGCATTTTACAGGGTGAAAGTGATCACACCTGATTATGAGGAGCGCTACGGGGTAATACGAGAGGACGAAGGACTCGATGATCCCTAATACTGTATCCGCCATCTTTAAACGGTCTAGGAATCCCATAAAGGTAATATATTGAATACATTTAGTTGCCCCTCCTTGAAACATAAGTCCCAACAAATGCAAGTCATTTGAGGCTGAAGAAGGGCCACAAAAGTGTATCTCATATTATCACTGAAAAGGGGACCGTATCCAAAGGGTACTAATGAACATGCATAAAAAAAAAAAAAGAAGAAAGAAATTTTGCCATTAACATAGTTAAGAAAGCGTCATGATTTAGTACCGAAAGACGCGTTTATAAATGGTGGATCGGTCTAGAATGAGATAAATGAGAAGACCTATCCCTACATGAATAATACTGTGAGTTGAAATTGGAAACTAATTCGCGCAGATCTGTGGCCAAGGAACTATATAATCCACAGGTACTAAGGCCGCCATCTTGGAAAGGTAAAGGGGCTGGTCAACAAAGGTAATGAGGAGGTAGAAATTTCTTAAAAACGCTACAAGCAATGCCCTTAGAAATAACTATAGACCTAGGATAATAGGCCCTCGTGATGGATAGACGAAAAAACACATTGTCAAGGATATAGCAGAGTTAAAGAGGGTTCATACGTGAGGGGAATCAGCAGTATAAATGTACAAATAACTCCCATAGCAACAAATTAAGCCAGGTCATGTAACATGTCGAAAGGGGTGCTCGTTAAGAACATGATATGAATCCAAATTGTTGACTAGAAATACAACTATAAAAGTCATATGTGATCATTCTCATCTTACACTTGTGAGGACAGGAAGAATTCCCAATGTGATACTAGCCTTACATGTATTCTTAAGTTTCTAAACCGGCTAGTGTAGATGTAGTCACAGTATAGGTAAAACTGAAAGAGGAATCTAAGGGATTTAAAGGAAATAGTGCATCTCTGATTCACTATTGTGACCCATTTCCACGCAACGGAGCCTGCAAATCCAGCTGGCCTCATTCCTTCTTAAAGCTAATTCCCTGTTTCCTCCTCGGGGCGACACTGGTATATGATCTATACCAAAGAACCATAGTTCATTGGGCTTGTGTTGCTTTTCCTGAAAATGGGGTGTTAAAGGATATCTGGAGTCTCCGTTGTTAACTGCCCTAAGGTGTTCCTGTATCCTGACCCTGAGTTCCCTTTTGGTGCTACCCACATAAATTATGTTACAAGGGCATCCTAAGACATATGTGACAAACGTGGTTCTGCAGGTTATGATATGTCTGATCGTATGTATCCTTTCGGTGTTAAATTGGAAGGTGCGCGTTCTATTTCTCCCAATCTTACAGACACAACATTTGGTACATGTATAGAAACCCCCTTGGCCCTCCCTCATCCAGTTGGAGTTTTTTGGCGATTTGATCAGGCTAGGGCAGAGCATGTTTCTCAAGCTTTGGCCCCGTCTGTAGGTGACTTTGGGGTTTTGTGTAATTGAATCCTTAAGGCCTGGAACTTCCTCAAGGAGTCTCCAATGTTTGCGCAGGATGTTGTAAATCCTGCTACTGTCCCTATTATACCCTGTCACCAGGGCAACGGGTAAATGATCCCCTTTCTTTCTACGTGGAGCTCTTTCCTCAAGTGTACTTTCACGTTTAATGTTCAGTGCCCTCCTCTCCGTTTTGTTCATAAGGGTGACAGGGTAACCCCTAGCCAAGAATCTCTTCTTGGTTTCTGTTATGTGGTGAACAAATGAGTCATGAGTGCTGCAGATCCTTCTCATTCTCACCATCTCACCGAAAGGGATGTTTTTTACCACGTGTCGGGGATGGGCGCTTTCATAGTGTAACACACTATTACAGGCGGTGTTTTTTCGGTGGACCGTGCTATGGATCACATTGTCATGCACAAAGAATTGGATATCAAGGAAATCAATTTTCTCCTTGTTCCAATTTAGGGTGAACTTTACATTATATGGGTTGTCATTGAGATAGTTGTAATAGTCCAGGAGGTCGGGGACAGGTCCATTCCAAATGATAATCACATCGTCGATGTACCTGCCCCAGAACAAAACATGCTCAGTCCATGTTGTGGAGTGTCTGCCCCAGGCATGCACCCGCTCATACCAGCCCATAAACAGGCCGGCATAAGCGGGCGCAAACCTCGATCCCATGGCTGTACCCTGTATCTGTTGAAACCACCCGTTGTCGTGGAGAAAGTAATTTTTAGACAGGATTATATCTGTCATCTCCATGAGCATGTCATTGTGAGCCAGGTGATCAGCAGTCCTCTGTCCCAGATAGAATTCTAAGGCTCTGATACCAAACTCCTTTTTGATGCAAGTATAGAGACTGGTTACGTCTAAGGTTACAAAAACCATGGAGTCCAGCCATTCCAATCCCTCAAATTTGGAGAGAATGTCTTTGCTGTCTTTAACATACGCGGGTAGCCTCTGCACCAAGGGTTGCAGAAAGCCATCCACGTATTCCGACAATCTTTCTGTCGGTGAGTTAATACCTGAGATTATCGGTCGTCCTGGTGGGAAGGGACCACCTTTGTGGACCTTTGGTAGGACATAAATACATGGGAATGTGGGCTCCATGACTGACAGATATCTATGTTCTTTTTCGTCTAATAGACCTATTTCTCGCCATTCAAAAAGTCTGCTATTGATGTAATTACATAGTTGTTTGATAGGGTTGACAGTCAATCTCATGTAACATGTTGTATCCGAAAGTTGTCTCTCAATCTCACCCATGTAGTCGGTTTTTTCCATGATGACTACATTGCCCCCTTTGTCAGCCTCTCGAATGACTAGTGTGGGGTTTGCTCTTAATTCCTTGAGTGCCTGACTCTCGGCCAAGGATAGATTGAATGTCGTCATGTTATGTTTAGTGTGTGAGGCCTTCAGGTTGTGTAAATCGTGGCATACCCTCTCATGAAAGATATCAATATTGGGATGTGTCCCTGTTGGTATGAATTTGGATTTATCTTTCAGGTTACTGTTCACGTTAAGATCCTCCACCAAATCTAATTCAATGCGTCAATCCTCTGTATCTATTTCTGTCTCCAATTGGATTGAGAGCATGGCTTTGAGGGCGTTAAATTCTGAAACCGTCTGTTCAACATGAGTATGTTCAGAATTAGTTTCCACACAGGGAGGCAAAGCATTTGCAAAATGATCTTTTAATTTCAGATGACGTACAAATTTATACATATCAACAAAAATGTCAACATCTTTACCCATTTGTGTCGGGCAAAACCCAAGGCCCCTACTAAGTACAGAAATTTCAATGTCAGTAAGTTCTTTTTTGGATAGATTGACTATTTTCAATTCGTCAGTCACGTTTGTCTCAGATTCCCCTATTTCCTGATTCCTCCCCTCCTTGATCTGGTTGTCCTTTCTGGGATTTCGTTTGTTGTGGTTTTGCTTGAGGCGCTGTTCCTGCCATCTCCTGCCCCCCCGTCTTGTCTTGTGTCCTTTCCCAGAGTTCTTCCCCCTACTCGGACTTTTTCCATTTCTAATAAAAAAGAGGAAGGCTGGATGTTCTCAGCCGGTTTGGGGGTTGGCATCTCTGGGGTTATGGAGCTAACAGAGGATGAGACTGATGACAAACTGCCCGTCAGTGATGACCCCAGGGTATCCTCACGTTGTCTTTTACCTTCCCCTGTCACCTTGATGTTATCATACTTTCGGGCAAATGTGTACACCCTTCCATCCCTGTAGTCTCTATCGTCCCTGCGTATTTTCTTTACCTTCTTATCTTTAAGGTAAATAAGATGATCATCCAAGATTTTATTAAGAATTTCGTAGTTTTTTCCAATTGCCTCCTTAAGATCCATGGAAGCTATTTCGGTCTCAAGTTCAGTGATCTCCTGTTGTAGTTTTCTCCCTTTTCCTTCTGCATTTTTTTTTTTTTTAATTTTTTTTTATTGTTTTGTAAAACAGTGAAAACAGTAGGACATTGAAGCGAGCCTTGTATACATATCCATAAAAAGAGCATCACCCCATTGCACAATCCCTCAACCAACCCAAGTTCTAATGCATTTCGAAATACCCTAGTTCCCCATCCCCCCACCGCCCCACAGGTCCCCTTAGCCATCTGAGTCAGAGGATCCCTCATCGGAAAGAGGCGGTGGTTCGCATATTTCTCCCCTGTACTTGTTCCATGCCCCCCAGACCTTGGCCCACTTGCGGGGACACCCCCGTCTAAGGAAAACAGAACGCTCCGCAAACATGGCTGCGTCCATGTCTTTGCGCCACTTGGACAGCAGCGGCACCTCCTCTGCACCCCATTTTTGGGCTATATTTCTTTTGGCCGTTATGATGCCCAGCGTCACCCAACCCTGCGTCTGACGATTAAGGTCATTGGGCTCCCACACATTTATCAAGCAGCGTCTGGGTTCCGGCAACAGTGAGATCCCACATGCCTGTGACATTGTACGCAGCACTCGTTTCCAAAAGTCTTGAATGATTGGGCAGTCCCAGATAGTGTGATAAAAGGTTCCCTCCTCCCCGCAACCCCGCAAGCAGAAGGGATGTGGCGCCCTGCCCAGCTTGTGTAGTAAGCATCTGGTGTTTCCTTCTGCATTTTTAATGAGAATTTTCATCATCACGAATGAAGCATCATGAAGATTTTTTTCCCAATCCTTGAGGTCATCCTCCTCTAAGTTTTCAAAGGTGGGGAAGATTAAAATTCTCAAACCCCTAGGGATTTTGTCATTTTCCATATATTTTGCTAAGGTGGTGCCGTCCCACCACCTTGCCATTTCTGCCTTTTTTAGTCTCTCTAATTTCTGGAATTTATTCTTTAGCCCCTCCGGGCTGGGGGTTGTTGTTATCGGACCACCCGCCCCCGGGCTATTGACAAATAAGTCCTGAGCCAACTCATGCCTTCTGTCCTTAAATTGAGCCATTATATGCTAGATTTTTGGAAAACTAGGTGCGCAAGAATATGTATCTCACTAGGAAATATCGGAGCTAAATCCGTGCTAACAGGGGTGACACTGTATAAACAACTGAACACAAAGCTAGCGGTAGCCCTCTAGAGCAGCACCGGATTTAAAGTCACTCAATATAAATGTTGGTGATGTAATCAATTCACCCCAAGTGTGCAAATTTGGTAGACACCCGCCAGCACAATGTCGTTCCAATGACTGGAAAATACATGTACAAAAACAAAACCAAATGCACCACTTAAACAATGTAAATTAAATCAAGTCCGAGTTCTTGTGTTGTTTTTCGTTTTCTCAAAGGATTCTTCTTTATTTTACAGGAAGTTTTACAATTTAAAAAACAATATTCAAAACAGCCAGAACAGCCGACGCGTTTCGTCCACCAATGGACTTCTTCAGGGCTGCAACAGATGTATACAAAAACGTATTGTAAATATTTAACAAAAGGACAAGACACAAATAGATACAACATAATAATACTGAAAATTCCATATATACACCATACACGTCTTTTCATATTATCGTGTAGCGCTCCTCTTAACCAGGTGTGACCACTTTCACCCTGTTAAATAGACTACAAATACGGGACTTTCTCATTGGAGGTCCTGCGGCTGCCTGATAGGACGGGTGGATTTCTGACCCTTTCGCGGAGATACGGACTCGGGTAAGTGCTTGTACATTACCAAGCACCTTGTTTCAGAGGCTGTGAGTCCTGCACTTTTGGATTAATGGCATATAATGTCGTATATAGTGAATTATCTTATGTGAACACGAGTGAGCCTGCACTCAGAAAGTAAAATGTTATGAGTTTTCACGTCTAGCATTCATGCAGGTTTTGGTGCTGCACGAGCGCACTAGAACGGTTTTAATCCATATTTAACGTAGTTAATTATCTTTCTGTGGACATGAGCGAGCTTGTATCTTTTGATTTAAAAATGTCATGAGTATTCACATCTAGTATTCATGCAGGTCTTTTTGCTGCACTTGCGCACTAGAGCTATTTTAATCTAATCACTATCACTATTTACCTGAGACTGCTTTTGGTGTATTCACTCACTATTGTTGGGTTGATCACCATAGCAGTTTAAAAAAAATACTTTTTATCTATTGCCACTACCTGGTTTGTGGATTAACAGTCACCTTATTACAATAGATCATTTTTACTCTGCAGACTTTTCTATTTGGCAATATCAGTTTATTCTTTCATTATTATGATTAGTATTATGGTTACATTTGGATATATATATTTTGTCTTCCGGTATAGGTATCTTTACTATATTCCAGCTGCCCCATATTCTGAACGAATTTTTGACATAGATCATCTTTATTCTTGCCATAACCTGATGTGGGTTCTTCAATTTATTACTTGGCCTTTCTGATTTTTTAGCTGTCTACTAGACATGAAGTGAGTATTATCTCATTCACTATTATTTTGGACTTGCGCTTTGATTTTTTAATTAGGCCTTAGATATAATCTTGGACGTTACATATTATCTTTGTTTCTTTAGAAACATCTACTACTAACTACGATATTCTGGATACCTGAAATTGTGAGGGAACCGAAATATGATAAATAGGACGTGAAGACATCACTTACTCTACAGTTATTTTTTGGTGTGTATACATCTCCCTTTTCTTTCCTTTTGTTTTATCTTTTTTCTTGAGTCACTATGGCGTTACTTGTTGTATTGTTCTTTCCCCCCCTCCAACCCCCCCCCCCCTCTCTCCCTATTATCACGTATCACTTCCATGTTATTCATCTCTTTGCCTTATATTAGAGGTTCTTTTTGATTCCACTCTCTCCCCATTTTCCCATTTCCTTGGTCATCCTTTGTGCTGCCTTGGTTAGAATTTATCTAATCAGGCACTGGTTAGAACATTTCGAGAGGAGTGCTCTAACATTTGGTTGAAAAATCTACTGACCGCAGGCTTGACTTAAATAGTTAGATTCATAATCATTTGATGTGGCATATTTAAATATGAATTATTGTTTCATCCTGGAAATTTAAAAATTGTGTCTCAATTGCTTTAATTGGAATATGATAAAATTGTGTTTGTGTGGGTTTTGAATAACCTTTTGGGTATTAAAACATACGTCTGTTTATATTTGGTGTATATATGGAATTTTCAGTATTATTATGTTGTATCTATTTGTGTCTTATCCTTTTGTTAAATATTTACAATACGTTTTTGTATACATCTGTTGCAGCCCTGAAGAAGTCCATTGGTGGACGAAACGCGTCGGCTGTTCTGGCTGTTTTGAATATTGTTTTTTAAATTGTAAAACTTCCTGTAAAATAAAGAAGAATCCTTTGAGAAAACAAAAAACAACACAAGAACTCGGACTTGATTTAATTTACATTGTTTAAGTGGTGCATTTGGTTTTGTTTTTGTACATGTATTTTCCAGTCATGGGAACGACATTGTGCTGGCGGGTGTCTACCAAATTTGCACACTTGGGGTGAATTGATTACATCACCAACATTTATATTGAGTGACTTTAAATCCGGTGCTGCTCTAGAGGGCTACCGCTAGCTTTGTGTTCAGTTGTTCCCACACACTTCATGGTTGAGAGGATGCACAGAGTCCGAGCTGTCGATCAATCCCAGAAGACGCTGCCGTGCCCGATGATTGCGAAGCTATTGAATTATAGAGAAAGTTGAAATTTTACAATACACTTGTTGACATGGTCCATGGGACCTTAGTAATTTGAAGATTCAAATCTTCCCTCATTTTATAATAAGGTTGAACAGCAGCATTGTGCATTCCAAAACATTAAGGTATTGTAAGGTAAGCATGGCTTTTCTTTTGTACTCATGTTCCCCACATGTTTAAGGATATCTGATAAAGTGAAGATACTTTTTTGATGACCTGAAGCGGTTTTGTCATGGCTAGAAAGCAAAGTTTTTGATAATAAACCTTTAGTTGAACTTGCGGCGAGAGAGAGGGCTCAATTGGTGTAAGAGGTTCTACAGACTGCAGCATAAAAAAAGCTTTGGCTAGTGTCTGACATGGCTCATCTGAAAAATACTCTGAAACTGATGACCCATGCATGTAAGAAATAAGGATGACTGGACAAGCTCGTACTTCTATGGTAGCTGACCCCATAACGGAAGAGTAATAGGAAATAGTTAAAGCCTGGCATGGAAGTTGAAGGATGGTTTGGGGTTGGTGTACTGATTGCTATGGGAGAGCCACAGCATGCTCAAGTGGTTAACTGAGGGTGATGGGGGATACTGTGGGAGAAGATTGTGTATAGTGTCTGATTGTCCATGCCCAGGGCCTAAAAGTTTTATAAATAAGCCATACTCGCACCTTCAAAAACCCATTGGCAAATCATACATTTGAGTGTTATATATGTGTGGCGAGGTGGTTACTTAAACCTCACGTGGAGGTAGGGTTAGAATAGTATGTGTGTAACTACACACTCAGAATTCAAATTGACACCGTTGGGCTCTATAAGTAGTTGAGTTGCTGGTTGACTGGGGTATGATGCCCTGGTCAAGTAGCAATTGCAGTCCTTGTCAGAGTGAGGCACAAGCCAACCCTTAATTATCCGGTGCTCAACCCTCAGGTAATTTATCATAGAGCAGTAAGGCTTAATCTTAAGGCAATGTGTAAACTATTCTGCAACACTTGAAGCATTAATGAAGGGAGAAACACTACACAAAAACTCTAGTTATTTTTAATATATACAATAAATAAAACAAGACCAAAATGACAAAAATCCCATCAGCAAAAATGGGGATATGCAAATTCAAAGATTTTAGAAAACATAGCAACAAAATCACAAAGCACAAACTGGGGCTATCTGGTCGTGCCCAGTCGAGACAAAGTCACAAATTCATGCCAACTGCAATGGAGTGTGGGCCAGCTACAAGGACCCAGTTAGGCCTTCTGAACAGAGTACCTTAAATATGGTTCATGTACCGTTGTGACCATCCACGTCAAAGATTTGTCGGGCAGCTGATGCAGTGCATCAGTTCTGAGATGCAGCAAGGCAGCAATGCAAGGAACTACATCGTCATCAAGGGTCCCATCGAAGAGGACTTCCAATGCAAAGATGGTGTTGAAGATGCATCAGTTCTGAGGAGTTGCAGGGCAGTGATGTGGAGTTTGTCGTCATCATCGAGGCTGCAATTGATGAGGAATGTGAGCACCTGCACCAAGCATGCGCCGCGTAGAAGCAATTCTGAGGAGGCTGTGGAAGCAATGCAGGTCACTGTGAGGTATCTGAACCTCACAGCAGCCGCAATGCATTGGTTCTGTTTGGGGCTACGCCATGTAGCAGAGGAGATGCATCATTCTGCCTAGTCCAAAGATGCTGGCAGAGTACCTTAGGCCATCTTCCAAGGGTCCAGGACTGGGCTTGCACTACTTGACAGGGTAGTCTTATTGATGGCAGAGTCCAGATTATAGATTCATGGCTGTTGGAGCCTTCTGTCCCTGTGGCTCAAGTCAAAAGGCCAATCAACTAGCCTTTGGAGGCACTCTGGGGTCCTGGGTTCAACTGATGCATGTCCACTCCTTCTCACTAAGGAAAGGAGGGCTGGAAGAGCAGGTCACCATAGCAGGGCAGCAGTCCAGAAGGGCAGCTGCCCAGAAGAGTGGCAGTCATTTCAGCAGCACAGTCGTCCTTCTCCCTGGCAGAGTATACACAGGTCCAGAAGTGTACTGATGAGTTTGTGTCTGAGGTCCATTATTTATACCTGGTACCCTTCCCCTGAAGGTGGGAGAAGTTTCTATTAACTACCTTTGAAGTGCACAGTCATCCTCCCTTCCCTTTCCTGTCTCCAGACAAACTACAGCGGTATGCTGTCATTTGTGTGGAGGCAGGACACAGCCTATTCAAGAGTAAGTAGTGTTGTGCCCAGTTCTCCTATTTCCCATCCTGCCAGTGATGGCCCATCCAGGCACATCTAAGCTCTCTATTGTGTGAGGCTTTTAGGAGGAATGCACAAAGCCCAACTGTCAGTAATACCCAATCATGTGACCCAGGCTCTTTATGGCTAAAGGAGGAAAATGCTAACTTTCTAAAAGTGCTAAGGCAGGTAAAAGGGCCATCATGGGATTCAGTTGGAAGCAGAGATACTAATGAAGTTTTTCATTACTCTGTGATGAAAAAGAATGACATCTCAAATAGATTGGTTAATACCCTATACACAGAAAACAGTTGAAGACAAACAGAATTAATCTTTTAGGCAGGTGTATATGGTTTCCAAAATTGTATTGACCTCAAAAAAAGAAAAAGGAAAAGAAATACAGCGGTTCTGAACAAATTATATATCAAGGTACATTGACAATGTATATTACAATCTAGCTGGAGTCACAGAGATTTCTGACATATGATAATGTAGTACATGCACACTTTCACATTACAACTAGAGAATATTTTGTCTTTTGACAAAAACAAAACTCATATTCACTGATTATGTTGGGAACATATCATATCCAACTTTAGATGCTATATAAAGTGCCAATCTCTGCAAATAACATTTCACAAGAATTTGGTTATTGTGCACTATTTGGGAATCAGTAGTTTACAATACTATATGGCACATTAACCTGTGTAAGATGGCAGTGGGCATAACTGCTGCAGCCTGAATGTCTCTCGGATGCCTGGATGGTGTACTTTGGATCATTGAGTCTTGAAAACAGCTGTAATGTGCCATAAATACCACTGTGGGTCCCAGGTGAATTGACTGACTCGATACCAGTAAACTGGGGAGTTTGGCTCGGTTGCATCCTCGCACCGACTCTATTCCTATTTTTTATTATTGACTTGGTATCGACCTGCAGAATTATGAGAACGATGCCCCTAGACTAGCAGACGTTGGGGTCCCAGCTCTCCTGATTGGAGACAATACCCTGCAGATCTTTCAAACTCCAAAGGGGATACAAAAGCTCCTGGATCAGTTTGGGTTCCTCTGCAAACAGAGGGGCTTAGAAACCAATATTGGTAAAACCAAGTTCATGTTTTTAAACCTTAATGGAGCTCCAATAACGAGAGTTCAAGCTTCTAATTACCTAGGTGTTACACTCACTGAGCATTTTGACAGGATTCCCAACATCCTGAAGTGCAGGCTCAAGCTTGAACAGTATTCTGAGGGAATTGTGAGATCTCAGAGGGGTTCCTTACTTCACACTATTTCCACAGCCCTCCAACTGAATCATTTGCAAGTCCTGGGGAGCCATGCTGTATTGTGCGGAACTATGGGGCACAAAGATATTAGCTGTTTTGAGAAAGTAGAAAGTTGCTTTGTGAGATCATTAACCAACCTCTCTGTTACCACCCCACGAATCCCCTTTGCTTAGATATGGGTCTGAGACCGACTTGTGACAAAATGGGTCTGAGACCCATCATGTACTGGCATAGACTCTGGGTGTTCCCTGAGCTGCTCACTTACAGGCAGGGATTGGAAGACATCCTGCAGCTTCCAAGAGCATTGATGATTTCCTGGGTCATGTTTAGGAAACACTCCTTCACCCAGATAGCGTGTGCAAACCTGTGGTCTATACCCTGAGACCTTATTGGGGTCTCTGAGGCAGACTTAAAGGACCTATATTGGCAGCCAATGCATGTTTTGACTCTAGGGCAACCAAGAGCAGGCTCCCCTGTAAAATTATTTCTCAAGTTCAAAGATGATGTCCTTGATGAAAAAGAGCTTCCACGAGCAAAGATAATTTGCCTAAAATTACATTTAGGGACTTTTTTTGTTTATTGCCAAATGGCAGCATGCTTCCAGGGAGTCTGATGGGTTTTGTCTTTGTTGCACTAGGTTCACTGGATCTATTGAACATGTCATACTTTTCATCCTGTATATATAGATGTTTTACTGCATGCTGCAAAATTGCCATGTTTTTGCCATATCATTAAAGTTTGCTTGTCATTTTTGTGCCTAGTCATCGGCTGATGACATGATGTTTTTACAGTATGCTGCAAAATTGCCACGTTTTTTGCCATTTCATTGAAGTTTGCTTTTCATTTTTGCATACATGATATTTTTTCTGCATGTTGCAAAATTGCCATGTTTTTGCCATGTCACAATAAACATAGAAAAGTCACTAATAGATACTATAAAAACACTGCCCATTTTCAAAGCGCGCTCTGTGATCAAGACCAAAGGCTTGTGGTCAAAACGCATCATCCTGACATGCTAAATCAATAAACTGATTAATTGTATCTTCAACTGGAGTCTGTGCCCTTGTTTGGCCCACTGCGGTCGTTCACTGGATCCTGGTTTCATATTACCTACTGGTGGTCGCCATTAGGTAGTAATAGTTAGGACAAAGGGCCATAAGTATCATTCAAAATTGCGATCGCAAAAATTTTGGCATCTGCGATCGCAATTTAGCTAAGTGGGATGTATGAAAGG
Organism: Triturus cristatus; assembly: GCF_964204655.1. Taxonomy (NCBI): domain Eukaryota; kingdom Metazoa; phylum Chordata; class Amphibia; order Caudata; family Salamandridae; genus Triturus; species Triturus cristatus. Next base: position 1,799,568,462 of record NC_140590.1, read on the forward strand.
AAAACAGCCTCGCAAAATAAGGAATTGCAAAATTTGCGATTTCTTATTTTGCAATTGCATTTAAGGAATCTCAAATTGCGATTCCTTAAATGCAATGTAAGAGGCCCAGAAAAAGTGCAATTTGGCCTAAAGGAATCGCAAATTACCACCAACTTTAAGTTGGTGGTAATTCGTGATTTCTTTGAAAAATTCACTTTTTTGCATTTTTCAAAGTGTCATGTGGCACACATACATGCCCTTGGGGCATGTATGTGTGCCACATGTGCACACATGTACATTTCAGGGGTGCAACAGGGTGTCCTTTTGACACCCTAGCACCTTTGAAATTGCATTCTCAATTTGCGATTCTCTAATTGAGAATCGCAAATTGAGAATGTCTTCCCATTCATTAATATGGGCCTCTAGGCCCATAGGAATGAATAGGGAGGTATTCCTTAATTGTGAATTGCAATTTGCAATTCGCAATTAAGGAATATGTAGGACTCACAAAAACATTTGCAAATCCTACATACATGGCATTTTGCGATTCTCAAATAGCGATTCTCTAAAAATCGCTATTTGAGAATCGCAAAACCAAAGTTTCATACATATGGCCCCAAGTTTCCATAGGAAGAGCATTTTTTGTTTTCCTGATAACTTTGGCGTCATTTGATGAATCTTCCAATTTTCCAAACTAATTCTTTGCTCATATCAGCTCCTATGTGGGAAGTTTGGGGGTGATTCGTCAAGGGGGGGCGAGAAAAAAGGGGGTCCCAGAACGTGTTTTCTCCATGTTAATTTCCATAGGAAACTTTAGAAAAGGCTACAGGTCGAACGGGTGAACGGAATTATCCCAAATTTGGCAGGGAGAAGGGTCTTGGTCTAGAAAGCACACTTTTGTTTATTTGGTGTAAATCCGTTGAGTAGTTTTTGAGGAATATAGAAATTTACAGATATCGATATTTGGGAATTCTGCCATCTGATTGGCTGAGGCGTTACGAGCACAAGCTTGCTGCTTATTGGCTGCGAGCACTGCGAGCACTTACAACTAGGAAGTGTTGGCCGCCATTTTGTGATTCCGTTGAATCAAGTAAGGGGAAAAAAGGGCAAAAAGAGTAGGAAAGAGGAGGGTAGGAGCGCTGTGAGGTCTGTGGGGGTGGTTAGGGTGTGCTATACAGGGAGTGTGAAGCGATGTATTCACCCCAACCGGTGTGAAAGTGCTGTTTTGCCTAGAGTGAGATGGTGCTGAGGTGAGGTGCTGGTACACTCAGGGATAAAACCGTGAGCTCATTGCTGTAAACTGATGTGCTCTGGATGCTGTAGGATACTGGCCGCTGTAGCATAGCTGTGCAAGTGGTGTTAGTATGGGTTTAGAGTATAGCGGTGTGAGCGCTGTGGGGTGGTTAGGGTGTGCTATACAGGGAGTGTGAAGTGAAGTATTCACCCCTAGCGGTGTGAAAGTGCTGTTTTGACCAGAGTGAGATGGTGCTGAGGTGAGGTGCCAGTGCGCTGATTGCTGTAAACTGATTTGCTCCTGGCGGTGTAGCATACTCACCGCAGTAGCATAGCTGTTCAAGTGTTGTTAGTATGGGTTTAGACTATAGCAGGAGTGGGAAGCAAACTACTCACCCCTACCGGTCTAAAGACTCGAATGGAGTGTTTTAGCAAGCAGGAATGAAGAAATAATCGTGAAGAATATAATTAAGAATGTTGCAATGCCACAGAAGACAAATGGTGAAATCAGGTGTGTTTAAGAAAGTGGCTGTGTGGGATAAAGCGATGGAGTCTGCAAGTTATATAAAAAGTGTCTTTATGTAAGTGCCATAAATGGAACAACAGGTGCAAGAGCTAAGTCATCCAGCTGAGGCAAACTCCAACCGCTTCTGCTGTATTCAAACCTAAGCTCCTGCATCAATCAATTCCACATTATATGTTACAGTTCCATGTGATGTAAATAATACCTATTACACATGAATGACTGTAAATTGCAGAATGAAAATAAAGGTAGGATACGATTACCACACTGTGCCAACCAGTTCCTAAACAATGCCGTGTTTTTTTATCTTGATCACCAATTCGTGAGCAGAGGCTGAGGATGAGCTAATGTGTGTGAAAGGGCTTCATGGATAAGAGGCAGGCAGAGAGACGTGTGTACAAAGAATAGATATAGTTTCAAAATGAATGTCGGGTTTAGGCTAATTTAGCAAGTAAATAGCGTATTTGCATAGGCCATACATCATCCATCCCTGGTTAGTGTGGAGAGGTAAGGGCCAATAATGAAAACAGAGTTCAAATGCCTTAGCATACTTAGAAAGTTATTATATGAAAATAGTTCAATTGAAGTGTATTAAAAAATGTAATAGGAAAAAGTAAAAAAAGTTGGAAAAAATCAATCCAAGAATAAAGTGAATTTCTTACAATTCTTAGAGATTGCAGTCCGGAAGTTCTTCAGCGGCTTGAGATGCGTAATGTTCCAAGAGGCGATTGTTGCCATCGTGTGAGAAAAGCAAAGCGATCCAATTCATATCCTCGAAGGGACAGTAATGTTCCTCGAATGTTGGAGCGGCAATTTGAATTGGCAGGCAATCTGCGATGTTGTCAAAGGTCGCACGTTGCATGAGATCTTTCACAGCTGTGCAGCAATCCCATTCCGCCAGGATAACTTTTTGCGTTGCATCCGCCATTGCTTCACTGCCCGAACAATCAAGTTCATGGTTTTCAAGATACTCCATTACCTGCTGGATATCGGGAGCGTTTGCAGGGATGTTGGCAAGGCATAGATCCATTCGCCAGTCAATTGGGCATGTTTTGCAATAAAAAGATGGTTGCACGCAGATTGTATATGTGTAAATGAATGTCATGTTGTAGCTGGCTCCGAAAATAGACAGAGGCAGGCAGCCGAAAAGTTGTTCCATTTTTTCATGGTATTGATGTATCTTCGCGTAGAGGTGAATTCTGTCGGACATGCTTGTTACCACAGGGAGCGTAGCCATTTTTAACAAGCTAAAAGAGTAGTAGGATGGCCGCAAACAGAACGAGAATTATGGGCACTGTTGCTGTTATTCCAGAGATGATCGAATGAATGAAGTCTGGTATTAGACTAAAAACAGTTTGAAAGCCTGTGAGAAGGCCGGAGGAGACAATGTTAAAAAAGTGTGCCAGACCTTAAGTGTCAGATGTGTTGAAAATTGTGTAACAATTCACAAAGTGTAATGGAAGGTTCGTATTTAAAAGGGAGTGTATTTTACTTGAAGTTTGTGCTATCTGCAGTCGATAAATTACTTTTGGAGAAGTGAGGGACACTTCTGTTTGAAACAAAAGGGCTTTCAGTTTGCTCCGTTTAATAAAATCTGTTTTCAAAGTAGGTATTGAAGGCCAAGTTGAACTTTGGGAGGGTGGGAATAGAGATTGCCAGAGGAAGTTATCCGGTTTGAAACAGTAAGGACATACGGTATGCCAGCTCACATTGCGTAGCAGTCCATGTTATTAAGAAGCAGATCACTGCCGTTAGAATGCTGTGTGAATGTTGGTCTGATTGTGGGAGTTGGCATGCTTTTAAGAAAGCATGCAAGATTGGGGGATGTAAGCTTAGAAGCGTTGTTTAGTTGGACATTCTTGTATAGTAATGAATGATTGCCATTGTGGTCCCACTTTTCACCTGTGAGAAAAACTTTGGTATCCTCTTTAAGACAGCAAATAAGCGTGCTACCTTATATAATCACATACAACATGACAAACAACATGTACACCTAGCAGACACCACAACACTGCGTCCTGTGGGATCCGTGGCTAGCCATGTACACAAACCAAACATGGCATGGCACCTCTGCCACACAATGCAGAATGTGGGGGGAGATGGGAGCAAAGTATGTTCAAAGGTGGCAAGTGATTGTCGATTATAAAAGTATGCAATGCAAAGTGTTGAGGGGATGTGCCGGACAGACTTGAGTATGCAGAGCACAGACATTTACATGTCAACATACACTGATGGTATATTGAGTGAAGACGACAGTGGACGCAACCATGATAGTACAGTCAGTAGGGAAGATTACGAAAACATAACGCGTACGTGCCCCCTCCCCCCAAAAGATATTTAGCATAGTGGGCTGGCTTGGCGTACGCAAGGCTAGTGTAGGGATATGAATAAAAGGCACGTTCGACCAGGTGCAACCAACTCTAGGTCCCAAGAGTGGAACGGTGTCTTGATCCCAAAATGGACGATGTCCGATATTACTTGCTGCTTTGTTTTGACAGAACTCCCTCTGTTGAGGTGCATCAGACTCTGTGCTTCCGTAGCTAACTGCTGCACATGATTATTGGGCTTGGTTGACTGCAGTCGGTGGAGTACACCGTGGTACAGCAGGTCGGACCAGTGAAACGAGGTCTTGATTCTGTGATTGAGGATGTCAGAAGTTAAAGTTTTTGATGATTTGTGTGTACCCCCTCCGATCAGGTGCAACCAACTGCATGCTTCCAAATCCAACGGCATGTGGCTGTGAGGTGTTAATGACCACTGCCTCCGGCCTACACTGCGGTCAGCAGAGCTCACAATTCAGATCAAGTGGCGATTGTTTAATTATAGAATCCAGTAGGCAACTAACTACAACGTCTTTTGAAATATACACAATGGCTTTTTAGTATACTTACTTGAAGAAGTTTTTTAAGATGAATTATAGGTTCTTCTTTGTAGTGGTAAAGAACACTGAATAACAGTGTACACAGTGGACAGCAGAGATATCAATTCAAATTATTTTGATTTATTTATTGCAGAGTTTTGTGTAATTTATGTTGTTGTATTTTGTGAAGAGGAAGTGAGAAAAAGTGTTCATGGAAGACTGTGTTCACTACTGCCTTCAATTTACACTGCAGACAGCAGTGTTCACAATTCAGATTGAGTCGCTATTGTAGATGACGCAGTCCTGTAGGCTAAAGACATTGCTCCAGTGCGCTCTGTCCGCAACATGCATACACATCATCACAGGGTCCGCACACGGTTTTTGTTGCTTCGCGTATGGCAAACTGGGCAGCTCAAGTCAACGCCACGTGGCTGTGGGCCCTTGCTGACCGCTCTCTGGCCTACACTGCAAACAGCAGTGTTTACAATTCTGATTGAGTCACTATTGCAGATGATGTAGACATTGCTCCAGTGCGCTCTGTCTGCACCACGCATACGCATCATCACAGGGTCCGCACACAGTTTTTGTTGCTTCAGTAATGGTAAACTGGGCAGCTCAAGTCAATGCCATGTGGCTGTGGGCCCTTGCTGACCGCTCTCTGGCCTACACTGCAGACATCAGTGTTTACAATGCTGATCGAGTCGCTATTGCAGATGATGTAGTGGTGTAGGCAACAGACATTGCTCCAGTGCGCTCTGTCCGCCCCACACGTACGCATCATCACAGGGTCCGCACATTATTTTTTTTGCTTCGGTAATGGCAAACAGGACAGCTCAAGTCAACGCCACGTGGCTGTGGGCCCTTGCTGACCGCTCTTTGGCCTACACTGCAGATAGCAGTGTTTACAATTCAGATCGAGTTGCTATTGCAGATGATGTAGTGTTGTAGGCAACAGACATTGCTCCTAGTACGGCCCGCCCGCAGCACGCATCATCGCTGGCTGTGCACATGCTGAATGCTTTTGATGTGGCTATCTAAGTGCACTAGACCTAATGGACCCTTTATGATACAATCTTTTTGTGCATTATTTCAGATCTACTGCCTGTATCTTAGTATACCGCAAGTATGGTTCTTTAACGATAGAATCTTTTCTGTATCATTTCACATCTAGTGTCCCTACCTTACTGCAGCACAAACTATTGACCCTTTTATTATTGAATCTCTGTGTGTGATCCAATGATTACTGTTGTTGTCGATGCCAGCAGCAACGATTCCCTGAGGGCTGGTTTACACTCACCCCACATGCATCCAGCTCAGACATCACTGGATATGTGACCCTGGCAATAAAAAGGAGTCGAGCGCATGTGCCCGTACCCACTTCCACTATCTATCTGTGTTTGTGTGTTCATTATGAATGCATGATACTGCCCCTGGGCCGTACCACATTACATTGTGCTGTGGACAGTGTATGCAACCATGTTACCTCTGGCAGTGGGGAAAAGTTCTGTTATGTAGCTTTTAGATGCATGGCTATCACAGGTGGAAGGCTGCTTTACAGAGCATGAATATTGATGGAGATGATGGTTGAATGTTGTGTGCAGTGTCAGATATGTGTACATATCAAAAAGTTTTCAAAAAAGCTCTGTTAGCAGAAAAGGAGTCTCTCATCAAACGCTGTAGAGAGAATGGCTAAAATGGGTGGGGTCCTCCAACTGTTACAATGGGAAATGTTATGAACCAATCAAATGCTTTTCTTTAAGGTCACATGGCAATCGCGCAGCGAGCGCGTAAGGAGGCCACACCCGACGCGATTTTGAGAAAATATTACCATAATATAAGTTTATTACAGTTAAAAATATATAAATGTTTAAAATATTTTAGATTATCGCTTGTTCTCATATACACTTTAAACTTATTTAGATATAGTTTTGAGATGGAAAAAACAATGAGGGAATGGCGTTCCCGGCGACACCATACGTATATGATGTAACACAGGGCCTGGCAGCATGCACTTGTCGCATACGCAACGTGCAGCGGGCATGACCCCATACGTATATATGACGTAAGGCAAGGCTTAGTACTGAGTACCCTTCGCATACCAAAGCAGCAGCTGGCGCGACCACATATGTGTATGATGTTACGCGGTGCCACGAACCCATCGCATATGAAGCGCGCATCCTTTACGAGTTTGGCTATATGGCGGATAGGATTCGCATGCTGATGGAGCTTGGTACACTACCGGTGCGGAACTTCAGCTTTCTCCCCCCCAAACAAAAAGATATATACACATTTTTTTGAAGATATAAAACATTACATATTTTTCAAATTAAAAACAAAAATGGATAATAGAGTTCCAAAATATTACAAGAAAAATAGAAAAAATATAGGTTTTATAAATATTAAATATGAAATTAACATTTTAAAAACCTTTGAAATTCACTGAAAAAACCATAAGTTTTACAGACGTTATAGTTAGGAATTAGCATTTCAAAAACCTTAAAAATTCACTGAAAAAACCATAGGTTTCAGGGATGTTATAGTTAGTTGGACATTTGACTCATATAAAACCAGAGAAATTCGCCCGTTATAGTTAGTTGAGCTAACTATAACCCAAGCGCCCGCAATGCACTGGTGATGACGTCGCATATTACATCACTCATGACATGGTCAGTGACATCACTCATGACATGGTCAGTGACATCACTGATGACATCGCTGATGACATCTCAAATGACATCACTGATGACATCACAGATGACATCATCCACCTGATAATCTGATGCACATGCTGATGGCCTAATATAAACTTTGATACACGCACTCTAAAATACAGACTACTATTTTTGAAACCATACAAACAACAATGCCAGATACTACATACCACCCACTATTTCCTAGGTCTACACTCACGTCCACTCACTTATACATGCAGTTACTCATCAATACAGTACTATAATATGCACTCATACACCTATACATACAGTCAGAGTCCGCCACTCATCTATAGAGTTACTCACACACACTTGTCAGTCATGCAAAGAATCAATCACATACCCATTTACTCATATATACAGTTATACACACCAACAGCATTATTTATACTCACACCACATCACTTATTTATACGGATACTAACACATACTTACTGTCTTATACAATCACTGATACAAGTAGACACTCTTTTAGGCACACACTCCTTCAAATAACTTACTCTCATGTATAGTCATTTATATACTCCAACACTCACATATACTGCTGTAAAACATGTGTATTTACTCACACATATACCAGTGGGACATTCATTCACTCACCAACACACCCATACACACACTAACTCACCCATACAGCCCCTCCCAGATGGACTTTTGAATCCATACAACCAGTGAATCACCCACTCAGACATGTATGCACAGAGTCACACACCCCCACCCACACACACAGACACTCAGGCACTCATACAGATACTCAGACAGATACTCAGACAACAAATGAATAACCCATATAGACACTCATGTAGCTACTCACCAAACCATGCAGCCGCGTATACACCAACTGAGACACTAATGCAGACTTTCCCACAGTTTAGTCACTAACCCATACATTCAGTAATACATGTTCAATCGTTCACTTATACAGTCAGGCACGCACCTACTAAATAATCCATTCAGGGACTTGTAAATTCACTCTTTCTTCAATACACCCTGGCATAGATATATATGAAAAATATTTAAACTTTACAGAAACACACATTCACTGGATGATGTCATCAGTGATGTCATCAGTGAAGTCATTTGAGATGTCATCAGTGATGTCATCAGTGATGTCACTGACCATGTCATGAGTGATGTAATATGTGACGTCATCACCAGTGCATTACGGGCGCGCGAGTTATAGTAAACTCTACTAAATATAACTGTCAAATTTCTCTGGTTTTATATTAGTCAAATGTCCAACTAACTATAACGTCCCTGAAACCTATGGTTTTTTCAGTGAATTTCTAAGGTTTTTTAAATGCTAATTCCTAAAAAATAAGTCTGTAAAACCTATGGTTTTTTCAGTAAAAAAAAAATATATATATATATATATATTACCTACTGGCAGTCGCCAGTAGGTAGTTATAGTTAGGACCTATTTTCCATAGGAAATCCGCAACATTCTATTTGGAATAATGTTGGTGTCGATTGATGAATCTTCGTAAAATTTTCCAAACTTTTGTCCAGCTCCGGTCCGCTCCTATCCTGAAAATTTCACAGTGATTCGTCAAGCGAGGGCCGAGAAAAAAGGGGGGTCCCAAAACGCGTTTTCCCCATGATTTTTCCCATAGGACCTGTTGACGCAGCTAAAGCCCGAAGTGCTGAATGGAATTACACCAAATTTGGCAAAGAGGTAGTCCTCAGTTCAGACTCGTGCCTTTTGCTTAAATGGTGTAAATCCGTTCAGTAGTTCCTGAGAAAATCAAAAGTAAAATCACATATATATCTGGGCGGAGCCTAACCACACATCGTGAGATCTGATTGGCTGTCAGCACTTCATCCAAGAAGTGTTGGCAGCCATCTTAGGACCAATATACATGAAAGCACCTCATTAAAAAGCATTGCAGTTAATAGAAGGTTTTAAGACGTCAGTAACATTATAAATCATTTGTTGATGGTACCATACTCATTTTAGGAATTGTGGTGTGTTCTAAGGTGATTTTACCATGTGAAAAAGCCTTCTGCTGTGATATCATGAATCATGCTTGAGAGAAAACTATTTTCTCATGCTTTTCCCACAGAGGTTTGGAAGGTGAGCATATTTTCTGTAAATTCACATTATCTTTCTCAGTCATGTGAGAATGAAGTCTGACATTCTCAGTAAAACATGTACATCCAACAAGGGCAGAGACTGTCAGTTGATTCCTTTGTGTTCTACTGCAGCTTCCCAGAGTGTTCTAAAAAAAAACTAGAGCTCTAACAGTCCTACTTATGACAAACGTATGGAACACCTGAAGCCATCTTGGTTGGAATAAAGTGGTAACTCTTAAAACATTTAATTTAAAAAGGAACAAAATGAGGGGGTTCCTTTTGCCATAGAAAGTCAGATTAGTGCTGCAGAAAGCACAATTAGGGCACATTTTGAGTGACTTCTCAAATCCTCTTTTATTTCATTAAAAAAGTCTGACACGCAGACTGAAACATGCACTTTCAATTCCAGCAGCAGACTTCCCTGGTGAGCAGTAGCTTTACTACAGTGATCTAATAAGCAACTAGAGTGCTAACATTCTGAATTTATGGCAAATGTGTGACACATCTGAATGCCTTCTTGATGGAATCAAAGTAAAAAACTGAAAGTATTTCCTACTGAGGAGACTGTAGTAAATGAGGAAATTAGGAAACATCATAACAAATAAGTCTCCCAAAATGGCCACCAGAGACAGAAGAGTCCAAATGTAGCCCAAATATCACCCAGATGTAGCCCAAGTATAGCCCAATTACAGAATGTCCCAGAGTGTTCGAACAAACAACTAGAGTGCTAACTGTCTTACTTATGACAAAAGCATGGCACACCTGAAGCCATCCTGATTGGAATAAAGTGGTAACACATAAAACATTTAATTTACAAAGGAACAAAATGAGGGGGTTCATTTTGCCATAGAAATTATGATTAGTGCTGCAGAAAGAAAAATTAGGGCACATTTAGACTTCCCAAATCCTCTTCTATTTCATAAAAAAATTCTGACATGCAGACTGAAACATGCACTTTAAATACCAGCAGCAGACTTCCCTGGTGAGCAGTAGCTTTACTACAGTGATCTAATGAGCAACTAGAGTGCTAACATTCAGAATTTATGGCAAATGTGTGACACATCTGAATGCCTTCTTGATGGAACCAAAGTAAAAAACTGAAAGTATTTCCAACTGAGGAGACTGCAGTAAATGAGGAAATTAGGAAACTTCATAACAAATAAATCTCCCAAGATGGCCACCAGAGACAAAAGAGCCCAAATGTAGCCCAAATATCACCCAGATGTAGCCCAAGTATAGCCCAATGACAGAATGTCCAAGAGTGTTCTAACGAACAATTAGAGCTCTAAAAGTCTTACTTATGACAAAAGTATGGCACACCTGAAGCCATCTTGATTGGAATAAAGTGGTAACACTTAAAACATTTAATTTACAAAGGAAGAAAATGAGGGCGTTCATTTTGCCATAGAATTTATGATTAGTTCTGCAGAAAGAAAAATTAGGGCACATTTTGACTTCTCAAATCCTCTTCTATTTCATAAAAACATTCTGACATGCAGACTGAAACATGCACTTTGAATACCTGCAGCAGACTTCCCTGGTGAGCAGTAGTTTTACTACAGTGATCTAATGAGCAACTAGAGTGCTAACATTCAGAATTTATGGCAAATGTGTGACACATCTGAATGCCATCTTGATGGAACCAAAGTAAAAAACTGAAAGTATTTCCTACTGAGGAGACTGCAGTAAATGAGGAAATTACGGAAACTTCATAACAAATAAATTTCCCAAGATGGCCACCAGAGACAAAAGAGCCCAAATGTAGCCCAAATATCACCCAGATATAGCCCAAGTATAGCCCAATGACAGAATGTCCCAGAGTGTTCTAACGAACAACTAGAGCGCTAACAGTCTTACTTATGACAAAAGTATGGCACACCTGAAGCCATCTTGATTGGAATAAAGTGGTAACACTTAAAACATTTAATTTACAAAGGAACAAAATGAGGGGGTTCATTTTGCCATAAAATGTATGATTAGTTCTGCAGAAAGAAAAATTAGGGCACATTTTGACTTCTCAAATCCTCTTCTATTTCATAAAAAAATTCTGACATGCAGACTGAAACATGCACTATGAATACCTGCAGCAGACTTCCCTGGTGAGCAGTAGTTTTACTACAGTGATCTAATGAGCAACCAGAGTGCTAACATTCAGATATTATGGCAAATGTGTGACACATCTGAATGCCTTCTTGATGGAACCACAATAAAAAACTGAAAGTGTTCCCACTGAGGAGACCGCAGTAAATGAGGAAATTAGGAAACTTCATGACAAATAAATCTCCCAAGATGGCCACCAGAGACAAAAGAGCCCAAATGTAGCCCAAATATCACCCAGATGTAGCCCAAGTATAGCCCAATGACAGAATGTCCCAGAGTGTTCTTAAGAACAACTAGAGCGCTTACTGTCTTACTTAGGACAAAAGTATGGCACACCTGAAGCCATCTTGATTTGAATAAACTGGTAACACTTAAAACATTTAATTTACAAAGGAACAAAATGAGGGGGTTCATTTTGCCATAGGAATTATGATTAGTGCTGAAGAACGAAAAATTAGGGCACATTATGAGTGACTTCTCAAATCCTCTTCTATTTCATTAAAAAATTCTGATATGCAGACTGAAACATGCACTTTTAATACCAGCAGCAGAGTTCCGTGGTGAGCAGTAGCTTTACTACAGTGATCTAATTAGCAACTAGAGTGCTAACATTCAGAATTTATGGCAAATGTATGACATATCTGAAAGCATTTCCTACTGAGGAGACTGCAGTAAATGAGGAAATTAGGAAACTTCATTACAAATAAATCTCCCAAGATGGCCACCAGAGACAAAAGAGCCCAAATGCAGCACAAATATCACCCAGATGTAGCCCACGTGTAGCCCGATGACAGAAGTGTGCAAAACACTTATTTTTTGTGTATTTGCAGTTTTATATAGTGCATACCTGTCAGGTATTGGAGTGCTTTACATGAGCATTGGTTACATCACACAAGATCAAATTCATTTTGGTTGTAAACATGGGGAGATTAAGTGATTTGACCAGAATCACAGAATGTTGAGCTGAAGCAGAAACTCCAACCTGGTTCCCCAGTTGCAAAGTCTGCAGCTCTGGAAGTAACACCACATCCTCTCCCCTAGGTGCAACATTTAATCAAGTGGTCAACTGGATAAAAAACATAAAGATTACAAATAATTTAAAAGTTCTTTGTCACTATTTGAAAACTCAGAAAATATGTCCTCATTTTAGTTTTTTAGAGCACTAACCATAATTTTGATGCAAATAAGACCCTCTCATATATGTAATTTCTAAAGGAAATACTCTAGGTATTACAGTTTTGATTACATCAAGATGACGTCAGGCGTTCCACACTTTTGTAATAAATATAGAATGTTAGCAATCTAGTTGTTCATTGGGATACTGTTGAGAGGCAGAGGCCAGGGGCACGGACTCTGAAAATTGAAGGCAGGTAGGAGAGTGCAGATGCAACAATTTGACCACACTGGGCAGACAGGAAGGGCAGTGGCAGCACAACAGATTATGGAGGGCAGTGGAAAGTGGGGCAGGGGCAACAAACCAACAATAGAGGACTGGCAAGAGAGGCTGTTGCAATATAATAGACCATTGTGGGCAGAAGGAAGAGGCCGTGGTAGTACAACCATACATGCCAACAGACCCGTTTCAGCCAGTAAACGTCCAATGTTTTTAAGCTCAAATGGGCTTTATTTGATCTGTCTCCTGTCTACAATCTCCTCTTTTTCAATGTAACTCAAAGGGGAAAATCAATACCCCAGTTTTTTTTCAAAATTGGGGTAGGGACATGGACTCGGATAACAGAGGACAGGAGGGACAGGGAGAGGTGCACCAAACTGACCCTACAGGGCAGGCATCAGGGTTTGCAGCAGCACAATACAACACACAAAGCATGCGGAACGGGAGTGCAGCACAACAATCCATAGAAAGCAATAGGGAGGGGACAGGACCGTGCACATGGACAACAGAGAACAGAGTGGAGAGAGGCAATGGTAGCTAACTAACCATAATGGACAGACAGGAGAGAAAGCTGCAGCATAACAGACCATAAAGGGCAGGAGGGACGGATCAGGAGCATTACAATGGAACAGACAAGCCAGGAGGGAGGGAATAGGGGTCTGCACATGGAAACAGAGGGCTGGGGGCAAGGGGGCAGGGCAGGAGCAGCAAGATGACCATGGAGGTCAGGCAGGATGGGCACTAGAAACAAGACACACCATGGAGAGCAACAATGAGACTGTGATGGCATACACACAGACCATGGAGGGGAGGTGGAAGGGGGTCAGGGGCAGCTAGCTGACCACACAGGGAAGGTGGGAGGGGCCATGGCAGCACAGAAGACCATGCATGGCAAGCGGGAGGGTTAGTGGCAGCACAATTGCTATGATGGGCAAGAAGGAGGGTGCAGGAGCATGCACAAAGGACCATGGAGGATAGAAGGGAGGGTCAGGACCTGGGCACAGACAAGAGAGTTCAGGGGAAGGGGCCTCACAACAGACCGCGTGGGGCAGGCAGGAGGAGCAGTTGCAGCACAACAGACCAGGGAGGGCAGAAGGGTGTGGCAGTAAAATAGACTATGGAGGACAGGAGGAAGGGGATAGGGGCATGGCATGTGGACAGGCAGGGTGTAGGTGGCAGGGACAGGTTACAGTCATCTGACAATGCTAGGCAGGTGGGATGGGAGTGGCAGCTCAACAGAACACTCAGAGTAGATAGGAGTGGCAGGTCCATGGAACATGGTGGGCAAAAAAGATGGAGCAGGGGCATGCACAAAGACATCGGAGGGCAGGGGGAAGGAGAATAGGGGCAGCAAGCTAAGCACAGAGGCGAAGCAGGAGGTGAATGACGGGCCATAGAATTGGGCAAAGGAGGGCAGGAGGAGTGGACTGGTACATCATGCTAAATGGAGGGCAGTGGCAGCACATCAGACCATGCATGACAGGAGGGAGGAGGCTAGTCCATGGATTCAGACAACAGAGGATAGGGAGGAGGTGGATGGGGCAGCAAGCTAAATGTTCAGAGAAGGTGGGTATTAGGAACTTTATTGTTTTTAAAATGTGTGTCTGTGCAAACTACTTAAAATATGAACAAGTATGCAGCATAATCTCACTTTTATTCAGGAAGAAGAGGACGTTTGTGACTGTGAGTCCGGGCTCACTTGCCAGAAACACCCCCTGACCCTCCACCCCCATCGCAAAATGTAATGCCCGTGAAAAGGGTAGGTGGACGCAGTGTTATATAGAACATAGTCCTGAGAGCACGATTGAAAATGAAAACTAGATATAGTATATGGTATAAACAATGCACCAAAAAGTGTGTTATAAGATGAACCGGGGCGTGAAATATAATATGCAATACATTGTGTGCAGTGACAGATTCATTGAAGAGCACGAGATAGCAGAGGCACTAGCGCGTGCTATGCGATATGCGCCTTGGAGTGTAATATGCACAGGGCAGTGTTGTGTAGCCTAACTAGTCTCTAAAGTTGTAATATAAAATATGTGCTGGGGAGTGTAACGTTGCATATGCACTGTGACAAAGATATGGATCCCAGATTGTAATATGTATGGTATAGCGCTGTGCGTTATTACATAGGCATCGAGGAAGGCACGTTGGATGGTGCAATATAACCCGTGCGAAGCCAAGTGTGGCATGACATATTCACGGGGTGGTGTTACAGTGCACATGGGCTAGAGAGTGTCATACCATACGCACTAGTTGGTGGAATACAACACAGAGGTGTGAGGCACTCGGCGGGCACTGGTGGGTGTAACACAGCATTGGGCTCAGCCAGGAGCACGCTGTGACTCTCAAGTGAGGTTCGTCTCCTTTCCAGAGAGTAAAATATAAAGTATTACACATCCGGCGGTGGATGTGTGTTTTATTAACCGTGAGGGGGGTTTCTCCTTCTTGCATAGTTTGGTCGAATTTTTGTCGAAACCCCTTTGAATGGCTTGGTGTGCGTGTATATTAAATGTGCCCGTCAATACCTACCCATGTTTGTATAAATAAACAACAAGGGTGTCTACTTGGATAGTACCCACCGGCGGGGGTGACGGGATTAGGCACGGTAGGGCGTCAGACATGTCAGAGCTTCACTAGCGGTGTAAATACATTCCATGTGGATTCATTCAATGCATAGTCGCCTTTTAATAAATATCACGCAAATCGTCATGGTGATAGGTACATACGGTTTGTCCAGCATGTCCTCGGTTTTTCTATAAATATATATTTTTTTTAAATAATAAAAAACAAAGGCCGGCCCCAGGGAATGGGGTCCCCGGGGTTATAAGTGGCCTGAGGAGAGGGGCAACGCAGCCCCCACATAAAGAATAATAAAAAAAAAAGGCCATGACCTGGGGGTTGGGGTCCCCGGGGCTGATTAAGGCCTTGGGAGGGCCACATTTATTTTTTTCAACAAAAAATATTAGGGTGCAGGCCCTGGGGGATGGGGTCCCCAGGGCCAGTAAATTAGAAAAAGAAGGGGGGCCACACAGCCCTCCTTCTTAAAAAAGTAAAATAAATTAAAGACCGGCATCGCGCCGGAGGCCACGCCCCCTCCTTGCATCACTCTGCAAACGTGCCCCCTGGCCAGTTGTAAGTTGGGGAATTAATTCTCATTCAATACTGAGGGTCCCTGAGGGTCAACTAGCCCAGCAGGTATCTCCAGCATGCGCCAGGAAGCTGCGCTGCAGACAGGTGTTCTGAGGCCACGCCCCTTTTTCCACCTCTATGCAACGCAGCTCTGTGGCGCTTACTGGAGGTACCTAGTGGGCTAGTTTGACCGTAGGGACCCTTAGGATTCAAGGGGACTTAATCTCTCAACTCAGAACGGCCACAGGGCGCGTTTACACAATGGTGAAGGGAGGGGACGGGGCCTGAGGTGACGTGTGCAAACACGCCCTGTGGCGCGTTTTAAGTTGAGGAAATAATTCCCTTTCAATCCTGAGGGACCCTGGGGGCCAACTAGCCCACCAGGGGCTTCCAGTAAGCACCACTTCTCTGTGTTGCAGAGAGGTGGTGCAGGCCGTGCCCCTTTTTACACCTCTCTGCAATGGCGCTTAATGGACGTACCTAGTGGGCTATTTTGCCCCTAGGGATCCTCAGGATTCAAGGGGACTTAATCTCCCAACTTAAAAAACGGCCACAGGGCATGTTTACACAGTGGGGAAGGGAGGGGACGGAGCCTGAGATGACGTGTGCAAACACGCCCTATGGCGCGTTTTAAGTTGGGGAAATAATTCCCCTTCAATCCTGAGGGCCCCTGGGGGCTAACTAGCCCACCAGGTGCTTCCAGTAAGTGCCACTGAGCTGCATTGCATAGAGGTGGTCCAGGCCGTGCCACTTTTTACACCTCTCTGCAACGCAGCTCTGTGGCGCTTACTGGAGGTAACTAGTGGGCTAGTTGGACCCTAGGGACCCTCAGGATTCAAATGAACTTAATCTCCCAACTAAAAACGGCAACAGGGCGGGTTTACACAGTGGTGAAGGGAGGGGATGGGGCCTGAGTTAACGTGTGCAAACAAGCCCGGTGGCGCGTTTTAAGTTGGGGAAATAATCCCCCTTAAATCCTGAGGGACCCCGGGGGCCAACTAGCCCACCAGGTGCTTCCAGGAAGCGCCACTGCGCTGCGTTGCAGAGAGGTGGTCTAGGCCGTGCCCCTTTTTACATCTCTCTGCAACGCAGCTCTGTGGTGCTTACTGGAGGTACCTAGTGGTCTAGTTGGACCCTAGGGACCCTCAGGATTCAAGGGGACTTAATCTCCCAACTTAAAACGGCCACAGGGCGTGTTTACACAGTTGGGAAGTGAGGGGACGGGGCCTGAGGTGACGTGTGCAAGCATGCCCTGTGGCGCATTTTAAGAGGTAGTTTTAATCCCCTGCCCTATTATATACTAGGGGCTTACAGAGGAGGTCATGCTGATCACAGGGGGACCCCAACACATAGTGTTCCTTAGTGTATGTAGGTGTTTTCACTGTATTCTGAGTGTCTTTTAACATAGCACTGGCTCTAGGACTGGTTAGTCAGACTCAGTTACCACCAGTATCGTCTGAAAAAGTTGAGGGTACAGGATGATTTTGCAACAAGGCTTCTTTCTGCTATTCTGTTTGTTCTTTCTGCATGTTATCCTTCTTCCTGCACTTTCCTTGGTCTTTGAGGACTTCTGTTGCTTCTTTCTGCATTTCTTTTTTTTCTTTCTGTACGTTTTATCTTCTTTCTTCACATGTCCTGTCTCTGTAGGCATAGTTAGAAACTAGTATTTAAAAAACCTTTGAAATTCACTGAAAAAAACATAGGTTTCAGGCACATTATAGTTAGGAATTAGCATTTAGAAAACCTTAGAAATTCACTGACAAAACCATAGGTTTCAGGGGCGTTATAGTTAGCTGGACTTTTCACTCGTACAAAACCATTGAAATTCACCCGTTATAGTTAGTTCAGCTAACTATAACTCGCGTGCCCGCAATGCACTGCTGATGACGTCACATATTACATCACTAATGACATGGTCAGTGACATCACTCATGACATCACTCATGACATCCTAAATGACATCACTGATGACATCATCCTTGTGATAGAGTGGCAGACCTCCTCTCCCCCTACTATAACCTTTGATACACACATTCAAAAATAGAAACTAACATTTTCAAAACAATGGACATACCAATATCACTTACAACAACCTATTCAGTAATTCTAAGATCCACATACACATCCACTCATTCACCAACAGTCCTATACAGTGTCTCATACATGTACTCACTCATCATATGTACTCATCATATGTACTCATACACCTATACATCCTGTTACACAGCGCCACTCATCCATAGAGTTATTCACACACACAGTCACTCATGCTAATAAAGAATCAAACATCCATTTACTTGCAAATACAGTTATACACACACCACCACACTTACTTCTACAGAAACTTACACATACTTAGTCTTTTAAACAATCACTTATAGAAACACATACTTATTCATACAGGAACTCTTTCAATCTCTCACTCTCACATATACTCACTTATATACACCAATAGTCACATACACTAGTTTAAAACATATGTAGTTACTCATAAAGACACTATTGAGACAGTCATTCACTCACTAACACACCCATGCACACACTTATCCACCCATACAGTCCTGCACACATGCTGTCTTCAACACATACAAACAGTGAGTCACTCATTCATGCACCTATGCACTACGTAATACCCCCCACCGAACCATACAGACACTCAGACACTAATACTGATACTCAAAAAAACAACTAATAACCTATATAGACACTCATGTAGCTACTCACCAACCCATGCAGCCACTTATACACAAAGTGAGAGACTGATACAGATATTTACATATTTAAACATTACTCTCTAAGCCATGTATTCACTAAGATACACTTAATCAGTCAGTTATACAATCAATTTTTCAAAAACAATTTTATATCTAACATATATAAAAAATATGTAATTTTCAGAAAAACACACATTCACTGGATTATGTCATCAGTGATGTCATTTGAGATGTCATTAGTGATGTCACTGACCATGTCTTGAGTGATGTAATATGTGACGTCATCAGCAGTGCATTGCGGGCGCGCGAGTTATAGTTAGCTGAACTAACTATAACAGGGGAATTTCAATGGTTTTGTACGAGTGAAAACTCCAGCTAACTATAACGCCCCTGAAACCTATGGTTTTTTCAGTGAATTTCTAAGGTTTTTTAAATGCTAATTCCTAACTATAATGTGTCTGAAACCTATGTTTTTTTCAGTGAATTATATATATATATATTACCTACTGGCGGTCGCCAGTAGGTAGATATAGTTAGGACCTATTTGCCATAGGAAATCCGCAATAATCTATTTGGAATAACGTTGGTGCCGATTGACGAATCTTCGTGAAATTTTCCAAACTTTTGGCCAGCTCTGCTCCGCTCCTATCCTGAAAAGTTTTCACGGTGATTCGTCAAGCGGGGTCCCAAAACACGTTTTCCCCATGCATTTTCCCATAGGACCTTTTGACGCAGCTACAACCCGAGCTGCTGAACGGCATTACACCACATTTGGCGAAGAGGTAGTCCTCAGTTCAGACTTGTGCCTTTTGCTTCAATGGTGTAAATCCGTTCAGTAGTTTCTGACGAAAAATTAGAGTTAAAAGTACATGTATATCTATGGCCTTGAAGGATCCGCGCACCCTCCCCGCACCCTCTCGAGCACGAGCTGTATGCTAATTGGCTGCCAACACTCTGAATCAGGAAGTGTTGGCAGCCATCTTATGCCTTAGTAGAACCGAGGCACAAGAAAACCCCAAAAAAAGGCACAAAACGTGACAAGGGGCCAGGGTAGAAACACCCTGACCCGTAGGCCTGCTCAGGGGGTCCCACAAGGACCCCCAAGGCCAAAAAAAAAATGTTTTTTTTTTAAAAACAGGAGGATGCGTGCTGGATGTGCGGATCCTCCCGATAAGAAAAAAAAATCAAACGCGGACTCCCGCGCTGAATATGGTAATTTACCCCCGGGGGTACCAATCCCCCCCACACTGCCCCGGGGACCACCACCCCTTGGGGCTCGAATATTGTATATGCAGGGGCTCATGGCCCACCCGCAGCCCAAGGGACGGCCACCCCCTGGGGCTTTGTGAACATGAGTGGGGGGGCTCTCAGCCCCCCCAGCCCCTGGGGACTGCCACCCCCCGGGGCTTCTTAACAATGGGTAGGGGGGCTCTCAGGCACCCACAGCCCCAGGGACTGCCACCCCCAGGACAATTTTAAAATAGGTGGGGGGCTCTCAGGCCCCCCCAGCCCCAGGGACCGCCACCCTCCAGGGCAACTTTAATATGTGTGAGGGGACTGCCACCCCCCACGGTTGCTCCTGCAGTGTCCCGGGGTGCCCACCCCGGGACACTGCTGTTTGCAATGGCAGGGCGGGAGCCTCGCGGCTCCCACTCTGCCATTGCAAACTGCTTTTCTTCATTGAAGCGAGAGCAGGGAAACCTGCTCTCGCTTCAATGAAGCAAAGCAGATTGCTTTTCCACATGGGGAGCAGCATGTTAGCCGCTCCCCATGTGGAAAAGCAATTCCGGCTTCCGCAGGAAGCGGGAAGCCGGCTGGGACCGTGGGGGAATTGGGACCCCCCCACTGTCCCCAACGGGGTGGCCAGGCCCCGGGGCATGGGGTATCGGGGGCCATAAGTGGCCCGGGAGGGGGGCAGTACGTCCCCCTCCCCATTTATAAAAAAAAAAAATGCAATGGCTGGCCCCGGGGCCTTAAAGTGGCCAGAGGAGGGGGGCTATGCAGCCCCCTCCATAAAAAGCTAAAAAAAAGTTGGCCTTGCTCCGGGGGATGGGGTCCCTGGGGCAAAATATGGCCTCAGGAGGGGGGCCTTGCGGCCCCCTTCCCGATTAAAGAAAAAAAAACAATTGGGGGCAGGCCCTGGGGGATGGGGTCCCTAGGGCCAATAAATTAGAAAAAGAAGGGGGCCTACATAGCCCCCCTTCTAAAAAAAAAAAAAAAAAAAAAAAAAATAGATAAAAGACAGGATTGGGCCAGAGGCCACGCCCCCTCCTTATGCCACTCTGCTATCGCGCCCCCTGGCACGCTTGCAGAGGGGAAACTAATTCCCCTTGAATACTGGGGGTCCCTGGGGGCCAACTAGCCCACCAGGAACCTCCCGTATGTGCCAGGGGGCTGCGCTGCAGAGAGGTGTAATGGGGCCATGCCCCTTTTTACACCTCTCTGCAATGCAGCTCCATGGCACTTACTGGAGGTACCTAGTTGGCCGCCAGAGGATTTAAGGGGACTTAATCCCCCAACTTAAAACGCGCCACGGGGCGTGTTTGCACAGTGGTGAAGGTAGGGGTCGGGGCCTGAGGTGATATGTGTGCAAACATGCTCTGTGGCGCGTTTTAAGTTGGGGAATTCATTCCTCTTCAATCCAGAGGTCCCCTTGGGGCCAACTAGCCCACCAAGTACCTCTAGTAAGCGCCACGGAGCTGCGTTGCAGAGTGTTGTAAAAAGGGGTGTGACCTCTGAACACCTCTCTGCAACGCAGCTCCCTGGCACATACTGGAGGTATCTGGTGGGCTAGTTGGCCCCCAGGGGACTGCAGCATTGAAGAGGAATTAATTCCCCAACTTAAAATGCGCCACAGGGCGTGTTTGCACATAACATTACCTCAGGCCCTGCCCCCTTCCTTCACCATTTTACAAATATTCCTCTAAAATCAGCCGAACTACGAATTACGATTTACTCACCTGTTATCAGGAGAGAAGCCAGGGCTGCATCTTTTAGCCCAGCACTGACCCTGAAAAGTAATTCTAAGCTTACTTACCAGTAACTTGTATTTCCTTCCATAGTAATCCATTGTGTGGTTTTCACCAGAAAAGTTTCTAAATGTCCATTTTTGAAATGTACAAATATTCCTAACAAATCTGCCGAACTACGAATTCCGATTTACTCACCTGTTATCAGGAGAGAACCCAGTGCTGCATCTTTTAGCCCAGCAGTGACCCTGAAAAGTAATTCTAAGCATACTTACCAGTAACTTGTATTTCCTTCCATAGGAATCCATTGTGTGGTTTTCACCAGAAAAGTTTCTAAGTGTCTATTTTCACAAACTTAAAATATTCCTAAAAAATCGTCTGTATGACTTAAACACATTCTTGCAACTGTTTATAGGAGATTCACCAGTGCTGGATCCAGGATCCGCCATTGAGTAAGAAAAAGTAGCGATAACACTACTTACCTACTAAGTGAATTTTCTGCCGTAGGATAACATTGGTGATTCTATGTGAAAACATTTCTAAGTGTCACCTTTTAAAATACAATAATATTCCTTAAAAATCACTACTGTAACCAAAGCGCTTTTACTCAACTGTTTACAGGAGATGTCCAAGGACTGAATCTAGCATCCAGTCCTGTGGTTAGAAAAGTAATCCATAAAGTAACTAATTGCATTTGACTAGAAATTCACATTGAGCTCAATGTTGCATTGTGTTTGAAATTGTGTTGCCCATTGCAACAACTGTAACTACTGTACTTAAAAGTCTGTTGCCTATTTGCAAAGTATTTAAACTAAAGTAATTTATTCTGAGAAAGTATATTTTGTAATGTAATGTATAATGTAATTATAATGTAATTAAAAAAAATATCCAAAATAAATAGTTTAAAAAATCTAGTAAATCAGTATCAAAAAAATCAGAATAACAGTTAATACATTAAAAATTGTCATTTACAAAATCTTTGAAATTCACTGAAAAAAACCATACGTTTCAGGCCTGATATAGTTAGGAATTAGCATTTAAAAAACCTTTGAAATTCACTGAAAAAAAACATAGGTTTCAGGCCTGATATAGTTAGGAATTAGCTTTTAAAAAACCTTTGAAATTCACTGAAAACCCCATAAGTTTCAGGCCTGATATAGTTAGGAATTAGCATTTAAAAAACCTTTGAAATTCACAGAAAAAACCATAGGTTTCAGGCCTGATATAGTTAGGAATTAGCATTTAAAAAAACTTTAGAAATTCACTGAAAAACAATAGGTTTTAGGGGTGTTATAGTTAGCTGGACATTTCACTAGAACAAAACCATTGAAATTCCTCCGATATAGTTAGTTGTACTAACTACATCTCGCGCGCCCGCAATCCACTGCTGATGATGTCACATATTACATCATTCATGGCATGGTCAGTGACATCACTGATGACATCTCAAATGACATCACTGATGACATCATTCACATGACAATCAGATACACCTCATCATACACTAGTATAACCTTTCAGCACTCACTGTTAAATACAGAGTGCCACATTTAAAACCATTAACACACCAATACAAGTTTTTAAACACCCACTCAGTGATTCGTAGATCTATACACACATCTAATCACTTACCTATAGATTCACTCATACATGCTGTCAATGATCAATAGAACACTATCAAATATACTTTTACACCTATATCGACATTACACACCAGCACACATCCTAATCACTTATGAAGTCATCCTACTCACTTATGTAAACAATGGATCATACTTACTTTTACTTAGCTATACACTTATAAAAACACCACTTCATCTATTCATATAGATAATAACTCATACTTAGTGAGTTATAAAAACACTATTATAAGTATACAGTTATCCATACAGTCACTCATACAATCACTGAGTCTTATGTATACTTATTTATATACAACAACTGACACATACACTGGCCTATTTTTCTAGTTTGTTGGACAAGTACCATTGAGACATATATTGGCTCATCACCACACCCATATAGATATTCACTCACCCAAATAACTGTTATAACATGTAGTTTTAACTTCATATACCTACTGAATGTTACACAATCATCTACTTGTGCATTATCCATGCTCCCCTCACACACACTACTACTCCCATAGTGCAACATTTCTGAAGAAAGGGTTGTGTACCGCCCCATGTTACACTAGTACGAGCCCATTGGTCAGTGAGATCGTTTAAACAGGAGCCCCTCCCTGAGTTCTTCGCTTGGCTTACGAAGCTCTCGTGAACCTCGTTGGATCTCTGCATCATCAGAGGAACCTGTGTTGTATTTTCAGAGTACCGTCGGACCTGCCTACCTGGAAATCTAGAGTTCATCTACCTACCTAATAACTTTCCCTTGGAGAAACTTACGTCGACTCTGGGTTCGGACTGTTCAAAAACCACGGACTAGAGAACGGCAGACGCAAACTCTTTCCTGCCATGAACCCCTCCCCTTGTGGACCATCGAGACGCACACGAGCGAGGACAGGAGCTGTTTTCTTTCTCCCTGAAACTCCTGCGAGTTTCTGTGCTTAGACCGGAGCCTTCGCTGCCTGTATTCAAACCTATGTTCCCCAACACTGAGGGAAGAACTGCAAGCACCAAGAAACGGGTACGTGCTACGCGCTGCTCGTGTGTCCATCTTTCTCCCGCAGCTCTTTCACCATACATTCACGCCCACTACCGCGTCTCCCGCTTTTCGCGGTTATAGAAACTAACGAAGCCTCTCTCCGAAGGATTCCCCCCACAAGTACTCACCGAGCTGACGTTATTTTCATACCTTGGACTCTCTTGAGAAAACTATCAAGCATCGCCATTTGTTTTTGTTATGGTTTTGAAGCCAAGAACGGAGCCGCCTGAGCAGTGCTTTTTTTACTGACGACAGCACAAAACTTTATTGCAACAATCTCTCGTCAGCACCAACTGCTGTTGATAGACTCCTGCTTCTGCATTCATTTTGCTAGGAGCGCCTTCACTTCTCTATATAGAGACTTGCCTCATGTACCCCTTTGGGTGGATTACGATTGAATTGAACATTGAAAAGAAAACCACTTTTCTGTTCTAATGTGAGTATGTGGAGGTACACAACCATTCTTTTTAGGTAGAGGTTGTTCACTGTTCGTTTGTACTTCTCTTAGTTTCTACTACCAGGCTTTAACTCTCACTTTCTGTTCTCTCCCTGTTTGTTATTTTCATCTTCTACAGTGCTGATTATAAATCACCTATCCCGTCCTGCTGAGAGACTTCAGCCTCCTTGGTGGGCTTCCCGGAGGTCCCTTACTTATCCCTGCTCTTCTGTTGGGTATTATTCATCTCTCAGAGGTTTTCCCGTTCTGGAGATGGTATTACCTTAGGGGAGAGTTGAGGTCCTTTCTTCGCTCCCGTGGATGCTGGCAGTTACCCTAGTCTTATGCAAGTAAGTCGTGTAACACGAGTGACACTGAATCAACTATTCGCACATCTTTGGGCTGTCACACACCCCCACCGAACCACACACACATTCACTCTTCCATACAAATACTCAGCTAACTAATCTATAACTAATATAGATTTTCACATAGCTAGTAACCAACTGGTGCAGCAGTTTACACAACAACTGACAAAGTGATACAGATATTCACACAGTTTAGTCACTATCCAATATATTTAGTGAGACACTATAAATTAGTCAAATAAACAGTCAATCACACTGCTACTAAATTCTCCATCCAGAAATTAATATATATATATACACTCATTTTTCACTGCAAATTGCTATATATATATAATACATATTTAAATAATGAACCAAACCACATTCACTGGATGATATCATCAGTGATGTCATTTGAGATGTCATCAGTGATGTCACTGACCATGTCATGAATGATGCAATATGTGACATCCTCAGCAGTGGATTGCGGGCGCGCGAGATGTAGTTAGTACAACTAACTATATCAGAGGAATTTCAATGGTTTTGTTCGAGTGAAATGTCCAGCCAACTATAACACCCCTAAAACCTATTGATTTTTCTGTGAATTTCTAAGGTTTCTTAAATGCTAATTCCTAACTATATGAGGCCTGAAACCTATGGTTTTTTCTGTGAATATATATATATATATATATATATATATATATATATATATATATATATATATATATATATATATATATATATATATATATATATATATATATATATATTACCTACTGGCGATAGCCAGTAGGTAGTTATAGTTAGGACCACGTTTCCATAGGAAAACCTCAACATTCTATTTTGAATAACTTTGGCGCCGGTCGACGAATCCTCGCGAATTTCTCAAAATAGGTGGGGCGCTACGCTCCGCTCCTACCCTGAAAGTCTCGGGGGGATTCGTCAAGCGGGGGCTGAGATAAAAGGGGGGTCCCAAAACGCGTTTTTCCCATGCATTTTTCCATAGGACCTTTAGAACGAGCTACAGCCCGAATGGCTGAACAGAATTACTCAAAATTTGGCAGAGAGGTAGTCCCTAGGTCAAGGAAGTGCCTTTTGTAGGTTTGGTGTAAATCTGTTCAGTAGATTCTGAGAAAATAGCCTTTAAATCAATATATATATCTGAGCCAGCTTACGGTACGCTTACCGTACGCTTACGGTAAGCGTACGGTGGCGTGCGCGAGCGCGATTCTGATTGGCTCTTAGATCTTAGTAAACATTCGAATCGGCCGAAACCAGGAAGCGGCGGCCGCCATTTTGTCTCTCGCACTGAGAGAGATTTTTAAAATCGGAAGCCCAAAAACATGTAAAGGGGCTGTTTTGACAACTCCCTCCCACATAGTCATGTTGAGGGAGTCCCCAAACATCCCCCAAGTGCAAAAACGGTTTTATTTTTTTTTCGGCAATTTCGCGGGGTACGCTTACCGTACGCTTACGGTAAGCGTACGGTAAAAAAATAAAAATAAAAAAAACACTATCCACACTTACCCCACCCCCTGTGCTTTTGGTGGCCGAAGGCCACCAAATGTGCTGGGCTTATTACAATGGAAAAAAACACTATCCACACTTACCCCACCCCCTGTGCTTTTGGTGGCCGTAGGCCACCAAATGTACAGGGCTTATTATAAGGGAAAAAAACTTAGCATTTAAAAAACCGTACTAATTCACTGAAAAAACCATAGGTTTCACACACGTTATAGTTAGGAATTAGCATTTAAAAAACCTTGCAAATTCACTGAAAAAACCATAGGTTTCACACATGTTATAGTTAGTGGAAATTTTACTGATAAAAAACCAATGAAATTGCCCCGTTATAGTTAGCGCAGGCAACTATAACTCACGCGACCGCAATCCTCTGCTGATGACATATGTGTCTTTATGAAAAAAAAATATTTGTAATATATGTATAGCTAAAAATGTATGGAAGAAGACATGGGCAAATAAGTGTCTAAATACAGTATTAGCATCAGCAGAGGATTGTGGTCGCGTGAGTTATAGTTGCCTGCGCTAACTATAACGGGGCAATTTCATTGGTTTTTTATCAGTAAAATTTCCACTAACTATAACATGTGTGAAACCTATGGTTTTTTCAGTGAATATATATATATATATATATATATATATAAAAAGGAAAACCAAAGTCCTGGAACGATCCTTAGTGGGATCCAAAAGCAGGTACGGACCACAACGTGGAAGATAAATTCTTTTATTGAAGTTGCAGATTAAAGTGCATAGTGCATGGAAATATCACGCAAGTGCTCAGCCTGACGCGATTCGACTGCCCCACGGCAGTCTTGATCACATGACGCGCAGGACCAATCAGTGACTATATATAAGGTGACTAATAACATGACCGCTTAGATAATTGCCAACACAGTTTACGAATGAACATAAACATAGGACTGTGATCTTTTAAAAGAAATACAAATACTTATATATATATATGTAAATTGAGATGTCATCAGTGATGTCACTAACCATGTCATAAATGATGTGATATGTGATGTCATCAGCAGTGCATTGCGGGCTCGCGAGTTATAGTTAGCTGAACTAACTAATAACGGCCGAATTTCTATGGTTTTGTACGAATTAAATGTCCAACTATAACATCACTGAAACCTCTGTTTTTCAGTGAATTTCCAAGGTTTTTTAAATGCAAATTTCTAATCATAACATCCTTGAAACCTTTTTTTTTTCATTGAATTTCAAAGGTTTTTTAAATGCTAATTACTAACAATAAAGTCCCTGAAACCTAAGGTTTTTTTCAGTTAATTTCAAAGGTTTTTTTAAATGCTAATTTCTAACTATGCCTACAGAGGTTGGACATGTGCAGAGAGAGGAAGAAAGGCACAGAAAGAAGCAAGTGAAATGCAGAAACAGGCAACAGTAGTCCAGAAAGATAAAGAAAGGTGCAGAAAGAAGCAAGAGATTTGCAGAAAGGGGTAACAGAAGTCCAGAAAGATGAAGAAAAGTGCAGAAAGAAGCAAGAGATATGCAGAAATAACCAACAGAGGTGCAGAAAGAGACCTTTTTGAAAAGTCATTCTGTGCCCCCAACTTTTTGCTGATGGGTACTGGTGGTAATTGACTCTGACTAACCAGGCCTAGAGCCAGTAGTATGGTAAAAAACACTTAGAATAATGTGAGAACACCTACATACATAAGGGAACACTATGCGTTGGGGTACCCCTGTGATTGGCATGACCTGCTCTTCAAGGCCCTAGTACATAATAGGCATGGGGATAAAAACTACCTCTA
This sequence comes from Triturus cristatus, assembly GCF_964204655.1. Classification (NCBI taxonomy): domain Eukaryota; kingdom Metazoa; phylum Chordata; class Amphibia; order Caudata; family Salamandridae; genus Triturus; species Triturus cristatus. Next base: position 1,799,596,892 of record NC_140590.1, read on the forward strand.
AGTCAGAGGTGCATAAAGATTCTTATATAAGTAGTAGTCATGTTTGCAGAGTGGTAGAGAATGGGTGCTGGGCCTTCGACCAGCGCTCAGGAGTTCTGCTGTGTAGGACTTACAGGAGGTACCAGGAGGGCTTCTTGGACCCCGAAAGTCCCTCAGGAGTAAAATGGACTTCATCCTCCATCCCGTAGTCTGCCATGAGGCACATTTGCAGAGTGGTGGAGAAAGGGGGCATGGCCTCAGAAGAAGTCTTAGAAATCCTACTGTGTGGGACTTACTGGAGGTAACAAGAGGAATGGTTGGCCCCCAAGGACATCCTATTACCTCCAGTAAGTACCACACAGCAGGATATTCCCCTTGAATCCTGAGAGTCCCTGGGGGCTATTTAGCCCACCTTTACCTCCAGTTAGCGCCTTAGGGCTGCATTGCAGAGAGGTGGTCCGAGGCCAAGCCCCTTTTTAGATCTCTCTGCAAGCGCTCTGTGGCGCTTACTGGAGGAACCTAGTGGGCTAGTTGGACCCCAGGGACCCTCAGGATTCAAGGGAACTTAATCCCGCAACTTAAAACGCACCAGGGGATGCATTTGCACAGTGGTGCAGGGAGGGGGCGGGGCCTGATGTGACAAGGGTGCAAACACGCCCCGTGGCATGTTTTAAGTTCGGGTATTAAGTCCCCTTGAATCCTGAGGGTCCATGGGGGCCAACTAGCCCACCAGGTTACCTCCAGTAAGTGCCACAGGGCTACATTGCAGAGAGGTGGACCGAGGCCACGTCCCTTTTTACACCTCCCTGCAACACAGCTCTGTGGCACTTACTGGAGGTACCTGCTGGGCTAGTTGGCCCCCAGGGACCCTTAGGATTCAAAAGGACTTAATCCCCCAACTTAAAACGCACCACGGGCGCGTTTGCATAGTGGTGAAGGAAGGGGACGGGGCCTGGTGTGACAAGTGTGTACAAGCGTAGGGGTTAAAATTACTATTCCAACTCCAGTGAATGTAGCAGTGTGGAAAATGTAGGATAGCTTAGGGGTTAAATGAACATACTTATTAATTAAATAATTTTTGTAAAATAAATAACATATTAAAAATATATTAACTAAAAAATGTATAACAAATAGCAATACAATTAAATTAATATTTACTTAAATAACATTAAATAAGTTCCCACCCTATTCCCCCGTAAACACACAACCCGCTAAACATAGCAAAGAACACTTAATTTAATTATAAATTAATCAATTAATAAAAATTAATTACCAATTAATAATTAATTAACAAAAAAATAATTATCAATAACAACAGATAAAAAAATATTAGTTAATGAATTATTTTTAAGTTTGAGTTTATTGAAGGAAAAAAGAAATAGGGGGTGGGGGGAAGGGGATATAATCAATATGGTAAGCATTACACATAATAAGCAATACAATAGAAGCTCTCAATAAAAGCAAATATGACAAGCATGAAAAATACAAACAAACCTTTGTATAAGAAAGAAAAAATATCATATAATACAATAGAACTTGATATCATAAAAAAAGGCAATAATGTAGCAAGAAAATCAAATCATGGTGGCTTACGCACCTCAACTGTGTCAGGGTCTGGAGAAGCATGTGCTGGAGCAGAGGAGGAGAGATAGGATACCAAAGGGAACCAAATCAAGTCACGTTTAACTGCTAGGGAAACGGGAGATACGTAATTAGTATCTAGGCGATGATGGAAGCAAACTGCATTCCACCAAGAGTGGTAGGAGACATTTGCAGCCTGTTTCCAATTAGAAGTAATGGTATTAAAAGCCACAGCAATTAAAAGGTCAAGTAATAGATAATGGGGGGGGCGATCGTGGAAGGCTTATTGATAGGGAACCTAGAAAAACTTGCAAAGGGGAGAAGGGAATCTGAAATTGGAATATCTTTTGTATTTGCTTCCAGACTAGGCACCAAAACGTGGAGATAGAAGGGCATTCAAATAACATGTGTTTGAGATCTGCATCGGGACAGGGACAGGACCAACAAATAGAGGATGTGTCAGGTGAAAAACGGGATAAAGTGTGTGGAGTGCATAAAGTTCTGGTATAAATAAAATATAAGGTTTGGGTAGTATTAGCAGCTCTAGAGGTTTTATGAAGCTTAGCCCATATTTTGTCCCAAAAAGGTAATGGCCAATCCTGAGCAAGATCCAATTCCCATGCAATCTCAATTTTAGATTTTAGTCTGTTAGTGGAGTATCGAAAAGAGTTATAGATAGCAGAGGCTGATGGAGATGTTTCCAATAATGAGGAGGTAGCTTTGCGGTCCAAAGGAATAGCGTTAGATGGAGCCAAGGAGCGAAGATATAAGATCAGGACAGGGAGAAGGGCATTGTATTGTGATCGAGCAGAGGAGGGCAGTGAAAAAGAGGATTTAAGAGCTTGAAAAGAGAGAGGAGTGTCTTGGGAAATTAGTTGGGAGATCCAACACAGTCCTTTAGAGTACCATGTCTTCCAAAAAATAGTGCGATTATGTATTTTGAAGAGAAAGTTGTGCCATATCGGTTGTTCGTGAAGGGAAAGGAGAGAAGGATAAGATGATGATATATAAGGGAAAAGAAGAGTGCGAGAATGAGATATAACAGGTGAACGAAAGCGAACCAAGGGAGACGTGAAGGATAAATATTCGCGAAAAGTAAAAGGGGAAAGAAAAGAGGATTCCATGCTTAACCAGACGGGCGGATAATACGGGAGGTCAGAAGAGAACCAACGGATCGATTGCTTCAAAGAAAAAGCTCGATGATACTCTCTGAAATCCGGAAAACGCACACCAGACTGGGCCTTATCCTTGCGCAATGAAGCCAAAGCTATCCGGGAGCGTTTACCATTCCATAAGAATTTCAGCAACAAGGAGTCAATCCGTCTGAAGAAGGAAACTGTAATATGTACTGGAAGCATGGAAGTGGTATATAGAAGAGGAGGCGATAACATCATTTTTATAGAATTGAGCCGACCCCACCAGGACAGAAAGAGCGGGTTCCAACGTTGGATAGCCGTGTCCATTTTCTTGAAGATATAATCAAAGTTAAATTTGAGGGTATCAGACAAGAGAGGGGCGAACCAAACACCCAGGTATTTGATCTTAGATGGCTGCCATGAGAAACCCGTTTGGGAAAAGAGATGCTTTTGACAGATAGGGTTTAGAGGTAGAATCTCGCATTTATCAGCATTGAGACGATAGCCAGAAACCGCGGAGAAGGAAGACACCTGTTGGAGAAAGGAGGGCATAGAGGAAATAGGATCAGAGCAATAGAAAAGAATATCGTCAGCATGGACCGACAGTTTAACCTGACGTGAACCGAATTTAAAACCAGAAATACTGTTGTCCATACGAATTCTGGTAAGAAAGGGTTCCAGGGCTAGAACAAAAAGTAAGGGGGATAGAGGACAGCCTTGTCGTACACCCCTGTGTAATGAGAAGTAGTCCAAGGTCCTTCCGTTGACAAAGATGGAAGCCTGGGGATTAGAATAGAGTAAAGAAATAATAGAGATGAATTTGGAGGAAAAGCCGACCCAGCGCAGGGCCTGAAACATAAAGTCCCAACCAATCCTGTCAAAGGCTTTCTCCGCGTCTAAAGAAATAGCCGCGAAGGGAAGTGACAAAGAGGAAGCCTTGCTAAGAATATTAAGAAAAACACGAGAATTGTCAGACGCGAGGCGGCCCTTGACAAAACCTGATTGTTCAGGACCAATGAGATCAGGTAAAAAGGGATCCATGCGTAGTGCTAAAAGTTTTGCCAAAATCTTGTAATCCGTATTGACCAGGGAAATTGGTCTGTAGTTTTTGCATAACGAGTGGTCCTTATCTTCCTTGGGAATTAGACAGATTAAAGCCTGTTGGAAGGTACCACTGGAAGAACCCGCTGCAAGGAAGGATTGGAATAAGAGTAATAGTTTAGGGAGAAGTAGAGAGGCGAAGTGGCTGTAAAATTCAATAGTGAACCCATCAGGACCTGGAGATTTACCGTGTCGTAATTTAGAAACGGCATGAGAGATTTCAGAAAGCGTAATGTCCCGTTCTAGGTCAGTGAAATCTACATGAGAGGCCGGGGGGGAGGAAGTGAATGAAAATATGAACGAAGATCTGTAGTTTTCGGGGATGAGTTCGGGGGTGTAAAGATTGTCATATAATTTAACAAACTCAGAAAGAATATCTTGATCCTTAAAGCAAGAGTCTCCAGCGGAAGTCTTAATGGACTCAATCTTTGTGCGCTCTTTCCTTATCTTTAAGTAATTGGCCAAAAGTTTCCCCATTTTGTTTTTACCTCCATAATATCTGGAATTACAGTTTAACAAAAGGTTAGAGGCAGCCTCAGTTGTAAACCTATTGAAGGAGATTTTCGCATCAATAAGTTTTTTAAGAGAGGTCTCAGATTTAGAAGCATGATAGTCAAGCTCCAAAACCTTAATATTGGCTAAAATGTGCTTGGACTTGGTTTCTCGAAGTTTCTTTCGTCTGGCTACAAAATTAATAATAAAACCCCTAGAGGCTGCATTAAAAGAATCCCAAACAGTAACAAAAGAGGAATCAGGGGTATGGTTGAGAAGAAAAAATTCAGTGGCGAAGGCAGTGAATTCAGAACAAAAAGTCGGTTCCGTAAGCAAAGCATTATTGAAACGCCATCTGCCAGAGTGAGGGGAAAAAGGAAGTAGATCAAGGTACACATGAATTGGGGCATGGTCCGAGATTAGGATAGAACCGATATCAGAGCGAATAGCGTGTTGGGATAAGGATTTACTAAGGAAAATATGGTCAATGCGGGACTGCGATTGATGTGGAGGGGAGTAAAAACTATATTCTCTAAGATCAGGATTACATAGTCTCCAAATATCTACCAAGGCATTATTTTGAAAGGCGCTAACAAATTGAGAGTGCATCCTAGAGGGGACAAATTTAACATTGGAGTGGCGGTCAAGGAAGGGATCAACAACTTGATTACAGTCTCCCCCGATAAGAATACAATCTCCAGAGAGGGAGGACAGCTTAGTTGAAATAGAGGGTCAGAATGATTTATTAATTCCAGTTGGGGCGTACACATTAAAAAGAGTGATAGGAATATTATCTATAAGCAATGTAACAATAACCCACCTACCATCAATATTGCATTCATGAGAAATTGAAGAAACATTTAACTTTTTATGTAATAAAATCACAACACCATTTTTCTTGGAAACCGTGGGGGAGCAAAAAACATGACCCACCCAACAACGTTTAAGTTTCAAAGCCTCCGATTCAGAAAGATCTGACTCCTGAAGGAGGGCAACATCAGATTTAAGTCTCGCTAAATGTGATAAAACCCTTTGCCTTTTAATGGGGTTGTTTAAACCCTTAACATTCAATGATGTAACACGGAAAGGAATAGCAAAGAGAGACAACTGACAGCATCTTGCTTGTTATTGCAGAAAAAATAATTTGAACAAACTGAGAAGATTTAAACGAAGTGATGAAGGGGAAAGGGCAGAAGGAGAAAAAGCGAAGAGGGAAAAAAGGAAAGGAAAGAAAAGAAAGAACCGTTATGAGAATGATACTGAGTACAAGAAGAGGAAGGGACAAGGAGGGGTAGAGAGAGGAGAGGGAGAGCAAAAAAAGAGAGGAAAGAGAAAACGGTAAGAAATCAGTTATAGAAAGAAGGACAGAGACAACAACCAACAAAAAGACAGTACACGTTCGAGACGAACGACTGAGAAACATACTTACGGAACGAAAAACTCAAAAACGAGGATGGGGCGATGGCGCTGGGAGACAGCGACGACAACATCCAGAGCATACAGACAGACATCAAATACCATGGCTCCAAAATAGCACTGCATAAAAAATAACATGGCACATCAGGGAGGAGGAAAGAAATGTCTGTAGAAACAAAAGAGATATGCGATGAAAGGAAAAGACGTGTCACAGGGAAATAAGAAGATACTAACTACAATTGAGCTATGCTACACCTCACAACACCCCAGAGGGAACACATGAGAGTAAAACATCTGTCGGAAGAAGAGACAGTCATGGTTAAACAACATGGACGCTAACGGAGAGACAACAGAATCATAAACCATCGAATTCCAATAAGGAGGAGCAGGATTTGTCAACCAGGTCTGGATACATCCATAACGTCTGGGCCATGTCGTTGGAGAAACGCCTGTAAGGCCGCAGGATCTTCATACGTGGTTGTTCTGTCCTTATAGGTGACCTTGAAGAGACAAGGATGTAGTAGACCATATCTGGCGTTTAGGGCCCGCAACTGAGGCCGCATGTCCAAAAATTTCTTCCTACGGTCTGCAGTAGCCTTGGAGACATCTTGTGATAGATAGAGGCGATGTCCTTCCCACGTAATTTGTTTCTTGAGCTTGGCGGCTGAGAGGACCTGTAAGAGGTCAGTGAATTGTAGGAATAGCATGATGACACCTCTGGGTTTACTAGTGGTCCTCAGACCAAGGCGGTGAGCTCTTTGAATATTGACGGAGGTTAAAGTTGGAGCATCTAAAATCTTAGCCAGAAAGGATTGGAAGAAGACGGTGGGGTTTGACCCTTCTGTAAGTTCTGGAAGACCATAGAGGCGTAGGTTATTCCTGCGATTCCTGTTTTCCAAATCCTCCGTCTGGCGTTTAAGTAGAAGTATCTCCTTCTCCATTGACGGAATGTTGGAACAAGAAGATTGCAAAGAGTCTGTGTAGGATTCCAAGGTCTGAACACGCGACTCCAAAGATGACCATTTTTCCTGCATGGCCTCCATGTTCTTTGTGGTAGACTCCATAAAGGGTTTGAACGCACGAAGCTCTTCCAAAATTAGATCCATGGAAGCAGATGAGGAGTTACTCCCTGGGGATGGTGGGTCCTTCTTCAAGCGTTTAGAGGAAGCTAGAGAGGATGACAGATTTTCTTTATTGCGCGCTTTTGGAATGGCTCCCCGTATTGGATCTGCTTTTGGTGTTGTGGCGTCCACCATGTCTCGAGGAGAAGAATCTGAATCCGAGTCCCCAGGTAGTTGAGAAGGAGCAGTCAACTTTAAATTCCAGAGTTTCCCCATGAAGATTTGTGCAGAAATCGACGTTTACTGTCCCGGGGAACGGCAAACAAAGTTTCTGAGGATGCACGATATGTCCGTGAAACGAGCCTGTAATCAGTCACAGACCAAAAAGCCTATGAACGCAAGTTGTCATGCCGTTTCCGGGAGCTTACTCTGACGCAGCCTCTCCCATCGGGTATTGACCACGTCCCCTCAAAACTCGGAATGATACAGTAACACAGGTAACAGGCACATATGTCATCTTTTGCAAGTTCCAACTGCATTCACAGTAACAGGCCTTCAGGTGTCAGTAAAAGACAAGAAGAGCGCACCATACATCAAGAAAAAATTCCTTCAGTCTACTCACACCTTCTGTTGAAATTATCTGAAATTTTGATATTACATTTCTCCCCATCTGCAACATTCCACGGAATAAACTGCGAATCTTTTAAGATTGGGAGGCAGACTGAAGCTTACAAAAAAGTCTGTGAGGTTGGCTGCATCAGAATAGTGTTACTATTAAGGATTAGGTGCAATTGGATATAAAAGATGTTTTCCCCCACAAAAGGAACAAAGTGAAACACTCCACAGAAACCATTCCATTCCTGGTTATGAAATTATTGTTCTTGACATGTTTGAGGCAGTTGGACACTAGATGGCAGCATAGAACTGTTGAACAAAGAAAAAACAATCAAAAAATCATACTTCTGAGGGCTTGTTCAAACAAAACAAGCTTCACGGGGAAAACGAGTGCTTATTGTGTAAAAAAACGACAAGAGAGGAAGCAATCCATTATGTCAGCAAGCAGAAGTTCCAGGCAATTAAGGAGAATGTCCGCGAAGCATGAAGAGCTCTGTGAGGACAATGCAGTAAAATTCCTGTCAGCGCGTGTCATGAAATGGCGGCCGTTACTGTGACGGAACCGCTCAGCTAAACAAATAAAGATAGTGGCTCTTACATGACGTTTCCGCTGCTTAAAAGCCCTTCATTGAGTGCAGCTCCTCTTCCGACGAGCGGGACGCGTTGACAGGGGTCCGTATATGCGGTCAACACCGCGATAGGATCGTCGTTCTCCCCCGCAACCAGGGAGATCTAAGCAGTGTCCACCATCTTCTACGGGCGCAAGCCACGCCCACCTAATTAATGAATTATAATTAAATTACTTCCCACCCTATTCCCCTGTAAACCCACGACCCGCTACACATAAAAATTAACATAATTACATTAATTATCAATAAATTAGTTAATACAAATTAATTAATAATGTATTAACAATACATTAATTAACAATAACAATAAAACAATATAATGATAAGTAAATCAATTATTAAAAATTAATTAGCAATTAATAATTAATTAACAATAAATTAATAATCAATACCAATAAATAAAAACATATTAATTAATTATAATTAAATTACTTCCCACCGTATTCCCCTATAAACCCACAACCCTCTCTGATACTAAAACACAACATTCACCAATTTCTAAACATTTAATACATATATTTAAAAATAATAAAAATACATTACAAAAAATGTTAAACATACATATAAAATACATACTAAAATACATAACACTAAAATAAATATCAATATTATTAAAAACAATATTTTTGCTAACAATATTACTAACTTCGATATTTAAAAAAACCAACATTACTTACCTTAAGGTCGATATTCTGTTCACCGATATTTTTGACATCAATAGTCTGCCCCTACGATATTAAAAACTCGATATTACTGTAGGTCGATATAAAAAAATCTATATTTTGACTGCTCACCACCTTTAGGATCCTGAGAAGTGATGTTAGACAATCCATAGTGTTTGCAGTCTCAAAATGTCTGCTATATATGTGGAGGTTCGGGCACGAAAAGCTTGCAGTATAGTGAGCTATCCTTTGCAGGCTGCCAGATTTTTAAACATGTATTTTTTTAATTATATTGTTCGAACTTTGTATATTGCAATGATGTTATGGGATTACATTTTTTAAATCCTATTTATGTATTTTTATTTTATTAATTTTATGTACTTTTTACAGCCATGGACTGTTGTGCTTTTATGGCTTGTAGTCAAATAAATATTCAATGATGATGATGCTATAGATATCCATATTGTAATACAAATGGGTGCTGGGAATCATTTTACATGTATATGACATAGGTATAGAGTTTTATAGAATTTCAACCCTGCTGTGCCTGCTCTCCTTTAGATGAAACAATATAAGCAATTCAGTATATACTGATTGAATTTAATATGAATGTAGAGTCATCCTTTCTTTAGCCAACTTGTCATCAAGTAGAACTCTCTTGTGAGCCATATCTGAGCATAATGAGATAAGTGACAACAGGGATATTAGACACACATCACATTACTTCTCACATATCATTCAAAATGTATTACTATGAGACTTTTATGAAGTGATTATTAAGTGTACTTACCAGGGACTGCCATGTGTGGTGCCTGACCATATGTTACACCTGTATGTGGCACACAGAGTCTGTGTTTTCTGGGCAACGTCACAGGGCTTGACATGATATGAGTGTATTTAGTTTACACTCTAGTTGACACATGTAATGAACAACATATCCTAATTCAGGTTACATTTTTGAGATTATTGATGGTTTCTTTGCAAACTGCCAATGGGTTGGCGGATCGCAATGTACTAAATGGGACCGGATTCTGGCCATAATTAGTTTGTGCTGGTGGTATGTGCCCCATGATGTTGTCACCTTGCAAATGCAGGTAACTATGCTCCGGTGGGTGTATCTTTTCTGGCTGTATGTGGTAAAAATCAAAGAAGTCAACTGACAATAACAAGAAATTATGATTATGTCAAACATTTCTCTTATTTGATCAATTGCATTTACAAGACAAAGGTGATGGTTACTAAATCAGGCACATTTTAAAGTGCCTTATACAAGTGGAAAATGAAATCACCAGCATTGAAGGGTGACTGTTTGCAAAAGAGAAATTGGAAATTAACATTTTATCACAAAGGATTCTGGGACTTGTAGTACAATAGAAGAAATTAGACACCTGAGATTCTAAAGCACCATAAATATAAGCACAACCTGAAGTAGCTTCCATACTCACATTTGCAGTGTATTGATCACATGTATCATGGTAAGTCATTGTTTAAATCAGCACATATTACCTGGCACCACATTAGTGTCATCATTTATAGACAGCCCATGCAGCAGGTGGGGATGCATGGTGGAGCAGACGTTCCTTGTCAAGTTGTGTGAGAAAAGACGGGTTCCAGTTTATTCAACAGGGTAAGCTCTGGTCACCTCTATCTTGGTGAACTTCTCCTTTACTTGTCTCATCACTCTCATCCTGCTACTTCTTTTTGACACCTGTGACTGTCTAGACATTGTCCTCCAATTCACTGACTGTAGATGACAACTGTTGCCATAAGACTGCTTTCTGTGTTGCACTACTAAGGGATGGAGGTAGAAAAGTTAGTTTTTTTCTAGTTCCAAACTGCAAATGTTACAATCATGTTGGTCTTCTCCTCAGGGTAGTTGTTCTTCATCCTCAAGTGTAGCATGCTGATGGCAAGGCAAGGCACAGAGCAGGCATCTGAAGTGTAGGAGCCTTAATGTGTGCTTCTTGTATGTGGTTCGAAGTGCAGGTTTTGTAGGTTATCTAATTGTCTGTAGTTGTATGATATTACACTTCCTCTACCTTGAGTGCAGAGATTCCACCTTGAGAACGGAGATTCTGCCTCGAGTCTGGAGATTCCGCTCTGAGTTTTGAAATTCTGCCCCAAGTGGCAAAACTCTGCCCTGAGTGCAGAAACTACACAGTGCATGAAAATACTACTCATAAGCCCCTTTGTGAATACTGAAAAGTCATAAAGTTAGACTTTTGGAATAACTATTCATTCGTGAACCGGGCCCATAATGTTTTAGTGAAAAACTCACTAAGATAAAAATTCAAAGTGATTGCAAGATTTACCCTGATAATGTGATTCCTTGTTCCCAGGAATTCTGAAATTTACTGAGCTCCTCCTTTATTACCGAGGTTGGATCTAGTTATGAAAACCAATTTGAGTTTATGAGGCCCCAGACACCCTGGAGTTTCTAAACAGGGCAAATGATGGTTCTGTTTTGGATCTTTACCCAGTAGAGAATACTAAAAAAATGTATCTTGTCTCTACGGCTCTGATAATTAATTTGTCAGTTTCTCCTTAACATCAGCTATTGTCCCTCAAACATGCAAAATGAAAATTCTATTCACCCCTTTGAAGAAGGTTAATCTTAATTCAGATAACCAAGAAAAATAAATTATTTTTATTAATGTTATACTTTTATTTATTTTTAGTTATGTAAAAATCATATTTTTATATGTAATGTTTTAAATTTAGTATTAATATTTTTATATTATTAATTGTTTATAGTAAATGTTTTTTATATACAATTTTAATAAAAGAAATTGTTCATCATTATGTAAAATTAGTTTAAGTTAATTATTTTATAAATTGAAATACCTGTATTTCATTAATTGCCATAGGTTTTGCTTTAGATAAATGTTTTTGTAGTTATTTTTTTCTCACATGGAGTTAAGAATAAATATAATTTCTCTTTGAAATTGTGTTTTCCTAAATTAATTATAATTAGTAGAAATGGCGATTTAAAGTTACAGCAAAAATGTGTTTCTAGGCTGCAATCCCAACTTACCTTATTTATGTTGTATGGTTTACATTTTGGGATATTAATAAAGGCTTTCTCTTATATATTATTTGATACCTGAGTCCAGCACTTTATACAATGTGGTTGGTTTTGGAGTAGGAATAATTAATTTGAAGCCCTTAAAGTCTACCACTTTCCCCAATGTGGTTAAGGGAGTGGAGGGAATTGTAAATTTGAATTCCACAAAGTCACACAGTTTCTCTAACAGGGAATAGCAAATATGAACCCCTCCACCCAAAGTCCAGCACTTTTTTCATTCTTGTTATGTGGTAAACAGCCTGATTTAGATGTTGGTGATAACAGCCCCTATGCCGCTTTTTTAGTGGTTTAACTGTCGGCCTACTTGCGTCTGCCCACCTGATTTAGATGTTGGTGGGACGATGAACTAAAGACCAACTGAGTCCTGCTGACTCCGCAGCATTTCTCTCCCATCTTAATGATGTCAGAGCCAAAATAGGCTGGTGGCAGGAGTCCAGCCATGATTCCCGCTGAACTAATCAAGATGAGCCTTTTTGCCGGGGAGACTGTGGTAGGAAGTGCTCCTACTTTGAGATGGCGAATCAGAAGGAAATGAGGTAAAAACATATCTATTTTCCTGTTTCCAACTTCCATTTTCATCTTGAACCCCATTGTCCAGGTCCCTCCTTCACTGCAACAACCTGACCACAATGACAAACCACTCCATTTTCAGAGGGGTCAAAGGTACGTTTTTTATACTTATCTTATAATTAATGGTGTGTTATCATTTGCTGTAGCCTTGTGTATTTTTGCATTGTTCTTACATGCACTTTTATTATATGTCATGCATAAGTGTTCATCTTACCACCCATCCTGGTAAAATGTACACACCTGTGTTGACATATAAAAGAAAAATCTAGATTTGGTGGTGGTGGTTGTAGGAGTTTTGTTCATGGTGCCTGTGGGTGTGCATTCAATAGTGTGGGTATGTTGTTTGTGTGGCATGCCAACGTAAATATAAGGGACAGAACACATCTCCTACAACTGTATGAGAAGCAAACAAAACACGTAAGTGTATTGACAAATTAAATGTAGTACTTACCAGTTTCCACTGCACCAGGGACTCACTCCATTGCCAAACCATTGCCAAACCACAGCCATGCATTAAAATATGGTGGACGGGACTCCATCAACTCAATTGTGTACTAGAGACCACCATGGTGGCGTGACGACAATAGCCCCACCAACATCTAAATCAAGCCCTAAGTATGAATGGTAAATTTAACAAGGAGTGGGCAACTGGCATAAATTCCTGTAGAGTAGTTCTGCACAATTACTAAAAACATAACATAAAATTATGTGGCAAGCATTCTGTGCTTGGAAAAGTACTTTAACAGCCTATTTGGGTAAAAGTTAAACTCAATTTTTTTATTTCAAGTTGATTTCCAGTTGCTAGCTTTCTGATTACTGTTGCTCGCAATGTAGTTTTGCGTTAAAAAACTACCAGAATGGTCTGCTCAGATAATAAAATCTACCTGAAAAAATTGTTGACCAGCTGATTTAAAGACAGTGCAACTTGTGTTCAAAATGCTGCTGTTCGCACTCGTTTCACTCAAAAATTACCTGATTGGTATGCTCAGATAACAAAATGTACCTGATATGATGCTCACTTTCAAAAATTACCCGCATGGTACATATGGTGTTAAAATTACTACCCAAAATTATGCAGTGTGGAGTAATTGGGTAATCCCTGTCATTTTGCATAAATGTCATCACTTACAATTGCCAATTACACCAGCATAATTACATTTTTGCCAGCCCGGATTTTAACCTCCACAAAGTCTAATGCATTTGCCAGTTAGGTACGTTTTGAGAGGGAATACTATGGGGCCGATTCCGATCCGTTAAAAATTTCCCCCGTACGAATCGTATCCGTTTTTTTGTTACCGTACGAATCGTACAAGTCCCGTACAAACTGGCAAGTACAATTCATATGTTAAAAAATCCATACGAATCGCATTGGGAAAATACCCCGACACGTCCTCGGGTCGGAAAAAGTGTCCGACACGTCCCCGGACATTTTTACCTACAAATCGGGAAACTGAAGTCCGAGCGCACAAGTACGATCCGTCCCGTCCGTCCGAATGCACAACCGTATGGAAAAAAACACCGTACGGTGCGAACTCCCATAGCAACTATGGAGACATCCAAATAGTTGCCCGCATACGCGCTAAACACCCCCCCAGCACACCCCCCCACGTACGCGCCATACCCCAGCACCCCCCATGTCCGCGCCGTACCCCCACCCTACCCCGTAGGTACGGAGCGTACCCCCAAAGGTACGGAGCGTACCCCCCCTATGTACGGTGCGGACCCCCACGTACCTACGGGGTGGTGGTACGCTCCGTACCTACGGGGTGGGGTGGGGGTACGCTCCGTACCTACGGGGTGGGGGTACGCACCGTCCATAGGGGGGCTGGGGGTACGGTGCGTACATACGGGGGGGCGGGTGTACGGCGCGTACATACGGAGGATGGGGGTACTGCACGTACATACGGGGGGGCTGGGGGTATGTGGTGGGGGACGGTGCTTACATATGGGGGCTGGGGGTACGCACCGTCCATACGAAGGTGGGGGTACGCACCGTCCATATGGGGGTGGGGGCACACACCGTACCCCCAGCAACCTGAATGTACGTGCCGTACCCCCAGCCCCCCCCATGTACACGTCGTACCCTGGGTCCACGTATGTACGGCATGTACCCCCAGGCCCCCACACCCTGTCCGTGCCTGTACGCACCCTACCCGAGGCCCCTACACCAGCACCCTCACCCAGGCGTGTGCATGTACGAGTCGTACCAAGCCATAGCAAATGTGAGCACTGTACAACAACATGGCTGATGTACGCACCGCACAGACGCGAAAAGCACACGTACTGAACAAGGACACTGCGAAACACCACAAGGAGAGTCAATTCGAATCGCACAACACCACAAAACACGTCCAACAAGCCCAAAGACACCCAATACACTGACCTGCAACAGCCAAACAGGTAAACAGAGGCCCAAAACACAACCACCCCTTATAACACACCCACCCAAAGTTCAAACACAGCCACACCCACAAATGGACAAATAAAAAGTGCCCACACACACAAACCATGAGCCTTTGCAACAGACCCACTGCTGCCAGACCCCACAGACAACCCACAGCACCAGGCTTGAACCATTACTACACATTACACTTGCACACCTTCACACAACCACCTTCACAAACACCCCGTCATCACATTCACACACACACCTTCACAACCACACACACACACCCACAACCATCCACACCCACACCCCACACCATGCCCACAGACAGGAATCCAAAGTTCACAACAGCGGAGCTGGAGATCCTTGTCAACGAAATCATCAGAGTCGAGCCACAGCTCTTTGGAACATTGGTCAGACAGACCAGTGTATCAGAAAAATCTGCCATGTGGCAGAGGATCATCGAGAGGGTGAATGCTGTTGCGTCCATCCGAAGGACCAGGCATGAATGCCAAGCCAGGTGGTACGAACTGCGGAGGACGGTCCGCCGCAAAATGACCGACGAACACAACCAGGCCAACATCACTGGAGGTGGGCCGGCCCACAGACCAGTACACTACCATCCCTGGGAGGAGAAGGTGATGCGCACGCTGCCGCCGGTGGGAGTACACGGACTAGAAGGACTCGCCGAGCCTGGTGAGTACACAAACAAATCACCCCACATGGGGGGAACCGCATCCACAACCCAACTCCCGATAATGCATGCAACTACCCCAAAGCCATCACCGGCCGCAACCACATTCCAACAACACGCACATGCCACTATCGGCTCCATGCCCCATGCACCAAGCAAGGCAATGCCAAGTCACAGGCCACACAAAACACCAACACAAGACAGGATGTCCGTGATGCAGGGCGGGGGGGCCTCTAAAATCACATTGTGCAACTCAGAAGCAGACACCAATGCCCTCAGCCCATATGGCCTCGGGCAGAGCTATACAAACAGTGTGTCCCGACACTGTACTGTGTCGCCTGCAAATGGCGGCCGCGTCACAGGATGACATGGGTATGAAGGCCCAATTCGCACATAACAGCAGCTAATGAAGAGGCAACACTGTGAAAGAGTGTCAGCACACACCACCGCTGCAGTGCAGACTCTGAGATACTCTGCCCAATGGGGTCCGGGAGATTCTATACAAAGCCACATCAACAAGCCAATGGCCTTTGAAAGACCTGCTAAGTGTGTGTGTCCAGGAAGCTGGGCTGAGGTGACAGAGGATGACAGACAGAGGGAGGGAGAGGGAGAGGGAGGAAGGGCGACAGAGGGCGACAGAGGGAGACAGACAGACGGAGGGAGAGGGAGAGGGAGGGAGGGAGACAGAGTGCGACAGAGGGTGACAGAGGGCGACAGACAGAGGGAGGGAGAGGGAGAGGGAGGGAGGGAGACAGAGTGCGACAGAGGGCGACAGAGGGCGACAGACAGAGGGAGGGAGAGGGAGAGGGAGGAAGGGAGTCAGAGGGAGACAGAGGGCGACAGAGGGCGACAGAGGGCGACAGACGGAGGAAGAGAGAGGGAGGGAGACAGAGGGTGACAGAGGGAGACAGACAGAGGGAGGGAGAGGGAGAGAGAGGGAGGGAGACAGAGGGCGACAGAGGGTGACAGACAGACGGAGGGAGAGGGAGAGAGAGGGAGGGAGACAGAGGGAGACAGAGGGACACAAACAGAGGGAGGGAGGAGGGTGACAGAGGGAGGGAGAGAGAGAGACAGAGGGAGACAAAATCACCCTAGAGTGGTGTGGGCATGTCCGCTCATCAGCAGGTGGACTGTGTGCATGTTGACAAGGTCTGGCAGTGCGTGAAACACCCCTCATTAGTTTGGAAAGCACTGGCCCATGTGTCAAACTGTGCACGAGTCGATCCTCGCTGCAGGCACAAACCTAACCTCACACCCAGTATATCCACTCACTGTGTTTGTTAGAACCCAGTCACAAATGCATAAGTTTCCTACCTGCATTCTCCAATAGACATGACAAAGCAACATTTGGCCGCACGCTTGCTACACTGCTCACTGTGTTCAAAACTGATGCAACAACAAAGAGTGTGTCACACATAGGAAAAGTGTTGACAGACGTGGCCAAAGGACATACCCATGCACCATGCACAATGCACAGGGACTTGCCAAGTACAGACAAGGTAGATGACACTTGGCCCTGCTGTACACAGCACAAAGCAAACCTGTGACCACTGTACACTCAAACACCAACTCCACATGCCACCTACCTCCCACAGGAACTCACATTCACTGTCATGCCAGCAGGCACCATGAGGGGATAGACACATCACCTGGTAGACCCAATGACAAATCACACCACACCCAACAGCATGCCCGGTCACACCCCCCCCCCTTACACAAGCACACACCCCCGGGGCAGCCAATGCAAATTGGCACTCCCACAATGGATATGTGACACAACAAGACCAATCCATAGCCAAATAAGCATCCCAACACTCATTACACAGGCCAAATAACCAGGAGTACATATCAATCTGACCCCCGCAACATACCCATCCACAAGTGCACTGTGAGAGGAATGCTAGACATATCCAACTACCCAGAGCAACTGTGCCAACTTGAATATGTATGAAACATGGATGACGCATGTAACACCATTAACATTGTCTCTCTCTCACACACAGGGCAACGTCATCGATCTCCCCCCAACACTGGGGGTGGAAGACACACAGGACCAGGCTCCACGTGGCGATGATCCCACCGGCAGCGATGACTCTCACCACACCGTGGATGGCCCCGACCAACCTGGCCCCTCTGGTGCCCAAGCACCTGCAGCACCTGCGTCAGGTACAACTGTGCCAACCACCACCCCCATTCCTGCCACATCCCAGGATACACACAGGAGCCCTGCTCGCACACAACGCAGCCAGTCTGACCAGGAGGGACGACAGACCCCGGGCACCCAGGAGGAGGCAGGCGACCCCGCAAATGCCATCCCTCAGGGGTCCCGGAGACCCGACGTGCCCACAAGGGCAGGCCAGGCTCAAGTGGGCAGGGGTGGTGGGAGTGGAGGACGGCGGAGGCGCAAGCCTGACCAGACAGCTGAGGAACTGGTTATGTCACACGTCCGCAACATCCTGGACTCATACCGGCGTGACACCAGAGGCATGGACCAGGTCGTGGCCAGACTTTCCGGGATGCAGGGGACCCTCGATGAGATCAAGAACCTGCAGGTCGAGCATCATGCCAGTCATCAACAACACCAAGGACGGATGGAGGCAAGACTGGCTGAGCTCCTGGCGGTGCACAGGGACGTGAGCCAATCACTCCGTCAGATCGCCCAAAGCCTGGCAAACCCTCCCTGTGCCACCAGGCGTAGACCAGCACCAGACACAGGGAGGGAGGAGGAGGAGGATTCATCTGACGGAGCGTCCCCAGCATTGTCAAGGCCTGCATCTGAGGGTCCCCGGAGGAAGGTGGGTCGTCCACGCAAAAGACCGTGAGAGTCAGCGGACCATCACCATCTCCCAGGTCACCTGGCCTGGCACCTGGCCCCCTGGTGCAACAGCAGCACCTCATCCAATGACATTCTCTGCCACATGGACTTGCTGGTCACTGTCTGACCAATGTTGACAAAGACTGTGGCATGGACTCTGATGACTTTCAATGGCAAGGATACCATCTCCCCCTGTGAACTTTGGATTCTATACCCCCGGTACAGCACCTAATTGCATCCCCCCAAACACGTACCCCACCACCAATAAAGATCTTAGAAATCACGAGATGATGCCGTCATTTAGCATTATTCCATTATATGTGTGTGTTGGCAAGTCAAACCATGCCCGAGTTTTGAAGTAACTCCAACCATGCATACCCTGGGGTCTGAGTCTGGCACAGGACATACATGGGTCACAATGTATCATCCAATACAGACATGGAGCACCATACTCACCCGTGATGGGCCCAACCAGCTGAGGGGGTGCCTGCACAACTGTGCGGACAGACCTATTTCGAAGAGCAACAGTCATGTGCAGAGGTCAGGGATCATGTGGAGTGTCCTGGGGTGGGAGTCCCAGGTATGTGTAGCCAGGTGGGAGAACTATGTCCTGCATGCTGGAGTCAGGTGGATGTTTTGAATGGTGGCCAGGCCAAGGTTGGATGCATGGAGATGGCACAATGGGGTCTTGGATGACAATGCCACATGGTTGTGTTGGGGGCGTGGTCGTGGGCTGCATCCTGAGTGTGGACGTGGATTGTGAAGGTCATCCTGCAGATGACAGTGATCCATTGCCGCTATACCTGTTGGACGGTGATGTGGCTGGGTTGCCGGATGTTGAAGCAGATCTGTGCAGATGCACCCTGGATGTGGACAAGTGTCATGGGAGTTGTAAGGTACTTCTCCCTAGAGTGCAGGGTAGGATTGGACATGGACGTCGAAGTTGACCTGGGGGATGGTCTGTCTTGCCTTGAGGTGGATCGAACAGTGGACCTTGTGCATAATGCAGAGTGTTCTGAAGCCTGAGGTACAGATGCTGGTGATCAGCATAGCACATGTGAGCAAGCATTCCATGATGCACACCAGCTCGTGTGCGTGGACACTGTGTGCCTGTGCAGGGCCCTTGCGGGTGGGACACAAGCAGTTGACCCAGCTGTAAGGGGACAATCCGCAGATGAACACCTCAGTCGTGTACAAGTCCATCATCAGGTGGCCAACGTGCAGCCATCTGCCAATGGATACCATGCATTATTCAATATGGGAACTGGCAAGGACTGCGTCTTTGGGGAGGGTGAGAAGCACCTGCCTGTCAATGGGACACCAGATGATGATGAGATGCAGTGCGCATGTCATGGTGTAGAGGGGTATCCTGGACACATTGTAGACTGACACGCTGAGACATGATACCTGTGCCATGTGTCCCACAATGACACCATACTACATGCAGAGGCCTGGAGTACCACTCACATGGCCATGTTGGGGTACAGAGCCGGTGGGGAGTAGGAGGGACATGACCTGGTTGGTGTGACAGGGCCTGGAAGGCGTGCCAGCGCTGTGTAGGCAGTTGGAGTTGCACACTCATTATGCAAAGGTGTTGTGTGGGCGATGAGTGCATGCCTGAGTGCATGCAACAGATGTATTGGATGGACATTGCTTGGGGGTGGCCTCAACACCATGGTGTAGCGTGATGTGGCACATGCAAGGACATGACATAGCATGTGCAGACGGTCCAGCCTTTGCCACCGCAACTGTGTCACACACAAGCAGATTACACCAAAATGAATGGGTGGAGGGAGGAAGGGGGGTGCGTCTTAGAGGCGTGTGTGTGAGGGCAAATCTAGAAACTCTGTGTGCCTATGCTGCAGGGCCTGCAGTAGCAGGCACCATGTCCTGGAAACCATGCCACAAGTTGCACACTAACACAAGCATGTCAGAAAGGACTACTGCAAAAGGAGTATGAGAAGGGAGGAGTGTCTGGTTCAACATGGCACACACACAGACAATGGATGCACATGCAGCAAAGTGGCCATTGTGGGGACTGAGATGGCAAAATACCTACACAGCCATGTACATCGTGCACAATACGTATCATAATCCCTGACAAACAGCTTGCATCTTGATACTCTACACATAGACTCATATGCACAATCTGTGACAACTATGCCAGACATGCCGCATGCACAGTGGCAGAGACCTGCATTGACAGAGATGAGGCGCCTTGGAGGCTGAGGGACACCTTTATTAGTCATGTTCGCCGGAAGGCAAATGCATCTATATTAACAGATGCACAGGTCATGTGGATGAACATGTCGAACCTACACTGGCACCCCCCTTACACCACAGATGCAGGAAACCCATAGAACTGGCACACAAGTGACAGGTTTGAGGCAAACACCCTGTGCTGCTCACGGAGAGGCTGCAATTCACCATTGGACCACTAATGGGGATGTCCCACACTATGTCAACCCGGTGCATCCCGTATGTTTCCGAGGGCAGTGTTACACACATTGATGCCTTCATCACAATCCACAATCACATTACAGATGACTGTCACCAAGTGTGACTATCAATTCAGGTGAATCCAGCTCCATGTCATGTGACCCATGGTGATTCTACATGTATGCTAAGTAACCAAACATGAACAGGAGCAGTGCACACACATTTCAAACACATAGCACACCCAAAAAGCCGTGGTGCATCCCTTACCCTAAGTTGATTTTTTGACATGTCCGTGCATGTTACGCTGATTCAGCACACGTTGCTGTATTCATGAGGAATAGCAGGAGCACAACAATGCCACCAGAAGACAGCATGCGCAAATACCTGGGGCTGAGAGACACACAAGAAGTGAGCCAAAAGAAGCACATCCGCACGCATGGGCATGTATTCGACACGTATAAGGTTGTCAACATGCTAGGTGAAAATAGTGTCTCAGGTAAGACATACTGTTATTACACCATCACTCGAGTGACACATCCAAACACACCTCTGACTCACTTGCCATACATGCAGATGGACCCACACATTGCAACACATGCCACACAAGGCTCAATGCGTGCACACTCAGACACTGCAACTCACCACTAAGCAAAGAAGTTGCGTGTGAGCCGACTCCGGATGTCCTCTTCCTCCTCCTCTTCAACATCACTTGCCTCGTCACCAAGCCCCTCGTCCTCCACGGGTGGATGTTCCTGCTCATCCGGATCCAGGATGAGTGGCACAGCTTTCTTCACTGCCATGTTGTGCAGCATGCAGCACACAAGGAAGATTTTGCAGACCTTCACCGGTGCATATGGGAGTGCGCCGCCGGTCTTGTCGAAGCGCCGGAAGCGGCTCTTCAGGAGGCCAAAGGTCCTCTCTACCACTCGCCTGGTCTGCCCATGGGCGTTGTTGTACCGGTGATCGGCAGCGGTTCTGGGGTTGCGGAGAGGTGTGATCAGTCATGGCATGTTGGGATAGCCAGAGTCCCCTACATGGAAACATCATGGACAAAAGTGGGTCAGGAGAAGCAGTAAGACAGAAAGATGACGCTAAATACAGGAGTAACAGAGTATACACACCAACAAGACATGCTCGTTCGTTGCGCAGCTGCAGCATCATTTCAGGCACCCTGCTACGCCTCATGATGTAGGCATCGTGTGCTGATCCTGGAAAACTAGCACAGACATGGGAAATCACAATGTTAGCAAGACACACCACAAGGGCATTAATGGAGTGGTAATGTTTCCTGTTCCTATAGGCTACCTCCTGTGCCTGTGGTGGTACCAAAGCCACATGTGTCTCATCAATAGACCCAATGACATGGGGCATCCCTCCCAGGGCATAGAAGTCACCCTTGACACCTGTCAACTGCTCAGGAGTTGGGAAATGTATAAACTCATCCAGGTGAAGCAACATGGCCTCTAAAAAATCATGCAGGACACGGCTGAACATGGTCTGGGACATGCCACCCACATGAGCAATGGTATGTTGGAACGTACCCGTGGCAAAGAAATGTAGGGCTGCCATCACCTTCATCTTGGGTGTCAGTGCAGTAGGATACCTGTGTAGCGGTTGGAGGTGTGGTGCCAGCCTTGCTGTCAAGTTCAGAATCAACCGTTGGGTGAAGTGGTAGCGGCGTATACAGTCACGTTCCCTCAGGGCAGCCAAGTCTGGGATTGGTCGGGGGAGAGGCGGAGCCCTGCAGTAATTTGAAAGGGACAACGAAGAGTGAGTACAGTACAACAACACTGTCAATGTACTGAGCACATGTTGAACAGCCAATACACATATGCTACATGCAGAGTCAGGTCTGTGCCATCTACAAACATGTATTCACAAGCTCAACATGACATGGCATGAGACTAGCTGTGGGCCAGTGTAAGTGAACAGGCAGACGCATTACAGGACTGACAGACATCCACATGTGTGCAGGAGAAGGATGTTTATCATACAGACAGGTTGCGGAACACTAGAGGCACAGGTCACATGTCCCTGAAAAAAGGACAGACCACACACCTTGCCATGAAGGGCTACATGTCAAAACTGATCACACAGACATTGAAACTACGCAGATATGTCCTTGTCTCGCAAGTCCATGTTCGATGCATACATACACACGTTACGTCTGATTCCACATGTGTCCTGGTGTGCATAATAGTGTGCCATGCCCATCCACACACATGCACATGTTGGATGCAGCAACTGCAGATGCATTAGACGGTACACCAACAGCAAGCTTATGGGAACACATGACACACACATGACATACTCACATTGTGCAAAGCCGGTAGTCACATGTCAGGTGTCATTATCCGTGTACCTGGCATCAGGGGACAGTTGCGGGTGTTGGCGACTGTGCCACGCCAGTGACGCAGTGGTCAACAAGTCTGTACTACATGCACACATGTCAAAGGTGTGAAGGGGATGTGTGGCACATAGTGCAGCTTGACACATGACATGTGTACACAGCTCATCACACATCTACTGGGTTCAAACATGAGGAGATTTGTGCCACATCACAGCCTGACACACCTAGGCCCGAGACATGTAGGACTGCCCTGACAATGACTTGATGTCCAGCCTCGGCCAAGTATGACAGCTCAATTCCCTTCTGTGTGCCGCCTGCCACCAGTGTAAGGTGTGAAACGCACCATAAACACGCTCTGAGGGCATTTGTAGGCTCCTTATCACTATAGTTGTGTCGCCGTAGGCGTACGCCATGGTGATACGGTCCGTACACGCGTGTGTAGGGTCCGTACCACTATGGTTGTGTCGCCGTAGGCGTACGCCATGGTGATACGGTCCGTACACGTGTGTGTAGGGTCCGTACCACTATGGTTGTGTCGCCGTAGGCGTACGCCATGGTGATACGGTCCGTACACGCGTGTGTAGGGTCCATACCACTATGGTAGTGTCGCCGTAGGCATACGCCATGGTGATACGGTCCGTACACACGTGTGTAGGGTCCGTACCACTATGGTAGTGTTGCCGTACGTGTACGCCATGGTGATACGGTCCATACACGCGTGTGTAAGGTCCGTATCACCATGGCGTACGCGTACGGCAACACTACCATAGTGGTACGGACCCTACACACGCGTGTACGGACCGTATCCCTATGGCGTACGCCTACGGCGACACAACCATAGTGGTACGGACTCTACACACGTGTGTACGGACCGTATCCCTATGGCGTACGCCTACGGCGACACAACCATAGTGGTACGGACCCTACACATGCGTGTACGGACCGTATCCCTATGGCGTACGAGTACGGCTGCACTACCATAGTGATACGAACCCTACACACGCGTGTACGGACCGTATCACTGGAGTAGTGGTGCCCTAGGGGCGTGGAACGCTCCGTACCTGTGTGTGTATAGTGAAATTACATAGGGGACACATGAGGGACAATTATAAGGGCCTAAATGCATGCTGGTTGTCATGGAGACCCAGTTTCATGTTCACATTTTTTCAACAGGTGGCCAGCAGAAGTCGGTTGGAGACAATATACAAAGTTGCAAAGTGGTTGTTGACTTGACATCATGCTCATATTTTATAACATGC
Organism: Triturus cristatus; assembly: GCF_964204655.1. Lineage (NCBI taxonomy): Eukaryota > Metazoa > Chordata > Amphibia > Caudata > Salamandridae > Triturus > Triturus cristatus. Next base: position 1,799,621,162 of record NC_140590.1, read on the forward strand.
AAAGGCACCCACTGGGGTAGGTTTAAAGGGATTGGAGGAAACGTAGGATGTAAATGAGATTGACCAATCACTCTGTACTCCTGTAAATGAAACAGGCCAGCAAGGCAAATATAAGGCAGCCAGGCCCCATTAGAGAGCACTTGCCTGCACAACCTTTCATTCCACACCACTGCTGCTGCTCGTGATTCCTCTGACACCATGTCCAGGTCTGTGGAGAGGGCCCAGCCATTCACCCAGGAGGAGAACCAGGCCCTGCTGGACGTCATCCTCCCACAGTACCCTTGCCTGTATGGGAGACCAGGGGAGCAGGTGAGTGCTGACTCCATTAGCTCAGACTGTGCCCCTGTTTTGTGACTGTCACTTCTGGCATTGTGTCCAGGTGTGACAGACGTGTAATGTTCTGCAGAGTGGGTCCCGGGGGGGGGGGGAATGCCTCATGTCTCCCATGCAGAGCATGCTGTAGTGCATGTCTGCACCCCTCACTTGCATGGTGCTTACTGTGACAATCACTGCATGGTGCATGCCACATTCAGCCTGGCTAATCCTCTTGGGAATGTTGTTTCTACAGTCATGATGTGATTCTGTGTTCCCCCCAGTGTGACAGGTGACTGTACCCACAGATGTGTGTGAGTTGAGTGTACCTGTGGTGAGAGTGTCCAAATGATGTGTTCGTCCCCTGGACATTGGTGTGTGTGTAAGTCCCCTGTCATGTGGGTGAGTGTCTATGTGGAGTGTTGCACCCCAGCTGCATGAGGGATGCATATACCCTACCCATCTGATGTGAGCAGGGAGCAGTGCTGTGTGTCTGACATTCTGAGCCTGCCCCACACCTGTGACACCCCCCGGTCTAGTGCCACATGTGCAGAGTGATGTTTGTACCCGCAGTTGCCAATGGCAGGTTATTGTCCTGTGCCTGTGTGTGTCTGTGTACCCTGCTGAGGTTGCGCCAGTGGCCTGGGGCATGTGACTGCTTTGAGGTGCTGTACATAATCGTGGTGTAGCTTGTGATGCACAGTGTGAGCCGGGATCAGTGATTGTGTAGCACCCCTCATTCCACCTGTGTACTTTGAATGCCACGTCGTGCATTTGGCCTTCCCCAGAGGAGAATGTCCCTATGATGAAGGTGCAATGATTTTGCTGCATACTATGCCCTGTTCAAACCAGCCAAATTGTTCAAATGTGTGTCTCTGTGACATGTAGCAGGTGTATTGATGTTGTCTCACTTTGTCATCCTCACAGGTAGGCGTCCATGCCAAGGGGGAGATCTGGAGGCAAGCCGTCAGTGCTGTGAGGTCAGTGGAGGGTCGGAGGCGGCGCCTGCCACAGGTGAGGAAACGCTGGCAGGATATCCGGTGCTGGACCAGGAAGATCGCCCGGGTCCTGGTGGGGGACTCACCTGAGAGCCACAAGAACCATGGGCGCCGGCGCCTGACCCACCAGATGAAGCGTGTGCTGGCGGTGGTCTTCCCTGACTTGGATAGGCGCCTAGCGGAGAAGCAGCAGCAGGAAGGGGGTAGGTACATGTGTGTTTGTTGTGTGTCACCAGCTTTTGGAAGTGCGCAGTTGCATGGATACACTGCCAGGGTTCATATGTGCAGTACATATCCTGTTCCCCAAAGTAAACCGGTGCTGTTCTTCCTCCCTTCCCCTCCTTGACATGTGTTCCCTGGTCTGTGTGTAGTCACTCTTGCACAAGGTCATCTAGGCTGCCAGTTAATCCAAGTGCCCAATGCTTGCAGCATCATGTGTGGGGGTTGTGTGTAACATGTGTTGGGACCTTGCCTGTGTCCTGGCCAGTTCAGTCAATGTGGGGTCCATGTTAGTTGGCACTGATGCTGAGTCCCGACATAGGAGTGTGTCTGAAAAGTGTACTGCCTTACAGCATGCATGACCATTGTTGTGGCCTCAGACATGATGTGCATGAGTGGGAGATATGCATAGTGCAGGGACTTTTGCTTCTGTTGCAGTCATATCCATCTCGGACCATGGAGGAGTGTGGCCACTACAGTCCCCTGGGGCACCTTTTCCTAGGTATCATGTGTGTCATCCAACAATGTGGACATTCACTGTGTCTTCAGCATAGGTTGGGCTCTGTGGCATTGTACCCTGGCCTAATGTGTATATACGTAAAGTGTGCTACATGTGTCCACTGTACAGGGTGACCCAATTTTGCTTGTGCATACTCACAGTGGCCGGTGCCAGTGTGTTTTGGTACAACTATCTGATGATGGTTGTTTGTCAATTTTATGTGTGGACAGGCGCACGAGGGTTAGTTCGTGTACCTTCAGGATTAATTGAAGGGCATTTTAGTAATCCCTGAGTAAGAGGTGTAACTACTTCCTCTGTGTCACTCACATTGTCTCAGGTAGGGGGGGGTTTGTGCGGGAAAGACCTACATGTCCAAACAGTATGTGTCCTTGCCAGGTCTGGCCTGTGTGTGATGATTGTCTAAACATACACTCAACATGCAGTGACCCAGTCATGTTGTGCAGGGTTTAATGTATTTGCTAAGCAGCATGTGCCAAAAGTTACAGGACATGGTTCCTGCTCATCCCTTTTTTTCCTACGGTGTGTGGTCCAGATGCTGTACTCGACTGTCCCCAGAGACTAGCTCCTCTGTCTAATTAGATATCAAGTTCTATGCTGTTGTGTCATGCTCTCCATTGTTTCTCAGTGGCATGGTGGGTCAACCAACTGTGTGGTGCAGGGCCTACATATGTGCGTAGTATTGTAGATGTTACTCATGTTGCTTTTCATGCTATGCACTGTGACCTATGTAGTTTAGAATCATGTGTCATATGTATACAGGTGTCTGATTATTTCCTGTCTCTTCACCTTGCCCACAGCATCGTCGGGGGAAACCGAGGGAGACAATGGCATCGGAAATTGAGGAGGGATCCGGCAGCGGTGCCACCAGTGCTGGCGAGTCTGGCTCAGCGAGTGGCACGGAGGCGAAGGGGAGTGCGGCGGAGGACCTGTCCAGTCCCACCACCGACTATGACGCAGACGGGTCAGAGGCTGAGCTCCCTGAGAGGGCGGACGCTGCTCCCAGAGCTGAGAGCAGCACTCCATCAGTCGCCGCCCCCTCCATTCCCATCACCCACCTCCCACATGCTCGGGTCACTTCCCACCGTGCAAGGCACCCACAGGTCTCCTTCGTGCCAGGCACCGCACCCCCTGCCCCTGTCTCCCCTGCTGCCGCCAATGCCGAGTCTGTGGACATTCAGCGGCAGTTGCAGGTTGGTCAGGCATCGATGCTTAATGTCCTCCATGGCCACACCAGACTGCTGACACAGATGGTGGCGTACATGGAGGGCATGTCAGCAGCGATGTCTGATCAACGGATGTTGCTGAAGTCCATAGACTCCTCACTGACTGCAGCAGTGGATCTCCAGCAGCGCTCCGTCCCCCCCACCCCTGCACCATCCACACTTCCTACTCCCATGCCTGTCCCACGCACACCCAGACGTCCCCATGCATGCACCCCACCAGACACAGGCAGCACACCACCAGGGAAGGCAAAGCGCACTCCTCCAGTCACGCACACACAGGGGGAAGTAGGCACACCCACTGGGTCGGGGGGCAAACGGCAGCCACAGTGGGAGTCCGCAGTCCTGAAGACCCACTTCCTCAAAAACCACTCCCCTTAGCTCTCCTGGCCAACTGTCTGATAAGGAGTCCTTTGTGGCCAGTGTGTCCCTCAGCCCCAGTGTGACACCACCCCGCAAGCGGTCGAGAGAGTCCCCGGGCAGGGGAGTTGAGTCCCCCCCTGTCCACACCCTCCCCCGGGAGCGCTGCAAAACATCCCTCCACCCCCCCTCCTTGGGGCCTGTGGTTCATTCGGGTGCAGGGGAGACGCTGGGCGACCTGGCAGTAGTGTGTAGCACCGTGCTGGAATCCACCTTTGGCGCTGCCCCACCCCCTGTGGTGGAGTCGTCCTTCCCTGCACCCACAACACCTACCCTTGCCCCTCCTGTCCCTGCGGTGCCTGGTCCTTCCCCCCCACATGCTGCCCCCCCTTCTGTGGATGAAATGGACATGTGAACTGTGCAGGCAAGCTAGGGGACACACGTCCCGATGTGTACCCCCCCAGGACTTTGCTGATGGCCTGGCCCATGGGCCTTGTAAATAGTGGACATTTAAAACAATTTATTTTGGATGCTGAATAAAGCATTTTGTTTTTCTTTTGCACACTAATGCTTTCCTGGACTTGCTGTTGGTGGTGCTGCTCCATGCTTTGAGGTGGTGATAATGTGTTAGGTGTCTGGGAAATGTTGTAGTGTGCTGCTCATGGGGTGGACCCTGGTATCTGTGTGCCATCACAAGGGCTCTGCAAATAATCTTTGGTCATGTGTGCTCTTACTGTATGGTGCTATTGTCCCAAGGTGTGATCCTTCCTCTGTGGACCCTGACATCTTTCCTGCAGGCTGTTTCCCAATTGTTGTGCTGAGCTGTGTCTACATATCCTGGGTGTGTGACGGATCACTTCGACTTTGGCCATGCCTGCTCAGCAATGTCTCCACCTGCATCATTTGTGGCATCCTTGGTGGTCACTGTACTAGTGTATGGAGTATATTGACATGACTTTCATGTGGACATGTTCCCTTTTCCGCCCTATGCATGTGTGTACTCCCAGCCTCGCACATATGTGTTACGTGTTCTGCATGGTCTTTGGTCACCTGACTGACAATTGTGGGCATTGTATCTGTGGGTACTCCACCCTTTTCCTTCCATGGGAGGCAACAACCTGTTGGCTGCCCCGGCACCTGTACATTCCTATCAGTCCTGGAATGTGCGTGACTGTGTGTGTTCCCTTTGGGTCTCTTAGTTTAGTAGGGTGGCACATGAGTATACAGTCTTGTTGCATGCTCTCATTGTGTGTATTGTGCTGCCTGCACCAGGGGTGGGTATGCATGTGTCATATGTCTGGGCACTGCTGGGAGTGATAGGCACACACCCATCCTATGTCTGGGCACTGCTGGGAGTGATAGGCACCCACCCCTCCTATGTCTGGGTACTGCTGGGAGTGATAGGCACACACCCCTCCTATGTCTGGGCACTGCTGGGAGTGATAGGCACACACCCCTCCTATGTCTGGGCACTGCTGGGAGTGTTAGGCACCCACCCCTCCTATGTCTGGGAACTGCTGGGAGGACTCACACCCACCCCTCCTATGTCTGGGCACTGCTGGGAGGACTCTGCACACACCCCTCCTATGTCTGGGCACTGCTGGGAGTGTTGGGCACCCACACCTCCTATGTCTGGGCACTGCTGGGAGTGTTAGGCACCCACCCCTCCTATGTCTGGGCACTGCTGGGAGGACTCTGCACACACCCCTCCTATGTCTGGGCACTGCTGGGAGTGATAGGCACCCACCCCTCCTATGTCTGTGCACTGCTGGGGGGACTCTGCACCCACCCCTCATATGTCTGGGCACTGCTGGGAGGACTCTGCACCCACCCCTCCTATGTCTGGGCACTGCTGGGAGGACTCTGCACCCACCCCTCATATGTCTGGGCACTGCTGGGAGGACTCTGCACACACCCCTCCTATGTCTGGGCACTGCTGGGAGTGATAGGCACACACCCCTCCTATGTCTGGGCACTGCTGGGGGGACTCTGCATCCACCCCTCATATGTCTGGGCACAGCTGGGAGGACTCTGCACCCACCCCTCCTATGTCTGGGCCCTGCTGGGAGGACTCTGCACCCACCCCTCATATGTCTGGGCACTGCTGGGGGGACTCTGCACCCACCCCTCCTATGTCTGGGCACTGCTGGGAGTGTTAGGCACACACCCCTCCTATGTCTGGGCACTGCTGGGAGGACTCTGCACACACCCCTCCTATGTATGGGCACTGCTGGGAGTGATAGGCACACACCCCTCCTATGTCTGGGCACTGCTGGGGCTGATGGCCACACACCCCTATGTGTCTGTCCACTGGCGTGGTACGACCCGTACCCATGTCCCACAGGCATGGGTATGCCCCGTACCACCATTGCAGTGGTGATGTAGGGGTACGCTTGGTACGAGCCATACCCACATCCTTGAGGCATGGGTACGGGTCGTACCCCCATTGTTGGGGTGCCGTAGGGGTACGTACCGTACCCATGCCTTTAGGACGTGGGTACGGCTCGTACCAAGCGTACCCCTACATCACCACTGCAATGGTGGTACGGGCCGTACCCATGCCTGTGGGACGTGGGTACGGGCCGTACCGCCAATGTGGCGGTGACGTAGAGGTACGCGTGGTACGGGCCGTACCCACGCTCTGGGGGCGTGGGTACGGGCCGTACCACCATTGTTGGGGTGCCGTAGGGGTATGCACTGTACCCATGCCTTAAGGGCGTGGGTACGTGTCGTACCACGCCCACCCCTACGTCACCCCAAGAATGGCGGTACGGCCCCATACCCATGCCTGTGGGACGTGGGTACGGGCCGTACCGCCATTGTGGCGGTGACATAGGGGTACGCATGGTACAGGCCGTACCCATGCTCTGGGGCCGTGGGTACGGGCCGTACCACCATTGTTGGGCTGCCGTAGGGGTACGCACCGTACCCACGCCTTAAGGGCGTGGGTACGGGTCATACCACGCCCACCCCATGTCACCCCAAGAATGGTGGTACGGCCCGTACCCATGCCTTTGGGACGTGGGTACGGGCCGTACCGCCATTGTTGGGGTGATGTAGGGGTGGGCGTGGTAAGACCCGTACCCACGCTCTTAAGGCGTGGGTACGGTGCGTACCACAATTGTTGTGTTGCCGGTTCGCGTCCATGTTGACTTCCATTGTGGCGGACGCAGGCCTTGGTGGAGACGCCCCCACCCCCGAAGTGACCAGGCCCTGGGGGTCAGGTATGTACAGGGCATGTTTGATTTTGGACTTGGGTGGGGGTTATGTTTCCTGGCCCTGCCCCCCCCCTTTGACCCTGGGTGTTGTTCTGACCTTCTGCGGCGTCTGCGTCGGTTCCTGTACAACGGGTGGACTGCAATGAGGGCCGGGATGACACGTAGGTTGGGGTCCATGGCTGTCCGTTGCGTACAGGTGCTCCTTGTGCGCGTCGTCCTGATTTCCCGGCAGTTTTTGGCTCCCCTAAAATATTGTCCGTGCAGAGTGACGTTGGCACGAATCGTACTTGCTGGTTCGTGAAACGCTGCCTGACTCCGTCCGGACGTCACGTCCGCGTTGTCCTGGATCAGAATTGTGGGTATTTTTAGTTCGGTCGGTGTTTTTTACGAATCGTACGCCAATGGTGTTTGCGTACGAAACGTACTTGCATGTTTGTAAGGTATTTCTACCGGGTACGTGTTGGACGGAGAAAACGCTCCGTCCGACGGTTCTTACCCCGTTTATCCGGGATCGGAATCGACCCCTCTGTGTCAACTCCCCCAGAGTTCAACACTTTCCGCAATGCAGTTAACTTTAGAGCAGGGCTGGGCGGAACTTTGTGGAGTTACATGAAAACTCAGCAAGGTTTTGCGGAGTTTCACCGATGGGCAGAAAAAGGCACATCGCACTGCTCATGCTGTCATTTAGGGCTAGAAGTGCGTTTGGAGCTGAAAAGTTTGCACAAAAGGCGTAACAGGAGGGGCAACTACTCGAGTTGATTTTGCTGCTGCTCGAGTAGATTTTCTACTGCAGTGGCAGCCTTCTGACTGAATGTTTTTTGGTAGTTTTTTTGGTGCTGCTTTTCACAGTTACTCAATGTTAGTCCTTGTTCAACTGAATGGTGTGCTTTCTCGCTCCCATTGCCGCCCTGAGGTCTCCGGTCGGTTGTGTTGTTCGGTTATGTGGCTTCACCACCATCAACATTTGTCTATGTTTTTTAGATATGTCAATTTTTCAACTTCTGTTTTGTATACAACGTTTGTCTTTTCTTACTTTGTCTTTCTATTATTGTCTTTTCTCCTGTCTTTTATCTCAGAACTCCTTTATCAACATTATTTATTTTTTCATTCTTCTATCCTATTTTACATCTTTTTTCTATCCTTTTTATTTTTTAATTTGTTCCTATTAATGTTATTCTTTTTTCATCATTTTCTACAATTCCATTTTCTTTTTTATATTACATTTTTCCAAACTGTTAATTTTTCATAGTTATAGCTTATTATACGTATGCTTTTGCATTGTAATAGTTATTATCACTAACTATCAACCTTGAATGTATTGTAGATGACTTTAAGATTCACTTACTGGAACTTTACATTTTAGACCCTCCTATAAAATGTCAAAGGGTTTTATCACATATTTGTAGTGTAAAGAGTGACATTGGTTTTTTTAACAGAAAGTAATGTCTCAGATAAAAAGGTGGCTAAGCTCAAAATCAATGGCCTGGTCATATTTTTGCATCTCATGGTTCAGGGAAACATAATGGGGTTGCTATCTTATCTCATAAGCACCTCCATACACAAGTCATGGCTTAGGACACTGGTGATGAGGGTTGATGGGTTTCAGTTTCCTTACTTGTTGATAAAATCCCATTAACTAGTTTTAACCTATATGCACCTACTAATCCAAATAAGTTCCTTTAGCCCCAAGTATTGTCTAAATTGATGATTTATAATGATGATTATTTATTAGTATATGGTGATTGTAACACTGTTTTAGACCCTATTATAGACAGATGCCCTAAAGCTCGATTTAATGCTTCACATGTGCATTCTCAGTTTAAATCTACAATACTTCAAAGATCTCTTGTTAATGCTTGGAGATTATGCAGCCCTACTCTTCAAGAGTATACTCTCTTTTCCCCTGCTCATTTTTCTTGATCTCGAATAGACTATCTGTTAATTTTTAAAATACTTGCTCAACATCTCATGTAGGATCTATATTAATCTCGGACCATGGTCCCATCGCTTGGGATGTAGATCTCCTTCCACCTACTCCCAGCACTAGAAGATGAAGATTTAATTTCTCTTGGATCCCAAGTTAAAAAAGGTTTTGAACAATTTCACAATACATTTTGTTCTGGAGTTCTCAAACCATTTCGGATATTTTTAAAGCTGCTTCTGGAGAGATTTCAATATTTCTTTTGTGGCCCAGAAACTTCAATTATTTTAAAATCACTCACTTCACGCATTTACTATTAGAACACTCCTTTTATAATACCAAATCTAAAAATTATCTTCATGATTCAGTCAATGCTAAATTTGCATTTAATAAGCTTTTAACATAAATTGCATATTTGGTTAGATCTAGTGCAAAATATTGTTGTGGTCAGAATAAGCAGGAAAGTTCTTGCTAATTATTTTAAGAATATTAAAGTACTAATATTGATTCTCTTTTAACCTCTACCAATAGAATTGTTCATAAAAATGACAATACAATATATTTTTGGATATTACTCTGAATTTTGGAACTTTAGACTTCAGAATCTCAATTTACCCACTAAGATTCTCTTGAATATTTAGGGGCCAATTCCAATCGTGGAAAAATTTTCCCCGTACGAATCGTATCCGGATTTTTTTTCGTCTGAATCGTACAAGTACCGTACAAACTGGCAAGTACAATTCGCATGGGAAAAAATACATACGAATCGCATTGGGAAAATTCCGCCACACATCCTCGGGTCGTAAAAAGTGTCCGACACGTCCCCGGACGATTTTACGTACGAATCGGAAAAATGAAGTCCGAGCGCGCAAGTACGATCCATCCCGTCCATCCGATTGTACAACCGTATGGAAAAAACACCGCACGGAGCGAACCTCAATAGCAACCATGGAGACATGTGCCCGCATATGTGCCGTCCCCCCCAGCCCCCCGTATGTATGCGCCGTCCCCCCCCACCCCACCCCCGAATGTACGGAGTGTACCCCCACCCCCGAATGTACAGAGCGTACCCCCACCCCCGAATGTACGGAGCGTACCCCCACCCCCGTATGTACAGAGCGTACCCCCACCCCCGTATGTCCGGTGTGGACCCCCACCCCCGAATGTACGGTGCGTACCCCCACCCCCGAATGTACCCACTAAGATTCTCTTGAATATTTAGGGGCCAATTCCAATCGTGGAAAAATTTTCCTCGTACGAATCGTATCCGGATTTTTTTCCGTCTGAATCGTACAAGTACCGTACAAACTGGCAAGTACGATTCGCATGGGAAAAAATACATACGAATCGCATTGGGAAAATTCCACCACACATCCTCGGGTCGTAAAAAGTGTCCGACACGTCCCCGGACAATTTTACGTACGAATCGGAAAAATGAAGTCCGAGCGCGCAAGTACGATCCATCCCGTCCGTCCGATTGTACAACCGTATGGAAAAAACACCGCACGGAGCGAACCTCAATAGCAACCATGGAGACATGTGCCCGCATATGTGCCGTCCCCCCCAGCCCCCCATATGTATGCGCCGTCCCCCCCACCCCACCCCCGAATGTACGGAGCATACCCCCACCCCGAATGTACAGAGCGTACCCCCACCCCCGAATGTACGGAGCGTACCCCCACCCCCGTATGTACAGAGCGTACCCCCACCCCCGTATGTCCGGTGTGGACCCCCACCCCCGAATGTACGGTGCGTACCCCCACCCCGAATGTACGGAGCGTACCCCCACCCCCGTATGTCCGGTGCGGACCCCCACCCCCGAATGTACGGAGCGTACCCCCACCCCCGAATGTACGGTGCGTACCCCCACCCCCGAATGTACGGTGCGTACCCCCACCCCCGAATGTACGGTGCGGACCCCCACCCCCGTATGTACGGCGCGGACCCCCAGCGCGTAGCTCTGGGGGTACACGCTGTACATACGGGGTGGGGGTACGCTCCGTACATTCGGGGGTGGGGGTACGCTCCGTACATTCGGGGGGTGGGGTGGGGGTCCGCACCGTACATTCGGGGGTGGGGGTACGCTCCGTACATTCGGGGGTGGGGTGGGGGTCCGCACCGTACATTCGGGGGTGGGGGTACGCTCCGTGCATACAGGGGTGGGGGTATGCTCCGTACATTCGGGGGTGGGGGTACGCTCCGTACATTCAGGGGTGGGGTGGGGGTCTGCACCATACATTCGGGGGTGGGGGTACGCTCCGTACATACGGGGGTGGGGGTACGCTCCGTACATTCAGGGGGTGGGGTGGGGGTCCGCACCATACATTCGGGGGTGGGGGTACGCTCCGTACATACGGGGGTGGGGGTACGCTCCATACATTCAGGGGTGGGGGTACACTCCGTACATTCGGGGGTGGGGGCTGGGGGTACGGCGCGTACATCCGCGGCGGGGGCTGGGGGTACGGCACGTACATACGGGGGGCTGAAGGGGGACGGCGCGTACATCCGGGGGGCTGGGGGGGGACAGCGTGTACATACAGGGGGCTGGGGGGGATGGCGCGTACATACGGGGGGTTGGGGGGGACGCGTACCGGGCCCCCAATTCCGCTCGCATCGCTGCGTACTTCGCTTTTCCGGCACTTTTTGGGTGCCGTAAAAATATTGCCGTCCGGACTGCTGTCGGTTCGAATCGTACTTCCTGGTTCGTGAAGCGCAGCCTGAATGCATCCCGACGTCACGTCGGCGCTTTCCCGGATCACATTTGTATGTATATTTTCGTCGGTTGGTGTTTTTTACGATTCGTACGGAAAAGGTGTTTCCGTGCGAATCGTACTTGCATGTTTGTAATGTTTTTTTCCCGGGTACGAGTCGGACGGAGAAAACGCTCCAACCGACGGTTCGTACCCGGTTTTTCCAGGATCGGAATCGGCACCTAATTGTCTATTTCTCCTCCTTCCAATCTTAACGTAGCTTTTTCCTCATTGAATACTACTATTCAAATTAAATATATTTTTAATGCTATTCGTTCCATTAAATGTAACAAAGCTCCATGACCTGATGGTTTCATTATAGAGTTTTATTCCTAATTTTCCAAACTTTTCATATCAAAATGACACCAACTTTTTCTCTATTTCATATCCACTCAATCATCTGGTGGTTCTTTTCGAAAGACTTTAATATGTCTCCTGTCCAAAGACAACAAGAATCATACATTATCTAAAAAAATTCATCCAATTTACTTCATTTTTGCATCAATATTTGCAAACGTTCTTGTTCTCTGCTTAGATACTTTCCAACCTCAGCTACTTGGAAAGGAACAATGTGGTTTAATTAAAAGTAGGCATCTTTCTAACAATACTAGATTAATTTTTATTGTTCTCAGGAAGTCTAAATCATACACATTTCAATTATAGCATCAGTGTCTTTCAATGAGGTAAAGGCATTTGATGGAATCAGTTGGCCTTTTATTTTTTCTATGCTTTCCTGGTTTGGTTTTGGTTCTAAATGTATTAATTATGTTTCTTTGTTGTATTCTTCCCCTACATCCTCTATTACAGACAATGGTCTTATGTCTCCATTTTGATTTTTCCCCCTTTACAGAGTTGTTTGGCAAGGTTGTCCTCTTTCGCCTGTATTATTTTTTCTTGCTTCAGAACCTTTCTTAATAAAAATGTGTTCAAACCCAGGCATTACAGGTTTGCTTTATGATGATAAACAGTTAAATCTCTCTATTAATGCTGATGATACTTTAGTTGTATTTCTTATCCACAAACATCTTTACCAGCTTTTTTCTTAGAGGTTTCAACTTTTCATCTGTTTCAGGTTAAAAATTAAATGCTGACAATTGTGAAATTCTTCCCCTAAATTGAATATGTTTTCATGTCGATTTTGCTGCTTGTTTTCATTGGAATCTGGATAAAATAAAATATCTTGGATTGTGGTTCATTGATTCCATTAAAGATACTATGGGGCCCATTGCATGTATGGTGGTGGGACCACCGCTGCGCTGGCGGTGTGGAAAAATTCCTTTTCCGCCCGCTAGCAGCGGACATCACGGCCGCCATATTAGAGTGGTCAAACATAGGACAATTTCCGACAGTAGCGGTGCGACACGCACTGCCATCAAAGTGCGCCCGCCACCGCGGCGGTGGGAGCCAATGGAGACCCTCCGCCGTGCGGAATGACGTCCACCCCGCTCCACAAATTAGGATAACTCAAGCAAGCAGACGCACCGAAGCGGAGACACCGCCCAACCAGAGACGGCGGAAACTCGACAGGGGAGTGCGAAACCAGAGTCCCAGTCCACTCCACCCAGACACGACCGCAATGAACCCAGCCCTACACGTCTTTCCGGTGCTGTACGTGCTACATCACCAGGAACTCATGGACCGCCGCGGACGATGCCGCAGATACGCAATAACACAACACACAACACACAACCCACGGCCTGACACAGGGTCCAAATCCACATCAGACACCCTGGGGGGACAGGGACACATCCACAAGGGCACCCACACATCACACACCTGGCACAAAGTGACCCCGCTGCATCCTGGACACAAAGCTACTGCCACCATGCAGCAATGTCCTGGTCACGTCACCGCAGCGGCAAACACAAGCAAATACATGCGCATAATGCAGAAGGCAGGGCCAGCACCAGGCATGGGCAGGGCACAAAGACCACAGGGACACACCCACTCCCACCAAACACTAGCACATCTCATAAAGGCACATGCCATGTGCCCCGTCTGTGCACCCCATGCACAACAACAAGCTAGGGCAACACATACCCTGCAACAACAACAACCAATCATGGATACACTCAATGCAGGAGTGGCTGCACAGGAAAACACAACACACAGCACAGTAGCACAGGACCAGGGAAACACCCACTACACCACCCTCAGGGAAAAAGCAATGAGGGCAAGCAACAAATGAACACACACAAGGAATCAACATCCAAATGGACACACAGCCTGCACTGTCACACATACATATCACAGACTGACACACACACACACACATACACACCCCACATGACAACAGCAATGGAGCACAACAAATAGGGAAATCAAAGTGGGCTGAACACAAATGGAAGGCCATGGAGACACACAACAAGCATGTGTACATTACATCAACACAAGGAACAGAGCACAACACCCTCACACCATCAAAGCACACATGGCTGGCACAGTCTGTGAAATAAAGCTACAGACAGCTCAGTGCAACCACACAGGGAGACAGCAAGGCAAACCATGTATAGGCACAAGGATGAAAGGAGGGCCCTGAAGTCAAACTGGGAACAGCCGCGCATCCATACAACTACTTCAAAGGAGTACACCAGCAGCACTACACTCAGGGACCATTTACACACCTCGGGACTGATAAACACCAGTAAGAATCTACACACATACCCCCCTCACACCAGCAGCACACAACACCAGTGCCAAACACGCTGAAGGCTGGCAATACTTGACAGGTAATACACACACACACAACCACACACCACAAATGTGGAAACAAATAAAACAGACAAACACATAACCCAACTGAAACACACACAGAGCCACTACAACAACAACAGACATGCCATGTTCACCTAAACTAGGGAAAGGCAATGGGAGCACAGACACAACAGGAGTGCACAACCTCATCACTCAGGAACAATGCACAGACAACATACCACAACACACACAAGTCGCGCACCATCACAGAACAACAGAGCCACAGCAAACAAACAACAGATGCACAGGCAAAACAATCAAATAGAAAACATAGCACAACATCAGGGGATGCACACCAGGCAATCACAAGGCAACATACACACGCATCACTGCATGCACAACAAGCTGTGTGTGCACACCTAGCATACCAGACACACACAGACATCAGTGACAGAACAGCAACCCACACAACACCATGCAGCACAGCACAAAGACAACAGCACACCCAGGAAGTGAAGCAATAACACAAACAACACACATCCATCCAACACAACACCCAATAGATGCACAAGTTTGGGACACAAAGGTGGAAACAACTTGACCACGGGACTGGGCAGCACACACAGTTGAACTGCATAGCAGCAACCATGACTGACAAACAGCACCAGCACATCACACATGACCCATTGGGGAAATGCACTGAGTGACACATTGACCCTGGACAAATAACTGCACCACAACGCACAGTGGCACAAATGAAGTCATGGGGAGGCACACACACATACAAACCAAGGAGACAGCTCACACCAAAGTGAAGTGTACTGCATGTCAGTAGGGGACATGGCAGGAGTGTACCATACACAAAGAGAGGGAGTGCAGACCCACAATGGGTAGGCAGCTGAAGCACAGATGGCATGACAACACACACAACATGCCACACTGGAGGCAAGAAGGCACCATGGGACAGCAAGGCATGAGAAAACACAACCACAATGGCAGTGTGGAGCAGCAGGTCTGCACAGATCCCACAAACAGCCACCAGACACATGGATGTGCAACAACACACAACACTGAATTGCCAGTAACACCCTCTGCATACTCACAAGTGACAAAAACAACAAGTAGGAGTCAGACAGAACTGCAAGGACACACCAACACACTGCACAGTGCACAACATACAACTCACACATGGGCATACAACTACATCCACAGGGATGAACAATCAAAACAACAGGCACACAACACCTGGGTGACACATATGTGTAGTTGACATTGCAAAGGCATGCACACATCAACACTCCCCACAAACGCACCCCCTTCACACTGCACACTACCTGGCCATCCAAGAGCACACGTGGAAAGTAAGCCATGGGACTAGGGTGACTGGCCATCACAAGATGGGCACACATATAGGAAGAACACACACATGATGACCCTGGACAGCCTGCCTGCAATACTGTGTGCAGAAACGCACCCTGTGCTGACAGTGCCCCCCAACCTGACATGTGTACAATAGAGCCAACATGAACTAATCAAGTAAATGACACCTGCAAACCATTCAAAATTGCCACTGTTGCCACCACAAGCATCTGTGCCAAGAAGGACTGCAGACCCTGTCACCCCTGAAAAAAGTGAGCCCAAACATTGACCACGTTGAAGTGCCACACAGACCATGTGACACAGTAAACCATTTACACACAGCAAAATAACTTTATTCAGTAAGGACACTGACAAAATAGACAACTGGAACAACTGTCTTTATTCACAAATTGCACAGATAGTCACCATGAGAAGAGAAGAGTAAGGCACAAAATACAGAGCATGTCCATGAGAAGCTGTACAGGCAAGGGGGCAAAACAGCAGTGAACAACAAGGCCAGTGGCCAGGGCAGAGTGCGGAGCATGTCCATGAGAAGCTGTACAGGCAAGGGGGCAAAACAGCAGTGAACAACAAGGCCAGTGGCCAGGGCAGAGTGCAGAGCATGTCCATGAGAAGCTACACAGGCAAGGGGGCAAAACAGCAGTGAACGGCAAGGCCAGTGGGCATGACAAACTGCAGACTGAGTCCATGAGAAGCTGCACATGGAATTTGTGCGACTGTACCTTTCCATGGTCAGCAACACAGTCAGGGGGCAACAATGTGCATTACAGGCCCACCTGTGTGAGACACAGGTGTGTGAGGGTGACTAACACTCAGACTTGGCTGTCAGACGGACTGGGAGCTGGCTGTGTCTCGGGGAATGTCAGGGCACTTAAAGGGGGAGAGAGCGGAACAGCTAAGGTAGAGCTATCAGTGGCTTGGCAAGCTGGAGGGCTGTTTTGACCAGGTGGTGTAGTGGCACATGGAGGTGGAGTCATGCAGACGGGAGTCACGGTGTGGCTGGGAGATTGTGGAGGGATGCCCTTCCACTTCTTGGGGATCCTAAATGGCTTGCCTGACTGGGGATCAATGGGAATTGGTGTGGGCACAACAGGCACACACACCACCACTGCTGCAGCAGGTGCAGGCAGCCTCTCTGATGATGTGCTGGACCCAGCGGAATGCTTTGCCTTGCTTTGCCTCTTCCCCCTTCCCCTGTTTACTAGGTGTTACCCCTACAGTGCCCTCCGGCCCCTGCTTCACTGGGCTTGGAATGGGAGTCGAGGTGGTTGGTGATACTGCCTTTGAGCCCTTCCTACGTGTACCCTTGGCATGCACCACCTCCTTGGTGGGCACAGACACTGTCCGATTATCTTTGCGCGATGCTTTAGGGGCAGGAGAGTCCTTGGATGGGGATGCCACTGAGGCATGTGTGCCTGAGGTCTGCTGCTTTGCTAATTGTCCACTGGTGTCGCCTGATGGGCTTTTCTCCCTGCGCTATGGGGTGCATTTGGTCTTCTGTGGGGATGGTGTCTGTGCACGGGACTGCCTGGGTTGCTGCTGCTGTGTGCTCCGTGTACTGTATCGTGACTTTGATGTATGTGGACCGTGGTCACTATCGTCAGACGTGGCCACTGCCCAGGTGGGGACAAAGGGACTGGAGCTGGACTGTGAGAATGTGCCTAATGCAGGGCAGACATCACTGTTGATGACAGAGCCTGCACTGTCCGGTGCAGCCCACCCACGTCGGAATGTATGCCCTCCATGAAAGCAACCACCTGGGCCAATTTCTTGCTGTGGTCAATGAAAGCGTTGAGGAGAGCTGTCTGTCCTGCACACAGCTGGTGCAAAAGGTCCACAGACTCAGCACTGATCGCAGCAGGGGGGACAGGGGCAGGGCCAGCGGTGCCAGGGGTGAAGGACACTCTTCCCCTCTTACTGAGGCAGACACTGGCAGCACCAGAGGGAGTGGCTGGGAGGGTGGGCAATGGCCGCTGTGTGGTGGAAGTCGATGCAGAGTCCCCGTTCCCTGTGCCCTCCAACATGGACGCATCCCCGCTGGCATCGGATGATGTGGTGCTTTGAGTCTCAGGCTGGGACTCCTCCAGCAGACTCCTGTCCCCCTCTGATGCACTGGTGACATCTGTGTCACTGGGCTCCTGGGCAGCTGTGGTGCTAGTTTCACCCCCACTGGTGTCCGTCTCCTGTCCCTCCGTAACCACAGGTGATGCTGCATGAGAGAAAGAGATATAGGGTCAGGTCCGTCGCAAAAACAGAACAAACATATGCAAGCAATGCATGACAAAAGTAGAGCAAATCTACATGTTACACACCACCCTGTGCAATCACATCGTGCCAACTCACTACATAGACTCAAGCAGTGCGTGGAACCTGGAAACTCAGGCATGAGTGAGCCATGTGATGACCACACAGCACAACACCCTGCTTGTGGCTCTGTTCAAACAGACACACAACTAGTTCTGAGCACATCTAGGGACATGATGAGGGCACAGTACTTGTTGCCAATGACAGAACTGGATGGAACAGGAGGGGACAACACAGACCCAGACTACAACATGACAGTCCACAATGGACATTAGCCCATGTCACCCACCATGTCGTACCTTGGGGACAATAGAATGCTGCACATTGCTGTAAGATGTCTAGCCCTTCCCAATATGGGTGCATGCAATGGACACATTGATGTACGCACAGTCAGATTGGGCACACTGCCGTTCACTCCCATGGGATTCCCAAGACTACGCCAATGCAGAAGAAACTTGAAGAGCACAACGCAGAATGTAAGGTGAAGGCACAGCATCCAAATCTACTTTGCAAGTACAGGTAGGACAAATGCATGCCACAGGCACCCAGGCCACCAGTCACTTACATGCCACAGCATCACACTACCAACATCACAGAGGCCAGCGTTGGCACAGGCTCTGTACACATGCAGCCACTCCCATCCAAAGTCAGACTCCCCAAATTCTCACCCCTGGCTTGCTGCTGATGCTCCTTCAAACGTGCATCCAGCTCAGGCTGTGTCAACGCCAAGATGCGCTCCATTAGTGGTGTCATGCTGAGCTGTGACAGACGCCCAGTGTGAGGAAGCAGCCCCAGGGTCATCTTCGCCACATTCTTTGCCAGCCGGCTGATGGCGTCCCATCTCTTGTGGCAGTGGGTGCACCGTCGGTTTGAGACCCCCAGGGCTCACACCTTTGCTGCAATGGCCCTCCACACGGCCTTTCGCTGGTGTACCTTGAGCTGCAGGCATGGGAGACAAGAGGGAGAAATGATCAGGGAAACAGTGTCATGTACCGACATCTATCAGTATGGCAGCAAGATACAACATCATCACATATCCAACGATAGGTCATTCAGAGATTATAGTACAGCTCACATGGGACCCCTGCATGGGAAAAGATGATGTTAAAGCATGCAGGTGTGAGGGGGAACAAAGTCCCTGCACATCTCACACACATGCAGGATGCCAGCACAGAAACACCCATATAGCCTGCCCACATCTCCAGTCCATTGTTTGCTTGAGCAACACATACATCACATGTCAACCTGTGTTTGGGGGTGGACTCACTGTGTCCAAGACTGCGCAGCCATCAATGTCCCTGTCTTGTGAATATTTGAATGTGTCATGGTGGTCACATGGAGGGACATGAGATCACAAATCCAATATGTCAATCACAAGGGCAGTTGTGTGCAAACCACAGTGCTGAGATGGACCATAGCTGGAGTGATATGTGACAAGACTGATGTCATACTCTGTAAGTTGAGTGAGTTGTCCTTGTCTTTGTAGGCGGGAACTGAGCAGGCCAGCTGGGTTCACACTGAGATGGACTACAGGGGCACACACAGACATCCAGCCAAGCAATCACTGTCCTGACTACAGCATAAACAACCTTCCGTGTCACTGTATGGCTGACAACACAACACAGGTCACTCATACATACATGTGCAGGGAGGGAAATCTGTGGCATTGGGTACACACGCCCTCCCACTGGAGACAGAATGTCTGGCAGTGCATGACACTACCCCACACTCCCAGGTACATACTGCATCAGTCGACTACATGTGTGGCCCCCCTGCCCTACCACACCACTGTTGAAGACTTACCATGACATTTGGGGCACCATATAGCCTTGGGTACTGTGTGAGCACCTCGTCCACCAGGACCTCCAGCTCCTCGCTGGTGAAGGGACTGGCATGGATCTTCTCTGTCCTTGCCATCACTGTGGACATGAGACAACAGCAGGGGATTTTGTTGGCGAGGGTTCCCAGGCAGCAGTCCCTGGAGGCAGCAGCAGGTGAGGGTTCTCAGGCAGCAGTCCCTGGAGGCAGCAGCAGGTGAAGGGTCTCAGGCAGCAGTCCCTGGAGGCAGCAGCAGGTGAGGGTTCTCAGGCAGCAGGCTCTGTGAGCAGTGGCAATGTGAGGCTCACTCCCACATATATAGCCCTCTAGGGTCGTTTCAAATGTGCCAAGCTGCAGCAATTGGTAGTCCAGGTCTGCCTCTTTCAAATGCATCCAATGATTGCCTCCGCGGTGTCGGAGCACGCCTACCGCGATCTTCAAAATTGCATTATGTCACCACAATCATGGCTCCCATTGGCTGTAAGGGCATGCTCCATGGCGGTGATACAACGCTGGGGCCCGGGGTGCGCTACCGCGATGGTGCATCTTTCCAATGCAGCCAATGACTGCGTCTGCGGTGGCGGAGCACGCCTACTGTGATCTTCAAAATGGCATCATGCCACCGCTATCGAGCTTCGCATTGGCTCTAGGGCGAGCTCCATGGCATTGTAACACCGCAGGGGCCCGGTGTGCGCTACCGCGATTTTACTGGCGGGGCATGCCAACCACCATTCCCACATGTCTCCATGGCTACGACTGCCGTGCTTGTGTGAATGGGTGTGCTGGTGACACATCGCCGGTGCCAGGCGGTAGCTTCAGCGATATGGGTGCCATGCATTGACACGAGACACAGCCATTCTGGCGGCAGAGCATGCCAACCGCCATTTCCAAATGCTTCCATGCCTATGACTACCGCGCTTGTGTGAATGGGGCTGCTGGTGGCACACCGCCGGTGCCAGGCGGTAGCTACCGCGATATGGGTGCCAT
This sequence comes from Triturus cristatus, assembly GCF_964204655.1. Classification (NCBI taxonomy): domain Eukaryota; kingdom Metazoa; phylum Chordata; class Amphibia; order Caudata; family Salamandridae; genus Triturus; species Triturus cristatus. Next base: position 1,799,641,863 of record NC_140590.1, read on the forward strand.
GCATTGACACAAGGCACCGCTATTCTGGTGGCAGAGCATGCCAACTGCCATTTCCACATGTCTCCATGCCTATGACTACCGCGCTTGTGTGAATGGGGCTGCTGGTGCCACACCGCCAGTGTCAGGCGGTAGCTACCGCGATATGGGTGCCATGCATTGACATGAGGCACCACCATTCTGGCAGCAGAGCATGCCAACCACCATTTCCACATGTCTCCATGCCTATGACTATCGCACTTGTGTGAATGGGGGGGCTGGTGATGCACCGCCGGGCCCAGGAGGTAGGTACTGCGATATGGGTGCCATACAATTGCGATGGCCATCTGTCAAACATCAACAGTGCACAGAGCCAACATGTTCAATGGCACATCATTGTGTACACGATGCCAATGTTCAATTTACTCCACTGATGGCTACACATGCCATGTTTGTGTGTGTGTAACGTAGATTTGTCTGTACCCACTCACATGTCATTTAAGGATTTGATTTTGGTGTAGGCAGGACAGTGTAGTCCTGGACTGTACAATGTGTACACATGTCAATGTGTTGAGGCCCAGTGACAATCACAGCAATACTCGTCTCGATGAATGTTGATCTATTTAGCACTGCCTCTCATGTCTGTTCATGAACACATTCATCATTCCAGCGCCGACTGTGGTCATTGTGTGGTGGATGTGTGCCAGCTTGTAATGACGCACTCAGGTGTGACCGGTACAACAGTTAGGTATGAGACAGTGGTTTTGATTAGTTACACATATGCTGGATGCTAGACTCCCAGGCGTGAACATGTGTACTGTGGCCGTATCCCTATGTACATTCACATAGCCAAAGGTGGTGTTTGAGGTACTTGTCTTGTGTAAGTTGACACGTGTGCCCTTTGTGTAGCTGAAGGTGTCCCTCCATGTAAGCTGGTCTGTTAGTCACTATAGATGTCAGTCATTGTTGTCGTTGTGTCATCCAGAACATGATATGCTGTGCACATCTCATGATGTATTGCATTGACATGTGTCCACTATCATCTCCAATAGGAGGAGGCCAAATGTGACTCGTCACTTGACAGTGCTGGAGGACATGGAGGATGTTGTGATCATACACAAATGCCGCCTGGACAGAGCCACCCTGAAAACCCTTTTTGATCTGTTGGAGTCCCACCTGCAGCCACGCAGGATATATCCAACAGCTTTCACCCCTACTTATAAGTAACCCCGGGCGTAGCACTACGCTTCGCCCACGTAGTGTACGTAGCGCTGCCTGCTTCGCACTTTCCGAAGTAGGCGAAGCAGGGCAGCGCTACGCACACGCCGAGGGCGAAGCGTAGCTGCTTGCCACCCGCCACCCACCTCCCGCCTGCCCTCCTTTTAATAATATAAGCATTGAAAAATAAATTAAAGTAAGTCGACTTACCCGTAAGCGCGGCGTCTCCGGGGCTCCCTCTTTCTGTTTCTAATTTCTTCTGGCAAATGCGCATGCGCGGACACCCGCGCATGCGCATTTCTCGCGAGAAATGCGCATGCGCGGGCGTCCGCGCTTGCGCATTTGCCAGAAGAAATTAGAAACAGAAAGAGGGAGCCCCGGAGACGCCGCGCTTACGGGTAAGTCGACTTACTTTAATTTATTTTTCATTGCTTATATTATTTAAAAGAAGGGCGGGCGGAGGTGGGTGGCACGTAGTGGGGCTACGCGAAGCGCGTAGTGTGCGTAGATTTGGGCACACTACGTGCTGCTTCACGTAGCCCCACTACGCCCACTACGCCCACCCTTACTTATAAGGTGATGGCAGCCCTGCATTTTTTTGCCACAGGATCGTTCCAGGAGACTGTGGCCAGCGCTGGTGGGATGTCACAACCGATGTTCAGCATGGTGCTGCGTGATGTACTGTCCGCCATGATGCTATACAAGCGGTACAAAAGGGGGTGGTGATGGACGGAGCATCAGAACCAATCAAACACTCACACCCAGTCAACAGATCTGGGTTTAATCCATCACCGTTCTTTAGCCCACTCTGCCACCCCAGTTCAGACATGGCCATATGCAGATCAGTCTGACCCTGTGCCTCATGGGAACAGTCCAGCCCGAACTGCCAAGCCATGCCTTCCCTGGACCGGAGACAAGCTTCCTAGGACCGGTTTCTGGCATTTCAGCCGTCTTCAGCCAGGCTTGCTTGAATCCAGTGGCAAAGTGAGCAAGGGACTCACGTCTGAGCATACCCTGCCAACTTATGGCGAACAAAGCGGTACAAAAGGGGGTGGTGATGGACGGAGCATCAGAACCAATCAAACACTCACACCCAGTCAACAGATCTGGGTTTAATTGTTTGTTGTAACGCTTTTCGCCCTAAGTGGGATGGGTATTCCCAGACGTGGGACCCGTGCTCACTACGCCACTGGAGTCAAGCTATCCTGGCTGATGACGGCTGATAGCCAGAAACCGGTCCTAGGATGCTTGATTCCGGTCCAGGGAAGACATGGCTTGGCAGTTCGGGCTGGACTGTTCCCATGAGGCACAGGGTCAAGACTGATTTGCATATGGCCAAGTCTAAACTGGGGTGGCGTAGTGGGCAAAAGAACGATGGATTTAACCCAGATCTCTTGACTGGGGGAGAATGTCTGCATTGTCAGCATTCCGTCCATCATTTGTTTGTTGTAACGCTTTTCGCCCTAAGTGGGATGGGTATTCCCAGACGTGGGACCCGTGCTCACTACGCCACTGGAGTCAAGCTATCCTGGCTGATGACGGCTGATAGCCAGAAACCGGTCCTAGGATGCTTGATTCCGGTCCAGGGAAGACATGGCTTGGCAGTTCGGGCTAGACTGTTCCCATGAGGCACAGGGTCAAGACTGATTTGCATATGGCCAAGTCTAAACTGGGGTGGCGTAGTGGGCAAAAGAACGATGGATTTAACCCAGATCTCTTGACTGGGGGAGAATGTCTGCATTGTCAGCATTCCGTCCATCATTTGTTTGTTGTAACGCTTTTCGCCCTAAGTGGGATAGGTATTCCCAGACGTGGGACCCGTGCTCACTACGCCACTGGAGTCAAGCTATCCTGGCTGATGACGGCTGATAGCCAGAAACCGGTCCTAGGATGCTTGATTCCGGTCCAGGGAAGACATGGCTTGGCAGTTCGGGCTGGACTGTTCCCATGAGGCACAGGGTCAAGACTGATTTGCATATAGCCAAGTCTAAACTGGGGTGGCGTAGTGGGCAAAAGAACGATGGATTTAACCCAGATCTCTTGACTGGGGGAGAATGTCTGCATTGTCAGCATTCCGTCCATCATTTGTTTGTTGTAACGCTTTTCGCCCTAAGTGGGATGGGTATTCCCAGACGTGGGACCCGTGCTCACTACGCCACTGGAGTCAAGCTATCCTGGCTGATGACGGCTGATAGCCAGAAACCGGTCCTAGGATGCTTGATTCCGGTCCAGGGAAGACATGGCTTGGCAGTTCGGGCTGGACTGTTCCCATGAGGCACAGGGTCAAGACTGATTTGCATATGGCCAAGTCTAAACTGGGGTGGCGTAGTGGGCAAAAGAACGATGGATTTAACCCAGATCTCTTCACTGGGGAGAATGTCTGCATTGCCAGCATTCCGTCCATCATTTGTTTGTTGTAATGATGCTATACAAGGACATATACATCCATATCCCCAGGGTTGCGGAATTGCCAGCTGTGAAGGGAGACTTCTATCCCCTTGGACACATCCCCAATGTTGTTGGGGCCATTGATTGCACCAATGCCACTCTTGTGCCACCACAGGCAATCGCAAGCATTACCACTCCATCAATGTGCTGGTGGTGTGCCTGGCAGATATGACCATCTCGCTGGTGTGTGCCAAATTCCCAGGCTCGGCCCACGACTCCTACATCCTGCAGAACAGCATAGTGCCCCAGCAGATGGCTAATCTTCTTCCAGAGCATGTATGGATTGTGGGTGAGTATGCCTAGTCGTGTGGCGTGCTGTGTGTGTGACCTGCTCCCCTGAGACTCTATGATGTTGCAATGTCTATTTGTGTTTGTCATACCTAGGTGACTCTGCATATCCCAACCGTCCCTGGTTGCTAAGCCCACTGCGGAATCCCAGGTTCCCGGCTGAAGTTCGCTACAATGAGGCCGATGAGAGTACACGTCGTGTGCTGGAGCTTACTTTTGGCCTGCTCAAGTCACATTTCCGGTGCCTGGACAAGACTGGAGGTGCACTGGCATACTCGCCCGGGAAGGTGTGTCCGATTGTTGTGGCATGCTGCATGCTCCACAACCTAGCTATTCACAAGGAGATTCCCCTGCTCCTGGATGATGGTGAGGACCCAAGGCCCCAGCCTGCAAACCAAGCCATGTCCAGTGATGATGACAGTGGAGAGGAGGAAGGTGTTGACCTGCGTGAACAGCTCATCACCCGCTACTTCACTTGACGGTGGATGACAATGTGCAACCTACCCATTGCCTGATGATATTGCTGTTGTCGTGAAGGGGCATTTGAGAATTGTAGCATCAGCCAGTTGTAGACTCAGTGGTGGTTGGAAATGATTCTAGGACATGCCATTTGGGATCATCAACGGGATGTGTATGTTTACACTTGGGGGCCATTGTGACATGTGCATGTTGGGTTATCCTGGTGTTAGGGCTTGTGTGATGTCTGTGATGCCACACCGAGACCAGTGACAGTTGTTCTGTTGTTTTTCCCTAGGTGCCTTCGACTTCTTCTTGCCTACATACAGCCCATGGTCCTGGTACATTGTGATCATGTTGAAGACTGTACACCCTGCAATAAAGATGGAGCAGACACAACAACATGTGTGTGAGGATATTTTATTTACTATGGTGAGATGCGAGGGGGTGTACATTTCCATTGAGGGGAGCAGTGAGTTGACAGTCATGGTAGATGAGATGGTTGAGTAGTCACCATTGTTGTGGTGACCCAGTCCAACGGACAGATGCCATTCACAAGGCAGTGTGGGGAAGGACAGTCCAAAGAGTCAATGCAGTGGTGGAGAGGGTTGCCATCATGACTGGCTCCATGACTGGTGTCTGGCAGGTGCTTGGCCTCCATATACTCCCAGGGTCTTCTTAGGACGGCCCCTTCGTTGTTTGGTGGGGGGGGCCCTGCTGCAGGGCCAGTGGGGTCTGAGGACTCACCCCTCTCTGTGGGCGCAGGTGAGGATGCTGAACTGTCATTGTACAGCCCACCAGAGGGAGGTGGAGGTGTTGTCTGGGGCGCATGCCTGTCCCCCAGTACAGCCACTTGAGGGCCCAAGAGGTCCACGATTTGTCCCATGCGTCTGTCGATGGACCTCATCAGCAGGATGAGCTCGTGCAACAGATCGTTCGACCGGCCTGTTCGTCCCTGGGCCTGTTTGTATGCACCCAGGACTCTGGTGATGTGTTCCAGGGAGTGGGTCCCAGCCTCCTGGTGTCCGTGGGTGACCCTGCCCCTCCCACCTGCCCTGCTGCCATGGACCTGTTGCCTCACCACTGTGGGCTCCCGCAACCTCTCCCTGCCCTCCTCCATGGGTGGTGTGTGCTGGGCATCCTCTGGGACAGGGAGGGTGTTGCAGGCAGTGGTGGTGGTGGTGGTGGCGGTGGCCGCACAGGCCGTGACAGCAGGGGTCTGCTCTGGAGTTGTTGTTGTTGCAGATGTGGTGGGGGGACGTTGGGGTCCTGGGACCTGTTGCTCCCTGGCACACCAGATGGGCTGACCTCGAGTTCATCGTCCACGGAATCCTGGGAGTCAACATCCAAGAGTCCTTGTACCGGGGGTGGAGACTGGCTCTGCAGGTTGCTGGTGTTGTCCTCGGCAGTGAGTTCTTGGTCACCTGTGGGTCATATGTGAAATGGTCACTGCAGTGCACCCGGCAAGCTTTGTGTTAACTGGGTGTCATTCACTTTTTGTACACTGCACAATTGACATATCATCACATTGTTGACTGTGTGCAGTACTGTGCTTCCTGACATGATGCAGTGGTACAAGCATTTCTTGTCCATGGTGCGAGGTGTCAAGGCATACCATGCGATCTGTGCACAATTGAGGTTTACTGGGACTTGTTGCCATCTAGGGCCTGGCACAGCATGTGTTTAATTGTGTACTCATAGTTTATTTGTCTGACCTAGCAGACATCACATCTGGCCATGGACTGGTCATTGTCATCTCCTGCATCCCTTTGTCCTGTCATGTGCATATCTTGATTTGTGCCACCACACATGCTTTCACATTTTTAGAATGGTCCTTGTTGCACTTGCCCCATGGTGATGCACATGTAACTAGTTGCTGTGCATGAATGTGCCCAGGCTTTCTTCTACTTGTGCATTGGTGTGTCCCACTTTGATGGTTGTGACAGTTTCCTTTGCATACCTGTGTGCACACTGTGCTTGGCAATGGGGTAGGTATGCCTCTTTGTGCAATGAGAGGGCTGGTGTTGTCATATGGCACCATTTAATTTGGGAACAATGGGTGGGTGCACGTAATGGCTACCTACCTGTAAGTTTGTTTGGTGTCCTGCAATGGCTTCCAACTGCTCCTGGGTGGGGTGGGGGAGGGATCCATCCTGCTCAGGTGTGGGACAGGGGGCATGGTGGGAATAGTGGTGCAGGCCCCCCACCCCCAGACACCCTCGTTGTGAAGATGGCTACCTACCTGTGAGCTTGTTTCGTGTACTGCAATGGCTTCCAACTGCTCCTGGGTCGGGTGGGGGAGGGATCCATCCTGCTGAGGTGTGGGACAGAGGGAATGTTGGGAGTAGTAGTGCAGCCCTCCCAGACACAAACACCCTCCCAGGGAAGATGGCTACCTACCTGTAAGTTTGATGCGGGTTGTGCAATGGTTTCCAAATGCTCATGGGTGGGGTGGGGGAGGGATCCATCCTGCTCACGTGTGGGCCAGGGGGCCTGGTGGTTGTTGTAGTGCTGTCTGCCTGTACACATGCCCCCATGGTTATGTTGTTAGCTATGTTTTGGGTGAATGGGAGTGGGTGAATGTTGGGTCTGTGAGCCATATTTTTGTGAGTGTGTGGTGCAGATGGATGGTATGTGTCCTAGGTAGGGGTGGGCGGAATTTGCGAAATTCACTTTAGCAAATTATCGCGAAAATGTTAAAAATCTCTGCAAACACGCGGAAATATCGCGAAGATGCGGAAGTTTTTTTCCCGCCCGTTCGCGGTATGTTCTGCGTGGTCGTGGCTCGCCAACTTACCCATGCGGTTGCTCACGGGCGCGGCCATCTTGTTTTCCCTTGTCTCACGGTGCATGATCTCGAAAAGAAAGACGTGATCGCGCGACGAATGATGTTACTGCGGGCGCGAACTGTCGCGAGACAGCACAAATGGCTACCAACAATCCAACATCTCGTGGAGAACGCGACCGGATTGGGAAAACTTGTCGGCGAACGCGGGGATTGAGGTAAGGCGATCGCGTGCACGCAAGAATGTATTATTTTAAAGTGCGAGCAAGCAAAAAATTTCCAGTAAAATGCGGATTGCGGAAATTTTGACATTTTCGCGCTCTCCGCGGAACACGAAAATGTCAAATTATCGCAATTTCCGCGAGCGGAACGGATTTTTAGCCCAGGCCTAGTCCTAGGTGGTGTAGCTTTGTAGTTGTGCAAGGCAGTACATTGCAGAATGGTGGTAGTCATTTGTTTGTACTTAACAGCCTCCACTCCCCCGGCTACTCCTGTGAGACTCTCTGGATGTAGTATGGCAAGCACCTTCTCCTCCCATTGTGTGAATGGTGTTGGTGGAATGGAAGGGCCACCGCCAATCCTCTGAGCCAGCTCACGGTTCTTGCTCCTCCTCTCCTTGACCACCCTCTTCAGATCATGCCAACGCTTCATGATCTCCGTTTTTGATCTTGGGGTGGTCCCTACTGCATTGACCCTTTGGAATATCCTAGCCCACATTTGTGTCCTTGTGGCTAATGGTGTCTGTTGGACCAGGGTACCAAAAAGCTGTGGTCCCACTCTGACTATTCCATCTACCATGACCTTCAACTCACTCTCAGTGAATTTGGGCATTTTCTGTGTGGCCATGGTGTGCAAAGTGATTGTGGATGCAGGAGTGTGAGTGGTGGTTGTGGTTGTGCTGTGTATGGTATGTGTTGTGCAGGGGGTTAGTTGTGCTGGTTTGGAGGTGGTGGTGGTGCTGTGTGTGGTGTGGCTGGTGATGTTGTGTCCTTTGCCTCTCCTGGGGTGTGTGTCCCTTCTTGCCTGGAGTTTTGCAAGGGATTGTGGTCAGGGAAGGGGCTGGTTTTATTCTCAGCTATGTGGGTGTGTCCAATTGGGGTGTTGCTGACAGGTGTGTTGTCCTGGGATTTGTTTTTTTCGTTTCGCCATGTGGTTGCGTCATTGGGGTGTGTTTTGTGTATTTGGGAGGCATGTCTAGTTTTCTGTGTGCACTTTTTGGCCTTCTTGTGGGGTTTGGGCTTCGTCCGCCATATTTTTGACGGTTCATCCGCCGCGGTGGCTGTGCTTCCGCTCTTCCACTGGCTCTCCCATTCATCCCATTGTGCGAACGCAGTGGTCGGAGTCGGCGGTACGTACCATGTGACCGTCGGGGATATACTAATTTCAGGGGTGGTGTCTCTTCTATACTTGCGGCGATTCCGACCGCCGCGGACGGATTTTGGCCATCTCCGCCCGCTATGGGTGGTTATTCTTGGCCTCGTACCGCAGCGGTCAGATTTTTTGGGCGTTTAATGCTAATATGGCCGCCCGTTTTCCCACGGGGCCGGCGGGTGATTGTTTTCCGCTTCTATGGCGGTCGGGGTGTTTTTCCACCCTACATCCTAATGGACCTCTATTTCTATACATTTTAAAATATTGCATTCTGTTTTAATTCTTTTTCATCTCACTGGAGTCCTTTATTTTTATCTTGGTGGGGTCGTTTGGAAACTATAAAAAATGATGATAGTTCCCATAAAATGATTTTATCTTTTAAATATGCCTGTGAATATTCCTCACTCCCAATATAAAAACTGTACTCCAACCTATGTAAAGGCCTGATTACTAGTCTGACATTCTTCCTACTGCGAGGCGCGTGGTGGTGCAGCAGTGGCAGTCCACCGTATGCCGAATTATGACTTCTAAAGTGGACCGCCAGCTGCACCAGGGAAAAGTCATTCCCTGGCGGTGGCATAGGAATGCCACAATGCAATATGCTTGGCTGGGACTGGCGCAGTCCACTCAGCATATTACAAGGGCCTGGACCGCCATCCTTTTTATGGCAGAGCCCGGCCATGAAAAGGCTAGCGGTGCTGGAACAAAGGATGCCCTACTGGGCCCCCATGGCCACCCCGCCATGGGGATATATTCAGGAGGGCACAATGTGTGCTCCTCTTTCGGTCCCTCCACAAAGTTCCAGTACTGCATGGACGTCCATATCCATGCTGCACTGGAACTTTTTTGCTGTTCCCATTGCAGTGCCTGTTATCCAGGCACCGCCAGGGGAATTGCAAAGAACCAGCAACCTTATTATGAGTTGTGCATTTCCAACTCGTAAGTCGGTCAGTGATCCTTGGGGGAATTTGCACAAGTTTGGCACAGTGGAGGCAGCGTTGCACCAGCTCTGCTGCGCCAAACTCATAATTAGGCCCTAAATTCTTATGGTATAGCAAAAAACCTTGGATGTTTTCCAAAAACTCAACAGACCTCAACATATGGGAGGGGTAATTTTCTGGATCCCTATACATATCATTTAGTTTCTCCTTACAAAACTGATTTATGCTACAGTAAGAAGATTTTGGACTGGTCTTGAAATGTCCTTCTATCATCCCTTTTCGTTTATGGAATTGTTGTCTTTTACGTCTAGGCATTCATCACTATCTCTTCCAACTTTTAAGAATACATACAAGGTATTTCAGCCTATGCTTATCTCCTATATAAATCCTAAAGACAAATCTTTACAGTCATCAAACTGGCATAATACTTTTATAATGTACATGATTAAACCATTTTTTAGAAAAATTGGTATGCTAAGGGTCTCAAATGGGTTTATCAGCTTTTTCAAAAATATGTTTGTGATCCTTTTTCGGTAGCGCGGTCTCATTTTTCCCTTCCAATTTTATATCCAACCAAATACATATCCTTACTTTCTGTAATTCAATACTCATACTATAATGTTCTTCATATTTCTACTTCTTCTTCCCTAATATCCAGTATAACAACATCTTGTATACATTCCCTTCCAATATATTTCCTTATTATATTCCTATTGTAGGTCTTTTTTCTATCTTTTTTATTCTATTCTTTTTTCCTGATAGCTCCACCAGATACTAGAGATAAAACAGAGGTGGGGCGTTTTTGGAGAAACTGGTTTACAGATTAAGTTTTCAATTGCAATCTGGAACAAGTTTTGGAATAAAATAAGGACATCTTCTGCCACCCAAACCTTATTTTTTATCTACAATAGACTCTTGATCCCTCCAGCTACAGTGCATAAGATAGACTCTGCTATCCCATTTACATGCTGGCCATGTTAGGCTTCTCCAGCAGATCTTAAACATATGCTATTTGAGTGTCCACATATTGTTAAATTCTGGTCACAAAATTGGCAACATATGAATACTATTTTTCGCACACATACTTTTATTAATATTTTTCTAGGGAGTATTTTAGAACATTGGGCAATTCTAAAGTTGTCAACGTTATAGATTTACTTCTTTCAGTAGCATTTCAGCAGATTACAAAAGCATGGAAGGATGCTTCCAAGGCATCTTTTTCAGGGAGGGTGTTATGGAGTCTGTATAAAATCACAGATTAGACAGGTCATATGTTCACCCAATTAATCTTGCTAACAAAGGAGATCTCTTATGTTTACCAATAATACTTTTTTAAAGTGTCCTGCTCATAAGTTATATGTCCATAACCCTACTTTTTGTTGCCATTATTAATTCATAGATCTTTGCATTATTGTTATGTGATTATCTGCGTTTTCCTGATGGTATATGAGTATTGTTTTTTTTTCTCTTTTTTCTCTCTCTTTCTTCCTCTCTTTTCTTTTTATCCTACTTTTTGACATTTTTTGCATTTAACATTTACATTTCTATGCATAGTGCATATCTTATTTATTCCTTCCCAATGGTAATGGATATAATTTCAATACATTTTACTTTTAAGCTTACAAATCTATAGGAGGCTATAGGTGGTAGGGGCTCCAGCCACGTTCTTCACAGGAAAGCAAGAGCTTTACAGCTACACTGGCAAGATTGGGTGTTTCAACCTGACTAGTCATCAACAAAGCAGATTAAAATCACCACCAGAGAACATTCTATACAGAAACAATGGAGATGAAATGTGCATGAGAAAGTGCAATGATTATCATAAAGAAAATGCCACAACTGCTCCTGTATACCGTTATGCAGTGACAACAATCGAGGACCACCAAATTCAGGTTTGTGGGATTTCATGTTTTTTTTAGCTCCAGAGTTTTTACAGTCTGTTGAACACTGTGTCTGTTTGCCTGGTATAGAAGCAATGAGTTTAGCATATGATCCTGCCACCAAACATGAGTTACGGCTGTGAAAGGATGTGTGTGTGTGCCATTTATATCCTTTGATCCCATGGCCATCAGTGGATGCTTCCAATAGTTCACATCATGGAATCCACTGTTATAGACATGGGTTAATTGAGTGCTATTCACAGACCTCATGAACATGTCTATCCAGTGCTTAATGTCACAGTACATATTTATTTATCAAGTGATCCGTGACAAAGAGGTTTGCTGTTCATGGGGTAGGTGTTAGTGCTCTTCCTCAAACAACATGTAATGCCATAGCAATTCTGAACAAAGATGGTTCCCCTTTGCAGAGATTATGACTAATCATTGTCTCTTTATTTTTCCTTCTGTCAGAAGAAGTGAAACTCAAATAGATCAAGAGGGGGAAAGGACGCCACCACCAGCTGCTGCAGCACAGTTGGGCCGCAACACGATAGTGCTGAAGGATATGTCCTGTCCTCAACAGAAACTGTTCTTTTCGTTTATTTCTTGCTTTTTTCGAATAATCTCAACCTAGCATGTATAATGGCCTTCTGTATTTTCCATTTTCTCCACTTCTCTTTCTTTCACCATCTATTTTCTTACAGTGGCAGAAACCTTTCCTTTATCCTTCCTATATCCTCTACATCTCTGTGCAGAACTGTAAATGATGGGAGACTGACTTTTCCCATGGCCTTCAGAGCTACAAAATAGCATAACTTTGTAAAGTGATAGGAGGGGCATTAACAGTAGGAAGCTGTGGGAAGTATTTTATTTTTAGGGTTTGCCTGAAAGGAGGGAAATGATTGCTCAGCCAGGCAGCAGGAAGATTTGTCTCTAAAAACTTTTTTTTTCATAACAAGTACCTTTAAAGAGGAATATTCTGTTTCCTCTTTATCTTTCCGCATTTCACTTGTCTTTCCCATCCTCTTTGCCCTTGGGTATGACTCAACCTCCTCACCCTCCTTTCCTGCTGGTGCTGCTCACAAGTCATGTTTAATATTTCCTACTTTAGCCAAGTAATATGCAATATGGTCTCCTGTATTTGCCATTTTCTCCCACTCACCCTTGAAATGTCTGCTTTTTTTGTTTTGATGTTGTATCTTAATTGTACTCCTACAATGATTGTTTGGAAGCAGCACTCATGAACACCTTACAATTACTCTTGATGCATGTTTGTATCTCTAATGTACTCCTGCTTTGACTGTTTGGTAATTGTTTTCTTGTAAATCATTTTGAAGCCCTCTAGCCATGTCCAGCTACATAACATCACACAATAAATAACATCACAAGATACGTAAAGTATTGTTTTTATAATGTTTGCTGCTGGTTACAGTTATCTAAATATATCTGTTATATTGTTGTCAAGGTCATAAAGTACTCCAGGCTCCTGAGGGGGAGGGGGAGGGGGACAGGGACCATCTGGTATAGGGGCAAGATGTGGCTGCTGGGACGAGTGGAAAGTCACTTTACTTTTTCAATGATAACTGTAACAAACATTTTATAATTTATCAAGCCTCCTATGTTTTTGTCTCATCCTCACTGCCATTGATTTGGTACACGAAAAGGTGTGATACCCAGGTCCCACTCACCTTCCGTTCACCCAATTCTTTCTATCCCAGCCTGTCCAAAAATGACAATCCCATCTCAGCATGTGCCACAGTTCTGCATAAGTGACTACTTTTCATGGCTTTCATTACTTTTGCACTTCCTACCTTCCATCAAATATGCCAATAAGCCTACTAGTGCATGACAACATCCAACCAGTCCATAGCCAAACCTTTACCAAGTTCAAGCCTCACTGCTTTGTTATACCTTGCTTTACCCTACACCTACTTGCCCAAGGGCCAGTGAAAAAAGTATTTATAGAACATTATTTAGGATGGAAAGTGTAGTGTGGAACTCAGTCTGCACTCTGGGTGAAGCTCAGGAGACATTAGGAAGCATAAGAGCAGGGCCATTTGAATTTACGAAGATGTGACATTAGCTATCCCAAAAAAATACGCTGCCCCATCAGTATGTACAAAAGGGGGTGGCGATGGACGGAGCATCAGAACCAATCAAACAATCACACCCAGTCAACAGATCTGGGTGTGATCAGTATGGCTCCATCAACGTTGCAAATTATACTGTCAAATACATTTTGAAGCATAGATGTAATGTGCCATATTCATCAATGGCAATATGTAATTATATTTGGCAGCTCATTCATTATCAATTTACCAAACATTAAGCTTTTTTTTGCAAGTGTCACCACATGAAATTAATAATTTATGTGAAATAGATATGGTATAACAAGGAATTACATTAAAGAATTTGCACTTGTCCTAGGGGACCAGCAATGTTGTGTTAGTGTACAACTATATGAATAAGTGTTTATAGTACTACAAATCATGTTGTTTTCTTATTTTTTAGTATCATCTAGCTACTTCTGGAGGACAGGGCTGGACTCCAGAAAACAGAGGCAATTTTGATGGAGTAATAGCAAATGGTTTTCTTTGTGGAAGAGTGGGAGGCTGCCATGGCTGTCCACTGGAGGGATCATCACCACCAGAGAAGAGAGCCAGTGTATGAGCCACCCAAGACACTCACAGCAACAACATCCATTGATTATTTCCTCCTCCAGCAAATTGAACAGACCTTAAGTAAATAAATCAGGGCCAGCACGCACTTATGAGGCTGATGGATTCAGTAGAGGACTCTGTTTTTATAGGGAGAGAACGGTGTATTTTTTGTGTTTTGGGACTTTTCAGGGTGAAGGTTTAGACCTGTTTTGGGAAGAGAGTTTGAGAATTACCCTTGTTTTGTATTTCTTCCAGGATTATTGTTGAGGGGTATGGCCGGTTGTGGGAGGAACGGGTGCTGTCTTATTTTTGTGTGTTAATGAAAGGCTTTGTGTTTTTTCCTTGAATATAATTTGTGTTTATTTATTTATTTATTTATTTGTACTCTTGTATAGCGCTGGAAGTCAACTGTTACTATTTAGTTTAGCATCACGGTTAACTAATCTTGAAGGTCTGCCAAAGTAGTGACGACAGAGGATATCCATCTCACTTTTCCCATCACAAAGGAATTGTCTCTAAGTTTACATCCCCTTTGCCCTCTTTAGTCTTTCCCTAACTATGACCCCATGTCATGTATTCTTAAGTTGGTTACTTATTTTCCATAACTTTTCCAGTCTAGGACAGCCCCTGCTACCAGAGTGGGAGAACTAACAATTCCCAAAATCTCACCACAGTTAAATGGCTTGATCAGTCTGCGCAACACCTTTGTCCCATCAATAACAGTAGTATATTACTTACTACATTTGTCCTACCTCCTGTAAAAAAGACCACTAATGAAGTCTGTCAATTTACATAAAAAACAACCATCCCTCCTTTCCAAGAATGTCCTATCTTTCCTGAGTAGATTGAATGATGTCTATTACTGTTCCCATTTGACCAACGCATCACTGTATAGTTTATAAGGGTCTTCCTAATTCTGGAGGTGCTGGTCCAGAGGTAAGACATCGCAGGAAGAACAAGGTCCGAATGCTATGATGCAAACTAACACAAGGATTCTTATTTTGCATCACAAAATGTAGTGAGTGAAAAACAAAAGGACTCATGCCTCAGGAGGATGTTACTTAGATAGAATCCATGGTGCACAAATTGTAGATGTCTCTGCATTATTATATCCCTTTCTTGCCTGGGTTGAAGGGGTGGCATGGATACATTCATAAATGTTTGTGACCTTCTCCTTTAGCAGTTGGTACCGCTTTATCTACCTCTGACCTGTCAGGAGTGAGAGCTGTTGGAAGTCGAAATTATTACACAAACCTCAACTCTGGTGAAACAACCTGAGGAAAGAGGGGAGGGTTTCATGAGTTGATGGGTGGATACAAGTAGGGGAATGTAAGAGAAAGATAAGCACAACATTTATCAAGTATGTTGTGAAAGGAAGATGATAGTCCAGTTACCAAAATCAAATAGTCTTTCACCCCCAAACACACAAGTCCAATCATTTCCATTTTTTATACAATTTTTTTTATTTTTGTATGATTCATAAACAGAAGAAGAAAAAAATGCAAAAGCAGCATAAGTCTATATATACATAAATACAATTCATAAAGCCAACATTTCCATAATATAGAACTAATGGAATTCATAAATCAATGATAACTTGCAGACACAATCTCAAAAATAGCATAACAGATGTAGCTTTCCAGGAACATTTTCAACAAGCCCTACTTAGCAAACTAATTATACTTTTCTCTTCTCCCCCTGAGCTTGTTCCAAATACTCTCTGGCCTGTATGTTGGAGATACAAATTTTACAGACCCTTTCACAATAGTTTTTAGGCTGACCGGGCCAACAAAAACGCCTCAAAACCGGCATCTTGATACGGTTTAATTAACTGCCATAATCCCCATCTGCTCTCCACAGTTATATGGCAGAAATCTGGGCAAACGAAAAAAGATGCCCCCTTATACTGCCTTCTGGCCTCGGGACAAGCTTTCTCAAAAATGGCCTGCCTAAGCGAAAATTACCAAAAAAGACCAAGATGACACTCAGCTAATCTGAATCTCAGATTGGCATTTTATGACAGGTGAAAGGAAACCTGTGGACCCTCTGAATTTCCCGTTCCCAATCCCACCCTGTGAGATCTGGAAAGAATTCCTTAAGAAGATCCAGTATAAAAGAGCAAATG
This sequence comes from Triturus cristatus, assembly GCF_964204655.1. NCBI lineage: Eukaryota > Metazoa > Chordata > Amphibia > Caudata > Salamandridae > Triturus > Triturus cristatus. The sequence goes on from NC_140590.1 coordinate 1,799,658,011, forward strand.
TCATTACTTCCAGGCCTTCTTTAATCCCAAGAAATCGGAGATTATTACTTCTCTGGTGATTTTCCAAATCCTCCAATTTCCACCTTACATCCGTCAGTTGAGTTTCATGTGATTTTGTTTCCTCTCTCACAGCAACCAAATCCTTTTCCAAAACTGCTGTTCTAGCTTCCTTCGAGCTGGACTGTTCCCATGAGGCACAGAGTCAAGACTGATTTGGATTTAGCTGGGTCTGAGTTGACGTGGCGAAATGAGCTAAAGGATGATGATGGATTAAACCCAGATCTGTAACTGGGATTGAGTGTTTGAAAAGATTCAGCGCTCCGTCCATCATCTCCTTGTATTTGCTTAGTTCTCCCTAAGCTGGCAGGGTATGCCCAGATGTGGGTCCCTTGCTCACTTTGCCACTGGATTCAAGATAGCCTGGCTATTGAAGGGTGTTACCCAGAAACCGGTCCCATGATGCTTGTTTCTGGTTAAGGGAAGACCTGGCTTAGCAGTTCGGGCTGGACTGTTCCCATGAGGCACAGGGTCAAGACTGATTTGCATATAGCTGGGTCTGAACTGTGGTGGTGAAGCGAGCTAAAAATTGATGATGGATTAAACCCAGATCTGTGACTGTGGCGAGTGTTTGAAAAGCTTCAGCGCTCTGGCCATCATCTCCTTGTGTTTGCTTTGTTCGCCCTAAGTTGGCACGGTATGCCCAGACGTGGGTCCCTCCTCACTTTGCAACTGGATTCAAGCTAGCCTGGCTGATGAAGGTTGTTACCCAGAAACCGGTCCCAAGATGCTTGTTTCCAGTTCAGGGAACACCTGGCTTAGCAGTTTGGGCTGGACTCTTCCCATGATGCACAGGGTTAAGACTGATTTGCATATAGCTGGGTCTGAACTGTGGTGGTGAAGCGAGCTAAAAAATGATGATGGATTAAACCTAGATCTGTGACTGTGGTGAGTGTTTGAAAAGTTTCAGCACTCCTTCCATCATCTCCTTGAGTTTGCTTTGTTCTCCCTAATTTGGCAGGGTATGCCCAGACGTGGGACAATTGCTCACTTTGCCACTGGATTCAAGCTAGCCTGGCGGATTAAGGGTGTTACCCAGAAACTGGTTCCAGGATGCATGTTTCTGGTTCAGGGAAGACCTGGTTAAGCTGTTCGAGCTGAACTGTTCCCATGAGGCACAGGGTCAGGACTGATTTGCATATAGCTGGGTCTGAACTGCGGTGGCGAAGCAAGCTAAAAAATGATGATGGATTAAACCCAGATTTGTGACTGGGGTGAGTCTTTGAAAAGTTTCTGCGCTCCGTCCATCATCTCCTTGTGTTTGCTTTGTTCCCCCTAAGTTGGCACGGTATGCCCAGACATGGGTCCCTTCTCACTTTGCAACTGGATTCAAGCTAGCCTGGTTGATGAAGGGTGTTACCCAGAAAAAGGTCCCAAGATGCTTGTTTCCAATTCAGGGAAGACCTGGCTTAGCAGTTTGGGCTGGACTGTTCCCATCAGGCACAGGATTAAGACTGATTTGCATATAGCTGGGTCTAAACTGAGGGGGCGAAGTGAGCTAAAAAATGATGACAGATGAAACCAAGATCTGTGACTGGGGGTGAGGGTTTGAAAAGTTTCAGCACTCCGTCCATCATCTCCTTGTGTTAGCTTTGTTCTCCCTAAGTTGGCAGGGTATGCCCAGACGTGGGTCCCATGCTCACTTTGCCACTGGATTCAAGCTAGCCTGGCTTATGAAGGGTGTTACCCAGAACCTGGTCCCAGGATGCTTGTTTCCGGTGCACAGAAGACCTGGCTTAGCAGTTCGGGCTGGACTGTTCCCATGAGGCACAGGGTTTAAGACTGATTTGCATATAACTGGGTCTGATCTGAGGTGACGAAGTGAGCTAAAGAAATATGATGGATGAAACCCAGACTTGTGACTGGGAGTGAGCATTTGAAAAGTTTCAGCGCTCCGTCCATCATCTCCTTGTATTTGCTTTGTTCTCCCTAAGTTGGCAGAGTATGCCCAGACGTGGGTTATTTGCTCACTTTGCCACTGGATTCAAGCTGGCCTGGCGGATGAAGGGTGTTACCCAGAAACTGGTTCCAAGATGTTTTTTTCTGGTCCAGGGAAGACCTGGTTAAGCAGTTTAGGCTGGACTGTTCCCATGAGGCACAGGGGCAATACTGATTTGCATATAGCTAGGTCTGAACTGAGGTGGCTAAGTGAGCTAAAGAATGATGATGGATTAAACCCAGATCTGTGACTGGGGTGAGTGTTTGAAAAGTGTCAGCGCTCTGTCCATCATTTCCTTGTGTTTGCTTTGTTCTCCCTAAGTTGGCAGGGTATGCCCAGACATGGTTCCCTTGCTCACTTTGCCACTGGATTCAAGCTAGCCTGGCTGATGAATAGTGTTACTCAGAAACCGGTCCCAGGATGCTTGTTTCCAGTTCAGGGAAGACCTGGCTCAGCAGTTCGGGCAGGACTGTTCCCATCAGGCACAGGGTCATGATTGATTTTCATATATCTGGGTCTGAATTGAGGTGGCGAAATGAGCTAAATAATGATGATGGATTAAACCCAGATCTATGACTAGGGTGAGTGTTTGAAAACTTTCAGCGCTCCGTTCATCATCTTCTTGTGTTTGCTTTGTTCTTGCTTCCTTCGTATCCAATCTTTCACTGATATCCACACAGGTTCGCCCAACTTTTCGCACTGTTCGTTACAATTTCTTTGTGGCCTGTCTTGCCTTCTTTCTGTTTGCCCGAGTCTCTGCCCAATGTTCCTTAATTGACTCCAGGATCAGGCTCACAGCAGGATTTATATTGGTTGCTATCTCGCCTTGCTGTTCAGTAATAGAACTGCCTGCCGGGACAGGTGTTGAGCCCAGAGGACCCATGATCCTCGTGTGCGAATAGTCCCACTTCGACCCGGAACCAGAGATACTGCTTCTCTTCTTCTTTCGTGACTCCTTGTGGGCCTTAGATCCTTTAGAGGACCTGCAAAACCTTTGGTGCTTAAGGGCAGTTTCCAGAGCTTCCAGTGTGCTAGAGCCTGAATTAGAGGCACTGTAGTCTGATTCACTATGTCCTAAATCAGAGTTGGAGGCCCCTGAGAGTGAGTCCTCAGTGAGGGAGAAGAATTTATCTGTCCCATCAGATATGATGTAGGCTGGTAGTAACCCATCGGTCAATGTCATGGAATGCCCTCCCAGATGGACCTTTGGCATAAGGTTGGATGTCCAGTGATGTACCACGTATATTCCTGATGTCTTCATTAGTCATCTCACTAGGATCACATTTTGTACTTGCTGAAGCCGCCTGAACCCCCGTTGTTTCTATAGCCATCATACTCGGTACATTAAATAGAGATATAACATCATCTGCCACTTGGTGTAACGTTTCATTTTCCTCCAGATCTGCCTGGTTCTCCTTCAAATCCAGAGAATTATCTTCGTGCCTCTGCTGGGATTTATTTCAGAAACATTGATGCCTGCTTTATCTGGAGAAATGAAATCATTCTCATTCTGTTTACCCAGGCCATCCCTAGTTTTGAAAAAGTCAGTAAAGGCCGGTTGGGGTGGAGCTGGAGTAACGTTTATATTGTCCCCATCATAAAATGCCGCTGCTTCTTCTGAAGACTTCGATGCACTTGGTTTCTTCCACACAGTCTGTCCCCTTTCCAGAAGATTCCTCCACTTCCCTGCCCCCATACCGTCCTGCTGTTTTTTTACAATACGAGCCTCGTTGGGCTTATCTGCATGTATCTTGTGGTTCATTGGTGAAGGTTCCTGTCTCACCCCCTGTGGCTGGGTTGAGTTCCGTCCCTCAGTCTCTTTTGCGTGCCTCACTGTTTTTGGAGGCATTCTCCTGTTGTCAGCTACAACAGCCCTGTAGGAGATAGCAGTGCGTACCCTATAGATAAGTTTACCACTGGCAGCCGTAGCCAGACCCGCCTAGGCACGCAGAGTGCATCGCAATGATCGGAGAGGTCTCAGGACCTGGTCGCTACTCACACCGAAGTCAAACTGCCTTGCGCTCTCCTCCAACACTGTCACATCCCTGATGCCTCCTGTACTGATGAGCCGATGAGCCTCCCTGCCCGAAACAAGGAAGAACCGATAAACAAGAAGGGCTCCAACGCACCCCAAAGAGTACCACTCATCCTTATCAATGTCCGTGCAGGCAAGCCAGCCAACGATGTGCTACACAAGTATTTTCGGGGGTGGAAACTATGCCACGGTGCTCTATGCTGTCGCCATCTTGCTTTCCTCAAGCAAAAACGGATCACGTGCATGTGGTGAATGAGCCACTTTTGTGGTCTGACACCCTATGATGACCCTCAACCACCACCATTTTGTACTGACTTAAGTGTGTTATGTTACCTTAGCCTTAATGTAGGATGGGTTTGCATATGCCTGCTTTTCTTCTGTCTTTTAGTGGAATAGTCTTTCCAAGAATAGAAGGTATGGGATGTTGAGGTGCAGTCTTGAGGGTGGTGGTGCACACATGTGCTCAATGTTGTATACTGAGGGATTAAGTGTATAATGTTATTTGGGTTAGGTGAATTATGACTTTGACCTATTGGCTTTGACGTAGTCTAATGTCATTCTGCCTTCTGACTTTACCTTGCTTCAAACTTTTCTGTGTGCACAGTGGTGCTTGTAAGTTGTGTGGATGAGAATTATAGGTGCGGACTATTGCCTTTGACAGGGCCTCATGTCTGACTCTGCCTTGCTGCTGCGTGCACAGCCGTGCTTGCAAGTTGTTTGGGTTATTCACATTCAAGGTCTTGGTGTTTTCCTGAGCGATTGTTTTTGTTTAGTGTACGGTGGAAGGCCTTGTGAGAGCTTCGTCAAGACAGAGGCTGGAAGAAGTGCGAATGGAGGAAGAGACTTGAGAGCTCCTTACTGCCATGGAGATGCTTGCTTGGAACTTGGCCAGTTCTGGTAAAATTCCTCTGGCGGTGGGAGGAGGTCTTTCACGAATCTTCTAGTGTGTTTATAGCTGAGGGTTGCAGGCTGAGAAACTGGGAGTTTGGATTCCGAGCGAGGGCAGACGTGTCTATCTCGGATTGAACCCTGGCTTGCTGAGCTCTGATCTTCGGCTGTAATTCCCCCAGTCAGAAGTGGGCAGTGTATGCAACAGGTCATGTATTGAGCTGTGTGGTTCTTTGATCATTGGAGGTGTTTTCTTTGTGGTGTGGGAGGTGCACATCCAGAGTACTCCTCTGCTCTCTATATATTTATATCTTTCTGATCTCTTGCAGGACGTCCAGTGTACCTTATCTTATATCAGTTATTGCTTGTTTATTAATCAGTATTATAGTTTGCTCAGTTATTGATTCATGCCTTTAGATTATAAGTTTGCTACATATATTTGAATCTTATGCATTTGGTATCTGAGATAGCCTTTGCTTAGAGAGTATTATGTAATAAACCCCAAGCCTTATTCTAAAAGTGATAGAGTCTTTGCATTTTGTTAAATAAAACCCATTTTCAAAAGGTGCTGTTTGTTTTGTGTTGCAGTCTTGCTGTGCCAGGGGTGGTAAGACATGCTCAAAAGTGTATATTATTCAAAGGTGCAGTGGTATATTTGCCTCCCAAGTGGGAGTGCAGGGATTGGGTGTGGCTTATTGGTGAGGAGCCACATTCAAAACAGTGCATCACTTTCTAATCATTTCCAAGGATTGAAAATGCAAAACGGGGAATATCCACACACTCAAAAATTGTTAAAATGAAACAATTTAAATGATAATGTATACAATTGGATGATTCTTTGTCATTCTTTTGCATTGTCTGTCTAGGGTGCAGGGCTAAACCACAGAGCAGGACCACTATGAAGGAAGAACTCCATGTCTTCCTTGGCCTCAAATTTGTATTTCTTCTTCTTCTTCTTCTTCTAGATAACTCTCTTTACTGATGATCCAAATATTGTAAAATAAAGTGCTTACTGTACAGTAGATCCAGTGCTATGATACAGATGTAATCTTGGGGGGACATAATCTCTTTATGCAGCCTTTGATTAGTGTTAAAATGAAGGATTAAACTAATAATCCAAGAAGCTGCTTCTTAATTGACATTGGTAAATGTTTGTTCCTCCTTTTTCATATGATCATGGAGCAATGGGACTGCTTGGCTGTTGGTATTCTCCTCCTTCCTTACTTAGCTTGTCATAATCTCAAACAAAAGCAACATTTATATCAGGCATTCCAGTAGCCCCCATTTGTCCACCTCCATGGTCATGGCATTTGCTGTTGCATCCCCTCTCCTTTGAATTATGTTATTGTTGGTAGATGTTTATTTCTAAAACAGGTGTTGCAACATGTATTACGTTGAATTCCAACATGTTGGCAGCTCCTAAATGAGGGCTTTCATAGGTACTTACCACACTGAATGATCCACAGCAGCTTCTCAACAGATGAATAAAATAAGTGCAAATTCCAAGGCTGGTGGCTAGTATGTTGCTCACTTTGTCTTCATCTTTGAGGAAATCCTCCACAATTAGGTTTATGCAGTGTGTTAAATACAGGATTCTGAAAGATCCTAGGTTAGTCATTGGATTTGCCAATATTGCTGTCTTTGTCCTTGGCAACACATCCATTGCTGAGACCATTTGTACAGTTTAGTATTAACTTCACAGTATTGTAATCAGGCCCTAAGTCCTAAATTAACAAAACATACTGAAACAATGTATGAGCATTTATGATTCAAAGTAAGGCTTACTCAAACACTAAAGGGCTAGAATACTTAGAAACCATAGCAAAATCTATACTCTAAAAAATTCACACAACTAAATAAAAAGCATCAATCTGAAAATTAACTTCCTAACTAAATCTTAAAATTATTTTTAATATATAAAATATAAATATATTGTTAAATAATATATTTATATAAAAAATATTAATTATTTGACATAATAAAAATGTATTTATTTGGTGTGAAGCCATTTGTACACATTAGTTAAGTTATGTTACTGAATATTTCTAAAGCGCACATTCACCAACCCGTCTCTTGGCACTGGATTGCTGGTACAAATGAATGAATGAATGAATTTTAGCCTTATAAAGCGCAAACTTTGCCCAGAGGCGTCAAGGCGCTACAGAGAGGACCATCAGGCAGAGACATACGTAGGGCTCATGCTAATAGACTGGTAAAGAGCAAAGTCTTCAGGGCCTTGTGGAAAAGGGAGTGAGACACTTGTCCAGAAATAGAGGATGGGAGCATAAATCCCTGGTTATTGGTAACCCTGTTTGAACAACCATATATTCAGAAGCTGTCTAAATCTTGTATAGTTTACAGTGGACCTAAGGTCCACTGTCTGAGAGTTCCAGACTCACAGAGCCATGACGGAAAACCTGCGTCCTCCTGTTCGTTGTTTTTTACACAGTGGAACCACCGAGTAATATAGATGGCTAGATCTCAGTTGTCTGATAGGACAATACTTATTGATCCGTGATTTCATGAACGCAAGACAGTTCAGATACAAGGCCTTAAATACCATTCAGCACACCTTAAACATGGTTCTCTGCTCGACCGGCAGCCAGTAAAGGTCCTTCATCATGTAGGAGATATGGGCGTATTTGGGCAGTTAACATATCAGTTGGGTGGCCTGGAGTTTGCGCAGAAGGATTTTAGGTAGGCCTAAATAAAGAGAGTTGGCATAGTCAATTCTGGACATGACTAGGGCTATTATTACACGGATCAGAGCCTCCCCAGTAAGAAATGTTCTTTTTTATGTGTCTCATTTGATAAAAGTTAGCCGATATAACGGCGACTATGTTCTTCTTAAACGATAGCTCCTCACCAATAATAACCCCAAGACTTTTTACTGGGACAGGCAGAGAACCCATCTCGCTGGGCCAGAGTGATGGAACCCAACGGTCCACCTTACTTTTTGTGATAACCATCTCTGTTTTGTCGGAGTTCAATTTCAGCTGATTACAGTTCATCAAATTCCGGATGAACCGCATAGTGTCCTGGAATTGTTGTCTAGGTGTGGGGCTATGGTTGATCGTGAATAGTAATGGCATATCATACGCGTAGTTGAAGAGGTTAATTTCTTTGTTCTTATTATAGCTACCCAAAGGGTGGATGTAAATGTTGAAGAAGTGATGAGATAGAGAGGATCACTGAGACACTACATAATTCAGCTGTACCTCAGATGACACAATGTTGGTTAACCTGACTGATTGGTTTCTCTCACTCAGGAAAGAGGTAATCCAGTTCAAAGCAGAGTCTAGAAACCCTGCGGCCCTGATCCGACCAGCCAAAATAGCATGGTCGACTGTATCGAAGGCCGCAGACAGGTCCAGTAGCACCAGGGCCTGAGTATTACCATTATCTACTTCCTTCCGCATGTCATCAACGACTGACATGATCAGAGCCTCTGTAGAGTGCGCCGGCCTAAATCTTGCCTGACTAGAGTCCAAGAACCCTGATTCCTCAATAAAGGAACAGCGATAGCGGGCTACATGCGCCTCCAGAACATTTACCAAGAATGGTAAAAGAGATACCGGGCAAAGGTTTTTCACATCCAAGGGGCCTGCTCCAACCTTTTTTAGTATGGGGACAATAATCACTCTCTTAAAAGCCCTGGAGACCAACCCCAATTTGATGGATTGGTTTAGGAGAGATAGTAGCAGGTTAGCAAAGACGGTACATACCGCATTTAGGACCTTAGGTGGGCAGATGTCATTCGGAGACCCTGACTTAACTTTTTTCTGTAAATTGACCAGGTCCTCTTGTGAAATTTGAGGAAAGGAGGAGATCGTGTGACTTTTCCCCTCTCCTGATTGTGGCTTATTGACTGAGGGTCACGAACGAATACTCTTTTTGAGGCCTCAGTTTTGTTAATAGAGAGGGTATTGAGTGAATCACATAGATTTTGAGTCAGAGTAGCTGAGAGGCTGACTCTTTCAGGATTTGATAGGTCTGAGACAATCTTAAATATCTCCTCAGATTTATTAGGAGCTCTCAAGATTTTACTGATGAAAAAACTTACTTTATCTTTCCTTAAGAGAGATTTATAGTTTTTGAATTGTTGAATATACTCGATTTTAGAGTCTGACTCATACTTGGACTGCCACTTCCTCTCAGCTTGTCGGAGATTAAGTTTTGCTAGTTTCAGTTTATCTGAAAATCGTTTATTAGGCTTGTGTTCTTGCGGCTTGAACATTTCTAGCGTCCCCCAGCCAGTTCGCTTTATCCTGCTCAAAGTACTCAATAACCTCCTTGGGTCCAGGCATCTCCCTTCTTAATGCCTGACAGAAGGCAGAGAGGTTGAACCTGGCTCAATTTATGGCTTTGATGGGTGGACTGGATGAGAGGCTATTCTGTTTCGACAAGGCACTGAAAAAGAGATCAAGTGGTGGTTAGACCAACCACACAGTAATATACTCATGTCCTTCACCAGGAGACTGGTGGTCCACATCTGATCCAGGGTGTGTCCTTTAATGTGCGTTGGACAATTCACCAGTTGGTCCAGATTAAGATCACCCAGGACTGCCATAAGATCTATAGCTTGCTGCCCCACTCCCTCGTCATTGGCCCAGTAGTTAAGGTCTCCTATAAGGATGACGTTGGCAATGTCGACAATAAGAGATGCAATCTCTACAATCACCAACCTTTTTGGAATTCACAATTATTTGAGCCATGGACCCCTCATAGAATTTTGCGATGACTCCAATTAGTTCAGGGGGAAAACCAAATCTGGCCAGTGAGTAAAATACACTTTCCCAGCAAACAAGGTTGAAGGCCTTTTCTGCATCTAAAAGCATTATCTGGGATGGTATTGTATTCTGTTTAAAATAATGCAGTGCTTCAATAAGAAAAGTGGTATTAAAAGACAACACCCAGCAACAAAACCACATTGATCCTTTTGGATTATAGACCTTGTGCAGTTGCTGATTCTGTTAGCCCACAATTTGGCGATATTCATGTAATCAGAATCCAGCAAACTAATGGGTCTGTAGAAGTTTATATCTGCCTTGTCTTTATCTTTTTTTAAAAAGCTGACTACCCCTGCTGTTCTAAAAGAAGATGGTATTTCCCCACTTCGCAAAATATGATTGGCCAGTAGCACAAGTTCCTTATTCAGACCCCGGCTAAACTTTTTTTAAAATAAATTGGAATCCCATCTTCCCCGTAAGCTTTGCCATTGGCCAAAGCTCGCACCACTCAACTTACCTCTTCAACTCCAATGGCCAATGTGACGCTACAAGAAATAGAAGGAGTCTTCTATTTCTTGTAGTGTCACATTGGCCATTAGAGTTGAAGATTGATCCGAGGTAAGATTTGGAGCTTGTAATCTACTAAAAAAAGAATCTATCTTTATGCTATCTACTTCTTGCCTAAATGAATAGATAGCTTCATAATGCCTGACAAACTAACTTTGTATTATGTTTTCAGCGATAATATGACTGTTAGTGAGTTTGTCACGAAGTGCAAGAACTCTATTATGATCTTGTTTATCCTTTGTTTGCCAGGCTAAAAACTTGACTGTAAACTTCATAGACCTTCAGTAGGTAGGCCGAATTAGCAGCGTAGACGTTAGATAGTAGTGATCCTGCATCTCCTGGTATGCCTGACCCAATGCCGGTGTATTCCTAAAACTTTTATCCCTCAGGTATCGCTCAGTTGCATGCTTAACCTTTGTCTCAAGGTGATTTCTCTCTAACATCTGTGCCTTTCTCGTGGCAATCTGTTTAGGTGATATAACCCCACGTGTTGCTGGCTTAAAGGCTTCCCATACATTCTCCAGTGAGGTTGTATGTCTATTAATCAGGAAATAGCCCTCTAACTCTGTGTGGATTTTCTCACACCAGGCATCACCCCCAGCAGAATTCTATTAAATTTCCATTTCGTAGTATTTAAGCTTCTGCCAATACCTCGTAGTTCTAATTTTAACAGTGCATGGTCTGAAAAGCTGTTTTGAATGTAGACCCAATTGTCCTGCTCTAGGTCCCTGGAGAGCAAAATAAAAACCGATCTGGCAGCGGAATTATATTTTGCTGAGTAGCTTGAGTATTCTTTTTGTTCTGGGTGTTAAAATCACCAAGAGTCTATCAGATTTAAATTCATCTTACAGTCCTTTAACGCTTCTCCTACCCAAGATTTTTTCTGTTTCCTTGATCCTGTTGAAGAATCTAGACAACTAGACAAGGTTGCCCGCTCTCTCCTTTGCTCTTTGCCTGTTTTATTGAGCCTCTAACAATAGCCATCCGCTCTCTAAGTGGCACAACATCTCCTATGACTGGTATGGCTAATTTCCAAATTCTATGCGGATGCTATTGCCCTATTTTTAAAGCCTGAAAGGAAAGTGCAATTGCATTTTTTTAATCTGTTGAAGGAAATTCAAGCCAATTGGGGCTATAAAATCAATACATCTAAGACAGAGATTATGCTTTGCAATTGCTCAGTCGAGTCACTATCAGCAGATCTAGTTTTTTTAGTTAATTCATGGCCTAGATATATTTAGGGATATACGCTACGGAAAATATTAATGATCTTCATGCTCTAAATTATATCCCTCTCATTAAGAAAATAAACATTGCTGAAATGGAAAGAACTTCCAGTCTCGGAATAGGCCGTGTAGATAGTATTCGTATGATGATTCTTCCATTATGTAATTTCTTGTTTTTAGCTATTCCTAATGCGGTCCAAATGAATTTTTTTTAAGGAAGTCAAAGGCCTTTTTTCCATATTCATATGGGCAAATAAGGCATCAAGTTTGTCAATGGAAACGCTATTTAGACCAGTGTCTGAAGGGGGCTTAACTCTATTATGCCAATTTTACACACACTCTATATAGATCCACAAAGGTTTTCAACATGAATAGGTATGACCGATTTTTCTTAGATCTGATTTTTAAAGAATATTAATTTCAAGATTTTATGTGCTTCATAAACCCCACAAAAAAGTAAGATATAAAACTCTCTAATGGAACATTAAACGCAAAACGCAGCTGTTTTTGATTCCCAAGCTGAATGCAGAAACTTACCTTTCCGGCATCTATGTAGGTACAGATTTACTATTAGACCCTAATAAAAATAAAAAGATAGTAGATTTTCTTCAGGAAGAGTGGAAATCCTGGTTCTGAAATTGAACTACTAGTTAAGCATAGTAAAATTATTATGCAATGGTCTTATGCTAGGATGGAAGACTTTTTGTCAGAACTTGACCCCACAGGGATCAGCGATGTTAGTAATGTTGTAGGGTGTTTTGTAACTCATACACATTGCATTTCAATAAGTGGATTGGTCTCATTTTGGACTCAAGGAGAAGACAAACTCTGCCTGAAGGCACAGACAAGGTGGGAAAATCAAGAAGGGTTGTCCATCTCTAATGCAGCATGGCATGAGAATAATAAGTTTAACTGTTCCCTATTCAAAACGGCCAACTTTAAGCAGATGCAATTGTACACCAAATGGCTGCTGTATCGCAAACCAGATTTTTTGCAGAAAATAAACCCTCAAATTTCATCAAAATATTTTAGATGTAACTTAGAGGGAGGAGGGAATTGGACTCATATTAATTGTGGATGTCGGAAATTAGAGAGATTTTGGGAAAATATTCATTAATATTGCAAAAACACACTGAAAGTCCCGCAGATTTTGGATACTAAGACTATGGTGCTAGGTTATTCTGCAATCAAACATGTGTTTGTTATGCACGACTACTCACCCGTAAGAGTCTCAAGGCACTGGGTAGGAAGGGAGGTGCATATTCCAGTCCATCAAGGAGAAGGTCTATCGAAGAGCCATGTTTTGAGGTTTCTCATGAAGATGGGGAGTGATGTTGTCTGTCTGAGGAGGAGAGGTAGGGTGTTCCAGGCTCTGGCCGCGAGGAAGGAGAAGGAGCGGCCTCCCGATCTGGTCTTTCTGGCATGGGGGACCATGTTGTAGGAGAGCTGGGCTGATCATAGGGTCCTTAGGGGTGCGTGGAATCCGAGTCAGCTGTTCAGGTATGCTGGCCCGGTATTGTGGTGGGCTTTGTGTGCATGGATGAGAATCTTAAAGGTGATTCTAGCCTCGATGGTGAGCCAGTGAAGTGTGTGCAGGTGCTGGGAGATGTGGCAGTATCTTGGCAGGTTGAGGACCAGTCTTGCAACGGCGTTCTGGATATTTTGTAGCTTGCAGGTGAGGTTTTTGTTTATTCCCGCGTAGAGTGTGTTGCCGTAGTCAAGTCTGGTGATGAGGGCATGAGTGAGGATCTTTCCGTGCTCAAGGGAGATCCATTTGGAGGTCTTACGTAGGAGGCAGAGGGTGTGGAAGCAGGAGAATGCAACAGAGTTTACCTGGCGGTCCCATTTTGAGTTCGGTGTCCAGGATGATTCTGAGGTTGCATGTATGATCCATGAGGGTGGGTTGGCTTTTGAAAGCGGGGGGCTACCAGGTGTTGTTCGAAGCATCGGGGTGTGGGCCCATGATGACTAATTCTGTTTTGTCAGTGTTGAGTTGTAGGCAGCTGCTTTTCATCCATTTGGCCACAGCTTTCATGGCTTCTTGAAAGTTGTATTTGGCTGTATTGGGTTCATAGGATAGGGAGATGACGAGTTGGATGTCGTCTGCGTATGAAAAAATGTTGAGTCTGTGGGTTCTGACGATGGGGTCGAGCGGAGCCATGTAGATGTTGAAGAGTGTGGTGCTGAGGGAGGATCCCTTGGGGAATCCGCAGGTGGTTGGTGTAGGGTCCGAGAGGAAAGGAGGGAGTCGGACCTGCTGCATTCTGCCAGGGAGGAAAGAGTGGATCCAGTTGAGGGCCTTGCCCCGGATCCCTGCCTCGTGAAGTCTGCGTGTTAGGGTGCGGTGAGAGACTGTGTTGAAGGATCCTGTGAGGTCGAGGAAGAAGAGGGCTACTGTTTCTCCATTGTCCAGGATGGAGCGGATGTCATCTGTTGTGGCAAGGAAGGGGCGGTTTCTGTACTGTGTTTTTTTCTGAAGCCAGATTGGGAGGAGTCGAGGATGTTGTGCTCTTTGATGAAGGTGGCGAGTTGGCTGTTGGTGGCTTTCTCAATGACTTTCTCTGGGAACGGGAGCAGGGAAATGGGTCTGTAGTTTTTTAGGATGGTGAGGTCCGCCGATAGCCGCTTCAGGAGGGGGTTGATCTTGGCGTGCTTCCAGTCGTCGGGGAAAGAGGCATTTGCCAGGGAGTGGTTGATGGTGTGGTGAAGCATGGATGCGATGGTGTAGCTGGCTCTGTTGAAGATGTGGTGGGAGTAGGTGTCCATGGGGGCCCCAGAGTGGATTTCTTTAGTTGTCTTCAGTGTGTCTTCGGTGGTGAGGGTTGTCCAGCTGTCAAACGTTGGCTTCAGGGTGTCGTGGGTGGCTGGTGAGGGTTCAGTGTGTTGGCTGTCTTCATCGAAGTTGTCGTAGATGTTCTTGATTTTGTGGTGGAAGAAATGCTAAGTTTGTTGCAGAGGTCTTGTGAGGGAGGGATGTCAGTAGACTCGCTGGAGGGTTGGGTGAACTCCTTGAAGATGCTGAAGAGCTCTTTGCTGTTGTGCGTGTGTGGAGATTCTGCCTAGGATCACTGTTTTTCTCGTATTTCTGATGAGTTGGTGGTGGGCGTTGGTGGTGGCTCTGAAGTTGTTGTGGGCTTCTGTAGATTTGGAATTCCTCCAGGCCTTTTCAAGGTGGTGAAATGTGCATCTGGACCCTCGAAGTTTGGTGGTAAACCATCTGGCTTTCTTGGAGTATGTGTTGTCGTTCTTCTTGAGGGGGGCTATGGTGTTGTTGCTGTCGGAGATCCATTGGGCTGCTGTGTTGGGGTCGTCGTCTTCTACGATGGTTGGGGTGGAGTTGCCAAGTGAGGAGGTGATCTGGTGATCAGTGATTTTGGTCCAGTTTCTTCATGTGAGCATGTGCTGGGGTCTGTGAATGGTGGGTGTTCTGAAGGTGAAGTGGGTGCATCGATGGTCTGTCCATGGGAGTTCAGTGGTGTGGCTGAACGTGATAGAGTTACCTGTTGTGAAAAGGGGGTCAAGGGTGTGTCCGGCTGAGTGCATGGGTTCAGACACGATCTGGCGGAGTCCAAAATTGTGGAGGTTGTCCAGGAGGGATGATGTGTTGGGGTTTAGTTGATTGTCAAGATGGAAGTTGAGGTCTCCCAGCAAGGTTTCGTTGGTGAACAGAATGGCTTGCGGGGAGATGATGTCCGTGATGGAGTTGGTGAATGGTCCGTGGGGTCCGGGGTGTTCGGTAGAAGAGGGTTCCTCAGAGGGTGGTGGTAGGGTCGGCCTGCATCTTGAAGTGTAGGTGTTCCATCAGGTCTGTGGGCTTGTCAGGAAGTGTGCTCAGCCAGAGGGTGGATTTGTGGATGATGGCAATTCCTCCTCCAGGGTGGGTGGGGCGTTCCTTCCTGGAGATCTTGTATTCTTAGGGAATGGCGATGGCAATGTCCGGTCCCGAGGTGGTGTTGGTTTCGGTGAAGAATGCGATGTCCAGGGTGGTGCTGTTGAGTAGGTCCCAGATTTCGGTGGCATGTTTGTAGAGGGATCGGACGTTGAGGAGGATGCATTGCAGGGTCTTTGGAGCGGTTGTGTTCTTGTGGGCAGGTTGTGCTGGATCCGTGGCCCTGGCAGTGCTGCAGGTGTGCCAGCAGCGTTGACAGCTGAAGGGTCCATGGATGTTGGCTGGTGAAGCTAGCTTGCAGTTGTTGTTGTGGCCTGGGTTAAGTGCCGCTGGGTTGTAGTGATTTTACTGTTTTTAATGTGATAAATACATCTATATATTTAAGATTTTCTATGTGCATTTCTTGTCACAGTTCAAATATCAAAATAAAGATGCAAAATTCGTAACATTGCTAAAAGAGAAACATTTACTATGCTCCATGGAATATGTTTATAATCAAGAGAAACAAACAGCTGAGAAGATGAATTAGAAATGCACCAAATACTGTATCAATGCATGTTATGGGAGGGCAACAAGAAGGGAAACTACTGTAATAAATGTAAACGAGTATAACCACTCCCCTAACATAGCAGAGATAGAAGTTAGAGATGTTTAAGAAACTCTTAAAGAAGTAGTAGCTCTCAGAAACCAACTACAGAAATACTAAAAATATATTTTACCCCTTGTTCCTGAGCATGTAACTTGACAATTACCATCCTTCTCAACTTTAAAAAGATTATTTGCTAAATGCAAAAATACCGGTCGCAAAGGGGCAGATTCTGCTAATCTGCCCGTTTGCGAGCAGTTTTCTCGTTGATGCATGTGGCCCTAAATGACCAAAACAAAGTAAAACAATGTATGAGCACCCCCACCCATAGGGCTTATGTTTCCCATCACTACCGCCACCCCCAGCCATAGGGGACCTGTTGCCCATCACTACTGTCATCCCCCACCCATAGGGCTTATGTTCCCTATCACTCCTGCCACCCCCAGCCATAGGGGACCTGTTGCCCATCACTACTGCCACCCCCACCCATAGTGCTTATGTTGCCCATCACTACTGCCACCTCCACCCATAGGGGACCTGTTGCCCATCACTACTGCTACCCCCACCCATAGGGCTTATGTTCCCCATCACTCCTGCCACCGCCAGCCATAGGGGACCTGTTGCCCATCACTACTCCCACCCCCACCCATAGGGCTTATGTTCCCCATCACTACTGCCATCCCCAGCCATAGGGCTGATGTTGCCCATCACCAATGCCACCCCTACTCATAGTGTACCTGTTGCCCATCACTACTGCCACCCCCAGTCATAGGGCTGAAGTTGCCCATCACCACTGCCACCCCCACCCATAGTGCTTATTTTTCCCATCACTACTGCCATCCCCAGCCATAGGGCTGATGTTGCCCATCACCTCTGCCACCCCCACTCATAGTGTACCTGTTGCCCATCACTACTGCCACCCCCAGCCATAGGGCTGATGTTGCCCATCACCACTGCCACCCCCACCCATAGGGACCTGTTGCCCATCACTCCTGCCACCCCCACCCATAGGGGACCTGTTGCCCATCACTGCTGCCACCCCCACCCATAGGGCTTATGTTCCCCATCACTACTGCAACCCCCACTCATAGTGTACCTGTTGCCCATCACTACTGCCACTCCCAGCCATAGGGCTGATGTTACCCATCACCACTGCCACCCCCACCCATAGGGGACCTGTTGCCCATCACTCCTGCCACCTCCACCCATAGGGGACCTGTTGCCCATCACTACTGCCACCCCATCCATAGGGCTTATGTTCCCCATCACTACTGCCACCCCCAGCATAGGGGACCTGCTGCCCATCACCCCTGCCACCCCCACCCCTAGGATGGGTAATGCACCTCACATCCATCATACCCCGACATTAGGTATGTCAGCAAAATACATCCCCCATAACAACATGACAACAGTGTGTAAAATGTGGCAAATACCCACAACAGTGAATATGACTTCGAACATACAATGTAACTAACAGCACATGTGTGACCAACAAATGAGTGTGGCCTACACAAGGCAAGCATCACTATAGCACTGTGTCAATGTAAAAAGAACACCCCCTCACTGTGCAGAACAAAAGTTAAGTGTGGGCTTCATAACTGCAGCAGATGTTGAGCATTGTGGTGATGGGGTCTAAACCACAGTGACCAAAAGGTAAGTGTCATCATGGTCAAAGCTGTAAATAACAAACAGCATGTATGATTCCTGCTCCCAACAAATTAAACACTTCTGGGGCAAACTAGTGGTTGTGTCCCATACCACAGAGATGTGGTGAGGCTAACAGTACTGTGAAAACATGGGGGGCGGAGCTAGCGCGCGACCACGATGGCCGCCTGAACTGAGCACTCCGTTAGCCCGTCACATTATCCGCCTACTATCCTGCAGCTGTGTCCCACCTGCACCAGGAAACGGTGACCTAGGGTCCTCTGGGGTGCTGCGGTGCCGGTGGCGGGAAGAGCGACTCGCCTACCTGCCTTCCGAGTGAAGATTCAGAGCTCTGCTGATACCGGGCTGCTGGGCCCTGGCCGCTGGCGCTGCACGGAGGCTGCCGTGCGGAGCTCCTCCTTCCCCTCCTCATCTGGGGAGGCGACGTGCGGCACTCGTCGAGGTCCTGCTGCGGAGGCCCTTCGGCGGTGAGACTGGCCCGGTGTCTCTGAGGACCCTGTTCCCCGTGTCTGCGTTCCCCTCCGCTGCGTCCCTGCCGGCCGCGGGAGGTGGGGCCGGCCGCCTGGAGGGATCGGCGCGGCGGCCCTACATCTACCTGAGAGCCGGTGCTTTGCGGGGAGCTGAGGCCGCGCTGCCTTCTGGACAACTGATACGATGCCGGTGAGTGCCCCTTGCTGACGGCGAGGCCTGCTGGGGAGCCCTGTGGCTTTCCTATGCAGTGCATCAACTCATGAGGCGCCCCCCCACCACTGCATTGCTGGCTATTTTGGACTACCTGTCGCGAACTGTTGCCTGAGCTGGATCCCTCGCCCTCCTAGCGCCTCCGAGACCTGCTTGGCGCATACCAGTAGGAGGGGGGGTGTTGGACCATGCATTGATCTGTTGGCCCACGCTGCTGCCGGGGGCTCGCGCCGCATGGCCCACACGGGGACTGGCTGATTCCGCCATATATTACGTTTGCATTACTGCCTGGTGGGGGAGCGATAGCCGCACTGCGGCCCTGCAGACGCTCTCCATTGCAACGAGGGCGGGTCAGGGGGGGCTAGCCACTATTTGCGGCCCTGGACCACCCACCGACCAGCTACTACTAGCGGATTGCTTTGGGGCGACCCACCCATACGGATATGAGGGGGTGGAATCCTTGTGGAGGAGGTCGAGGCGCTCCTTAGGGCACCGGGCCCCACACGGCGATACGATGGGACGCACGGATAAGTCCCAACCCAAATTGTCGTTTGACCCCAAGCGACCCAGGCCTGGCGGAGCTGCGACGGAGAGTGATGTCGCGGACCACGGCCGGAACCCGGACGAACAACACCAGGATATCCGCGGCCTCTTGCTCTCCATGGAAAAGACCCTCCAGGGTGGGATAACCTCTTTGGGGGCCAAAATGGACGCGCTGTCCTACAGAATGGACCGCATGGCGGACAGATTGGACAAACATGCAGAGCGCCTGGACAGCTCGGAGCGCAGGCTGACGGAGAGGGAGGAGGCGCAGACCGCTCTTGATGCGGAACACAAACAGCTGGGCAGGGTGGTGCAGCTCCTCCAGGACAAGACAGAAGACTTGGAGGCCCGCTCTCGGCGCTGTAATCTCCGCATCACGGGCCTGCCGGAGACGGCACCCACGGGGAGCATGGAACTCTTCATAGAAAAGCTTTTGAAAACTCTGTTGGGTGACTCCTCCTTTTCAAACATGTTTGTGGTTGAGAGGGCGCACCGCTCTCCTGGCCCCAGGCCGGCGCCAGGCGCCTCTCCCAGGCCAGTCATAGCTAAACTCCTGAACTATAGGGACCGCGATGTCGCCCTTAAACTTGCCCGCGAAAAACAACCGCTTCGATTCGAGGGGTCGACCATTTCACTCTTTCCAGACTTCACTGCTAGAGTTCAGGAGGCGAGGCGCTTGTTCGCTCCCATGAAGAGACAACTCCGGGAGATGGGTGCGGATTATGCCATGCTCTATCCAGCTAAGTTAAGAGTGAATCGGCAGGGCCGCTCACATATATTTACTGATCCAAAGATCCTGCAAAAAGCTTTGAAGGACTGGGCGAGGGAGGGGCGGCCACTGCCGGATCGCCGGCTCTCGGACGAACCGACCGGGGGTCCCTTGGATGAGCAGGGCTGACCGGCTTTGGAAGACAGGAACTGTTGTCATTTATTGTTTTGTGTTTTTCATTCACTACTGTGTTTCAGAACGCCAAAGTTTTCTTATTGGGGGTCATGACTGTTCTCCTTCATATTTGTTGCTATGTGCTCATTGCTTGACTTGTATTAGATATGCGATCTGCTTATTTCGCCCTCCCTATAGCCCTGTGGGACATACGCTTGGCTGCATTTATTCACAGCTGCACGTTTGCTTTAAGGCGGGGTGTGGAGCAGTGGTCTCATTGATCACACTTTCTTTTCTTTTTCTGTTGCGCGGGCTACATTCCCCCCCCGCGTGTAGTACACCTGGGATGTTTCTGGTTGTCTGGATTTGGGTGGGGATTTTTCTCCTTGGGGGGGTGGGTTGGTTCCGCAGCCTAGTTGGGGTTGGGCAGGCGTGGGCGGGGGGCGGGAGGGGTCTGACTCTTGTTGTGCTGTGTGGTTTGTTATTGTGGGACGTTGACGTGGGTTTTCCTGGCCCTGGCAGGCTGATGCCTACTTCTGGATGTTGTCTGTGTTATTGGGCACGATTGGGGGGGCAGGTTTGTGCTGGGATGGTTTATGGTTTTATTTTCGTTGCATTTTCCTTTGGTTTGCTGTTAAGGGACGACACGGTCTGGATTGCACTCTCCTCATCCTTTTATTATCCTCTTACCGCATATGAGTGACACGCCCAAGCTTCATTGTGATAGCGCCCTAGACTCGCTGGTTTTGCTGACCTGGAACGTCCGCGGCCTTAATGATTTCCGTAAGGTTCGCAAGATACTGAGCTATTTGAATAGGCACAATGTGCATGTGGCACTCCTGCAGGAGACCCACCTTCACCCGGATAGCCCCATATTGCGTACCAAAGGGTTGATGGGTAATATACATGCTGCGGGTTTCACATCACACGCCAGGGGGGTTATGACGTGGGTGAATCCGAGGGCTGCGCTCTCATTGTCACCCCTGGAAACGGACAGGGAGGGTAGATTTGTTTTGTCTAAGTGCTGTGGTAGGGGGCTTGAGCTTTTCATTTGCAATGTTTATGGCCCTAACTATGACCACCCTGACTTTCACGCTAACCTGGTGGCGATGTCCCAACCTTACGCTTTGGACAATATTCTGTGGGGCGGGGATTTTAATTTTGTCATACACCCTGCTCTGGACCGGTCTGATGGCCCGGATAGACGCCCGTCGGCCTCTGCCAGACTGGTGGAGTCATCCCTGGTGAAGTTGGACATGTATGACGTATGGCGCCGCGGACACACTCAGCAGGGTGGCTACACGCACTATTCTGCACCTCACAACATACATACGAGAATTGACTACTGGTTTGCTTCACTACAATTGACTCACCAGATCCGGGCATGCACGATTCTCCCTCGCACCTTTTCTGATCATTCTCCACTCCTTCTCACGCTGACCTCCCCAAAGAAACGCATCCCTCCATTTGCATGGCGCTTTCCCCCATTCTCCCTCCTTGATTCTGTTTTCAGGGAAGAGATCGCAACGTCTATTGAGGCCTTTTTCGAGATGAACATAGGCTCCGTTGACTCCTTTCTGACAGTTTGGGAAGCTTTTAAGGCGTATATCAGGGGGGTGACCATATCCAAACATGCAGGGGTGCTAAAGTCGATACGTGCCAGATTGACAGCTTTAGAGCGGAAACTGAAGGACCTAGAATCCACTCGTAGACAGGTACACAGTGAGGAACTTGACCGGGACCTGGCGCAAACCCTGCGAGACTACCATAAGGAAGCTGATGTAGAGATAAAACACCTCGGGAAATATGCCACTGCCCGTAGCTATGGTGAGGGGGAGAGGCCTGGTAGGGTTCTGGCACGGCTTCTGCAGCAGCGGAGGGCCAACACCACGATTCCAGATATTAGACTGCAGCAAGGTGATCCCCCGCTTACGGAGGATCAGGTAGCGGAGCAATTTCGGAAATACTATGCTGATCTCTATGCTTCCCGCGGTCACTGCTCAGATGAGCTTATGGAGGATTACCTGTCGCATATTAAGCTTCCCTGGTTGTCCGACTGGCACCGCGAGTTCCTGATGAGGCCAATCGAGCGTGAGGAGGCGCTGCTTGCCCTCTCGGAGATGAGGGCCGGTAGTGCTCCGGGAAGCGACGGTCTCACGGTGGCCTTTTATAAGGCATTCCAGGATCTCCTACTCCCCCACCTGCTCACACTGTTTGGGGATATATGTTCCTCAGGCAGTATGCCTCCAACTATGCGGGAAGCGATACTGGTGGCCATACTCAAACCTGGGAAACGGCCAGAGGAGTGTGCCTCGTACCGTCCGTTGTCCCTCATGAACGTGGATGCGAAGATTTTCGCGAAAATACTGGCTAATCGCCTTAGCCCACTGGTCACCACCCTGGTGGCGCCCGAGCAGGCCGGCTTTGTTCCAAGCCGCAACTTAACTTATAACCTGCGAACTGTCTTCGCAGCTTTACAACATACCCGCCCGGAGGTCCCGGCGGTTGCGGTATTCTTAGATATGGAGAAGGCCTTCGACTCGGTTGAGTGGCCTTTCATGCGACACGTCTTGAGCCGTATGGGAGTGGGGCCGGTTTTCCTGCAATTACTTGCGGCACTCTACTCCTCCCCCACGGCGCGCATTCGTATTGGGTCCTTAGTCACTGATCCCATATCTATTTTTAGGGGCACGAGGCAAGGATGCCCTCTTTCCCCAAT
The DNA here is from genome assembly GCF_964204655.1 of Triturus cristatus. Lineage (NCBI taxonomy): Eukaryota > Metazoa > Chordata > Amphibia > Caudata > Salamandridae > Triturus > Triturus cristatus. Next base: position 1,799,680,419 of record NC_140590.1, read on the forward strand.
ATTGTATGCCCTGACGGCGGAACCCCTGGCTTGCGCACTCCGGGAGTATCACAGCTATAGGGGCATTCGATTCCCAAACTATCGCCTAATCGTATCGACGTATGCGGATGATACGCTAATCTATGTTAGGGAGCCTGCGACCCATCTGTCCCCGGTATTGAGGGAGGTGGTCCTCTTCGGTTCGCTTTCGGGTATAGGGGTCAATTGGAGTAAGTCCATCATGTTTCCGCTCACCCCAGCCACGGCTCGCTTTGAGCCGGAATACCCCCTTTTATGGTCCACTGAGGCGGTACGATACCTGGGTATTCGCCTACATACGGACTCGGAGGTTGTTCTGCGAGAAAATTATGGTGTTGCCATCTCCAAACTGGAGGACGACGTGGACAGATGGATTGCTCTTCCGCTCTCTCTAATGGGCAGAGTGGCGCTCATGAAAATGATAATCCTACCGTGGTTTCTCTTTCTATTTATGAACATACCCATGGTTTTGTCCAGGGCATTCTTCAGTCGCCTTCACTCTCTATTGGTGCGCCTGGCATGGAGGGGCAAGCGGCCTCGCGTTGCCTGGAGGATATTGACACTACCATATGAGATGGGGGGCCTTGGTGCCCCTGACTTGGAGTTGTACTATAGAGCCGCCCAATCCTCACATGCCCATTACTGGATTCATGGACCTTTGGATATACCCCACTTGTTGATTGAGACTATCGTCGCCGATCCCAGGCCTTTGCCTGCTTTGTTGTTTTCGCCTTGTGACAGGCGTACGGGCATAATGGACTCTCTTAATTCGGTCGTCCACGCGTGGCACCATATTCTGGCTGCTCACGCTGGTAATCTCCTGTATGCCCCTGTAGCCCATTTGGACTGGTGCAGCTGGCTGGCGCCATGTAGGGACAGAGGTGTGATCCAGGCACTGCAGTCACTCAATCTACATACCATGGGGGACCTTTTTGAGGGCGGTACTGCCCGTTCCCTGCGGGACGTCACTGAGGGGGATGCCGTCTGTACTCCCCTTGCTCTGTTTCAATTCCATAGGGTTAGACACGCCCTTAGGGAAATATTGGGGGAGGACATGGCGGAACCTCCAGAGATCCCGATATTGACCGCCATCATTAAAGCTCAGTCATCGGCTAAGTTGGTCTCTAGAATTTACCACTCCACGCTGACTGCTAGAGACGGTGCATACGCGAAGCCGCGGCTAGCATGGCAACGGGATCTGCAGATCGATTTGACCGATGATAAGTGGCGATACTGTTGCCTTAGCACCAAACGAATCTCACTTAATGGGCGCCATAGATTGGCCCACTTTAAATTTCTCAACCGGGTTTATCATACCCCGGAGCGATTACACCGCTTTGGTCTACGTGACACCCCCCAGTGTGATCGATGCGGAGAGCCTTCAGCTGACTTCCTACATGTGGCCTGGACCTGCCCAGGGATTGCCCACTTCTGGGGTGATATATTCTTAGAAGTTAATCGCGTTACGGACATGTCACTGACCCCGGACCCGTTCCTTGCTCTACTAGGCTACTCACTGCCACTCCCCAAGAGCCACAGACGCTTGGTCGATATGGCGTTGCTACTTGCGAAGAGATGTGTGGCTGTCTGCTGGCTTCGTGGTCCACTGCCGACTTTGCAACAATGGACTAGAGATATGCTATACTGTTGTACTCAAACTGAAAATTACAGCGAATTATTGCCACCCCGTAAAAGACCTAAAAACTTTTGGGCCCTGTATTTGGAATGGAGACCGTCCCCAGCCGCTGCTGAGCAGGGAGAGGCTACATCCCCGTTGGGGGCTACTCCCACTTCTTAGGGCTCGATGGGACTGTACAACCTATGATATGGACTGCTTGCCCCAGCCCCCCCCCCCTTTCTCTTTCCCCCCTTCACGGTGATGCACAGTATGGGCGCTACGGCTTGTTTAGATAGTGGGACCACTCTTTTGTTTCCATTCTAAATCCTCTGTATCCATTATTGCTTGATTCAATCTCTGACTTATGATTTGTCTGTATGTATAGGACATGCTACTGGAGGCTGTTTATGTTTGGACTGTGTCTTTCCTTTGTTATTACTGGTTGTAATGTTTGCTTCTTTTTTTATTTTCTTATTTGTTATTTTACCTTTTCAATCAAAAAACTCAATAAACATATTAAAAAAAAAAAAACAGTACTGTGAAAACCTAACACACCTTCGGCCATGTGCAGACAAGCACCACACATGGGGGCTGACAATGCATACAGTGTACAATGACACAAGAGCAGAAGTGACCATCATAAAGCATACACACATCTCGAAAATAGACACATCAATCAAAACAACCTGTGTAGACTGTAGGTGGCAGCTCACAAACTCACATTCCATGCCAGCAATGGCACCTAACAACCAGTATGAATGTGCACAAGGATGTGACATGACTCACAGGGACAGCAGGGAAAATCACAGAAACAGCATCCAGACAAAGGCCCACAACTATTATTATTATTATTATTATTATTATTATTAGTATTAGTATTAGTATTAATCTTATAAGGTGCATAGCTACCAAAAAGGTTTCCCAGCGCCACTATGTAGGAAAAAGTACAAGTAGCCAAGCTGTCACGAACCTATTGATTGAATAACCATGCCTTTAAGTGCCTACGAAAGTTGCTGAAAACAGTTTCTTTCCTAAGAAATAAAGGAAGAGAATTCAAAAGAAGAGGACCTAAATAAGCAAAGGATCGACCACCCAGACGGGAGAGATTGATCCTAGGTACTAAAAACTTAGCCTGGGTAGCAGAACGGAGGGACCGCGAAGGAAGATAGGAATGAACAATGGCCTTTAGATATTGAGGGGCACTGCCAGACTTCCCCTTGAACATGTAGCTCAGGGTCTTGAACTTTACACGACTCTCGACCCTGAGCCAATGAAGGTCACGAAGAGAACTGGAGACAGGAGTCATTCGCGGAATCTGGCAAAGCAGCCTAGCCGCTGCATTCTGCACCAATTGCAGTCTGCGTGTCACATCTTTGTTGGCTCCCAAGTATAGGATGTTGCCTTAGTCCAATCTGGATGTGATAAGTGCTTGGACTACCGTTTTTTGAGTAGGAGTAGGCAACATCCAACGGATCGTCCTGAGCAATTTCAGGATTGTGAAGCAGGTGGAAGCCACTTTTACCGCTTGATGCTTCATTGAGAGTTGAATGTCAATAATCACACCCAGATTGCGAACTTGAGTGGCAGGTGTAGGGAGAGTCCCCATTTCAGATGGCCAGTGCTGGGGACCCCAGAGGTCTACATTCTTACCCAAAATGAGGACCTCAGTTTTCTCTCAATTAAGCTTCAATGAGTTAGCCTCCATCCATTCAGAAATTTTCCTAAGCCCTGTCTGTAGAGAAGATGATTCCGAAAACCTATTTGCCGACAAAGAAAAAGTTATTTGAGTATCGTTGGCATAGGAGAAAATAGACAGTCCTACTTCTTCAGCAATAGTTGCCAGTGGCTTAATATAAATATTAAATAATAGAGGACTCAAAATAGAGCCCTGGGGGACACCGTAAAGAGAAAATGAATTTTCGACGCTGCCTCAGATGAAACAACCTGAAAGTTTTGGTTGGTCAAGAAATCACTGAGCCAGTTGAGAGCTGGGCCAGCAATCCCCAATGAACGCAAAGCCGTCAATAACACCAAATGAGATACTGTGTCAAAGGCGGCGCTTAAATCAAGCAGAATAAGCGCCGCTGTCTCCCCAGCGTCCAAGTGACCACGTAACTTCTCTGTGACCCCCAAAAGCGCTGTCTCGGTCGAGAAACCTTTCCGGAAACCTGACTGCGAAGGATGTAAAAAATTCTGGGTACACAACAGCAATACCATTGCACTGATGCAGATGCACAAACACAAACAGGCAAACTCACACTGCACATCTGACACAGCATGTGTGTGTGTGTGTCTCAGTATCCGCAGGCAACTACACAACACATGAGGGAGGCTGAACCACAGTGACACAGATGTGGACACAGTGCCATACAAAAGTAAACTATCATTGGTACACACTTAGTGGACAATCAGGCATTGTGAGATGAGAGGGAGCACAACAGACACATGTGACACAAGCTGGAATGAACAACAACTAACACAGCAAGAGACTGACACCCAACAGCACTACCCCCAGGGACCAGACATTGGGGTGACACAAGCATGCATGACACCTCCACTGTGATGACAAAGGCAGATGTTGTACACACTGGGAAACCCAGACATGTGTCCTGTTCCACAAACATGCATCACACATACACAAACACAAATCACTCAGCATGGCCCCTCATCCATTGACAAACAGGAGCCATGGGACCATCCATGCAAACATTTACATCAGTCCACCCTCAACACCACACACCCTGAACTGCAACAATGTGCATCTGTGAAGCCCACATGGACAGGTGACATTGCACATGCGCCCATGACAAACACAGGAATGTTGGGAGGAACTAAGGGGCACAGACTCATCACACAAGGACAGTTCACAACCCTGGGGAATGACAGACATACTGCACAGTATGCGGTACATGGCCACGACGTCAAAGCGCATGTAATCTTCAGAATCCTTGCCACAGTCCCAGGACAATGCAGAAGCCAAGGAGAACCACAAGGCACACATGCTGACACCTGCCAACATTGCAGCCCTGAACCCGACAAGTGGGAGCAGTCTCACACACATACATGTCTCAATCACTGAAAGGTACTACCTAGGGACAACTACATGATATTGCGACTGTCTCCCATCTGTGTTTGACATCATCACCACTCAGAACTGACAAATCACAATGATGATACAACAATTAACCGTAGTGTGTCATGCACCCACACATCTGGTAGCCCATTGGAAAAGTAGTGGGATGAACCCAGTACCACTCAGCAAGCATCAACAACAGGAACATATCAAGGGAACACTGCCTGTGTTTGAAAAGGGATGTGGACACACACACATGCTCATACAACACACACCATGGGCCCAGGCTATGTCACAGGACAACACACTTACTTGAGGGGACCCAACTCCTGTGGAAGCCCAGCTGTGCCAAACATATTCACAGCACGTCTCACTCATGTCAGCAGAACACTTGCTCAGTCAGCCATCAGTTACCACACAATGAAGGCTCTGGTCACAACAGCCTGGGTACGTGAGTCTCCCCTAATTCATCTGCACATACTCAAAACATATGTCTAGCAAGTTCCACAGAGGACCCAGTTGCTCCTATACCAATGATGCCACACCTGTAGGTCCAGTGGTGATGCGCACAAAGTCTGTGAAATTGACACATTGGACAATGGGAAGCACATCATATGTGCATGGGTGCAAGCCAGAGATGTGACCATGCAAATGAAATGTTCACAGAGATGTCCACAAATAGTTGCTCATGACACACCCAGGTAGCTGCAAAGGATGACATGGATACCCACCAGAATAGGATACATATCTCATGGACCACATGGAGTACCTCACATCAAAACATCAGTATTCAACATTGGAAATCAAGCATTATAGGTGCAAGGGCATGTAAAACAACATCAACATAATGTACAGCTACATCAAGTTCACGGGGATAAAGAGAAAAGCTTTATTCAACATATTAAAAGTTAAACGTCTGTTCTAACTAAAGGCCAATGGCCAGTCCATGTACAAATGCCAAGGAGTGAACTAGAGTGACAAATTCAGTATATCAAAATCTAAACGTCTGGTCAGACAAACGGCCAATGGCCAGTCCATGTCCAAATGCCAAGGAGTGAACTAGAGTGACAAATTCCAGCATATTAACAGTTAAACGTCTGTTGAAACAAAATGCCAATGGCCAGTACATGTCCAAATGCCAAGGAGTGAACCAGAGTGACAACTGTCACACGTTGCTTGGCTGCACTGCTAAGGACCTGGGTCATCCCCTCGGAGGGGCCTACATGGGGGCAGGCCAGGCACCGCAGGGACAGGATCAGGGCACAGAAGATGGAGGCAGTGAAGAGGTGCTGGATGCAGGTGAGACACTTGCAACTGCAGTGGAGCTGACTGAAGTGGTGGGTACAGTCACAACTGTGGGGCACAAGTCAGATGGGGTGGGTGCTGGCACAACTCCAGTGGGCAAGTCAGGTGGAGTGGATTGGGTCCCCACTGCAGTGCCCAAATCAGACGGGGTGGTCGGGGACATCACTACAGTGCCTACATCCATGGGAACGGAATTGGGTGCAGGTGAGGTCGGCTGGACAGTGGGGGGAACACGGTCCCCACATCAGTGGCACTAACTGTCTGACCAGGTGTGGAGGAGCAAGTGCCGGGGGGGAGGGCCTTATCATTTTGGGGATGGTGTATCTGTGGGTGGGGGAACCTGGGATAGGGAGTGGCGGGGGAACCTCTGGAGTGGTGGCCTGGGCGATGGTGGAGGGAGACTTTGCCTTGGAGCTGCGTGGTGGCGGGGGGTCTTGCTCTTCGGGCTCTGGGGGGACTTGCGTGTGGGGGTCTCAGTCTGACAGCACCTGGGGGAGGGTGTCCGGGTGTGAGGGGCACACCCCTCTGTGTGTGGGGACATCCTCTTCTCCTTGTAATCAGGATCTGCAGGGTCAGTGGGGAAGAGGCCAAGATCACAGAGGAAGAGCTTCTGGGGGGATGGGGTTGCAGGTGAGCCAAGGGAAGGGGGCTGGGACGGAGAGGTCTCGGAGGACTGATGAGTGGTTGTAAATGACTGTGTGTGTGTCTGCAAACCAGCCCCAGTGAGTGTGGAATCAGTCCCCTGCGCTTGCTTGTGTGCATGTCGAGACCTTGGTTTGGGGGTTTCTGTGCTTGGGACAGGTAGGGTGCTAGGAATCGTGGGTGGTGCAGGGGTAGGAGGGGTGTGGGACTGATGGAGGAGGGACACTGCTGCCGTCAGGGAGGAGGCCACGGACTGATTGGTCCTCTGTAGGGCAGACATGCCCGAGGAAATGCCCTCCATGAATGACACCAGTTGTGTCAACAGACCTGTGTGTGCATGGAGGACCTTCAGCATCGACATCTGCCCTACATGGATCTGTTGAAGTAAGTCCACAGACTCCTCACTCAGGGCAGCAGGGGACACAGGGGCAAGGGGTGCGGTGTCTGGCACAAAGGAGACATGCTCACGAACACGGGAGCTCACAGGGACCTCTGGGATGGGAGCCGATGGGAGAGGGGTGGTGGTGGTGGTGGTGGTGGTGGGGACAGCCTCACTAGCTGGGGTTTGGTGGCTGCTGACACCCGCCTCCACAAGGGAGTTATCCTCAGAGCTACTGTGGCCCTCAGCTGGGGGTGATGGTGCTGACGACTTCTCTGTGTGGCTCCACTCGCCCTCTGTGCCACTGGGTCCACCCGACTCCTCTCCTTCTGTCCCTGTAAGGCTGTGTGGCTCCTCCTGGTCCGTGGAGCTGTCCCCTCCTGTGGCCGTGGATGTATCTGGATAGGAATAGGAAGTAAGAGAACAACATCAGTCACCTGCACCGACTGCACACACCACAGTGAGTACATCACATCACAGGGCAAGCCCTGGCATCATCAGCTGAACACAGCGCAAAGTGCCAACACTGTTTAGGATAAGACAATTGCCATTCTCAACATCAACCATGGCACACATATCCCTCCTTGACTTTCACACATTTGTCTGTTGCATGTTGGATGCTAACACCCCAATGTGCCAACATGCACCACCCACACATTAGTTGTACATGCAAGTGAACATGTAGGAGTATGTCACTATACTCACAGCACATCTCTTGCTACTGACTCAGTACAGGTGTCTGGATGAAGGGATGGGCAGAGACTCATTTCACATGCTTGGAATGCATGCCAGCAACACACACTAGGATGTACTCATGTCCTGATGGGCAATGCCACTATGGGGTGCATGGTGCACACTTGAACACAATGCGGGCTCACTCATAGCAAATTACATGCCATGGCACTGGGGTGCCCTGAAAGTCAGTCAACACTGTCTCCTGTCACAGGGGCAGGGCATCCAGACAACAATAATATGCACTGACTCACAATCCTAGCTCAGGGGGAAAGATAACTCTGCAGATGACCGGCGCACTTGCCCATCCCATGCAAACAACATATCCAGGACCCAGAAGACCCCACATCATGCAAATCATACATATGAGTCTCTGCAAACACAAATCCCTGCACATGAACACATCATAGTCTGCCATGCATGTAAGCCAGCTGCATGAAGGACACAGTTGCATACACCATTGTGCACTGTCAGATTATCACACACCTATATGTCACACAGGTCTTGTCTCTCACAGTCACATCGCAGATGTCATGTTGACCCTCTGAATCATGGACACCCCAGTTGTACGTAACAACAAACCACACCCTAATGACACAGAGGCAGACACCATGTCACTAAGCACAACCTGCAATTTCATACACAGGAGTGGGATTACAGAGTGTTTCTAAATGCCCTTGAGGAGGCATGACTGGCCAGGTCTACGTGAAACAGTGTTTGGCCCTGGACAGTAGTCAGGTGGCTAAGCAAGTGTGACATACTTAATATACATACCCCTGAGGCCCAAACATTTGAGTGCCTTTCTGCATGGGTTTGTTTGGAATACCCCAGCCACATGTGGCGAGTCAGACCAGCAATTGGAACCCATTTTGAGGGCACACACAGATCACATGCCAGATCTCAGGCCTTGGGCAAACAATTGACCCACTCATGAAACACACAACAGAGTCACGGGAACAGATGCTGTCCTGTAGATGAAGCATAGCTGACTGCAGGGACACAGTGCCCTAGTGACACAAGTAACAGACTGTAGGGGCCACACCTGTGGAACAGATGGGGAGGGTGCATCACACAACTGAGGGACCTGAGTATTGGACTACAAGACCTACTTAATGTGAAAGTGTGACAAGGCCAAAAAATGGCAATTAGCATGTCAGACATAGTACACAGATTGGGCATGGATTCACCCCCTTGCTGCTGCTGTCTGGCCTTCAGCTGCCTATCCAGGTCTGGGAAGACCACCGCCAGTATGTGGAGCATGTGGGGGGTCAGGGTCCGGTGTCCGCCCCTCCGGCGTGGAGGTGACAGCTTCAGCTGGACTCTAGCTATCCTCCGGGTCCAGCCCCAAAGGTCTTGCCACATCTTCTGGCAGTTGCGGATCCAGCGCCTGTAGACCCCCAAAGAACGAACAACCCGGGCGATGGTAAGCCAGATCTCCTGCTTCAGGAGGGCATCAGCCTATGAGGATGACAAAATTTACAGTACATTAACACACATGCCCCAGATTTGTGCTGCACACATTTGGATATATATGTCATCATCACAAAGGGAATTGAGTCACAAAGGTAGTGCAACCATGGGGAATGACAAATCACCTGCATGTCTGACATGTTAACAATGCCTGGGTAGTTTAAGCTTGCACTAATGCACTTTAGCAGCAGAACACCTGTTTCATTACATGTACCTACACACTTTGAGTTATGAAAGTAGTCAGTGAGAATGCTTGCCACTGGTGTACATACTGCTAGCACTGCTAGTCAGACAACATGCATAATTAGGAAGGGAGTGGACTGCACACTTACCTGCTCCCCTGGTTTCCCATAGAGCTTGCTGTACTGTGGAAGGAGCCCGTCCAGCAGGGCCTGGTTCTCCTCCTCAGTGAAGGCTGGGGCCCTCTCCATAGTACGTGCCATTGCAGGAGCCAGAGGATGCAGAGACAGCAGCAGTGGTAGCAGGGATGTGGTCCAGTAGCATGTAGTGCAGGCAAGTGTGCTCCCTGGGGTCCAGCCAGCCTTATATCTGTGCTGCAAAGGCAGAATCTGTGCCATGTGTCCCAAGTGAAAGGTCCAACACGATTGCATTCTATGAATCTGGCCAATCCATTTAAATGTACTACTCGAACATGCCTTCCGCATCGTTCAAATCTTCACCTTCATGATACACTGGAAATTGCAACATTGTTGTAGGCATCCAACTGAATTTCTTGTGCACAACTCGTACAAGTTTTTAATCCGCATCCATCTCCATGACAGTCCTGAGCCAATGGGTGCACCCGGCTCGGTCAACTGACTGTACAACGCGTATTTTGAAAATACACATGCATCCGTCTCCATACGATTGAACCGTGCAATGCGTACGCATTGTCACCCACGTTGGACCTCATTGCATTCAATGGCAAGGCGTACGCCTGTCTCGGACCATGCCTGACCGATGCGTACGCATTGTAACCTGCCTCGGACCCCTTTGCATTCAATAGCAAAGCGTGCGCACGGCTCGGTCATGAACCGTGCAATGCGTACGCATTGTCACCCTCCTTGGACCCCATTGCAGTCAATGGAAAAGCGTACACACGGCTCAGTCATGAACCGTGCAATACGTACGCATTGTCGCCCGCGTCGGACCTCATTGCATTCAATGGCAAAGAGTACGCACGTCTGGGTCATGAACCGTGCAATGCGTACGCATTGTCACCCACGTCGGACCTCATTGCATTCAATGGCAAAGCGTACGCACGTCTCGGTCATGAATCGTGCAATGTGTATGCATTGTCACCCACCTCGGACCTCATTGCATTCAATGTCAAAGCGTACACACGGCTCGGTCATGAACCATGCAATGCGTACGCATTGTCACCCTCGTCGGACCTCATTGCATTCAATGGCAAGGCGTACACACGGCTCGGTCATGAACCGTGCAATGCATACGCATTGTCGCCTGCCTCGGACCCCATTGCAGTCAATGACAAAGCGTACGTACGGCTCGGTCATGGTGTGACTATTCTACGGATTCAACACACAATTACTAGCCAGGGACACATGTGCACACCTACCACACCACAGCATTGGCCACACAGTGTCCCATGGCATGTAAAGCTGCATTCCCTGTGTGTGGGGGGGCACATTTGGTTTGTTGGGTGGCACTTTTGTGGAGCCACTCCCAGGCTGTGCACGTGTACATGGGGGAAGAATCCTTTGTGTGTTGTGCACATTACCACTATGATGTGCTATTGTACAGTAATGGACATGAGTCACGGACACAGTTTCATGTTGGATATGTTTGGGCCATGTCACATACACCCTGAGTCCAGGGGGTGATGGAATGTACGTCACAGTGCGACCTGTAGCCACAGTACTGATTTGCAACCACAGTCTGTGTGCTTGTTGTGTCTCAGGTGTGTCTGATCAAATGTGCCCAATGGGTGACAGTCTCCACATCCAGGTGGTATCTGCATCAAGATTGATGGTGTGTGTGTCTAAGAGACGTACATGTAGGGCCTGCAGGGACAACAGTGGCCACTACCTGTGGGACTCACGCTTGCCTGGTGGTGTGTACGTGATACGCTATGTCCATGCCAGTGTTTATGTGGCAATACAGGGACCCTGGGTTTCTGCATGGCAAAGAACTGTGATGCCTGTGAGAAACCAGGCCTCACTTGTCACTGTGGTGTGTGTTTGTAACGTCGCAGCAGTACATAGGTTGAGTGACACAGCCAGATGATTGGCCATTGCACTACATGGGACTCATGTGGACGTGTGGAATTGAGATGTGAGTTGATGGTCATGTAGGTGACATATGTGTCCATGCCCAACAGCACACACCTCAATACATTGTGTAATGTCATGATGTATGATGTGATATTGAGCCTGGTCATGGGTGGATGAACTGACAATCTTCCTTTGTGCATCTCTGTACTGCAGGGCACCAGCTGTCCTACCACTCCATCAATGCTCTGGTGGTATGTGCTGCTGACATGCCCATCACACATGTGTGTGCACGGTTCCCTGGTTCTGCTCACGATGCCTACATAATGAGGAGTAGTCGCATTGCAATGCTGATGTCACAGATGCCAGCTCAGCATGCCTGGCTTGTCGGTGTGTACTGACCGTTTCTCATTGTGTGTGTTTGTCAATGTTGTATTCTGCACTCCTACAATACTCAGCTACTTGTTCATTTTTATGTGTGTAGGTGACTCTGGATACCCCAACATGCCATGTTTGCTGACACCCCTCCGGAACAGTGTGACACCAGCTGAGCATCGCTACAATCAGGCACATGGTCGGAGCAGGAGGGTTATTGAGAGGACATTCGGCCTCCTGAAAAGCCGCTTTCGCTGCCTGGACAAGACCGGAGGTGCCCTCCCATATGATCCAGCAAAAGTGTGCAAAATAATCCTTGTATGCTGCATGCTACACAACATGGCAGTGCGGATGGAGGTGCCTCTCATCCAGGATGACGATGACCAACCTCCTCCACCTGTGGAGGATCCCGACCTGGGCTAAGATGCCAGTGATGATGAGGATGAGGGTGACGTCCGCTCATAGCTCATCAACAACTTCTTCACCTGAATGTGAGTTTCCAGGGTAGTTATGTCAATGTATGGAGTTAGCCTGAAATGTGTTGTGGCTGTTCTGTTGCTGTCTGAGTGTGTCTGTGTGCCACTTGACCAGCTGCGTGCAGTGATGTGTCCATTCAGGTGGTGTGTACTCCACAATAGGGTAGTACTGCTAACTTGTTTTTGTGTCGGTTTCTTGTGACATGTTTTGTGCATGTGTATTGCATTTCTCTCCTGTTCTGGTGTGCTTTTGACTGTCTCTTGTGTCTGTCCTTCCCAGGGTACTTTGCCTGTTGTTTGGTCAACACTGACCCCCAACGCCCAGAATCCAACCCCAGGGTGGAAGTTGTCAATTCCCATCAACTGATGTTCCACACATCCCTGGACTTCAATTCTCTGACAGTTTGTGACCGGGTGTCCACTGTTACGTAGAATTACCTTGCAACTTTTGTGGAATAAACATGTTGCTGATGTGTAATGAACTTGTGCTACGCTTTGTTATGTGTGTTGTCTGTCTTCCCACATCTGACTGACATCTGCTTACCTCACCTGTGGACCTGTTACCACTGACTGGGGTTGGTGTTCTGTCTGTGCATGCCTCTGTGTTTCAGGTCAACCTCTTTATGTGGGATGGGTGACATGGCCATGGTGAGTATGTGTTGTGACATGGCCATGGTGGTGTGTCTCCCTCACATATGTCACATCACCATGACTCACGTAACATTGGTCACATTGTAGCAGTATTTGGCATTTTCTGTGTTGTGTAGCAGATCGACATCTCCTTGACACATGACAAGTTGGAATCACAACAGAGGCAAGTATGGTGTACTCGTGAGTTTATTTGCGAAAATGTGTGAGGAAAGTGCACATGATGGTGGGTGCTATACATTGGTTTTGGAATCCAAAGTCCACATTAGAGTTGGATGTGCTGGTAGATGACATGTCCAGAGTAGAGACCACATTCGTCTGCTACATTGGCCCAACATGAACCCTCCATGTCATGTGGGCGAGTTGTGTGCGATTGGACAAGGTGAACGGGTTGCACACAAAGGAGATGGTCCAGAACAGGTTTAGAGGCCCTGGGGGGATGTGCAGGGACATTTGCCTCTCACATGTCCCTCTTCTTCCTGGGGTGGGGGGATCCTCAGGTGCAGGCCTCTGCAGTGCATGGGACTCTCCGCCAGAGTCCTCCTCCCTCCCTGTGGCGCTGGCGGATGGTGTTGCAACAGATGTTGTGGCCACACAGGGAGGTGTGGACATGTTTGTGTTGATCTGGTGGAGGCATTGGTGTATGTCCCGAAGCACCGCAGTAAGGGCATCCCACTTGGCCTCTGTTGTAAATTGAAACAGCAATGTGATTAAGCATTTACTAAAGACATTAATCCTTCTCCCTTCAGATCATGTTTTCTCCGCTATGTTGACCGAAGTTTGGACTCCATTTTGTATTGTCATGCTTCCACGTGTTCACCACGAGAAGAGTCCAACCTCTGTGTTAGTTGCTCTTGTGATCTGCCCAGTAACAGTCTATAAATAGCCCTTTTGTCCATCTGGCGCATGCCCAGACTTGACCACATCTGTTATCAGTTAGCCTTGCTTGACCATGTGTTCGCGGGCTCAAGGAGTATGTTAGCTCCGCCCATGTATTGATTCAGTATCGAAAATGACCATAAATGGTAATGTTCTTCGACCTCATGTTGTATCCACCCACTTATGAGCCCCTCTGTTGTGTATAAAAGGGGACCATGTACGCAAGTTCTTTGTGCTACTCTATGCAATACTGAAGAGTGTTGTGTGGATTGTAGGACCACCCTTAAGGGTTAATAAATGCTGTTTTTGTACTTTGCAGTTTCCGTGCCAACTTCCTTACGGATTCCGTTACAGGAGAGCGAACCCTTGTGTCCTGCGGGCCTAGCTGGGGCCTGTATTCATCAATTGGCGCCCGTCACGTGGGGCTCATCGGCGACTCGGATGCTCGAAGGACTGGTCGCGACGAAGGTGAGGAATTTGGCCGGGGATGTGATCACTGCCAGCGGCGTTTTAGCCCTGGCATCCCGAGGTGTTTCTTCCTTCCCTTCCGAGCTGACCGTCTGGGTGGCGCCGGTCCTCGACTGAGACCTCTTCTGTCGGTCCTGCCGTGAGAGCCGTTTGGGCGATTTTGGAGCTTGGCAGTTGGAATCTGGACTCTTGATTGGTAAGAACCGTTGTACGGTACTTGCTCCGAGTTTTTGAGGCCTGGTCTGGCTATTTGAGTTTGATTTTTGATGACTAGTCATATTTTGTATTTGTCTTTGTGAATATATATGCGTTGCAACACATATAGGCAGGTAATGTGGAGAGATTTCTCCGGAGCTGTGTACCTTTGAACGGCGCAACGATTAAGTGCCATTTTTTTTATAATATTGCATATTCTGCATTATTTCTGAGCATGCCTGCTTTTAGTGCACTCCGTAAGTGGTGTTGCTGCTTTGGAAACCGGTTGAACCTCGAGGAATCTGCTCCAGCTCCCCCAGAGGGGACTCCTAATAGGGATATGTATGTGAAGCATGGTCTTTCTTCCATAATGTACAGCACAGTATGGAGGAAATATACGAAAAAAGATCCTGAGTTACGATGGCCTTTGTATGGATCGTTTGATATACGTAAGATTGAGTATGTGGAACAGTGTATGTGTAAGCGACGTGCTCGTCAGGATATGTTTGAGTGTGTACGGTTGTGGGTGAAGGAAGTGCGTGAGCGAGAGAAGCGTGAGAAAGCGCTGTTTGATAAAGAACAACGGAAGAATGATCATGTGCGAGCACAGGAAGCGAAGCGTCGGGAGGACAGAGAGCAGACGGACAGACAAGAGAAAGAGCGTAGGCTACAAGTTTCGGGTCAATACGCTGTTCGGCAGCCACTTTATCCTGTCCTTAATAATCTTGATGATGATTTTTATTTACTAGATCGCTCTCCGCCCCCTTATGTTGGCGCATCTGCTCCGAGGCCACAAGATTCTGACCCGGCTCCGGGTAAGGTAGATACGCGGTCCATGCTGTCAGCCGAGCAAATGGCTGAGCTTCGGCAATTCTCCTTCCGTGCACTTAAGGGCAAGCTATCCGTGGATGACTTATTCCATACTTGGGGGGCGTGGCAGGCGAGAGATAAATTGTATTTTTTGGGCCACTTTGCTGATGAAGTGACTGCTGCTTACCGGAAATATTCTAGTGTTTTTGAGCCTGATGATGTGACCTCGGATGCTAAAGCATTGCATAATGGTATTTTCTCTCCCTCTAAGGCTCCTGACACAGCCCGGCGGCTGTTCGCTTTGCGGGACGAGGTGCTGGCCCTTAAAGAGAAAGCGCGCCAGCGAGCAGGGGAAGAGAAGCAGTCGGATTCATGCACAGCAGAGGGCCACTCATCCGTCTCCCAGTCAGATAAGGATGGCATAGTGCATGCTAAACCAATGCGGGAGGCGGCACCTTTGTATGTTCCTCCTAAAGGGGCGGGGACTAGCTCGGACATCTCCTCTGCCGATGCAAAGGGATATTTTGTGTATAATTGGGTTTACACTCCGTGGCATAGGGCTGATGTTATGGCATTAAAGAATGCATTGCCTGACCCCCGCAAGAATCCAGCGGCATTCTACGAAGAAGTCGAGGGGGCCCTGAATTCTTGCGTTATGACCTTAGCGGATATAGACCTGTTCTTTGGCCTTATTCTACCACCGGATACGTGGCGATCTGTCCGAAAGGTAGATGATTTAGTTGCCTTTAAGGCCCGATGGTCTGACCTTGAGGATGAGGATAGGGACCGGAAGCCCGCACAGAAACCGCCCCAGAGTATTTTAGATCTCCCTGCTGCTATTGTGGCTAAATTAAAGACAATTATCCCCCCTAAAAAGATTGACTGGAATATGTTAGCTGCATGTAAACAGAAAACTGACGAGTCAGTTGCAGACTTCTTCACGCGTTTTGAAGAAACGTTTCATGACTTTAGTGGACAGTCGCTTACTGACGAAACGGGCCGCCACCTTTTCGCGGATAAATATGTGGCCAATCTGCTGCCGGCAGTTGCGGCCCGTCTGAAAGCGAGTGAGAGTTCTTGGTCCTCCGCGACCCCAACGGCTCTCCTGACTATCGCTCAGTATTATGAGCGTCAGGAGCAAGAAGCAAGGGGACAGGAGGATAAGAAATCGAAAGATCTCAAGACGAAGGTAATGTTGGCGCAAGTATATGGCCCGCCCCGACGGGGTGTTAACAGAGGTAGGGGAGGATCTTATGGTCCTCCCTCGGGCCGCTCTGATTTGAATAGGAACCAGTGTGCGTATTGTAAGCAATCGGGCCATTGGGCCAGGGATTGCCCAGTGTTGCGTGCTTCGCGCCAGGGACATATTTCGGGTGGCCCGAGAGGTAGAGGGGGTTTCTCGAACTTTAGAGGGAACTCTAACGATAATGCTCGTTTCGACACTGCTGGGCAGCACCGAGATAGATCGAATGTTTTTGATCGCCAGCATCAGTATCACGTGTCGGAAATTGATCGCTCGGGGTATCATGATTCTCAGCATGCATAGGAATGCGTTGGATGGGGGTTCGAATCAGTTGAGGTGCCGGTTGATCAGAAGGGTCCTTATGTATCGGCTGAGGTTTTAGGCGCTACTGATCAGTTCCTAGTGGATACAGGAGCGACACGTAGTGCGCTATCCAAGCAATTGGTTCCGGGGGCTCCCCCATCCGGCTTAATGGTTACAACGGTAGGGTTTGACGGTGCACTCTCCCGAAGCCCTCTTTCACAGCCCATCACCTTTAAGGTTGATTCTTTTTCCGCGCCCTGTCCGTTTCTCCTTGCCCCGTACACGCCGGATAACATTATGGGCCTTGATATGTTAAAGCATTTTAGGGCTACGATCCGCTGTTCCCCTGATGGTGTGCGAGTGATATTGAATGACAACTACCCCCGGTCTGAGCGGATGTGTGCGATATCAGAGGATGCGCTGTTAGCTACCCTCCCTCGTGCTTTGTGGGCAACTTC
This sequence comes from Triturus cristatus, assembly GCF_964204655.1. Taxonomy (NCBI): domain Eukaryota; kingdom Metazoa; phylum Chordata; class Amphibia; order Caudata; family Salamandridae; genus Triturus; species Triturus cristatus. The sequence goes on from NC_140590.1 coordinate 1,799,697,742, forward strand.
GGACACAGATGTGGGACAGATGGTGATTCCTCCGGTCCACATTAGTGTCCAGGAGGGGGCGGTGTTACCGCACCTCCCGCAGTACCGCATTTCCCAGGAGGGCGAGGAAGCTCTCATACAGATTGTGCAAGATTTGATTGCAGTAGGAGTAGTGGAAGAAGTTCCCTATAATGTCTGTAACAGTCCGATTCTCCCCATTTTGAAAAAGGACACGGATGCTAAGGTCTATCGGTTCATAATTGATTTGAGAGAAGTAAATAAAATCGTGATACCTCAGTACCCAGTGGTCTCCGATATCACGACGTTGCTTACCTTGGTCCCGCCTACGGCGACCATGTTCTCCGTGATTGATTTGAAAAATGCCTTCTTTTCCATCCCCATTCACCCCGATAGTCGATATCTTTTTGGGTTCACTTTAAATAATAGATCTTATCGTTTTTGTAGGATCCCCCAGGGCTACACGGAAAGCCCTAGTATTTACAGTCAGGCTTTGAAACGACAGTTGGACTCCTTTGTTCTGCTCGAGGGGGTCGCCCTCATTCAATATGTCGATGACATCTTGCTGGCGGCTGACACCCTGGAGTTGTGTGAACAAAGTACGATATCCTTACTTTTCTTTTTAGCATCCCACAATCATAAGGTATCGAGGAAGAAATTGCAATTCTGTAGACCAAAGGTGACGTATTTAGGTCACCTTTTGTCTAAGGAGGGGCGTGCACTCACACCAGATCGTATTCAAGTAATTTTGGACACACCGAGACCGTCCACGCAGAAGGATGTGCGTGCATTTTTGGGTCTTGTTTCTTTTTGTAGACAGTGGATATTGGGATTTTCACACATAGCTAAGCCATTGTTAGCTCTCCTGACGAAAGACACGCCCATCCCGATCCCCTGGTCAGATGAGTGTGACGCTGCTTTTCAGCAACTACGACAGGCCCTTTGTTCAGCACCAGTGTTAGGGACCCCTGATTATGCTAAACCCTTTTCGTTGTATGTGCATGAGAAAGATGGATGTGCATTATCAGTCTTAGTGCAGATGCATGGCGATAAGCAACGCCCTTGTGCATACTTTTCGGCTGTACTTGATCCTGTCGCCCGAGCATTACCAGGGTGTTTTCGCTCGGTTGCGGCGACAGCTGTGTCAATACGCCAAAGTGAAGGAATTGTGTTATCCCATAAGTTGTTGGTGTTAGTTCCTCATGCTGTTGACGCCCTGCCTAATCAAACAAAGACGCAGCATTTGACCAGTGCCCGTTTAACGGGATATGAGTTGACGCTCTTGGCTCCTCATATTACGTTGAAAAGGTGCGTAACATTAAACCCGGCCACATTATTGCCATACCCCGAGACCCAGCCTGAGGCGCAGAAAGTACATGATTGTATTCTTGTGACTGAGGAACAGACAAAGGGTCGTGTTGATCTCCAGGATACGCCCTTTCCAGATGTAGATGGAGAACTGTGGGTGGACGGATCATGCCTGAAGCTACCAGATGGTACGACTTCAGCAGCGTATGCAATTACCACGTTACAAACGATAGTGGAAACAGCACGCATACCACAGAAATCAGCCCAAGCAGCGGAACTGATAGCATTAACACGAGCATGTGAGCTCAGTACAGGATTATGTGTGAATGTTTATACAGATAGCCGCTATGCCTTCGGAGTAGCGCATGACTTCGGCCTGCTCTGGAAGGAGAGAGGGTTTTTAACGTCACATGGAGTACAGATAATGCATGGAGAGTTAGTTCACAATCTTTTAACCGCACTGACGTACCCAAAGAAAATTGCCATCGTTAAGTGTAGCGCCCATAGGAAAGTAGTTGATAGAGTTGGAGAAGGGAATGCGTTAGCAGACCGAGTAGCACGGGAGACTGCGATGCAGCCCGGTGCTACTGCCATGTATGTAGTAAAGTCGCAAGTGGAAAGATGGCGTGATGCGAAGGAGGAAGTGCGAGAAATGCAAAGGACCGCTTCTGATAAAGAGCGGGAGCAATGGGCTAGAGAGGGGGAATTGGATGATGAAGGCTGCTGGAGAAATAAGCAGATGGATAGATGGAAATTACCCACGGCTTTTGTACAGCCTATGGTTCAGATGGCACATGGGCTAGCACATGTTGGAGCTTCTGCAATTGTAAAATTGCTTACCCAAGTCTGGGAGCATCCAGAGATTGCTAGCACAGCAAAGAGGGTGGTGCAGACCTGTATGATCTGCCTGAGGTATAACCCAGGAAAGGGTACTCGAACTCCAGCAGGAGGATTTGCGACACCCACTGCACCCTTTGAAGTTCTGCAGATGGATTACATCCAGCTTGAACGCTGTAACAATTTGAAGTACGTTCTAGTAGTGGTTTGCGCCTTCAGTAAATGGGTTGAGGCGTACCCTACGAAAGACAATACTGCAATGACTACAGCGAAGCTGCTGCTGAAAGAGTTTTTCCCTCGATATGGCGTCTGTAGACTTCTGTGGAGTGATAATGGGCCTCACTTTGTAGCGGATGTTATAAAGTATGTCTTGAAGGGCCTAGGCATCACTCAGAAGTTCCACGCCGTGTTTCACCCCCAGTCTGCAGGACTAGTCGAGAAGTATAATGGTACACTAAAGCTTAAGATCGCTAAAATTCAAGCTTCGACGTCTTTGACTTGGCCGGACGCTCTGCCACTGGCGTTACTGTCAATTAGATCAGTACCGCACTCTCGAACTGGCCTTACCCCATATGAAATCGTATTCGGACGCCCAATGAACATTTGGGGTCCACCAAGGCCTAAGGCTGTGTATGATGTACCTTGTGTAATGATGAGCGATTATTTGGCACAGTTAACGGATAACTTGGTTTCTATTCATCAACAGGTCCGAGAGGCGCTCCCTGATCGGTCTACCGGTGAAGGACATGGTCTCCGACCTGGGGACCACGTGATGGTGAAAATATTTGACAGAACGAACAGCTTGGAACCGAGATGGGTGGGCCCTGAGCAGGTCCTCCTCGCGACGAGAACGGCTGTGCGAGTCTCCAACAGAAAGAATTGGATCCACTCACTGCACTGTCGAAAGGTACCGCCCGGATTGGTGGAGCCTGCCGTGCTGACCGATCAACGAGAAATCCTGGCCGCAGAGACAGGCCGTGCTGCGGAGCCAAACGCCACTGAGGAGCTCTTTCCGGACCACGCGACTCCTGGAGGAAGGCGATATCATCTTCGACCAAGGAAGTGAGTTTCCAGTACCGGGACATACTGTCAGAACGGCCCTTGGGTTAGTGAAACGGAGAGCCAATGAGGCAAGGGGGGGGGGATCAGCCTTGCATTAGTGTAGTGACACCCGTCTTGGCCCGCTGGTGAAGAAATCAACCGCTGCCCAAGGGGAAGAGTTCTGACAGACTTTTAGTTTCAGGAAGATATTAGGGCATTATTCTTTTTGACATGGAGAAGAAGAAAATCTTTTGTGCGTCAGGGTTCATACTGACAGTAGCTATTGTTGGGATAACCACATGGTTTGTGGAGGAGGTAACTCCTGCTCGGAAAACACTTGTGTTGACGACTCCGGTGCCTGCGGAGCACTACTTTTATACATTACCGTATCAAGAGTTGAAGCATCGACAGTCTTATTTGAATAACACTTTCATCCAGATGCTGCATCATACCCACGTTGCTACGAACGCTACGAACTGTTGGATATGTGGGATGATGCCGGCTCATCAGAAGAAAGGAGGAACGCCATTCATACCACTTCCTTTCTCTCATAATGGCTCTTGTAGAGCATGGTACACTTTGCTGTTTGCCACTCGGAAACCGACAGTGGGACGATTGCTTTTCAGACTCAATAAAGAATGTCATCAGGATAAAGATGGGTATCCGCAAGCAAATGGGACAATTTGGGAATGGGAAGAGTATCGACCAGACAATGAATCCATTCCCTATATCTTCACGAACACTAGAGACACTGTGGGAAAGGACAAATTTGTGATTCAAGTGGCACAAGCTCAAGCGGACCTGTGTGTATAGAGTGTGGGTTTTATTCCTGTTGGAGTTAGTGATTGTATTACTGTCTTAAACATTGATGGATTGAATAATAGTACCTTCCTAGCGTCTCATAATACCTATTTTGTGTGTGGGAATAAAGGTTATTACCGTTTGCCGGCTGGGTGGTCTGGGGTATGCTATGTATCCTTTTTGCTACCTCCTGTATTCCTAGCACCAGCATCCTATCATAAAGATCTGAAATTGTTGAATAATGTGACTGTAAATAGGTATAAACATACTCTATCAATTGATGATGTAGATCAGACCGATACCAGCTTGCAACAGTATATTGATTTTAACTTAGGACTGTTTTTCTTTGTTGGAGCCGCTTTGAATAGTAGGAAGATCCGAAGATTAACAAGAGTGGTAGAAGCTGTGACAAACCAAACTGCTGCTGCTCTTGGGAATCTTACGGAAGAATTGCAGATTACCAGAATTGTTGCATTGCAGAATCGTATGGTATTAGATGTCATGTTAGCTGATCGAGGTGGAGCTTGTAAAATTATTGGAAGTAGCTGCTGTGTGTTTATCCCTGATCATACGCCATCGGTTTATAACGCCATTAATAAGCTGCATAAAATTGCAGCTGAAATCCATACAGAAAACGGCACTTGGTCCTTTTCTGGATGGTTTTGGACATTGGTTACTGCCTGGGGATGGAAGGTCTTAACTGGTCTCTGTATCATTATAGCAATTCTGTTCTTCTGCTGTATTTGCGTCCAATGTGGTCCATTGCTCTGTTCCTTATGTGTATCATTCTGTATCCCTGATAAGAAAGCTATTGCCGATGTTGCTCACCAGAAGTGCTTAGCTAAGGAAGTCGAAGGAATGATGACAATTGACATATATGATGATTATTCTGGTAAACCGGATGTCTTCAGTAAATGCTGAAAGGGTCGTCTGTTGTAAATTGAAACAGCAATGTGATTAAGCATTTACTAAAGACATTAATCCTTCTCCCTTCAGATCATGTTTTCTCCGCTATGTTGACCGAAGTTTGGACTCCATTTTGTATTGTCATGCTTCCACGTGTTCACCACGAGAAGAGTCCAACCTCTGTGTTAGTTGCTCTTGTGATCTGCCCAGTAACAGTCTATAAATAGCCCTTTTGTCCATCTGGCGCATGCCCAGACTTGACCACATCTGTTATCAGTTAGCCTTGCTTGACCATGTGTTCGCGGGCTCAAGGAGTATGTTAGCTCCGCCCATGTATTGATTCAGTATCGAAAATGACCATAAATGGTAATGTTCTTCGACCTCATGTTGTATCCACCCACTTATGAGCCCCTCTGTTGTGTATAAAAGGGGACCATGTACGCAAGTTCTTTGTGCTACTCTATGCAATACTGAAGAGTGTTGTGTGGATTGTAGGACCACCCTTAAGGGTTAATAAATGCTGTTTTTGTACTTTGCAGTTTCCGTGCCAACTTCCTTACAGATTCCGTTACAGGAGAGCGAACCCTTGTGTCCTGCGGGCCTAGCTGGGGCCTGTATTCATCACCTCCATGCGGGCATGGTGGGCAGCCTGCTCCTGTTGCATGTCCTTGAGGATCCCCACTACCTGGCCAAATCCTCCAGTGCTATCCTGGTACGCATCTATGATGCATGCCAGTTGGGGGTCATCGTGCAGTCCAGACCCCTCTGCAAGGCGCGCCCTCTGCCTCCCACCCCTCCCAGAATCCCTATCCACATGGGCAGGACCAGCGGCGGGACACACAGGTGACACTGGGACCCCTTGGGTGGTGTTGCTGCTGATGTTTGCTGTATCTTCCGGGGGGTCCTGTGTCCCTGTGCTGTGGGTGTTCAGTGGCCTTGGTCTGTCCATGTTGGCGGGGTTGCCCTGTCGGTTTCCAGATGCTGGAGGCATGGGTACAGGGGGTGCAGATGTTGGTTCTGCTGGTGCTGCATGATGACTCACACCAGAGGGGCCAGGTTAGTCGTCAACATCCGAAGAGGACAGAGTCAAACCAGAGAGCTCAGCGTCTGCCAGAGTCTGGGACTGGGAATCCTCATCAGTTGGTGCTGGGTGCCCAGCACCACCTGTGTTTGGAAGAGACACACAATGTGAGTTATGTTTCTTCATGCATCAATGGATCACAAACATGACATTTTCTACTTTTCTAACAGATGCCTGCCTGTACACTGCTTTTCCCCAGCGTGTCAGGGACAGAGTTTGATATTGTTGTTGTCCATTTACCAGCATGGCCTTGTGCTCCCCACAACAGAGCCCAGTGTCAGATATTTTTTCAGTCCCTTTCCACTCCCCGTGGGGCGAGCATGGCTTATTGTGAGCTTGCTGGGCCATGTGGGTGGGTGGGGAATGTCTGTGACTGCAACTCCCATCATGCTCCTGGCTACATCCCCCCTTCCCAGCATGCCCATACTTCCTTCCTCTTGACTCTGCTTCCCTGTGAGGGGGTGTGACAGCAGTGGCAAGATGGCTGACTGTGAAATCCTGGTGTTTGTTTGGCTACAAGTCCAAAGAGAGCCCCTGTGCTTCACACAGCAGCACCCAGTGCGATGTATCTTCGGGTGATATTTCACTACAATGTGAGTCAGTGCATTCTACCCGGTGAGTTATGTGTAGTTTGTTTTGAGGGGTGTGTGTGTCTCCACATGCTGGTAAGTATGGTCAGAGCTGTCTGTCCTCCTTCCCACCCGGCCAGACATCCCACCATGAAACGTACTTTCATTGTGGGGCGTGCAAGTTGTCTTTCAGGATGTCAGTCAGTGGTGTCCTGCTTCTGATTTGCGCACATGCCCTAGCAAGGCCTTGTGCTCCCCACAGCAGGAGTCAGTGTCAGCCATCTTTTGAGTCATTTGCCACTCCCTGTGATGTGGGCATGTTTCAAAGAGGTGTTGATGGGCCAATCAGGAGGGGGAGCATTATCTGTGACTACAGGCCCCATCATGCTTTTGGCTACACTCACTTCACCTGCATCCCCACTATTCCTTCCTGTCAGTCAGCTGCACTTTGAGGTAGTGTGTTTGTGGTGGCAAACTGTCTGGCAGTGTCGATTTAGCTTTGTACCACTGGCTTGCTCTATTTGTTTGTTGGTTGGTGCATGTCATGACACAGTTCTGAGTCACTATGAGTTGGCAGGTATTGTGTTTGTCTGACTGGCATACATATCTTGGTATGATTATCTATTGGTTACTGTAGCTTTGGTTGCGGTGCATGGTTTCACTATCCCCTTGTCACACAATCTTGGGTATGTTGTTTGTGTACTCACCAGGCTCTGGTATGTCTGTTAGGCCATGGACGCTCTCTGGTGGTAGGATGACCCGCACCTTCTCCTCCCAGGTCCTGAAGTAGACTGATTTGGCAGGAGGGCCACCGCCGGTGCGCTAACTCAGGGAGTGATCTTTTTCTATGAGTTTCTTGACCCTCCTTCGCACGTCATACCACCTGTTCTGGATATTGTCCTTTGTGCGCCTTTCTGGTGCTTGAGCATTTACCTTGTTCACAATCCTAGCCCTCATCTTTGTTTTCTGTGAGATGGGGGTCCTTTGGACCAATGTACCAAACAAATGTGGCTCTACTCTGATGATCTCGTCTACCAGCACTTCTAACTCACTATCTGTGAACTTTGGATTCTTCTTTGGGGGCATGGTGCAGGGTGGTGGTGGTGAGGGATGTGTGTGTGATGGTGCAAGTGAGGGTGGGTTGGTGTTGGTTTTTCTGGGTGTATGTGTGTGTGCTTTTGTATGAGGTGCTGATGGTGTGTGGGTTGTGTGATGGGGGAGTTGTGAGTGTGTCTGTGGTTGCTCTGTAATGGTGTTTGCTGCTGGCTGTGTCTCCTGTTTGCAAGGGATGATGGTAGTGAGTATAGTCCTTTATGTAGGTGGAGTTGTGGGTGTGTCTTTGTCCCAATTTTTTAAAATGTGCTATATATTAGCTTTGTCATTGCTGGTTTGTTTCTTTTTTTGTCTTTTTTCCTTTGGGTGTTGTAGGCATGAAGGAGACGTTCTTCTGACGGATACGGAAGCTGCTGTTGTCTCGTTTGGGCTTCTCCGCCTCGTTCACGCTGCCTATCTTTTGTGTTTCATATGCGTCGGTTGCGGAGTTCTCCATTACTTGTGGGACCGGTTGTCTGTGCGTGTCGGGCATGCGGCTTGGTCTCCGTGCGGTTCGGTCTGGTTTTACATGCATTGCATCGTACTGCGCGGATCGGACATCGCGGATACGTGTCGGTCGGGTTCATTCCGGGTTTGTGTGGGTCGGTGAAATTCACGTCGGTTTTCCGTCCGGATCACTATTTTCCCTAAGGCTCGGTGGTACGGCTTGTATTCCGTACGTGTCCGTTATAATTCACTCGCGTTGCATCGTACTGCATGGGTCATACGGCGCTGGTCCGTGTCGGTTGGTATTCGGTCCGGGTCCATGTCGGTCAGTTCGTTTTGCAGCCGGAATCGGAATCGGCCCCTTAATAGTACATAACTACCTTTCTCCAACTCTTAAATTCCATTAAAAAGTAATTAAAATGAACTTACCTTAACCGATGCGATGCATCTTCCAACCACAATCTTCTCCCTACAAAAACAACCCAAAAAGATCACGATAGACAAAAAAATCCAAGTTACTGATAACAAAATAGGCCGCCTTATTAAGCAAAAAAAAATACTATTCCCCATTGAAGTCAATGTAAAAAAAAAATTTAACTTAAAAAAAAAAAATACAACTCAATTTTATAGGTTGAAAAATATTTTTTATCTTATGTTAAAGATTCTACAATATATAGTAAAATATATCACAGCATACTTAATATGTTTTACCATTTATTACAAAACTCATATCACTTTATTAAATATGTAAATTTGCTGTTTATAAAAATATTTTAAAAAGTTGTAACGTGTTAAAAAAAAAAATGTCTTTTTATACTATGCTTTCCTATCTATAGGGCCTTTTTGCTGTGACAGTGGTCCCACTGTCATCGTAAGTGAGATTCCCGCCCGCCACATTATGATTGTGGGTGGATGGGTGGTGGTCTGTGAGACCGCCACGGATGTATCGGGCTCAAGGAGCCATTCGGACCGTTCAGGGATAATTTCAAACCCTACAATAGTGGCGGTGCCTGCCAGGCCCCGACATAGGGATTATTATGTCCCTCTCTGCCGGCCGTTTCATGGCAGTCTACCCAGCATGAAAATGCTGGCAGAAAGGAACATAGGGGCGCGTAGCGGGCCCCCCCGCCCCCTGAGCCTGAACTGTGGGTTTTAATGCCCATCTACATATCCCTGCACCATCTGGCAGGTGTCTGCCATGTAGTGCAGGGACATGTGTAGTGTACCCTTTTTGTACTGCGGTGTGTGCTGTAGTCATTGTGACTGCTGTTGTGGTGGGAGCATCTTGAAGCCTATGGTGGGGCTGCAGACAGCCTGTTGGGCAGTCTTATCTCCGATAGGATGGCGGTCATCATAATCAGGCCCAAAGATATGTTTATTTTTCTTATACATTAAATTATAAATTATAATATAATATTTAATATAAATATATTACGTATAAAACAAAAATAAAGTTTTACACAAAAATGTTTAGCAAACATATATTAAATAATAATACACAATGTGTATAATTATTTAATATATTAAAATAATATGACATTTTTTATAATTGTAACAAAATAAATATGAAATAGATATATGTATGCAAAGTTTTTAAAAGAATTACATCTTTTCAAACATTTATATTATATACTATTCAAATGTTAAATAAATAAATATTTATTATTTATTTTAAAATATAATAAAATAAGTTACATTCCCAAAAATAAAAATACATGTTTTGTCTTGCTTTTTGAGAAATCCATATAAAATACTGTACATAAAGGAAAATATACTAAACTACTTTTTATCACTATTTCAATAAAAATAAAATGAAAAACATGTTTTTATTTATTTATTATCCATTTCAATTTTTCTATATTATATAATTGCAATAAACTTTATTTACTGAAATACAAAACCTATTTGAATGTATTGCTTTTATAAACATACATAATTTACTAATCCCACTCCAACCTACATTAACTCAGGGAAGGTGCTGGGCACTAAACATACATCATTTATTATTCCCACTCCAAACTACATTAAGTCAGGGAAAGTGCTGGGCACTTAACATATGTAAATCACTATTCCCACTGCAAACTACATTAAGGGGCTCATTATGATGTTGCGCGTAAAGCCTCCGCCTGACAGTCGGAATCTCCATGACTGCTTCAGAGCCCTTACGACCAACTCGGTTGGTTTACAGTCTGACTGCCCAATTCTGATATTCATGGTCGGACCGTTAACCAGCTGGTCATCCCGACTCAGTTCGGACCGACTCACAGAATATTCCCGATGGCTGAAACCGCACTGTAACCCTCTATGGATGGCATTTACACCACCAGGATTACGATGATGGTTTCCAACAGCCTTTCTGCGACGGCCTTTCCGACAAAGAAAAGCTGTCGAAAAGTGACTTAACCCCCGCGGTCTATGGTTGGTGGCCGAGGGGTACCAAAGGTACCCCCATGTAAAACCCTGCACTGTGTGGCAGGCACCATGCAGTGCTTGCAACGGGGTGAAGGGTTTGACATACACACTCCATTTCCCCATAAGAGCCTGTTATACAGCCGGTTCTCGGGCGTAACACGGGCTCTCATAGGGAACAACGTGATTCCAACCGAACAGTGTTCTGTCGCATTGTAATCAGGAGGTCAGTCCCACCAACTGTAAGTTGGTCGGCCTTGAATCCGAGACGGTGTCGGGCGGAGGTTTACCACCTAACATCGTAATGAGCCCCTTAGTCAGGGAAGGTGCTGGACATTAAACAAATATACTTTAAAATTCGCACCCCAAAGTACATTTGGGTAAAGAAAGGTGCTGGATGGTAAACATATATAATTTTCTATTACCACTCCAAAACTACATTAATCCAGGGAAGGTGCTGGACACTAAACATGTAAAATGTACTATTACCACTCCAAACAACATTAAGGGGCTCATTACGATGTTGGGCAGAAAGCCTCCGCCCAACACCATCTTGAAGTCTGTACCGACCACTGGATTACGATGCGACCAAACACTGTTCGGTTGGATTTCAATTGTTTCTTATGGGAGCTCGTGTTACGCCTGAGAATTGCCCATAACACAGGCACCTTTGGGGAAATGCGCTGTGTGTGTGTGTAAAACCCTGCACCCTGTCACAGGCACCCCATTGGTGCCTGCCACACAGTGCAGGGATTTACAGGAGGGTACCTTAGGTAGCCCTTTGGCCCTTCGAATTGAGGGAAGGTGGATGCCCTGGTAACTGCAGACCCACGATGAAAATGCATCAGCCTGCGGCAGCCTGGCTCCTCAATCCGTGTGATTTGGCTGATGGCTAATGATGATTTTCAAACTTAGAGATGGTACCATAACTACTGCCCACACCAACAGTGTAGCTTTTCCAGAGCCTACAAGTCTCTTAGGGTCCCATTATGACTTTGGCGCATTGGGAAAATGTGATAATAGTCCTCACAGGCTGACTCACATAATGTACGACATGGCTGCCTATTTGATAGGGCCAAGGACAAAGTGAGGTCAATCAATAGTAAACCTACAAAAAGCAGTTATTGAAAATGCACAGAACCCCCTGCTTATGAAGAGCTAAAACATATACCATATACATGTGTAGTAATGGAACTGTCTCATGTTATCAATCATCTCAAAAGAAGAGTGACAGGTACACTTAGGGGTATTGCAATTCGTTATATATATTCCCCCCTGGCTGGCTCACAAATTTTACAACATGGCTGCCTATTACAGTTTAATCCAAATGTGGCACTGGTTGATTCTAATTTTTTTATTCTAGGGGGATTTCAACCCGTGGGCAGAAGAGGTGCCCCATTCCCCGTCATATAAAGAACTTTGGAGCTCCTGTAATAGGGTTAATCAGATGATATCATGCTCTACTCCTTCTAGTGGTCACACTCTAGACATATTTTTTGCCCCAGAGGACTTAGGACCTGATTACTACTTTGGCAGTGCTGCGCCAGCATTCCACTGGCACAGCACCATCAAACCCGCACAAGGACTGCTCATCTGATTGCAACCGCAACTCGTGTAGTTAGACAGTCATTTAGCCTTTCCCACAGCGGTTCCCTGAAAAAGGGCACCGCAATGAGAATGGCAAAAATGTCCCACCACGGCATGGACTGTGAAGTCTATGCCTTGCTGGAACTGGCAGTGCATGCATGTGCCCCCCTGAATGCTTCCCCCACCACCAGCCTTTTCATGGTGGGCTCATCCCCATGAAAAGGCTGGCAGTGGAGGAACTTGTAATATGATTGACTATTTTACAACATGGCTGTCTATTACAGTTTAATCCAAATGTGGCACTGGTCGATTCTAATTTTTTTATTCCACTTTGCATATTTCATTAGCCCTCTGCTGCACCACTGCCAGGGAACGGCGGTTCCCAGGTGCAGCTGGCGGTCCACCGCTGGACCGACTCAGAGAGTCATAATGTGGCAGATGGACCACTGCCACCGTGAGTCCATTGACCACCAGACTTGTAATCAGGCCCTACAGTTCTATCATGGACAGTCTCCCTCTACGTTGGATGGAACATGCATCAATAACTTTCTTCTGTCTTTCAATACTCTTTATTTCAGTTTTTGTGCTACCATAAATGAGGCACACCATATAGCAATAAAAATGCAGTTCATGAGGATAACATCAATCACTTAAAATTTGTACTTTATATCGTCTCATATATATAGCTTTAAAAGTACATTTATAAATCAAGATATGATACTAAAAGTGTCATAAATTTAGTGCTATTTGTTGATCAAGGTATTTTCTATCTAGTATTATGTCTAATAAAGTGCTAATTTGTTTGGTCTAGCTGGTTCTATTTGTACACAGGTGGTATGGCTTCTTAAGATCCATGAAATCATTAGAAATCTTTATACTGCAAATACCAAATGAGGTGCAGGATTGGTTTGAAGAATCCTAAATGACTCCTCATGATTTCTGGTACACAGACTCCTACATAGAGGAACCAGCCATTTCAAATTAGGCATAGTATAAGCAGGGCAAGAAAAAAATAAATGAGACACTCTTTCTAGCGCAGCTCTGATTCTTAAGATTCACATCTCTTTTCCAAGCTGATGTAAAACAGCAAAGGGGCAACGTACCCAATCTAAATTGCACATAAAGGTTTTTAGCCAGCATAGGTCCAATGTAATTCAAGAATTATTCAATTAAAAAAGATTCTTTAAACTGTGTAAGAAAAAAACCTGGTGCCATGTGCATGGGAGGTAAAAGATTAGACAACTTACATGATCAATACTTATTTTTCAAGTCCTTGGCACTTTTGCTGGGACAAGAAGCCCCTGGATCCAGTCAGATATCAACAAGTCCCATTCCCTCAAAGCATACTCTTATATGCTTAATACATGGAGATGAACAGAGCTAGGATCGCTGAGTATTTTCTCTAACCCTCTGCAGTATGAATAAAGCTCGGGTGACCCATAGCCTTCTTCAAAACATTAGGGGTTGTGTAGGAGAGTAGGATCTGCTTCACATGTGTACCCCCACTTTTTGCTGGTGTTTCACTGTTTTTCGACCTTAGTCTGGCTGTGGCCCTGCTAATCAGTACCACAGCCTAGCTGCTTCCTCTCTAAAATGGTTTCCATGTACATTAGGTACATATCTAATTGGATTCTGGAGTGCCTTATAAGCCCCTAGTATATGGTATACTATGTACCTAGGGCATAGGTACCTCAGAGGCCTACCAGGGGCTGCAGCATGTATTCTGCCACCCCTGGGAAGCACTCTCAAATGACACCACAGGTCTGCTACTGCAACCTGGGTAAGGGTGTGCTTGCATCCCTTACTGGCGTATAGGCTACCTATAACACTTCCTTATACAGACACATATAAAACTATAAGCCACTCCTACGGCAGGCCTTGACAATCCTGAAGGCAGAGTGCTTGGTTTTATGTGAGAGGGTGTCCAAGCATGAGCTGAGCCCCTCTGCAGCTTCCGGAAATTCTTCCTAATGGCTGTTCTGTGATACAGCCGTACCAAATACTCTTGCATATAACCTTGTGGTAAATGCTAACTTTGGGATGGCTGCATCAAAACATGACATGTTTGGTGTCAAATGCTTTGGAATACTACCCCCCCCCACAAGTCTTGGTGGCGGGGGTAGCATTCCCCCTTCTAGAGGGAGAGACATGTTCACACTGGCTTAACCAGGTTAAAACTTTCCAAAGCACTGGCATCACAAAAGGGATGCCACTGCCACTGACACGGTTCTGGCCTCCTGCTGCTGAGGGAAACTCCGGCAGGGGAGGCCTGGACAATAGGTTTCCTGTCACAGGGAGGTGTAACCCCCTCCCCAGACAGGCAGATGTGTATTGGGGCAGGGTGGGTGCATTCAGAGAATGCTTTTGAGACACTGCCTGGGGCACACAAGGTGTCCCTGTGCATAGCCCAGTTCAAACCGGTTGCAGGGGCACTCAACCCCTGCTCTGGCACGAAACTGGACAAAGGGGAAGGGGTGTAACCACCCCCACCCCAGGCCCACCCATGGGTGGAGCCTTAGAGTTAGTCCATCCCCTAAACTTAGTATAAGTATATTAATCCAGTCCCTAGGACTTTAGATTACCCTGGACGAACCTCTGAAACATATATCCTGGACCTCCGACTTTCTATCACGACTAGAAGATGGATGAAATTTCCATTGGGGTCAAGGATGACTCCCCTGCTTGGCAGGCACCAAAGAAGCAACTGACTGGTTTGCATTACTTAAGCTCCCGCCGGACGCCGAAGTCTCTGCATCCCCAGAGGTGGACTAGCAGACTTCTCTGAGGCTACCCTGAGTCCACAGCAAAGCTGAGGCCCGTGGCTAGCGTGGGTAACGTGGAATCGTGACCCCTGGACACCGTGAACTTTTGCAGCAACACTATCTTCCTGGTCATCCTTGAAGTTGTGCTTTGGGCTCTGAGTAGCCCCAGCCTTGAGCACTATTTGCTCCGAAGATTGTTGGCCTCCACTCCACGAGTGACCCGTGGGCCAGCTACCAGTGCAACCGCTCGAGGCTACTTCGTGATCACTAGCACATTGGCTAGCAGATTCCCACGAAGGCAATTCTATTTCTGCTGAGGCTTTTCTGGTTACTCCAGACTTGCTCTTACTTAACCTTGCTGGGTGAGTCCATCAGATCTTGCTGGTCTTCACCGCAGTCCTTTCTCTGATTTCCTGTGACTTGCCGTTGCCAAGGCTTGTTGGGTCTTTCCTGATCGCCGACACCGCAGCACTCAACAGACTTTGTGGGACAGCTTGAATCCAGCTTGTGGACTACGTCGACACCTCCTGGACCTCGTGGCTGAAGAGTCAAGACACCCATCAACTCACCTGAAGCACCCAACACCTTTGGGCATTGGTCCATCCTGCCCTAGGTCACTGACAAGTGACCCAGACTCTGTCCCCTCTGCTTTCAGGTTCCTTACATCCAGGCTTGGATCTCTCAGGACACTTTTCCTCTTCACGACAGCAGCAGGACTTTGCAGGCTTCCAAGGAAATCGACGACGCGGCCCGACACCAAAAGACACCTAGGCACCCGGCTTCCCTGGGTGAGGTAACTCAAGTACTCTGGTACTCTCGTGGGTCCTAGCCCTAGAACTTCCTAAGTCCAAGAGGGTTTGGTCCTGACTCGATTAGAAGGGTCCCTAATCTTTAAAATTCCAACCGCGACATTCCCCATAGAAAGTAATAGGTTTTTGTGTTTCCATGCCGCCGTGTTTCCACGCCGCATACAGTTCCTGTGGGTCCCCTGTGTCACTACCTTCGGTGGTTCCTTGGGGTCCCAGCGATCCTAGAGGCAATAGGCCTAGTGCCTATTCCAGTCGTGGTTCTTATACCATTTTTTTAGTATATGGTTTGGTACGCCCCTGGGGCTCAAACGTGTATTTGTGCTTTTACTGATGCTTAATCACTTGTAACTTTAGTACTTCGATCTCCAGTCTCATAAAGAGACTAGAGGGTTGTGTTTAACCTTAAATACATATATTTTGAATATATACCTGGTGTGGTTGTCTTTTCAATTGATCATTCAAGAGATTATAGAATGGTAAAACAAGCTGCTTTGCATTCCTTCAAGACTTAGCCTGAAGGCTGCTCTCCATAGCTACCACTAGGATAGCTTTCACATAAGGTTGTCTTTAACCATTCACCAGAAGGGGTTGTTTGCACTGATACAAGGTGTCCACTAGAACTAGTGGACAGCATATATCAGGCCACCTTCTCACAGGTTGTGCTTGTATTAGCTTGTATTAGATCTGAAAATGCTGACCCCAGTGTCTAATCTCAGAGGGATCAAAGGGGTGCTTATAGGTAGACTAAATGACGACCTCAGAAACCGATTTTCCTAAAGTTCCATTATTTGGTATTTTTATACACCCAGAGCTTGGCTAGAGTACATCTGTAATGACAGAGAAATGAGTTTACAGAGGGACTCCTTGTGTAGCGTCAATAAACCTCCCACATAGAGAGCTAATTTTAGTTTACATTTTGTATCATGGTGGCCCCAGTCCAGACTTTCCTTTAGGGTCATCCCCATATTATGAAATAGGTGCACCATTTCGAGTGGAATGCCATCCAAAGTAAGATTTGTGCATGTGGAGCGGGAGGGGTTTTATTAATATTTATTTCCAACAAAACCTGCAAAAATGTTTGGCTCCCCATCGGAGATGTAGCTAGGAGCAGAGTGTTGTCAGCAAACATGAGGACTGGCACCCTCATTTCTTGGCAACTTGAGGGAATCATTATCACTTACATAGAGATGCTCGACAAGGTCTTTCAAATGCAATATGAAACAGGTGGGGGCCAACACACAGCCCTCTCTTACACCCTTTGAAAAAAATGGATTTGTCAGCTCTCTCATCTTTCCGTAGCGCACCTGGGTAGGGTAAAGTTGTTTACATGCAAACTCTTTATAATTGAGCACAGGTATTCAGAAACACCCATCTTCACAAGCACCTGCTGCAACCTTTTTCTTGGGACCATGTCTAAAGCTGCTTTAAGATCTACGAATACTGCACATAGTCTACATTTTTCGATGATGGCAGTCTTCAAGCTAATCAACTGAAGTCTTAATAGTTGGTCTATCGCAGAAGTGTTTGACAGGAATCTAGTTTGTAGGGGACATAAAATATCTTGGTTCCTGGGGGGACCCAGAGGGGCCACTCACCTGTTTTTTACCCTATTTTTCCCCGCGCCCAGGAACTGGTCCGTGACAGGTGAGAGGAGAAGGCGGATGAAGGAAGGTGCAGTAAATATAGTTATTTACTGTATGTATTTGACTAACGTGACCTTTTTCCTTCACAGGTAAAATTCAATGGGATAGCTTATGCACTTGTTGTCAAGTTTGTTATCAATGACTTATGACTAAAATAGGGCTTTGTGGAAGGTGACGATTGATGTATCTGAACCAGAAACAAGACTAAAACAAGGGTTAAAGAAAACCTCCCATAATGCATTGCATGCAAGACGGTACCTCAAGTACATTCAAATAGCTATGTCCATATATACAATTAGTAGCTTTGAAATGTGACAAAACAATTATTAGATTAATTAGGTTGTACTCTATGTGGAGATGATGAAGGGAAAATTATAGAAGGTCTAATATAAATGTGAGATGTGTAGGTGCAGTACTGCAAGCTGTGCCTAGAGTTCCCTAGCAAGCATCATAAACTTTGAAGATATTGTAAATCCACCCTACCCATAATGCATTTCATGCACCACAGAACCACAGTACATTCAATACAATTAGTAGCTTTGAAAGGTGACAAAACAATTATTAGATTAATTAGGTTGCACTCTGTGTGGAGCTGATGAAGGGAAATTTTTAGAATGTCTAATAGAAATGTAAGATGTGTAGGTGTAGTACCGCAAGCTGCGCCTTGAAATCCCTAGTGAGCATCACAGTTTTGGTCACATATGGTACTCCCATAATGCATTGCATACAAGACAGTACCACAAGTACATTCAAATAGCTATGCCAAGATATATATATATATATATGATTAATAGCTTTGAAATGTGACAAAATAATTATTATTTTAATCCAGATGAAGTTGTACTCTATGTGGAGCTGATGAAGGTTTAATATAAATGTGAGATGTGGAGGTTCAGTACCGCAAGCTGCACCTAGAGGACCCTAGCGAGCATCATAAACTTTGAAGAGATGGTAAATCCACTCTACCCATAACGCATTGCATGCAAGACAGTACCACAGTACATTCAATATATACAATTAGTAGCTTTGAAATGTGACCAACGAATTATTAGATTAATTCCGTATTAGGTTGGACTGTATGTGGAGCTGATGAAGGAACATTTATAGAAGGTCTAATATAAATTTGAGATGTGTAGGTGATGTACATCAAGCTGTGCCTAGAGGCCAATAGTGAGAGCTTTATGCAAACTTTCACAATGGCCATACTGGCTTTTAACTAAGCAGGAGGAGGGGTACTGGTGTGCTAATTTCTGTTTGTTCACTAGGAACACAAAGTAGAAGCCACAAAAGACCTGTTAGAGCACCGAACACGTTATGATCCCTACACATCTCTCTTTCCTGGTGTTTGGGTGGATTTATGCTGGAGACTTAAAACACCTCCTAACACCCTGTATAGGCCTATACAGCACCTAGACCTCTGGCAAGTGGATTCATTCTTAGGTGGTAATACATGTAACTCTTGCCTTAGCTCTATGGCTTGACAGGACAGTGTTTCTTGCACTGTAGACTATTGTGGTCAGCTGGGAGAACCCCAGGTACCCAGGCAGAGGACCCCAGGCAAAAACAGGAAACCGTTGGTAACAAAATTACTGGTAAGCCCCAGATCCCCACAAATAGAAAATAAAATGGACACTTGAAACCCAGTGACCATCCCACATGGCATCCCCACACTGGATGCCCAGAAGCCCAACCCCCGAAAACCCCGTGGAGGGCGGCAAGGGGGCAAGTAAGGCTGCACCTCCAGAACCAGGCACCAGCACTGGGAAGGCTGGTGCTTCGAAAACCCCAGGGCCAAAGGCACGTACACCTGAAAACCCCAATGCTGCCAAACCAGGGAGCAAGTGGATGAGTGAGGCAGGGACCAGGCAAGCGACCACCCCCAGTCACACTGGGACTGGTGCTTTGATGGAACTATGGTGATGCCCGCTGGGTGGATACCTTAACTGTTCTTACTTACAGCAGATCCCGAGCAATCTTGGCGGATGCCCGGTGGAGCTGTCCTATGCAGCTATAGAGGAGTTTGGCTCTGGTTCACCCCCTCGGACATTACCTACTCAGCCGGACATCTGACACTGTTTTCCTCATCTCCCCACTTTGTTTTTCTTCCCTCCCCTGCCTCTTCCCCTTGTCTTGGCTATCCTATGCGTTTCCCAGTAACACCGGGTCCGGTGCTTTGATGGAACTATGATGATGGCCCCTGGGCGGATACCTTAACTGTTCGTACTGACCGCGGAATGCGAGCAACCTTGGCCGATGCCCGGTGGAGCTATCCTATGCAGCTTTAGAGGAGTTTGGCTCTGGTTCACCACCTCGGCCATCACCTACCCAGCCGGACATCTGACACTGTTTTCCTCTTCTCCCCGCTGTGCTTCCTCCCCTTCCCAGCCTCTTTCCCGTGTCTTGGCAATACTACGCGTTAATTACCCATATTATTGTGTAATCTCATGTTTTTCCCCTACGTCTGTACTTGGCTCCTGTAATTGATGTAATTATGTAACATGTAAATCGCTGATCCTCATGTAAAGCGCTCTGATACCTCTACGTCTAGCCAGCGCTATATAAAACTTTGCAAATAAAAATAAAACCCCCGGAACCTTCAATGGCTATGTTTCCCACAGGCACCCCCAGGTCATGCGGTGGGAGATGAAGGACAAGGAAGGGCTCAGTCTGGACAGAGACTTGCTCCTGAACAAGGTGCTCAAACTAGCAGGAGTCCCAATGACGGAGGTGTTGAGCTGCCAGGCGTCCGCATCAGGCATTATATTTCTCCTCAGCTTTATCACCCAGGCCCTCGTCAGGAAGTGCTGGGACCTATTCCAGGGGAAGAATAAGGGGACACCTTCAGCTTGACGACTGAATGGGAGCCAGCATCAATGGAGAAGAGGGTAACGGTTGAGATGACCAACCCCACATCCCAGACAGAGACATTGCGTCAATTCTCTAGAGGTACAACACCATCCTGAACGGACCCAGCAAGATCAGAGACAGCAACGGAATATGGAACACGACTTGGTGAGCAACCATCAACCTCC
The DNA here is from genome assembly GCF_964204655.1 of Triturus cristatus. Taxonomy (NCBI): domain Eukaryota; kingdom Metazoa; phylum Chordata; class Amphibia; order Caudata; family Salamandridae; genus Triturus; species Triturus cristatus. The sequence goes on from NC_140590.1 coordinate 1,799,718,063, forward strand.
ACAAGGACCCTGCAGGGAGAGACAGAATAAAACACCCACCGGCAAGCTTCTACCAAGGAGCCGACGAAGGGAGTATCAGGTACCCAGAACAACCCTTCAACTGCAGCAAATGCGAAGCCGTGGGCCACTATGGAAAAGAATGCCTGAAGAAACAGACCAGACACAGTGCAGGCACATGGAGCGGGATCAAGAAGTGCAACTTCTGTGGAGGAGAGGGTCACACCTACTACCGATGCCCCAAGTCTGACCTACCAAAGACCTACACAGCGGCAGCTGCAGAAACCCCAACCTGGAGACACACCAGACCAAAGGTATCCCTGGCAGCCAGAACCCAGCTGAACGCCCTCCTGCAGGATGCCAAGATACAAACATCAGCACCCAGGAAGATGGACCGTAAGGGCCAGCACCCGAAGGGCCCAACACCCCCTTGACCAGGCCCAATGAACCCAGAAGACCCCAAGGCAGGACCAGCCACAGCGGAGGTGCCAACACCACCTACTGGGACGACCCAGGCCAAGGAGGTCCAACAACCCAAGGGGAGCCCGAGGATGGAGCACCATAAGCAGCCCTGCCAAATGAAGCCCCAAGGGACAAAAACCAGAACCCCGAACCAGAGGACATGGAAGAGGAGAAGGGGACAGGGGAGTCTGCTATGGCAAACGAGGATAAGAAGAAGAAGAAGAAGGAGAAGCAACCCAAAGTTAAAACAGGGAGCAGCGGCGAAGACGATGACGGGTCCCAAGAGACAAGGTGCCAGGTCTGGTCCCAAACGCTGCACCAGAAGTGTGAGAAGAAGGAGGAGGCAGTGGAATGGAAGAGGCAAACACCAAGGATACCAAGAACCACCAAGCGGTTCCAACGGAAGCACCACCGCCAGCTCCCAAGCAGAAAACAGAACAGGGGAGGGGAACATGGCAACCGCCATCCCCCCATGAAGAAGTGGTATAAAATGAGCAATGACAACAACAAAAGAGGATTTCCTGGCAAGCAAGAAGATCAGCAAAGTCAGGAGTGAAGAGGATGACGGTACCATCATCCATAATGAGAGCAAAGAAGAGGAGGAGGAAATGGAGAGCAAAGAGGAGGAAGAAGGAGCTGCCTCCATAGAAGGTGCACTCCAGGGGCTCCACCAACAGCTGAACATGTTGGGAGCCACAGGAGTGGCAAAACAGTGTATTCTGGATGTGGGAACAGAGGTGTTGATCAGAAATGCTGAGGACAGCACAGAAGAGGGAGAGCAGAAGCAGCAGGAAGCTCAGCACCCCAAGAAGAGCAACCCAGGGCCTCTAACCCCTTCAGGTTTCGAACCAGACACTGACTGCTAGCACTGTGACAATGTAGATATCTTTGTTCACCTTTCAGATGTATGATGGATCCGGTTAGGCGGGTTGGCACGTTGCACTTCCTGGCCACTCAGAACCGAGATATCTGCTTTCTGCATGAATGTTGGATTCTGTACACCCGTACAGCCAGCTCAAATGCAGTGGACACACGGACCATCTTTTTGGTCTGGAGGTAACGATTGCAAATTATCTAGAGTGGCCATTCTAATTAAGGGGAGGCCTTTCAACGTGGACAAGGTCACCGAGCAGTTCAATGGCAGAGTGCTCATTGTGGACGGCTTGTGGGCCGGTGAGCCTGTTAGGCTCATCAATGTCTATGCCCCCTCCAGAGAAAAATGAGTGACTCGAGATGTTCAGGGTGCTCAGGATTTGACCTTCAAAATCATTCTAATGGGTGGTGATTTCAACTGCATAGTCGAGTTGGATCGAATGCACTGGGTCAGGCTCTGCAGGGATGGATGTGAAGTCCAGGCGTTTGGTGGGGATGATTGGTGAGGTGTCCCTCCAGGGTGTCATTGGGAGCATTGGGTCAAATGCCAGGAATTTTTCCTGGAGTAGGCCAGATGAATCTGTACGTTCAATTCCTATTCACTTCCCCAACAGTAAAGCCTGGGTGAAGCACCATGGTCGTCATCAACTTCTCTGACCACAGAGCAGTCAGTTTTGAGGGGGAACTTACAAGGAAGTTCCAGCTGGCACAGGATTGTGGATGCTGAACTGCTCGTTGCTGGAAATCGAGGAGTTAGTGGTGAATTTTAGAACCGTGTATGTAGAGTGGAGGAACATGAAGGACTTCTTTTATTCGACCAGCGAGTGGTGGGAATGGGTGAAGACAGGTTCCAGATATTTCTCCAGGATGCAAGCAGAGCTGCTGCACGGGAAAAGAAGAGGTGAGAAAATTCGATTTTCGATCGTGATCGAATCGACCCGCCATTTTGTGCTCCGCCGCCATTTTGTGTTGCCCTCACTCAGGCAGCACAGCGAACAAAGTCTTTTCTGCTTTTTCTGCATCATCGTGTCAAAATAAGCCTTCTGCCTCTATTTACAAAGCTGGTGTTAGGATTGGCCGAGTACACAAGTATACCAAGCTATGTCTAAGTTACATATAATCTCTGAGTCGATTCATCAGGACGAAGGAGATTGGTCATTATTGGAGTGGTTTTGGGGACTACTGTCCAAATGGGGTTGGAAGGTATTGACATTCCTTGGAGTAGTTTTGACCATCATTTTCTCTTGTTGCCTTTGTATGCACTGTGGTCCCGCCGTCTGCGACCTTTGTGCTACTATGTGCATCCATAAACCCAAATCACAAAGAACAGAGAATATTAGAATGATGCTACAGCAACAGCTCGATGACCTCATGGCCATCGACATTGACTCAGATTAACGTGAATCTATGTATCTTGCCTGAGTTCTGGCAAAAGGAGGGTCTGAGAAAATTCGATTTTCGATCGTGATCGAATGGACCCGCCATTTTGTGCTCCGCCGCCATTTTGTGTTGCCCTCACTCTGGCAGCACGGCGAACAAAGTCTTTTCTGCTTTTTCTGCAGCATCGTGTCAAAATAAGCCTTCTGCCTCTATTTACAAAGCTGGTGTTAGGATTGGCCGAGTACACTAATCCCCGTCTGGTTTTCCTAATCCCTGTCTCAACTATCTGTTGGTTCACACTATTCTCTTCTGACTTTATCTTATCGTCTGGCCTTCGCTGTCCTCTGCTAGTATTCTCTCGTTTCACAACTGTCCTCCAAAACACACAAACGTATCTCGCCACCTGCGAGTCGGTTACAAACCTGTTAATGAATTAGTTCGTGGGGAGGGGTGACAAACACAGTTGGAGGAGAGGCTTCTTCGAGTTACTTGATACTTTATTTTCAAACCTTTCCTATTGGTTCTGTTCTGTTTTCCAACCTTTCTTATTGGCTCTTTCTATATGTTTTAGGTGTGTCTTTGGTTAATGTATACTTCTCATATATACTATATAAGATTGTGCGCCACGGAGTGAAGTGGCAGTCTCCTGAGAACATACCGTGTGTACTTCTAGGACAACTGTACTAGCTGCAGCTAATAAAATCTGATTTTTTACACCGACAGAGTGTCCCCGTGTCTCTGTTAGCTGAAGCAGGAGAACCCAGGAGATTAAGGCGAACCCTGCGCCGCCAGACCCAAAAGGTTCTAGTTCTTCAGAGGTTGTTTAGGAAGCTGCAGAGCAAACTGTAGCAACTGTGCAAACTCAACCTTACGGCAAGCTGCACCTAGAGGTCCCTAGTGAACATCATAAACTTTGAAGATATGGTAAATCCACCCTACCCATAATGCATTGCAAGCAAGACAGTACCACAGTACATTCAATATATACAATTAGTAGCTTTGAAATATGACAAAATAATGATGTAATTATTTCCGGATTAGGTTGTGCTCTATGTGGAGCTGATGAAGGGTAATGTATAAAAGGTCTAATATAAATGTGAGATGTGCTATTGAGTAAAGTAACCACTGCCAACCTTGTAATAGACCGAGTGAGTGTTCTATCTGAGGGCCTTTAAGAAAATAGTGCCTGTAGGCTGTAATTGAAACCTAGGGCGTAAACACACATGTAAAAGGAGGTGTCCTCGTGGGAGGCTACAAACAGAGACGGGGAGGTACTAAGGAGGGACTACAAAGCCTAAGGACCAATGAAAAGCCTCTATTTCCAAAGGACAGGGACAGGAGCCAATCAAAAAGATGGGCGGGTAGTAGGCGGGGCTTTATGCACATATCCTGAATACAGCATTTCTTGAAGAGACAGCGCAAGCACTGTCTAGGTGAGACCTAAAAACTTATGGGCAAGCAACGTATTTGTTATCAGAGAATACGCTTTCTCTGATAGGAACCTGCTCACTCATCTAAGGCTGGGTTTATTGCATCTTCATACAAGCAGAAGTTTGAAAGACATTGTAGGGACTTGTGGGTGCCCCCTGAAAATTCAATGGATTATTTCTATCATACGATAATGTCAAACTCATTATTTTATTCCTTTGGGTATAACAGGCTGTTAATGCAACAGAGTATGAGTACAAATGCCAACTCCTAAATTAACATGGAAGTCATTTCCATCTTATGTATATGGAAACATCCCTTTAAGCCTTGTTTTGATACATTATAAAATACAGTTTTTTCAACTTGCATGTTCATATTTACATGGAAATTCTATTATTATTCTCAGACCTTCCAAAATGAATATTTTTGATGTTTGAAAGATGTGCTATTGTGAGCATCTATAAATGATGCCTGTACTCCAACTCAGCAATAAAATAATGCCCAATAACTCATTTGTAATATTTGAGCAAACAGCATGACATAATCAAACATTTATGTGTGCATTCATGGTGTGTTTATATACGCTGCGTTCTTTTCCAGATTAATGTATTGCTTATCCATTTACATAAAGACATTGGAATGCAACCTGAAAAATTTGCCGGGAATTCACATCCAACCAATAAGAATTAGGTGCAGCTCTAAAACATATCACATCATTTATTAGAGCATCATATGTCTGGCTACCTCTAAAGGAGAATATCTACCTTAGAGTCTTGTGGCCAGATGCAATAAGAATTCATTTGCAAAAAGTGGTTGCAATTAGCAAATGAGTTCTGATTTTGCAGGGCAACCTATGTACTAATAGGGTGGCTTGCAAAATCCCAATTCAGAGTAGGTCGCAATTAGGCATGGGTGAAATTTAAATTACGGTGGCATCATTGGCATATTTCAAGATCTTTTTGTTAACCTTTTTACACAAAATTCCTGAAATTACACCATTATGCTACGTTACATAAATACACAACATTCAGGTTCAGAATGTACCATTAAGAATGCCATTCATGGCAAAAACTCAAGGGATCAAGAGAACACAAGAGGCTTTCGTTACGGGAAGAGGTGTGGCGCCGCGGCCAGGGCGACTGATGCTGGGATCTGGGGCTCACGTTCGATCCCCGGCACCGGTGGTAGGTCAGCACAGCACCATGTGACTCTGGGCAATAGCTTGCTTAATCTTCCCTGCGGCCCCCAGAGTCGGGATTCCTTCGGGTAGCTGTTCACACTTTACAAATACTGGAATTTACCTTTTTGTTTATGATAGTTTTATTTAAATGCATTTTTGTGCAAGATATTGACGCTAAAATGCATATTTCACATAAATAGATCACAAAATTAAGTCTTTGCATTTTGCGTATTTACACAAAAATATATTACACAGATTTTGCACATGCCTTGTTGCAAAATTTGCAAACCCCTAGTCGAAATTCAACCTATCTCATAAATATACACGCTGCATGTCGCAAATTATGACTCATTCCAATTAAATGCCATCACATCAGACTGTGATAACATTTCACAAAAGTACATTTTGTTCTTTTAATTGCAGCCCATTCGTATTTATTGGTGGTTTGTACTGTAGTGATTCACAGACTTTGCAACTGCCAAATGGCTTTCCACTTGTTCCCCTTGGTCCTTATCTTGAGATCAGTTGTAGTACTGTTAACAGATTGTCTCCAGCAGGATAAATACAATTAGTGAACTCTGCTGGACCTATGCTAGTCCTTATGAAAAAGAATTGTAAGAATGTTAGTGGGAAGATTATGAGTGCTGCTGGACGTCTACACAGGAATGAGTTGCTGTCTGGCTTCCACCATGCTGTCACTCTCACTTCTTTCAAGCATGAGTTGTAAGAAGGTCTGTGCTAGTTCATTCAAAATATTTTGACATACAGCAGCACAGCAAACCTTCCTGTTGCACTACCATGCATCAAAAGCAAAAAGCAGGAATGCCAGTATATACACAATGGAGGCATCCTTGTACCATGGTGCAGTGAGTTTGTGCTTTGTAGGGGTGATTGTTTTTATGCAAGAAGGGACACCTTCCTACACAAAAACGATCATGAGAGGTGCTTTCTTCTTTCTATGTGTGCTGTAAAATGCAGCACACATACACAAAGGAAAAAAGAGGAGAAATAAAGGTATTTCTCCTCGTGCACCTCCCTTGCTTCTACCCTGGGGAGGAGTAGGATTCTAGTTCATTCCCATCTTTACAATAATTTGTAAGCTGGGAATACGTCATGTTCCATAGATGTTGTGTGGGAACACCCAGAGAAACACCCATGGAACACCCCTTTCACGCTGAGTGATGCGTGAAAGCGGGACATATTTTCAAAGCCATAAAAAGCCAGGCAGGATGGTTTTACGTGGCCTTGTACATATGGTCAGGCACACTGCACCACCGGTGCATCGAAAAACGTGACGCACCAGTGGTGCAATGAGCTTGTAAATAAATCCCTTGGATTTTAGTTTCTCAACCTAATACCTATGCTGTGGTCTATTGCGTCTTAGTTTTTGTTTTATGTTTGATATATGTAATCTTTTTGGAATGATATGTTAGCTTCAAAACATAAGGCCTCATTTAAAGATGTGACAGGCTGCCCTCTGTTGCTCCAGGTCAGTGGAAGGATGTACTCTGTCGCCCTAGTGGAGTACAAGACAGATACACACCATTGCTGCAGTTTTGGTTCCTCGTATTTATGCTGTGGTCTTTCTCTTCCTTAGTGCATTTTTAAACTCTGTGTTTTTAAGAGTGTATATAATGGGATTGCACATTGGGGTAACAACAGTATATGACAAAGACAATAGTTTGCTCTCTTTCATCGTATATGCTGATGTAGGACGCATGTATGCAGAGCAGAGGGAGGTATAGAATAAAATAACCACAGTGAGGTGTGAGCCACAAGTAGAGAAGGCCTTCTGTCTCCCACCTTTAGATTTGATATTCAGGATGGACACTGTGATAAAGATATAGGAAATGATGATTGAAAGAAAGCACATCACTGTTATAATAGTACCTAAAATATAACTAAGAAGCTCTATGTTATTAGTGCTGCTGCAAGAAAGTTTCATTAGTGCTGTGATATCACAGAAGAAGTGGTTGATTGTGTGGGACTCACAAAAGTCAAGTCCAGACACCACTGTGATGTGTGGCAGTGGGATCAACAGGCCAGAGGCCCAACTAACAGCAGCCAACCAGTTGCATACAGTCTTGTTCATGATGGTCATGTAGCGGAATGGATTGCAGATGGCCAGGTACCGATCATACGCCATCACTGTGAGGAGAACAATTTCTGCTACAGTCATGATTAAAAATAAATATAAATGCAGAATGCACTCAGTCAATGAAATGCGATTTTCCTCTAGAAAGAAGTGTGCCAGCATCTGTGGGAAAATGACTGTAATGGCACTCATTTCAAGGAAAGACAAATGTGTGAGGAAGAAGTACATAGGGGTGCGCAATCGCGAGCTGGAGAGAATCGTTGCTATAATTACTAGATTTCCAACCATAGTTAAAAGGTAAATCAGTAGAAATGCAAGAAATAGGGGAACTTGCAGCTGTGGAAAATCTGAAAACCCCACAATCAGGAACTCTCCTCCTGAGCTCATATTTTCTGCTCTCATTTACCCAGTTGTGCAGTAGGTCTGAAAAACAAACAACATAAATGCAATTGTCATAAAAATTATATTTTTATTAAAAAAAAAAATTCTTAGTTCTCCAACTTGCTTTTATCTCAAAATTATTATGCCATGTTTACCCGCTATGGCATCAAGGACCATACTAAAAGCCTTTACATTACATTACATTACTATTATTAGAATGTAACTGGTTGGGTAGGTAGCATATACATTTCTCAGGGAATGTTTTGCATGGTTTTCAAACTGTGCATTTCACAAAGGTTGCAAAGATATGAAAGCACTGTTGGGAGAATATTTGTTTTTGCAAACCATCTTTTGAATATGTTTTTCCAACTAAAGCTATTGACGAGACGTTTGCAGTATTTTTTCATAAATGAAACCTTGCAACCCTGAAGCACTTACAAAAAGTAGCAAAGAAACAAAGCAGCACTCCTAATATTACAACAGATGCACAGCTAGGTCTTCTGACAAAGTAGGAATGGAATAGGTATGCTTCATTGACCAAGATTTCCTCTTCTACAACATGCAGGTCCTACACATGTCAACATGTCTCGCACTGGCACTTATTTGGTTCAAAATATAGACTGCAGAGTAAACATTAAACACACATAATTTTGAAAAAAGATTGTTGTTGAATCACCTTCATAAACAACAATGGTAAAATGCAGTGGCTACACTAGTCCACAGGTGCTTTGACAAAATATTGTTGAAAAAATATCTTAAGACGCAAAAATTCATGTCATGACTCAAAATGTGGCAAGAGAGATTATCATTTTCTTTAAATATTTGTAAGATTGCTGTTAAACATATTTTAGTAACATCCCATAATAACTTCACAAGAATATGCAGATGTTGTTTTTTAAGATTTCTTAATTCTCAGAATGAGATCCCATCCATTTGCCAACTGCTTCTTCCCTGGGAAACTACCAATACTCCACCCCCAACATTCCAGCTCCTCTAGTGACATGAATAACATTCCTATGTTATCATTTGCACCGTTGCCCAGTTACCATACACCTCCCTCATTAATAAAAATAACACAAAATGAATTGAAAAACTGCGGAAGAGTGCATCTGGCCAATACATCAACACTCTGCACCAACTTCACATAGATATAGCAAAAGAAATAACATAAACATTACAAACATAAAAAGCTTTCTTGGTAATTACATATCGAAAAACGAATAGGTATCTCTAAACATAATCTTTTAAATAAGCTGGTTTTCTTATAGTTTTACTAGGCCTAGTTTGATTAGCCCGTGACACAGAACCATGCACACCCACCTCTTCCTTCCTAGATTGGGTATGTGCATCATGACAAAAAACGACCCTGCCAAGATTCCATATCCAGTGGTCTTCTGTTTTTACAGTATTCTTGAAGATCTTAATGAGTCTTATGGGCTTTGAGAACTTAGGGATATTACTACCTTTCCCTGGCTGCTTGATCATAACCATATCAGCCATTGCCACTACCGCTTTCTGTACCGCCTTTCTGCTATCATAATTTACCTTCCTATTGTGCACTTTGCCAGATTCCTTTGCACTTCAATTTTCTTCTACTCCACATTCTTTACTAAGCTGTCTCTCTCAAAATAGCTCAAATGGGGTTTTCACCTTTGTGCTATGAAGTGTTAATCTATATATCACAAGTTTATTTTCCACCTCCTCTTTTTAGTTTATGGAAATGAATTATGCCAATGTAATGGTCTTCAAATCCTTATTCATCCTCTCCTCCATGCCATCAGTTTCTGGATGATAAAGTGCACATTTCTTGTGCTTCTTCCCTCCCATCCTCAAGAACTCCTCCATTTCCTTCAAAACCAATCGGACATCATTGTTTGTTAGAAGGGTTTCTGGATATTCCTCCCTTGACATAAGGTTTTTCAGAAAGTCAGTGACATGTTTAGTTTCTATACCTATTGAAAAACACACTTCAGGCCGTCTAGAACACATACCAATGGCCACAATTACATATGCTTGCTGGCCTGCCCATGGACAGGAACTAAAATGTCCAAAGTAATTTTTTTCCATGGTCCTGAAGGATGTTCTTTGATCTCCATGGGTTGTCTTCTTCATTTTTTCACTAAGAGCACATGATATGCAGTAATGAGCAATCCTTCCAACTTGTATTTCTATTCCTGTCCACCAATAAGAGGCACACAACCTCTCCTTTGTTTTGGAAATTCCCTGGTGAGACCAATAAGCCAAGGATATTAACTCTTTATCGAGCTTGGTAGGAGGAATTAAACGTGTCCCCATGATCAGAAGATCCCTAAAGGTATTTAACTCATTTTTCACTCACCAAAATACTCACCCATTCTGTTTCATCCTCAATCAGGTCATACTCATGCTCCTCATCATCCTCTTTTCATTCCTGGGATATATTTAATTCCCAAATTATATTCCTGTAGGTCAATGGCCCATCTAGTTATCGGTCCTGATACCAAATCCACCCCTTTTTTCACAAGATCTTCCCAGAGTGGCTTACGATCAGTCTTGACCTCAAATTGTGTTCTCCACAGAAATGTCTCCAGTTTCTTTACTGCCCAAACACAGCAAGAGCCTCATGCTCAATTATTGAGTGCCTGGTTTCAGCATCTCGCAAACCATGTGATATAAACATGGTGGGGTTCAAACCATCCTGGCCTCCCTGTTGTAAAACAGCACCTAAGCCCCTTAGGCTTGTATCCATTGTGATTATGGACCTACATTTTGGATCAAAGTTTTTCAACTTGATGGCAGAACTAAGGTTTTCCTTTAATCTGATAAACTCCCTTTCACACACTTTATCTCATGTAAACCCTACACCCTTTTTTAATAAATGTCTCATCTCAACATTCAATTCTGTGATGTTTTTTACAAACTTATTACAGTATTCAAGCATCCTTAAGAATGTCATTAACTCTTTAAATGTCGATGGAGAGCTCATATGTTAAATAGTACCAACCAAGTCTGCTCTGGATGTTATACCATCTCCAGTACTTGTAAGTCCTAGATAATCAATTGTTGTTGTACCAAATTTACATTTATATGGTTTTATAGTAAGATTGCATCTACTAAGTTTTTCCAAAAACCTGCCGAAGAACAATCATTATGTTCGTCAATGTCCTTATCAAACACCAGCATTTCATCCTGATAAATAGTAACCCCAACAACACCTTTAAAGACTTTTCCATTGCACGCTGAAAAACTGGCAGCGGTAACTAAATCGAATGGCTTTCTTACATATCTAAAAGTTCCAAAGAAAATGATGAAAGCAGTAAAATCTCTCAGTGATTCCTTCAGCTCAATTTGATGATATGGCAAAGTCAGGCCAAAGGGGCTGAACACCTTTGCCCCATCAAGTAACAATAAAAGCTCAAATCTCTGTTATGTTTGAAAGTGGATATTTGTCCACAATGATATTCCTATTTAAGTGTCTCAAATCTACACAAAGATGCAAGCTACCATTGGCCTTTCTAGCAGCAACTACTGGTGCAAGCAACTCAGTACCTTCCACTTCTTCTATTATTCTTCCTTTCTTCAACTTCTTAATCTCCTCTAGCATCCCCTCCTTAACAGCTATGGGCACATTCCTCACCTTGCAACAAATTGGTTGCGCACCAGACAGAAAGCATATTTCATGTTGACAATATTTCAAACAACCTAGTTCTTCCCTGAAGACGCTTGGGAATTTTTGGAGACTCTACCACATCTCCACTAAGCACAGAATTGTCCTTCACAAGATTCACTTTTTCCTTTGAACAAATAGGAGGAACCTGGTTATGGTCTAACATAATGCCAAGGTCCCCTTGATGTATCCAACTTATGATACTATACACTTTTTTTTACCAAGACTTAAACATTTTCAGAAAAAATCACTCTTTATATTCAAATAACCCTACAAAGTATCTTCTCGCAGCTGTATCAGTTCACTCGCCCACATGCGCAGGGTGTGATATATGGTTTAAACAGGGTCTTTGTTTCCACCATCCTCTCCATTGTCAGGAATCCCCTCCCGCACATGGATTCTCTCCCACGATGCCACTTCCGTGAACCTGGTGCGCTTGGAGGAGAGCGGACTACAACTCCCAGAATGCCCTCCGGCAACAATTGCCTTATGCAACTCAAGAGTTCTGGTTACATAACACCAAGGGTAACGCCTAGTTTTCATGTTATGCAACTCAAGAGTTCTGGTTGCATAACACCAAGGGTAACGCCTAGTTTTCATGTTATGCAACTCAAGAGTTCTGGTTACATAACACCAAGGGTAACGCCTAGTTTTCATGTTATGCAACTCAAGAGTCATGGTTATACAACGCCGAGAGTACTACTTAAGGAGAAGATCACTGGGACTCGGCGCCGGATATTCTGATCTTTGCAGGAGTACCTGGTTGAGGTACACGGACCCGTTGGTGAGTTGAGCGGCGGAAGGAACATTCTAAGGAGCGGAGGAGAGGTGCTGGCGTGTGCTTCCTGCCCGTGTCCTGTCCCGTTCTGAGAGCCGTATTCAACGTCATTGGGCACAAGTCCCGTTGGTAGAGCCGAAGCTCCCAACGGCCTGACAATTTGGAGAAAACGAGGTTGGTGCGAGCCGAAGCTCCCAACCCTCGTTCCTTGGGTAAACACACGCTTAGAGCTAAGACGCTATCCAGGAGGTGTTTCCGCGTCTTAGCCATCGACACTCGTAGGAGAACTGGGATAGGTAGAGCGGCTGCTCCCATCCATTCTCTGCGCCACCTTGGGTATCATCACTTAAACCCGGATACAAGAGACGCACACTAGGAGGTGTTCCCAGCGTCTTTATGTTGTGGCAGTACTCTGGGGGATACTGGTAGAGCGGCTGTTCCCAGGTGGTAGAGAGCCCGGCCGGGTGACTCCCACGTGCCCCCCGTAGATTCTACAACCTTGGAACTACCCTTCACAGCGGTCGAGTGGCATTGTCGGCCACTGCTTAGCACTGTGCCCTCCGTTGGAGCATACCGGGCCCGGTGTGCATGCGGAGGACGGTTAGAAGAGCTGTGAATGGGTATCGTACTTTAACTGGTGATTCCAGTACCGGTATTCTTTGTTGTCTGTAGTTGTTTATCTGTTTATTAAATCATCCTTAAACTTCCATTTCTCTGGTCCGTCGTCTGTTTGTCCCAACCCCGAGAAAGCCAGGACGTTACATCCATCTACCTACAAAGCAATCTGTTCCCATTCAAAATCAGATGAGCCATTCTCACCTTCCTCAACCACCACCTCTCTAACTTTATGGTATGATATCCTTTTCCTTACATAAAATAGCAAAATGCCCTTTTTTTCATTTTCCACATGTTGTTTTAAATGCTGGCATAATTTTTCATTTGCAAGATGCCCTATTTTATCACATCTATAGCATTTGCGCAAAGAGTTCTTGTTCTGGTCCTCCTTTCTAAACTTGTCTATTTTGAGCCTCACCTTTACTCCAAGCACACTCTGTTCTTTGACCTTTTTTATTTCTTCAAAACACAACATGGACTTTTACATTCTTTCAGCAGCTAATGCAACTTTGTCAAGGGTCAGCTCGTATTTCAACCATAGTTCCACTCTTACTTTTTCCATACTACATCCTAACATGAATTGATCTTGTATGCTTTCATCTACAAGATCAGCAAACTTGCAAGAAGAAGCAAGGCGTCTAAGATCTGTGAAATAATACTCAATCGATTCCCTGTCGTTTTGCAACCTCCTTGCAAAGTGATACCTCTCCAAGATTGTGCTCAGTCCTTGTAAAAAATGCTTCTGTAACTTCTTAATGCTTTTATCATATTCATTCAAATCCTCTGATTCAGAGGTAGGAATTTCCAGAAGGTGGTGAAACATTTCCTGCCCCTCAGATCCCAAACAATGCAGAAGAAGGGATGTCCTATGCTCAGCATTTAGGGCAGTACCACACCTATCTGCATATATTTCAAATACTTGTTTCCACTTCTGCCACTTCATAGGTGGTGTCCCTGGGGTAGTGAGAAAAAACAGTGGTGCAGGTATGTTCTGCATATTAAAGAGGTGTCACTTAACAACTGTGTTAACTATGACCACAACACCCACAGAACAGGGTAAATGATGCTGATTTACTGTGTAACCACTAATGCAGTGTTCAACAATTACAAGCTTGCTGGTCACTGTAAATAGCTAATTTTCAGATAACCAGCAAAAACATGTAAGCCTGCGGATCAAAGTGGATGAAACAGCTTTGCGAGGCAACCAGCACCCAGGAAATACCAGCGTGCTGATCACTGTGGGCTGAGTTGCTAGGCAACAAGTGATCAGAAGGACCACACACAGAACCAGGAAAGCAAGCATGCTATCGCTGCTGACTGAGTTGTGAAGCAACCAGTAAACAGTAGAGCCACACGTTACACTCTATGCATTGTCATGCAACGGAGTCTCGAAGGCGCAACCAGCACTCGTGAAGTATCAGCGTGCTGATCGCTGTTGGCTGAGTTGCCAGGTAACTGCACACTCTATGTGTCATCACATAATAGAGACTGGAATTCATTCACCACAGGGAAGCGTCCTGCTGCCAACTGTCCATGAAACTGAAGGGAATCCACGCAATCTCCAAGTGACTTGAATCACGCAGGTAGGGCTCGTGCTGGAACAGGCATCTGAATCATGCAGGTAGGCCTTGACCTGGAGCAGGCAACTTGAATGACAGAGTTAGAACTTGTGGTAGATCATTCAATCTTCACGCAAAGCAACCCCTTTTCCTTTTCTTTCTTTCATACAAAGAGTACTAGAGACATACTCTCTAAGGTTTTCCTGCCAGTCAGTCTTTCAAGAGCTCCAAACCACATTTTACAAAAGTGCACAAAAATGCCACTTCACACAGTAGAGCTATCACAAACAGAATGCACTTTCTAGGATGACTCAAACTCAGCCACACAAAAAAAAACTATAGTTAAAGTCAAACCGGAAAAATCTCACCCACGTCCAAGTAATCCAAGGGTGTTTCAAAACAGAAGTCTCTGATTTATTTTTAAATTGTTTGTATTTTTTGTAAATTAACGTGAGGGGCAGAGTGTTGGGTTCAAAGGGTAACAGGCTGGAGAATACTTTAACACTTCTTTTTTTTTTTAAGTTTCTTATTGTGAGATTATGCCCCTTTTTTCATAGTGAAACCCATTTTTGTTTAATTTTATTGCTGGATTTTAATCTCTGCACACAGAGGCACTGCTGCCTAATGCATATTGTATGTGCCTTGACACCTAAAACATCTATAAATTGGCTAATGCCTAATTGGCCTATTTTACTTTCTTATAAGGTTATAGTATTTGTTGTAAAAAAATACAACCATGGCTAGTGCATAATTTGTAAAAGAGGTGGTGCCTGGGCCAAACGTATATTTAAGAAGTCAGTAGCCTGTGCTGCCGAACATCGAAGTTGATGAATACCAATGAAACAAAGTTTGGATTCCACCTTAATTCTCTTTCATTCAGCATCACACATTCCCTGCCACTTTATCTTTATCTATCTGTTTCTAATTCTTTCTCATCCTGGCTCTCTTTCATTTTAACTGATTTCCAGCCAATCCCTTCCTCCTTCTTTCCCCCTTTTGTGTTTTTCTCTCTCTTGTTCTTGCTCAAAATTTGATAAACTAAAACAAGTGCTGATCTCCAAAAATAAGTGTGAAGGTGGGCACCACCTGCAACCACCAGCTCAATTTAGGCACACTTATAGCTAGAAAAGGTACATTTCATCAGTGGATTGCAGTACATATTTTGCCATCAACTATTGTGCCAGGAAAAACACATTGTCAGGCCTACCAGTGTACCCTGACTGCTGCATTTTAAAACAACTACCTGATGTATCAAATTAACCCTTTTGATAGAGGAAACGCCTTCCTTGTATATATTATTATATATTTAACATTTTATAAAAGCCCTATTTAGTGGTGATTTTTTAGATTTTTAGAAGCTTTCTCTCTCCCAGCTTGAAGCTCCTGAAGGTTAATTCACATTAGCTCTCCAGCAACTATCATAAGGACGTGATCCTGCTAAGCTGTAAAACTGCTTCCACAGTGGGGACAATGGTCTGGCCATGAAAAGGTGTTTTCTTTCTCTCATAGATAAGATCAGGCAGAAAATTAATGAATATCATAGGGGTAAATTCCATCCCACACTCCCCAAGAAATTTCTCAGTGTGGTTAAGGTTTGAGAGGGAATGGTAAATTGTATCCTCTCATCTACCTTCCAACCCAAAGCCCAACTCTTTCCCCAGGGTGGTTAAGTTTTAAGCAATAGTGACGCTTATCCCCCTAATGTCTTACACTTTCCCCAATGTGGTTAGGTTTGTACTAGGAACAGTAAATCTGAATCCCTCAAAGCGCAACACTGTCACCGATGTATTTACATTGATAGAGGGAATAATAAATGTGAACTTCCTAAAGTCACACCTTCCCCACTCTTAACTTTGAAGTAGGATCAGTAAATCCGAATCCCTCAAACTCCAATACTTTTCCAATGTAGTTAGGGTTAGAGTGGCAATAGTAAATCTGAAGCCACCCAAAGTCAAATACCATTCCCTACGTGGTTTAAGTTAGAGTGAGAATAGTACATTTGAGCTCCTAAACGTGTATGGATGGGAAAAATAAAATATATCTTTGCAGAGTCCAACACTTTCTGCAATGTGGTTAGGGTTAGAGTGGGAATAGTAAATCTGAAGTCAGCCAAAGTCCAATATGTTCCCCAATGTGGTTTAATTTAAAGTGGGAATAATACATTTAAACTACTCAAAGTTTAGCACTTTCTGAAATGTTTTCAAGTTATTTTACTGAAGGTGGGTAAATTTGGACTGGGAATAGTAAATCTGAACATCCCGAAATCCAATCTTTTCTCCAAAGTGGTTATGCATTGAGAGGAAATAATTAATGTGACCCCATCTCTAAACGTCAACCCTTTCCCCACTATGGTTAGGTTTGAAGTGGATATAGTAAATCTTAGCAAAAACCAAAGGAAATGATGGACGGAGTGTTGAACATTGCAAGCCCTCACCCCCAGTCAACTGATCTGGGTTTAATCCATCACCATTCTTTAGCCCACTCTGCCACCCCAGTTCAGACATGGCCATATGCAAATCAGTCTGACCCTGTGCCTCATGGGAACAGTCCAGCCCGAACTGCCAAGCCATGTCTTCCCTGGACCGGAAACAAGCTTCCTAGGACCGGTTTCTGGCATTTCAGCCGTCTTCAGCCAGGCTTGCTTAAATCCAGTGGCAAAGTGAGCAAGGGACTCACGTCTGAGCATACCCTGCCAACTTATGGCGAACAAAGCAAAAACTAAAGGAAATGATGGACGGAGTGTTGAACATTGCAAGCACTCACCCCCAGTCAACTGATCTGGGTTTAATCCATCACCGTTCTTTAGCCCACTCTGCCACCCCAGTTCAGACATGGCCATATGCAAATCAGTCTGACCCTGTGCCTCATGGGAACAGTCCAGCCCGAACTGCCAAGCCATGTCTTCCCTGGACCGGAAACAAGCTTCCTAGGACCGGTTTCTGGCATTTCAGCCGTCTTCAGCCAGGCTTGCTTGAATCCAGTCTCAAAGTGAGCAAGGGACCCACGTCTGAGCATACCCTGCCAACTTATGGCGAACAAAGCAAAAACCAAAGGAAATGATGGACGGAGTGTTGAACATTGCAAGCACTCACCCCCAGTCAACTGATCTGGGTTTAATCCATCACCGTTCTTTAGCCCACTCTGCCACCCCAGTTCAGACATGGCCATATGCAAATCAGTCTGACCCTGTGCCTCATGGGAACAGTCCAGCCCGAACTGCCAAGCCATGTCTTCCCTGGACCGGAAACAAGCTTCCTAGGACCGGTTTCTGGCATTTCAGCCGTCTTCAGCCAGGCTTGCTTGAATCCAGTGGCAAAGTGAGCAAGGGACTCACGTCTGAGCATACCCTGCCACCTTATGGCGAACAAAGCAAAAACCAAAGGAAATGATGGACGGAGTGTTGAACATTGCAAGCACTCACCCCCAGTCAACTGATCTGGGTTTAATCCATCACCGTTCTTTAGCCCACTCTGCCACCCCAGTTTAGACATGGCCATATGCAAAACTACTCTGACAAATCCTATTAGAAAACAAATCACAGTACAATGTATTAAAGCCAATCATAAACATACACAACACACTTAGAAAATACAAAACAAACGTTACACCTCAGAATAAAGCCTACCACAATTTCATAGACTACCACACACTACATTTAAAAACAATTGACTGAATCCACATCCAAAGACTAGCCTAACACATTTTAAAATCCTCCTCTTATCACTAAACCCCTAAAAATAAGCTTGAAATAATCTTGACCAAACTAGAGATCAGCAATGTGAAAAAGGGACTTCAATTTGTAAGAACAGCCTAAAAGAAAAAATACAAAATCAATAAAAGTAAAAAAAATCATGGTTAAAACATTAAAATAAACAAACTTTAATTCCCAAAGATCACTGTAAAAATGTTAATTTTGTTTATCAATTTTTATAAAAGCATAAACAACATGGTGGAAAATGTACAAAATGTCTGAAATGTATACATTTATACGACTGATAAAAGTATAAAACCAATATTTTCAGTAATTTTTGATATTTATGATGTTTGAACAATGTAAATAAAATCACATTTGTTAAACATGTATGTACATTTCAGAATAGTATTTGCTAAAAAATCACATTTGCTAAATAATACTGTACATATTAAAATAGTATTTGCAGAAAAATAAATATGTACGTGCACTACTGCTATATATTGTATATAATTATAATTATTTTGACGTAAAAAATGTTTAACTCTTTGAACTAAGAACAATTTCACAAAATACTGTTGTAATTAATAACATAGTGCAACTTAAAAAATCTCACATATTGAACGAAATATTAAGAAGATTATAAAACAGTAAAATCAAAAAAAATCTACATTACAACAGTTACACTAAACAAACAAACAAGTTATACTATGAATTACTGAACCTGTGTAATGGGCAAAACAAACATACACACAGATTCCAACAGTTTATGCATATCTCATTCACTTTTTCCACTATTCCCATTAGACACCTAGGGTCAGATGAAACTATTCTGCATTCAAAAATGATGCGTATCGCAAAAATCTGCCGTTTGCAAATGAAAAATGTCTTTCCCAATGTATGAAAGGGTTCACATTTGCAAAATTGGTAACAGCATAAAATGTGAATCCTTATTTTGCGAATCTCAAATTGCGAATTCGCAAATTTGTAATCATAGACCAATGTACGAACCATTTGCAAATTGCAAATGATCCAAAATATGCAATTTTGCAGGTCCTAATTACCACCGATTCCAATCAGGTGTTAGCCAAGTGCAAACTATTTAAATAGGCCCAGAGGGCCTCAGAATATTTCACAATGGCAGCGCTGTATGTTTGTGAGGAGGGTGAGCATTCTTGCAGCAGCACAGAGAAGGAGGAGGAGACAAAAACATATTTTTAGAGTGCACCTAGCCCTGTTTGAGCAGAAGGAGGAAGAAATCCATCACAAATATTGATTAGACTCCGCTACAATCCTAGACCTGATTGCTGACCTTCATGCACTACTGCAGCATCAGACCCGCAGGACCAATGTCATTCCAACACATGTGCGGTCCTGTGTTCACTGCAACTTCTAGCTTCAGGGTGCTATCAGAGGGTGATAGTAGCAGCAGATGGGGTCTACAAAAGTGTGCTTTTGAGCTTTTTCAATGCCTTCTTGGACACAATCGTCCAGACGATACATCCTTACATTAAATTACCAGCTACACCTGAGAAATTGCAGCAGACCAAATTAGATTTCTACCAGATATCCCAATTCCCCTATGTCGCTGGGGGTTTTGTTGGTACACATGTAATCATTTTTCCCCCTCAGGTAATGAACACTTGTTCGGGAATAGGAAATGATTTAATTCAATGAACATCCAGGTCATATGTAATGCCTCACACATAATAACTGACATAGTAGCAAAATTCCCTGGCAGTACGCACAATTCTTTCATATTCAGACACAGTGGTATATACACATGTCTCCGTGGGGTAAATTTGGCGAAGGATACCTGCTAGGTAAATGCATGTAACACAGTCTGGTAGACTCTCTGGATATAGTGAAACAGTACAGTGACTAATCAATTGCCTTTTACCCTGTAGGTGACAGCTCATATGTTATGCGCTCCTCCATACTCCTCATAACTGCTTCTTGCAACTCAAAGTGAAAAGATGTACAATGCTGTGCATAAGTCAACAAGCAATGTGATAAAGTAGACCTTCGGCTTTACTTAAAAGTAGGTTCCACTGCCTACACAAAAGTGGAGGTGGGCCGCAGTAAAGGCTGGAGATATGTTGCAAAATTGTGGCCACTTTTGCCATGTTGCACAACTTTGCGACAACCAGTGGCATACCATTGGACCCGACAAATTTGGAGTCTAATAAAGAAGAAGAACCATGTTAACCTCACAGAGCAGCAGACGGTGCAAGGGCAGCAGATGGCAGACAGAGACGTGCCGAAATTACACATAACTTTTTTAAGTGATGTTGCCTCGGATGCCTTACCTTGCCACGCACTCTGCTGTCTGGTCTCAGTCAAAAGGGAAGTGATGCTGCTGAGGCTGGAGGCTCCATGCACCCAGTATACTTGTCCCAGCTATAATAGCTGTCTGTAACTGTTCTTAAGCGGTGATGACCTACACCAGTCCCCTGGCTACATCAGAACTGCAGTGGGCCATTTCCACCTGCATGGCCACAGTGTGTATGGACAAAACAGCTGTGGCATTGTTATGTTATGTTATGTTAAGGTGATTTCTAAAGCGCACGATTACCCGAAGGTGTCCTGGCGCATTGCTCAGATGGTTTATTGTCATGGTGTGACCATCCAAACAGCCTTATAGGTGGTGACGTTGTCTGTGTTTGGAGGTATTCTTCCTCTGCATGGTGTTACAGAGGTCTCTAATGGTTTCTGTCATGTCCCTTAAGCTTTCTGCATTTGCCCTCTGGCTCTCCGCCACTGTGTTGATCAACTCTCTGATGTTATCCTTAATGTCCACTATGTTGTACTTCAGACACATCAGATGGGTTTGCATTGACTGCATGTTTTTTAAATGCAGGCACGCACCTTCACCATGGTGCCCTCCAGCCCAGCAAAGACAGAGGAGCCCTCTCCTTCCTCTGCAGCACTGTGTGCTCTTCCTCTGCATTCCCTGCAATTGGTGTTGTGATCCTGCAAGTAAGACTGATCACTTTGGGTCTATGCCTGCCCATCTAGGCCTTGACTTCAGCTCTACCTGGGTGTCTTCGCCTTCCATCTCAATCTCATGTAGTGTGGCCACAGTGTACTTGCATTTTCTTGGTGCAGGTGTTGTTGGCATTGTGGTGACCGTCTCTTCTTCCCCTGCCTGTTCCTGGGTCTCCTCTGTCTCATCTGTTGGTGTGTCATCACCCTGTGTTGTAGGTGTATCTGTGAATGTAACATAACTACTTCAGTATGATCTGTGTGCAGCTTTGTGACTTTCAGAAATTCAATGAAAATGGATTTGATCTACCAAAACATGGTGTGTTTATTGGTCACTTGCATGTGGTTCTCAACTGCACTGATGCTGCTAGAAATGTGTTTTTTTCAATCTTGTGTGCCTGACTACACCTCCCATGATGCATTGCTGGGTGGGAACCAAGAAGTGGACTTGAGTGGGATTTTACAAAAAATGTTATCGACTTACTAAGAGTGCATTTTATGAGTTATGGGGCAAGTGTAGTTTAGTGTGCATCCTTCCTTGGCTGGTGGTGGAGGCAGCTAAGCCATAACACCACTGATAGACTCAGGCTGTAGGGTTGAATCCACCAAGTCCTCAAGGGGTGTAAACAAAGGATAGGTAGATATTCCTCCACCGGTCTTCTTGGCATCCCCAAGCCTCCTTGCCACCTTCTGCTTTGCCCTTGACTGCAAGTCATACCAGTGCTTGAATAAATCTTCACTAGAGAACTGTGTGACCCACTACAGCATTGATTTTTGCTTGGATGACCAGCCACATTTTCCTTCTCTCTGACTCTGGTACATGGAGGGATTTATTTCCAAATAAATGTTCATGGGTTCCTCAATTAGTACCTCTATTTCATTTTTGCAGGATTTTCTTTTTCTTTTACATCCTACAGCCTCCTTTGCCTTCTCCTGTGAAGCCATTCTGCCTATTTGTGCTTGATTCTGCATTCTGGATGTATTTCTGAGTGGTGTGCTCTTGCTCTCAGCCTCCTACATAGCCTCAGGACCTCAGGAACAGCATGGGAAACCTCACTTCCTGGTTGTGAGGTCATCATGCTGCATCGGAATTGTAGATTCACAATTTGGTGATGCTTTAATTTGCAAGTTCACTATTTGAGAGTTTCAAATTGGGAATCTGCATTTGCAAATGTGAATGTTACAGATCCAGTATTTTTTGGCAATTTTTTTATTACATTGCATTTTGTGATTACCAAATAAAGATTTGGTAAAAATCAATATTTGTGAATCACATAGTGCTTTTTTGATACATCTGGCCCTCAGCCTTATTAGAGAAAGTTTTGCATCTTGGTGGAACTTATGTACTAATCAGATTCCAAATGTAAGTGCATTGGAAAAATGAACTTTAGGGTTTCAGGGAGTCAGACTTACTATTCAAACGCAAAAATAAAGCACATTTTGGAAACTGCTGGAGTCAGGCAGGGATCATAATTACTATTTCTATTCCAAACCTAACTACACTAGGGAAAGTAAAAATTTACTATACCTACTCTAAGTAGGCATTGGAAAAATATTCAGTTCCGCCGGTGGTGTCATTTTAACGACTCAGTATTACTCTTGTAATTCAGAGTTCTGGCTAAATTCTGTCAATGGCTGCATGGTGAAGTTTTTTCTCATGCCCAGCTCAAGAACGATATGTTTGCAAGCACAAGAGAGATTTGGTGTCCCTTAGCTTGAGTTCCGGTCACTAGGACGACATGCCTTAAGATTTTCGTAACAGGGCCGGTGTTAGGCAATCATGATTACTCCAGCGGCAGTAAAACCTATTTGAGTAGCTGCACCTCCTTAAAGACCGTATGGTGCCATTCATGCTGATTGTCAGTGCAGAAAGCACTCCTGGTGCTAAATCACAGCATGAGCAGTGTGATGAGCTTATTTCTGTCCATAGGCAGAACTCCATAGAATCTCCTGAGTTTTTATGTATTTCTTTGGAGTTCTACCCACCCCTGCTCTAAACTTAAATGCATGGGGGAAGGTGTTCGACTCTGGGGGAATTGACACATAGGGGCTGATTTCAATGTCAGGTGGAATTGATTCCGCCCTACAATGACTCGGTCCTGGGACTGACAGAAGCCTGGTAAGCAGTCCCCACCGGTGCATTACAATGCAACCGAATACTATTCGGTTGCATGCTTCCTTCGCATGTAAGCTTCCATTGAGAAAAGGGAGGTGCAGTTCATCCCTGCACCCTGTAGCAGGCACCTCAAGTTTACCGACACAAAGTGCAGAGATCAACAGGGGGGCACCCACTCGGTCTCCAATCTGAGGCCATGCACCAAAGGGGGCCCTGCTGTGGGGCCCCAAACACATCCCCTTCACAAACCTCCTGTAGAATCCAGTCAAGTAAATGAGCTGACTTCAGTCTGGATGGTTCGAGCTACCCTGCTCATTTTAAACTATCTGCCCCCTTGCTGCTATCACTGGATTTGGTACTGATGCACTGCCACTTTATTTGATGCTAATTTAGCTTTCTTGCCTTGTTAGTTTATTCATTGTTCATCAAAACATCTGTGTTTATATTTTTTTTAAATAGTGGCTGGTATTTTTTAATATATGTTGACCATATCTCAGTTTGTCTTTCTTTTCCTCTTTTTATTGTGCGTATCTTTTATGATCTGTCCTCTGAAGATCGAATAAAGACTACTTGACTTGAGTCTGGATGGTTAGAGCTACCCAGTCAATAATTGTCTGGACCTTGTGTTATAAGGATTGGACTTAGCCTCCACCTACAAGGTGGCCTAAGTATACAATAGAGCCCTGCCCAATCTGGCACTTGCTTGCCTTGATAGTGAGGTCTGCACTCTGCAGAGCCTCAAGGACCTTTCAATGGTTGGTCTGGTGATCCTGCCAAGTAGAGCTATAGACAGCAAAATCATCACAGTATGCTGCACTTTTAGAATCCATCCCAGCAAGGACTTCGTTCACCAACGTTTGGATGGTGGCAGGGGCATTTTGTAGTCCAAATGGAATATTGTAAATAGGTAATATCCATCTGGGATCAAGAATGTGGATTTTTCTTTTGCACCAGACATCAGATCAATAACCAGTAACCTTATGTTAAATCAAAAATTGTGCAAAATGCGGTTGCTGCTGTTAGATATGTGATCAAGCACTCCCAGACAAGGGACATGCTAAGTCCCTGCCCTGTGCGCATTCGGCAGCAGGACAATTGGGAAATTGGAAATACAGGAAGGTGTGGCACACTACCAGGCCAGTCACACCCCTAAGGTGAGCTGCCTGAGGGGCACCCTTGAAGAAAATTCCACCATCTTAGTGATGGCAGAATTACAAAATCTGGGACAGGGTGATGCCCACTGCCCAGAGAAAGTGGTCATATAGTGGATGTATGTATCCCATTGGCTCCTAGCCTTAACTCTCCTTAACACCCCTAAATCTAGTATTTAGGATAGTGTATGACACCAGGAAAGCAGATTCTGTTGACCTAAGAAAAAGAGGAACACTGAAGTGCCATGAAGAGCAAGAACTGAGGAGCAGTATCTGACTTGGTGCCAACACTATTGGCCTGCCTGGTGTCCCCTACAATTGCACCAAATATAACTAGTCCTACTGCTGCTCTGTCTCCAAAAGCCTGCAAGGACTGTCGGCACTTCAAGAAGCAACCAACATCTCCAATGCAGTAGCGGAGCTACTTCCCTGCACCCAAAAACAACCACAATGTCTCCGGACTGCAGAAAACCCAACACTGAAAAGCATCCCTGCACCCGTGCCCCCAACCAACTCGAAGTGGGCCAATGGTGCCAGGGAGGTCTTGAGATCTTCCAGAACTGAACCCTATCTTGAGTTTGCCCAGATTGGACTACCAGTTGCAGCCTGCAGCCTCTATGTGCAGGTTCCCTCAACCTCAAGTTTCTCCCACAGTATTCATCCAGCATCTAAAAGCACCACTGCAGCCAAACCCCACCGCCTGAGAAGTTGACCTTTGATGTTACGATGTGCCCGAGCATCTCAAGATCTGAGCTTGCATGGTGGTTCAGCCGGACTGGCCCCTCAGTCCTTAATTGCAGACTTTTTGTC
The DNA here is from genome assembly GCF_964204655.1 of Triturus cristatus. Classification (NCBI taxonomy): domain Eukaryota; kingdom Metazoa; phylum Chordata; class Amphibia; order Caudata; family Salamandridae; genus Triturus; species Triturus cristatus. The sequence continues at coordinate 1,799,743,210 of NC_140590.1, forward strand.
CCAGGACCGCTTCCCATTGAAACCAAAAAGCACCTCTGAAACCCAGCCCCGGAACCTCCTGGGTTTACCTGTTGGTGCTGCCTTAGACCTTGCCCCATACTTACCTTAACTACAGAAGATTTGTCCTTTAAGTCGCTGCTAAGTACCACATGCAGCATATGTGTTTTTCGAGATAGGAGAATATTACCGCACTAGAGACAATGCAAGTGTATTTACCTGCTTTCTTCAAAATTGCTATTTTAAAACGCACTTACCCATTAGAAAGTTCTTGGTGTCAACAATCATATTACAATATTAGGGCTGGCCAGTGGACTCCCCTCCACTGGAGGAGTTCATGAAGTTTTTGTCACGCTGCGCTCTGCTTGGCAAAAAAAATCCACCGACTGCCTTAGGAGCAGAGTTTACCAGCACACGCTCACCCCTACAGTTCCTAGTGTGAAGTTTCAGTGTGAATCGGCAGGGCGCACTGGAGGGAACAGAGATAACTAGCACAGACATGGCTCCTGGTGTAAGGTATCAAGTATGCATGGTTGGGGCGTAACGCTTCCACAAACATGGCTTCTGGTGTTTGGTATCAAGTGTAAATTTTGGGGGTATACAGTACTGTAGGCTATAGAGATCGCTTGCACATACATGGTTCTTAGGGAGAGGTATAGTGTCCCATGACAACATCCGACACTGTACATGTGCCACATTTAGCTTTGTTTGTGCTGTACACTGGTAACCACATGTGTTTAGTTAGTCCAGTTACCTAGATATTTGAAAAGACATGTGTGCCACTGTTGAGAAGATGCGTGAATTTCACCCACTTTGGATATATTTGTATCATTTTGAGTGAGAAAAGTATGACCAAGTCAGCCTTTGCCTTATGCTACAGAAACTTAAATTTTCCCTTGAAGCAAATACACACACATAGCATGCCAGATACAGCACCCAACACTGAAACACCTCTCATACCAACAGGAGGCATTGTCCAAGCCATTCATTCACTATAGCATATAACAGTTATAAGGACCTTTGTTTACTAGTCATGATGATGTAAGTGCATTTATTCATTAAAATGCTACTGTAAGGGTAATTTTCTTAGTTGTGTTCAGAACTCTACAGATCCCAGAATTCCCTCATAAAACAGCATTCTGATTACTCCAATGATAAATTGACCTTATAAGTACTGCAGCCATTAGTCAGCTATGGTATATCACTTTCACCAGTCACATCATACTACCAGACACATGATGTTCAGGCGCTTACCAGGTCCCTGCTGCTCAAACTCATCCAGCTGATCACGGAGGGTCGGCCAGGCTGTCTTCAGGACTCTTCTGTGCAGTGGGCTAAGGCCGGGCCTTTGTGAGTGAGGTTGGGTAGACAGGCACAATACGACTTGGGCCCTAGTTCCTGCACAGAGACCCAGGTCCTCCCAGCGGTTTGAGACATCCAGGCCTGCCGATGGTACACAGCCACTGCACTGCAATACTCAGCTGTTCCACTTGTCCCCCATAACCCTGAGGGTACTTATGAAGTACCCAAGCAGTTAGTATGCTCAATTTACTTTCTCTGAAATTGCTTACCTTGTCCTCAAGTCCCTCAGCCATGGTGGGGGAAGGTGAGTTAAACAAAGCACATGATGGCAGAGGATCATGCCTGGAGGAAGGATAATTCAGAAATGCCATAAAATAACTGCCCACAACTTTCTACATCCCTATATTTCCTGTTTGTCATTTCATGTATGAAAACTTTCCCAGAATCAAACTCAAGCCATCTCCTGACTACATAAAGAGCCCTTTGTGTGGTTGCAGAGGGGATCCTTGTTGAGGGACTGCAATGTAAAACTGACAAATGATGTTTCAATTTCTCATAGTGTTAAGCTGTTACTGGTACTTCAGAGATTACAAGATCATAAGACAATTACAAATTTTCTTTGCACCAAGCCATCACTGACTCTTTTTAGAGGCTGTCTTCTTTAGTCTCTTTTTTGGTCTCTGACTTCCCAGATTGAGGAGCGAGTTGCCTCATTTTAAGGCACACTGTGGGGCCAGAGTCACAAGAGTGAACCACACAGCCTGGCTGTGCAGATCACTTTATAGCCCAATGAGCTGTGGGAACCCATGCTCAATACAATTGGGGTGCACATGAATTTCATATCACAGTGAATTGTCAGAGTACAAGCATGAATGCTATGTGAACTGGGATTAAAAAAAAAACAAATATTAGGAAAGCCATTAAGTCTAAAATGACTTTTACAGTTACTAGCATGATCTATTGTTATTTTAATGGAGCTGGCTGAAATGGCTTTAGGATAGTCAAAGGCTCTGCACTCATTGCAGGTAGGGTTGCGTTTCTCCTCTGGTACAAATGATCACCCTGCACTGGAGGCTGCAGACAGGTTGAAGGTGAGGTTTCAATGATGTTACTGACAGATAACGTTAAAGATATCATGTTAGATTTCATTGACTTCAATAAGTATAAAATGTTGAGGCTCACTCACAGAGTCTGATAAAATGTGTTCTAGTCAAAAACATTGCATACTTTGATCACAATATGCCTGACAAGAATTTGCGTAACTCTGCCTTTAGCAGCAAAATAACATTATGAAAGGTACTCTTTAGCACACTACCTGCATTACATTTGTGTTTTGTGCACGACTACTGTAGGCATACTTTTCTCTACTACCATGTAATACAAAAAGTTAGACATACTTTTCTCCCCAGTACACAAAACTTTTGGACCTGGACCTGTCTGCAGGGTCACCCCAACCCTTTTGTCTTTTACCCTCTACTTTTTGCTGGATTCGTTTTTGTTGGATTCAGGGCTCTGTGCACTTTACCACTACTAACCCGAGCTAAAGTGCTTGTGCTCTTTCTCCCTTAAATATGGTTTAAATAGATTATACCCAATTGGCTTATTTAGTTTAGTTATAAGTCCTTTGTAGAGTGGTACACCATACACAAGGACATAATGGGCGAAGTGCTGAAATGTTTCATACACTCACCCCCAGTGACAGATCTGGGTTGAATCAACCATCCTTTAGCTCCCTGCGCCACCACAGTTCAGATCCAGCCATATGCCAATCAGTCTTGACTTTATCTCTCATGGGAAAAGTCCAGCCCAAACTACCAAGCCAGAACTTCACTGGACTTGAAACAAGCATCCTGGACTGGTTTCGGGGTAACACCCCTCATCAGCCAGGCTAGCTTGAATCCAGTGGAAAGGTGAGCAAAGGACAGACGTCTGGGCATACCCAGACAACTTAGAGTGAACAAAGCAAACACAAGGATATAATGGACAGAGTGCTGGCATTTTTCATACACTCACCCAGTCACAGATCTGGGTTGAAACCAATATCGTTCTTTAGCTCACTTTGCCAGCCCAGTTAAGACCCAGCCATATACAAATCAGTATTGACCCTGTCCCTCATAGGAACAGTCCAGCTCGAGCTGCCTAGTGAGGTCTTCACTGGACAGGAAACAAGCACCCTTGGAATGTTTTTGAGGTATACCCCTCATCAGGAAGGCTAGCTTGAATCCAGTGGCAAAGTGGACAAGGGACCTACGTGTGTGTATACACAGCCAACTTAGGGTGAACAAAGCAAACACAAGGTGGTAATGGACAGAGTGATGAAACTTTTTATACACTCACCCTCAGTCACAGATCTGGGTTGAATCCATCAACGTTTTTTAGCTTATTTCACCACCCCTGTTCAGACCCAGCCATATGAAAATCAGTCATGGGAACAGTCCAGCCAGAACAGCCAAGCCAGGTCCTCACTGGACTAGAAAGAAGCATCTTAGGACCGGTTTCAGGGTAACACAACTCAACAGCCAAGCTAGCTTGAATCCAGTGGAAACGTGAGCAAAGGACACATGTCTGGGTATACCCTGCCAACTAATGGCGAACAAAGCAAACACAAGGATAAATATGGATAGAGTGCTAAAACCTTTCATACAGTCACCCGCAGTCACAGTGTCAGGATTGGTCAAAGGTGTTTCGAGTCTAAGCGATTGGGTCCAAACTTTAAACCTAAGCAAGGTTACTCACTGTTGAATTCCCCCATTAATTGGTCTCAGTTAATGGCTAGGGTAATTGCAAAATCATAAGTTAGGAAACATAATACTCCTCACACTGTCCCAACATGGCGGCCCCCTTTGTAGGTTAGCGCTCTAGTTGTTGCACCCTCGTTTGACAGCTCAGCTGTATCGAGCACGCTCACCTGATTATCGGCGCACTTCAACTGAAGAACTTCCCCGGTTGGAACGCGTCTTCTGTCTCCTCAGAATACGCATTTTCCCTGCTGGTTTCCAGACTCTTTGAATACCTATCTGCAACTCCCTGCAGAATTCCCGCGAGGTTCCTACGCTCGCATTTTCCACAGTGACGCCTTTGGTGAGGTATTTCGTATTTTCTGAGAGAGAATGAGCGTGCACCTGTTTTTTCCCAGTGAATGTATCCTTTTTGGGTGTCAGCGCTAAGTAATTATTTCCAGATAAGGAACTCAGTGGGCCAATCCTTGTCTATACCTCGATTTTCCCAGTTAGGCTATCAAGTATGCTATGGACATATTGCTTCAGTGTTCCATTTCTCTGCATGAACTTGTTATTTTTTCTCCCAAAACTAAATCTTTGGAATACCACAGAGACTTTTCGTCTATGAGAAGAAAACTTACTCATCTAGTTGCAACAGAGAAAACTAGAAGAGGGAATTTAATTAAGGTCCTTCTAACATCGAATTTCTAGAAGTTGGGTGTTCACAGCTTTTCTTCTCAACAAGTAAGCAGGAATATATATATATATATATATATATATATATATTGTACTCACCAACACAGCAGCGCCTGCTCTGGAACTTCTTTCCTGAGGAAGAAAAGACTGAAAGAGAAAAAGACAATTATTTAATCACTGCATTGAGTCAGTAGAAAAGACATCTTTAAGATGAGAATATGAAGACGTAAAACTTATAAATAAGAGAGAGGCAAGATTCCACACAAGTCAAGGTAAACCACACTTCACTAGAAGTTAGCAAATACAGAATAAAGAATTTGAGGTTCCCCCCCTTTAGGAGTTCAGAGGTGTAATAATGTTGTGCTTATTGTTGCAGGTGCAGATAGATCATTCTTGGGTAGTATCCAGTGAAGACACCGGTGTGGCAGTCTCTCTTTCTGTCCCATTCCCCTTTCCCCCCTGCTTCTGATATCGGAGAGATTCTGGTTTAGAGGCATAGGGGAGTTGGGAAACATTCATCGGGGTACTTCCGCCATTCAGTTCCTGTAGAAGAACCTTGATCAGGTATTTGGCTTGACAGATTGAAGTGCCTTACCTTTTCATTCTACCCGAACAGAATGGCTGAAGGTTTTGATGTCAAGACATTGGCATCAATATTAGAAGGTTTACAAAGGCAATTGAGTGAAACCAGGGAGTAGGTTAGAAAATCTAATCAAGAGGCTAGTTATTTAAGACAAAGAATTGATGAATTAGCTATTAGCCCTAGTCCAAATTTTAGTGAGCAGAAACCCACAGCATTTACACCTTCCTCATCGACTTCTGAGTTAACTACTCAGGTAATCCATGCCATGTCTCCCACGATCCCGCTAGCTCCTCCAGAGAGATTTCAGGGAGATCCTCATAGGGCTCAAATTTTCCTCACACAGTGTTCATTACACTTCTTGTGTAAGCTAGGCCTGGGCTAAATTTCCGTTCCGCTCGCGGAAATTGCGATAATTTGACATTTTCGCGTTCCGTGGAGGGCGGGAAAATGTCAAAATTTCCGCATTCCGCAGCTTAGCGATAATTTGTTTCTTGCTCGCGCTGTAAAATAATACATTCTCGCGCTAGAGCGATCGCCTTACCTGAATCCCCGCGTTCGCTGACAAGTTTTCCCGATCCGGTCGCGTTCTCCATGAGATGTTGGATTGTTGGTAGCCATTTGCGCTGTCTCGCGACAGTTCGCGCCCGCAGTAATGTCATTGGTCGCGCGATCACGTCTTTCTTCTCGCGATCATGCACAGCGAGAAGAGTGAAAAAAAGATGGCCGCGCCCACGAGCAACCGCATGGGTAAGTTGGCGAGCCGCGACCACGCAGAAAATACCGCGAACGGGCGGGGAAAAAATTTCCGCATCTTCGCGATATTTCCGCGTGTTTGCGGAGATTTTTTACATTTTCGCGATAATTTGCGAAAGTCACTTTCTCAAATTCCGCCCACCCCTAGTGTAAGCCCATTATCTTTAAAGAGGTCCAATCTAAAGTTGCGTTCATGCTGTCTCACTTGAGTGGAGATGCTGCAGCCTGGTCCATGCCTTTGGTGACTACGAATGATCCTGTTCTTTATAATTTTGAAGGTTTTAAGGCTGAGTTTCTATGAATTTTTGATCGCAGAACCATCTCTCAGACCACAGATAACGAGCTGTTAGATTTGAAACAAGGGAATCGTGAGTTGGTGGCCTATTTGGCTCAGTTCAACAAATTGATCGTAGAAACTAATTGGCCAGAGTCAAAACGAGCTGCAATTTTTTACAGAGGTCTGAGAGAGGAGTTGAAGGATGGCCTTGGTCAGATTCCGAAGAGGCCCACCAATGTATCAGAATTAATGGATCTTGTGCTGCAGATTGATCAGTGTCAATTTGAAAGAAGGAGTGAGCGGCGGAAAGAATTTTGACAAATTCCACCCAGATTTGACAGGATGAAATCCGAAGCACCTAAGACCAGTGATCTCGGAACTATGGAAGAACCTATGCAAATCGGTACTGTACGTGGGCCCTTGAGTAAGGAGGAACGAAAAAAAAGACGTCAAGGAAAGTTGTGCATGTATTGTGGCGGTGCAGGCCATTTTGTCAAGGAGTGTCCAAAGAAGCCTAAGAATTCATCATGGGTAAAAGACAGGCCCCATCAGCAGGCGGAGTTGCTCTAGTGGGAGCTGTACAAGAGACAACTCCAAACGCTCAGCAGTTAGTGAACACTCTTCAATCGTCTGCTCCTCATTTAACAATTTCCAGTCAAATTTCGTTTCGAGAGATTAAGGTTGAGGAAGTTTCGGTAATGATTGATTCCGGAGGAACTGGAAATTATTGTGATATTCAATTCGCTAAGTCTTTGGGAATATCTTTTGTAAAGAAAGATAAACCGGAGCCAGTGAGAGCGGTGGATGGCACCAACCTCTCTTCTGGACCTATCACCTATGACAGCGAGGAGATCACATTGTTGGGTCCGGAGAAACATCGAAGTATTATAAGTTTCAATCTGATTGACGCCCCACAATTCCAGTTGATTCTAGGACTACCCTGGCTTACTGAGCACAATCCGAAAATTGATTGGGCAAAGAGGACAATAGATTTGAATTCAGAATATTGTGTCAAGCATTGTTTTGATCTCGACAAAATTGAATCTCGACCATCCCCATCAGTCTGTTTGGCGGAACAGGCTCGTATGATTTGTGCCGTGGAGATACAAACCATTCCTGAAGAGTATCGAGACTTGGAGGCAGTATTCAATGAGAAAGAAGCCATGAGATTACCCCCACATTGGGAGTATGATTGCAAGATAGAACTGGAACCGGGAGCTTCTTTACCTTGTAGCCGCATTTATGCGGTATCAGAAGCAGAGAACAAGCATTTAAAAGACTATTTAGATCAATATCTTGCCAATGGATTCATCCGTCCGTCCCAATCAACTGTCTCCTCTCCTATTTTTTTATTCCTAAAAAGGACGGGAGTTTGAGAACTTGTATAGACTATCGTGCATTAAATCTGGTCACTAAGAAGAATAGGTATCCTTTACCTTTGATCTCAGAACTTTTGGATCAAGTAAAAGAGGCTCAAGTTTATACCAAATTGGATTTGCGAGGGGCATATCATTTGGTTCGCATGGCTGAAGGGCACGAGTGGAAAACAGTGCTCAGGACTCGTTTTGGGCTATTCGAGTATCAAGTTATGCCTTTTGGTTTATGCAATGCCCCGTCTGCTTTTCAGCATTTTGTCAATGATATACTACGAGAATTTTTGGACCGCTTTGTCGTAGTATACATTGATGACATCATCATTTTTTCCAAGAACATGGAAGAGCATGTACAGCATGTCAGAATAATTTTGGAGCGTTTACTGGAACATCAGCTGTTTGTAAAATTGGAGAAATGTGTTTTCAATTCAACACGTATAGAATTCCTAGGTTACATTCTTTCGCCTGAAGGAGTATCCATGGATGACTCTAAAGTAAAAGCCATTAAAGATTGGCCTGCTCCACGATCAGTAAAAGAGATACAGAGTTTCCTGGGATTTGCCAATTTCTACAGACGATTCATTCAAAACTTTTCAGAGAAGGTCAGTCCCATTACACGATTGCTTAAGAAGAATGAAAAGTTTGTGTGGAATGCCGAAACTGAGAGGGCCTTCCAAGTATTGAAAGAAACCTTTATTACGGCACCAGTTTTGCAACATCCAAATTTGGCGGAACCATTTTTTGTGGAAGCTTCTAATTTGGCTATTGGAGGGATTCTCTCTCAGCGGCATAAGGATACTGGCCAACTTCATCCTGTTGCTTTTCGTTCTCGAAAGTTATCAGCTGCTGAGATTAAATACTCCATTGCCGACAAAGAATTATTGGCTGTAAAAGATGCTTTTCAAGAGTGGAGACATTATCTCTTTGGCACGAAACATGAAATTACTGTGTTCACTGACCATAGAAACTTAAAGTTTTTGAAATCATCCAGAACTCTCACTCCAAGGCAGCTCCGATGGTCACTCTTTTTTGCGGATTACAATTTTGTCCTGGCCTACAAGCCCGGTTCAGTTAATGGAAAGGCCGATTCTTTATCTCGCTTGAATGTTGGTGAAGGGAAAGAAGAAGTCAAAGAAGGGCATATAATCCCAGAAGAGACGATTGTGAGCACCACAGTCTACGAGGAACTGGAGGAAAAGATCAAGGAGAATCTCCCTCCCAGTGAGTTAGAATCTTGGAAGATAGAAGGACCAGAGCGAGAAATAAAGGGTGGTAAACTTTTTTTCCAAGGAAAACCTTTTGTGCCTAATGAGGACCTCCGGAAAGAGGTGATTCAACTGTTTCATGATCACCCATTGGCTGGGCATAAGGGTGTTAAAAAGACTTTGGAACTCCTGAAAGGATCATTTCGTTGGCCTGGCATGGAAGCTCAATTCAGAAAAGCATGTTGCTACTTGTGAGCAATGTGTAAAAGGAAAGGTAGATCGTCAAACTCCACAGGGTCTTCTCCTGCCTTTGCCAGTTGCTCCTTACCCATGGCATACATTTTCCTTGGATTTCATTGTAGATCTGCCTTCCAGTCAAGGTTACTCTGTTATCTGGGTTATTGTGGACCATTTTTCTAAGATGAGCACTTAATTCCTCTAAAAGCGCTTCCGAATGCTTCCCAACTGGCAAACCTGTTTATTCAGAACATAGTGAAACTCCATGGAATTCCTAAAGTTGTGATTTCTGATCGAGGCCCCCAATTTGCGTCCCGAGTTTGGAGATCCTTTCTGAAGGGGCTGGGTGTTGATTTTCGTTTGTCCACCAGTTTTCATCCTGAGACTGATGGGCAAACTGAGAGAGTCAATTAGGATTTAGAACAATATTTACGTCTCTATTTAATGGATCAAGAGGGAGAGTGGCCAGATTTTCTGGGTACAGCCAAATTTGCATACAATATTTCAATCCATTCCTCCACTGGTTACTCACCTTTTTATTTAAATTCAGGTAGACATCAAAATATGCTGCTAGGTAAGGTTGAAGTGGAGGTTCCTGTAGCTGGAGAAGTGATACAGAAGTTGCAAGAAGCTTACCAAAAGACTTCGGAGAATCTAGTTAAGTCCAAGAATTCTCATAAGAAGCAGGCTGACAAACGACGAAAGGTTAGTCCAGTTTTTAAGCCAGGAGATCAGGTCTGGATTTCTACTCGACATATGAGACTGAGAGGAAATAGGAAATTTCAACCTAGATTTGTGGGTCCTTATCCTGTAGTCAAAATGGTGAATCCCGTTAGTGTTAAGGTTAAACTTCCTAGTAAGTTTAAGATTCATCCAACCTTTCATGTCTCTTTAGTAAAAAGAAGTCCCTCTAATTTAAGACGTTTGTCACCACAAGTTCCAATTCAAGTACAATCAGAAGAAGAATTTGAAGTTAAGAGAATTCTAGACTCCAAATGTAAGAAGGGTCAACTATTTTATTTGATTGACTGGAAGGGTTTTGGTCCAGAAGAAAGATCTTGGGAGCCCAGTTCAAACGTTCATGCCTCGAGATTAATAAGAGAATTCCACAAAACTAATCCACAGAAGCCTAGAGAGGGGGTTTTGGTGGGGGGTACTGTCAGGATTGGTCAAAGGTGTTTCGAGTCTAAGCGATTGGGTCCAACCTTTAAACCTAAGCAAGATTACTCACTGTTGAATTCCCCCATTAATTGGTCTCAGTTAGTGGCTAGGGTAATTGCAAAATCATAAGTTAGGAAACATAATACTCCTCACACTGTCCCAACATGGCGGCCCCCTTTGTAGGTTAGCGCTCTAGTTGTTGCACCCTCGTTTGACAGCTCAGCTGTATCGAGCATGCTCACCTGATTATCGGCGCACTTCAACTGAAGAACTTCCCCGGTTGGAACGCGTCTTCTGTCTCCTCAGAATACGCATTTTCCCTGCTTGTTTCCAGACTCTTTGAATCCCTATCTGCAACTCCCCGCAGAATTCCCGCGAGGTTCCTACGCTCGCATTTTCCACCGTGACGCCTTTGGTGAGGTATTTCATATTTTCTGAGAGAGAATGAGCAGTTCCTCAGTGCACCTGTTTTTTCCCAGTGAATGTATCCTTTTTGGGTGTCAGTGCTAAGTAATTATTTCCAGATAAGGAACTCAGTGGGCCAATCCTTGTCTGTACCTCGATTTTCCCAGTTAGGCTATCAAGTAGGCTACGGACATATTCAGTGTTCCATTTCTCTGCATGAACTTGTTATTTTTTCTCCCAAAACTAAATCTTTGGAATACCACAGAGACTTTTCGTCTATGAGAAGAAAACTTACTCATCTAGTTGCAACAGAGAAATCTAGAAGAGGGAATTTACTTAAGGTCCTTCTAACATCGAATTTCTAGCAGTTGGGTGTTCACAGCTTTTCTTCTCAACAAGTAAGCAGGAATATATATATATATATTCACTGAAAAAACCATAGGTTTTAGGCACGTTATAGTTATAGTCATTTGAGATGTCATCAACAGTGCATTGCGGGCGCGCGAGTTATAGTTAGCTGAACTAACTATAACGGGGGAATTTCAATGGTTTTGTACGAGTGAAAAGTCCAGCTAACTATAACACCCCTGAAACCTATGGTTTTTTCAGTGAATTTCTAAGGTTTTTTAAATGCTAATTCCTAACTATAACGCGCCTAAAACCTATTGTTTTTTCAGTGAATTTCAAAAGTTTTTTAAATACTAATTTCTAAGGACATGTGAAGAAAGAAGAAAAAACGCACAGAAGGAAAAAAAAGAAATGCAGAAAGAAGCAACAGAAGTCCTCAAAGACGAAGAAAAGTGCAGGAAGAAGGATAACGTGCAGAAAGAACAAACAGAAGAGCAGAAAGAAGCCTTGTTGCAAAATCATCCTGTACCCTCAACTTTTTCAGACGGATACTGGTGGTAACTGAGTCTGACTAACCAGTCCTAGAGCCAGTGCTATGTTAAAAGACACTCAGAATACAGTGAAACCACCTACACACACTAGGGAACACTATGCGTTGGGATCACCGTGTGATAAGCATGACCTCCTCTGTAAGCCCCTAGTATATAATAGGGCAGGGGATTAAAACTACCTCTTAAAACGCGCCACAGGGCGTGTTTGCACACGTCACCTCAGGCCCGTCCCCTCACTTCCCCACTGTGTAAACACGCCCTGTGGCTTTTTTAAGTTGGGAGATTAACCAACTAGACCACTAGGTACCTCCAGTAAGCACCACAGAGCTGCGTTGCAGAGAGATGTAAAAAGGGGCACGGCCTAGACCACCTCTCTGCAACGCAGCGCAGTGGCGCTTACTGGAAGCACCTGGTGGGCTAGTTGGCCCCCAGGGTCCCTCAGGATTGAAAGGGAATTATTTCCCCAACTTAAAATGCGCCACAGGGCGTGTTTGCACACGTCACCTCAGGTCCCGTCCCCTCCATTCACCACTGTGTAAACGCGCCTTGTGTCCGTTCTAAGTTGAGAGATTAAGTCCCCTTGAATCCTAAGGGTCCCGAGGGTCAAACTAGCCCACTAGGAACCTCCAGTAAGCGCCACAGAGCTGCATTGCATAGAGGTGTAAAAAGGGGCGTGGCCTCAGAACACTTGTCTGCAACGCAGCTCCCTGGCGCATACTGGAGATACCTGTTGGGTTAGTTGGCCCTCAGGGACCCTCAGTATTGAAGGGGAATTAATTCCCCAACTTACAACAGGCCAGGGGGCGCGTTTGCAGAGTGCTGCAAGGAGGGGGCATGGCCTCCGGCGCGATGCCGGTCTTTTATTTATTTTATTTTTTAATGTGTGGCCCCCCTTCTTTTTCTAATTTACTGGCCCTGTGGACCCCATCCCCCAGGGTATGCACCCTAATTTTTTTTGTTGTTAATTAAATAATTTATTCTTTAGGAGGGGGCTGCGTGGCCCCCTCCTCAGGCCACTTATGGCCCCGGGGACCCCATCCCCCGGGGCCGGCCTTTGTTTTTTATTATTTAAAAAATATATATATTTATAGAAACACCTAGGACATGCTGGACAAACCGTATGTACCTATCACCATGACGATTTGCGTGATATTCATTAAAAGGCGACTATGCATAGAATGAATCCACGTGGAATGTATTTACACCGCTAGTGAAGCTCTGATGTGTCTGACGACCCACCGTGCCTAATCCCGGCGTCCCCGCCAGTGGGTACTCTCCAAATAGACACCCTTGTCGTATATTTATACAAACATGGATAGCTATTGACGGGCACATTTAATATACACGCACACCAAGCCATTCAAAGGGGATTCGACAAAAATTCGACCAAACTATGCAAGAAACCCCCCTCACGGTTAATAAAATACACATCCACCACCGGATGTGTAATACTTTTTATTTTACTCTCTGGAAAGGTGATGAATCTCACTTGGCTGAGCTCAATGCTGTGTTACACCCACCAGTGCCCGCCGAGTGCCTCACACCTCTGTGTTGTATTCCACCAGCTAGTGCATATGCTATGACACTCTCTAGCCCATGTGCACTGTAACACCACCCCGTGAATATGTCATGCCACACTTGCCTTCGCACGGGTTATATTGCCCCATCTAACGTGCCTTCCTTGATGCCTATGTTATAACGCACACATACATATTACAATCTGGGATCCATATCTTTGTCACAGTGCATATGCAACGTTACACTCCCCAGCACATATTTTATATTACAACTTTAGAGACTAGTTAGGTTACACCACACTGCCCTGTGCATATTACACTCCAAGGCGCATATTGCATAGCACACGCTAGTGCCTGTGCTATCTCGCGCTCTCCAATGAATCTGTCACTGCGCACAATGTTTTGCATATTATATTTCAAGCCCCGGTTCATCTTATATCACACTTTTTGGTGCATAGTTTATACCATATACTATATCTAGTTTTCATTTTCAATCGTGCTCTCAGGATTATGTTCTATATAACACTGCGTCCACCAACCCTTTTCACGGGCATTACATTTTGCGATGGGGGGTGGAGGGTCAGGGAGTGTTTCTGCCAAGTGAGCCCGGAGTCACAGTCACAAATGTCCTCTTCTTCCTGAATAAAAGTGAGATTATGCTGCATACTTGTTCATATTTTAAGTAGTTCGCACAGACACACATTTTAAAAACAATAAAGTTCCTAATACCCACCTTCTCTGAACAGTTAGCTTGCTGCCCCATCCACCTCCTCCCTATCCTCTGTTGTCTGAATCCATGGACTAGCCTCCTCCCTCCTGCCATGCATGGACTGATGTGCTGCCACTGCCCTCCATTTAGCATGATGTACCAGTCCACTCCACCTGCCCTCCATTGCCCAATTCTATTGCCCATCATTGACCTCTTGCTTAGCCTCTGTGCTTAGCTTGCCGCCCCTATTCTCCTTCCCCCTGCCCTCCGATGTCTTTGTGCATGCCCCTGCTCCATCCTTTTTGCCCACCATGTACCATGGACCTGCCACTCCTATCTACTCTGAGTGTTGTGTTGAGCTGCCACTCCCCTCCCACCTGCCTAGCATTGTCAGATGACTGTAACTTGTCCCTGCCACCTCCACCCTGCCTGTCCACATGCCATGCCCCTATCCCCTTCCTCCTGTCCTCCAAGGTCCATTTTACTGCCACACCCTTCTGCCCTCCCTGCTCCTGCCTGCCCCGTGCGGTCTGTTGAGAAGCCCCTTCCCCTGAACTCTCTTGTCTTTGCCAGGTCCTGACCCTCCCTTCTATCCTCCATGGTCCTTTGTGCATGCCCCTGCACCTTCCTTCCTGCCCATCATAGCCATTGTGCTGCCACTAACCCTCCCGCTTGCCATGCATGGTCTTCTGTGCTGCCATGGCCCCTCCCACCTTCCCTGTGTGGTCAGCTAGCTGCCCCTGACCCCCTTCCACCTTCCCTCCATGGTCTGTGTGTATGCCATCATAGTCTCATTGTTGCTCTCCATGGTGTGTCTTGTTTCTAGTGCCCATCCTGCCTGACCTCCATGGTCATCTTGCTGCTCCTGCCCTGCCCCCTTGCCCCCAGCCCTCTGTTTCCATGTGCAGACCCCTATTCCCTCCCTCCTGGCTTGTCTGTTCCATTGTAATGCCCCTGATCTGTCCCTCCGCCATTTATGGTCTGTTATGCTGCAGCTTTCTCTCCTGTCTGTCCATTATGGTCAGCTAGCTACCATTGCCTCTTTCCCCTCTGTTCTCTGCTGTCCATGTGCATGGTCCTGTCCCCTCCCTATTGCTTTCTATGGATTGTTGTGCTGCACTCCCGTCCCGCATGCGCTGTGTGGTGTATTGTGCTGCTGCAAACCCTGATGCCTGCCCTGTATGGTCAGTTTGGTGCACCTCTCCATGTCCCTCCTGTCCTCTGTTATCCGAGTCCATGTCCCTACCCCAACTCCTCCTGCCTACCATGATCCAATGTACCATACTTGCGAACATTTTGAACTTGGTAAGAGGGAGATTTTGAAAAAATACTGGGGTATTGATTTTCCCCTTTGAGTTACATTGAAAAAGAGGAGATTGTAGACAGGAGACAGATCAAATAAAGCCCATTTGAGCTTAAAAACATTGGACGTTTCCTGGCTGAAACGGGTCTGTTGGCATGTATGGTTGTACTACCACTGCCTCTTCCTTCTGCCCACAAGGGTCTATTATATTGCCACAGCCTCTCTTGCCAGTCCTGTATTGTTGGTTTGTTGCCCCTGCCCCCCTTTCCACTGCCCTCCATAGTCTGTTGTGCTGCCACTGCCCTTCCTGCCTGCCCAATGTGGTAAAATTGTTGCCTCTGCACTCTCCTACCTGCCTTCAATTTTCAGAGTCCGTGCCCCTGGCCTCTGCCTCTCAACAGTATCCCAATGAACAACTAGATTGCTAACATTCTATATTTATTACAAAAGTGTGGAACGCCTGACGTCATCTTGATGTAATCAAAACTGTAATACCTAGAGTATTTCCTTTAGAAATTACATATATGAGAGGGTCTTATTTGCATCAAAATTATGGTTAGTGCTCTAAAAAACTAAAATGAGGACATATTTTCTGAGTTTTCAAAGAGCGACAAAGAACTTTAACATTATTTGTAATCTTTATGTTTTTTTATCCAGTTGACCACTAGATTAAATGTTGCACCTAGGGGAGAGGATGTGGAGTTACTTCCAGAGCTGCAGACTTTGCAACTGGGGAACCAGGTTGGAGTTTCTGCTTCAGCTCAACATTCTGTGATTCTGGTCAATTCACTTGATCTCCCCATGTCTACAACCAAAATGAATTTGATCTTGTGTGATGTAACCAATGCTCATGTAAAGCACTCCAATACCTGACAAGTCTGCACTATATAAAACTTCAAATACACAAAAAATAAGTGTTTGCACACTTCTGTCATTGGGCTACATGTGGGCTACATTTGGGTGATATTTGTGCTGCATTTGGGCTCTTTTGTCTCTTGTGGCCATCTTGGGAGATTTATTTGTTATGAAGTTTTAAGTGTTACCAGTTTATTCCAACTTTTGTCATAAGTAAGACAGTAAGCTCTCTAGTTGTTCTGAAGAACACTCTGGGACATTCTGTCATCGGGCTATACTTGGGCTACATCTGGGTGATATTTGGGCTACACTTGGGCTCTTTTGTCTCTGGTGGCCATCTTGGGAGATTTATTTGTTATGAAGTTTCCTAATTTCCTCATTTACTGCAGTGGGAATACTTTCAGTTTTTTATTTTGGTTCCAGCAAGAAGGCATTCAGATGTGTCACACATTTGCCATAAATTCTGAATGTTAGCACTCTAGTTGCTCATTAGATCACTGTAGTAAAGCTACTGCTCACCAGGGAAGTCTGCTGCTGGTATTCAAAGTGCATGTTTCAGTCTGCATGTCAGAATTTGTTTATGAAATAGAAGAGGATTTGAGAAGTCAAAATGTGCCCTAATTTTTCTTTCTGCAGCACTAATCATAATTTCTATGGCAAAATTAACCCCCTCATTTTGTTCCTTTGTAAATTAAATGTTTTAAGTGTCACCACTTTATTCCAATCAAGATGGCTTCAGGTGTGCCATACTTTTGTCATAAGTAAGACTGTTAGCGCTCTAGTTGTTCGTTAGAACACTCTGGGATATTCTGTCATTGGGCTATACTTGGGCTACATCTTGGTGATATTTGGGCTACATTTTGGCTCTTTTGTCTCTGGTGGCCATTTTGGGAGACTTATTTGTTATGATGTTTCCTAATATCCTCACTTACTACAGTCTCCTCAGTAGGAAAAACTTTCAGTTTTTTACTTTGATTCCATTAAGAAGGCATTCAGATGTGTCACACATTTACCATAAATTCAGAATGTTAGCACACTAGTTGCTTATTAGATCACTGTAGTAAAGCTACTGCTCACCAGGGAAGTCTGCTGCTGGTATTGAAAGTGCATGTTTCAGTCTGCATGTCAGAATATTTTAATGAAATAGAAGAGGATTTGAGAAGTCACTCAAAATGTGCCCTAATCTTTCTTTCTGCAGCACTAATCATACTTTCTATGGCAAAATGAACCCCCTCATTTTGTTCCTTTTTAAATTAAATGTTTTAAGAGTTACCACTTTATTCCAACCAAGATGGCTTCAGTTGTGCCATACGTTTGTTATAAGTAGGACTGTTAGCGCTATAGTTGTTCTTTAGAACACTCTGGGAAGCTGCAGTAGAACACAAAGGAATCAACTGACAGTCTCTGCACTTGTTGGATGTACATGTTTTATTGAGAATGTCAGACTTCATTCTCACGTGACTGAGAAAGATAATGTGAATTTACAGAAAATATGCTCTCAGTTTAGCTTATAGATCACCTTCCAAACCTCTGTGGGAAAAGCATGAGAAAATAGTTTTCTCTCAAACATGATTCATGATATCACATCAGAAGGCTTTTTCACAATGTAAAATCACCTTAGAACACACCACAATACCTAAAATGAGTATGGTACCATCAACAAATGATTTATAATGTAACTAAAATCTTCAAACCTTCTATTAACTGCAATGCTTTTTAATGAGGTGCTATCACGTATATTGGTCCCAAGATGGCTGCCAACACTTCTTGGATGAAGTGCTGACAGCCAATCAGATCTCACGATGAGATGTGTAGTTAGGCTCCTCCCCGAAAAATATATGTGATTTTACTTTTGATTTTCTCAGGAACTACTGAACAGATTGACACCATATATGCAAAAGGCACATGCCTGACCTGAAGACTACCTCTTTACCAAATTTCAAGTAATTTTGTTCAGCCGTTCGGTCTGTACCTTCGACTAAAGGTCCTATGGGAAAATGCATGGGGAAAACATGTTTTGGGACCCTCCTTTTTTCTCAGCCCCCGCTTGACGAATCACCCCGAGACTTTCAGGGTAGGAGCTGAGCGGAGCGCCCCATTAGTTTTGAAAATTTCACGAAGATAAGTGAACCGGCGCCAAAGTTATTCAAAATAGAATTTTCAGATTTCCTATGGGAACTCGGTCCTAACTATAACTATCTACTGGCGACGCCAGTAGATAATATTGTACTTACCAACACAGCAGCACCTGCTCTGGAACTTCTTTCCTGAGGAAGAAAAGACTGAAAGAGAAAAAGACAATTATTTAATCACTGCATTGAGTCAGTAGAAAAGACATCTTTAAGATGAGAATATGAAGACGTAAAACTTATAAATAAGAGAGAGGCAAGATTCCACACAAGTCAAGGTAAACCACACTTCACTAGAAGTTAGCAAATACAGAATAAAGAATTTGAGGTTTCCCCCCTTTAGGAATTCAGAGCTGTAATAATTTTGTGTTTATTGTTGCAGGTGCGGATAGATCCTTCTTGGGTAGTATCCAGTGAAGACACCGGTGTGGCAGTCTCTCTTTTTGTCCCATTCCCCTTTCCCCCCTGCTTCTGATATCGGAGAGATTCTGGTTTAGAGGCATAGGGGAGTTGGGAAACATTCATCGGGTTACTTCCGCCATTCAGTTCCTGTGGAAGAACCTTGATCAGGTATTTGGCTTGACACACAGATCTGGGTTGAATCCATCATCGGTCTTTGGCTCACTTCGCCTCCCCAGTTCAGACCCAGCCATATGCAAATTAGTCTTGACACTGTCCCTTATGGGAACAGTCCATCCTGAACTGCCAAGCCAGGTCTTCACTGGACCGGAAACACACATCCTGGGACCAGTTTTGGGGCAACACCACTCATCAGCCAGGCTAGCTTGAATCTAGTGGCAAAGTGAGCAAGGGACCTATGTGTGTGCATACCTTGCTAACTTAGGGCGAACAAAGCAAACACAAGGAGATAATGGACGGAATGCTAAAACTTTTCATACACTCATTCCTTGTCACAGATCTAGGATGAATCCATCATTGTTCTTTAGCTCACTTCACCACCCCAGTTCAGACCCAGCCATATGCAAATCTATCTTGACCCTGTTCTTCATGGTTACAGTACAGCCCAATCTACCAAGTCAGGTCTTCTCTGGACCGGAAACAAGGGACCCAAATCTGGGCAAACAGAAGGAGATAATGGGCGGTGTGCTGAATCTTTTCATACACTCAACCCTAGTCACAGATGATTAGAGTTTCTCAGTGTGCACCAAGAATACAATGAGAATCCAGTCTGATCATTATTTCAATTGCAGTGTCCACAGAGAGGGCCGCTGGCAGTCAAGTCCAGTCGTCCTTTGTGATGTTGGACTTCTCTGTTGCAGATTGGTGAATACCCGGAAGGGCTCTTTTTGGATGGGTTTCAGCTAAGCCTGGGCAAAGCACTACGCTACGCTCGCGTAGTTTGCAAAGTTTGCGCTACTTCGACACTACTCGAATTGCAGGTAGCACAGTGCAAACACGCGTAGCATAGTGTTGCGTAGTGCAGCGGTCATTTTTTGCTCACTCGCGGTCCTCAACGTCAAGTTGGCGACCGCGAGCAAGCAAAATGACATCCCGGCGACACTTTTTCCTCGTTCGCGATCAGCAACATCAAGTTGGCGATCGCGAGCATGGAAAATAAACCTCCCGGCGAGATTCTCAATGCGAGGAGGTCAGGTTTCTCATTGCGAGTGCTCACGTATGCTCGCGACCGCTCGCGATGAGAAACTACCAGTCCGCGTTGAGAAAGCTGCAGCTCGAGTAAAAATCTACTCGAGCAGCAGAAAACTACAGCTCGCACTGTGCAAGATGCCGTTTTCAATGATTGCACAGTGCCGGTTGCTTGTCCACACTGTTCAATCATTGAAAACGACATCTTGCACAGTGCGAACAGGGTACTATGCAGTTCGCAAAGTGCTACGCGTAGCTCGCGTAGTGCGAAGTGCGCTTTGCGTAGCTTCGCGTAGTGCTACTTCGCGAACTACGCCCAGGGTTAGTTTTAGCATTGAAAAATGTGGGCTACCGGAGTGGTCAGGAGGAGCCGGAGGTTTTACAAGTACCGATAGGCACTGTGGTTCTGTTTGAGGAGTTGTTTTGATGCCGCATTTATTGAACTGATAATACCTTGATATTACCAGCTCCTTGGTTGCTGCTGATGCCAGTGTATTTAATGTTGGTTCAATGGTTTGTTTGCCTTGGGGGGATTAATTCAATAGATATTATATCACTGGATTCCAAATTGCGCAGTTAGGTAATAAATTTGAACACTTTAAGGATGTTCCCTCAGTTCAGGATGTTGTGTGTCCCTCGGATAGAATATTCCAGAATAAATAGCAATTTAGGTGTTGAGTATAGAGTGGTCGGATCCTGGCCGGGGGCCATATAGTTGCTCTTATCCATTGTCTGAGGTAGATCGATCCTCCTTTGATTGAAAATTACTTGTTGTGTGTGTCCCTCTTGATTGCAGTGCTCGAAGTTGATAAGTTACCTTATTGGAGACTTTTTTACACATCTTTTAAGTATCTGGAGGATCTTCTTGCCACCTGGCCTAAATTGATCTTTATGCTGCTCTGTGACCACCTTTCTTTTTCTGATCTGAGTCATGTTTACCGTGTTTATGAGGATTGTGGGAACTTCAGAGTTGGTCCCTGAGTGGTTTGGTGATAATAATACTGGCTCAGAGGCCTTTTTTGATTAATCTAGTGTCAGGGGTTGGGGTTTCTTTGACGGAGCCTCCCTCTGGTGCCCAAATGTTTTCCTAGATTCTATATAGTGGCATAATACCGGTGTTGCTTTATGTGTCAGCTCAGCTAAAATCTTTTGAGATGATTGTTGTGACAGAAAAAAGCTGCTGTAAATGCTTGCAGTATGTATCGAGCTGGATCATGTGCTGCTTTTGTGGGCTGGAAGGAAGTCACTGATTATATTTGATGTTGCAGCGCTGCATTTGTTGCACTGTTTTCGCAGACTTTATTTTCCCTTTTACTCAGGAGTTGTTTTGTGATGATTTGTTCATTGTTCCTTTTCCTTGACCCGCATTGCCAATGCCCAATGTTGACAATGTCTTTAGTGGAATCAGTGGTTCTATATTTGAGATGATTTGGTCGTTGTTGACCAAAATGACTTGTGGGGGATTCTTTCAGCTTGGTTGGCGGGTAGTGGGACAACTGGTGAAGCGTCTTGCAATGGAATGTCAGCGTTTGCGACTAAGACCTTGTTTTCTATGTTGTTTTGTCACTTTAGCCTGTGGTCGTTAAGGACTGTCCGGGAAGTGAAGTCGGTTGGATGTAGCTGCAGAAAGTGAGGTTGGTCCTGCAATCATACTGGTAATTTCCTGATTTCTGTCAGGACAGTTGATAGAAACTGGGGAAGGGCAGACAGATTATCAATTATTGGAGAGCAGCAACAAACTGACGATACCATTTTAACGTGCAATTGTGTTTTTTTCATTAGATTATTAAGGACTTTCAATTAGTTACCTATCACTGCCGTATATACTGCGAGGGTATTTAAGAGATTAACTTGTAGATTGAATTTATCCAAATGATAATTTAATGCTGATACCGTAGATTGCAAGGTTAACAGAAGTTGGTGCCATGGGTTATTGAGCTCAATCACGGCCTGCTCACGAACTTTATGTGTGGTGACAATACTGTTGAAATCTGTCTTAAAAAAGGATGAATCTAATAGGAGTGACTGTTGGGCTCTCCTTGCTTAGTTTTAAGATGGTCGTAATGAATCAAGGGTGGGGATGTTGTTGGGGATTATAATTTGATATTACCTGATGAGATCCTGATCCAATGTGCTGCTTGAGGATTGAAAGTGTTCTTGTTTCTAGCTGGTTCTATGTTGTTAATGTGTAAATTAGTTTCCTGTTGCAGGAGTGGCCTCAGGTTAATAGAAGACTCATTGCTTGAGATGGTAATTGGCAAAGAGCTTAGTTCCTTGTATAAGAGACGATTTTGGGGTCTCCGGGCTGCAGCACTCGCCGCTCATTTTTATTAACCTCCCCACTCCTTGCTCTCTGCTCAGTGTTCATGCTCTTTGTCATTTCTGAGTTCCAATAACTGCCTGAAATCAGAAGTCACACACTTAAAGCAAGTAGTCGCATGCCTCCGATCATTACCTGAATTTCGAGCTGTGGAGTTCACATTGTGTAGATGGACCTTATGCTATTGTTTTTCTAAATAGTCTGTTCTATGATAAGACTGGTGAAAAATCCCTTATATACCACTGAGCAATTTCACAGCACTCCGCAGCATCTTCATATTCACCCTCATCCTTTCCCAGCCACAAATGTGAGCTCGGCACTTCACTCTTGACTCAGTGAAAACCATGACTTCTGTGGGATGGCTGAAACCTCTTTGTTGAGCTATTGCATATAATTGCCCTTCCTAGTTATTTCAAGGCAAGTGGAAGAAAGAGGGTTTCTTTTGCAGTAACCCACCCACTTTTTTTCCAGACTACTGATGTACTTTGACTTGATGTGCCCTGGGACCCTGCCAATTAGGTTCTCAGGGCCTGTGTTCTTTCCCCAAAACTAACCCAATTGGCATCTCTAGCCGCAGGTCAGCCCCTGGTAAATCATGTACCCAGGTCACTGTGATCAGGGAAGACCTCTAAGGGCTGCAGCACTTATTGTGCCATCCTTAGATGCCCGTAGCTTTACACACACACACTGCCTGTGTGTCATGCCTACAACCCAATGCCTTGGCACAGATCAGTCACCTCTCTAGCTAGGTGCCCTACACCAGTGGGGATGGTACAGGAGCATGGGCTCAGTAACACTACAGTGTCCATTCTTAGACATTGTAAGTCTTGTGCTGCCATTAAGAGTTTATGGTGCTGGTAGTTTGTCATTATGAACTCCACAGCACCATAATGGCTACACTGAAAACCGGGAAGTTTGATATCAAACTTCTCAGCACATTAAACCCACACTGATGCAAGTGTGAGATTTATTGAAAAATGCACACAGAGGGCACCTTAGAGATGCCCACTGAAAAACGACTAGCCTCTGGTGGGTTCCCTGACTGGTACACACCAGTCTGCCACCACAAGACATGTTTCTGTACCACTGGGGTGGGAGCCTCCGCTCCCTGAGCCCAGAAATAAAGCCTCTCCTTGGTGGAGGTGTCAACACCTCCCCAGGCCAGGAAGAGCCATCTGTGGCAGGGGAGCTTCAAAGGCTTGGCAGCCTTTGTAATGTGATCCCCAGCCTCTCCTGCTATCAGGAGCAGGCTTCTTGCCCGTCTCCCCTCATTTTCAGCAGGAAAACATGCGGGAAAAACTAGCCAGCCCAGAAGGTGTACCCACCTCTGCCAACTCCACCCCTCAGGTGGTGGAGGCGAGGTGAAGCCCTCGCTTCAGTCCCCGCCATTTTACAGGCATTCCCCAATCAGGATTAGGGATTGTGCTCACTCCCCCACGTGGCTACTGTCCTCAAGAACCCTACAACACCCACTAAATACATTATTTAGGGGGAAGCCCTGAACCAAGAAAGCAGATTCCCCCAACCTAAGAAGAAAAAAGACGAAAGAAGACGCCCAGCAGAGGAGACTGCAGAGAACAACTGACTTGGCCCCAGCCCTACTGGCCAGTCTGCAGATTCCAAAGAACCTGCGCCAAAAATAAACTTGTCCTGTAGCCGGTGACCTCCAGAAGCCAGTAAGTCAAAACAATGTGTATATACAATTACAATTCAAACTGTTTACAAACTGCATTACTGCGGTAAAGTATTTATTGCTTACCTGTGCCAGGCTTGCTAGGTTCTAGAAAATAAAATAACTAAAGGAATATTTTTGATACAAAAACAATTGGTCTGAAGTTCAGTCTTTGAGTGTGTGAATTCGTTTGCTGACTGAGTGTGTACAACAAATGCTTAACACTGTCCTCTGATACTGCCTTACTGCTCGACCACACTACCACAAATGGAGAGTGAGATGCTATCTAACTTTACTTGTGCCTACCTTTGGGGTTCCACTGGACTCTGTGCACACTATACCTCACTTTGGCATAGTATATACAGAGTCAGCATCCTACAGCAAGGCAAAGCAGTGATACATACATAAACAAGAGTGCCCTGGCGTCCCATAACTTTGTGTGTTTTGTTTTTAAGAAAAGCACCTGCTTGATATAATGTATGATATTTTGCACATTTATGAATTTAGTGGACAAACTTCTATTTTTTGGTGTTAAACAGGAAAAAGAAGTAACTACTCCTCCAGTGGATGAATTTTCAAAGTGAAGAATCAGGAAATCCAGATTAATTCCCGGCAGCACAGCTTGAGCGAAGTGCGTGAACTTCGGCAACTACTTTACTTCACTTAGCCTTCTTTCCCTTGCCCATCCTATTTCAGAGCACCTTGAAGTAATTCTGTTGGGATTGTGCGCTATACAAAATAATCTCTTGCATGCTGTTTAACAGAAAACAATTTATAATTACAATTTGTAATAACAACTTTGGTCAAGCACAAGACAGCTGGCTCTTAATATTATCAGTAGAGTGGGTGTGATTTATGTACGTTTAAAAGCTTGTAATACATGCCACTCGGTGCAGTGATATGTTCACATATATGGGGGCCTCCAATCCTAGTATAAAAGGTTGCCTCTAATTTCCTTATTACACTTTATCTGTGATATCTTCAGACATTTTTGAGTTGTACATCATAATGCCTGCTGCCAGATCCAGCAGCCAAGGTGAAAAGCAGGCCAGGTAGCATAATTATGAGAAACGTTTTTGAACAGTGATAAGCAGAAATGACCTATTTATGGCAACATGTTTATCATAGGCACTCTTTTGGCCTTTATAGAAAATACAGAAGCTCTCAGGCTTTGACATATTCTCAGCTGCAGCAAAATCTGACTTACATTAAATGATTATTTTTTGGGGAAAAAATGCTTTTTGCTTTTTGGTGTCTTTAATTTAGCACCACATGTTCTGCTTTTATTCTTCATGTCTTTCATTTGAAACAACAAGATACTAGGATTTATGCGGTTTTGTTGAAGACCGAGGGTGTGACCATGCTTTGCAAGGAATAAAACACCCTTGACCATAATTTAAGAAGATATTGTATGTCACCTCGGAGTTTATTGCATATATGCAAACATAAATGTTTCAAAAAGTTATAGTAATAAATATTTTGAATTAAGAAAAATCTTTTTTTATATAGGACCCCACATGCTCAATTTACACTAAAAATATCTGGATGGCTCGGTTTGTGCTTTGGCTAGTAGGGTTATACCATTGATGCCCCCTAGGATCCGCTTTCCTTTTGCTTTGCCTGCTTTACCTTCATCTGCCTTTTTATCTTCATAATTTGAACAGAATGTGTATTTTCCTCTTTCCTCCATAAGTAGATGGATTGCAATGGATTCATTTCTTCATGGGTGGACGACAGAAACCTGATCCCCCTGGATTGCTACAGATTTGCAGTGATTGGCCCTGAATCACAGAACTAACTTAAGACCAAATCCTAAACTTACTACCATTTTGGTATTCACAGAATGCACTTACTACTTCTGGTATTCACAGAATGCACTTACTACTTTTGGCATTCACAGAATGAACATCCTACTTTTGCTATTCACAGAATGGACTTACGACTACTAACTTTACGTCTGCACTCGGGCCGGAATTTCCGCCCCCGAAGCGGAAATTCCGCACCCGGAGCTGGAAGTCCACTTCCGGGCCGGAAACTCCAATTTCGGGCCGGAAGCTCTGCTTTCGGGCCGGAAGCTCTGCATGCGGTGTTCCTAGGCAGTACCCATGACAGCTTCATATTCCGCATCTCACCATAAAGCTACATACATGGCCCAACAGATACTGCATGTAATACAGTATAGATCATGTCCTGTGCAAATCAAAGAGGGAAATGTAACCAACTGCCCTTTCTCCACTCCTCAGGTGACGCTGGGTATGCACTCACCCCACATCTCCTCACCCCTTACAGGCGTGCAAACACAGTACCACAGCGTATGTACAATAGGGCACACATACGGACTCGAGCCATCATAGAGCGCACTTTCGGTCTGTTGAAGTCGCGATTCAGATGTCTTGACCGTACAGGGGGTGTGCTGCTGTACTCCCCAGAAGTCGTGTGCAAGATCATATTAGCCTGTTGTGTTTTGCACAACATTGCCTTAACGCATGGCTTACACATACCGCTGGAACCTCGGCTAGCTCTGAATCTGGGAAACCGGGCCATTGCATATAACCGAGGTCAGGGCATACAAGTCCGTGAGCAGCTCGTTGCCACGTTTTTCACATGAGCAACCTGTAGTGTCATGGACCAAATGTGGTTTGCTGTCTGTTGCCAATGATGAAACTTGGATATACACAACTGTGTCAATAAATTCCTTCCTGAGACGACTTTGCAAGCCACACTAACTGCATGTAAATCACAGCTGTTGACAATAGTCAAACGGTTGAGCGTGCTTCAGCTCATGTGCCCATGTCAGTGATCAGTGTAGTGGATGTCCCTAAAGAATCTGACGCAGATGGAAAACGATACATGTTCTGAGAGACCTAGCTGGACCTCATGATGATGGGCCACTTAATCAGAAAAGGCCATAACCATTGCATTTTCGGGCCTGTGCCCTCAACAGATGTGACTCCCCCACAAATGATGTGCCCACAATGTGAGTGATGTCATAGGTGAATCAGACACCATGTGTCTGTGATATATTTACACTGCTCCACCCCAATGTTACGTAACACATCACACAACTCTGGTAATGAGCACCCAATATGGACTACATGTACCATAATGCAAAGTAGGAAAAACTGAAACTGGGGTTTGATGTTGTGTCTGCCCCCCCCGTCCATGCAGAAATGTCATTAAATGGTCTCTTCCCCCTTTTGCTACATATTTATAATTCTCACCTGCACTGTCATTTCATTTGTATCCACAACAGAACAGCAGGATGGCAGTGGATTTGATTTCTGATTGTGGATGGATCAGGATGAATACAAAATGGCTGCCCACTATTTCCTGTAATGTATTTCCTGCCTCCCACTCCCTGTAAAACATTTCCTGTATGAAATAATGTGTTCCGGGTCATTTTCGGAGTTTACGGCCCGAAATCGGAAGTCCCGGTTTCGGAGCGTAATGCGCGTGTGCAGACCCTCCGCTCCGGAACCGGAAACTGCGTATACGGGCCGTAAACTCCGACAATGACCCGGAACACATTATTTCATACAGGAAATGTTTTACAGGAAGTAGAAGGCAGGAAATACATCACAGGAAATAGTTGGCAGCCATTTTGTGTTCATTCTGAGTCATCCTCTATCACAGATCAGATCCTCTGACATCCTGCTGCTCACATCATTGTTATTTGCCCCATAATGGCTGAGGGTTACGAAGAGAAAGTACCCCCTTTCACTGAAAGGGAATTAGACATCTTGGCTGAGGTGGTGCTGGCCAAATATCCTCAGCTATATGGGGACCCAGAACACCAGCTGATCAATGCAGCCCGGGCCAGGTTATAGGCCAACATCGGGGAGCACTGCAGTGCAGTGGGAGTCCACACCAGGAGTGCTAGGGCATGCCACAAGCGCTGGGAGGACCTAAAACGCTGGTCCCGGCACAAGGCTGAGGAGCCGATGGGCCAGTCTTCCCAGCACATGGGCATCATCCTCGTGTCTCCCCACTGTACAGGAGGGTCCTGCGAGCAGCTTGGCTAACCCTCCATGCTCAGCTGGAGGAGCATGAGCAGCAAGGACATGGTAAGTGCATCAATGCAATATGTGTCTGAGAGTATGATGTGAGTGAAACAGTGCTGTACCATTGTGTGTCCCATGACTCCATTCACAGATTCCGTGTCCATGCAGCAGTCACCAAGATTAAAAAGGCACACTGTGGCATATGGACTGTACAGGGCAGAGTGCATTTTGGGAGTTGTAGTTTCTTCATGACAACTGGCTAAATGAGCCACAATTGTGCATTCATACTGAAATCTGTGCTTCTAGCACCACTACAATTGGAACTAGGAAATCATAACTGATGTGTGCATTGGATGAGCAATGGTACAGACACTGTCCAGTGTGCACATGGCAGGCCAAAGGGTATTGGATGATGTGACTTGCATTGCATTTGTAGAGTTTGGGTTCCAATTGAGACAGATCATCATGTGCCATGGAGTCAAGACTAGGCCTGGGCGGTAAATTCCGTTCCGCTCGCGGAATTTGCAGAATTTCGGTAATTTCGCGTTCCGCAGAGAACGCGAAATTGCCCAAAATTCTGCTTTCCGCGATTTCGCTAAATTTTTTCTTGTTCGCGTTCTCAAAATGCGTGTTCGCGAGATATTTCTCCCCGAGCACGCAAACAGCAACTGTGAACAGGAAAAAAGCATCGCGAACAAGCAATTCCGCGTGTTCGCGGAATTTCTGCATGTTCGCGGAGATTTTTTACCGTTTCGCGGAGATTTGCGTAACGGGATTACGCAAATTCCGCCCACCCCTAGTCAAGACAGACTTTGACATCCTTGCATCACTCTTAAGTGCTTCTAAATTTGCAAGGTGTGTCCACTGACAGATGTCTCACCCTCAGTGGCCTGTACAACATTTCACATGTACAGGTAGCTGTCACAACAATCCCCCACTGTTCAGCGGTGTACTGCACTACCTTATCAGTCACCAAAGCCAATATGTGCCACTGGATTGTCAGATCATGTATGGGGATAGCAAAAGGCTAGACTCACAATGTAGCTAAAGAAATAGCCCAGACCCTCTGTGGATGTGTGACCCACATTCGGCACTTGTCTTGTCCCCTACAATGCTACAAAGCAGATGACACGTGTCCAGACGTTAATAGCTGCGACTCCATATCAATGACCAAATTCAAAGAAATCAGGACTCTTCATGTTCTCCTTTGGTGGACTGCTTTTGGAACCTGCACATGTAGCAGTGACAGGATACACATATCACCAGAATGCCAAGGTTGAGGGTTGGCCAATACAGTTGTGTAAGCCACAAACATTCACGTGAGATGTCAATGTCAGACTCAATTCGGTAAATGACAGTGAACATACACGTAATGTGAGTTCCAAGACACTGACAACTGTAGAGTGTGATCAGAGGAAAATAAAGTCTGACCTTGGCTCCTCTATGTATGTGTCTCGTCCTGCATGAAACAACCATACCATTAGGATTTTTATTACATTTCAGCAGGCACAGCTGGTGAAATGGAAGGGCAGCAGCACCAGGTCCGGAGTGCGAGGCCATCAGTGCAGCGGCGGCTACACCCTCTTTCCACCAGCGAGGAAGAAGAGGATGAGGAGGGACCCTCAACATCAAGAGGCAAGGGGATTGCGCCCACCCGGACTGACAAGGGACACCCTGATGCTGGTGCTTCCTCCCGGTTGGAGGCTGCAGACATTGAAGGAGGGGGAGAACCCCACACCTCTGCCCATGATGTGGTGGAGAGCTACTCTCCCAAGACTCTTCACCTGTGGGCCCTGAAGAAGTGTCCCTGGGGCAGGCCAACACACAATCTGGGCCTGCCATCAGCCCCTCCCTACCGCTAGAGTCCCCCATTCCATCGGGGGCTCCAGCTGCATCCCCTGCAACCAGTCCCCCTCATCGTAGCTGCCAGCTCGCCGACAACATTGGCTCCCGACCTGAGGCACCACATCCCTCCTGTCCCCCTCAGGCCCCTCGCGGTGTTGTTCCTCCTGTGGCTGTGCCAGTGGACGTGATGTGGATGTGTGAGGGTCAGCCAGACATGTCCGCTCGCATCATGCTGCAAGTGTGTATGGAGGTACGCATGATGCGAGAGGACATTGTCCGATCTCTGGCCACCCTCACCACCAGCATCAATTCAATGGCCACAGTCATGTCGTCTCTTGACTCCCAAATCCCTTCCCATACCACCGTCAATGTCTCCCCCTGTCCGTTGCCCCACACTGTTTCCCCCGTACTCCTCGTGTGTCACGTACACAAGTGGTGCCTGTTTCTGCACCCGCCAGCCGTGTGCCTGCATCGGACTCAGAGGATCTGGACATTGTGGTACTAGAGGATGACCAGAAGGACACTTGACTTTTGACGGAGACGTTGTTGTGAACTATCATTTCATTTCCCCCTTGTAAATAGACTGTTTTCCCTGACGCTCCCTGTCGTGTTATATTTTTGTTGTCCCACCCCATTCCAAGTTCCCTTCTCCCTCTGCATTAAGATCATCATTTGTTTTCCTTCCAAACGGACGGTTGTTCTTCTGTACCTTCATAAATATCAATGAGGAATTCTAATCACTTTAACTTGTTTGACTTCATTTTGAATGTCTGGTTCAGAATATGGACACATATTTGGTGAGTCATCTGCTATGCACATAATGGCTTGTTGCAATGATGGGTTCCATTTTTAACTGTGTCACACACACATACCTCCTCACATCTCTAGGCCACCTACATCATTACACAGGACATGATACACAACAGAATCTTAGTTTTGTAGGTCTTTATTTGTTCATCACACATATTCATGTGGTTAATTTGTCTTGGGGTTCCTGTCACTGGCGATCGTGCTTGCGACATCGCAATTTTGGGGGTGATGACCGCTCGGAGGGGTCAGGTCTGGCTCGTTGCCTACGTGGAGGTGGGTATTGTCCTTGGGACTGTGCAGGGTGATCTACATGTGCTGGGGCAGATGGTGTATGCACATTGGATGTTTGTGCCTTGACAAGGGCTGGTTGTGCACGTGGTGGTAGTGCCTGTACAGGGGTTGGTGGTGGTTGTGCAGGTGGTGTTAGTGCCTGTACAGGGGTTGGTGGTGGTTGTGCAGGTGGTGGCAGTGCCGTTACAGGGGTTGGTGGTGGTTATGCAGGTGGTGGCAGTGCCTGTACAGGGGTTGTTGGTGGTTGTGCAGGTGGTGGCAGTGCCTGTACAGGGATTGGTGGTGGTTGTGCAGGTGTCAGGAGTGCCTGTACAGGGGTTGGTGGTGGTTGTGCAGGTGGCGGGAGTGCCTGTACAGTGGTTGGTGGTGGGAGTGCCAGTTCAGCCCGCCGGTGTGGTTGTGTACCTTTGCTGTGGTGCTGTGCAGTTGGTGGTACAGGTGTGAGGATGTGCTGTCCTCTGGGCAGATATGATGGCTCCCCTCCCTGCGTTGACCGTGAAGGGAGACTTTGGATCACTTTCAGCATGTATTTTAATCCTGCACTCACTTGGCATACATTTTGTGTCATCCTTTCATTAGCCACCAGGGTCTGAACTTGCATGGGTTCAAATGCAATATGTGAGCATATTGTGATGCAGGACAACAGTGTTGTACAACACATACAACATATGGTGGAGGTGAAAGGCACATTTAATGAGCATTCAGCCTGATTTATTCTTGGGTTTACTTCCCTTGGCCCAGCACCGGAACAATGTGTGGGCCCTGAACAGATGTCACAGTCAAACTTGTAGCAGAAGTCAGTGTGTGACTTTGATTCTGGGAGGACCTCGTTGTACCTACAATGATAAGTGTGTTTTGCAACTTTACATTTCTGCAGCCACATGTGATGCACTAAAATTCTGGCACAAAGGATGAGCACAAGCAGTTGTGGGCACCAGCATTGCTGAAGTGTGTCATACTTAATATTATGAGTGATCCCACATATAACTTAGAATGGGCCCACTACCTAGATGCAACCTATATCACAATGACATATCTACGAATCATGATGTGAGGTCCACTATCGTGTTTTGTTGATGGCCAACAAAAAAGCCAGCCAATGTAAGTGGTACATGACCAGCTGTGTGGACTGGGCATTTGATCTATATTGGAAACATTTGAAGTTGGACACTGTCAATACTACTGACCCTGGTATCTCACTTCTTGTTCATCATTGCCATATTTGTGCAAATTGGATTTCTTGATTAGGTCTACAGACACTATTACAACATAGTGGGGACACCCTTTTGACTAGTTGTGGCACTCGATTACAGGATTGGATTCCCAGGTCTGGGACTATTGCTGAAACATGTCATGTTCCACAATTACAATAGTATGATGAGCCAAGACATTTTATATTTTGTCTTTCGCTGTTCACAACTATCATTTGCTAAAGGTGGATGTCCATTGACAACTCCAATAGTAAAGAAGCTATTTTTTCATCTCTGGTTGACTTTCATATGTGGGCACTATATGTCCCTCTGTCACTCCTGACAATGTATGCATTTTGACCATCTCCTGCCCACTTTGACTTACCAGTTGGTGAAGGTGGTATGCCTTTCTCTGTACGATGTCGATTCCTCCCAGTAGATGCAGGGACCTCTGCTACTGCAGTTGTCTGTGCTCTTGCTTAATGTGTCAATGGGTGAGAAGAGAGAAAAGTAACCAAATGGTAAATGTGCTTGTGGAACTTTTCAGGGATTTCCCCATTTCTCCTGCATGCTAACAGTGTTGTGCAGTACTGCCGCAGACTGGGCAGGTAGGAGCAGTGGTGCGTTGGGGATGAAATGGCATGGCAGGGTAGGAAATGTACAACAGAATAGGTGTATGACTATTTTGATCTGATGATTCTCTCACCTTCTGCTTTGTGATTTAAGCTGGCACAGGGTGATTTACTTCTTGGATAATTTGTGGCAGGTTTACAAGCCCCTTGGAAAACATTTACACTGCCGTTGCGTCACTTCTGTGACACAGCGGTGGGGTAATACAGGTGACACATTTCGACTTATTCACAACGTGATGCATCTATGGGGATGCGCCATGTTGTGCAGCCCTGCGCAACATTAAACATGCATCAGCTGTGATGTGGGCAGGGTGTGCGTTTCTTTGGTTATGCCTCGTAAAAGTGATGCATAGTAGCCAACGAGATTTCACGGAGTCACTTTTCATAGGGTGCTGCTACGCAAACTTATGCCTGCTTGAAGCACATGTAATGATTGGCACAGAACGTTAGGTGTAGGCGGTCCATGGACATTGTTGAAGTTGCGTCACACTTGCGACACCCCCCTAATGCCATCAGATGCAACACACATCTGTCTATCGCTGCGCCACAGTGCACCGCATTGTAAATGTGACGCATCCGCGGTTGCACAAGAGTTGAATTGCATGTCGCATTGTTACTGGCGCATCCCTGCTGATATTTGTCAATTGCTACTTAGCAGGGTTGTGTATTACGGCAACAGTACAGTGCCCATGTTTTCTAAAGTGGGGGAGGGATTTGCCATTTCCATTGCAAAGGATTGTGGGATTTGTGGCGCTACATACAGAGGGTGACATATGAGTCTCTGACTGACTATAATTTTTATATACACTTTGGACAACTTCCTTATTCACAATGACAGTGCAACACAGACAATCTTTTCAAGCACTTTTTCTTTTCATCCCACTTACCTGGTACCATGTAGCGGACGTCACTAACAGGCAGCCCATGGACCAAGTGGGGGTGTATTGTGGTCAGGATATCCTCCTCCAGTGGGGTGAGACGGATGCAGGTTCCAGAGTATGCAGCAGGGAGGATCCGGTTTAATTCGATTCAGGAGTATTTCTCCTTCACCCTCTGCCTTTCATCCTGCTACTTTTTCTTGATGTCCTGGACTGTGCGCCTCTCCTCCCCCAATGCTGTGACAGCAGTGGCTTATTGCTGCCATAGGGCTGCCTTCTGTGTGCCACTGGTGCAGTAGGGTGGGAGTCCATAGAGGCGTTTGTGGTGCCTCACTATAAACTCCACAAGCATGGTGGTCTCCTCTGCAGTGAAATTCCTCTTTCTCCTCAATAGCTTCATTATTCTCTGGCAGTGTCAGCGTTGTGAACACAAACTCTCTGTGGCCAAACCTGTTCCTTCAATGTGTGCTGCTTTTAAATGTTTTTTGCTGCTGGTCAATTAGTGTTAATTGGCTTCAGCTGGAACATGATGGGGAATGGTAGGCACTTGCAACATCATGGCAAACTGGAGCTGTTGGCTGGGATTGGCTGGAGTGTGTCAGCTGATGCATGGTGGGGGATGGTAGGGACTTGGACAGGTGTTTACCCTTGGCTTAAATGATCAATGGCCACAGTTCATATATTCTGGCCCCAAATCGGAGATTCCGGCCCTGGAGCGGAGTTTTTGGGCCGAGAGCGGAGTTTCCGGCCCGAAATCGGAGCTTCCGGCCCAGAAGCGGACTTCCGGCTCCGGGTGCGGAATTTCCGCTTCAGGGGCGGAAATTCCGGCCCGAGTGCGGACGTAAAGTTAGTAGTCGTAAGTCCATTCTGTGAATAGCAAAAGTAGTAAGTTCATTCTGTGAATGCCAAAAGTAGTAAGTGCATTCCGTGAATACCAAAAGTAGTAAGTGCATTCTATGAATACCAAAATGGTAGTACGTTTAGGATTTGGTCTTAATTTAGTTCTGTTAACTTGGCTGCAAGACTGTTGTTTTTCACTGTCAGTGTTGTCTTATTCACCACCACTGACTTTTCTGCACTGGCTCCCAGTTCCTGGGTGGGTACAGCTCAGTGCATTGTGCCAGGCCCCGCTGATCATGAGGCAAAAGCACTTCCAGTCCATCAAGTTTATTCAGTCATCTTGTGTTATTTGATATGAACACACACACAGTTGTCCAGAGTCTGAAAGGTGTCACACATTACAACACAGCACACAAAGAGGCTGCACTACGTTGTGTGATAGGGAGAGAGCAGGAGAGCACCATTTCAGCTGCTGTGCGCCAGGCACCCACCTTTGTGCCATAGTGCCAGGGTGCGTGTCTGAGTCCAGGACAGGTTTTGTACTGGAAGGGGACCCTTCCAAACCCAAAATGCACTTGAAAGCTTTTCCTACCTTGTATGTGTGATGCACAGTGCAGTACGCATGCAAAGTCAGAAAAGCCACAAAAATGAAAAAAAATCCCCATTTAATGTCCGCTTTACAGCGGCGTTAATTTTGTGCACTAAACCCTGTCTGCCAATGTTAGTAGATAGGGTTTAGCATTGAAAAGCATGGGTGGTTGCATGTGAAGGTCCATGTATCACCCATATAAGACCCATTGACGCAAAGGAAAGAAAGCTGCGTTTCCTGCTGCTTTGTGTTACTTTTTCATTCAAGGCAAGGCTAACACCAATTAGCGCTGATTGTAATCCCCAAAATGGTTTAGCGTTGTGTTACAAAAGCACCATGAACCCGACACTAAGCCTTTGTGAATCTGGGCCCATGTTTGTTCTTTATAATGAAAATCAAGTTACAGCCCACCCATGACTAAATCATTGGAAAATAAACTACAAAACGTAAAATATAAGAAATGTGTGAGCTTCAAGAAAATCTCCACACACATTAGATTGTAAAAGATTGTGAACAATAAACGTGTGTTCAAGATATTAGGATAATTCACAATGCAGAGCAGATTGTTGGAATTGGTTGCACCTTACACGAACTTTAAACAATTGTGCTGCTTTTTATTGAGAGTGCAGCAGCATTTGTGGACATCAGTAGAGTAACCATAGAACACAAGAGAAAGCAACAACAAATCCTATCATAAAACAAAGCAGAGTAAGAACACCCCACAACAAACATCAAAACAGAATGCTACACAGGTACCTCAGTACATCACAATAACAACACAGTGCAATAATGCAACAAAACACAGCAGTACAATAACACTGTGACACATCAACCCGATACGAAAATGCAACACAACATACACAAATAGGATTGTTCCCCATAATCGACCCCATAAATCTCATAAAGCGGTGGAAAAGGCTTTTGGAGCAAGCACTGGTTACCTACCAGGAAGGGCAAGAATTAATGGCATTTAAAAATGTTTTGTGGCTAGATTCATGGAGTGATCAGGCCCACAGAGAAAACAAATACAGCAGTATCAGGAGTGCTGGTGAGGTTCACCTGCACAGCATCCCTCTCAGTTTATTGGCAGGGTTATATAGAAGAGAGGATAGTTCATCTGTGTGCCCTTTCTACAGAAACATCCCTAAGGGAAGCCATGGCTAATTAGAAACTATGCAGCTGCTGCACAATTAACTAATTAGAAATGAGTTGTTCATTACAACCTTTTGCATATTGCCTCTTACAACACATTCTTCTGTCATGAAAATACAAACTTTTAATCAGAACAGTGACATCATTCAAAAGTGAAGGCAAAGGTCTAAGGGTGTTAATTAGCAATGTGGAGGTCATCAATGGCTTGTTGCCCTAACCATCTTAAATTTTTAAGGTTAGGACAGCTGAAAATTAGCCCAGTTTAACAGTCCCACTATGAACACTCTTCAGTTGTATGACATGAAAAAGAATAGTATATAGTACTATAGGTATTTTATATAGCATTGTTATTCCAAGCACTTAACACAGACTATTTGGGCACTCAGTGGATATTTACAAGCCCCTATCGCCAAAGGAGAGTCACTTTTTTTGACGTTCCTGTAGCAAGTGGGGCCCGGCTTATTTACACACAGCGTTAAGCTACTTAACATGGCTTAATGCTGCCTTGTAAATAAGGCCCCCTTTCACTCTATACTTAGGGTGAAAGGGGAATGCAATGGGTGTTGCAGTGGGCATTCCACCTCAACACCCATTGTTCTTTGAGGCTACCCAATATTTACAAGGTATAGGCAGCCCCACAGATGAGACCAGGAAATACCTGGTCTTAAAGTAACGACACAAGGAGAAATGTTTCATTCTGCAGCACACATAGAAACAGAAAATTCCCAGTAAAGACTGAATATGTGCTTGAAGGTGCCCATTATTGCACATAAACAATATCCCCTGCAGAGCAGGCACCCTTGCAAGATGTCACATGGGTGCCTGCACTGGTGCTAGAAGGCTTTTTTACCTCCAGCGCTAGGGGAAATGCAAGGGTGCATCACATTTTTGTAAATACGGCGCATCCCTGCGTTTCAAAAGTGACTGAGCACGGTATTAGCCTTCTTGGCTTAGCAACGTGTTCTGCCACTTTACTAATAAATATGCCTCTCTGTTTACTATCCTTGCACCAATGAATGGCTGAGTTGACCTTGACTGGGATTCAAAACTGTGAAATTCACATTGCACAAACATGAACATAAATGGCTCAACTCACAGAAATATTGTACAGGGAATACCATAAAGGCACTAAATTGAGTAATGGAGCAGTATCCTTATTTACTATGTTCTAGGCCTGGTTTCACATACATTTATGAAGTTGTTTGAAGCGTGATTGACAATATCTGAAGTAAAAAAATGCAAACATTATCAAGGGTTGTAGAACAGAAAGTGCCCCAAGGGTGCAACAGGCATTTGTGCCGGCTTGGAATAACAATGCTATATAAAAAACCTATAGTACTATATATATTCTTTTTTATGTCATACAACTGAAGAGTGTTCATAGTGGGACAGGTGCAGGATCTTTGCCCTTTCCTCCCTTTGTGTGTTGAGCGGTCGTCAGTAGGTAGTTATGGTTAGGACCACGTTTCCATAGGAAGAACATTTTTTGTTTTGCTTATAACTTTGGCATCGTTTGATGAACCTTCATGAATTTTTTCAAACTCATTCTTGGTGCAAATCAGCTCCTATGTGGGAAGTCTGGGGGTGATTAATCAAGGGGGGGGCTGAGAAAAAAGGGGGGTCCCAAAACGTGTTTTCTCCATGTTAATTTCCATAGGAAACTTTAGACAAGGCTACAGGCGAACGGGTGAACGGAATTACCCCAAATTTGGCAGGGAGAAAGGTCTTGGTCTAGAAAGTACACTTTTGTTTATTTGGTGTAAATCTGTTCAGTAGTTTTTGAGAAATATCGACATTTACCGATAACGATATTTGGGAATTCTGCCATCTGATTGGCTGAGGCGTTACGAGCACGAGCTTGCTGCTTATTGGCTGCGAGCGCTGCGAGCGGTTGCAACTAGGAAGTGTTGCCCACCATTTTGTGATTCCGTCGAAGCAAGAAGGGGGGAAAAAGGGCGAAAAAGTGGGGAAGAAGAGGGTAGGAGTACTCTAACCTCTGTGGGATGTTTAGGGTGTGCTATAGATGGGGTGTGAAGCGAAGTATTCACCCCTAGTAGTGTGAAAGTGCTGGGCTACGGAAATTAAGTGAGGTATTGCCTAGAGTCTGATGCTGCTAAGGTGAGCTGGTGCGGGAGTCGGGGATGAAAGCGTGAGTCCAAACTGTGTGTCTTATGCTGTGAAGTCATATGCCGTGGCCGCTGCACTACACCTGTGGAAGTAGTGTCAGCATGTGTTTATGCCTACTATGACGAACTACTGACCCGTACTGGTCTGAAAGTGCTGGGGTACGGAAAATATGTGAGGTATTGTGTACAGTCTCATGGTGCTAGACTGAGCCGCTGCCGAACTCGGCGATGAAAGCGTGAGTCCAAACAGTGTTTCATATGCTGTGAAGTCATGTGCTCTTGCCGCTGTGCCACATCTGTCCAAGTAGTGTCAGAATGTAGTTATACCTACTCGGAGGAAATTTTGTTTCGAACATTGTAACTTGTGTATGGTGCTTAGGGGGTGTTATACAGGGAGTGCGAAGGTAAATTTGTGCGTATCAAATCAATTCGGTATTTGTAAAGTGCAAACTACTCACTCCTATGGGTCTGATGGTACTGGGGGCATAATAAGCTGATCTGCTGACGGACTCGGGGTAAAGCGGTGAACTACTCATCCCTACTGGTCTGAAAGTGCTGAGTACGGAAATGAAGTGAGGTATTGCCTGGAGTGTCATGCTGCTAAATTGAGCTGCTGCTGAACTCGGGTATGAAACCGTGAGCCTATGTTTGCTATGCTGTGAAGTCATGTGCTCTGGGCGCTGTGCCACACTTGTCCAACATGTATATGGTGCTTAGGTGATGTTGTACAGGGAGTGCGAAGGTAAATCAATACGGTATTTGTAAAGCACAGACTACTCACCCCTATGGGGGAGTAGAAGTGGTGATCAAAGCGAGAGCTCTGTGCTGCAAAGTCAGATGGTCTGGCTGCTGCGTCACAGCTGTGTGGAGAATACATTTTGGCAAGGATCTGGAGTTGCCTTTACCTGGCTCTAAAATAGCGGGCCTAAGTTGTCAGTTATAGGGTGGCTCTAAAAAGAGCCCTTGTGTTGATTCGTTGGAGCTACATATAAGTGCGGATGCACAGCTTCAAGTTATTCAGGAAAACTCGATTTCTGTGATCTGTGAAGTGTACTCCATCACTTCTGTAGATTTCAGCCATATCAAAATGTATGTTGTTGTTTTAGATGGACCCCATATTGTGGTCTCTGAGGTATGCTGACACAGCTTTGTTGAGAATCTTCCTAGGTTTTTCAATCTGAGGACAAAATTGTTTTGACCATTTCCACTTCTGTCTTTGGCATATATTGGAATATACACAGACAGTTTCAGGGAAAAGTGACATCAATTGTCCAAAGGTTTCCTTCATAAGCATTTTCAAACCTACCCCAGTCAATGTGCCTAGGTCGTTTCCACCACAGTGCACAATCATGAGGCCAGTGTGTTGGAGATGCAAACAGGTTTTAACCAAAGGCAGCAATTGGTGCCACTTCAATCCTCTCTGTGCAAACCATTTAATGTCCACATTTTGTAAACCTAGGTCTAAGTCAATACCTCTCTGTTCTGCATACCTCTTGCACCGGAAAATATAGCTATGTCCTAAGATCCACACTAGCATTTTGAAGGTATGGCGGGAAGGTATGGAAAGATGTCTGTAGCTCATGCAGTTCCTTGGTAGAATAAGAGATATGTTTAAAGATGGGGAACTACTTTTTATTGCCATTTAAAACGATACGTGATTGGGAGACGAAAAGCATTGTTTTTTAAAAGGAGGGTGCACATTCGTTTTGTGGAAAAGCATCTTTGTGATTGGTTAAGAAAAATAAGTTTCAACGTGGAGTACCTATCATAGGATTAAAGTTGTCAACTCAACCACACCTGCTACTTGCATTTGGAAGGCACTGTTCGAACTTAAAACAATTGTGAACTTTTAACCTGCACATGCCGTTAAATGTTCGAGAAAATGTTGCAAAATAATATGGTTAAGTTTAAAAAGATTGATGAACTTTTAACCTGCACATGTTGTAGAATGTTCTAGAAAGTGTGTTGATAGAATACGTTGCACTTCTGGCTTCTATGTGTTGTTGAATATTTAAAAAAAACTGTTAATACGGAAAATTAAAAAGAAGCCAAGAGAGAGAAGTTTTGAAACCTTAAAGAATCAAGGAACTATTCTAATTTGTTCTTTACATGTATTTATGTGTGGAGCAACACATTATAGACAGAACAGCACCAGGAAGAGGAAGAAGCAGAGAGTGGGGGGACGTGGGGAGATGGGCAGAATGGCAGACAATGGCCAAAATGAAACACACCAACAAGGAGCACAAGTCACACAACTCGCCTACATCACACCAGTGAACGAGCATAGAAGTGAAAACCACGCTGCATTCATAGAGGATGTGTACAAAGGCAGGTAGTTGGTGTTGTGGGATGTCTGCGACCGTGGTCATCATGTATGAGATGCCCAGCACGTGACACATGGGCGAGTTCACTGTCTGTTACGTTGCAAACAGCTGCTCCTCCCTCCCACGAGCTCCCACACTTTTGTACGGTGCGCTGTTGTATCTCGTGCACTCATACGGCACACCATTGTAATGCCTATGTGCGCATGTGCTGCTGCATTCCAACAAGACAATCACAGTGCCGTTTGGAGGTGGTGCATGCCACTTTACAACATCGACTGCTGTGGCCCTTGTGGCAGGCCACACCAGAACACAGAGACACACTTACCACACTTCCTGTACACGGAGATGTCTGAGACACCCCGTTCCCATTGTCAGATAGGCACACCCCTGCACTGACCTGTGTATTCCGGACCAGCACATGCCGGTTGTGCATGCTGGAGGATGCTTGCGTAGCTACATGTCCAGGATCACTGCCAACGCTGAGGTGATAGCACACTGTGATGTTGCAGGGCTGGTGCCTATCATGCATAACAATGACCAGATGGACACACTTGCTCAGATGCGGGTTTGGGGGGCATTGGCGGTCCCGGAGTTGTTCTGAAGAGTCTTGTGGTCCTCATGGGTATCCCTGTAGCATGCTCATTTATTCTATGGCACCTGTGGGTGTTCTGGTGTGGCTCTTGGCTGTGTTCTCTTTCATGGTGCAGGTAGTCGTCCTGCTAAACACCATCAGAAAGCAGGTGTAAAATCCCTGGTGCTAACATGGCTTATCGCCGGAATTTGTTTCGCAGTGCAGTTGGTGTGAAAGTTGTGATGTGATTATTTGCATGTGCAGGACAATATACGAACTGAGCAGTGTATCACGTCAAGATCCAGCACATGACACGCGATTCCCAATCAATATAAATACAATGAGTTTTCGTAAATGATTTTGTGTGTACACTGTAAGTGCAGCCACTACGTCAGTGCAATTCAATACAGGATTTTAGTATTTAGAATAAATCGCAAAGGTGCACCTTGTGTCTTTTTGCACAGGAACGGCTTGTCTGCATTTCATTATCAGCACTTTAATGGAAGTAAAGTTGAGATAAATCTAACACACTATTCAGAAGTTGGTGGACACTGCAGACATCACCAGTATTCCCGCGATAAGTCTTCCAAAATTTAAGACCATGGTGGACTTCATCAAATCACAGTAATAAGAACAAGAAAGAGTTACCAAGCAGTTAAGAAAACAACCAGAAACGTTATAACATTTTTTTTTCAAACTTTATCTTTTTATTAACATACATCAACTATAAAGTAATAAACAAAATGTTTTGGGGCCACTAAGCCTGTGGAAGTTAAGTTTGTGCCACGTGGTGGTAGGCCCCTGATGGCCATATGAGGTTCGGGTAGCACTAACCCTGTGCATCCAAAGTCTGTGCCAAGGGGGTGGTAGGCCCCTGAGGGCTAAACAGATTAGGGTGCTAGTAACCTTCTGCACAAGTTTTGAAAGACTCTTTATGGTCGAGACACGTGGAGCATCCGGCGTCTAGTCAGCACCGGCAATAAAGGATGTGACGTTGTCGATCTATTGTATTTTTGTGGTCACATGGCCTGTGACACATGTGTGGTGTGTGTGCAAACCTGCTCTCAGGGAGTGGGCGGTAGATGTGGAGAACTAGACCACCAACCTGCACACCAACAGCAAGTACGCCTGCGACAGGTACCTATGTGGTGCCATCGTCAGAACGTAATATGAGTAGCGTGGCGTGGTGTGGCGTGGCCTACGACAGAACAGGGCAGGGGTAGCTACAATGGCGCGGACGGCTCATACTACTGCATCTGTGAGTGAACTGGACGGGCCACAGCTGTCCCTCTGCGGGCCAGGGTGCGAACTGTTCATAACTCACACTACATAAGTATTGAAAAATCATTTTGTAATTCAGTCCATCAGCTGGCATTTGTCCGAGGTATTTGTGAAAACATATTGGAGTTCTTTCTGAGATAGATACTCCTTTGACGGTGCCTCTCCCCACATCAGCAGGTAACGCACCCTCTTCCCACATTACCATCATACCCCCAACAACCTTCTTCGGCCCGGAAGTGTCCCTGTGTGGTTGGACAAAGAAGAGTCTTAGACATGTATAGAATTACATATAAAAAAAAGTATTTAAAGAAAAGAACAACAAATAAGACTGAAGGGAGTCTGGTGCTGTGGTCGCTGCCACGAAGTTGGGGTGACTGCCATTCAGGATTCAGGACACAGTTACACATGTGGGATCAGTTTGTGTTAAAGAGGGTTAGTGGCATGACGTGATGTTGGCCTTGCATATAGAAATATGCCTCACTGATCAAAGGGAGTCTGGTGCTGTGGTCACTACCACGGACTTGCGGAGACTGACATTAAGGACTCAGGACACAGTTACACATGTGGGATCGGCT
Source organism: Triturus cristatus (assembly GCF_964204655.1). Lineage (NCBI taxonomy): Eukaryota > Metazoa > Chordata > Amphibia > Caudata > Salamandridae > Triturus > Triturus cristatus. The sequence goes on from NC_140590.1 coordinate 1,799,786,036, forward strand.
TGTGTTAAAGAGGGTTAGTGAGACTAGGTGTCACCGTCCTTACATATCGAAATATGCATCACAAATCGAAGGGAGTATGTTGTGTGGTTGCTGCCTTGGACTTGGGCTCACTAACATTGAGGACTCAGGACACAGTTACACCTTTGGGAGATTGGCTTCTGTTAAAGAGGGTTAGTGGCACCAGAAGTATTGAGAGTGTATAAGCCTGCGATGATGCTTGGTGTGGACGGGCCGCACTGGGAGCATTGTGTCTTGGCTATAGGACTGCGTCATGTGGAATCACAACTCTATCTGAATTGTGAGGCCTGCTGATCGTAGTTTAGACCAGAGGTAGAGGTGAGCAAAGGCCCACAGCCACCTGCATACGTTGGTGGCGTCACCAGCCTGCATAGTGTAGGTTCAGTGGTACCCCTTGTTGCCAGCCTTCAATATGAAAATACTCCTCACTTATCGAAGGGAGTGTGGTGGTGTGGTCGCTGCCATGAAGGTTTGGGTGACTGCATATGGAAATATGTCTAACTGATCAAAGAGCGTTTGCTGCTGTGGTGGCTGCCATGGACATGGGGTCACTGCCATTCAGGACTCAGGACACAGTTACACATGTGGGATCGGCTTGTGTTGGACAGTGTTAGTTGGCACCATGTGTCCAAAATTCAAATTGCATGGTCTGCTGCCCGCAGTGTAGACTGCTGAGTGTTCGTTTGTACTTGGAAAATGAATTTGGTGATTGTACTAAAGCTATAACTGATATAAAAAATGTTCAAGAAGAAAGGATACTAAAAGGATATTATGTAGATTTGAGGCCTGTAATGCTAACTTGCGTAGTGGACTCTGTAGTTAATGAATGAAGGAATTATTTCCATTGGGATCTCTAGTGAGTGCAGTGTAGGCGTATGATGAAAAGATGAAATAAGTATAGAATACACTGACGAAGTGTTGTATTTTATGAGTACAATCTTGTTGTTAGAAATTAGCATTTAAAAATTGAATTGCGAGCTGTACTGCCTGCAATGTAGACTGCTATTCCATGTTAGTTTGCATTTGAAGATTAATTTGGTCATTGTAGTAAAGCTATAGCTGATATAAAAAAAAGTTCTTGAAGCAAGGATACTAAAAGGATAATATGTATGGTGTAGGACTGTGATACTTACTTGCCTACTGGAGTCTGTAGTTGCATGTGGAAATACCCCTCACTGATCAAAGGGAGTGTGGTGGTACGGAGTTGGGGTCACTGCCATTCAGGACTCAGGACACAGTTACACATGTGGGATCGGCTTATTTTTAACAGAGTTATTGGCACCACGTGTCGCCGCCGTTGAATATGGAAATATGTCTAAGTGATCAAAGAGAATATGCTGCTGTGGTTGCTGCCACGGACTTGGGGGTCACTGTCATTCAGGACACAGTTACACATGTGGGATCGGCTTGTGTTAAAGAGGGTTAGTGGGACTATGTGTCGCTGGCCTTCCATATCGAAATATGCCTCAGTGATCGAAGGGAGTGTGGTGCTGTGGTCGCTGCCATGGACTTGGGGTGACTGCCATTCAGGACTCAGGACACAGTTACACATGTGGGATAAACTTGTGTTGAACAGGGTTAGTGGTAGTACATCTACATTCCTAGTTTGAATTTTATAATGAGTATATCGGCAATAAATATAAACATAGTTGGGATTTTCACCAGAAACTACTTTAAACTTTGTAATTTCTTTTTCAAACTTCACAACAGTATTATCTTCCATTTGTTGATCAACACCTAGACATATCCAACTGTTATGTTCTGTACAGTTCTCTTGAGAAAGAAACGTAAGTCTATATCATCACAAATTTGTTTTATAACATTTATATTAAAACTTAATTTTGTGCCGCAGGAAAACCTAGACTTATCCAGATGGATCCTGTTGAATATAATCTACAAAGTCTATTGATCCGAACATTGGTAGGATCCAAATTCACGATGTGAAAGTATCTTCAAACTGAAGCTGTACATTTTTTTTCTAAGTGTCTTCTCACATTTCTTTCAATTCTGTCTTCTCAGAGTTGGTAATATATGACGTGACATAGTGAGAAACAGCAATTGAGTTATGTGCATCATATTGTATGTTCATATTTGCATTTCACATCTTCAAAATCTCGGTATTGTAATCATTATTGTACTTCGATGCTTTTGTTCTTTTTAAATTATAAGTATTTTTGGGTGATTTTCGAGTGATGGTATGTCGCATTGCTGCCATAAAACTGTTCACTCTTCCTTTGGAAATTACTGGACGTGGAAAGGGAAATTGACAGTTTGTGCAAAATGTATCTTTTGCTTTATCTTTTCGTCTGCAATACTTTCCACATTGATGACTTTGATATGCAAATACGCCACACTAATCGAAGCGAGTCTGGTGCTATGGTCGCTGGCAAGAAGTTGGGGTCACTGACATTCAGGACTCAGGACACAGTTCCACATGTGGGATTGGCTTGTATTGAAGACGGTTAGTGGTACCATTTGTCACCGGTTGTCCACAGTGTAGGGCAGAGGTAGCGGTGAGCTAAGGTCCACAGCCACATGCAGACGTTGGTGACCCAAACAAACCTTGCATAGTACCGGCTCAGTGGTACCACGTGTCGCTGGTCTTCCATGTGGAAATACCCCTCGGTGATCGAAGGGAGTCTGGTGCTGTGGTCGCTGCCATTGAGGACTCAGGACACAATTGCACATGTGGGATTGGCTTGTGTTGAAGACGGTTAGAGGTACTATTTGTCGCCGGTTGCCCACAGTGTAGGCCAGAAGCAGCGGTCAGCAAAGGCCCACAGGCAGGTGACGTTGACTTAAGCTGCACAGATTGGGAGCATTTGGTCTTCTTAAGCCATTATAGTCTCTTACACAATTTGCGTTGCTACTAGTGTTGAATTGTGAACCATGTAACTCCAGTGTAGGGCGGAGGCAGTGGTCAGGATGGGTGCACAGCCACGTGGCATTGAGTTGAGCTGCACAGTTAGTGGCACCTGGAGTATTCGTGTGCGCACCCTGTGATGAGACGTGGTCCCGGGGGACCACACTGAGAGCAATGTGTTTTGTCTGATGAATTCTGCGTTGATAAGGCCACGTGGGGATGACTTATGGTGCAGTGAGTTAGTAGCACCTGAAGCACACAGCGTGTGCGTAGCCTGCGATCATGCGTGGTCCGTGCAGGCCACACTGGGATCAACGTGTCTTGCGAACTGGACTGCGACATCTGCAATCGCCACTGCATCTGAATTGTGAGCCGTGCTGTCCGCAGTGTAGATCTCTGGCAGTAATTGGTACAGACATAAGTCTGCGGTGCTGTGCTGCTGGGTTCGCAGGGTCCCTGTGTCGAGGAAACCTGCGGTTATGGTGGGTGCCACGTGCCAGGGTGAGGGCTGCCGTTCTGACAGACTCGTTGGTCTTCCCACAAGTGAACCATGCCTAGGGCCTGGTCTATTTATTCATACTCCTATGCTGGAGTGGCATACGTTGGAGCAGCCCACTCCGCTTCCAGGGGGGGACAACACAGCTACATGACAGAGATCTTCCCCACTGCCTGAGGTAACATGGTTGAGTCCACTGTGCACTACACTACAAGTATCAATAGTATATCTCCACATGGAGACGTTTGTGCTTTGCATAGTGAGGTCTGTGCAGCACATGAGCATTACACATGGCATTGTGTGCTTTATCAGGGATGGGTGACTTTCCTCCTTCATATATAGTTGATTGCTCATCTCCCAACATTCTGCTATCATGTGGCTGAGGGGCATGGTGTTTTGGGAAGGTCCATTGTTCTGTTTTGTGCTGCCTCGGTGGTAGGGGGGGGGTGGTCCGGGGGGAGGTTCTGGTGGTGGTGGGGCTGGGTGTTGTGGTGTTGTTGGGTGTCGGAGCTGCATGATCAGTAGCTGTATCACGTGTTGGTCTTCAGATGTGGCTGTGAGTTGGGTCAAAATAACGGAGTAGATAGTAGACCTCCTTACACCAGTTAAAGGTTGATGTTAATTTGTTACTGCTAACTCGGCTTATCGCCTGCTTTTTGGATCGCATTGCAGATTTGGCTGGTCGTTGAAACTATGGGGAAGTGGTGTTTTCGTGTTTTTTTGCACGAGAACGCCTATTGTGCATATCATTAGCATTAGATGTGGCTCTTGGTTGTGGCGATTTTGTTCATGTAAGGTATTGACGGAAGAGTGGTGAGGTTTGCAGTTTTCACCAAGTTGAGAATGGGAAGATAATTAAAAAAAGATAGGTTTAATGAACATTATAAATAGAAATTAGCATTTAAAAAGCCTTAGAAATTTACTGAAAAAAACATAGGTTTCAGGCACGTAATTGTTAGAAATTAGCATTTAAAAAAACCTTTGAAATTCACTGAAAAAAACATAAGTTTTGGGGACGTTATAGGTAGTTGGACATTTGACTCATATAAAACCAGAGAAATTCGCCAGTTACAGTTAGTTAAACTAACTATAATTCGCGTCCCCGCAATGCACTGCTGATGACGTCCTATATTACATCACTGATGACATGTTCAGTGTCATCACTGATGACTTCTCAAATGACATAATTGATGACATCTCTGATGACATCATCCACATGAAAATCAGATGCACCTGATCAGACCCTAATATAACACTTGGTACACCCAGTCTAAAATACAGACTATCATTTTCGAAACCGTGAACACACCAATACCAGTTAGTGCATATCCACTCGCTAATTTGTAGGTCTACACACATCCATTTGTTCACCTATACACTCACTCATACATACAGTCAGCCATCAATACAGCATTATCTTATCCAGTCACATATCTATATAGACAGTCACACACTGCCTCTCATTCTTAGAGTTATTCACAAACCTAGTCAGTAATGGAAATAATCAATAACACTTTCATTTACTCACATGTACAGGTATACACATACCACGTCACCTATTGAAACGTATACTAACACATACTTACACTCTAATACAATAACTAATACAAGGACACACTGATCCATACAGGCACTCTCACAATCACTCATTCTCACATGTAGTCATTGATATAGTCCAACACTCATATATACTGCCTTTCACATATGGAGTTACTCACATGTACCACTGAGGCATCCATTCACTCACCGAGAGACTCATACACACACTCACTCAGCCATACAGACCTTCACAGATACAGACTTGAACACATATACCTAGTGAATTAGCCACTCACACATATATGCAGAGAGTCACACCCCCACCCACCCACTCAGACACTCAGGTACTCATACAGGTACTCAGACAAGCAATGAATAGCTCATACAGATCCTCATTTAGTTGCTAAGCAAACCATGGAACTGCTTACACACCAACTAACAACCTCAACTGTGTGAATGTCTATATCAGTCGCTAACACATGCATTAAGCAAGACACAATTAATTAGTCACTTATACACTTAGTCACACACCTACTTAATCATCCATCCTGAGTCTTATACACTCATTCATTCTTCAATACACCTTGGCATATATATATATTTATAAAACATATTTAAACTTTACAGAAACACACATTCACTGGATGATGTCATCAGTGATGTCATTCGAGATGTCATGAGTGATGTCATGAGTGGTGTCACTGACCATGTCATGAGTGATGTAATATGTGACGTCATCAGCCGTGCATTGCAGGGGTGCGAGTTATAGTTAGCTCAACTAACTATAACAGGCAAATTTCTCTGATTTTATATGAGTCAAATGTCCAACTAACTATAACATCCCTGAAACCTATTTTTTTTTTAGTGAATATATATATATATATATATATATTATCGACTGGCGGTCGCCAGTAGATAGTTATAGTTAGGAACGTGTTTCCATAGGAAATCCGCAACATTCTATTTGGAATAACTTTGGCGCCGGTTGACGAATCCACGCAAAATTTTCAAAGTCTCGGGGTGATTCGTCAAGCGGGGGCCGAGAAAAAAGGGGGGTCCCAAAACACGTTTTCCCCATGCATTTTTCCATAGGGACCTTTAGTCCAAGGTACAGCCCGAACGGCTGAACAGAATTACTTGAAATTTGGCAGAGATGTAGTCCTCAGGTCAGGGATGTGCCTTTTGCAGGTCTGGTGTCAATCTGTTCAGTAGTTCCTGAGAAGATCAAAAGTAAAATCATATATATATATGGGCGGAGCCTAACCACACATCTCATCCTGAGATCTGATTGGCTGTCAGCACTTCATCCAAGAAGTGTTGGCAGCCATCTTGGGACCAATATACATGATAGCACCTCATTAAAAAGCATTGCAGTTAATAGAAGGTTTTAAGACTTTAGTTACATTATAAATCATTTGTTGATGGTACCATACTCATTTTAGGAATTGTGGTATGTTCTAAGGTGATTTCACCATGTGAAAAAGCCTTCTGCTGTGATATCATGATTGAGAGAAAAATATTTTCTCATGCTTTTCCCACAGAGGTTTGGAAGGTGATCTATAAGCTAAACTGAGAGCATATTTTCTGTAAATTCACATTATCTTTCTCAGTCATGTGAGAATGAAGTCTGACATTCTCAGTAAAACATGTACATCCAACATGGGCAGAGACTGTCAGTTGATTCCTTTGTGTTCTACTGCAGCTTCCCAGAGTGTTCCAAACAACAACTAGAGCGCTAACAGTCCTACTTATGATAAACGTATGGCACACCTGAAGCCATCTTGCTTGGATTAAAGTGGTAACTCTTAAAACATTTAATTTAAAAAGGAACAACATGAGGGGGTTCATTTTTCCATAAAAAGTATGATTAGTGCTGCATAAAGAAAAATTAGAGCACATTTTGAGTGACTTCTCAAATCCTCTTCTATTTCATTAAACAATTCTGACATGCAGACTGAAACATGCACTTTCAATACCAGCAGCAGTATTCCCTGGTGAGCAGTAGCTTTACTACAGTGATCTAATGAGCAAAAAGAGTGCTAACATTCTGAATTTATGGCAAATGCGTGACACATCTGAATGCCTTCTTGATTGAATCAAAGTAAAAAACTGACAGTATTTCCTACTGAGGACACTGCAGTACATGAGGAAATTAGGAAACTTCATAACAAATAAATCTCCCAAAATGGCCACCGGAGACAAAAGAGCCCAAATGTAGCCCAAAATCACCCAGATGTAGCCCAAATATAGCCCAATGACAGAAGTGTGCAAAACACTTATTATTTTGTGTTTTTGCAGTGTTATATAGTGCAGACTTGTCAGGTATTGGAGTGCTTTACATGAGCATTGGTTACATCACACAAGAACAAATTCATTTTGGTTGTAGACATGGGGAGACTAAGTGATTTGACCAGAATCAAAGAATGTCGAGCTGAAGCAGAAACTCCAACCTGGTCCCCAGTTGCAAAGTCTGCAGTTCTGGAAGTAACACCACATCCTCTCCCCTAAGTGCAACATTTAATCAAGTGGTCAACTGGATAAAAAAACATATAGATAACAAATAATTTAAAAGTGCTTTGTCGCTATTTGAAAACTCAGAAAATATGTCCTTATTTTAGTCTTTTAGAGCACTAACCATAATTTTGAGGCCAATAAGACCCTCTCATATATGTAATTTCTAAAGGAAATGCTCTAGGTATTACAGTTTTGATTACATCAAGATGACGTCAGGCGTTCCACACTTTTGTAATAAATATAGAATGTTAGCAATCTAGTTGTTCATTAGGATACTGTTGAGAGGCAGAGGCCAGGGGCACGGACTCTGAAAATTGAAGGCAGGTAGGAGGGTGCAAAGGCAACAATTTAACCACACTGAGCAGGCAGGAAGGGCCGTGGCAGCACAACAGACTATGGAGGGCAGTGGAAAGGGGGGCAGGGGCAACAAACCAACAATACAGGACTTGCAAGAGAGGCTGTGGCAATATAATAGACCATTGTGGGCAGAAGGAAGAGGCAATGGTAGTACAACCATACATGCCAACAGACCCGATTCAGCCAGGAAACGTCCAATGTTTTTAAGCTCAAATGGGCTTTATTTGATCTGTCTCCTGTCTACAATCTCCTCTTTTTCAATGTAACTCAAAGGGGAAAATCAATACCCCAGCTTTTTTTCAAAATCTCCCTCTTACCAAGTTCAAAATGTTCGCAGTATGGTACATTGGATCATGGAAGGAAATTGGGTAGGGACATGGACTTGGATAACAGAGGACAGGAGGGACATGGAGAGGTGCACCAAACTGACCCTGCAGGGCAGACATCAGGGTTTGCAGCAGCACAATACACCACACAGGGCATGCGGGACGGGAGTGCAGCACAACAATCCATAGAAAGCAAGAGGGAGGGGACAGGACCATGCACATGGACAACACTGAACAGAGGGGCAAGAGGCAATGGTAGCTAGCTGACCATAATGGACAGACAGGAGAGAAAGCTGCAGCATAACAGACCATAAAGGGCAGGAGGGACGGATCAGGGTCATTACAATGGAACATACAAGCCAGGAGGGAGGGAGTAGGGGTCTGCACATGTAAACAGAGGGCTGGGGGCAAGGGGGCAGGGCAGGAGCAGCAAGATAGCCATGGAGGTCAGGCAGGATGGGCACTAGAAGCAAGACACACCATGAAGAGCAACAGTGAGACTGTGATGGCATACACACAGACCATGGAGGGAAGGTGGGATGGGGTCAGGGGCAGCTAACTGACCACACAGGGAAGGTGAGAGGGGCCATGGCAGCACAGAAGACCATGCATGGCAAGTGGGAGGGTTAGTGGCAGCACAATGGCTATGATGGGCAAGAAGGAGGGTGCAGGGGCATGCACAAAGGACGATGGAGGATAGAAGGGAGGGTCAGGACCTGTGCACAGACAAGAAAGTTCAGGGGAAGGGGCCTCACAACAGACCGCATGGGGCAGGCAGGAGGAGCAGTTGCAGCACAACAGACCAGGGAGGGCAGAAGGGTGTGGCAGTACAATGGACCATGTGGACAGGAGGAAGAGGATAGGGGCATGGCATGTGGACAGGCAGGGTGGAGGTGGCAGGGACAGGTTACACTCATCTGACAATGCTAGGCAGGTGGGAGGGGAGTGGCAGCTCAACAGAACACTCAGAGTAGATAGAGGTGGCAGGTCCATGGAACATGGTGGGCAAAAAGGATGGAGCAGGGGCATGCACAAAGACATCGGAGGGCAGGGGGAAGGAGAATAGGGGCAGCAAGCTAAGCACAGAATTTAAGCAGGAGGTCAATGATGGGATATAGAATTGGACAATGGAGGGCAGGAGGAGTGGACTGGTACATCATACTAAATTGAGGGCAGTGGCAGCACATCAGACCATGCATGGCAGGAGGGAGGAGGCTAGTCCATGGATTCACACAACAGAGGATAGGGAGGAGGGGGATGGGGCAGCAAGCTAACTGTTCAGAGAAGGCGGGTATTAGGAACTTTATTGTTTTTAAAACGTGTGTCTGTGCGAACTACTTAAAATATGAACAAGTATGCAGCATAATCTCACTTTTATTCAGGAAGAAGAGGACGTTTGTGACTGTGACTCTGGGCTCACTTGGCAGAAACACCCCCTGACCCTCCACCCCCTATCGCAAAATGTAATGCCCGTGAAAAGGGTAGATGAACACAGTGTTATATAGAACATAGTCCTGAGAGCACGATTGAAAATGAAAACTAGATATAGTGTATGGTATAAACTATGCACCAAAAAGTGTGATATAAGATGAACCGGGCGTGAAATATCATATGCAATACATTGTGCGCAATGACAGATTCATTGGAGAGCGCGAGATAGCACAGGCACTAGCGCGTGCTATGCGATATGCGCCTCGGAGTGTAATATGCACAGGGCAGTGTTGTGTAACCTATCTAGTCTCTAAAGTTGTAATATAAAATATGTGCTGGGGAGTGTAACGTTGCATATGCACTGTGACAAAGATATGGATCCCAGATTGTAATATGTATGGCATAGCACTGTGCGTTATAACATAGGCATCGAGGAAGGCACGTTAGATGGGGCAATATAACCCGTGCGAAGACAAGTGTGGCATGACATATTCACGGGGTGATGTTACAGTGCAAATGGGCTAGAGAGTGTCATAGCATATGCACTAGCTAGTGGAATACAACACAGAGGTGTGTGGCACTCAGCAGGCAATGGTGGGTGTAACACAGCATTGGGCTCTGCCAGGAGCGCGCTGTGACTCTCAAGTGATGTTCGTCCCCTTTACAGAGAGTAAAATAAAAAGTATTACACATCCGGCAGTGGACGTGTGTTTTATTAATCGTGAGGGGGGTTTCTTGCATAGTTTTGGTCGAATTTTTGTCGAATCCCCTTTGAATGGTTTGGTGTGCATGTGTATTAAATGTGCCCGTCAATAGCTACCCATGTTTGTATAAATAAACGACAAGGGTGTCTACGGGGATTAGGCACGGTAGGGCATCAGACATGTCAGAGCTTCACTAGTGGTATAAATACATTCCACGTGGATTCATTGTATGCATAGTCGCCTTTTAATGAATATCACACAAATCGTCATGGTGATAGGTACGTACGGTTTGTCCAGCATGTCCTAGGTGTGTCTATAAATATATATTTTTTTAAAATAATAAAAAACAGTGGCCGGCCCTGGGGATTGGGGTCAAAAAAATATAATTAGAAGACAGGCCCTGGGGGATGGGGTCATCAGGGCCAATAAATTAGAATAAGAAGGGGAACCACACAGCCCCCTTCTTAAAAAATTAATTTAAATAAAAGACTGGCATCGTGCCAGAGGCGACGCCCCCTCCTTGCAGCACTCTGCAAACGCGCCCCCTGGCGAGTTGTAAGTTGGGGAATTAATTCCTCTTCAATACTGAGGGTCCCTGAGGGTCAACTAGCCCAACAGGCATCTCCAGTATGCGCCAGGGAGATGCGCTGCAGACAGGTGTTCTGAGGCCAAGCCCCTTTTTACACCTCTCTGCAACGCAGCTCTGTGGCGCTTACTGGAGGTACCTAGTGGTCAAGTTTGACCCTAGGGACCATTTGGATTCAAGGGGACTTAATCTCTCAACTTAGAACAGCCACAGGGCGCTTTTACACAGTTGTGAAGGGAGGGGACGGGGCCTGAGGTGACGTGTGCAAACACGCACTATGGCACGTTTTAAATTGGGGATATAATTTCCCTTCAATACTGAGGGCCCCTGGGGGCTAACTAGCCCACCAAGTGCTTCCAGTAAGCGCCACTGAGCTGCATTGCAGAGAGGTGGTCCAGGCCGTGCCACTTTTTACACCTCTCTGCAACGCAGCTCTGTGGCACTTACTGGAGGTACCTAGTGGGCTAGTTGGACCCTAGGGACCCTCAGGATTCAAATGAACTTAATCTCCCAACTAAAAACGGACACAGGGCGTGTTTACACAGTGGTGAAGGGAGGGGACGGAGCCTGAGTTAACGTGTGCAAAAACGCCCTGTGGCCTGTTTTAAGAGGTAGTTTTAATCCCCCTGCCCTATTATATACTAGGGGCTTACAGAGGAGGTCATGCTAATCACAGGGTGACCCCAACACATAATGTTCCCTAGTGTATGTAGGTGTTTTCACTGTATTCTAAGTGTCTTTTAACATAGCACTGGCTCTAGGACTGGTTAGTCAGACTCAGTTACCACCAGTATCCGTCTGAAAAAGTTGAGGGTACAGGATGATTTTGCAACAAGGCTTCTTTCTGCTCTTCTTTTTGTTCTTTCTGCACGTTATCCTTCTTCCTGCACTTTTCTTCGTCTTTGAGGACTTCTGTTGCTTCTTTCTGCACTTCTTCTTTTTTCTTTCTGTGCATTTTTTCTTCTTTCTTCACATGTCCTATCTCTGTAGGCATAGTTAGAAATTAGCATTTAAAAAACCTTTGAAATTCACAGAAAAAAACATAGGTTTCAGGCACGTTATCGTTAGTGTTAGACCCGGCCATCGCACCATAGCTAGACCCGACCCCTGCACCTCACACCGTCCCCAAACCCACAGCCTAGCCGATCCTCCCTACCAGAAACTCACACGCACCCAACCCGGACATCCCCGTCCATGGCCTTCCTCCCTTCGGCCACACCGGGCCCGCGTGCCCACTTCATGCACCAAGATGGCTGCCTGGCCCCAGCGCGACCCTGGCCTAGAGGCGCCACTCCGGCTGGAGCCCATCGCGCTCCCCTTGGGATGAGAGAGGGAGGAGCAGTTTCTATCACACCTCTGCGCCTCCCTGGAACGGTGGGTTTCGATCGACCTGCCGGCCTCCCCGAGGGCTGGCTCCACGCCTGCTGGGTGTCTGGGACTCCTCCCGACCCGGCACTGAAAGGATCAAAAGACAATGGCAGGAAACCCCAACAAGCAACCCCCCAGGGGACAAGACCCCTGCCTGCACAGACTCCGGACATCAAAGAGGGGTCGCCCTATAACAAGGGGCGCTCGGGGACCGTCCGGCAGATTCGCCTTGGAACACCTGAGCCCTGCTGAGTGACTCGCGGCTCCCTGAAGATCGTAAGACCTCCGAACTTGTGCTTGAGCCCTGCTGAGTGACTCGTGGCTCCCTGTAGATCGTAAGACCTCCGAACTTGTGCTTGAGCCCTGCTGAGTGACTCGCGGCTCCCTGAAGATCATAAGACCTCCGAACTTGTGCTTGAGCCCTGCTGAGTGACTCGCGGCTCCCTGAAGATCGTAAGACCTCCGAACTTGTGCTTGAGCCCAGCTGAGTGACTCGCGGCTCCTACAGACTCTCTTGGTCCCGCCGGACCCCACGACTACAAGTGTACCCCCCAGCTCGAGGATTGTGAGCTGTGCGCCGGGTACGCTCCTGCATCTGATCCATATCCCCAAAGACTGTCCCGCTACCCCCCCTCCAAGACTCTGAGAGCTCACGCTCCGCTTGTACATATTTGCCGTGCAGATCATAAAGATCCTACTACTCTAATTTGATAAAGATCTGCTCGTAAGAACTCCTTGTGTGGTGTCTCTCTGTCGTGTGGTGCCGAGTGTGCGATCCTAGATACGAGGTTCCTCCCCCTGAGGAGTCTCCCGCCAGTGCCCCGCTACGAGACCTCGAGGGTTGGTCTCAGGGCAGTCAGGGCCCCCTACGGGTCCCTCTGAGGTCGCCTTCCAACATTGGTGGCAAGCGTCGGGATTCGGGCCCATAATCTAGAGATCGTACCGTGAACGGCTGACGCACTACCGACAAAGATGGCAGAAGGAAACGCTGCGGTTCTCGTAGAAGACGACACCAGTGCCGTGTTCCAGGTGGAACAGCTGGAAGAGTACACTCACAAAGAACTAAAACAATTCTGTAAGGAACTCCGAATCGCTACCACTGGTCTCAACACCAAAGAAGATATGCAAAAGGCACTGAAAGCTTGGGTGGATTCAGGGGCCTCCCGGCCAGAAGGAGCGGGGGAACCCCACGACGAAGCTGGACCGTCCCAAGGAGAACGCAGCAACAACCAGGTGCGAGGCTTCGTACCCGACGGGGGCCTATCCCCAGAGGAACTCGCAGACAGAGAAAAAAGTCGCCATCACGAGCTCGAATTAGCGAAACTCAAAATTGAGGGTGAGCTGAAATTAGCAGAGAAAAAGCTAGCAGTAGAACAGTTACGAGTACAAGGAGAACTGGAGGAGAAGAAGCTCCAGCGAGAACACGAGGGAAAGAAACTTCAACTGGAGCATGAACGAAGCCTGAAGGAGATAGAACTGAAAGCCAGGAACGAAGAAGCGCGGCCCCCGGGGAACCGGGAGACAGCCGCCCCGACGGAACAGAAGGTCCACATCCCCAAGGATGTGGTCAAAGAATATTATAAAAATGATGACATTCAGCAGTGGTTTCGGGCCTACGAGGTCGCCATGGCCTCCCATCGGGTCCCACAGAAAGATTGGGGGGCTGGGTTATGGGGACGATTCCTGAGCGAAGGGAGAGACACCCTGCTCGACCTACCCACCTCCATGCAAACGTCCTATGAACACATGAAAGCGGCCCTCCTCACAAGGTACGGCCTCACCCCAGAGATGTACCGCCAGCGGTTCCGGGACTGCCGGAAGATCCCGGGTACCACCTGGGTGGAATATGTGCATTTCTTCAGCCGCGCCTTCGATGGTTGGATTAAGGGCAGCAAGGTAACCACCCTGGAAGAACTAACCGACCTTATGTTGTGGGAACACCTGGCAGCCAACTGATTTGTAGAACTACGCCAACATCTGCTCGACAGCAAGCTCACGGACCCGAGAAAGCTGGCTGTCGAGGCGGATCGCTGGACCAACACCCGGGTCTCCCGGGGCCCTGTAGGAGAGTACCCCCGAGCCAGTCAGGGCCCACCCCGCCAGAGAGGGGGGGGGAACCAGGGAGGGCAGAGAGAGTCCCAAGCTAGTCCCCCGAAGTCCCAATCTCCACCCTTCCCGGCACCCCCACCTGCTGTATCCGGCCCCCCCCTTAGACGGGGGCACCAGGTAAACGTCACTTGTTTTCGTTGCCAGAAACCAGGGCATTACGCCAACGACCCTGAATGCCCCATGGCCCCACGCACCACCCAGGCAGCACCCCCGGCTAGACAGATCGCCAATGTAGCCCTGGGGGAGGAGGTTGAGGAGGCCGAGGAGTGGGAACCAGCCGCTATGGCACTAGTATCCTTAGGAGATAGAGAGATGGTCCCTGGGAGCCTCCTACCCCCTAACACAAAGAAATATGGGCAGCTAGTAACGATCAATGGCCACCAAGTAGAAGCCCTCCGTGACACCGGGGCCAGCATCACCGGGGTCCTTAGCCATTTAGTACACGAAGACCAGGTCCTCCCCAACGTCTTTTGCCCTGTCATCTCAGCCGACAATACTGAAAGCCTATGTAAAGTAGCCCTGGTGCCCTTTGAGTGGGGAGGGGTGGTCGGTAAACTGAAGGTCGCAGTGAGAACCTCCCAGCCCGTCGACTGTCTCCTGGGGAACGACCTGGAAAGTTCCCCCTGGAGACAGGTTGAGCGCAAGACCCATCTAGGGATGATGGGCCTCCCTGAGTGGGTGTGCGCCACCACTCGATCCATGGCGGCCCGACTGACCCCCCTGAGGGAAGTCGAAGCCGCCCCGACCCCTGAAGATAGGATGGTCCCAGGAGAGGGTCCCCCCATTACCCCACCCGAGGGGTCGATCGCCAGTGACGAACCCCCGCCTTCCGACTCCACCCCAGTCACCGAGTTCGGCGATCTGCCCGAATTAGCCCAGTGGCGCCACGAGGGGGGCCCCTCCCGAGAAGAGTTCTGCCGAGAACAGGCTTCCTGTCCCTCCCTGGACGGGCCCCGGCAACAGGCAGAGGCCCAGGCCGCGGGCGACCAGACGGGGACACACCGGATGTACTGGGAGAATGGCCTCCTGTACAGTGAACAGAAGTCGGTGGAGCTAGGGTCCGGCCGGGTGCTGGTGGTACCCCTACGCTTCCGAAACCTCCTCCTGGGCTTGGCCCACGATGTCCCCCTCGCAGGCCACTTGGGCCAGGACAAAACGTACAGTCGCCTCGTGACCCACTTTTACTGGCCCCGGATGAGAGCCGAGGTAGGAGCCCACTGCAAGTCCTGTCCCACGTGCCAGGCCAGTGGGAAGAGCGGAGGGAAGAGCAAGGCTCCCCTCCAACCCTTCCCTGTCATCAGTACCCCTTTTGAGCGGGTCGGGATCGACATTGTAGGGCCCCTGGACCCCCCAACTTCCCAAGGGCACCGGTTCATCCTCGTCCTGGTGGACCATGCCACCCGTTACCCTGAGGCCATCCCCCTGCGCACCGTCACGGCCCCCGTGGTGGGCCGGGCGTTGATGGGAATCTTCTCCCGCATGGGTTTCCCCTGCGAGGTCGTGAGCGATCGCGGTACCAACTTTATATCACGATACATGAAGTCTTTATGGCAACAATGCGGGGTGTCCTATAAATTCACCACCCCGTACCACCCCCAGGGAAACAGCCTGGTAGAGCGGTTTAACCGGACTCTGAAGGGGATGATCGCGGGCCTGGAAGAGCCCCTCCGGCGTAAGTGGGACATCCTGCTCCCCTGCCTCCTATTTGCCTACCGCGAAGTTCCCCAGAAGTCCTTGGGGTTCAGCCCCTTTGAGTTACTCTACGGGCACCCCGTCAGGGGGCCCCTCAGCCTGGTCAAGGAAGGCTGGGAGGCGGCGACTCGAGGCCCCCCCCGAGATGTGTTCCGGTATGTCCTGACCCTCCGGAATCAGACTCGAAGGTTCCGAGAGATGGCCGAGGCCAACCTGGAGGCGAGTCAGGAAGAGATGAAGCGCTGGTACGACCAGAACGCCACACTGGTCGAATTCCAGCCGGGCCAGCTGGTATGGGTCATGGCCCCAGTGAAACCCTGCGCCCTCCAGGATAAATGGACAGGGCCCTTCAAAGTGGTTGAGCGGAAGAGCCAGGTCACGTACTTAGTGGACTTCCAGTCCCCTCGGGACCCCCTCCGGGTCCTTCACGTGAACCGCCTCAAGCCCCACTTTGTGCGGACAGAGCTGAGTCTGCTGCTGGCCACCGATGAAGGGGCCGAGGAGGAGTCCGATCCTCTCCCCGATCTCCTGTGCACCAAAGAGAAGGACGGCTCCGTAGAAGGGGTGAACCTCTCCCCGTCTCTCACTCCCCAGCAACGGGAAGATTGCCGCCAGCTCCTAGGGCAGTTTTCGGACCTCTTCTCCCTGGTCCCTAGGGTCACCGACTGGTGTGTCCATGATGTGGATACCGGGGACAGTCCGCCAGTGAGACACCGGGCCTACCGAGTCCCTGATCGGGTCCGGTCCTGTATCCAGGCCGAAGTCTCAAAAATGTTGACCCTAGGCGTAATCGAGCCCTCAGATAGCCCCTGGGCCAGCCCCGTGGTCCTAGTCCCCAAAGCAGCCGCCCCCGGGGTCGCGCCAGAACTCCGCTTCTGCGTGGACTACCGGGGGCTCAATGAAGTCACCCGAACCGATGCCCACCCCATTCCCCGAGCCGACGAGCTCATTGACCGGCTCGGGGCTGCTCGATTCCTCAGTACCTTCGATCTCACCTGTGGCTACTGGCAAATTGTGCTCACAGAAGGAGCCAAGGAGCGGTCTGCCTTCTCCACCCCGGATGGGCACTATCGCTTTCGCGTGATGCCGTTCGGGATGAAAAATGCCCCGGCCACCTTTCAGCGGCTGGTAAATAGAGTCCTGGCCGGGCTGGAAAAATTCAGTGCTGCATATCTCGACGATATCGCAGTTTTCAGTTCTGAGTGGAGTGAGCACCTCCAGCACCTTCGGAGGGTACTGACCGCCCTGCGCCAGGCAGGCCTCACCGTGAAGGCCAGCAAGTGCCAGATTGGGCAAGGTTCAGTAACCTACCTGGGACACCAGGTCGGAAGCGGCCAGGTCGCCCCCCTACAGCCCAAAATTGACGCCATCCTAGCCTGGGAACCACCCACGACCCAAACGGAGGTCCGGGCCTTCCTGGGCCTCACGGGCTATTACCGGAGATTCATCAGGAATTACGGCAGCCTGGTCGGTCCCCTCACGGGGCTCACATCCAAAAAACAGCCCAAGAAGGTGCAATGGTCCCCTGCCTGCCAAGAGGCGTTCGAGGCCCTGAAAGCGGCCATGTGTACTGCCCCCGTCCTCCAGGCCCCCGACTACTCTAAGGAGTTCGTGGTACAGACTGATGCCTCAAAGCACGGCATCGGGGCCGTCCTCTCCCAGGTGAATGACCAAGGTCTAGACCAGCCCGTGGCCTTCCTCAGCCGAAGGCTATTGCCCAGGGAACAACGATGGAGCACCATCGAGCGAGAGGCATTCGCCGTAGTCTGGGCCCTGAAAAAACTACGCCCTTACCTGTTCGGCACCCATTTCAAGGTACAAACCGACCATCGCCCCTTGCGATGGCTCATGCAGATGCGAGGAGAAAACCCCAAGCTACTGCGGTGGTCAATCTCCCTCCAGGGGATGGATTTCACCGTCGAACATCGCCCTGGGAATGACCACGCCAACGCCGATGGCCTCTCCCGGTTCTTCCGCCTCAGCGAAGAGAACCCCCAAGAAGATGGGTAGTTCTCTCCGGCTTTCAGCTGGGGGGGACGCATGTTAGACCCGGCCATCGCACCATAGCTAGACCCGACCCCTGCACCTCACACCGTCCCCAAACCCACGGCCTAGCCGATCCTCCCTACCAGAAACTCACACGCACCCAACCCGGACATCCCCGTCCATGGCCTTCCTCCCTTCGGCCACACCGGGCCCGCGTGCCCACTTCATGCACCAAGATGGCTGCCTGGCCCCAGCGCGACCCTGGCCTAGAGGCGCCACTCCGGCTGGAGCCCATCACGCTCCCCTTGGGATGAGAGAGGGAGGAGCAGTTTCTATCACACCTCTGCGCCTCCCTGGAACGGTGGGTTTCGATCGACCTGCCGGCCTCCCCGAGGGCTGGCTCCACGCCTGCTGGGTGTCTGGGACTCCTCCCGACCCGGCACTGAAAGGATCAAAAGACAATGGCAGGAAACCCCAACAAGCAACCCCCCAGGGGACAAGACCCCTGCCTGCACAGACTCCGGACATCAAAGAGGGGTCGCCCTATAACAAGGGGCGCTCGGGGACCGTCCGGCAGATTCGCCTTGGAACACCTGAGCCCTGCTGAGTGACTCGCGGCTCCCTGAAGATCGTAAGACCTCCGAACTTGTGCTTGAGCCCTGCTGAGTGACTCGCGGCTCCCTGAAGATCGTAAGACCTCCGAACTTGTGCTTGAGCCCTGCTGAGTGACTCGCGGCTCCCTGAAGATCGTAAGACCTCCGAACTTGTGCTTGAGCCCTGCTGAGTGACTCGTGGCTCCCTGAAGATCGTAAGACCTCCGAACTTGTGCTTGAGCCCAGCTGAGTGACTCGCGGCTCCTACAGACTCTCTTGGTCCCGCCGGACCCCACGACTACAAGTGTACCCCCCAGCTCGAGGATTGTGAGCTGTGCGCCGGGTACGCTCCTGCATCTGATCCATATCCCCAAAGACTGTCCCGCTACCCCCCCTCCAAGACTCTGAGAGCTCACGCTCCGCTTGTACATATTTGCCGTGCAGATCATAAAGATCCTACTACTCTAATTTGATAAAGATCTGCTCGTAAGAACTCCTTGTGTGGTGTCTCTCTGTCGTGTGGTGCCGAGTGTGCGATCCTAGATACGAGGTTCCTCCCCCTGAGGAGTCTCCCGCCAGTGCCCGGCTACGATACCTCGAGGGTTGGTCTCAGGGCAGTCAGGGCCCCCTCCGGGTCCCTCTGAGGTCGCCTTCCAACAGTTAGGAATTAGCATTTAAAAAACCTCAGAAATTCACTGAAAAAACCATAGGTTTCAGGGGTGTTATAGTTAGCTGGACTTTTCACAAAACCATTGAAATTCCCCCGTTATAGTTAGTTCAGCTAACTATAACTCGCGCGCCCGCAATGCACTGCTGATGACGTCACATATTACATCACTCATGACATGGTCAGTGACATCACTCATGACATCACTGATGACATCTCAAATGACATCACTGATGACATCACTGATGACATCATCCTTGTGATAGAGTGGCAGACCTCCTCTCACCCTAATATAACCTTTGATACACACATTCAAAAATAGAGACTACAATTTTCAAAGCAATGGACATACCAATAACAGTTACAACAACCTCTTCAGTAATTCTAAGATCCACATACACATCCACTCATTCACCAACAGTCCTATACAGTCACTCATACATGTACTCACTCATCATATGTACTCATACACCTATACATCCTGTTACACAATGCCACTGATCCATAGAGTTACTCACACACATAGTCACTCATGCTAATAAAGAATCAAACATACATTTACTTGCATATACAGTTATACACACACCACCACACTTACTTCTACGGAAACTTACACATACTTAGTCTTTTAAACAATCACTTATAGAAACACATACTTATTCATAAAGGAACTCTTTCAATCTCTCACTCTCACATATACTCACTTATATACACCAAATAGTCACATATACTAGTTTAAAACATATGTAGTTACTCATAAAGACACTATTGAGACAGTCATTCACTCACTAACACACCCATACACACACTCATCCACCCATACAGTCCTGCACACATGCTGTCTTCAACACATACAAACAGTGAGTCACTCATTCATGCAACTATGCACTACGTAATACCCCCCACCGAACCATGGAGACACTCAGACTGATACTCAAAAAACCAACTAATAACCTATATAGACACCCATGTAGCTACTCACCAACCCATGCAGCCACTTATACACAAAGTGAGAGACTGATACAGATATTTACATATTTAAACATTACTCACTAAGCCATGTATTCACTATGATACACTTAATCAGTCAGTTACACAATCAATTTTTCAAAAACAAATCATCCATTTAGACACTTATATACCCATTTATTCTTCCATCGACCTTGAGATATACATATATAAAACATATTTAATTTTCAGAAAAACACACATTCACTGGATGATGTCATCAGTGATTTCATCAGTGATGTCATTTGAGATGTCATCAGTGATGTCATGAGTGATGTCACTGACCATGTCATGAGTGATGTAATATGTGACGTCATCAGCAGTGCATTGCGGGCGCACGAGTTATAGTTAGCTGAACTAACTATAACGGGGGAATTTCAATGGTTTTGTACAAGTGAAAAGTCCAGCTAACTATAATACCCCTGAAACCTATGTTTTTTTCAGTGAATATATATATATATATATTTATATATAATATATTTTTTTAACCAAATTTCCTGCTTCTCGATAAATGAAGGTAGGGCATTCAGTGCTTTTCCAATATTTTATTCACGGGTGGGTTTCCAACAGCAACAACGGTCTCTCAGGACGCGTATCCGGCTTCTGGGCTTCATCAAACTGTAATATCGCCATTTTTAAATGCTTTTATGCCCTCACACATGTTCCAAGGCATCGTAAAAAATCATAGACATGGAAAAGTAAACAATATTGCCCAAGTGGGCTATGGGTATGCATCTGATATGATACAAACAAAACTGTTTCCATCACAGGCATGTGTGTGCTGTGCTGTGTGCAGCGTCAAATCTTTTCAACTACACACACTAATGTAAATAAAGTAAAGTAATCAAGGGTGTGCTAGGTGGTGCATGAACAGAATGTCCGCACCATAGTGGGGCTCCGATGACTCGTTGAAATTATCCACTATTATCCTGCCCTAATAGCCCACATTCAAAAGTAAGTGACATGGGACACTGGAAAGAACACTTGTTGCAGCAGTTTGTGGTCGATTCCGGTGCACAAAGCTTACTGGAGAGGCCATTTTTCTGCTGCCTGGAGGCGAGGACAGAGACCCGATCTATGCCAGCCCCCTCCTGCCCCTCTTCATGAATCGTTAGGAAAAGCTGCAGCTTCTATATCTCGCTGAGGACCTACAGAGAAGAGCATGTCACTCCGGACGTCTTGGACTGTCGATGCAGTGAGTGATGCGAGTGAAAGAAGATGGTGAGGAACCCTCCTGATTTCACATCGCCTTATGTCTTGAGAAGTGTTAAATTAACCCCAAGTAATGAGGCCAAATGGCATCGGCTACAGAAATAAAATAACGCGAATGGTGGCACACATAAATGTGCTTTCCGTGCTTGAAACTAGTGGGATACTGCTATTTGAATGACTCAGACCTGCAAAACATATTGGGCATTGACATTTGCATTCATTAACTTTCCTGAACTGAAAATCGGCACAGAGACGTGATCATAAAATGGTGGCTCACATTGGCTTAGGCTCCCAGTGGAGAGAGGAGACGTGGGGTGAATTTAAAGAAAGGCGTGAAAGGGTTCACCTGTGCCGCGCAGTTGGGTGGCAAGTTACGAAACACATGATCCCACATATTGTGGCACAGTCATTGTTGGACTGTGATCCAGGTCAGCAGGCCTTTGGGTCTCCACTTCGTTCATTCTTGCTGCCCTATTTGTGCAGCATGGCAGCCATATTGACCAGCAGATAATTATAGCATTGCTCGCATGCCACAGGAAAATACAAATAGGCAGTTAATACAAAGTGCTTAATACGTGGCAAGACACGCTGCTCATAGTCGCATTGGACATATTCCTCAGTCAGCGATGGCTAGCAATTTAAGACAAGGCAGTGGGCTAGGATAGATAGCGGTGCATGAAAAACTGAACATCCTACCAAAGATCATGGGAAAAACTGATGGCAAACAAGCAAAAATAAACTTTGAGCCAAAAAGGGGTCACACTTGCAACAAGAAGAATCTGAGTGCCCAGATATGACATCTTCAACAAAGGATATGTAAGTTAAATATAAAAACTTGGGGTGACCTATATATTGATGGAAGTTTCTGCACTAGGGAGCAATTTCTTAGAGACATGGAACCTATGCCAATGGAGGTGTTTCTCTATGTGAGATTAAGGCAAGGTATAAAAGCCAATACAAGATCCTTCCTGCTGGAACCTCCATCATTGGCCCCACTACACAAACTTTTACAGTTAGCCACACCTCGACATTTGGTTTCTGTGTTATATCACAACATCCTGAACACTCCTACAGGGATAAATGTATTGCTGGTGGTCATTGGGAGCAAGAATTAGGATTGAAATTGACAGATGAGCAATGGGAATATTGTTGTACACAAACTCGGCAGATAACAGCTAGTAGTCGCCTCTGTATTATTCATTTCAAATTTGTACATGGCATATACGATACGCCGGTAAAAATTCACAAATTTCACATGAGAGATGATAATCGATGCGATAGATGTGGGTGGAGGGAGTGGATTTTATGCACTCGGCCTGGGAAAGTACTTCGGTTAATCAATGTTAGCAACATGTTTTTACAGCGTTGGCACAGAAGAAAACACTCCAAATAAGTGCCTCCCCATGTTGGCCCATTTAGGATATACCGCACAGATACCTGTAGTGTACAGGAAATATGTAGCACTTGAGATGCTATTAGCCAAACATAAAGTGGCTTGCAGATGGGGATGGGGTAGAGCCCCCAGATTCAAAGACTGGATCCAGGACTTAATATTCTGGCAGGAACAAATGTTAATAAATGCGGAATTATTACCACTGTCATCTCGTCCATGAGACATATGAGATCCACTGAAGTCTTACTTGCTATCACACCTAATAAACGTAAACAGAGATTAATGTAAAAGAGGTTGAAGCAGCCCAAAAAAGAACAAAAAAAATGTGTATTTCAAAATGCAAGACATGTATTACTTTGTGACACAGTGTACAGTGACTTAGATATAGCAATGATCGTTGGGGATGAATTGAGTTGAGGATAACAGAAGATTACAATGTTGAAGGACTGCTGCTATATGAGCATGAACATGGTATTTATTCAGGTACAATTGATGTAGTCCAGGCATAAATCGACAATGATCCCGATGATGCATATAGGAAACATGTTTATGGGATATGCATTAACGTTTGTAAGTTTACAAATCTCAATAAAAAGATGTTAAAAAAAAGAAAAAAAGTAAAGTAATCAAACTAACTAGTCTATGCGCTCATGACCAAGCATATGTCACTGAGATAGTACTCACATTCTTTGGCTCCATAAATAAAATAAGCCTTACTATATCTATAACTAATAGTTAACTTATTGCCCAAGTGGGCTAGTAGTATCACTCACTGCACTCTGATCTTCAAGTCTACTCTGCATGCACACTCATTTTCTCTTATCTGCAAAATAAAACAAATAAAATAATACATTAGTTGTTACATCCCCAACTAACTAGCTGTAATGCACAAAACATACTGACTTTTCAAAATGGACTATTTTCAATTCAAACTGCTAGCCGATCGTGACATTCATGGTATTCCTAAGGTTTAAGCACAAATACATATAACCTTGTTTCTTATTCACAGGTGTAAGTACAGTTCCTCATCAGCATTGAGCCCCTTTGGCTCCATGCTATCCAGTGCCAACATATATCTGGAATCTAATATTCTAAGTTTCTTTTCCCTGTCTCCCCCTCTTTCATTAGCTTTTATCCCATCAGTCACACTGTACTTTATGTCCTTTGTATTATTGTTGTGACAGGTATGGCAATGTCTTGCTAATGCATAACTTTGATCATTGGTCTTGACTGCTCTCAAGTGTAGTTGGAAAGCTCTATGTACCTGTGAGGTGGTGTTACCTACATACAGCTTATTACATCCACATTTCAGTACATATATTACAAACTCACTTTTGCATGTATAGTGTCCTTTGATCTTATGGGTTCTATATTGATAGCAAACTCTTTAAGGTTTTCCTAATTTCTACAGGCTTTGCATTTACTGCCTCGTAAAAATCCATAGGACGCTCCTAACCAGATTTCTTTTTCCACAATCACATCACTAGGCACCAGACGGTCACGGATCGAGTCTGCTCTTCTGAATGTGATCAGTGGGTTTTTAGATATGTCCATGCCTTTGATTGGGTGACTTTTTAGAAGGTGCCAGTTTTTTGTAATATATTTCTGAGTTTTTTATGTGTGGTGGTGTACGTTGTAATGAAGCGGTGTTCCACTTTCCTCTGTAGTTTGCGTTTCTTTTTGTAAAGGAGAGTTTCTCTCAGTATCCTCTCTACATTTTTACTCACTTTGGATAGGGTGTGTGTGTGGCAGAGTCTCCTAGCTCTTAGGTATTCCTCATGGAGTATGCTTTGTATATGACTGCTAGGGTGGAAACTCCGTGCATGCAACAAGCTGTTTCCTGCACTCAGTTTTCTGAATAAGGCAGTAACAATTTCATTGTTCACCACTTCACTTTTGACATCGAAGCACTCTGCCTGAGACTCAGGGTAATCTCATTAATTTCACTGACACATTTCTCAGCCTTGTCTGTGTCACTATACCGGATGATAAAAATATGATCAATGAAACGGAGCCATGGTATGATGTTATTGCTCCATTTATTTAGTGGGGAATTGTTTAAAAACTGGGCTTCCCACCATCCCATGTGTAGATTAGCAAAACTCGGTGCAAAGCATGTACGCTTGGCCGTACCTTGCTGTCATGGTTGAAAAAGAAAATGTTCTGCCTAAGGCACCAACTCATCATTTATGTTAACATCACATTGTGTTTATAGGATCTGATATGTCTCTCCTTGAGAAAGTGTTCTGTACCTTTTATGCCCTCTTTATGCTTGATACCAGTATAAAGTGACTGGACATCTGGTGTCATGAGTAAGAATTCTTTTTCCCACATCATATCTTGGAATATATGAAGGAAGCCACTGTACAACTGGTCTTAGGAAGGTGTCTATATATTTGGAAACATTCTCAAGTAAACTTCCCTGCGCTGCAATGATTGGCCTACCTGGTGTTTAGTGGCATCCTTGTGTATTTTGGGGATGAGCTAGAACACAGAAAGTTTTGGTTTGTCAACTTTCAAGAAGCTATATTGATCACTACTGATAAACCATTCATTTCTCCAGTGGATTAATCTATCACTGAACCCTTTTCCACTTCCTTGCAATGGGCAATATTCACCTTTGTATAGCATGCTCTGTCACTAAGATGGTTATAAGCTTCAATCATGTAAGCTTTTTTAGACCACAGGACGATGTTGCCTCCTTTATCAGCATTTCTGACCACTATATCATGATTCTCTAATATCTTGGTGATAGTCTCCCTGAAACCGGGATTCATATTGCATCTCATAGGTTGATTAGAGTCCCTCATCTCTTTAATTTCAACTATGACTCTAGCAGCAAATTTACCTATGTCATCGTTAAGTTTGGGGGGTAAAGCTCTCGATCTGTGTCTAAGTGTGGATCCACCTTCTTCAGAAACCCAAATCCCCTCATTTTCTAATCTTTCTGCTATCTGGATATGTTCAGTTGGCTATTGTCTATACCTTCTAATTTCCATAGTTCTTGCAGCACTTGTATATCTCCCTACAACAAGGTTTTGTTCTGGAATATTCATAGTGGTTGGTGTTACATTTTTTGTGATATTCATGTTATATAATTTGGTTAGTTTGAGTTTGCTAATGAATTTAAATAACAATATTCTAGTTTCCACATGATCAAAATGATTTGGCTCACAATATGATAGTCCCAGTGTCAAGTTCTTTAGGTCTTCACCCTTAAGATCCATGTCCAAAACGTTTATTACCGACTTATTTTGGTTGTTCATCATCTTCTGTTGCTCCTTGTTACTTTGCCACTTCTGTCCTCAGTGTTTTCTTCTTCTTTGGCCGTCTCTTCTATTCTTCCTCTTCCTTTGCCTCTTTGATTCATATTTCCTCGCCAAGGTCCGTTGTTTGCTTTCCTGTCCATCTTTAAAAAATCGAATTCATCTTGAAGCAAAGTGTGGCCACCCATTCTTCTAGCTTCTTCATGGTCTGTATCAGAGGTGCTAGCATTGCTTTGAGGGGGGTCTTGCTATGTTTTCGTACCCCAGTCAAGTTTTTGTCTCCAGAAATTGTCAAAGCATTTGGCGAAAGTATATATTTGGCCAGTTTGATAGTATATTCTGTCTCTGTTGAATATTTGTGCCTTGTTTTGGACAATACAATCTTCCAATGCAATTATCCTCTCATTCATGGCTTTTGTAAGGGACTAAACTAGCTCCTGATTTGTGTATTTGTCAATCTTCTCTTCCATTCCTTTGATTACTCCTCTGATTTTTCTCTATCAATCTCAGCCTATTTTATCAGAATTCAAATTAGGCCCGCTGAGCAGTTGCTCCTCTTGGAACTCTCCCTGCAAGTAATTTTGCAGGGATTCGCATTCCTACCACTTGGTGAGTTCAGTTTTTAAAAATTTGTATACAATTTTGAACTGAATGCAGATGTTAACGGTACTTCCTGGTGCCCCTCCGGTACTACTTCAGGCACTCTGTCCTGTTGTGCTTTAAAAAATTGTGGCTGACCTTAGCTGCCTCGCAGCAAAAACTGAGGTTGTGTTTTCGTTCATTGCCTCCCCGTGACTCAATTATTTAGCATTTGCGGCCTGAGTGTAAAGATCCAACACTCTCCTGCTGCACTTCACTCCAAGGTCCAGTAGCATACTGCACTTTGGGGCCACTCACCTTAGAACAGTGGTGCTCTGTAATGGCCGTCCTCCGACTGCTAATTCCGGTCCTTTTGATTTCGGTGCTGATAACCTATCGTGCTGTGCTCTGATTTGCTATGCGGGGGCTGTCAGGTTGCTTTCCGCTTCTTCCGAAGTGTGGCTCTGCCTGACTGTGCCTGATTGTTAGTTGGGCCTCTTAGCACGTCTCACTGCCGACACCAAACATTTCCCAAATTTCTGTCTTCTCGATAAATAAAGGTAGGGCACTCAGTGCTTTTCCAATACTTTATTCACGGGTGGGTTTCCAACAGCAACAACGTCTCTCAGGACGATTTATGGCTTCTTGCCTTCATCAACATGTAATATCGCCATTTTGAAATGCTATATATATATATATATATATTCACTGATAAAACCATTGGTTTCAGGGGCGTTATAGTTAGCTGGACATTTCCCTCGTACAAAACCCTAGAAATTCCCCTGTTATAGTTAGTTCAGCTAACTATAACTCGCGCCCCCGCAATGCACTGCTGATGACGTCACATATTACATCACTCATGACATCTGTAGTGTAGGAAAAGTACTATACATTTACCCAACGAGGTAGCACTTACTGATTAGCCAGTAGAAAGTACTCCAGTTGAGTAGAGGTATTGCACAAAACGGTGGCATCTTCTCGGGTAAATATGCAGGGCAGAATTCATTCTGGCACGATGCTCCTGTCACAAACCCCAACCGAAAGCACTAATCTCCGCGATCACGCGAAATATCACGAGATCGCGGAGATTTTGTGCCGTTTCGCGATATTTTGCGAAAGGCACTTCCGCAAATTCCGCCCACCCCAACTAGTGACCCATTCAGCATCATGTACTAATCCATTCACTGCGCCAAACCCTAATAAATTCACCCAGGCACTCTCCTTGCAGTACTCTAATCATTCAGTCAGTACCCAAGTACTCATCCAGTGACCCAGGCCTTAGTATATGGACTGCTTCAAACCCCCATCCACTATGCATGCAGTCCTCTAACCACCTACACAATTGTCTTTCACACCTTCAATTCCCTAGTTAGTATCCATACACTTCCAGGAAACACCCTGTCACTCCCTTTGCAGTCTTCTAGTGACCCATTCAGCATCATGTACTAATCCATTCACTGTGCGAAAACTCAAACACTTATAAATTCACCAAGATATTATCTTTGCAGTACTCTAATCATTCAGTCAGTGTCTAAGTATTCATGCACTGAGCCAGGCCTTAGCAAATGGACTGCTTCAAACCCCTATCCACTACGCATGCAGTCTTCTAACCACCTACACACTTGTCTTTCACACTTTCAATTTCCTAGTCAGTATCCATACAGTCAAGCAAACATCTTGTCACTGCCTTTGCACTCCTCTAGTGACCCATTCAGTACCAAGTACTAATCCATTCCCTGTGCGAAAAGCCTAGCACTTATAAATTCACCTAGGCACTCTCCTTGCTGTACTCTAATCATTCAGTCAGTACCCCAGTAGTCATGCAGTGAGCCAGGCCTTAGCACATGGACTGCTTTAAATGCCTATGCAGTATGGATGCAGTCCTCTAATCACCTACACAGTTGTGTTTCACACCTTCAATTCCCTCGTTAGTATTCACACTCTTCTAGCAAACACCCTGTCACTCACCCAGTGTGTCTCCTTATAGTACTGTAATCATTTAGTCAGTTAGCATGTAGAGTTTTAGTGAGGTAGGCTTTAGGGCATGAACTGCTTCAAAGTAGTATGCACTATGCATGTAGTGTTTAACCATCATCACACTTGTGGTTCAGGGACATAGTTTCTTAGTCAGTATTTATATAAAATGTGTTTGTACAGTAATGGAATAGTATAATTTTGAAAGTTATTAATATACATTTATTTGTGATTCTTTTTTACAGATACAGAACAGGAGTGTTTCTCATCTGTTTGCACTCTTCTCGTGCAAGATTGTTTGGATGAAGGGTCCTTAGGTGTTTCATCATAATTGCTGTGCCGCATGAGTATTTTTTGTTAGGATCCCCTTGAAACAGAACTCTTTTGAAAATCTTGTGCATGAGAAAGGTGGTATTGGTCTTTGTTTGCCCCTCGAGAAAAGTAGAAAATTTCCACATCACTGAAGGAAAACGTTGTGGGCGTGGTGCATCCTCCAAAAATTAAACTTTAGATTTGGTGAATATTTTATAGCGACATCATTTACAGTTTTTGTAAGTTAAAGTTAAAAAATGTTGTTAGCTGTGTGCATTTTATATTTCTGTGATTTGTATTTTGAGAATGGCATGTCGTTTTTTTTTTAACAATCTTTGAGATTGTGTTTTTTTTGCCCGATGATGAGTACGATTGAAATCACTATTTTTAGTGAAATGTAATATATTCTGAGAACAGCAAAAAAGGCAAAAAAATTACTTTGTGGAAATTATGCTGTGTTGTATAAAATGTATTATTACATTTTATAATTTTTTTTTTCCTTTTCTTTCACAGATCCAAATTTTAAAATAAGCAATTTATATGAATTTATATTTGAATGAAAAACAGAAAAAAATGTATACCATTTTTGTTCCTATTACTGTGAAGGTAAGTTTAACTAAATCTCAATATGCAGAATGAAGAGGCCTTCAAGAAGCTACAATGTTGAAACACGTTTCTAAAAACACTCTGTTTATGTAGTTTTGAAATCTGACCATAATCAGATATCATGTGACCTGCAAAAAAAGAGATTTGAGGGGTTCATAATATTTCACCTTTTTAGCTGTTGAAGGACCGCAATCATTTCAATCATTCTTCTTTGAGCATCTTTGCAGACAAAACTCTGTGCTTACCTTCTATCATTCGCAAGGAAATTTAAAAACGGAAATATGTCACTTTTTGTAACATAGTTATTGTGCAAGATACTCTTTTATATTTACAAAGAGAGGAAAAGGCACTCTGTGCACTTTTTATACTCCATGTAAATATAACCTCATCATGCACACCACTTTGTGTTGAAAGGGTGTTCTATAAGTGTTGTTGTGCATGATTGCACTTAATACTCATAGAACAAGACACATGTCTAGATTTATCAGAAATCATCAATCTCGATTTGTGTGTGAATGCTGCACCATTCTAAAATTGGTGTAGGAAAGCACAACAAGGAGAATTGTTTTAATTTCTCCACATTTTTATATCTTCAATGCATGCTGAAATGTTCAGCATACATTGAAGAAGAAAAAATGCATTTTCTCATTGTTTTTGTGCAGGAAGGTGTGTCTTCCTGCAGAAAAACAAACAGCACATGACACAGATATCCTTGCACTGTGGTGCAAGGGTGCCTGTGTCACCACATGGCTGCAGTTTAAGCAGCCATGCAGAGAGAAGCATAGATTTGCAACATATTTATGTACATATGTTGCATCCCTGTGCTTCGGAAGTACTACAGCACACTGCAGTTAAAGAGGTTACTGTGTGATGCTGCAGCACTTCCTCATAGTTCTGCACTTAAACATTCACCATACGCTACTAATGCATTCATTCAGTCAATTACATACTACACATACATTCATCTTAACTAACACTAACAAAGAAATTTAGCTCTTTTTTTAAACCAGGAAAGTTAGTTCTTACAAGAACTTTTTTTTTTCTGCTTCCTTCTTTTATAATTTTTTGGGGGTTTTCTGAACAATTTTTAATTTTTGGGGGTTTTACTGCAAAAAAACAAAAATAAAAAACAAAACAGGAGAAACCAAACAATGAACTTCAGGGAACAATACAAAATAAAAAAAATCTAGCAAATGTGACTTTCTTGCTGGCGGCAGATCAGATCGATCGACTGCTCACCATAGCACAAAGTCTTATTGCAGTTAGTGCAGAGCACTCTTAAAAATTGAAATTGAGCATGGATGTCCAAGGTTTGGGCTGATGGATGCACTCTTGATGTGCTCGGCTGCGATGAGGTGGATGGCGCAGGAGCAGGAGTGTTTCTCATCCGTCTGCACTCTTCTCGTGCAATATTGTTCATGTGCTTCATCATACTTGCGTGCAGCAAGAGTATTTCTTGTTAGGATCCCCTCTTGATAGGACTCTTTTGCAAATCTTGCACGTGACCAAGGTGGCATTGGTCTTATTCTGCCCCTCGGGAAAAGTAAAAAATGTCCACACCACTGAAGAAAAACGTTTTTTGGGTGGAGCCTCCGGCAAAAATTCATCCTCAGATGTATGAGGAGATGCAGGTGATGCCTGCTGCCCTGAAGCCATTGTTAGGACAAAAAAGTTAGAGCTAAGTGTTATTTTAGTCTAAAAAATCTTCTTGTCTGCAAAGAGATGCTCCTCCAAAGAAGGTGAAGGAAGAATGATTGAATTGGGTGGGGACTTTCAATAGTTAGAAGAGGAAGTGTAATGAACCAATCAAATCTCTTTTTTTGCAGGTCACATGGGATCCGCGCACCCTGTGCTTACGCAGCACGCACCCAGCGCGCATCCGTGAAATTCAATTAAAAAGAAATCTAGGATTAGATGTAAAAATATTTTAATTTTAAGACTAGTTTAGAGTTTGTCTTCAATTAATATTCACATGAAATACATATATATATATATGTTTTTTTAAATGTTAAATATTTCGTGGGATCCGCACACCCACCGCGTCATAGAAGCAGATGACGCATCGCTGAAGCGCGTAAACGTCGCGTTACATATATCAAACGTGTCGCGTATAGGCTGGGAGTCGCGTACCTGTCGCATTGCGATCGCACACTAAACACGTACCCAACTCGTACCATGCACTGATGCTATCACGTAGGGATCGAGAACGGTGCGCATAGGGTGCGCGGATCCAAAAGCATTGAAAAAAATATATAAAATACAGTTTTGAACATATAGTTAAAAAATTATTTTGAAAAATATAAAAAAATATGTTTGTAAAACCCAAAAACCTTTGAAATTCACTGAAAAAACCAAAGGTTTCAGGGGCATTATAGTTAGGAATTGGCATTTAAAAAACCTTAGAAATTCACAAAAAAAAACATAGGTTTCAGGGGTGTTATAGTTAGCTGGACATTTCCCTCGTACAAAACCCTAGAAATTCCCCCGTTATAGTTAGTTCAGCTAACTATAACTCGCGCCCCTGCAATGCACTGCTGATGACGTCACATATTACATCACTCATGACATGGTCAGTGACATCACTGATGACATCACTGATGACATCACTGATGACATCACTGATGACATCACTGATGACATCACTGATGATGTCATCCATGTGATATATTAGTGCATCTTCTCACACCCTAATATAACCTTCGATACACCGACTCAAAATTTCAGATGGCCATTTTGAAAACCATAGATACTCCAATACCAATAACTACATACCCACTCATTGACTCTTAGGTCTACATACATCTCCACTCACTCACTTGTACAATCACTCATACTTACAGTCACTCCGTACAGGACTATTATGTGCACTTATACACCTATATAGACACTCACACACCGCCAATCATCCATTGAGGTACTGACACACCTAGTCAGTCATGCAAATAATTAATCACAGTCCAATTTACTCACGTATACAGTTAAACACACTCAAGTTCACTTACTGATAACAATACTAACAAATTCTGACGCTCTTATACAATCACTGATACAAGCACACACTCATCCATACAGCCACTCCCGCAATCACACACTCTCAAATATAGATAGTTATATACTCTTACACACATATACACTGCATTTCACATATGTAGTTACTGATACATGTACAACTGAGATATACATTCAATCACTAACACACCCATACATACACTCACCCAACTATACAGTCCATCACAGTTGCACTCTTAAACCCATGCACCCATAGAATCACCCACTCACACATCTATGCACAGAGTCACACACACCCTACCCACACAAACACTCAGGCACCCATAAAGATACTCAGACAACCAATCAATAACCCATATAGACACTCATATAGCTATTCACAAAACCATGCAGCCACTTATACACCAACACACAGACACATACAGACATTCACACAGTTTAGTCAGTAGTCTGCAGAAAGATACATTTAATGACACACTTATAGAGTCAGTTACGCACCTAGAAAATCACCCATTCACACACTTGTACACCCACTCATTCTTCAACAGGCCTTTCAATATATATATTAAACATATTAAAACTTTACGGAAACACAGACTCGCTGGATGACATCATCAGTGATGTCATTTGAGATGTCATCAGTGATGTCATCAGTGATGTCACTGACCATGTCATGAGTGATGTAATATGTGACGTCATCAGCAGTGCATTGCGGGGGCGCGAGTTATATTTAGCTGAACTAACTATAACGGGGTAGTTTCTAGGGTTTTATATGAGGGAAATGTCCAGCTAACTATAATGCTCCTGAAACCTATGTTTTTTTAGTGAATTTCTAAGGTTTTTTAAATGCCAATTCCTAACTATAACGCCCCTGAAACCTTTGGTTTTTTCAGTGAATAAATATATATATATTCTGCTCCAAAGGTTGTCCACCAGGTGAGTAGCACTCTATCAGCAGCTTTGTTTATGATAGGCAGGGATGAGGATCCGCTTGTAGAAGTCGCTCCGTAATGGAATTGCCTGACACATTTCGAAGCTCCATATGCTTCTCTTCAGAGGCTTTAATGGAGACGGTGAGTGCAAACGCTGAACCCACTTCGCCATTTTCATATTGCACACCCACCAATGGGAAGCTCGAATGAGACTGTACATGTTGGGAAATATGGTCCAGATAGCACACAAATATTGTCCTGTATGGACCTTGCAAGTGGACTCAATCCTGTTTGCCACTGCTGGCCCACATTGCCGACATGATAGTTACCATGTCGGGTGGCCCCCATAACATTACGGAGTGGTGCACACTCCGCGGTACGACGGCCGCGTATTACATTCTGCTCCAAAGGTTGTCCACCAGGTGAGTAGCACTCTATCAGCAGCTTTGTTTATGATAGGCAGGGGCGAGGATCCGCTTGTAGAAGCCGCTCCGTAATGAAATCGCCTGACGCATTTCGAAGCTCCATATGCTTCTCTTCAGAGACTTTAATGGAGATGGTGTGTGCAAACGCTGAACCCAACACTCCAAACGAGGAAAAAGAAATGGTGAAACAAATTGAAAAATCAAGAAAATGGGACAGGGTAGAAACACCCTGACCCCCTAGGCCTGCTCAGGGAGTCCCACAAGGACCCCCAGGCCCAAAAAAAGCAATAAAAAAAAAGAAAATGATTCCAATTTGTGCTGCGGGTCCGAATCCGGCCGTGAAAAAAAAAAATGTAGTGCGGGCTCCCGCGTTCGTTAGTGTTAAGCCCCAGGTGGGCCAGGTCCTGGGTGCACTCACATAATAATTTGCGGGGGCCCACTGGGCCCTCCGCATCCCCGGGGATCGCCACCTCCCCAGGGCTAATTTAAATGTAAGCGGGGGTACTGCGGCCCCTGCAGCCCGGGGACCGCCACCTCCCCGGGGCTAATCTAGATGTATGCGGGGGGTGCTGCGGTCCCGCGCAGCCCTGGGAGCGCCACCTCCCCAAGGCTTTGAAAATGAACCACGGGGGTCACGCGGCCCCACACAGCCCCAGGGATCACAACCTTCCCTGGGCTCTGTTTTTAATTTTAAATGCTGTGTTGGGGGAAAGAGCCGCCCCACACACCCCGGGGACCACCACCCTTCTCAGGGCACAAACTGATTTAAAATGTGGGGGTCCTGAGTGGACCCCCTGGCCCGGGGATCACCACCTCCCCGATGCTTTAAAGACTTGGGAGGAGATCCACGTGGCCCCCTACGGGAGCCCTTGATGGCCCTGGGGACCACCACCTCCCAGGGCTGGCTCCTGCAATGTCCCAGAATGCCCACCCCCACGTCATTGCTGTTTGCTATGGCAGGGCAGTAGCACGGCTCTCGCCCTGCCATAGCAAACCCTGCTTTGCTTCAGGAAAACCTGCTCTCGCTTCAATAAAGCAAAACAGGATTGCTTTTGAGCAAGGGGAGCTGCTTTTTAGGTGTGAAAAGGGGCATGGCTACAGACCATCTCTCTGCAACGCAGCTCTGTGGCGCTTACTGGAGGTACCTGGTGGGCTAGTTGACCCCCAGGGACCCTAAGGATTCAACATCACAACATTACACATACATATGTTTTACTATATATTATAAAAAATCACATCATTCTTATTATAAATGTATAGTTACTGTTTATAAAAATATAAAAATCTGTTTGAAAAAAATATTTGTGTGCTATGCTTTCCCAACTAGAGGGCCTAACTACGATGATGGTGTTCCCACTGTCATCGTAAGTGAGATTCCCACCCACCACATTATGATGGTGCAAAATTAAGGATAATGGGACGTTCTGGTGTCTTCAGAACCTGGGTATTGGTAATATAGAAAGCAATTGGTTCTTTTGGGCGATACAATTGCTGTGATAAATGTTTTCAATACAAGAGAAAAGGTGTTTCACACTTCCTTTTAAACAATAAATTAAAAAACTATTTCAATTGAGAACACACCAGGAAAACACAGGGAGAGTTTACACTTATATGTTTCAAGAAGCATTGACTATTAAATGGCTGTCACAAATACAAGTAAATTGCAAAAATACAAAGGTGACTATAGTGAAGTGGACAGTACACTATATACAAAACATACCACCACCTCCCCGGGGCTTCACTTATGTTGGGAGGGGGGCCAAGCAGCCCTCGTCCTGGAGCCCGTGATGGTCCTGGGGACCCCCACCCTCCCAGGATGCAATGGAGCCAACAATCAAGCAGATCGGACACACACTGCTCTGACACCCCCGCCATGAGCCTCTTGTCCGCCATCCCTCCTCACTCCCACCCCCCACAAACAAATGTGACAGCAACCTTTGGAAATCTGGAACGTAACAAATTGGCTGATGTCACACAATTATAATTAAGAAGATGCATGTGAGGTTGGACAAATAAGAATCACAGTCATGTATGGATTTACATATAAAACATTTTATTTAAACAAAACAACAACAAATAAAACTAGGTACAGCCATGGCATGTCATCTCTGGACCATTTGCGAATCACAGCCTGCAAGACAAAAAGCAAAATAAGAGTGTGCGTCATGAGTCTATCAAAGGAGAGAGAAAGAGAGAAAGAGTGAGAGAGAGGAAGAGAGGGATAAAGAAAGAAAAAGTGAGAGCGAGGAAGACAGAGAAAGAGAGAAAGAGTGATAGAGAGAGGAAGTGAGATACAAGAGAGAGAGAAAGAGAGAAACAGCGTGAGAGAGAGAAAGAGAGAGAGAGAAAGAGTGAGACAGAGAGGAAGAGAGAGAGGAAGAGAAAGAAGGAGAGGGAGGAAGAGACAGATAAAGAGAGAAAGAGTGTGAGAGAGAGAGAAAGGAAGAGATAGAGAGTGAGATGGAGAGAAAGAGTGTGAGTGACAGGAAGCAAGAGATGGAGAGGGTGAGTGAGTGTTGACACAGTGGTAGAAAATCATCACAGCTCACCTTTCTGCCACTGGTCTGTCTCCAACCACGTGCCGGGACACCGTGCAGCCCTCAAGTTTAGTCATCTGAAACATAGTATAGAATCAGTAATGGCAGAGTACATACAACTGCACATGCCTAATTCTCTGTTTCTCCCCTGCGCACCCAGGCTGCTGCACCCCACCCACTCCCACTGCCCGGAGGTGACTGCCCGCGGCTGCGCACCTAGGCTGCTGTACCCCATCCACTTCCACTATCCAGAGGTGTCTGCCCACTGCTGTGCACCCAGGCTGCTGCACGCCATCCACTCCCACTGCCCAGAGGTGACTGCCCGCTGCTGCGCAAACAAGCCTCTCTGCTTACTTTTTGCAACCTGTGTGTAGAAAAGAGGGCCTACCACGTGCCGCTTCAAGCCCCAAGCCCAGAACCGTGGACAGGGCACCCTGAATATGCAGCCCCATTCCACAGGCCACCAGGTCTCACATTTGGTGCTAGGTCTTGATTTCGCCATGGCAAAGGACATACCATTGCACCCGTCATCATCGCAGGTTGCACACCCGCTCAGCACTTGCGGTGCCACTAACTCTGTGACCATGGAGACGACGCCATGTGGCGGTAGGCCTGCACTGTCTGATGGTTCAGGCCTACACTGTGGTCCAGCAGGGCACATATAACCTCAGCTGTCCAGACCGCCGGGACGGGCCATAACTGCAGGCTGCACACCTGCTCAGCAGTTACGGTACCCGTACCTCAGTGGACTGAAAGTCACCATCCCGTGCCGGTGTGCCTCTGCCGGCCACAGTGCATCAAGTGAGAGTACCTCTAAAAGGGTGTAGAGCACGTGAGCCCAGTCTTTTTTATTAGCAGGGTCATGTGTCCTGTGATGTCTGTGCTGGATGGGTGTGGTGTGGGTATATACAAGCCATGAGGGAGTGGCTGTGGCATACTGACAAGTAGGCCTGTGACCAGCAGATCACTGCAATGAAAACCTGGGCATGTAGCGTTGTTGTCCTTCACTGTAAGCTTAAGTGGAGTGGGCTGGCCCGGTGTATGCCAGTCCTGCGTGAGGCTGTGAAGAATGACTCTGGAGGTATGGGTGTGGCTCCGTCGTGAGCTGTATGAGGAATCATCTGATGCGGGTGTCCGTGTTGTAGTGCTGCTGTCACCCGGGTCGCAAGTGCCAATGTGTCACTCAGTCCGACAACATGGCCAACATGGAAGGTACGGGGAATCACTGACCCTTACATTGATCCATAGTTTCACACAAGAAAGATGGTGGACATGACACATCTGTGTGGATGTGAATGTTTATTGCACAGTCAGTGGAGTATTGCAGCTGTAGCAATAGAGGGCCATGGAAAGTTCAGGTTTCAGTTTTTGGCACATGGAGGGCAGCCAATTAGAGCCAAGCTTGTGTTCGGGGTTATGCTGCGCCAACATATATAGTTATACAATCACTCCACTAATACCCAAGCACTTATAAATTCACCATAAACTCTCCTTGCAGTACTCTAATGATCCAGTCTCTATGTACGTACTTGCACAATGACCGAGACAAAGTTACATAACCAAAGATTTGCCACTGCCAGAGGTAACATGCTTGAATAAACTGTCCACAGCTTAATGTAATGTGATAGGGCCCAGGGGCAGCATCTTGCATACATAATGAACACACGGACACAGATAGATAGTGGAACTGGATGCCGGCACGTGCGCTCGACTCCTTTTTATTACCAGGGTCACATGTCCAGTGACATCTGTGCTGGATGCGTGTGGGGTGAGTATAAGCCACCCCTCCGGGAATGGTTGGTGCTGGCAACAAGTACAACAGTAATCATTGGATCACACACAGAGATTCAGTCATAAAGGGTCCATGACTTGTGCTGCACGATGATAGGAGGAGCAGATGTGAAATAATACACAAAAGATTCTATCGTAAAGGGTCCATGACTTGTGGTACACTGAGGTTGGGGCAGCAGATGTGAAATTATACACAAAACATTGTATCATAAAGGGTCCATGAGTTATGGTGCACTGAGGTAGGGGGCATCAGAAGAATTCAGCGTGTGCGCAGCCAGCGATGATGTATGGTCCGGGTGGGCCGCACTGGGAGCAATGTCTATTGCCTGCTGGACTGCGTCATCTGCAATTACGACTCGATCTGAATTGTGGGCCTTGCTATCCGCAGTGTAGATCGAAGGCAGTAGTCAGCACAGACATCGAGGAATGCTTTTTGTCACATCCTCTTAACAAAATCCGAGGACATAGAGCACAATTCTCTCTGCCATTAATAAAACAAGACTGAATTCAAATTGTGAGCTCGGCTGACTGCAGTGTAGGCGTGTGGTAGAGATCATAAAATATGTATAGAATACATTGTCAAAATATGTAGGTTTCAGGGACGTTATAGTTCAAATTGTGAGCTCTGCTGTCCGCAGTTTAGACTACCATTCAGTGTGCGTTTGTACTTGCATGATGAATTTTGGTCATTGTAGTATAGCTATAACTGATATAAAACAAGTTCTTGAAGAAAGGATACTAAAAGGATAATATGTAGGTTTGAGGGATGTTATACTTAGTTGCCTACTGGACTCTGCAATTAATGAATCAAGAATGAATTTGAATTGTGAGCCCTGCTGACCACAGTGTAGGCCAGAGGCAGTGGTCAGCAAGGGCCCACAGCCACATGGCGTTGAGTTGAGCTGAACAGTTAGTAGCACCTGCAGCAACCAGCATGTGTGGAGCCTGCGATGATGCGTGGTCCGGGCTGGCCGCACTGGTAGCAATGTCTTTTGTCTAATGAATTCTGCCTTAATAAGGCTAAGTGGTGATGACTTGTGGTGCACTTAGTTAGTGGCACCTGAAGCACTCAACGTGTGCGCAGCCTGTGATGATGCGTGGTGCAGGCAAGCCGACTGGGAGCAATGTCTGTTGTCTACTGGACTACGTCATCTGCAATCGCGACTCTGAATTATGAGCCCTGCTGTCCGCAGTGTAGACAGGAGGCAGCAGTCAGCATGGGCCTACAGCCACGAGGCGTTGACTTGAGCTGCACAGATCGGGAGCATTTGGTCTTCTTAACCAATTATAGTGTCTTACACAATTTGCATTGGTACTAATCTTGAATTGTGAGCCATGCTAACCCCAGTGTAGGCCAGAGGCAGTGGATAGGATGGGCCCACATCCACGTGGCGTTGAGTTGAGCTGCACAGTTAGTGGCAGCTGAAGCACTCAGCGTGTGTGCACACTTGGAGAAGTGTGGCTCAATGATTAGAGTGGCAGACCCTGATGCAGAGGTCTAGCCCGGGACCAGGTTTCAATTCCCCGCCTCGGCGGGTCTTGGGCTCAAAAATTCCACGGACCTGATAATTCTCGACTCGGTGCCATTCCAATCATGGAGTCCCACTCTGCAACTCTGGGCAATAGCTTGCTTAATCTCCACAACGGCCCCCACAACGCTAAGGATGCCTGGCCTCCACCTTGGGGGTGCCCAGGAGTGGACGCCTCACAGGGAAAGCCAGGATGGGTTCCACAGCGGTATTCGTACAAGCGCCTTGAGACCCTTGCGGGTGAGTAGTGCGCTATACAAGTATCAATTTACAATTTACAATTTTACAATTTACACTGTGATGATGCGTGGTCTGAGCGGGCCACACTGGTAGCAATGGCTTTTGCCTACTGAATTCTGCCTTAATAAGGCTACTTGGCGATGACTTGTGGTGCACTGAGTTAGTGGCACCTGAAGCACTCAGCGTGTGCATGGTCCGGGCGGGCCGCAGTGGGAGCAATGTCTCTTTCCTACTGGACTATGTCATCTGCAATAGCGACTCGATATGAATTGTGAAACCTACTGTCCGCAGTGTAGATCGAAGGCAGTGCTCTGTACAGGTATAACTCTGTGGTACTGTGCCGCTGGGTTTGCAGGGGGCCTGTGTTGAGGAGGCCAGCGGTCACAGCAGCGGCCTCGTGGCAGGGTGAGGTCTGCTGCTCTGGCAGACACGTTGACCTTACCACAAGTGAACCACACCCACATCCCCGGCCTATTTATTCACACTCCTACACTGGAATGGCGTACGTTGGACAAGCCCACTCCGCTTCAGCTTACAGGGAGGAACGACACAGCTACTTGATTGAGATCTTCCCCATTGCCTGAGGTAACATGGTTATGTCCACTGTCCACAACACTACAAGCACACATGGAGAGGTCTGTGCTGTGCAGTGAGGTCTGTCAAGCACATCACCATTATACTTGGTATTGTGTACATTGTTATTGATAGGTGACTTGTGTCCTTCACACATACTTGGTTCCCACATCTCCCAACATTCAGCTATTGTGTGGCTCAGGTGCCATGTCGTTTTGCAAGTCCGTTGTCCTGTTCTGCGCTGTCTCAGTGGTAGTAGGGCGGTGTGGTCCGGGGGAGGTCCTGGGGGTGGTGGTGGGTGTTGTGGCCTTCTTGGGTGTCTGAGTTGCATGATCAGTAGCTCTATGATGTGTTGGTCTTTAGATGTGGCTCTGGGCTGGGCTCCCTTTCATACTGTAGGTAGTTGTCCTGCTTTACACCAGTAAAAGGCTGATGTTAAATTCTTAATGCTAAAGCGAATTATCACCTGTTTTTAGGTCGCATCGCTGATTTGGATGGTCGTTGAAAATATGGGTAAGTGATGTTTTTGTGTTTTTTTTGCACGGGAACTCCTACTTTGCATATCATTAGCGTTAGTTGTCGCACTCATTTTTGCTGATTTTTTGGGCGGAAGCTATCGATGGAAAACTGGCAAGATCGTAAGTTTTCACTAGGTTGAGAATGGGATGATAATTTAAAAACACAGAAAAATACATAGGTTTAATGAACATTATAATTTGAAAATAGCATTTAAAAAACATTAGAAGTTCACTGAAAAAACCATAGGTTTCAAGCAGGTTATAGTTAAAAATTAGCATTTAAAAAACCTTAGAAATTCACTGAAAAAACCATAGGTTTCAGGCACGTTATAGTTAGTTTGATATTTCATTTGTACAAAATCATGGAAATTCGGCCGTTATAGTTAGTTCAGCTAACTATAACTCGTGCCCCCGCAACACACTGCTGATGAAATCACATATTATATCATTCATGACATGGTCAGGGACATCACTGATGACATCACTGATGATATCTCAAATGACTTCACTGATGACATCATCCACGTGAAAATCTCATACACCTCATCACACCCTAATATAACCCTTGATACACGCACTCTAAAATGCAGACTATCATTTTCAAAACCATCAACACACCAATACCAGTTAATACATATCCACTCACTAATTCCTACCTCTACACACATATCCACTCATTCACGCATACAAATACTCATACATGCAGTCAGCCATCAATAAGGCATTATCATATGCACTCACAGATCTATACAGACACTCAAACACCGCCACTCATCCATAGAGTTACTCACACACATAGCCAGTCATGGAAATAATCAATCACTCTCCCATTTACTCACCTGTACAGTTATGACCACACCACCTCACTTATCTAAACATATACTAACACATACTTACTCTCTAATACAATAACTAATACAAGCACACAGTGATCCATTCAGCCACTCTCACAATCACTCACTCTCACATATATTCATTTATACACTCTAACACTCACATATACTGCATTTCACATAAGCAGTTACACACATATGTACCACTGAAACTTCCATTCACTCACAAACACACCCATACACACACTCACCCATCCATACAGGTCTTCAAAGATGCACTCTTGAATCTGTACAACCAGTGAATCATCCACTCACACTTTTATAGACAGAGTTATAACCAACCCCACCCACCAACACAGAAACTCAGGCACCCATAGAGATACTCAAACAACTAATCAATAACCCATATAGTTCCTCATTTAGGTACTCACCAAACCATTGAACCGCTTACACACCAACTGACTGACTAAATTGTGTGAATATCTGTATCCGTCACTAACCCATGCATTCAGTAAGGCATAATTCATCAC
This sequence comes from Triturus cristatus, assembly GCF_964204655.1. NCBI lineage: Eukaryota > Metazoa > Chordata > Amphibia > Caudata > Salamandridae > Triturus > Triturus cristatus. Next base: position 1,799,828,552 of record NC_140590.1, read on the forward strand.
TTACTTATACAGTTAGTCACACACCTACAGAATCATTACTCCTGATACTTAAACACCCATTCATTCTTCAATACACCTTGGCATATATATAAAACATATTTAAACATTTACAGGACCACACAGTCACTGGATGATGTCATCTGTGATATCATCAGTGATGACATTTGAGATGTCATCAGTGATGTCACTGACCATGTCATGAATGATGTATTATGTGACCGTCATCAGCAGTGCATTGCGGGGGCACAAGTTATAGTTAGCTGAACTGACTATAACGGCCGAATTTCTATGGTTTTGTACGAGTGAAATGTCAAACAAACTATAACGTGATTGAAACCTATCGTACAGATGCACTCCCTCCAGGAATAAACACCAGCTCCAGAATCAGTCGATCGCAGGAGATTTATTGTATAGCACAAGCCAGAAAAAACACCCTACGCGTTTCAGCAGGAACCACCTTGCTCACGTGAGCTGGTGTTTATTTCTGGAGGGAGTGCATCTGTACGATAAAGTGCATGGTGAAAAGGATATATATATATATATATATATATATATATATATATATATATATATATATATATATATATATTATCTACTGGCGGTCGCCAGTAGATAGTTATAGTTAGAACCTATTTTCCATAGGTAATCTGCAACATTCTATTGGGAATATCTTTGGCGCCGATTGATGAATCTTCGCGAAATTCTCCAAACTTTTGGCCAGCTCAGCTCCGCTCCTACTCTGAAAGTTTTGCGGTGATCCGTGAAGCGGGGGCCGAGAAAAAAGGGGGGTCCCAAAACGCATTTTCACCATGCAATTTCCCATAGGATCTGTTGTCGCAGCTACAGCCCGAACCACTGAATGGAATGACACCAAATTTGGCAAAGCGGTAGTCCTCAGTTCGGACTCGTGCCTTTTGCATATTTGGTGTGAATCTGTTCAGTAGTTCCTGAGAAAATTAGGGTAAAAAAGTTAGTGATATCTAAGGCCGCGGAGGATCCGCGGACCGTACCCGCACCGTACGCGCACCCTCCCCGAACCAAGCGCGCACCCTCCCGATCGCGTGCTGAATGCTAATTGGCTGTCGAGTGTCTCTCTACATTCGAAACCAGGGACAGTTGGAGGCCATTTTCTGCCTCGGTAGAAGCGAGGCTGAAGAAGCAAGGGGAATAAGTGTGTAAAACATATAAAGGGGGCAGAGTGGAAATACTCTGACCATCTAGAGGTGCTTAGGGGGTCCCAGAAGGACCCCCTGAGGCCCCCCTTTTTAAAAAAAAAAACGGGGTTGGATGCACAGATCCTCTGGCGGTGGGTTCACGGATCCAAAAACATTGGAAAAAATATATAAAATAAAGTTGTGCACTTATAGTTGAAAAAAATATTTTGAAAAATATAAAAAATATGTTTGAAAAACCCATTAAGTTCAAATAATATTTTTTAATTTTTAAAAGAATTAATTGAAAAAATACATTTAAAAAAGGTGATAAAAAGTATTTTAACAAAAATGTAATTAATGAAATGACACACTGAATTTGAAAAATATAGAAATCCAATCAAAATCATTAAACATAATATCTTCAGAGAAAAGTTATAGATAGGAATTAGCATTTAAAAAACCTTTGAAATTCACAGAAAAAAACATAGGTTTCAGGCATCACATAGTTAGGAATTGGCATTTAAAAAACCTTTGAAATTCACTGAAAAAACCAAAGGTTTCAGGGGCGTTATAGTTAGGAATTGGCATTTAAAAAACCTTAGAAATTCCCTGAAAAAACCATAGGTTTCAGGGGCGTTATAGTTAGCTGGACATTTCCCTCGTACAAAACCCTAGAAATTCTCCTGTTATAGTTAGTTCAGCTAACTATAAATCTCGCCCCCGCAATGCACTGCTGATGATGTCACATATTACATCACTTATGACATGGTCAGTGACATCACTGATGACATCACTGATGACATCTCAAATGACATCACTGATGACGTAATCCATGTGATAAAATAGTGCATCTTCTCACACCCTAATATAACCTTTGATACACCGACTCAAAATTTCAGACTTCCATTCTCAAAACCATTGATACTCTAATATCAATAACTACATACACACTCATTGACTCTTAGGTCTACACACACCTCCACTCACTCACCTGTAGAGTCACTCATACTTAGAGTCAGTCAGTACAGGACTATCATATGCATTTATATACCTATATAGGCACTCAGACACCGCCAATCATCCATAGACATACTCGCACACCTAGTCAGTCATGCAAATATTTAATCACACTCCCATTTACTCACCTATGCAGTTATACACACACAAGTTCACTTACTCATAAAAATAGTATCACATTCTTACACTCTTATACAATCACTGATACAAGCACACACTCATCCATACAGCCACTCTCACAATCACACACTCTCACATATACCCACTTATATACTCTTAAACACATATATACTGCCTTTCACATATGTAGTTACTCACACATGTACCACTGAGATATACATTCAATCACTAACACACCTATACATACACTCACCCAAGCATACAGTCCATCACAGATACACTCTTAAAAACATGCACCCACTGAATCACCCACTCACACATCTAGTCACAGAGTCACACACACCCTACCCACACAAACACTCAGGCACCCATACAGATACTCAGACAACCAATCAATAACCCTGATAGACACTCATATAGCTATTCAAAAAACCATGCAGCCACTTATACACCAACACACAGACACATACAGACATTCACACAGTTTAGTCACTAGTCTGCAGTAAGATACATTTAATGACTCACTTATAGAGTCAGTTACGCACCTAGAAAATCATCCATTCACATACTTGTACACCCACTAATTTTTCAACAGGCCTTTCCCTATATACATTAAACATAATAAAACTGTTCAGAAACACATACTCAATGGATGATGTCATCAGTGATGTCATTTGAGATGTCATCAGTGATGTCATCAGTGATGTCACTGACCATGTCATGAGTGATGTAATATGTGACGTCATCAGCAGTGCATTGCGGGGGCGAGAGTTATAGTTAGCTGAACTAACTATAACAGGGGAATTTCTAGGGTTTTGTACGAGGGAAATGTCCAGCTAACTATAACACCCCTGAAACCTATGGTTTTTTCAGTGAATTTCTAAGGTTTTTTAAATGCCAATTCCTAACTATAACACTCCTGAAACCTTTGGTTTTTTCAGTGAATATATATATATATATATATATATATATCAAACCACGAACTGCTCAGCAGACGAGGGTGCACTCTGGGGGTCGCAATCCTCCATGGGCGCCACCAACACCTCGACCGGCGAGTATGCCTGACGCGTTTCGGGAAGTATCGCCCCGCAGCCCATGGAAGGCTGATGTGATGGATGCATACCGCCCATTGGGGTAAAGAGACTGGCTGCGATACTACGAGTCCCAGAAGGTAGCGGGACTTTCTATTCAGAAGCCCATTGGCGGGCAGCTATTTTCAAATAAAGTTCGCAGCTGTGTAAATCTGCAGAGTGTTTTGCCTATGATTAAGGATACTTCCCGAAACGCGTCAGGCATACTCGCCGGTCGAGGTGTTGGTGGCGCCCATGGAGGATTGCGACCCCCAGAGTGCACCCTCGTCTGCTGAGCAGTTCGTGGTTTGATGTAATACGCGCCGGCTTCGGGCGCGGAGGGTTGCACCACCCGAGGATGGAATGGGGGCAGGATGCGAGATGAATATCATCGTCGCTGTTGCAGGGAGGTCGAACCATGGATTTTGGACGCCACTAACGCCCCGCAGCCCATGGAAGGCTGATGTGATGGATGCATACCGCCCATTGGGGTAAAGAGACTGGCTGCGATACTACGAGTCCCAGAAGGTAGCGGGACTTTCTATTCAGAAGCCCATTGGCGGGCAGCTATTTTCAAATAAAGTTCGCAGCTGTGTAAATCTGCAGAGTGTTTTGCCTATGATTAAGGATACTTCCCGAAACGCGTCAGGCATACTCGCCGGTCGAGGTGTTGGTGGCGCCCATGGAGGATTGCGACCCCCAGAGTGCACCCTCGTCTGCTGAGCAGTTCGTGGTTTGATGTAATACGCGCCGGCTTCGGGCGCGGAGGGTTGCACCACCCGAGGATGGAATGGGGGCAGGATGCGAGATGAATATCATCGTCGCTGTTGCAGGGAGGTCGAACCATGGATTTTGGACGCCACTAACGCCCCGCAGCCCATGGAAGGCTGATGTGATGGATGCATACCGCCCATTGGGGTAAAGAGACTGGCTGCGATACTACGAGTCCCAGAAGGTAGCGGGACTTTCTATTCAGAAGCCCATTGGCGGGCAGCTATTTTCAAATAAAGTTCGCAGCTGTGTAAATCTGCAGAGTGTTTTGCCTATGATTAAGGATACTTCCCGAAACGCGTCAGGCATACTCGCCGGTCGAGGTGTTGGTGGCGCCCATGGAGGATTGCGACCCCCAGAGTGCACCCTCGTCTGCTGAGCAGTTCGTGGTTTGATATATATATATATATATATATATATATGAAGAGAACAGGTTCCCAAAATCCAGCAGGTAGGCGGAAACAGGTACAGACCACAACACGCTGAAAAGTATATTTCGTGCAAATTTATTCCAAGTAGATCGGCATGACGCGTTTCGGCCGCGTTGCCACGACCTTGATCACATGACACATTAGGAACCAATCAAGTAAGATATAGTGCAAAGTGGTTAACTTCCTCCCATACGGACCAATGGAATTGCGGCAGACAAAACAGCAAACAGCAAGTACGAGCAGGGTGGAAATGGAAGAAATACTTTGACTGAAGTAATTCCGAATTATGAACTAAATGTTTGAACAAATAATACCATAGTGGTAAAAAACTCATTAAACCCTGATTTATACACTGAACACAATTCCAAAGAAAACAAATGGCCATTGAAGTATAAATCAATAAGACTAAACAGTCAACTTACAAAAACATCTAAATGAGAGGAAGGAAGCCACATGAAAAAATAAAAATAGAACTAATCATTAAGCGGTCATAGCGAAAAATACTCTAATAAGCAACTTCCAGATCAAAAAACATGGTTTGTTTAACTTAGAAGATAAAAATTAAACAAAACCCTCTCTTTTCTTTGTCATGTCATTAATGCTCCTGATTACATGATATTGTTGATATGCACGGTACTGATGTGATAATAGATCGAGTATAGTTGTTAACCAAAATCTAAACATAAAGGGCAAAAAAATCAATATATATGCGCAGTAGTATGTTTTAAAGAATCCCTGATTGTAACAAAGAATCTCATCCATTAACAATATAATGAAAGAAAAAAATATGACAATCTCCAATAAAGTGCAAGTGCAATAAATATTGGAATTCAAACAAGCTGGAAAAATATTCATAATTTAAAACATTCTTCAAACATTAATAACATAGCCCAGGATAAAATCAACTGTACATACAATAAAGTGCAAGTGCACCTGTACAAACACAGCAAAACATGTGCAAATAGCATAAAGTTTAGCAGCAAAAAAGAGGGGACAGCGAAGTCTGGATGAGATTAATATCTTGCAGTGTTAGAACCTTACAATGTTAAGGGTCGCCTAATTAAATAAGTATTAGAATATTCATAAAATCGTTCACAAAACTCAGACAAAAAAGCCTCAGTAAAAACCCAAAGACAACCCCGAAGGGATAAAATTAGGTTAAAACCAAAGCACGAACTGACATCTAAGAACAACAGAAGGAAGACCAACAAAAAATAATCTACAGTGAATGAAATCCTGATCAAGAGAAGTAAGTCACATACTGACACAAAAAACACCGCTGAATGACATAATCATAGGAAGTTGTGCATATCCTCCCCTGTATTAAGGCCATTTGGCATCTTGGTATCTAATAGTAGTATGTAATGGGTTTCTAGTTATCTCAGACGTTTTTCCCTGTTGCCTCCTCTCGGTAATTTTGGTACCGCATCAATCACGAAGTATTTTAAATCGTTCAAATTGTTGTGATGAACTAATTTAAAATGACGTGCAACAGGGAACCAATTTCAGAATTGACAATGGCACATAGATGTTGTAGAATCCGTGTTGATACCTGCAATTTTGTGCTGCCAATATACTTTAAATTGCAGGAACATTCAAGTATATATACACTGCATGATCAGTTTTACACGTAAAGAAACCCTTAAAGATAATGGGATTCTGATCAAATTCGTAAATTCACAGGTGTTAATACCAAATTTGTAAGCTCGACATGAACTGCACTTAAAAAAACCCTTACGATTAGATAACCAAGTGTTGGTACTAGTGACCTCAGGACTGGTCCTCACCAGGGCATCCCTCATAGAGGGTGCTCGCCTGAAAGTAATCTGAGGTAGATCTGGCACTAGCTGTGACATAGTAAGATCAGTTTTCACTATAGGCCAGTTTTTATAGATGAGTTTCCTTAGGTCCTTGTCCTGACTACTAAAAGTAGTAATAAATCGAATAGAGTCTGGCTCACTGGATTCACTGTTAGTGCTAGAAATAGTTTTGTGGGTAGTAGTTCTAGTAACCGACTCAAGGTACTCACTACGGTTTGTAGTAATAGCTTTAGCTAATGCTGATTCTAGCTCCTTTCTTTTATACCCAAGAATCTCAGGAAAGATTCATCCTGGCAAGTGATACAATCGGATTCTGAACTGCATATTAGTTTAACGCGAAGAAATTTGCCATAAGGAATACTTTTGAGCAGATGATAAGGATGGAAGCTCTGGGCATGGAGTACAGCATTACCAGCTGTGCTTTTACGATGTAATTTGGTCTGTATGCTGTTATCCCTAATATACAGTTCCACATCAAGGAATTCAAGACGATCAGCACTGATCTGAGCAGTAAATTCAAGATTCAATTCATTAACGTTGACCAACTTCACAAACTCATTAGCTGATTCAATTGAACCATTCCAGATAATGCAAATATCGTCAAAAAATCTCCACCAACGTATAACATGGGCCATATATAATTCACCATGGGTGCGTCTGAGGACATGCTCCTCCCACCAGCCCACGTGTAAACACGCGTAACTGGGAGAGAAGCACGCCCCCATAGCTACACCCTGTAGCTGCTGAAATAGCTCATTGTTAAACATAAAATAGTTATTATGTAAACATAACTCTATCATACGTAACAACATGGCATTATGTTGATGGAAGATGATGTTTCTCTAATCCAGATAAAATGTAACTGCCTGTAAACCATCAAAGTGACGTATACTGGTATAGAGGGAACAAATATCCATAACAATGAAAAGGTATCCGTCTTGCCAAAATGTTGTCAGTACAGTAGAAATAAAATGACCAGTGTCTTTGATGTATGATGGCAATTCCTCAACAAATTCACGGAGGAAAAAATCTACATACTTACATATGTTTTCACAGAGACTACGTTGTGCAGAGATAATGGGCCTGCCTGGAATAGGCACTTGTTGTTTGTGCACTTTAGGAATAAAATACAAAACTGCAGTGATTGGAAAATCAACTTTCAAAAAACTGTGTTCATTCTTGTTCAAAAGGCCAACTCTTTTCCATTGCCCAAGTTCACCATGAATGGAGTCTTTCAATTTCCTTATATCATTAATGGGGGCCTTCCTGTAACACAGTTCATCATTCAAATGATGATAAGCTTCCTGTAGATATTGACTCTTAGCCCACAAAACAACATTACCTCCCTTATCTGCCTTGGTTATAATAACATCAATGTTATTCTTCAATTTGTTAATTAAAGTAGAGTATTGTTGATCACGATAAGACTGATGTTTGTAGGTTTTCAAAATCTTCCTATTCAACATTTTAAGATCTTGAATAACACAATCACTAAATATATCCAATGCATCTTTAGGCATAAGTGGAATAAAGGTGGAATTAGGACGAAATGGGCTCGGTGCTGGAGAATTTCCACTAGTGCCTAGGTTGTGTAGTTGTTCTTGAGTTGAACAATCAGAATCATCTGGGTTGTTGACAAGGGCATGTAAAGTTTTAAGATTAGTCACATCACTGGCATCAAGTCGTATACTTGGGTTGTCAGAAATTGCGATTTTCGCAGCAAAATTAGATGCTTTATTTAGTTTAAAGTGTTTCAATAATTTTAATTTTCTAATAAACTTGAAGACATCAATCCGAGTTTGAACAAATTTAAAACGACTTTTAGGGCAGAATGACAATCCCAGTGATAATAATTTTACCTCTGCATCCGTAAGATTGACATTGGTCAAATTAATGACAGTATTGTCCATATGATCTTTTCTTAATTTTTCTTCTTCATATTTCTCCATCTTCCCCTGATGTTTCCTCCTTTTGGCTTTACGTCTTTGTTTTCTGCACTCATTCCTCCGTTTGGTCCTCTCTTGGCTTGAGTAGTTTGCCGCAGCGTCTGGCGGCGATCCTCCACTCAAAAACCTAATTCTTCAGATGGGGATATGTTACTTGGGATTGACGTAAGTCCTATGTCAGGTCCACTATCTTCTGAGCAGACACTGCTGGCAACTGAGCTAAGATCCGAATCAGCTTCTTCAGGATTGCGTAAACTGGATGTTGCTGTTGAGGTTATTTTAGACGTTAGAGCTTGCCGTTTGACATTATCAAATTTACGTGAAAAAGTAAAAATTCTTCCAGATTCGTAATCATTCTTATCTCTGGCAAACTTGAATATTTTACGTGCTTTGATAGATTCTTCATATTTCTGGAGGCGTAAATCAATTTCTCCTTTGCTTTTAGTGATAATGTCTTGTTGTTCATGAGATGCCAGTACTAAATTAAGAGCGTCAATCTGTTTCAAAATCTCCTCTCTGTCAATGGCAGCATATTTTATTAGTATGGTTACCATATTCATTGAAGCCTCAAGGTTATTAGTAGCCCATTCCTTGAGCATTAGGGGGTTCGGGTTTTCAAAGGAGGGGGCAATAAGCACTCTCAGCCTCCGTGGTACTCGTCCCACCTCTTTGTATTTCTCCAATGAACGCTTTTCCCACCATTTGTTGAGTTCGGTGCGAGGAGTTTTTCTAATTTTTTAAGGAGAGTTTTAATGTCAGTGACATTCGTAGAGTTAGTGACATTGGTATCCCCAGGTATCACATTGTTGATATATATATCTATATACATATACACACACATATCTGGCGGTCGCCAGTAGGTAGTTATAGTTAGGGCCTAGTTTCCATAGGAAAAGCGTTTATTGTTTTCTCAATATCTTTGGCGCCGGTTGACGAATCTTCGCGAAATTTATAAAACTAGTGGCCCGCTCTGGTCAGCTCCTGTCTTGAAAGTTTCAGGGTGATTCTACAAGCAGGGGCTGAGAAAAAAGGGGGTCCCCATGTATTTTCCCATAGCAAACTTTAGACAAAGCTACAGCCCGAACTGCTGAATGGAATTACACCAAATTTGGCAAAAAGGTAGTCCTTGGTCCAGAAATAGCCCTTTTGTTAAATGGTGTAAATCTGTTTAGTAGTCTTTGAGATATTAAAAGAAAACAAATCTTTATATATCTGGGCAGGACCTAACTTCACAAGCACGAGCTTGGCTCCAATTGGCTGCCAACACTTCAATCTAGATCACTGCACAAACACCACTGCACTAAACCCTGAAACACTACCCCAGCATGAATCATCTACACTACCCAAACACCTCAACGCTAACCTAAACCCTAAAACACTACCCCAGCATGACCCCCGATACAATTCAAACACCACTGTACAACCCTAAATCCTAAAACACTTCCCCCAGCATGACCCCCTACACTACACGAACACCACTGCGCTAACTTAAACCCTGAAACACTACCCCATCATGAACTCTTACACAACCCGAACTGACTGCGCTACCCTAAAACACTACCCCCAGCATGACCTCCTACCCTACCCAAGCACCACTGCGCTACCCTAAACCCTAAAACACTACACCCAGCATGACCCCCTACACTACACAAACATCACTGTGCTACCCTAAACCCTAAATCTACCCCCAGCACGACCCACTACCCTACCCAAACACCACTGCACTACCCTAAACCCTAAAACACTATTCCCAGTATGACCCCCTATACTACAGAAACACCACTGCACTACCCTAAACCCTAAAACACTACCCCCAGCATGACACCTACACTACCCAAACACCACTTCACTACCCTAAACCCTAACACACTACCCAAGCACAACCCCCTACACTACACAAACACTAGTGCACTGCCCTACACCACTGCACTACACTAAAACCTAAATCTACTACCAGCATGACCCCCTACCACTACACAAACACCACCGCACTACCCTAAACCCTAAAACACTACCCCAGCATGACCCCCTACCCTACCCAAACGCCACTGTACTGCCCTAAACCCTAAAACACTACCCCAGCATGAACCCCTACACTACACAAACACTAGTGCACTGCCCTAAACGCTAAAACATTAGCCCCAGCACAGCCCCTACACTACACAAACACCACTGCACTACCCTAAACACTAAATCTATCCCCAGCACAGCCCCTACACTACACAAACACCACTGCACTACCCTAAACACTAAATCTATCCCCAGCATAACCCCCTATACTCCCCAAACACCACTGCACTATCCTAAACCCTAAAACACTACCCCAGCATGACCCCCTACCCTACCCAAACGCCACTGTACTGCCCTAAACCCTAAAACACTACCCCCAGCATGAACCCCTACACTACACAAACACTAGTGCACTGCCCTAAACGCTAAAACATTAGCCCCAGCACAGCTCCTACACTACACAAACACCACTGCACTACCCTAAACACTAAATCTATCCCCAGCATAACCCCCTGCACTACCCAAACACCGCTGCACTACCCTAAACCGTAAAACACTACCCCATACATTACAAAAACACCACTGCACGACCCTAAACCCTAAAACACTACACCCAGCATGACCCCCTACACTACACAAACACCACTGCGCTACCCTAAACCCTAAAACACTACACCCAGCACGACCCCCTACACTACACAAACACCACTGCACTACCATAAAACCTTAAACACTACCCCCAGCATGACTCCTTTCACTACCCAAACACCACTGCACTACCCTAAACCCTAAATCTACCCCAGAACAACCCCCTACACTACCCAAAGACCACTGCACTACCCTAAACCCTAAAACACTACCCCCAGCATGACCCCCTGCACTACACAAACATCACTGCACTACCCTAAACCCTAAAACACTACACCCACATGATCCCCTACACTACTACAAAAACACCACTGCACTACCCTAAACCCTAAAATGCTACCTCAGCACAACCCCCTACACTGCATAAACACCACTGCACTACCCTAAACCCTAAAACACTAACCCCAGCACGTCTCCCTACACTACACAAACACCACTGCACTACCCTAAACCCTAAATCTACCCCAGCACGACCCCCTACACTACCCAAACACCACTTCACTACCCTAATCCCTAAAACACTACCCCAGCACAACCCCCTACACTACACAAACACCACTGCACTACCCTAAACCCTTGGAAACTACACCAGCATGACCCCCTACACTACCAAAAACACCACTGTACTACCCTAAACCCTAAAACACTACTCCCTACACTACATAAACTCCACTGCAGTACCCTAAACCCTAAAACACTACCCCTAGCATGACCCCCTACATTACCCAAACACCACTGCACTACCCTAAACCCTAGAACACTACCCCTAGCACTACCCCCTACACTACCCAAACACCACTGCACTACCATAAACCCTAAAACACTATCCCCAACATGACCCCCTATACTACCCAAACACCCCTGCACTACCCTAAACCCTAAATCTACCCCCAGCACGACCCCCGACACTACTAAAACACCACTACACTACCCTAAACCCTAAATCTACCACCAGCACAACCTCCTACACTACCCAAACACCACTGCACTACCCTAAACCCTAAAACACTACCCTCAGCATGACCCCCCTACACTACCCAAACACCACTGCACTACCCTAGACGCTGGAAAATTAACCCCCACCCCATGCCCAATCCTCCTTACCTCTCACTCCTCGTGGTTCCTCTCTCCTCATGGTTCCTGCTTCACGTCGTCTCTGAGGGGCGGTGCACGTCGTTGTGAGTAAATGGAACAGCCTCTGTTTCCTTACAACGACGTGGATCGTCTACATTTTTTTAGAACACATGGTCATTTACCATACATACCTTTACAACAAAATTTGTTGTAAAGGCATGAGTGGTAAATGACCATGCTTTCTAAAAAAATGCATAGTAATAACTTCACGATGTACAACACATGCATGGTAATGCATGGGTTGTAATGGTATCGCAAAGTAAAAAAGTCGTTGTAACGGCTGCTTACCGATCAAAGACTACCCCTGTTCTTCAATGAGGTGGTTATTTGATAAATTCGGAGGAAGGAATGAGTTTTTTTACCGAAAAATGCATTCCCGGCTGTTGTATTATGAAAGTGTCCGCTTGGGCTGGTTTCACTTCCCGTGAGAGAGTGGAAGAGTCTATTTGGATCTAAAGGAGTTCTGTTGTTGGAGGGGGCCGGCACGACAAGTCATCAGAAAACACAGCTAATGTAAAGCATCCTCCCTGAACTGTGGAGCAGTGCCATGAGAGGTCAACGAGTGTGTGTCCCACCGCAGTATGACCATACTGTGGCGTTCCAGGGTACGGGAGGCAGAAGCGGCATCCATCGCACGTCCTCTTGTACACTAAAAAAGGACCAAACGACGATTTCCTTTCTTTTCAACTTCGGCAAAACTAGAAGCCATAGTTATATTAAAAATAAACAAACACACAAAAAAGGTATATCAATATAAAGAGAAGCAAGAAACAGGTCTTCTCTCTATCAAGGTCAAAAAGTAAGGGAAATATCAGAAGGATAGATCCTCCCTCTTTCACAATGAAATTGATTTCAACCAATCAGATTTATTTTTTCTTATGCTGACATGAATTCGCTTAGGGTGCGCGCTCCTTCATGCACCTGCGAAAATCATATATATCATTACACACTATCAATAAAAATGTCTACAAACTTTTAATAAGTATATTAGCAAAACTGTTCAGTCTAATATCATATTCAAACTTTCTATAGTCATTTTTTCAACTTTAAAAATACGCGGAAGTCGCGACTCCGGAAATATGCATGGGGAGATGTCACGTACATTAAGCGGCTTAAACACTTAAAGGAAAACTTTTATTTATATTCAGTTGAAAAAAAATAATTCATACTTTACAAATTATGCCAAAGTCGCGACCCCAGCTCAACTTTTCAAAATGGCTGATGATGTCACATATTACAGCATTCATGACATGGTCAGTGACATCACTGATGACATCACTGATGACATCTCAAATGACATCACTGATGACATCATCCACGTGTAAATCTGATGCACCTCCTCACACCTGAATATAACCTATGATACAGCCACTCTAAAATACAGACTACCATTTTCGAAAAAATAGACATTAATACCAGTTACTAAATACGCACTGACTGATTACTAGGTCTACACAAACATCCACTCATTCACCCATACAGTCACTAATACATACAGTCACTCATCAATACAACACTATCATCTGCACTAATACACCTATACTGACACCTATACAGACACTCACAGACTGCCACATATGCAGAGTTACTCACACACCTAGTCAGTCATGCAAGGAATCAATCATACTTCCATTTACTCACCTATACAGTATACAGACACCAACTTACTTATTCATACAGATACTAACACATAATTACTCTCTTATAGAATCACAGATACAAATATACACTCATCCATGCAGCCGCTTTCGCAATTACTGACTCTCACAGATAGTTATTTATATACACCATCACTCACATATACTGCCTTTTACATATGTAGTTACTTGCACATGTACCACTGAGACATCCATTCACTCACCAAAACACCCATACACACACTCACCCACTCATGCAGCTGGTTTCACATGCACTCTTGAACCCATACACCAAGTGAATCAACCACTCACACATTTTTAGACCTGGCACCTTGGCGTGGGTCTCCCTTCCATTTTTTGCTGTTGCCTCATGTGTTTTTCCTGGTGTTAGATGCTTTGGGCACTGTGCCACTGCTATCCAACGCCACAGTGCAAGTGTTCCCTATGGTAAATTGTTGTATGGATTAGTGTTTCCATGATTGGCTGATTTGGTTTACCTGTCAGAACCTAGTACAGTGCACCAGGAGTGCCCAGGGCTGGTAAACCAAATGCTGCTAGTGGGCAGAAGCAGCCTGTTAAATTATATGCATTAGTGACTCCATGATTGGCTGATTTGGTTTACCTGTCAGAACCTAGTACAGTGCACCAGGAGTGCCCACGGCTGGTAATCCAAATGCTGCTAGTGGGCAGAAGCAGCCTGTTAAAGTGTGTCTAAGGCTTGCCATTGCAGAGCCTGTCTGCAGTCTGGTACTGCCATGCTGACTGGGCAAGTGCACCCACTTCCCAGTCCCTAAACCTTCCATTTTCTTCATCTCAGACACCCCTATGGTAGGCCCAAGGGCAGGGTGCATTGTAAGTATAAGGTAGGACATGCCCTGGTGTGTGTGGCATGTCCTAATAGTGAATTACAGCCATTTTAGTTTTTCACTATTGCAAGGCTTTCTGTTCCCCATAAACCAGAATAGGCAGTTTGATTATTACATCCTATAATCCTAACTGACTCAGGAAACATGGTAGAAATACGAGTTTAATATCCCTGAACTCAGAATGATAAAATACATCTTTTAGTGAAGTTAGTTTTAACATTCTGTGTTTGAAAATACCACTTTTAGAAAGTAGGTATTTTCTTGTCTAACCATCCAAACCTGCCTCTGCTAGGTTGTGTATTCCTTGTCTGGAGTTTGAGTGACAGGGGCTGGGGGATTCCAGGAGACAGGGTGAGTTAGCACAGGGCTGAATAGAGAGATCTGCATCTAGATGGGTTGCACCTGGGACCTGAATAGGGCTGTGCTTTCCCTCCACAATGCTGGGTCCACCTCCTGTGGTGCGTCTGATGTCTCTGCCCTGCACTCTGAAAGGAAAGAAGGAGTCTTGTCAACAAAGTGCTCAGGACTGACCAGAACTGGTTTGAACTAGGCAAAGGCCTCTCTGCCTTCAGAGAACAAAGAGAAACTGTGTAAAAATACTGGGACCCAAACTCAAGAACTTTAGATCACTTTTGGAAACAAGAAACAAGAAGAAACCTTTGCTGAGGAGCGGAACCAGATAGACTGAGGAGAGACTATCCCTGAGCTTGAGGGATTGTCCTGCAGTGGTTGCCTGACTGCCAAAGAAAGGAGAGAAGGAACTGTGTGTACCTTATTCAACTTGTGAAGGATCTCCAAGGGCTTGAGAAAAGAGGTTGCCTCCTGCTGAAGTCTCAGGGACAACAGACTTCACCCACCACCTCCCCAAGAGTTCTTTGGAAGTGCCTGCTGTTTTGCGAGGCTTTCTGAGGGACTGCATGTCACAAGGAGCTGGAAGCGCGATTCATAAGCAAGAAGCGCGTCGCCGCACTGCCGCTGTTGCTTCACAATGAGAAAGCGCCTCGCATCGCCGGAGAAGAGGATCGGAGTCGCATCAGATTCCACAGAATCACCAGGAAGCGTGTCGCAGGGCCTGTCGCGGCCCAGATGAACCGTTGAGTCATAGCAGGGTCCCAAAAGTACCTCGCATCGCCAGATAAGAGGATCGACTTCACAGCAGATGCCGCCGCATAACCGGGTAGCGTGTCACAGGGCCTGTCGCGGCTCGCATTGTTGTCAAAGCAACTCGCATTGCCGGAGAAGAGGATCGACGTCACATCAGACGCCGCCGCATCACCGGGAAGCGTGTCGCAGGGCCTGTTGCGGCTCACATCGTTGTCGAAACAACTTGCATCGCCGGAGAAGAGGATTGACGTCGCATCAGACGCCGCCGCATCACCGAGAAGCGTGTCGCAGGGCCTGTCACGGTCCACATCATGTCGCATAAAGAAAATACGCCATCTTTGTTTCTTTGCACCAGATTTTCATCGCATCACGGCGTTGCGTGCCGCAGCGCCACGGAAGCGCAGTAAGAAAACGACGCATCACCTCCCCTCGCAGAGAAGAACCGATGCATCCCCTACGCAGCAGTAGGGACCTGACGCATCTCCGTTCTTGCGTGTAAGTAACCAATGCGTCACCTTCCCTGCAACACTTTTGTTGTATTGCGTTACGCATCTTAAGGTACATTGAACTCAAAGTATTGCATTTTAACTAAGCTAATTCTACCATTTGAAGTACAGTATTGTGGATTTTTGTTGCTTGTGGTCTTGTGATAAGTCTATACAAAGAATACTTATTTTTGATATATAACTTGTGTGGTGTCCATCTGTAGTGTTGTCACTGAGTAACTGTATTTGTTCACAAATGCTATACACACTGCCTCTGAGATAAGCCTGTCTGCTCGTGCCAAGCTACCAAGGGGGTGAGCAGGGGTTATTTGTAGGAGTGCACCCCCTTACCCTGACTAGATGCAAGGGCCCCTACTTGGACAAAAGTACCTACTTCTGCCAACTAGAGACCCCCAAATCTAACACACATCTATGCACACACCTCCCCCCACACACACTCAGACAGCTATACAAATTCTCAGGCAAGCGATCAATAACCCATTTAGACACTCATGCAGCTACTCACCAAACCATGCAGCAGCTTACACAAAAACAGACTGATACAGACTTTCACACAGTTTAGTCACTAACCCATGCATTCAGAAAGACACATTTAATCACTGACTTATACAGTCAGTCACGTACCTACTTAATCCTCCATACAGACACTTATACTCCCACTCATTCTTTAATACAGCTTGGTATATATAAAAAAAAATGTAAACTTTACAGAAACACACAGTCACTGGATGATGTCATCAGTGATGTCATCAGTGATGTCACTGACCATGTCATGAGTGATGTAATATGTGACGTCGTCATCAGTGCATTGCGGGGGCACAGGTTATAGTTAGCTGGACTAACTATAACGCCAGAATTTCTATGGTTTGGTACGAGTGAAATGTCCAACTAACTATAATGTTCCTGTAACCTATAGTTTTTTCAGTGAATTTCTATGGTTTTGAAATGCTAATTTCTAATTATAATGTGCCTGAAACCCATGGTTTTATCAGTGAATTTCTATAGTTTTTTAAATGTTAATTTATAACTATAACATGCCTGAAACCTATGGTTTTTTGAGTGCATATATTTAAATAAATATACATATATATATATTACCTACTGGCGGTCGCCAGTAGGTAGTTATAGTTAGGACCACGTTTCCATAGGAAATCCGCAACATTCTATTTTGAATAACTTTGGCGCCGGTCGACGAATCCCCGCGAATTTTTCAAAATAGGTGGGGCGCTACGCTCCGCTCCTTCTCTAAAAGTCTCGGGGGGATTTGTCAAGCGGGGGCTGAGATAAAAGGGGGGTCCCAAAACGCGTTTTTCCCATGCATTTTTCCATAGGACCTTTAGACAGGGCTACAGCCCGAACGGCTGAACAGAATTACTAGAAATTTGGCAGAGAGGTAGTCCTCAGGTCAAGGAAGTGCCTTTTGTAGGTTTGGTGTAAATCTGTTCAGTAGATTCTGAGAAAATAGCCTTTAAATCAATATATATATCTGAGCCAGCTTACGGTGCGCTTACGGTACGCTTACCATACGCGTACGGTGGCGTGCGCGAGCGCGATTCTGATTGGCTCTTAGATCTTAGTAAACATTCGAATCGGTCGAAACCAGGAAGCGGCGGCCGCCATTTCGTGTGTTTTACTCAGAAAAAAAAGAGTGATAACAAGAAAAGGGGGCAAGGAGGAGAGTTACAGACCCCCTAACATTTGTAAGGGGGTCAAAGAAGGACAGAAAAGTACAAAGAAAACATTTATTGATTTTAAAAAAAATCGCGGGGTACGCGTACGGTAAGCTCACCGTACGCGTACGGTAAAAAAAAAGAAAAAAAAGAAATGAAATTCAGATTTAAGTGTTTAGATATTAGGGGGCTCTAAAAAGAGCCGTTGTGTTTATGAAGTGATTTTTTATTGGTACCTACAAGTAAGTACCGATGCAGAGTCTAAGGTTCAAGAGGAAGACTCTGTTCCCTTCATCATTGAAGTGCACACCATCTCCTCTATAAATGTCTTGCATGTCGTAACGCAAGTTGTTGTGGTAAATGGAACCCATACCATAGTCACGGAGGAAAGCAGAAACAGATTTGTTGACGTGCTTTCTTGCTTTGTCAATCTGTGGACAGAAATGATTGGACCAGTTCCATTTTTGCCTTTGGCATATGTTAGAAAACACAAAGGCAGTTTTAGGGAAAAGTGAAAACAGTTGTGCAAAGGTGTCCTTCATAAGCATTTCCAGACCTACCCCAGTCAAAGTGCCTAGGTCATTGCCACCACAGTGCACTATTATGAGGTCAGGGTGTTGGATTTGCATGAAGGATTTCACCAATGGCATCAATTGGTGCCACTTTAACCCTCTCTGACCAATCCATTTAATGTCTACATTTGGCAAAGCAAGGTCTCTCACCATACCTGTTTTCTCTGCAAACTTTTCACTCCAGAAGACATAGCTGTGTCCTACAATCCACACTGTGAACATCTTCAAAGGAGATCTGGATGCACTCAGGAGGTGTATTTCAGTAGAATGGTAAAAAGAAATGAAAGACAGTTTGGAAATGGAGGCATACATATTTTTTTTTTTAAAAAAAGAACTGATTGGCTGTTTCATACCATTCTACACTAAAAACTAGGCTGTATGTGTAAATTTATAGAAGCATGTTTTGTATTGGTACAGAAAAATGTGTTACCAAAGAACAGTACTATGGATTTGCTGTTAGGTTAGAAAAGTCAAGCACTCTTGCTCTGTGGAGTTGAAACATTGTTTGGCGAACTTCTGACCTAACTCCACACAGCAGTGTTCCATGAGCTGTTGCTATGGTAGCAGGCAGAAGTCAAGTTGGGGGAAGGGTACTAGGCAGAAGTCAAGTTGGGGGAAGGGTACTTTTGGAAAAGGGTTGGTTTTCAACCAATAGAAATGTGTGATTACATTTGAAAAAAAGGGGGAAGCACTGAGATTTGAAATTAACATGTATATGTGTGGAAAAATAGAGGGAAACTTTGCCATTATCTGGTTCTGCTGAGAGGAGAGAGGTGTAGAGAACAGAGATCCTGGCTCTGATGATCTGCTGTTTGAGTGCCACATTTCTTTCACAACTAACTAATTTTAAAGGTGAGTTTAGAGTTTGAGAGGAGATGTATATGGTAAATTAAGAAATGAATAATAGAAATGTAATTCTTTTTGTTGAAGTTGTGTTTATTATTTTCTGTTTTGGGAGAAATTTAAATGTGAGGAACATGTAAAATAATATGGACTATTTTTTCATGATAAATTAAGGTGTACTGGTATAAAAAAAGAATAGTTTAAGGGTTTGAGGTTGGACTCAGTAATGCAAATACATTCAGCATCACTAAGGCTGGTTGCCCTTGCTGGAATGTAGGCAGTCACCCAGGTTACACATGGTGGTGGTCTGAAAAAGCAGTTTGGACATGTGCTTTTTAAAAAATCTGAAAAGTGGATTCATAATGTGTCAGTCTGTAAAAGTGATTATCACTTGTCAAAAAAAAGAGCAGTAAGTGTGCTTTCAAATTGGCAAAGAAATTTCGTTTTGTGACTAATGTGAAAACATGACTCTGTGTGCAAATAGGAATTACAGGCAGAGATTTATTGCGTATTGCTCTGGTGGTTTCACAGTTGCATTAGATGGAAAGGGGGAGCCATTTTTTGGTGCAGAAGCAGACTCTTAGCACACACCCAGCTGCTTTCCATGTGGAATCATGCACATTATTTACAAGCGAGTGGGGTTTGAGGTTTCAGTCAGTAATGCAAATACATTCAGCATCACTAAGGCTGGTTGCCCTTGCTGGAATGTAGGCAGTCACCCAGGATACACATGGTGGTGGTCTGAAAAAGCAGTTTGGACATGTGCTTTTTTAAGAATCTGAAAAGTGGATTCATAATGTGTCAGTCTGTAAAAGTGATTATCACTTGCCAAAAAGAAGAGCAGTAAGTGTGCTTTCAAATTGGGAAAGAAATTTCGTTTTGTGACTAATGTGAAAACATGACTCTGTGTGCATATAGGAATTACAGGCAGAGATTTATTGCGTTTTGCTCTGGTGATTTCACAGTTGCATTAGATGGAAAGGGGGAGCCATTTTTTGGTGCAGAAGCAGACTCTTAGCACACACCCAGCTGCTTTCCATGTAGAATCATGCACAGTATTTACAAGCGAGTGGGGTTTGAGGTTTCAGTCAGTAATGCAAATACATTCAGCATCACTAAGGCTGGTTGCCCTTGCTGGAATGTAGGCAGTCACCCAGGATACACAATGTGGTGGTCTGAAAAAGCACTTTGGACATGTGCTTTTTTAAGAATCTGAAAAGTGGATTCATAATGTGTCAGTCTGTAAAAGTGATTATCACTTGCCAAAAAAAAGAGCAGTAAGTGTGCTTTCAAATTGGGAAAGAAATTTCGTTTTGTGACTAATGTGAAAACATGACTCTCTGTGCATATAGGAATTACAGGCAGATATTTATTGTGTACTACTCTGGTAATTTTATATTTGCATTAGTAGGAAAAAGGGGGAGCCATTTTTTGGTGCAGAAGCAGACTCTTAGCACACACCCAGCTGCTTTCCATGTAGAATCATGCACAGTATTTACAAGCGAGTGGGGTTTGAGGTTTCAGTCTGTAATGCAAATACATTCAGCATCACTAAGGCTGGTTGCCCTTGCTGGTATGTAGGCAGTCACCCAGGTTACACATGGTGGTGGTCTGAAAAAGCAGTCTGGACATGTGCTTTTTAAAAAATCTGAAAAGTGGATTCATAATGTGTCAGTCTGTAAAAGTGATTATCACTTGTCAAAAAAAAGAGCAGTAAGTGTGCTTTCAAATTAGCAAAGACATTTCGTTTTGTGACTAATGTGAAAACATGACTCTGTGTACAAATAGGAATTACAGGCAGAGATTTATTGTGTACTACTCTGGTAATTTTACATTTGCATTAGTAGGAAAAAGGGGGAGCCATTTTTTTGGTGCAGAAGCAGACTCTTAGCACACACCCAGCTGCTTTCCATGTGGAATCATGCACAGTATTTACAAGCGAGTGGGGTTTGAGGTTTCAGTCAGTAATGCAAATACATTCAGCATCACTAAGGCTGCTTGCCCTTGCTGGAATGTAGGCAGTCACCCAGGATACACATGGTGGTGGTCTGAAAAAGCAGTTTGGACATGTGCTTTTTTAAGAATCTGAAAAGTGGATTCATAATGTGTCAGTCTGTAAAAGTGATTATCACTTGCCAAAAAAAAGAGCAGTAAGTGTGCTTTCAAATTGGGAAAGAAATTTTGTTTTGTGACTAATGTGAAAACATGACTCTGTGTGCAAATAGGAATTACAGGCAGAGATTTATTGTGTACTACTCTGGTAATTTTACATTTGCATTAGTAGGAAAATGGGGGAGCCATTTTTTGGTGCAGAAGCAGACTCTTAGCACACACCCAGCTGCTTACCATGTGGAATCATGCACAGTATTTACAAGTGAGTGGGGTTTGAGGCTTCAGTCAGTAATGCAAATACATATAGCATCACTAAGGCTGGTTGCCCTTGCTGGAGTGTAGGCAGTCACCCAGGTTACGCATGGTGGTGGTCTGAAAAAGCAGTTTGGACATGTGCTTTTTAAAAAATCTGAAAAGTGGATTCATAATGTGTCAGTCTGTAAAAGTGATTATCACTTGCCAAAAAAAAGAGTAGTAAGTGTGTTTTCAAATTGGCAAAGAAATTTCGTTTTGTGACTATTGTGAAAACAAATGTAGTAATATATTTAAATAAAATAAAGGATTTTTTTTTTAGTTTTTTTCAGGTATTGCTGAAGAGCAGTGAACAAAATTTAAGATGCCTACAAAATCCAGAGTTAAAAAAGACCACAAAAAAAACCTATATTTGAAGACAACTGGAGGACCTAAGTTAGTAGAAGATGCTCATGTTGGGAAAAAGAAAAAATCTTCTGGTAAGCAGACAAAAAAATTTCTAAAGAACATATTCAAAAAAAGGAAAAATGTACAAAATGTCTGTACTGGAAAGAATGTTTTGAAAAGAAAAGGACAGGAAAAAATTGAGAATTTAGTTAATGCAAATATACCTTCTGCAACTGAAAAGATTTACATAAACAGAAAAACAGCGTTTAAAGAGATACGTAGAAAAATGTTTCAGAGAAGAGTTATGTCCAATTTGATAAAGGATGTGAAGAAATATAAGCAAAAGGCTAAGTTTTATAAGAGAAAAAAAGAAATTGAAGCCATTGCAGCAAAGGCATTAGAATTAAAAAGGAAACTATTCATTTTAATTTTGAATAGGATGCGTACATTAGACAAAATGGTTAATGTACTGAAATCACATAGCAAAAGGAAAAGAGTAGTGAACAGAACAAACTTTTGTAAAGTGTTTTTAGGAAAGTGGATGCATAGTTCAAGTAGTGAACCTTTTTTTAATGAAGAGAGCTATTTTCAAAGTAATAGTTTGCTGCATGCAGTTGACACCAGAGGTCGTGCTTACGAAGTGAAAAATGGTTGCATAATGGAGAAGGAGATAATGGTTCCAAGAGATGAGGTACAAGTGATGGCGGATGAGGCTATGGGGAGACGTCCTAAAGCCCCAGTGTACACTTGGAATTGTAGTAGTATTTGCACTGTGCGTCAGGAATCTATTGATACATTTTGTGAGTTTCTAAGAGAATATAGTAAAAAAAGTGTAAAACAGAAGATTAAGGTGCTTCAAAGTCTGGATCCATGCAGAGTGAGAGAGAATACTGGTTTGCAGGGTCATTCTCTGGCTTGTCTATCTAGAAAAGTGTGTAATAGTGTTTTCCATCATTTTAGGATGCTGGCTGTTCATCATACTGAAATGAGAAAGTTTGTGAGACGGTTGTATTTTGCTAAAAGTCCAGCAATAAAGTTAGATGAATTGAATAGGGCTCTGTTCCGAGGAACGGTATCAGATGTAGAGAAGGTTGTTGATGAAATTCAGTTTTGTTACTTTGGTCCTGAACAAAACAGTGCAGAGAAGGACACAGTAAATGAGGAAGAAGTGGAAGAGAATGTAGAACCCTCTGTAAGTAAGACATTTAACCCTATTAGTGCCCATTGAAAATCCTTCAGTGCCAAGCCATTTTATGACTTTCTGTAATGCTTTGCTCTAACATGCTGTAGTTTCTGTAATTACGATTATAATGTTGTTAAACTATATATTTTTGGTTTCAGTACTTCTTGTACTATAAATTTATATCTAAAACATACATTTATAAAACAGCCTGAAGTCACATGACACAATTCAAGATGACCGACAGGTGACGGTGAAAATGATAAGTGTAAATGACCGCGTTGGTAGGGTAATGAAAAAAATGGTGTTTTCCAAATGCAGATACACATAAATATTTATTGTTCTGTTAGCTCACCAGGTAAAAAGGCAGGTTTTGAATTTATTTTATGTTTTTGTGTATTTTAGGGCTATCTATCTTACTATGACATACATATAAGGCACATACATTTTTCACGTGTTTCTATTATTCTGCAGAATCTAAAGTTATAAGCCTAGTCAAATTGGTGCACAGTAGTAAATTTGATGTTTCAGAGATGGTGGTTAGTAAAGACATGAAAATTCATATTTTTCCTGCTTTGGACAGCACTTTATGTACTACAAAATGGCCGACA
The DNA here is from genome assembly GCF_964204655.1 of Triturus cristatus. Taxonomy (NCBI): domain Eukaryota; kingdom Metazoa; phylum Chordata; class Amphibia; order Caudata; family Salamandridae; genus Triturus; species Triturus cristatus. The sequence goes on from NC_140590.1 coordinate 1,799,852,413, forward strand.
TGCTGTTTCGTCTGTTGTTGTTTTTCATATAATGGTCTCAATTTTGTTATTGGACATGTGTTTAACATCTCAAAATGTATTTTCTGACTTTTATGTAATGCAGTGATGCCTATTTTGTGAATAGGTGGCAGATGATTTCATGCATAGTCTCTTGAAGGTCACAGTCTTTGACCTTTGACCCCAAATGGTAGCTCCTGGAAGTGTGCAAAGGATGTATCTTTGTAACACTGATATTGTTTATGCAAAGTGAGGTATCATTTGAAAAGTCATTGTCTGATCTCAAGGGTCAACTAGTCAATTTTTTTAAGAGGTTAAAAAACTGTGACGTTTGACCCCTAAATACACGTTTTCTTGTAACTTTTTTTAGTTGTTATTCTGTTACCCTTGGATCAATTACAGCAAGTGTGGTATTATCAGACTTGTCAAGAAAAGCAACAAAAAATATTTGTTCAAATTGTTGGAGAGGTCATAATATTTGACCTTTGACCTCTATTTGCACTTATTGTAAGTGTTTCAAGTTTTTTATTCCATTACTGCTTGTTCATTTTTGGCAAGTATTGCAGTGTTTGAATTGTCATGATAAGGACATACATTTTGCTTAAATTGTTATGGGGTCATGGGGTTTGACCTTTGACCTCTATTTTCACTGTTCTAAGTGTTTCATGGTCATTAATCCAATACAGTTAGATCATTTGTTTCAAGTGAGTCATTATTGGAATTATCATGACAAGTACTTAATTCCTATTTAGTTACTGTGTTGCAGGAGGTTATGCTTTTTGTCCTTTGACCTCTAATTATACTTGTTTAGGTGTTTCAAGGTCGTTATTGCACTACCCTTGGATCATTTGTTACTAGTGTTGCATTGCAATGTTTTTGAAAAATGCTTTCATTTTCATTGGTTTAATTGGTGTTGGGGGCTCATGTCTGTAGACCGTTGACCTCTAATTCCACTATTCTAAGTCTTTCAAGGTCATTAATCCATTATGGATGGATATTTCCTGCCCCTACGCCCCCTACACCTCTATTTACCTCTACTGTCATTGGTCTCCCTCCTGCAATCTCTGTAACGATGCCTGCAGCTGGTTTGTCAAAAGAAGAAACTCCACTGAGAAGCATTAGGTGCCTTACGCTGAAGTGGTACCCTGCACTCTGCCCCCATGTGCTGCTGGGGGTGTATGTTTGGTGCTGCTTTGTCCCCTTCCCCATGCCACCCCCCAACGTTAGCCTCCTGAAACTGATATACTTACCTGTAAGTAGTGTGGCTCCATGCACCCCAGTTTCCATTGAAACACACTGGGCCGAACTCCAACTTTGACCTCTGCACCCAGCTGCCCCTGTGTACTGGAGGTGCAGGTTTGGCACTCACCTGACCCTTTGCCCATGCTGACCTTTGGCCTCAAAGACTTTAACTGTAAGTGTGGTACTTACCTGTTTAGCCACAATATTGTTTTCCCCATAAAATAACACTGAACTGTTGTGAAAATATTATAATTGTCGACTTTTGAAAGTGAAAAGTATTTTTATTTAACACATCTGATTGTGAAGATCTAAGTCTTAAAATAAAATACAAAGTATATGTTTCTAAATTGTTGTGGATCTCCTTTTTGAGTCATGTGTCTATTATTGATCATTTTCGAGCAATAAATGTCCAACACTCCTCTGTGTTAGACCTAAGGCTCCTTGCCCACAGTACCACTAATAGAGCGTTTTGGGTTTTACATTGACCCATGTACACTTTTGGGGAACCACTGGACGCTGTGCACGGTATTACCACCTAGTGGCAATATCATATACAGAGCCAACTTCCTACACTCTTTCACATAATTCACTATAAAAACTCTTCTCACTTTAAAGTCAGAGAAAGAAAAGTAATCTTAGGCGCTGCGACTTCAAAGTACTGCCAGCCCATCACCGCCGCAGCCCAGGCCGTGGCTGAACTACTGTGATGCCCCCTACCTGTTAAGACTCTCCAGCGCTGTGCCCTTCAAGCACCGCAGGCCAGTCATAGCCGCAGCCCGGTACCTACAAACTAGCGCTGTGCCCGGAAGCGCCGTAACTGCCGGAGAGGCACCCCCACGGCCCGGCGCCCGCTACTCTGAGGCCCCTCTGTCACCCAAGTTCGCCGCTGCGGCCCCCGAAGCCTAGGAGGGCCGCCGTGGCAGTGAGGAAGGCAGCGCTAGGCCCTCCATTGGTCCCCACGGCTGTGCCCCCTGGAAGCTGCCAGCTCATTGACTTCCGCGCCCGGCCCCCAGAACAAGGCAACCTCATTGGCTACCAGGTTGAGGGAAGGCCCGGAGCCCACCAGGAACATCGAAGCGGGGGCTCCAAGGACAGCGGGAGCCCCCGTCCTGCCCCCCAGGCTGGGACAGAGCCGCGCCGGCCTTTTGAGGTCCGAAGGCTACAGGTAACCCCCCGGGGGAGGGCAGAAATCATAGGGCACGGCGGGGCTGCCGAGGAGCCTCGTGTGATCAGCGTGGCAGCCCCTTGACTGCCCCTCACCTCAGGGAGCTGCAACGGGGCCCTGAAGGCCCACCTGAACCTTCCTTGTGGAGCGGTAGAGCTGGACTGGGCCTAAGACTGTGCTAGTCCTACCACATGGATTAGCCCTTGTTCTATGCCCTTCACAGAGTGCTCCTACACAGGAAATGTTGCCTGGAATGTCCCTACCAACTCAGTGCAATCCTGATTAATGTGAACACCGAAATGTTGTGCCTATGATGCCCCTGGTTACCGAGAACCTTGTTGTTATGGGCCTGAAGTTTTAGAGAGGAATTTACGCCTGTTTTGTGCAGAAATAAATTACCTGTCATCTTGAGATTCGCTGACCCATTGATGTGAATGAACTGACTGTTGCCCTGAGATTCACTACTTTATTTGTTGGAATTAATTAATTGTTGCCCTGCGATCACCTGTTTTAGTTACTTGAACGAATTTACTGCTGTTGTGAGATTATCTGCATTATTCCTGAAATGAATTGATTTGCCATGACGTGAAATAGATAAAAGATCTTGTTTTACCAAACAGCTTGGTGTGGTGTCCTTCATTGTGTGTGCATTGCTGAGTCCGGGTGAGTGAGTGCTGCACAACCGCTTTACACATTGCCTTCGGGTGCCTTCCTACCTCGCGCCAAGCTACCACGTCAAAATTGGTGACCCCAGTTCTAACAGGCAGAATCAGTAACCCATGGACACATGTTGAAACCCTGTGGGCCCACCAGCCGGGGATGCAGGTGGGGTCATATCTCATACTGGGGATAACAGTTAAAGATATTGATTACATCTTTGAGAAGTGCTATGAATATATGATTGGAATATATGTTGTAACATTTCTATAAAGATATGTTAAAAAAATAACATTCTTGGCAAAGCCAGGAGTGACAAAACAGGAGCGAGTTTGCCTTGAACCAACTTTACAAAGTGGTGCTGTGGGTCTCCTGCCACCAAAAGCACCTCAGTGAGGGCATTAGCACAAGGCAAGCTGCCATAAACCTGCAAGCTGTCCCTAGGCTAAACATGTGTTCTTGACGGTTGTTGAAGACCCGATCCACCTAGAGGGAAAAAAGAGAGAGAGTGTGCCTATAATCTGACCCTTTACTAAACATTGTTGGTACAACCAGGAGAAACCAAAGGAGACGGAGGTTGCCTTGAACCAACTGTACAAAGTGGTGCTGTGGGTCTCCTGCCACCAAAAGCACCTCAGTGAGGGCATTAGCACAAGGCAAGCTGCCATAAACCTGCAAGCTGTCCCTAGGCTAAACATGTGTTCTTGACGGTTGTTGAAGACCCGATCCACCTAGAGGGAGAAAAGAGAGAGAGTGTGCCTATAATCTGACCCTTTACTTAACATTGTTGGTACAGCCAGGAGAAACCAAAGGAGACGGAGGTTGCCTTGAACCAACTGTACAAAGTGGTGCTGTGGGTCTCCTGCCACCAAAAGCACCTCAGTGAGGGCATTAGCACAAGGCAAGCTGCCATAAACCTGCAAGCTGTCCCTAGGCTAAACATGTGTTCTTGACGGTTGTTGAAGACCCGATCCACCTAGAGGGAAAAAAGAGAGAGAGTGTGCCTATAATCTGTCCCTTTACTAAACATTGTTGGTACAACCAGGAGAAACCAAAGGAGACGGAGGTTGCCTTGAACCAACTGTACAAAGTGGTGCTGTGGGTCTCCTGCCACCAAAAGCACCTCAGTGAGGGCATTAGCACAAGGCAAGCTGCCATAAACCTGCAAGCTGTCCCTAGGCTAAACATGTGTTCTTGACGGTTGTTGAAGACCCGATCCACCTAGAGGGAAAAAAGAGAGAGAGTGTGCCTATAATCTGACCCTTTACTAAACATTGTTGCTACAACCAGGAGAAACCAAAGGAGACGGAGGTTGCCTTGAACCAACTGTACAAAGTGGTGCTGTGGGTCTCCTGCCACCAAAAGCACCTCAGTGAGGGCATTAGCACAAGGCAAGCTGCCATAAACCTGCAAGCTGTCCCTAGGCTAAACATGTGTTCTTGACGGTTGTTGAAGACCTGATCCACCTAGAGGGAAAAAAGAGAGAGTGTGCCTATAATCTGTCCCTTTACTAAACATTGTTGGTACAGCCAGGAGAAACCAAAGGTGACGGAGGTTGCCTTGAACCAACTTTACAAAGTGGTGCTGTGGGTCTCCTGCCACCAAATGCACCTCAGTGAGGGCATTAGCACAAGGCAAGCTGCCATAAACCTGCAAGCTGTCCCTAGGCTAAACATGTGTTCTTGACGGTTGTTGAAGACCCGATCCACCTAGTGGGAAAAAAGAGAGAGAGTGTGCCTATAATCTGTCCCTTTACTAAACATTGTTGCTACAACCAGGAGAAACCAAAGGAGACGGAGGTTGCCTTGAACCAACTGTACAAAGTGGTGCTGTGGGTCTCCTGCCACCAAAAGCACCTCAGTGAGGGCATTAGCACAAGGCAAGCTGCCATAAACCTGCAAGCTGTCCCTAGGCTAAACATGTGTTCTTGACGGTTGTTGAAGACCCGATCCACCTAGAGGGAAAAAAGAGAGAGAGTGTGCCTATAATCTGACCCTTTACTAAACATTGTTGCTACAACCAGGAGAAACCAAAGGAGACGGAGGTTGCCTTGAACCAACTGTACAAAGTGGTGCTGTGGGTATCCTGCCACCAAAAGCACCTCAGTGAGGGCATTAGCACAAGGCAAGCTGCCATAAACCTGCAAGCTGTCCCTAGGCTAAACATGTGTTCTTGACGGTTGTTGAAGACCCGATCCACCTAGAGGGAAAAAAGAGAGAGAGTGTGCCTATAATCTGACCCTTTACTAAACATTGTTGCTACAACCAGGAGAAACCAAAGGAGACGGAGGTTGCCTTGAACCAACTGTACAAAGTGGTGCTGTGGGTCTCCTGCCACCAAAAGCACCTCAGTGAGGGCATTAGCACAAGGCAAGCTGCCATAAACCTGCAAGCTGTCCCTAGGCTAAACATGTGTTCTTGACGGTTGTTGAAGACCCGATCAACCTAGAGGGAAAAAAGAGAGAGAGTGTGCCTATAATCTGACCCTTTACTAAACATTGTTGCTACAACCAGGAGAAACCAAAGGAGACGGAGGTTGCCTTGAACCAACTGTACAAAGTGGTGCTGTGGGTCTCCTGCCACCAAAAGCACCTCAGTGAGGGCATTAGCACAAGGCAAGCTGCCATAAACCTGCAAGCTGTCCCTAGGCTAAACATGTGTTCTTGACGGTTGTTGAAGACCCGATCCACCTAGAGGGAAAAAAGAGAGAGAGTGTGCCTACAATCTGTCCCTGTACTAAAAATTCATGGCAGATCGAGGAGATACAAAATGAAAGGCAGGTTGCCTTGAACCAACTGTGCAAAGTGGTGCTGAAACTCTGCTGGCAGCAAAAACACCTCAGTGAGGGCATTAGCTCAAGGCAAGCTGCCATAAACATACAAGCTGTCCCTAGGTTAAACATGTGTAGTTGACGATTGTTAAAGTTCATGGTCCACCTAGGAGGAAAAAAAGAGAATGTCTATAAGCTGACCCTATGCTCCTCTTGTTGAAAGAGTAAGAACTAGATCCGTATTCCTAGAGCGTATACCAAGATGCTTCACAGGACGCCCACAGATTTGGTATACCTTCTAGTCACCGACTTACCTGAATGATGTTTCTTTGGCAACATCCAACAGTCTTGCCAGCCTGACGTGAGTGTTCATCTTCTTCATCTTCATCACAGACATCATCAAAGTGTTCTCATGAGTTCGTTTTCCACAGTGATAAGAAAAAACATATTTCAATGATTAAGTACTACTAGTCACACATCCCCAAATTGCACCCAACCATTTCTATTACACTCACCCTCTTACCACGCACAGTTGGATAGTAAGTAGCACTTTCAGAGGCAAAGCATCCTATCAGACTTCTCATGCAGAAAATGGTTGATATTAGTGAAACCATGTAGTGCCAAGCCAAGGGCAAACAAATCACTACCAAAAAGTCATAGGTCACCCTCTCTCACCCCCACATCAAACATGACTGACTTACCACTACTTTCTATCAACCAACTTGTCAGTCAACAAAGCATGCTTCTCCGTGTACTTTACTGTTAAGTTAGACTGCTATTTCTTAGAGCCATTCTATTTACTCTGCACTGTCCGCAAGGTCATGCAAGGCTAAGCTCTTTGTTCCAAGCCTAGATCAAAAGATTATCACAGAACAGGACCCTGCCTTCTAGACTTACAACCCACCTGACCATCCCCCTTACAAGATACCAAGAGACCAATGCTTGATTCAGGTTCACCAAACAAGCCATGTAGCAAGAGGCACAAAGGCAGATACCTTTGCAGGATATCAGATATCCATGTTTTGTCATATTATCCCGGAAGTGTATCCTGGTCCTGCAGCAGGAAATGTTTAGGCCAGAGTAGGGGCTATGTGAAGAGTCAGGTCTTCAATTTCTTGTGGAATTCAAAAACTGAGGAGGTTGCTCTGATGTGCAGGAGCATATCAGACCTATTCAATGCCTCATGCACACTAACACTCAAGCAAACAATCCCAAAGTACACAAGATTGCCTCATGCACCTCCACATGACACACTCTGAATGCCCCCAAACACAATCAAAAGACCACGCAACCTGATACACTTCACAATGAACTTAATGTCATCCCTCTGAAAACCTCACATCACCACCAGTAATGCCAACAATGAACATACAGGGCCCTATTCTCAAAGCTACATTTGCAAAGGAAGTCATGTGTACATTTCAAAAACAGTCACAATCTGCTCAGCCAATTCCTGGTGTTCAGCATCTGTGAGCTTGGTCTTTTGCAGTTAGCTTAAATTCTTCCCTGTCCCCCAGCAACTTGGGTGTTTCCTTCAACAGCAGTCTCCTGTTTTTATCATTCTTTACCTAGCACCACAATAACTGCAAGATTCCAACTGTTCACCACCAAGAGATCATGCAAACACCTTCCATCCAGACAGCCAAAAGCCTAGTCTCTGTGTACGAGTTAGGGGAATATTAGAAAGCTTCAAGCACCTGCTATGAGCTCTTTCCCAAAACACATCACTCCCTCAATAAAATTATAAATGTTGCCGTATTATGCATATTATATAACAAGGGCTCCCGGTTTTATGGTATTTATTTTTTTGCCATTTCCGTCTGTATTTATCCATATTTATTTTTTGTCCATTTTTTCTGTATTTATCCACATTTATTTTTGCCACAAGTAAAAGACGATGCTACAGCTTGTATTTTTCCACATTTATTTAAAATGACAATACACACATGCGCTCACTTAAACTAGCGATTTGTTGTGGCTTTAGCAGTGCTTTAAATGGTCAGGTACTGAGTAATTTGAAAAGGAGAGTACCTGTGCTTCTCAGTTCTGCTATAAAAACACTTTAGGATAGAGTACAAGCACTTATCAGGAGCAAACATGTGCCAGCGCTTCTGTGTTTCCATCTAAAGCCAGCTAGAAATCTGCCTTCAAATGTCTATGGTTTTCACACAGAAAGTACGTAAGGTTACCTATATTGGTGGTGGTGTGTTTATGTGTAGATAGACAGACAGATAGATAGATCCCAAGCTACACACCACGTGCCCTGAAAGTTACTATCTCAGTCTAAGGTTCACCAACTGAAAATAGATGCTAAACCACTCTAGGGTGATCCCAGCGAGCAGAATAAATTGTCACTTATTCCACTCCATCCATGTTTTCTCACACCCACAGCAAAGTTCGAAGGGCATGAACATATGAAGCTGTGCCAAAAAATGATCATTCTCAACCACAGACAGAATGCTGTGTGAAATTGGTATTCCACGGCAGATGGCCATTTTGTGACAAATTGAACTGCATTTGATCTGCCTCATGAAATGCTTCATCACATCAAGCTTAACTTTCAAATTTAAAATATAGACAGAACTCCTTGGGTGAAAAATTACCTGATGCTGGTTAACAGAACAGATGCTGTCCTTACAAAAATGCAATAATTTTCTATTATTCCATGCATTTCACATTTTACCTTTCCCTCATTACCTCTTTCTTGGGTAGTCTTACATTCCTTCCACCTCCCCTCGTTCGCCTCTATGCCACCAGCAATCTACTCCACATTCTCCTTCCTTTCCCTCACAGGCACGTCCGTGAACCGGAAGAACACAGAACACAGCCCAGGGCAAGGAAACCTTCAAGGTCATGTGGAGGTCTTTGTTTCTCTCCTCTTCAGTCACCCATCCTGCTGGGACACAGAAGGTTCAACATCTTTATGTTCCAGCGCCTTGATGTCTTTCTCGGATTGACATGAGCTGCAGCCCCTTCTAGCAGTATATAGTGAAACAGCAGAAGGAAGGCTCAGTCTGGTGGTAAAACTGTGTCAGCTTTCCATCGTCCTTTCTAGCACACTAAAAAGTTATGCCCATGTATTCAGCTGTATGGGTGCACTTTCACAAATAGCTGGGCAAAATCTTGTGCAATTCTATTTTGTCTTATGTATATGTTATACGGAACCCCAGCTGACCAAGAACTCCAGCGTGGATCGTGACACTGCCCTCCTCAACACTGCGGTTAGCGGTCTAGTTGGCGACCGGCGCTCCCCGATGACGTCAGACGCTGGTGGAAAAGGAGTGGAGAAGACGGACTCGGTGGTCATCGGAGGAGAGGAGGACACGGAAGAGGGAGACACGGACAAGACGAGGAGCGCACGGGACACAAGACAACAGAGGAGGCTGCTGGCGTAGAGGGAGAAGACTGCAGTGGAGGCTCGTTGTCGGAGCGGAGAGACGCTGTAGTATCCGGGCGTCCCAGAGAGGAAGAGGACGCCCCGATACCCACTGCTACGGTCCAGGAGGACCGTAGCTCCAGGCAAGTACACTGGTTACAGATATTGAAAAGGCTTACGGGGCGGGGAGGTCAGAAGAAGGAGACCGAATAGCGAGCAGCAAAAAATAGGAGGGGGGTCAGGGGACACCGACTATCAATCGCCTCCTCACACCTTTTTCCTCACCCTGGTGATCTCTAATCCATTTTATTTGTTTTGGTGACGGTAGCACTTACAGTGGCTGACAAGCCGTTAGACTGATCCCATTTCCTATTTCCTTTCTTCTTTTTTATCCTCATCACGAGACGACTGAGTCAGCCTAACCTCCAAGAGAACCAGAGAGGAGGAAGAGCAAGAAAAGGCCAAAAGAGACAGAGACAGGAGAGATATCAACTCAGTCTTCCCTGAGTTGTCTTGAAGGACAATCCACTAGTTTTCGTTCAGAGCAAAGACGTTTTCTTTTTAGTCTTTTGTCCTGGACATTAATAATGTATTCTGCAGTCATTTTCTTTTTTTTTTGGAATAAATAAACAACCATCCTTGAGGCATGGATAACCTCATTACGTAAGCCACCGACTGCTGGAATTCATTAAACCTCATAAGCGAACCCCCCGATATAATACAGTATATTATGAATACTTCTTCACCAAATTAATTGTCACGATTTTTCATGAAAATCTCACCGGCTTAAGACTGGCTCGTTAAGAAAATAGAAGACCTGCACACCTGAGGTTTACCTGTGCGAGACATTTTCTACTGAAAGCAATACTCCCGAGCCCCTGACATCTCGCCTTAATTCTGTACGCCCTTGAGTACAATTGTCTTGTAGTTTAAAAAAGCCGAGTGCCAGGATGCGCTGCTGTAGCACTGTGAATTTAAGTGCTTAAAACGTGCACTGTATGGGCCTGGGACAGGAGGAGTCAGGGGCGTTGGGGGAGGCTACGGCATGGGGTGAAAGAACAATAAAGCCTCATTAACAAGTAAATGGTCTTTCAAAAGACCTGTGAAGTACTCTGGTGTGGCTTTGTGTTTGCTCGGGACGGAATTTCCAGCAGCAGGAAGGGGGCCTGGAGAGAACTCAGGGTTTGAGCATGGCAGCGCGGCAAAGTTTTCTAGTATTTCGCCGTTTCTATATATAAATACAGACAAAGGAAATATAGATTTCCGTCTGTATTTATATGGAAAAATCCGTCAAAACAGAAAACCGGGAGCCCTATATATAACCTACCTCATCATTCACTAACCACTGCAATCGACTGGTTGGTTCTTTCCAGAAAACATTGCACAATGCAAAGTATTAACCATGTTTTTGGAGCCAGGATAGAAAAGCCCTCTCCAATCTGCCACTGCTCCTTACATTTCATGTTGCCAACCCCTGCTTATGCCGAGGCAGCCTTTACTTTATCGCAGTCAAGGAAGCATCATGTGTCCCGCCAACGTTCCGATCTCCTTTAAGGTTTGGCTAGTCCATAGTACATGCAGTGGCCTAGAGTGGTGCCCCTAAGAGGACAGACCTGCTGGGAACGGCATTTCTACAGGCACCAGCTGGGAAATGGGTGGCTACCAATTTCCCACTGCATTTTGTGCCACATATGCTCCACACCCAGCCATATAAACCGTGGCCTGGTACTAAGACCTTTTAGAAAATAAAAACGAGTGTGTTCTCAGCCTCTGCGGCTTTCCCAGTGGGAGTCATACAAGTGCGTACCTTAGCATACAGGGTGCCTATCTTTACAGCTACCATCTTGTGCAATATTGCTGCTCCACTTCAGACCCATCCTCTCTGCCGTTGTGCTTACCTTACCTTTGGTGTGTGCCATCCCTTGGTGATGCCTGGCACTGCACCCAAGGTAACGGCTCACCTGACCCATGCCTACTGCAGTGGCCTGAGAAACTTTCCACAGCACAATAAATGCCTAGTAGTACAGATGCAGGGTGTGTGTGGGAAGTGAGCAAAAGTCATGATCTGCTGAGACCACATGCTGCCCTGTCTCTGGGACTTACACCACTTGCAGGGCAGACTTCAGAGCCAATAGCTGCATAAACCTAAAGAGTTTATGCGTCCCCAGCTCGAAGTTGTCGTCTGACTGCAAGCTGCCAATTTGTTCCAAAATCACATTTGCAGCCATAGTCACACATACAAACGTGCAACCATTTATTATTGCCCATCAGTCCGAGTCTCTCTCTGCGCATTTCTTGTATAACTGTTCATTTCATGAAAGCAGCTTTTTTTTACTCAGACACATGCTTTTGGTTGACGCCGACTTTCAGATTATGGGCTGAACTGGCCAGCCCAGCAAACACACATTAATAAAATTGCATGTTACAAATACACCTGCAATGATTTTGAAGGAAAATGCTACGAAATTTCGTTGAGCTGTTCTTTGAGGAAATTAGGTCAGGGGCATCTTAAAGATTTTTGGGGACCTGAGCCAATCATATTTTGGGGGCCTCTGATCAGAACAGCTTTGAATTTATGACCCAATTTCAGCCCTTTCATGCCATCTTTGGCCAGGCTACTGGCAGTGCACAGGGACAATGGTGCAAATTTTAAATGTGTTGAAATTTAACATGACTGAATAGTGACGCATTTTCAAAATTGTGACACAGCAGCAGCTAGCTAATATTACTGCAAATAATCTCTGTGACAACCTCGCATTTCTCATATGAGGTCCTGCTTTGATGTAAAAGAAACTTTTTTGATGGATGTTGCTTGAAACATAAACACATTTTTTTCAAATTGTCTATAATATTTCTCACAAATTACACACTCTAAAAATAAATGTAAAGAAAACGGTATTTAAAACCATCTGTTTAAATACTAGTCGAGGTCTTCGGGGCAAGACTCTACAGAACAGAGCTGGCTCTATCACGGGGGCCCCTGAAAGGCTGGGTTTTGCCCATGCCTTAAAACGTAGAGAAAAGACTCACCCCACCCAACCAGGTGAGCTGAAGTATACAGAAAATATGTTCACTGATATTTTCAAGTGCCTCATTTTACATATCTTGAAAGTCTTAACTTTCAACATAATAACATGAGTAATGCTGGGGTTAGAGTTCCAAGGTCAGCATAGAGGTAAGCGCAGTGACAAAGTACAAGAAATTAAATCTATATCAACGTGTTTTTATTGCCATACAAGCAATTTCATTTCTTGCATTTTGCTTACTTCTCTGCCGACTTTGGAGCTGGGATTCGAGTCTCGGCGTCTGCTCCTGGACTAATCACAATTTCCCAGTGCCTACCAAAAAATGAGTGTGTGCTAGCGTAATGTAACTGGTGCCCATGTAAAGTGCACTAATCTATTTGGGTACAGTTCGCGCCATAAATAAGTTTAAAAAGCATATAATACTGCTGTCCCCGCCCACCTTCTCCACCCCTGTCTGCCGTGAATGTTATTTTAAAAGGTTGCTGACAGCGATTTTCTATCCTGAAGGTATGTGAGATACAAGCTAGTCACGGATCATTTACAGCAGCGGCCTCTTTTAGATAAGTAAAACACGTAGCCAACCAGCCTCCTTCATTGCTACCTCGATTGTGGGAATGCCTGTTACAGGCCCAATTATAACCCTCATAACTTTTGCAAAGTATTGTAGCATAACGCTGGGCATCTAAAAACATTGTGCAGATATTGCAAAATAAGGAAACTTTTTTTACATATGGTGTAACCTTGCCTCCTTTGCAGCCGTTCGAGTATCGTCTCTAACTTTCTCCAGGCTGTCACTGGGTACGTACCTCAGCTGCCCGGAACAAAACACAGATTATGTCGATTCAAAACTCCGTAACTTTTTTTTTTAAAGCTCTATAATTGTTTACCGTTCCAAGGAATACTACAATGGGGAACGAGTGAACTGAAGGCTGGGGCTGACTAGATCGGATCGTGGCACATTCAACATTTTTCAATTAAAGTGATTGATGAATTCGAGCTAAACTCACCACAGTACCTAATTAATTGGTGCTATTTGGTGAGCCATACCTGCACTGGTTTCTTGTTTTCCGATCAAGGCCAGCAGCGGTGGACACCTCGAGCGCGCACAATTGCTGCACTGTCTCTGGGGCTTTCGGCAGATTACAGCAATGTCTTTCAGCTGTCTGCGCCCTCTACTGGTAAACCAGGGCCAGTGCAGCTTTCAGCAGACGCTGATTTACATCCCGAGAACAAGATTTCTCCGTTACGTTTAAGTGAGGAAATCTCTGTGAGCGGGTCGGAATTCTGCCAACTACAGCTATGTAAAGAAACAGAGAGGTGTTCCAGATTAATGTTAGAGGCCAGTTTTCATTTCCAAGACGTATAGCATGAAAGAAACTACTCACAAATGAGTGTTAGCTCCTGGGCCGATCTGATCGGCCTGAGCACTCTCGCTTTTAACACAGGGCCGATTAGATCGGCCCGTGGCACTTCTTAAGTTAATGATCATATAACAAAATTTGCAATAATCTCTAATGAAAGACCAAATATTACTTGTATTTGTTGCCGCAGAACTCATTATAGAAAACAAACTAGGAATGTTGATCTCTACAGAAAGAGTGAAAATGAAGATAATTATAAGTGGAAGGATTTTGCCACATATATATTTCTTGAAAATTGTTTTGAATTGGGTGAAGATCAGCGTATTTGTAAATACTGTTACAACAAGTTAGAGGAAAATAGAATGCCGACCAGAGCTGTACATAATAATTTAGAATTGGATGCTATTCCTGCTGAACTTTCTGAATTAAATACATATGAGTCTATACTCATTCAATGTGTTCATCCGTTCCAGACCATAGTACGTATGGAGCCCAAAACTGGTAAATTACCTCCTTCAGATTTACTGAGAGGTTTAAAAGGTAGAGTGGTGTATTTGCCCTTGGATTTGAAAAAAAATATGGAAACTATTGATGCGGATACTTTGGAAACTGAACCATTAATTATTCTGGTTAATGGTGTACCTACAAAGAATAAGAAGATTTGGCAGGAGCTGGTAGATGTGCGGAAAGTACAAAGAGCAAATTTGTATTTGAAAAGGAATAACAAATGGTATGAATCAATTTATATAGAAGAAGAAGAAGAAGAAGATTTACAAGAAGACACAGAAACACCAACTGGACAAATTGAAAAAGTGGACAAGTCAAAGGAAGAAGAAATTTATGAACATTTTAGCATACATCCTCTTCATTCAAAAGAAGTTATGGGAGACAATATTGATCTATTTCAGATGAAGAAAGCAAAAGCTCGGAAGCTCGATGTTTTCCCCAGCTGTTTCCTAAAGGAAAAGGAGGACGATACGATGAACGTCCGGAACAGATTCCAGCTTCTGAGTATCGGACTACAAGACTATATGCTGAAGATCCCAGATTTCGACAAAGTATTCCTTATTTGTTCCATCTTTTATTTGAAAGCGATTTGTCTGCACTGACTTATGCAGTAAATCACATTTTAAAAAGTGGAGTACATTTACAAAATGTGTCTGCTAAGGATTTTATGGAGAAAGTGCAGCACCGAGATGATCATTTGGAAACACAACTGATCAATCTGATGGCTTGTCAGCGTGGGACAAATGAATATTGGTACCGACGCCATGGTGAATTAAAATGCATGTTACGGAATTTAGGAACACCAACATGGTTCGTTACCCTAAGCTGTGCCGAGTACGCTTGGGATGATTTACTGGATTTTCTACGAGAGGCAAATTCAAACATTAAAAACATCGAATACAAGACAGCAGGAGAACTGTGCTCATTGGATCCGGTTAATGTTTGCAGATATTTCAATCATAGATTTGAGGCTATGATGTCTTTCATCTGCAATAAAAAAAATCCACCTCTAGGAGAAGTAGTGGATTTCTTTTGGAGAAAAGAGTACCAGGCAAGAGGTGCTCCTCATATTCATATGCTGTTGTGGATCAAGGATGCCCCAAAGTTTGGAACAGATACTGATGAAGCAGTGTTATCTTACATTGAAGAATATGCAACATGTGCTATACCAAAATGCACAGAAGAGAAAAAGTTAAAGGAGCAAGTTTTACGTTTCCAAAGTCATCGGTGTGGAAAATACTGTCGACGGAAATACAAGAGCAAAGATAAATACTACACTAAATGTCGATTTGGATTTCCTAGACCTGTTCTTTCAAATGGAAGAGTAAACAGTTTTATGTCAGCTGTGAGACATACTATCACAAGAAAATCACCTAAGAATACCTACAACCTTAAAAGAAAAGAAGAATCAAAAAATATAAATGACTACAACCCAGTCATTTTATCCATGTGGAACGCTAACATGGATATACAGTATGTAGCTGACAATTCCATTGCTGTTGCTCGATATGTAACGTCTTACATTACGAAATCAGAAAAAACAGAATTGAAGGAAATGTGGGAAGAGATTTCTCACGAGAAGACTGTCAGTAAGAAGCTGTACAGTTTCAGTTTGAAGATGTTATCGCATCGAGAAATTGGATCCTACGAATGTTCAGATAGGTTATCTTCTGCAAGTCTCTACTCGAAATCAAGAAGAATAATTTGGGCAAGTTTAGGCCTTGCAGCAATGAGAAATCGGGTACTGAAATCTGTTGGAGAAATTGAATATTTGGCCGAGAATGACCCAGAAAGTACAGATATTTTGAAATCAAACAGGTTGGACACATATTATCCCAAGAGAAGTCATCATCTGGAGAACATGTGTCTCTATGAAGTGCTGCAGAACTACATTTATTCTCGGAAAGCCACAGAAGACATCAACAATGGAAAATATAAAGTCATTGGTGAGGAAGGATGTTTGGTGAAGCAAACAAAAGGAAGTTTGATAAATCACAGGAAGCTGAGTTGCGACAATACTGACAAAAAGGAATTTTACTACTTGGCTCTTTTACAGCTGTTTAAACCATGGCGTACAGAGGATGAACTACTGGGAGAATTTCAAAGCTATGAAGATTCTTTTAATGCTTGCAAAGACAGCATACAATGCAGTACATTCTCAAGTTATCTGCAAATGTTAAATGAAGAAATTTAACAGGAAACTACAATTGCAGCAGAAATAGCTAGAGACAGTTCTCAGGACAGCCAAAGTTCAGGAACACTCAATCAAGATCCCCTAGGACAACCAATCGTTGAAAATGAAGCATCAATAGCCATGAATGAAGTGGAAACGGCTATGAATCAAGCTCAAGAAGAATTTATAGACTTACAAAATTTGGAAAGACAACTGAACGAAGAGCAGCAACAAATTTATGAAGAGATCAGAAACAAAATTGATCACGGATTTCTACATGAAAAAAAAGAGTGCTCATGCACATCATTTCATCCAATCAGGATGTATGTAAGCGGACAAGCTGGAACTGGAAAAAGTTTCCTTATAAAAGTCATCAGAAGCTATCTACAACAAAAAACGGATTCTACTTTGTCTTGTGTGGTTACTGCTCCAACTGGGTTAGCAGCATATAACATAAAAGGAATCACTTTACATCATTTGCTAATGTTACCAGTGGAGCATGAGAACAAAATACAATACAACAAGCTAACTGGAGAAGCATGCTTGGAAGTTTCAAGAGTATTGAAGAAGATGCAAGTTCTCATTATTGATGAGGTGAGCATGGTATCAAACTTAATGCTTGCCGTTGTGCATTTAAGAATGCAGCAAATTCTGAAGACAGACTATGACATGTTATTTGGAGGAAAACACGTCATAGTTTTTGGAGATCTTTTGCAACTTACTCCAGTTAAAGGACAACCAGTGTTTAATACTGTGACACATGAAGACACGAAGAAGTCATTGGGAAGCATCGGTAATACAAATATTTGGTCCTTCTTTGAGTACAAGGAACTTACTACTAATATGAGGCAAGCAAACGATGAAGAATATGGAAGTATTCTGAAAGATATCAGAATTGGACTACTCACTGAAGCTGGCAAAAAAGCATTACAGAGTCGGCTGCTACATAATTTATTTCCAAAGGAAGAAATAGTTGCAGAGAAGATATACAAGAACATTGCAGAAAACAAAAGTGTCATCTGCTTAATGCCAACTCTACGTGAATGCTCAATATTCAATGAGGAGCTTTTGAAATTGGAAAAGGAAGAGATCAGGAAATTGGAAGCAGTGGACAAAATTGAGGATGGAAGAATTACTATCACATTAACAGGCACACTGAAAAATAAATTGGATTCACTAGAGAAGAACATTTCCAAAACAGCTGGATTAGAAAAAAATCTATATGTTTGCATGAACTGTAGAGTATTTTTAAGGAGAAATTTGGATGTTGAAAAAGGTTTAGTTAATGGAGCTATGGGAAGAGTTGTGGGTTTTATTAATTATCAGAAAAAAGATGGAATTGAATGTTTAAAAATAAAATTTGATCAGATAGAAGAAGTTAAAGACATTTGTCGTTGTTCAGTTCGTTTCATGCTTGTGAAAGACTTATATGTACGTAGGAAGCAGTTTCCGTTTTCGCTAGCATATGCTGTAACTATTCACAAGTCTCAAGGATTGACTGTAGATTGTGCATTTGTGAACATTGGTTCAACTGTGTTCAAAGAAGGTATGGCATATGTTGCTTTGTCACGAGTGAAAACATTATCAGGTTTATTCATGATTGACTTTGATGATTCAAAAGTTAGTGCTGATGCAAATTGTGTAAAGGAGTATAATAGATTAAGAAGAAGCTATGCTCCTCATTTAGGTCAGTATCCTGTGTTGGAGAAACGTGTAGTTTCTCGTAAAAGGAGAAATGAGAATATCTGTAATGAAGATGTAGAGAGGAGGAAAAAAAAGAGGAGTGATGTAATTGCAAGCAAAAAGAATAAGGAAAATGAAGAACAGGTTGTAGGATGTCATTTTGAAAATAGCTCTGGTGTCAACTGCTACGCTAATGTAGTGCTGAATGTTGCATTTTATCTGGAAAGTTTGCAAGAGCAGATAATAGTAAATCAGGGAAAAAGATTCTGTTCTGTGCTGAGTCTCCTTTTTGAAAAGCTGAGTATTGATAAAACTAAAATAGAAAGTGCTACTGAAATTAGAAAACTTTTAGATGTATGTTCAGGACGAACACAGTTTTCTCAAAATGAACAGCAAGACGCACAAGAATTCTTGATGTATTTTCTTCAGGTACTGGAAGAAGAAGAAGTTGCCATTGATAATTTATTTGGTCTCTCTTATAAATGGGAACATAGTTGTGAAAACTGTTATAATATATGTGGCTCTAATGTTGATAATGAAAGGTTTATTTATTTAACATTGCCAGAGAGTAAAACAGTCACTTTTGCTAAATTAGTTAAAGATGCTAATCATAGCATGCAATGCGGTGAGTGTAAATCTGACATGTTTTCAACGTTAATTTTAAAGGAATACGGACAGTATGTAATTTTAATGATGCAACGATGTAGAGCTGATGGTTCAAAATTGGATACTTTAATAAAGAAGTTTACAGGACAGCAATTATCAATTTCAGGAAAAACTTTTGTAACAGTTGCAATAATTTTCCATGATGGACCTACTGTAACTTCTGGTCATTACACAGTTTATCTTAAATGTGAAAAAGGCTGGACACTGTGTAATGATTCCCAATTGGTTTTTAAGCAACGTTTGCCTTTTGATTTAGCAAATTCCTATCTAATCTTCCTGAAACCTAAATTTTAGAGAGACTTGGCAAGATCTGTACAAAACAATTTTACCATTTTATTGGATTACCATTGGAATTTTCAAAAAAAAAGATTTTTCAAATTATCATTTGGCCTAATGGAAAGGTAACCAATTGTAATGTGGACTTTTTTAATTTTTAATGAAACTTTCGAAAACCAAAAATTTAGAGAAAATCGGTAACATCTGCACAATTTAAATTTTGGAATGTTATTGGATTGCCATTGGAAATTTTTTCAAAAAAGATTTTTTAAATTACTATTTGGCCATGCGGAAAGGTAACCAATTCTATTGTGGACTTATTTAATTATTAATAAATCTTTCGGGAACCAAAATGTTACAGAGAATCGGTGAGATCTGTACAATTTAAACTTTAGAATTTTATTGGATTACCATTGGAAATTTAATCAAAAAAGAATTTTAAAATTACTATTTGGCCTAAAGGAAATGGAACCAGATGTATTGTGGAGTTATTTGTGATATATTTTTGTGATTATACTTCTGAAACAAAAATGTCAGACGGTATTTTAAAGAAATAAGTATTGATATTAGTTGATATTTTTTTTAGAATATTATGCATTTCTATAATGTTATGTTTAAGTTAAAAGAGATACTGGGCTTTTTTTAAAACAATCTTTGAGATTGTTAATTTTTTTTTTGCCTGCTGTTAAATGATGAATGCAATTGCTTTCACAATTTATAGTGAAATGCAATATGTTCTGAAAACAGCAAAAGAAAGGCAAAAATATTTTTTGATAAATATGTAAATATGTGTACTGTATTATAAAATGTTTTATTAAATATTAATACTTTTTTCTTTTTTTTCAGATTGAGATAGAAAATTTTCGAAAACTAGAACCATTTTTAAAGCAATTAAAAAAAAATTTAAATGAATAAATATTTTTTTGAGTGAGTATGGTAAGTCAATAATTTCATGGTCCCTTTTTTCCACTTCTCTACAATCACATTTTCAGTTTTTAATTGTAGTCTCTCAAGGACCTTGTAATGTGATAATTGATTTTTAGTGTTTTTAAAAAAAAAAAAAAAAAATTACGCGTACCGTACGCGTACGTTAACTAAAAAAAAAAAAAAAGTTTTTAAAAACATATATAAAAAAAAGATGAAAGATAAGGTTGGCTCTTAAAAGAGCCGTTGTGTTCATGCAGGGACAGAGGAAAGAAAGATTGGGAGTATTAGCAATATTGCTAATAAATTTTACCTGTTTATTTAAAAAAAAATGTAAAATAAAAACATATTGTAGAATTTTTAAATTTTAACCATAGTCTTTAAAAAAGGATAGAAAATTAAAATAAAAATATGTAAAAAAAAAAGAAAAAAAAAAAAATTAGCATTTAAAAAACCTTGCAAATTCACTGAAAAAACCATGGGTTTCACTCACGTTATAGTTAGGAATTAGCATTTAAAAAACCTTGCAAATTCACTGAAAAAACCATGGGTTTCACACACGTTATAGTTAGGAATTAGCATTTAAAAAACCTTAGAAATTCAAAGAAAAAACCATGGGTTTCACACACGTTATAGTTAGCTGGACATTTCACTCGTAAAAAACCAATGAAATTCCCCCGTTATAGTTAGTTCAGCTAACTATAACTCGCGCGCCCGCAATGCACTGCTGATGACGTCACATATTACATCACTCATGACATGGTCAGTGACATCACTCATGACATCACTGATGACATCTCAAATGACATCACTGATGACATCACTGATGACATCATCCAGTGAATGTGTGTTTTTCTGAAAATTAAATATGTTTTATATATGTATATCTCAAGGTCGATGGAAGAATAAATGGGTATATAAGTGTCTAAATGGATGATTTGTTTTTGAAAAATTGAATTTGTAACTAACTGATTAAGTGTATCATAGTGAATACATAGCTTAGTGAGTAATGTTTAAATATGTAAATATCTGTATCATTCTCTCACTTTGTGTATAAGTGGCTGCATGGGTTGGTGAGTAGCTACATGGGTGTCTATATAGGTTATTAGTTGGTTTTTTGAGTATCAGTCTGAGTGTCTGCATGGTTCGGTGGGGGGTATTACGTAGTGCATAGGTGCATGAATGAGTGACTCACTGTTTGTATGTGTTGAACACAGCATGTGAGCAGGACTGTATGGGTGGATGAGTGTGTGTATGGGTGTGTTAGTGAGTGAATGACTGTCTCAATAGTGTCTTTATGAGTAACTACATATGTTTTTAACTAGTATATGTGACTATTGGTGTATATATGTGAGTATATGTGAGAGTGAGAGATTGAAAGAGTTCCTGTATTAATAAGTATGTGTTTCTATAAGTGATTGTTTAAAAGACTAGGTATGTGTAAGTTTCCGTAGAAGTAAGTGTGGTGGTGTGTGTATAACTGTATATGCAAGTAAATGTATGTTTGATTCTTTATTAGCATGAGTGACTATGTGTGTGAGTAACTCTATGGATGAGTGGCATTGTGTAACAGGATGTATAGGTGTATGAGTACATATGATGAGTGAGTACATGTATGAGTGACTGTATAGGACTGTTGGTGAATGAGTGGATGTGTATGTGGATCTTAGAATTACTGAAGAGGTTGTTGTAACTGGTATTGGTATGTCCATTGTTTTGAAAATTTTAGTCTCTATTTTTGAATGTGTGTATCAAAGGTTATATTAGGGTGAGAGGAGGTCTGCCACTCTATCACAAGGATGATGTCATCAGTGATGTCATCAGTGATGTCATTTGAGATGTCATCAGTGATGTCATGAGTGATGTCACTGACCATGTCATGAGTGATGTAATATGTGACGTCATCAGCAGTGCATAGCTGAACTAACTATAACGGGGGAATTTCATTGGTTTTTTACGAGTGAAATGTCCAGCTAACTATAACGTGTGTGAAACCCATGGTTTTTTCTTTGAATATATATATATATATATATTACCTACTGGCGGTCGCCAGTAGGTAGTTATAGTTAGGACCACGTTTCCATAGGAAATCCGCAACATTCTATTTTGAATAACTTTTGCGCCGGTTGACGAATCCTCGCGAATTTTTCAAAATAGGTGGGGCGCTACGCTCCGCTCCTACCCTGAAAGTCTCGGGGGGATTCGTCAAGCGGGGGCTGAGATAAAAGGGGGGTCCCAAAACACGTTTTTCCCATGCATTTTTCCATAGGACCTTTAGACACAGCTACAGCCCGAACGGCTGAACAGAATTACTAGAAATTTGGCAGAGAGGTAGTCCTCAGGTCAAGGAAGTGCCTTTTGTAGGTTTGGTGTAAATCTGTTCAGTAGATTCTGAGAAAATAGCCTTTAAATCAATATATATATCTGAGCCAGCTTACGGTGCGCTTACGGTACGCTTACCGTACGCGTACGGTGGCGTGCGCGAGCGCGATTCTGATTGGCTCTTAGATGTTAGTAAACATTCGAATCGGCCGAAACCAGGAAGCGGCGGCCGCCATTTTCTCTCTCGCACTGAGAGTGTGGATTAAAAAACAAAGGACAAAAACATGTAAAGGGGCTGTTTGGACAGCTCCAAAGCACCTAGCCATGTTGAGGGAGTCCCCAAACATCCCCCAAGGCCAAAAACGGAATTTTAATTTTTTCGCTAATTTCGCCGATTACGCTTACCGTACGCGTACGGTAAAAAAATATTTTAAAAAAAAAATTATCCACACTCTCCCCACCCCGTGTGCAAATGGTGCCCGAAGGGCACCATTTGTCCATGGCTTATAACAGGTGTGAAAAATTAAAATATTACCTTTCAAAATGAAGTGCATCATATGTCCTCCATGTGCGCACGGTGCGCGAAGCGCATCGTGCGTACATGGCCCATCTAGCGTAACGTGGGCACGCGGTGCGCGTAGCGCACCGCGTGCCCACCGTGCGTGCACGGCACTAACTGCGGAAAGTGGGCGCGCGGTGCGCGAAGCGCACCGCGTGCTCACCGTGCGCGCACGGTGCGCGAAGCGCACCGTGCGCGCACGGAACGAACTGGGTTAAGTGGGCGCGCACGCCACGAATGGCGTAAAGTAACTTAGCATTTAAAAAACCGTACAAATTCACTGAAAAAACCATAGGTTTCACACACGTTATAGTTAGGAATTAGCATTTAAAAAACCTTGCAAATTCACTGAAAAAACCATAGGTTTCACACATGTTATAGTTAGCGGAAATTTTACTGATAAAAAACCAATGAAATTCCCCCGTTATAGTTAGTGCAGGCAACTATAACTCACGCGACCGCAATCTTCTGCTGATGACATATGTGTCCTTATGAAAAAAAAATATTTGTAATATATGTATAGCTAAAAATTTATGGAAGAAGACATGGGCAAATAAGTGTCTAAATACAGTATTAGCATCAGCAGAGGATTGCGGTCGCGTGAGTTATAGTTGCCTGCACTAACTATAACGGGGGAATTTCATTGGTTTTTTATCAGTAAAATTTCCGCTAACTATAACATGTGTGAAACCTATGGTTTTTTCAGTGAATATATATATATATATATATATATATATATATATACTCAAACACATTTACCACCCAAAGAATAATGCTCTCAACGTGGCGGGTGTCGAAGCACTCGGGGCGGTCCCATGTAACGAATAGCACCAGCAGTCCAAAGAACAACGCTGCGCACTCAAGCTCTTTGCAGTTTAAAAAATTAATTCTTCCATGTCACACAAAAAAGAACAGTACTGACAAACGTGTTTCAGCCACCTGGCCTTCGTCTGTGTCAATGGCGGCTCGTGGCATTGAACCGTTAACAATAATTCATTTAATTGGATTTCACTAAATCATAAAAATGGTAGAAGGACCAAAATTCAACCATATGTACAGAAGTAAATGTCGGCCACCTTAGACTGTCTCAGTTTTTACCGTTTTCCTATTTACAAGTGGAGCGATTCATAACTTATATTCACTGAAAAAACCATAGGTTTCAGGCACGTTATAGTTAGGAATTAGCAGTTTCAAAACCTTAGAAATTCACTGAAAAAACCATAGGTTTCAGGGGCGTTATAGTTAGCTGGACTTTTCACTCATACAAAACCATTGAAATTTCCCCGTTATAGTTAGTTCAGCTAACTATAACTCGCGCGCCCGCAATGCACTGCTGAAGACGTCACATATTACATCACTCATGACATGGTCAGTGACATCACTCATGACATCACTGATGACATCATCCAGTGAATGCGTGTTTTTCTGAAAATTACATGTTTTATATATGCATATCTCAAGGTCGATGGAAGAATAAATGGGTATATAAGTGTCTAAATGGAGGATTTGTTTTTGAAAAATGTATTGTATAACTGATTGATTAAGTGTATCTTAGTGAATACATGGCTTAGGGAGTAATGTTTAAATATGGAAATATCTGTATCAGTCTTTCACTTTGTGTATAAGTGGCTGCATGGGTTGGTGAGTAGCTACATGAGTGTCTATATAGGTTATTAGTTGGTTTTGTGAGTATCAGTATGAGTGTCTGAGTGTCTGTATGGGTCGGTGGGGGGTGTTACGTAGTGCATAGGTGCATGAATGAGTGACTCACTGTTTGTATGTGTTGAAGACAGCATGTGTGCAGAACTGTATGGGTGTCTGAGTGTGTGCATGGGTGTGTTAGTGAGTGAATGACTGTCTCAATAGTGTCTTTATGAGTAACTACATATGTTTTAAACTAGTATATGTGACTATTGGTGTATATAAGTGAGTATATGTGAGAGTGAGAGATTGAAAGAGTTCCTGTATGAATAAGTATGTGTTTCTATAAGTGATTGTTTAAAAGACTAAGTATGTGCAAGTTTCTGTAGAAGTAAGTGTGGTGGTGTGTGTATAACTGTATATGCAAGTAAATGAATGTTTGATTCTTTATTAGCATGAGTGACTATGTGTGTGAGTAACTCTATGGATGAGTGGCGTTGTGTAACAGGATGTATAGGTGTATGAGTACATATGATGAGTGAGTACATGAATGAGTGACTGTATAGGACTGTTGGTGAATGAGTGGATGTGGATGTGGATCTTAGAATTACTGAACAGGTTGTTGTAACTGATATTGGTATGTCAATTGTTTTGAAAATTTTAGTTTCTTTTTTTGAATGTGTGTATCAAAGGTTATATTAGGGTGAGAGGAGGTCTGCCACTCTATCACAAGGATGATGTCATCAGTGATTTCATCAGTGATGTCATTTGAGATGTCATCAGTGATGTCATGAGTGATGTCACTGACCATGTCATGAGTGATGTAATATGTGACGTCATCAGCAGTGCATTGCGGGTGCGTGAGTTATAGTTAGCTGAACTAACTATAACGGGGGAATTTCAATGGTTTTGTACCAGTGAAAAGTCCAGCTAACTATAACGCCCCTGAAACCTATGGTTTTTTCAGTGAATTTAAAAGGTTTTTTAAATGCTAATTTCTCACTATGCCTACAGAGATAGGACATGTGAAGAAAGAAGAAAAAACGCACAGAAAGAAAAAAAAGAAATGCAGAAAGAAGCAACAGAAGTCGTCAAAGACGAAGAAAAGTGCATGAAGAAGGATAACGTGCAGAAAGAACAAACAGAAGAGCAGAGAGGAGCCTTGTTGCAAAATCATCCTGTACCCTCAACTTTTTCAGACAGATACTGGTGGTAACTGAGTCTGACTAACCAGTCCTAGAGCCAGTGCTATGTTAAAAGACACTCAGAATACAGTGAAAACACCTACATACACTAGGGAACACTATGCGTTGGGGTCCCCCTGTGATTAGCATGACCTCCTCTGTAAGTCCCTAGTATATAATAGGGCAGGGGATTAAAACTACCTCTTAAAACGTGCCACAGGGTGTGTTTGCACACGTCACCTCAGGCCCCGTCCCCTCCCTTCCCCACTGTGTACACACGCCCTGTGGTCGTTTTTAGTTGGGAGATTAAGTCCCCTTGAATCCTGAGGGTCCCTAGGGTCCAACTAGACCACTAGGTACCTCCAGTAAGCACCACAGAGCTGCGTTGCAGAGAGATGTAAAAAGGGGCACGGCCTAGACCACCTATCTTCAACGCAGCGCAGTGATGCCTACTGGAAGCACCTGGTGGGCTAGTTGGCCCCCAGGGTCCCTCAGGATTGAAGGGGAATCTTTTCCCCAACTTAAAATGCGCCACAGGGAGTGTTTGCACACGTTAACTCAGGCCCGACCCCTCCCTTCACACTGTGTAAACACGCTCTGTGGCTGTTTTTAGTTGGGAGATTAAGTTAATTTGATTCCTGAGGGTCCCTAGGGTCCAACTAGCCCACTAGGTACCTCCAGTAAGCACCACAGAGCTGCGTTGCAGAGAGGTGTAAAAAGATGGCACGGCCTGGACCACCTCTCTGCAACGCAGCTCAGTGGCACTTACTGGAAGCACCTGGTGGGCTAGTTAGCCCCCAGGGGCACTCAGGATTGAAGGGGAATTATTTCCCGAACTTAAAACGCGCCATAGGGCGTTTGCACACGTCACATCAGGCCCCGTCCCCTCACTTCCCCACTGTGTAAACACGCCCTGTGGCCGTTTTTTACGTTGGGAGATTAAGTCCACTTGAATCCTGAGGGTCCCTAGGGGCAAAATAGTCCACTAGGTGCGTTCAGTAAGCGCCATTGCGGAGAGGTGTAAAACGGGGCACGGCCTGCACCACCTCTCTGCAACGCAGAGCAGTGGCGCTTACTGGAAGCACCTGGTGGGCTAGTTGGCCCCCAGGGTCCCTCAGGATTGAAAGGGAAATATTTCCCTAACTTAAAACGTGCCACAGGGCGTGTTTGCACACGTCACCTCAGGCCCCGTCCCCTCCCTTCACCACTGTGTAAACGCGCCCTGTGGCCGTTCTAAGTTGAGAGATTAAGTCCCCTTGAATCCTAAGGGTCCTTAGAGTCAAACTAGCCCACTAGGTACCTCCAGTAAGCGTCACAGAGCTGCGTTGCATAGAAGTGTAAAAAGGGGCGTGGCCTCAGAACACCTGTCTGCAACACAGCTCCCTGGCGCATACTGGAGATACCTGTTGGGCTAGTTGGCCCTCAGAGACCCTCAGTATTGAAGGGGAATTAATTCTCCAACTTACAACTGGCCAGGGGGTGCGTGTGCAAAGTGCTGCAAGGAGGGGGCGTGGCCTCCAGCGCGATGCCGGTCTTTTATTTATTTTATTTTTTTAAGAAGGAGGGCTGTGTGGCCCCCTTCTTTTTCTAATTTATTGGCCC
This sequence comes from Triturus cristatus, assembly GCF_964204655.1. Lineage (NCBI taxonomy): Eukaryota > Metazoa > Chordata > Amphibia > Caudata > Salamandridae > Triturus > Triturus cristatus. The sequence continues at coordinate 1,799,879,543 of NC_140590.1, forward strand.
TGGGGACCCCATCCCCCAGGGCCTGCACCCTAATTTTGTTTGTTGAAAAAAATTTATTAGGCCCTCCCAAGGCCTTAATCGGCCCCGGGGACCCCAACCCCTGGGTCATGGCCTTTTTTTTTTATTCTTTACGAGGGGGGCTGCGTTGACCCCCTCCTCAGTCCACTTATGGCCCTGGGTACCCCATCCCCAGGGCCAGCCTTTGTTCTTTATTATTTTTAAAAAATATATATTTATAGAAACACCTAGGACATGCTGGACAAACCGTATGTACCTATCACCATGAAGATTTGCGTGATATTCATTAAAAGGCGGCCGTGCCTAATCCCGGCGCCCCCGCCGGTGGGTACTCTCCAAGTAGACACCCTTGTCATTTATTTATACAAACATGGGTAGCTATTGACGGGCACATTTAATACACACGCACACCAAGCCATTCAAAGGGTATTCGACAAAAATTCGACCAAACTATGCAAGAAACCCCCCTCACGGTCAAAAAAACACACATCCACCACCAGATGTGTAATACTTTTTATTTTACTCTGTGGAAAGGAGACGAACCTCACTTCAGAGTCACAGCGTGCTCCTGGCTGAGCCCAATGCTGTGTTACACCCACCAGTGCCCACCGAGTGCCACACACCTCTGTGTTGTGTTCCACCAGCTAGTGTGTATGCTATGACACTCTCTAGCCCATGTGCACTGTAACACCACCCAGTGAATATGTCATGCCACACTTGCCTTCGCACAGGTTATATTGTCCCATCTAACGTGCCTTCCTCGATGCCTATGTTATAACGCACAGTGCTATGCCATACATATTACAATCTGGGATCCATATCTTAGTCACAGTGCATATGCAACGTTTCACTCCCCAGCACATATTTTATATTACAACTTTAGAGACTAGTTAGGTTACAGAACACTGCCCTGTGCATATTACACTCCAAGGCGCATATCGCATAGCACGCGCTAGTGCCTGTGCTATCTCGCGCTCTCCAATGAATCTGTCATTGCGCACAATGTATTGCATATTATATTTCACGCCCCGGTTCATCTTATATCACACTTTTTGGTGCATAGTTTATACCAGATACTATATCTAGTTTTCATTTTCAATCGTGCTCTCAGGACTATGTTCTATATAACACTGCGTCCACCTACCGTTTTCAGTTCACGGGCATTACATTTTGTGATGGGGTGGAGGGTCAGGGGGTGTTTCTGCCAAGTGAGCCCGAAGTCACAGTCACAAACGTCCTCTTCTTCCTGAATAAAAGTGAGATTATGCTGCATAATTGTTCATATTTTAAGTTGTTCGCACAGACACACATTTTAAAAACAATAAAGTTCCTAATACCCACCTTTTCTGAACAGTTAGCTTGCTGCCCCATCCACCTCCTCCCTATCCTCTGTTGTCTGAATCCATGGACAAGCCTCCTCCCTCCTGCCATGCATGGTCTGATGTGCTGTCACTGTCCTCCATTTAGCATGATGTACCAGTCCACTCTTCCTGCCCTCCATTGCCCAATTCTATTGCCCATCATTGACCTCCTGCTTAGACTCTGTGCTTAGCTTGGTGCCCCTATTCTCCTTCCCCCTGCCCTCCGATGTCTTTGTGCATGCCCCTGCTCCATCCTTTTTACCCACCATGTTCCATGGACCTGCCACTCCTATCTACTCTGAGTGTTCTGTTGAGCTGCCACTCCCCTCCCACCTGCCTAGCATTGTCAGATGACTGTAACCTGTCCCTGCCACCTCCACCCTGCCTGTCCACATGCCATGCCCCTATTCCCTTCCTCCTGTCCTCCATGGTCCATTTTACTGCCACACTCTTCTGCCCTCCCGGGTCTGTTGTGCGGCAACTGCTCCTCCTGCCTGCCCCGCGCAGTCTGTTGTGAGGCCCTTTCCACTAAACTCTCTTGTCTGTGCCCAGGTCCTTCTATCCTCCTTGGTCCTTTGGGCATGCCCCTGCACTCTCCTTCTTGCCCATCATAGCCATTGTGCTGCCACTAACCCTCCCGCTTGCCATGCATGGTCTTCTGTGCTGCCATGGCCCCTCCCACCTTCCCTGTGTGGTCAGCTAGCTGCCCCTGACCCTCTCCCACCTTCCCTCCATGGTGTGTGTGTATGCCATCATAGTTTCACTGTTGCTCTCCATGGTGTGTCTTTTTTCTAGTGCCCATCCTGCCTGACCTCCATGGTCATCTTGCTGCTCCTGCCAGGCCCCCTTGCCCCGAGCCCTCTGTTTCCATGTGCAGACCCCTATTCCCTCCCTCCTGGCTTGTCTGTTCCATTGTAATGCCCCTGATCCATCCCTCTGTTGTAGGGATTCTGCGTATGCACAGAACTATGCGCAGGAAACCAGAACCTTAGAGAATTGTGGTGTACCAGAAACTCCCCTCAGAACTAAGAACCCCTTATCCGACTAGCTTAGTGTCACATTTGTTATCCGAGATTTAGCTCGGCGGTCCCAATGTATAGACAACCCAGAACATGCGACTTAGTTATTCTCAGGAATGGTGGGAACCCGAAATACCCGTTTGCACATATATATCAGTCCACAACAGAATAACTAAGACACAGTAAAGTTTAAAGAATTTATTCATAAACCTCGAGTCCTGTTATACAGTACTTTGGCTAACATAAGTAGACAAATGGTTAAGATCATTACCATTAGCATTTTTACAATACCATAGAATATAAAAGGAGCGATCATATTATAATGACAGTGGAAAAGAACCACCCTCCTTTCTTATAGCAACTAATAAAATATTATTAGACTATTAGAAGGTCTCATAGGCTTGCATAGGGGACCCCATACCGTATAGATCAGCTCAGGTGTATCACATCACAGGATCAGCTCAGTGTTCTCTGCAACAGCTCTTCTATCGAATGCCCTAACAATATGCTGCGCTGTGATATTAAAGCCCACGACTTTCTGGAATTTGCAGCTGCGTGCATGTTGTGACTAAACAGTGGTACGATCACCCTGAACACAATCAGCCGGCACCGTCTAGTGTCCTAGAACAGTTCTTTACTCAATGTACAGACCAAGGGCACTAGCAACTGTTAAGGATGTATAAATAACATTCACTTGAGACAAGAGCGAGTCTGCATTTCTCAAATTAATAACATGTAACAACAGTGTCGGGTGCAAAGGCAGCAAAAGCAACAAGATGGTTTTCCAACAGCTAACGTGATTGAGCTAACTTAGCACTGTAAATAGGGAGTGGCCTAAAACCACGTGACACCTCCTGCCCTTTATGGTCTGTTATGCTGCAGCTTTCTCTCCAGTCTGTCCATTATGGTCAGCTAGCCACCATTGCCTCTTTCCCCTCTGTTCTCTGTTGTCCATGTGTATGGTCCTGCCCCCTCCCTATTGCTTTCTATGGATTGTTGTGCTGCACTCCCGTCCCGCATGCCCTGTGTGGTGTATTGTGCCACTGCAAACTCTGATGCCTGCCCTGTAGGGTCAGTTTGGTGCACCTCTCCATGTCCCTCCTGTCCTCTGTTATCCGAGTCCATGTCCCTACTCCAATTCCTCCTGCCTACCATGATCCAATGTACCATACTTGCAAACATTTTGAACTTGGTAAGAGGGAGATTTTGAAAAAAAACTGGGGTATTGATTTTCCCCTTTGAGTTACATTGAAAAAGAGGAGATTGTAGACAGGAGACAGATCAAATAAAGCCCATTTGAACTTAAAAACATTGGACGTTTCCTGGCTGAAACGGGTCTGTTGGCATGTATGGTTGTACTACCACTGCCTCTTCCTTCTGCCCACAATGGTCTATTATATTGCCACAGCCTCTCTTGCCAGTCCTGTATTGTTGGTGTGTTGCCCCTGCCCCCCTGTCCACTGCCCTCCATAGTCTGTTGTGCTGCCACTGCCCTTCCTGCCTGGCCAGTGTGGTCAAATTGTTGCCTCTGCACTCTCCTACCTGCCTTCAATTTTCAGAGTCCATGCCCCTGGCCTCTGCCTCTCAACAGTATCCCAATGAACAACTAGATTGCTAACATTCTATATTTATTACAAAAGTGTGGAACGCCTGACGTCATCTTGATGTAATCAAAACTGTAATACCTAGAGCATTTCCTTTGGAAATTACATATATGAGAGGGTCTTATTTGCATCAAAATTATGGTTAATGCTCTAAAAAACTAAAATGAGGACGTATTTTCTGAGTTTTCAAATAGCGACAAAGATATTTTAAATTATTTGTAATCTTTATGTTTTTTTATCCAGTTGACCACTTGATTAAATGTTGCAACTAGGGGAGAGGATGTGGTGTTACTTCCAGAGCTGCAGACTTTGCAACTGGGGAACCAGGTTGGAGTTTCTGCTTCAGCTCAACATTCTGTGATTCTGGTCAAATCACTTAATCTCCTCATGTCTACAACCAAAATGAATTTGATCTTGTGTGATGTAACCAATGCTCATGTAAAGCACTCCAATACCTGACAAGTCTGCACTATACAAAACTGCAAATACACAAAAAATAAGCGTTTTGCACACTTCTGTCATTGGGCTACATGTGGGCTACATCTGGGTGATATTTGTGCTGCATTTGGGCTCTTTTGTCTCTGGTGGCCATCTTGGGAGATTTATTTGTGATGAAGTTTCCTAATTTCCTCATTTACTGCAGTTTCCCCAGTAGGAAATGCTTTCAGTTTTTTACTTTGATTCCATCAAGAAGGTATTCAGATATGTCACACAATTTGCCATAAATTCGGAATGTTAGCACTCTAGTTGCTCGTTAGATAACTGTAGTAAAGCTACTGCTCACCACGGAAGTCTGCTGCTGGTATTAAAAGTGCATGTTTCAGTCTACATATCAGAATTTTTTAATGAAATAGAAGAGGATTTGAGAAGTCACTCAAAATGTGCCCTAATTGTTCTTTCTTCAGCACTAATCATAAATTCTATGGCAAAATGAACCCCCTCATTGTGTTCCTTTTTAAATTAAATGTTTTAAGTGTTACCAGTTTATTCCAATCAAGATGGCTTCAGGTGTGCCATACTTATGCCATAAGTAAGACAGTAAGCGCTCTAGTTGTTCTTAAGAACACTCTGGGGCATTCTGTCATTGGGCTATACTTGGGCTACATCTGGGTGATATTTGGGCTACATTTGGGCTCTTTTGTCTCTGGTGGCCATCTTGGGAGATTTATTTGTTATGAAGTTTCCTAATTTCCTCATTTACTGCAGTCTCCTCAGTAGGAAATACTTTCAGTTTTTTACTTTGGTTCCATCAAGAAGGCATTCAGATGTGTCACACATTTGCCATAAATTGTGAATGTTCGCACTCTAGTTGCTCATTAGATCACTGTAGTAAAGCTACTGCTCACCAGGGAAGTCTGCTGCTGGTATTCAAACTGCATGTTTCAGTCTGCATGTCAGAATTTTTTTATGAAATAGAAGAGGATTTGAGAAGTCAAAATGTGCCTTAATTTTTCTTTCTGCAGCACTAATCATAATTTCTATGGCAAAATGAACCCCCTCATTTTGTTCCTTTGTAAATTAAATGTTTTAAGTGTTACCACTTTATTAAAATCAAGATAGCTTCAGGTGTGCCATACTTTTGTCATAAGTAAGAATGTTTGTGCTCTAGTTGTTCTTTAGAACACTCTGGGAAGCTGCAGTAGAACACAAAGGAATCAACTGACAGTCTCTGCCCTTGTTGGATATACATGTTTTACTGAGAATTTCAGACTTCATTCTCACATGACTGCAAAAGTAAATGTGAAGTTTCAGAAAATATGCTCTCCTTTTAGCTTCTGGAGCACCTTCCAAACCTCTATGGTAAAATCATGAGAAAATAGTTTTCTCTCAAACATGATTCATGATATCTCAGCAGAAGGCTTTTTCACAGGGTAAACACACCACAATCCCTAAAATTAGTAAGGTACCATACACAAATGATTTATAATGTAACTAAAGTCTGTTATCACCTTTATACGTTCTCCTTTTGGTGACCCTCAAAACCTTCCATTCACTGCAATGATTAATTAATTGGAATAAACTAGTAACACTTAAAACGTTTAAATGAAAAGGGAACACAATGAGGGGGTTCATTTTGCCAAAGAAATTATGATTATTTCTTCAGAAAGAAAAATTAGGGCACATTTTGAGTGACTTCTCAAATCCTCTTCTATTTCATAAAACAATTCTGACATGCAGACTGAAACATGCACTTTAAATACCAGCACCAGACTTCCATTTCACTCCTTGGTGAGCAGTAGCTTTACGACTATGATCTAATGAGCAACTAGAGTGCTTACATTCTGAATTTATGGCAAATGTGTGACACGTCTGAATGCCTTCTTGATGGAATCAAAGTAAAAAACTGAAAGCATTTCCTACTGAGGAGACTGCAGTAAATGAGGAAATTAGGAAACTTCATAACACATAAGTCTCCCAAGATGGCCACCAAAACAGCCCAAATGTAGCACAGATATCACCCAGATGTAGCCCACGTATAGGCCAATGACAAAAGTGAGCAAAACCCTTTTTTTTTAGTTTTTAAAAGTTTTTTTATAGTACAGACTGGTCAGGTATTGGAGCGTTGCATCTTACTTGGACCTCTTATTGCGTACTTGAGATTGATCTTGCGAAACTTTGAACTTTACTATTCTGTTAAACTGAAGTTCCTCTGAGCCGGGCTTTGTAACATCCATTTTTACCTAGTGGTTTTAATTCATTCTCATTGTATTGTATTAAGAAAGTGGATTTACTGTTTTTATGTACACTTTTATGATTTATGTTTCTAAGTCAGATTGAATAAAGTTTATTGAATTGAATTGAAGTCGCCCAAGATGACCACCAGAGAAAAAGGAGCCCAAATGTAGCACAAATATCTCCCAGATGTAGCCCATGTATAGACCAAAGACAGAGTGTGGGAAACACTTTTTATTTGTTTGTGTTTTGCACTTTTATATAGTGCAGACTGGTAAGGTATTGGACTGCTTTACATGAGCATTGGTTACATCACACAAGGACAAATTCATTTTGTTTGTAGGCATGGGGAGATTAAGTGATTTGACCAGATTCACAGAATGTCGAGCTAAAGCAGAAACTACAAGTAACACCACAAGGATATCAAATAATTTAAAAGTGCTTGGTCGCTATTTGACAACTCGGAAAATATGTCCTCATTCTAGTTTTTTAGATCACTAACCATAGTTTTGATGCAAATAAGACCCTCCCATTTCTATATTTTCTAAAGGAAATGCTTTAGGTATTACATGTTTGATTACATCAAGATGACGTCAGGCGTGCCACACTTTTGTAATAAATATAGAATGTTAGCAATCTAGTTGTTCATTAGTATACTGTTGAGAGGCAGAGGTCAGGGGGACAGACTTGGAACATTGAAGGCAGGTAGGAGGGTGTAGCGACAACAATTTGATCACACTGGGAAGGCAGGAAGGGCAATGGCAGCACAACAGAATATGGAGGGCAGTGGAAAGGGGGTAGGGGCAACAAACCAACAATGCAGGACAGGCAAGTGAGGCTATGGCAATATAATAGACCATTGTGGGCAGAAGGGAGAAGCAGTGGTAGTACAACCATACGTGCCAACAGACTCGATTCAGCCAGGAAACACCCAATGTTTTTAAGCCCAAATGGGATTTATTTTATCTGTCGCGTGTCTATAATCTCCTCTTTTTCAATGAAAGGCAATGGGGATAACCAATTCCCCTGTATTTTTTCAAAATCTCCCACTTACCAATTTCAAAATGTTAGCAAGTATGGTACATTGGATCATGAAAAGCAGGAGGAATTGGGGTATGGACATGACTCAGATAACAAAGAACAGGAGGGACATGGACAGGTGCACCAAACGTACCTTAAAGGGCAGGCATCAGGGTTTGCAGCAGCACAATTCACCACACAGGGCATGCGGGACGGCAGTGCAGCACAGCAATCCATGGAAAGCAATAGGGAGGGGACAGGACCATGCACATTGACGATAGAGACCAGAGGGGAAAGAGGCAATGGCAGCAAGCTGACCATAATGGACAGACAGGAGAGAAAGCTGCAGCATAACGGACCATAAAGGGCAGGAGGGAGGGATCAAGGGCATTACAATGGAACAGACAAGCCAGGAGGGAGGGAATAGGGGGTCTGCATGTGGAAAATGGAGGGCAGGGGGCAGGGCAGGAGCAGCAAGCTGTCCAAGGAGGTCAGGCAGGATGGGCACTAGAAGCACAACACACCATGGAGGGCAACAGTGAGACTTTAATGGCATACACACAGACCATGGAGAGAAGTTGGGAGGGGGTCAGGGGCAGCTAGCTGACCACAGAGGGAAGGGGGAGGAGCAATAGTAGCACAGAAGATCATGCATGGCAAGCAGAGGGTTAGTGGCAGCAAAATGGCCATGATGGGCCTCACAACAGACCACATGAGGCAGGCAGGAGGAGCAGTTGTAGCACAACAGACCATGGAGAACAGGTGGAAGGGGATAGGGGCTTGGAATGTGGACAGGCAGGATGGAAGTGGCAAGGACAAGTTACAGTCATCTGAGAGTGCTAGGCAGGTGGGAGGGGAGTGTCAGCTCAACATAACTCTCTCAGTAGATAGGAGGGGCAGGTCCATGGAACATGGTGGGCAAAAATGATGGAGCAGGGGCATGCACGCAGACATCGGAGGGCAGGGGGAAAGAGAGTAGGGGCAGCAAACTAAGCACCGAGGCTAACCAGGAGGTCAATAATGGGTCACAGAATTGGGCAATGGCAGGCAAGAGAAGTGGATCGGGACATCATGTTAAATGGAGGACAGTGGCAGCATATCAGACCATGCATAGCAGAAGGAAGGAGGCTAGTGCATGGATTCAGACAACAGAGGATAGGGAGGAAGTAGATGGGGCAACAAGCTAACTGTTCAGGGAAGGCCAGTGGCAGAACAACGGCCACACAGGGCTTTAATGAGGGAACAGGGGCATGGACTTGGACAATGGAGGGCAAGGCGGAGGGAAGGCAGGAGCGCCAAGCTTGGGTGGGGGCAGCACAATCCCAGGCCAGGCCCTGCTTCCAAACCCCCACCATCCATTGTGATAGGCATCTTACTTAACGTTAAGAACACTAGAAATTCCCTGAAAATAACAAAGATTACAGGGCCATTATAGTTAGACACAGATTTCACTTGTACAAAACCAATGAAATTCAGCAGTATAAGTTACCAGAGCTAACTATTATGTACACCCCCACAATGCACTGCTTATGACCTCAGACATTACATCATTCATGACAAGGTCAGTGATATCAATCATGACTAGGCCTGGGCCAAAATTCCGTTCCGTTCGCGGAAATTGCGATATTTTAGCATTTTCGCGTTCCGCGGAAAGCGCGAAAATGTCAAAATTTCCGCATTCCGCAGCTTTGCGATAATTTGTTTCTTGCTTGCGCTGTAAAAAAATACATTCTCGCATGCGCGCGATCGCCTAACCTGAATCCCCGCGTTCGCCGACAAGTTATCCCGACCCTGTTGCGTTCTCCACGAGATGTTGGATGTTGGTAGCCATTTTGCGCTGTCTCGCATTAACGTCATTTGTCGCACGATCATGTCATTTGTCGCGCGATCACGTCTTTCTTCTCGCGATCATGCACCGCGCGAGTATGAGAAGATTGAGATCTCGAACACGTCATTCTACATCGCGAGCGAGAGGGTGAGGACGCGGGCACATCTAATCTAACGGGAACAGGAGAAAGAGACCCCGAACACGTCATATCCAATGCGACAGGGACAAAGAGAACGCGATCATGTCATTTTCGACACGCCGGCGGAAGTAATGTGAAGCTCGATAACTCGAACATGTAAAATTTTCAATTTGGAGAGGAATATCAGCTCTAGCAGCATGAAACCTTCTGCAAATGCTGATTTTGGATAAAAACAACTCCTTACATTGACATTTAGCTGTCCTTTTTTGTGCAAGGAGTCCTTTTTTAAAAAGGTGGAGAGAGGGAGGAAGTGACACAGAATCTCCAACTTCCTGTTCCTGTCCAGCAGGCTCCTCCCAGTGCTTTGTCCATCTCCTGCTCATTCTGCCTTTGGATTTGGAGCTGGAAAGATCACTCTTTTTGTCTGCTGCATCATTGCAATTGGATTTGAGGATTTTTGGAATAGGATATTTTACAAGTAAGTGGTTGTTGTGTCTGTTTGATTGTGGGCATTGCAGTTGTTGTAAGCAACTACAATTTATTTTTGATAATTAATTATCATTATTCCTTTTTTTATTTTTTTATTTTGTGGGTAGGGGTAGTAGGCCCGAGCTAGCCATGGGCATGGCCTCATGGGTGTGTGCATGATGAAGCAACTGTTCCTTTTGTTGTTTTTTTAATGTATTTCATTTTCAAGCACATTTAGGGCATGGATGGCATTGGATTGAGTTGGGGAAGTGTGCTTTTTGGGGGTGGCCTTTGTGATGTTGTTGGGCCTGGCCATGTGGCTGGTGGCCATTTTGAAGCCTAGGCCTGCAAGCTTGCCTGGTCTTGTCTGCCAACAGGCCTGCTTTTTCATCCACTAGGATTAGAGCAGGTAACCACAGCTTTATTAATCAAGTGTTTTCTGTGTGATCTGTTGAGTTTAGACATCATTTAGGGCATGGATGGCATTGGATTGAGTTGGGGAAGTGTGTTTTTTGGGGGTGGCCTTTGTGATGTTGATGGGCCTGGCCATGTGGCTGGTGGCCATTTTGAAGCCTAGGCCTGCAAGCTTGCCTGGCCTTGTCTGCCAACAGGCCTGCTTTTTCTTCCACTAGGATCAGAGCAGGTAGCCACAGCTTTATTGATCAAGTGTTTTCTATGTGATCTGTTGAATTTAGACATCATTTAGGGCATGGATGGCATTGGATTGAGTTGGGGAAGTGTGTTTTTTGGGGGTGGCCTTTGTGATGTTGTTGGGCCTGGCCATGTGGCTTGTGGCCATTTTGAAGTCTAGGCCTGCAAGCTTGCCTGGCCTTGTCTGCCAACAGGCCTGCTTTTTCATCCACTAGGATCAGAGCAGGTAGCCACAGCTTTATTAATCAAGTGTTTTCTGTGTGATCTGTTGAATTTAGACATCATTTAGGGCATGGATGGCATTGGATTGAGTTGGGGAAGTGTGTTTTTTGGGGGTGGCCTTTGTGATGTTGTTGGGCCTGGCCATGTGGCTGGTGGCCATTTTGAAGCCTAGGCCTGCAAGCTTGCCTGGCCTTGTCTGCCAACAGGCCTGCTTTTTCATCCACTAGGATCAGAGCAGGTAGCCACAGCTTTATTAATCAAGTGTTTTCTGTGTGATCTGTTGAATTTGGACATCATTTAGGGCATGGATGGCATTGGATTGAGTTGGGGAAGTGTGTTTTTGGGGGTGGCCTTTGTGATGTTGTTGGGCCTGACCATGTGGCTGGTGGCCATTTTGAAGCCTAGGCCTGCAAGCTTGCCTGGCCTTGTCTGCCAACAGGCCTGCTTTTTCATCCACTAGGATCAGAGCAGGTAGCCACAGCTTTATTAATCAAGTGTTTTCTGTGTGATCTGTTGAATTTAGACATCATTTAGGGCATGGATGGCATTGGATTGAGTTGGGGAAGTGTGTTTTTTGGGGGTGGCCTTTGTGATGTTGTTGGGCCTGGCCATGTGGCTGGTGGTCATTTTGAAGCCTAGGCCTGCAAGCTTGCCTGGCCTTGTCTGCCAACAGGCCTGCTTTTTCACCCACTAGGCTCAGAGCAGGTAGCCACAGCTTTATTAATCAAGTGTTTTCTGTTGAATTTAGACATCATTTAGGGCATGGATGGCATTGGATTGAGTTGGGGAAGTGTGTTTTTGGGGGTGGCCTTTGTGATGTTGTTGGGCCTGGCTATGTGGCTGGTGGCCATTTTGAAGCCTAGGCCTGCAAGCTTGCCTGGCCTTGTCTGCCAACAGGCCTGCTTTTTCATCCACTAGGATCAGAGCAGGTAGCCACAGCTTTATTAATCACGTGTTTTCTGTGTGATCTGTTGAATTTAGACATCATTTAGGGCATGGATGGCATTGGATTGAGTTGGGGAAGTGTGTTTTTTGGGGGTGGCCTTTGTGGTGTTGTTGGGCCTGGCCATGTGGTTGGTGGCCATTTTGAAGCCTAGCCCTGCAAGCTTGCCTGGCCTTGTCTGCCAACAGGCCTGCTTTTTCATCCACTAGGATCAGAGCAGGTAGCCACAGCTTTATTGATCAAGTGTTTTCTATGTGATCTGTTGAATTTAGACATCATTTAGGGCATGGATGGCATTGGATTGAGTTGGGGAAGTGTGTTTTTTGGGGGTGGCCTTTGTGATGTTGGTTGTCTTAAAGACATGCTTTTGTTGTATGTGTCTGGTGTGTTGGTGTGCAATGCATGCACCCTGCAGACCTTTTGGGGCCTGTGAATGTTCGTATTTCCATTTTGTTGCATTAAAAAGGCAGAGCAGTGTGCTTTAGCATGCATCCTTTACCTGGCTTTTATAGGCCTTTTGTCAGCTCCTGGTGTTTCCCAGGCCCCCGGCTTGTTTGTGATTTGTGAGTGTCCATGTGGGTTGTGGCCTTTTTTGGTGTTTGGACTGTGAGTTATTAGTGTTCTGCTTTTGCCATAGGCCTGCATGGTTTTCTTATTGGCTATTTGGCTTACTGCTTCCATCCATCCACCCCCTTTGCCAGCAGCAGCTCCATGGATGCTGAGATGCTCAAATAATTTAATGGTCCACCCCACTTTCATTACATTTTTATTTTGGTGGTTATTATTAACTTTCCTATCCTTCCTGAGAGTCTAGTGTGTGGCTGTACACAGTAGTATAACATAGCTCTAGTTAAAAAAAAAGTCATAAATGGCTAGACTATCTTTTGTTTGCACTAGTACAGTCCTAAGTAACTGAACCACAACAACAAATGCAACATTTCACTGATGTTCTTCTCCTGTCTTATTTGCTTTTAGGTGCACAAAAGACAGAGTAGGAGGTGTCATCAGCATCCCCCGGCTACCCGTTGTACTGCCAGCCAGACAGAAGTCCTGCTGCGCATCACGTCCACGTGTGACCAGAACTTGTTGTGCATCTGCATCCTGCCTGACATCTGAAGAAGATGGCCCCAAAGAAAGGTACTAGGTCCAGTACCAAGAAAGTTGCCGGTGAGAAGAAGGAAAAGAAAAAGGAAGTGCCATTAACCACGACTGGTGGTGTGCCGGCCAATGTTTTTTTTGGCACCAAAAAAGTTACGCCTGCAGCAGCGTTGTCCGGGAATCAAGCTGGGAGCAGCACAGCGGTCCAACCACACCAACCTAGGCCCAAGGGCTTTAGTGTCGCAGAGGTAGCCAGTCTACTAACGAGCAGCGATGTTGAAGAAATGTCATTACCGCAAAGTAGTACACAATCAAGTTCAACGCAGGCGCAAACTCAGCAGATCAGTGTGCAGCCGCCGCAACAAGAACAGCAGCAGCCGCCACAACAAGAACAGCAGCAGCCGCCGCAACAGCCCACCATAGTAGTTGTTGCTACTGACGTAGGGGCATTTAAGGAAATCGAGCTTCCTGCAGACAAAGTGGAGCAAAGTCAAACCACTGTTTCAGAAGATCTATTGTCTTCCAGACCACCAGCAAGGAAAAGGAGGCTTAGTCCATCATCTTCTTCTTCAAGCCCCGCTTCTGATGATCGTGATGACACTTGGGTCCCACCAGCTCGGTCTGAGAGTGATATACGCCACAAGACAATGCTTCTGAAAAGGAAGGTCCCAGAAAAACTTAGAGTTATGGAGGTAGATGTAGAAGAGGGGGGTGATGATGTTGATGAAGACGAGCCAGTCATCACGCACATTACTCCCGCCCCAAAGGGATTGGAGAACATTCTCGCCCTATCCAGAAAGGCTGGTACTGAGCGGGATGTAGCACGGATTTCACCAACACAGGTTACACCACCACTACCTCCAGCTGCCATATTTTCCAAGGCCCGGCAGGGACCTACATCCAGCTCAACCATCTCAGTAGGTAGGGGTAGTAAAAGTCACAGTGTAGGTGCACAGGGTCACACATTTTCAAACACCCCCTCAAGTTCATCTGGTGTTGAAAGTGGCACATCCAGCAGTGCCAGAAAGTTCTCCTCCCCAGTTTGGGACTTCTTTTCTGTTAGCACCAAGGAGGAGAACGTTGCTATATGCTCAATTTGTCGGCAAGGTATTCGGCGTGGTAAGCTTGGTACAAATTATGGTACCGGAGGACAAGCAATTCATCTCAGAATACACCACACTATCGTGTGGGAGGATCACCTACTTAAGTTAAAAGAAAGTAGAAAAAGTCAACCCATTGAAGTTGGTCAGGATGAATCAGAGAGCGATATTATTGTGGTGGCAGGTGAAGAAGAGGGAGGCATTTCTAGCCCTGTCCCCAGTAGTGCAGTAGTGGTAACGCCCACATCCTCCTCAGTAACATCAGAGTGGCACCGCAGTAAGAGCCATACTCAGAGTCTGTGTGAGAAACCAAGGCGACCGGCGAGTACCTCAATGAGACAATCTGTGTCGTTGAGCCGTAGTGGGTTAATGAAAACAGCACCACTAAGGAAAGTAAGCCAGCCTACCATTGAGAGCATGTTTAGGTTGGAGGGGCAGTTCCAACGCAACCACCCAACGGCACGATTGTACATAGCGAAGCTGGCTAAAATGTTAGCGCTGGACCTTCTTCCTTTTTCATTTGTGGAAGGGGTTGGTTTCCTTGAATTTGTGTCTGCCATCTGCCCGAAATGGAAAGTTCCTAGCCGGTCCTATTTTGCAAGAATTGCATTTCCGGCACTACATCATGATGTGCTGGAATTGGTTGGACAAGCTTTGCAGAAGAGTGCTGTGCACAATATCCACCTGACAACAGACATGTGGAGCAGTTGCCAAGCCACAGATTACATGTGCATCACTGCACACTGGATCTCTTTTGTGGGGGTTAAAGATAAACTATCTGCACGAGGTGTTGTTGACACAGCTGCGATTTTTGAAGGTACTCGGAAACATGCAACTGTAGCCATGTTCGCCAGGGAGAAATCTCATACGGCTGAAAACATTTTACACGATTTTCGCACCAAGGTTTTGGAATGGCTGCGGCCCAGAGGGCTTCGTATTGGTTTTGTTGCCACAGACAATGGCAGTAATGTACTTAAGGCCATGGAACTTTGTTCCTATTTCAGGGTTCCGTGTTTGGCGCACTGCATAAACATTATAGTTCAAGACTTTCTGAAAAAGAACCCATAGTCAGCAATTTACTGGCCTTCTGCCGAAGAATATGCACTCATTTCAGCCATTCTTTTAAAGCTCGGAAGCAGCTGAGGATCATCCAACGTGAATTTAGGATGCCAGTCAAGGAACTCATCCAGGAGGTGGCAACACGTTGGAACTCAACGTATTACATCCTTGATCGTCTGTACGAATAGCACATGTCACTCCATGAATATATCTGGAAAAGAAGAGGGGATGCTAGTGCTACTGTTAAAGGCATGATCCTTGACATGGAGCAATGGAGCCTAATTAAATGCCTGACTGAGATGCTTTCTCCTTTTGAGGTCTTCACACGTGAAGTCAGCAAGGAGGACTGTACAATGGGCCAAGCTATCCCATTATTGCAAATGCTAGAGTATGACCTGAATAATGTGTCTGAATCATACAAAGGTGTAGAGGACAGAAGGCAAGCCCATGACTTGGTGGAGAGCTTATCCCGGCGCTTAACTGAAAATGTAAGGTTACAAAATAACATTTTGTCACAAGAACATTACATTTGTGCCACAATTCTGGATCCACGTGCAAAATTGGGACTACTGAAGACATTCCTTGCTTTTTCTGACAATGATGTTGCCCTCTACAAAAGTTGTATAGCTGAAGCAGCCAGTAAGTTGGAAAACGAATGGCTGCTAATTAAAAGCCCGCAAGATCAACCCACAACAAGTACTGATACTGAAGCAGGCCATGCAGAATCAAGTGCAACTTCGTCGGCTGAGGGCAGTGCGGTTGGCTCACAATCACAACACTCACCATCACTATCGACTACAGAAACAAAAACTGGATCATTAGGCCGAGTACAATCATTATCATTACAGGATTGGTATGTAAAGATGGGCTATTGTAAGCACAGTGCTGATGCACAGAAAAAACAGCACAAAAGCTTACCAGCAGCAACCCTGAACATTGAGCGGATGGTCCAGGCCTATCTGGACGACCCAACAGAGGTGTACGTTGATCAAAATACATTGCAGTATTGGTATAGGAAAAGGTCTGAATGACCACAGCTCAGCAGCCTGGCGATAAGCTATCTGGTTTGCCCTGTCGCAAGTGTCTCTTCCGAACATGTTTTCAGTGCTGCTGGTTCCATTGTAACATTGAGAAGGACCAGTCTATCTCCAAAAAACGTGGAGAGGTTAACAATGATCAAAATGAATCAGCACTTCATACCACCGAATTACACAATACATGAATCAATGGAGGAAGATGAGGACAGCGGCTCAGGTGTTGGAAGTATTGTGTCAGATGATTACCTACTACTGGCTGAACCCCCAAAGTTTGAGAACCAGCTATACTTCCCTGACAATTAGGCTCGCACTTACTGTCTTCCTCTCTTTTTTCCCCCTTTGTTTATGTGTCTGTCGTTCCGGTTATAAACTTGTGAATCACAACAAATCCATTACCACCGTCTTCTACTCTTCTAATTTAATATACAAGTTTCAGGTGTCTGCTATTTGACAGTACAGTCCTCCGAATCCAGCTCCTCCGCTCCATCATACTGAATCTCCTGCTCAATTCCATTTCCCTCATGAATGATGATTGGATGATGGTAACAACAAATTCAAACTTTCCTAGTCCTTCCAAAAGAAGTGGACCATGAATCAGATGACTACTATAGCTATCCTCCTTTCAGAGCCGAGAGAGACTGGCCATTAACTGAAAATAAGATGGAACAGGTAATGATTGATGCCATGCATTGGACGCAGAGTCGCAGACTGAATGATTTAGATTTTGTTGTGTTTGTTGTTCCTGAATTTATGTAATTGTGCACTGCCACTAATCAACTTTCTACAGAACACACGAATTTCCCCCTTCTTGCAAATAAGAAATTGGTACTTCTCCTGCAGCTTGGTGACCCATTGCTTTTAATTCAATACAGGAAGGGGACTCACTCAATCTGCGCAATGAGTATGATTGACACAACAGCACCGTCCATCATGATGATGGCGAAATAGACAGCCCGTTAACTTCAGATGAGAAGGAACAGGTAATGATTGATGCCATGCATTGGACGCAGAGTCGCAGACTGAATGATTTAGATTTTGTTGTGTTTGTTGTTCCTGAATTTACGTAATTGTGCACTGCCACTAATCAACTTTCTACAGAACACACTAATTTCCCCCTTCTTGCAAATAAGAAATTGGTACTTCTCCTGCAGCTTGGTGACCCATTGCTTTTAATTCAATACAGGAAGGGGACTCACTCAATCTGCGCAATGAGTATGATTGACACAACAGCACCGTCCATCATGATGATGGCGAAATAGACAGCCCGTTAACTTAAAATGAGAAGGAACAGGTAATGATGACAATTAATTGCATGCATTGGACACCTGACTCTAAGCTATTGGTGTTTGTGTTTGCGTTGTTTGTTGTGCACAAAGTGATATCAAAGTGTACTAGTAATCTATCTTTCTGTACACAATAAAGAATGACTCAAGTCAGTAATATTTATAATTCTACTCTTGTTGTGTCATAAAAATTTTACTTATACTGCAGGCCGATCTTCACAGTCAGTCAGTAAAAGTATCAGAGATGATGATGATTAAGTCAGGACTCAGGAGGACGTTTCATCATGAGTGTCATAAAACGGAAAAGCCAAAAGGTAAACACTTCAACAACAACAACCACAGCAGACCCAACTGTCTGTGTAGAAGTTGAATAGAGTCTAGCGGTGGGATGACTGCAGTGCATTGATTTGACTAACTTAAACTGTAAAATGCTATGTTTGGAATGGATAATGTGCTTTGCGTTTGTCCAACTCTTTGAGAGAAAAAAAAAGAATTTTAAGTGTTAACGTAGGATGGGCTAATGCTAAGCACTGTGGGCCTGCTCTCTCCTGTTACTGTTGAAGGTCAATGCTGGAAGCAGACTAGAGTAGAGATGATGCATAGATGCCACCTCGGAAAGTGTTCTTTTTGCACTACACCATCACTTGTGCATTTGTTTTAACTTTCTTTCTCAATATCCCCTTTGGTTTTCAATCTACAATTACAGGCCGGGCCTTGCCCGAAACTTTGTAAAACATTACAATGCATATTAATTACCTTACCAATCAATCACCTTTTTTTTTCCAGCCGGGCAGTGGCGAGTGGCGAGGCGACACACCCAAGATTGATGGACGAGAGGAGCAAGAGGAATGCCGAGATGCAAAAATCCAGTCCACATTTTTAACCAGGATAAGACAGTAACAGTATCCACTTTTATCTTCTTTTAAATAATTTGATTAATATCTTGTATACAATCTTTACAACAGTGTGTTCTTGGAGTTGTTATTATCAATCATCATTAGGTTTGCTCTGTGTTTACGATTCTTACCTACCAATATTTAAAATTTCTATTTGCTATCTGTTAAAGTATTAAGGCCGGAACAACAGAACAAGAACTAGAAGTGTATGTAATATGGGTCTCTCATCATCATGCATGCATTGCCTTTTTCTCCCTTAACATATGGATATGGTAGTCTTCAATGATTGTCGTTTGTTTGTC
The DNA here is from genome assembly GCF_964204655.1 of Triturus cristatus. NCBI lineage: Eukaryota > Metazoa > Chordata > Amphibia > Caudata > Salamandridae > Triturus > Triturus cristatus. The sequence goes on from NC_140590.1 coordinate 1,799,898,264, forward strand.
TATGTATGCATACTGTTTTTCTATGTCAAACCTTTCCCAAAAACCCCCTTCCCATCCATTCAACAAACCCTAACCCCCTTCCCCCGGGCTGTGTGACTTATTGTCGAGGAGTAACTAAATTAAATGTACACCAATACTTAATCACACACTTGCTGGGGCGGATGTGGTGAAAGCAACACTACTTCAATTTCAAGGCAGAGCGATGATCTTCTGCTTGGCCACCCATGAGTAGGATATTTCAGAGGTTATTTTTTTTAACAAAGGAACTTATACCTCAGCATGAATTGCCGGCATTGATTGGATTTGTTTGTTGTCATTCCTCATATACAGCACTAACTGTTAGGCTGTAGGCCTAGTCAAGTGACTCGACACAACTATAGTTTGTAACTCTGTCTAGTAGGCTATCCTCCTAACCACCATTCTGTTTTTTTGTCGAATATTTAAGCATATTATGCTCGGTAAGTTCTGTACTGTACTTCATACAACTACTCCTCTAACAGTCTCTCAAAGGCGATTGACTGTCTCCTTTTCTTTTTTTGCAAATGCTGCCGCCCTGCCAGTGTCTACTACTACTACTATGCTACCACCACCACCACCACCCCAATCATGGCATGTATGACAAAGGAAACCATCTTCACCATGCAGCCAGTGCTGTGCCACAGTTGGACATAAACATCAAGCACCGGTAAGAGAGAAGTTTGGGGGAGGCAGAATTAATAATGGACATGTTGTCAATGATTTCATTTTCACACACCACTCCAAAGAATGCATAGACTAGAGGACAGACTGAAAGTACTAGAAGGACCAGTCAATGAGTGAGGTGTGTCGCAGCTATCTGTTTGTGCCTTATACAGTCAGCCAATTATTGAAATCAAACACAGGCTATGGGCGGCCATGCACCAGCAAGGAAACAGTGTGATGTAAGACAGTTACGCCACCTACAAAACATTAACAACATTGCATGTATCATAAAAAAATATATTTAATTTACCCTACAAAAATAAACTAAACCCACAAAAGCTGACCCACTCCCCTCCCTAACCCCAACCAATGTCCATAGAAGTTCGTAACACCCAAACAAGTTCCCACCCACCCACCCAAACAAGAATTAAAAAAGGGGCAGAACAGAATGACAGGGACTAAGTGGTGGGGCGGGACTGAAGGAGGACACGCATCTGGCGCATCTCGTCCTCTAAACGGGCGACGCGGCGTCTAAGGCCGCGGCAGTTGCAGCCACAGTGGGGGGGGCACCGGAGATGGCACGGTGGCGGCGGGCAGCCGCCAGACGGTGGCGCCGTACCGCTGGAGGGCGGTGGCTGGGGCCTGGGCCACTGGAGGAGGCTTCAACAATTGCAGCCGCAGTCTCCTCCTCGGCTAAGACCACCAGCCGCCGGTATTCTCGCTGGATTGCCTCCAGCTTCCAGCGCCGTGCCTTGGCGGCCAACTCCTTCCGGTTGAGTTTCGGAGTAGCTGTGTATCAAAAAGAAAAAAACAAGACAATTGTAAAAAATACTCTTAGAAAAACAGTAGGACAAGGTAATTATTTATACACATAGTGGCATGGTAGAGTAGCACTATAAAATAAAGCACAGTAGTACATAACATTTTAAATGTCGCCCGTCCTTCTTCCTTCCACCCATCTTTCACTTTTTAGTTGAACAGTGCACCAGGTGCTCTTCTCCATAAAACTTTCAAAGCGGAGTTGAAATCAGATAGATGAGGCCATTGGTTACTCAATACTCCCGCTCCTATGCCAATTAAAGGGAATTCTAGTCTTCTAGTTCACTCTTCAAATGTCCCCAACAACTCATTCTTACTTATGACATCGGATAGCGGGCGGACTTTGTCCGCCCGCCATCCTCATGCTAAAAAGGGTGTGGGTCCCGTGGGGACAATTAATTAGGATGATGCGCCCGGCACAGTGGCGGGCGCATCCTGTTTTTTTTACATTCTGGTTGGCGTTGCCGAAAGCAATGCTAAAATGTTGTGCTGCTTTTCCAAGCACAACATGACGGGACCCCGCACGGAGCCTGTCACGTTTTGCTTTGAAAGGCGGGGGGTACCATAGCATAGGTAGGTACCCTCGATGGGGTGCCCCAAGCATACTCTGCAATGTCTGCATGCCTTTCCATGGCGGACGGCAATGCCGCCACGCAAAGGCATTCCAAAATGCAGATTATATGGCTGGCGGTGTGTTCAGAGAGACACCACCGGCATATTGAACCCTTTTCCGCCTGGTCGACATGTGGGGGGTCTGAATATTTTCTACAGTGAACACTGCGGTGTCTGCAGTGAATTCCAGCCGGCCCGGCGGGGGCAATTCGCCCACCATCCTAATGGGGCCCTAAGTCACAACTGTACAGTATACATATACATACAGTACACACTTGCAGTGAGTGTACTGTCAAGTTCAACAATAGTTAAGGATTATGAATCTAACTTACCACCGCCTGCCACTGGTGCTTCCACTCCCCCTGCCGCTCCATCGGTATCGGCAGCAACTGCCGCATCCTCGCCCTCCGCGTCGCCTTCTTCGCTGGCCCCGGCAGTGGTGGTCGGTAGTGCGCCTAGAAAACATTACACATTTGTTAGGCGTCATATACACCTCCCCCCTATTGATCAGTAGCAAGGTTGAAAAATTAGTTAATACTAACATACATCACTAGTACAAATCAGGTAGTAGTACAGTAGACACTAATAGTTATATATGATCATTGTAGCCTTTGCTTAATTAGCCCTAGCCATGCTACCATTTTACCTTTGTGTCTTTTCTTTTTGCACATGTGACGTTACCTTGCAGCTTCTTAAGACATCTTTGAGCCCACATGACCTGCCTCACACTGCTACTGTCTAGACTCTAGTGTACGCGCTGCGTACAAGCGGTCAACAAACATTAACAAGCCACTTTTTTAGGAAGTACTGGTGTATTGTTAGTCCATATTGCTTATCCATAAATGCTACACTTTTTGGCACGGCTGAGAAATGCTTGCAAGTTGCAATATACTAACGCACACCATTTCATTTTTCGCATTACAGACGCAAGATTCCCTTCTACGAACCAGAGCTTCTGAATGATGCAACAACTACCAGTACTAGGTTCTTCTAAGGTGAGGGGTCACTTCACTCACATCTTCATTTATAAATTTATATAAACTAAATTCCTAGGGGATGGTGGTGCTGCCTTCCACCACTGTTCAGTTATCATGATTTAATTCCCAACTGTATAAGTGTAACAATGTATATTGTTTTAATGTTATTGATTTTCCGGTTGGTGCTGCATTTATAAGAAAACAGTGTACAGACCTTCTCAAATTGAAATAAACATTTTGAACTTACATAGACTTGGTGGTATTTGGTGTGGACTAACTTACACGAGTGAGCAAATTAAAGTAAGGGTGTGCATGTGAATTGCTTCCACGACTGAGAGGTTGGGTGTGTTATGTTCTGGGTTGTCTACTTGTTGGGTATCTTGGGGGGAGGGTTCCGAGACCTAATAGTTATGACAAGACAGTACTATAGTCAAGCAGTGGAATTGTGGTGGGTGCGGAATTTCTGATTGAGGTGTGCAAGGAAGGTCCAACCTACCATTACCAACATCCTATTTTCTGGTGCAAATGTCTGTGTATTGTGCAAGATCCCTACAACAGTAGTATGTCCTCTAGGGTATCATATCAAAATAGTAATAAATCTGGTAGGGCTGTTGTTGCTGTGAATTTTCAAAGCCTCAAGATCAATAAGAGTAAAAGTAGTACAAGACGACGACCCAACAGATTGGACTCAATGGCTCGAGCTACTGGTGAATATTAGTTTTATATTACAACCTTTCACAAAGAGTGGCACTGGCCAACTGGGCAAGACTAGCTACTACAGTACAGACAGACTAATAGTATGTAGTAGTAGTAGTACTCAGAGTCATCATAGCGGAGGCAGGGATAAGATATTTGAAATCGTACAGATCGAAGGATAATTGGTGGTAAAAAAATAGCATTTGGAAACAAGCAATAGTTCGTGAAAAATACGGGGCAGTAAAAGTTATGGAATGAGAAATATTATTAAAAACAAGAACACTTACTGGGGCCAGCAGAGGAGCCCTCAGCGGTGTCCTCCTGGTGGTGTTCTGCCTGTCCCGCCGACTGCCCAGTCCCTGTCGGTCTGCCCCTGGGTGCTGATGAACAGGAAAGATATAAGAAAGAGACAAACATTGATGGATGGTGTCAAACAAATACAATATTTTTCAACAACGGTCAAAAAACACTTATGTAAACCACAATTGCAATAACTCAATTGACCTATCTCATCTGGTCAACAAGTAATATCAGGGGATTCGCAGTTCGACTACTCAAGTTACTATTTATCAACAGTAATCCAGTCTTCCATTCTGATTCCAGAAAATTAAGTTACAACTAAGCCTAAGTACAACGTACCACCCAACCTAGCCCACCTATTCCAGGCATGCCAATTGTACATTAAGTATGCATTTCCACTGTATTCCTCAACAATGCGTATGGTCAAATCAAGGAGGACACATCAACATGACTACATTTTTTGTATACACCAAATTTTGGTTTGATTGATTGATGCTGATCTGCTAGTGCTAAGTAACTGCTAAGCCTACCACCACTAATTGAACAAACTAGAAAAGGTTCTAATAAAGACTGCCATACTAGCAGCACGTCACGTAACTGAGTGAGGGGGCATCACGCATACCACTAACAAATTAGAAGCTCAAACAAAGTAGTGTTCCTAAACATCAATCCGCCCCTATCTATTAGTGACGGGACAAAGTAAGGAGTGGACTAGAGTCACTGTAGCATTACGTAACTTAATTTCTCTAAAATAAACTCATAAAGAATCACGTTAAGCAAGCGCAAACGCAAAGCTGCAAACAAGTAAGATTAGTAGTAGCGCAGAAGAGCACCATAATCACAGAAGACTTTTAAACGTTATTAACCTGGAATGTATTGTAAGCAGCAACATTCTAGCTGGTTGGAAGGAAAAAAAATATTCGCAATATATAACACAGAGCAGAAGAACAGACACAAAGTTGTGATAATTAAATAGGTACTCACCAAGCCCCGGGACCTCCACTCCTAGCAGGTCCAGCAGGTCCTGCTCACGGTCCAGGATGTCGGACCACCGGTGCGTCAGCTGCGCCTGGGTGCGCCGGACCCCAGAGATGCGCGACACTGCCCGGCGCACCTTCCCCCACCGTTGCCGACATTCCCGGAGGCCGTACCCGGACCCAGGCCTGCCACCTGCTGCCAGGGTTGAGGGGAGGTGGCGCTGCACAAAGAAAATTAGTGCAGCCAACTCCACCTCCCCAAATAAGGCCCGTGCCTGCACCCCTTGTGGGCGCCGCCTTCCGCAAGGAAGGCGGTCGCGGCTCTGGCTGCGCCGGCGAACAGCCCTACCCTTGGACATGGTTCTGAGGACGGGGCGGGAAAGAAAAGGTAAAGGAGTAAAGGAAATAAATAGCAGTCAATAGAAAGAGAAAAAGTAGCTAACAAACAAAAAAAAATAGACAAAAACCAAAAATATAGAAGCAGGAAAATAGTTAGAGAAATAATAAGTAATAAAGATCCAAAAAAAGTGGCTATAAACAAAGGATTGAAAAGATTTTGGGAGGATTGAAAATCAGGCCCCAGAACCATGCAATAGAGTGAAAAACAAGATGGCCGCGCCCATTGCGACCACGTGCGCAAGTTCGCGCAATATTTTCTCCCCGAGCAAGCAAAAAGCAACGCGATCAAGTAAAAGCGGTCGCGAACAGGAAATATCGACCGCGAACGGGCGCGAACATGCATTGCGCGACCCGGAACAGGAAGTAAGCATCGCGAGAGGGCGGAACAAGTGAAAACAAGATGGCCGCGCCCGTGAGCAACCGCATGGGTAAGTTGGCGACCCGCGATCACGCAAAAATACCGCGAACAGGCGGGAAAAAAACTTCCGCGTCTTCGCGATATTTCTGGCGTGTTTGCGGAGATTTTCAGCATTTTCGCGATAATTTGCAAAAGTTAATTTCGCAAATTTCGCCCACCCCTAATCATGACATCACTCATGTCATCTCAAATGAGCTGTGAATGGAATGGAACTAGAATTGCTAGAACTTTTTTAGGGATAGTGTGTGTATATTAACACCCCCTTTTTTCTTTTCTTTTGTGTAAGAACCATTATCATATGCAAAGTGCCCAGATCAATATGGCCGATAGACTTTCACTTTAAAGTAATATGTAGTCCATTGTTTATGTTGATGTTTGCAGTTGTAAGTATGTTTATTAAGAACAAGTCACGTTGACGAACACACAGGTATGGCTGTCACAGAGCAAGATATACTGAAATGACATTGTGTGCATATTAATACTTGTTTTATTTTCTTTATTGCATGAATTCCTTAATTGTTTCATCGGGACCAGGCCAATATGGCCACCAGCTTTTTGGATTAATGTAATATGTAGTCCATTGTTAATGTTGGCAACTGGAGGCATTTGTACAATTAAATAAGGAAGCTACAATAACGTCTTGTATCTTTATCAAGGTTCTGACAAGCCGAAACATGTGAATCTCGTCCTTTGCAGATTAATTACTTTCAAACTACAACCTGAGTGCTGATTCCTTCCTTGTAAGAGTGAGAGGAGATTGAATACATATTTATATAATATTCCCAGAAAAAAACACAGGTTTCAGGGACGTTACAGTTAGAAATTAGCATTTAAAAATACCTTACATATTCACTGAAAAAAACACAGGTTTCAGGGATGTTGTAGTTAGTCTGACATTTCACTCGTACAAAACCAGAGAAATTCAGCCGTTATAGTTAGCTGAGCTAACTATAACTCACACCCCCACAATGCACAGCTGATGACGTCACATATTACATCACTCATGACATGGTTAGTGACATTAATATTGACATCACTGATGACATCTCAAATTACATCACTGATGACATCATCCAATGACTGTGAGTGTTTCTATAAAGTTTAAGAATTTTGATATATATATATATATGATGATTCAGTTAGTGTGTGAGTACCTGTATGGTTGCCTGAGTGTCTGTGTGTTAAGTGACTACCTGCATGGATATGTGAGCGGGTGATTTACTGGGTATATGGGTTCATGAGTGCATCTGCGAGGGGCTATATGGTAGAGTGAGTTTGCATATGGCTGTGTTGGATGTGCAGATTGGTGAAAAGTCTGTGAACAAGAGGCTTGTGGCCTCGAAACGCGTAAGGAGATTAAATTCAAACTGAAAACCATTTGCCGGTTTTGGTACAATTATGCCTGCAGTCGAGTGCACATTCAAGCATTAAAGCACTCTTTAAACACTGTACTTCCAATTTTTACCAAAGCACTGTCTACACTTAAACCTTGAGATTTATGAATGGTACTGCATATGCTAAAGAAAGAGGAAACTGTTTCCTACAAACATACAAGTCATTTACAAGCAACAAACGAACAACATAATGTCCAATCTGTTTTACCTCTTCAATCTGATCAAATTTACTCTTCAAAATATCAATTCCATCTCTGTTCTGAAGATTTACAAAATCAACAACTTTTCCCATTGCTCCATTTACTAAACCTTCTTCTACTTTCAAATTACGTAATAAAATTACCTGACACATTCCAAATACATATAGTCCTTTCTAAACCTGCAGTCTTTGACACCGACTTTTCCAAAGAATCCAATTTTGACTGTAATTTCTCTGAGAACACTCCTTTGTGTTCCATTTTATCAATAGCTTCCATTTTCGCTATTGGTTGTTTTTCCAATTTCAAAAGTTCTTGATTTAATGTGGAACACTCTTGCAGTGTTGGCATTAAGCAAACTATAGACTTCTTTTCTCCAATTTTTTTGTACATTATTTCATTGCTATGTTTTCATTTGGAAACAAGTTTGCTAAAAGCTGACTTTGTCAAGCTTCTTTACCATGTTTTGTCAAAACACCAATTCTTACATATTGAAGAATGTTTCCATAATGTTCATCACTTGCATGCTGCAGATTCTTAACAAGTTCTTCATATTCAAAATGAGACCAAATGTTGACATGTCCAATACTTTCCAAATATTTCCTAGTGTCTTCATGGACAAGTGTTTTAAAAACAGGTTGCTCTTTTACAGGACTTAGTTGTAGTAGGACGCCGGACACAATTACATGTTTTACTCCAACTAGACCACCATAATCTCTTTTTAAAATCTGTTGCATTCTTAAATGTCTAAAGGCACGCATTAGTTTTGACACCATGCTCACCTCAATGATTAGAAGTTTCATTTTCTGGAGTCCTCTTGAAACTTCATAACAAGCTTTTCCAGATAGCTTATGATATTACAACTTATTTTCATTTTCAACTGGTAGCATGAGTAATCAATGTAATGTAATTCCTTAATTTTTCATGCTGCTGACCCAGTTGGAGTAGTTACAACACAAGATAAATATGATTGAGTGGTTTTATGTAGATAACTGGTCAAAACTTTAATTAAGAAACCTTTTCCTGTTCCAGGTTGCCCACTGCTATACATTTGAATAGGTTTAAATGATGTACATCGGCATTCTTTTTTTCATGCAGTAAACCATGCTGTATCTGTTGTGTCACTTGCTGATACATTTCTTTTTGTTCAATATTTAGTTCTTCTTCCAAGTTTCACAACTCAATAATATCCTGTTGTGCTTGTTGCATTGCCTTTTCTACTTCATTCATGGCTACTGATGCTTAATTTTCAAGAATTGGTTGTCCTAGTGGATCTTGACTTACTGTAGCAGAACTTTGACTATCTTGAGAACTGTCTCTAGCTATTTCAGCTGCAACAGTAGTTTCTTGTTCAATCTCTTCATTTAACATTTGTAGATAAGTTGGAAAAATTGTGCATTGAATGCTATCTTTACATGTGTTAAAAGAATCTTCATAGCAGTCAAAATCTCCAAGTAATTCAATTTCACTACGCCAAAGCTTGAAGAGTTACAGAAGTGCTAAAGAGAAAAATTCCCTTTTATCTGGAGTTTCACAACTGAGTTTCCATCCTGTGGTTAATAAGATTTCCTTTGGCATGTTTTATGAAACATCCATCACGTACAAACAAACCAGGTATGGGTTCCTAAGTTCCTTAACATACATTTAAGTTCTCCGTGACAATTATACCAATACTCATTAGTACCACTTTGACACGCCATCAAATTAATTAACTAAGATATCAAATGATCGTCCCTTTGTTGAACTTTGTCCAAATATTTCTTTGAAGAAAGATGGGTAAGATGAATTCCTGTTTTTAATATGTGGTTCACTGCATATGAAAGTCCAGACAAGTCACTTTCAAACAGAAGATGAAATAAATATGGAATACACTGTCAAAATCTTGGATCTTCTGAGTACAATCTTGTGCGATATTCTGAAGCTGGAATCTGTACTGGTCGTTCATCATATCATCCACCTTTTCCATTTGGGAAGAGCTGCGGAAAACAACCAGCTTCTAAACTTTTTTCCCATACACTCATGGGAGTTCCTTTTGCTTTCTTCATTTGGAATAAATTAATAGTGTTTCCTATCACTTCTTTTGAATATAGAGGATGTATACTATATTATTCATAAATTTATTCACTTCTTAAGTTTTCCACTTTTTCTATTTGGCCAGTTGAAATTTCTCTTTCATCTTCTAAATATATTTCTTGTTCTTTCACATATACATTTTTATAATAAATATTGATATGTACAAGATATAATGTAGCCTTTTGAAGTTTGGTGACAACTACTAACTCCTCTTGCCATATTTTCCGACTCTTTGCTGGTACACCATTAACTAGAATAACTACAGGTTCACTTTTCTCTCTCTCTACGCCACCAATTTCAATGATTTTATTAAAATCTAAAGGTATATACACAACTCTTCTTTTTAAACCTCTTTGTAAATTTGTTGGAGGCAGCTTACCTCTTTTAGGCTCAATACGATCTATAGCCTGAAATGAGTGCACAGATTGAATAAGAATGGACTCATATGTATTTAAATCTACCAGTTCCTGAGGAATAGCTACCAACTCTAGGTTATTATGTACAGCTCTAGCTGGTGTTTTCTTCTCTTCTAATTGGGTATAAAAATATTGACAATATGTTGACCACTAGCCATCTCAAGATTCCATTCCAGTAACAAAAAAGCACCAAATTGCTCCTTCTTACCATTGTTTTCCTTTTCACTTTTCAAATATACATCAAGATTCCCAGTTTGACTTTTATATTGAGTATGTCGACAACAAATACAAACATAGTTTGTTTTTTCACAAGAAAGTACTTTAACTTTGTAATTTCTTTTGCAAACATATCAATCGTATTATCTTCCACTTCTTCTTCAACACATACACGTATCAAACTCTCACTTTCTCTACACTGCTCTTGAGGACCAAAGAAACAAAACTTTTCTTGCATCCAATAATGACCCATGCAAAAGAGCTGTTTTTATTTCACTTAAAGATAATGCAGGACTTCTTACATAGTACAATCTTCTTAGCATATGTTCTCCCTTTACAAGGATCTAGTCCTTGCAACATCTTAATCTTCTGTTTCACACTTTTTTTTACCATAATCTTGTAAGAAATTTCATAATATATCAATATCAATCAATCAATCAATCAATCAAACACATTTTATTAGTTTTTCACAAATGAAACGTAAAAGTATTCTACTATACCATACATAATAAAAAGGATAAAATTGTCACATTGGAAACATTGCTGCCCCAAAAGTTCTTATACAAAGCATACAATAAGTTATAAAGTGCATTTTTCAGATTTCATAAAAAATACAAGGACAGTCAAAGATGTGATTCTGAAAGACTCCTAAATACTATATATATATCGTCAAAATGGCTAAAAATTAAGGAAGTATGTCCTTATGGGTATAATCATTTAATCAAGGTAAGCTCTAGGCTTTACCGCTGATTTAAAAAAATTAAGAACCAATAAAATGGAATCTTCATACAGCAATTGAAAGTGAATAAAAGCTGGGTGCAACTGCTTAAATTTCAATCTCCTTAAGACCGGGATAATATAAGTTTTCCGGGGAGTTGCATAATATTTACAAAATATTAAAAAGTAAAGCAGGTCCGGTGGAGACTCTCCATCACATCCACAGGATTCTAGAATCGGGGCTCTCCTACTCCCGCTTGATGAGGCAAACAAAATGTGAAACAAATCCAATCGGAACCTAGTCAGTAAAACACGTTCATAAGTGCTGAAGACTCCAAGGAGATATGGCTCGGTCATCAGTGTTGTTTTCAAGATTAAAAATGTACGAACACTGGGTTTCCTCAGTTCCAGCTCTTCTCTCTCCATTTTCGTTAGTCTACAAAAGGATATATCAATAGATTCCTGTTGTGTACTACAAATACTACTACAATCCCACTTATAAATTGGAGCTTGTGTACGTCTCTCTTGAACTTCTTCAGCTATAACTTCTTTCACATTTCTAGGAACCATCTTTTCATTTTCCATTGGACAACCGTTTTTAACTTCAAGACAATGACCACTGGAATCAACTGCATGAACTAATGTATTTTGTTGAAAATAGCTTTCTTCAATAAAAAAAGATTCAGTACTAGAAGTGTGCTTCCATTCACCTGAAGTTTTTTTGCAAAAGCTAGTTCTATTAACCTATCTTTTTCTTTTCCTTTTCTCCTTCATAAAGTGCATTGTTTTATTCAATGTTTTCATTCTCTTCAATACTAATATAAACAATCTTCTTTTCAATTCAAAAGCTTTTTCGGCTGCACTTTCAATCTTTTGGTTTTTCTTGTAAAATGCTGATTTTCTTTTATATTTTTTGCAATCTTTCAGTAAATTTTATAGTACTCTAAATTTATACATTCTCTTTCTAATGTCTTTATATTCTGTCATTTTTCTTTCACCATAGATTGTTTTCCCATAACCTGATTTTCCATTACTTTGTCATTTGTTTCCCCTTCTGATTGGTTGTACTCCTTTTTTTTCTCTTTTCCCCATTTTGAAAATTCATTACGTTCTTAAAATGTCTTTTAACAAATTCTTTAGTTCCCTTACCAGAAGTCTTTTTCTTCGAAGTCAAACATTCTACTTCATCTAATTTCTGCTGTTCTCTTTCCTTTAAATAATACTGTTTTTTCATTTTCTTTTCTTTTGATCTTTTCTTGCCATACTCAATCTTTATTACTTATAATGGTAAGTATCTGAAAACAAAGAAAAGTTTAAATAGTTTTGTTAAATAATGTAATATTATTAACTCCTTGAGTGCTCATGACAGCTTTCGGCCGTCATGACTCAAAGTAGGAGTGTGCTCATGACAGCCGGAAGCCGTCCGAATGTTGCCGCTCCGGCCACGAGGTATTAATTCCCCTCCTATGCGAGAGAATTAATTAGTAGGCGGAGTTTGGACGGCTCCCGGCCATCATGAGCACACGCCCACTGTGATTTATGATGGCCGGGGGCTGTCCTGAGTACAGGAGCACCATGCCCTACTCCGCCCCCCTTTCGCACCGCAGCAGAATTTACCCGCTGCGAAGGGGTTTAAATAGTTATATACAAATATTCTCATGTATAAATAAAGAAATATTTTTAATTGCATTGCAAAGCTATGTCAGACACTGCACAATCCCTACAATTAGAAAATATCACAACCTATACAATAGAATCATAGAGCACAACTAAAGGATTTCTCTACTGCTACTCAAATCAAATCTAAAGTGCAGTCTGTCATCTTTTAGGGCCTGCATGATGGTGTGATTGAGGTATGTCTCTACTTGCACTTGTATTCTCATATGTGTCAAACATTTGAAGATGCTTTACATATAAAACTGAAGTATACATATATTTGTATGCTTCTTTTATATATAGTACACTAGCAAAACGTACCGACTCATGCATGCAACTTACAGCAGAAACATGTGATGGGTTGGTGCTTTGTTTTTGCCTATACTCAATACAAACTATTGCTCCTTTATATATCCATCTTCCCTCTTTCTACAACTCTCTTCCCTCTTTCTCCACCCCTGTTCTCTCTTTCTGCACTTTTATTCACTCTTTCTACACCCCTTTTGAATGTTTCTGCACTTCTTTTGTCTGTTTTTATAACTCTCTTGCATCTTTCTGCAGCTTTGTTGCTTCTTTCTGAAACTCTCTTGCCTCTTTCTGCACCCCTGTTGCCTCTTTCTGTACTTCAGTTGTTTCTTTCTGCATTCCTCTTGCTTCTTTCTGCACCTCTCTTGCCTCTTTCTACACCTCTGTTGCTTCCTTCTCAACTTCTATTGCATCTTTCTGCATCTATCTTGCTTCTTTCTGTAGCCCTATTGCCTCTTTCTGCACCCGTGTTCCCTCTTTGTGCACCTCTCTTGCCTCTTGTTTCACCCCTCTAGCTTCTTTGTACACCACTGTTGCCTTTTTCTGCACCTCTGTTCCCTCTTTCTGCACCCCTCATGCTTAAGTCTGCACTTCTATTGCTTCTTTCTACAGTTCTCCTGCCTGTTTCTCCACCTCACGTCTCTTTCTGCTCCCCTGCTCCCTTTTTCTGTACCTCTCTTGTCTGTTTGTGCACCTCTGTCAATTCTTTCTGCCCTAGTCTTTTCGTACCTTTCTTACACATTTTGACACTATTCTTGCTTCTTTCAGCATACCTATTTTTCCTTCTCCACCTCTGTTGGTTCCTTCTACACTACTATTGCTTCTTTATACACCCCTCTTGCTCCTTTCTGTACCCCTCTTGCCTCTTTGTGTACTTTAGTTGCTTCTTTCAGCACTCCTTTTGATTCTTTCTGCAACTCTCTTGCTTCTTTCTGTACCCCTGTTGCCTCTTTCTGTACCCTTATTCCATCTTTGTGCACCTCTGTTGCCTCTTTCTAAACCCCTCTAGCTTCTTTGTACACCCCTGTTGCATCTTTCTGCACCATTGTTCCCTCCTTCTGCACCCCTCATGCCTCTTTCTGCACTTCTGTCACTTCTTTCTACAATTCTTGTTCCTGTTTCTCCACCTTTATTGTCTCTTTTTCCACCCTGCTCCCTTTTTCTGCATCCCTCTTGTCTGTTTGTGTAGCTCTGGTAATTCTTTCTGCACTAGTCTTGATTCTTTTTGCACCTTTCTTACAAATTTTGATACTCCTCTTGCTTCTTTCAGCATACTTGTTTCTCCTTCTCCACTTCTGTTGGTTCTTTCTACACTACACTTGCTTCTGTATACGCCCTCTTGCTTCTTTCGGTACCCCTCTTTATGCACAGCTGTTGCTTGTATGAGTACTTCTCATGCTTCTTTCTCTACCTTTCTTGCCTCTTTCTCTTCCCCACTTGCCTTATTCTCCACCACTCTTCCTTCTTTCTGCACTTGTCTTACTTCTTTGCACACTTCTGATACTCTTTCTGTACCGCTCTTGCCTCTTGTTACATCATTCTTCCCTCTTTCTGAACCTCTCTTGCCTCTTTCTGTAACCCTCATGCCTCTTTCTGCACCTCTGTCAAACATTCACCCCCAGTCACAGATCTGGGTTTAATCCATCGTTATTTTGCTCACCACGCCACCCCAGTACAGACATAGCTATATGCAAATCAGTATTGACCCTGTGCCTCATGGGAACAGTCATGACCGAACTACCAGGCCATGTCTTCCCTGGACAGGAATCAAGCATCCTAGAACCGGTTTCGGGCTTTCAGCCCTCATCAGCCAGGATAGCTTGACTCCAGTGGCGTAGTGAGCACGGGACCCACGTCTGGGCATACTCTTCCCACTTAGGGTGAAAATGCAACAAAAAAAGTTGACGGACGAAATGTTGAACATTGTCAAACATTCACCCCCAGTCACAGATCTGGGTTTAATCCATGCTCAAGCCGGGATTCCCCCTCAAAAGGGCTCTAGCGCTGAGCTGCGAAGCCCATGCTCTCCCCTCCATTTAGGGGCCAGTAAGTTAAAATAAAAGCGCTCACAGGATGCTAAAAATGCAGCCTGGGTCCTGAAGACACAAAGAAAAGCTCAAGGGTCCAAGCAAAAAGGTCTTCCAGGTCCAGGTGGCATAGCTGGGCCCAGGGAGGCCAGCACACAGGGCCCTCCAGCAGGGAGGTAAGCCCCCATGGCGGTTCCTTCTGGGCCCCAGCAGCAGCACGCCCCCTCAGTCAGGAACAGCACTAGTACAAGAACTGAACTGAACATTTTCATGGGGTCACAGCCCCTATATTTATACCACATAATCTTTTGTCTATATTGCAGGGCATGGGGGAACCAGATGCAACTGGTTCAGGGAGGATTTGGAGCACTTTGTTTTGCAAGCTCCTCTTCCCCTTTGTCAGGTGGGGTCTAGGTGATCAGACACCGATGTCCCATTCACCCTGCCCCTCCTAGAGCCATACACACCTCCCAGCCCCTGTCACTCACAAGCCAGACATGCGATTCACATCAGGCAGGCAGGCACATTGCACACAAAAATGGCAACTTCTAAAAGGGGCATTTCTCCCATAGTCATAATAAATCTGCGCACACCATTGCGCAACATTTATTTTCACAAGTTCATACATACCATACCTGATCACACTGCTCCTCTTATAACAGGAATTACCACTGACACACACTCAGGGGATCCCCAATGCATTCCTATAGAAGGGCAGGCCAACCTTACTAATGTAACACAGAGAGCGCACGCACTTTACACTGGGCCACAGTGCTAATGTGCCCAGAGGCCTAAAAACCACCAATACCAGGTCAGAGAAAAGGCAAAAAGTACAGGGGTGAACCTGCCAAAAAGGGCCAAATCCAACAACCATCAACAATGGCTAATTCTGAAAAAGTGTGTCCACCTAGGGCCTACCTTAAGGTTGGCATTTGTAAATAAAAGGGGAGTTTAAGGCTTTGAAGGGGGTTTGAAAGCCATGTTGGCATAGCAGTTTAAAACTGCACTCAGGCTGCATTGGCAGGCCTGGGACATGTTTTAGGGTGCTAATTAAGTGGGTGGCAAAATAACTGCCCTCTGGTAGCAGTTACTTTACAGGCCCTGGATATATGGTATATTATTCTACAAGGGACTTACAGGTAAATTAATTATTCCAATTAGGTATATGCCAAACAAACCATGTTTAGGGGAGGGAGCGCAAGCAGTTTGGCACTGGTTAGCTGTGATAAAAATGCACAGTCCTAAGCCTACAAATGCAAATGTTTGCAAAAGTTGGAAGTAAGTAGGCAAAACGTCTGGGGGAGGACTATCCTAAGGCTGACAAATGTAACAGCAGTTAAAAGGAGAAATATATTTTGTTTTTCTTTTATGACTTTGCTTGTGTGCTGCAGTGCACATACAAAGTGGGAAACATTTTACAGTTTGACTAAGTACAGTATTTTGCACAGGAAGGGTACTCTTCTAGTACAAAACCAATGCTAGACTCACGCATACACCTTAGCAATATAGTGCTAAGACTCTTGCATGACTCTTGCCATCCTGATTGTGTGCTGGCACTATTGAGAGAGGAGGGTACCATATCTGTGTAGCTATGGCACTTTCCTCCTCTCTCTATGTTTGTTATACCGTGCAGTGCAGCGATTTTGGGTACTCCGCTGCATCCATGGTAGCATTGTAAATCTGGCCCTTTGGTCATATTGGCGTACTGGATAAGTAATTTCTGCCAAAGTCCTGTTGGGGATCAAGTATTAGAACATTCTATTTAATACCATTTGTTGAAACCTAATGAACTGAAACCTTGATTTATGGATAGTTAATCACTGGCTTAAATATCATCCCTTTAATGCAAAACTATCACTGAATTTTCATTGGAATCGTAGGCTCTCCCGACATACTTTGTCAAACATAGGATGCTGTGCTATCTTTAGAGACTAGTGTAGGGAGCAATACTATGTTAAAACGTACTGAATAACTATTTTCACCTTCAACAAGCACGCTACAGGTAATTTGACATCCACAGCTGCTCCTAAGAAGACACTCAATAACCTTAAATTAAAGTTTATGGATAGATTGAGAGCTGAAGACCAGCCAGTGGTCTTGTATAAGGGAAAGGATAAGCCTATTTTGGGTCTTCCTCATAAGACATCTTTTAGCCTATTTGATCTATCATTCAAGGAGGTATCTTTTAAATGTTCTTTTCTTCAGGATTATCTGAGTGTTCTATATATGGGATGAAGACCCTAGATAAGGTCCACTCATCCATGTATACTCCTTAGGCCTGAACCAATTTCAGAAGGTCATGTAATGTGCAAAATGATTAAGAGCCTAAATTAGAGTGTGGTAGAGTTGAAGCTCAGCTGTAAATCACCCCATCAGTCCCAGTGTAATGGAAGTTAGACAGGAGAACTCATTCTAAAAAAATGCAGTTGTTGTCAGTAACAGGTGCAGGAATAGTTTCTCCTGTCATGGTGAACTGTTGGGGCTTAAAGCTATGTTTAAAAGAGGGGGAGGTTGAGGTAAAGGCTAGGTTTATCCTCCTAATTGATAAGTACCCCACAAAAATCAAATACTTCGAAGAAAACCTGACCAAAGGAATAGTGATTGGATACAGCGAGAATCCACTGTAATCACTTACTAAAAAGAATGCTTTTTTCTAGAGACTCCTCACCAATCAGGGTTACACCTAGGTGGCATGCTTCATCATTGGGGTTCATCCCAATCCTCTAGAGATTGAGGCATGCTGTGACTTAGCGATTACGCAGTAGCACTTACTGGTGTACACAATTTGAAGTAAGGGGGAGTGGAAAATGTGCAGTTAAAAATACCTAACTAGTGGGCAAATGTTTTATTCCCGCCCCTAGTTGGTAAGGTTAAAATCAGGGGTTATTACTGAAAACAAAGGCCATAATGAGTCTGGTTGTCTCAGTAATGGATAGCCAACTTATTTCAAACTGTTCCTATATTGGCTCTTCTTTGGGCTCCATGGGAACTTGCCCTGTGTGTGCCACTCCTAATAGATTCTCCAATAAGGACACACTTGTGCGCACATAATGTGCATGCACCCTGTATACATACGGTTTGTTAATTAAATATCCTGTATCTGTAATAACACAAAGGTAAAAGCATTAAAAACATTGACCTGTCAGCAGGGCTGGGAGGTCGCAAATAGTCATCCTGAACCATGACTACGTTACACCCATATATTGTTAGTGCGCAATAGGTCTAACCAGTGATCACTCTTTTTAACGTGTAAATTCATTGCCAGATTCTGTGGTTTGTGCAAAAAACTCACTCGTGAGACAAAACACAAAAAAACACCATACAACAACACATTTAACGTATAGGAAGTAGAATACTTCATGACATAATTTAAAAACGCAGAACTATAGTGTCATGGTCGCAACCAGGGTTGAGGGGCCTATACTAAAACCTTCATCAAGACCACCTTGGACAATGTACATAACTCCTGCCCTGGGGACCGCATATTAGCATGCTGATGTTTTGATCCCTCTTTCAAGTCCACTTGCACATGGGTGGTATAAAAGTGCCTGAGCCCTGCTTTGGGTAAATACTGCAACGCGCAGTGTTTAAACATGGCCATCAGAGGTGGTGTCAAAATGGTGGCTTATTGGAGGTATAGAGTAGGTGAAAAACTTAGGAGGGGCTGAGTTTGTCCCTTCCGTTAGGTACTCGTAATTGCTTCTGTGCTATTTTTAAAGAAATCCACTATTTAAATGTTTTAATATTCTGCAGGAGAGTCACTAAATAGTGTGTGGTGATTGTATTAAAATATTAGCTGAAGGAGGCACGGAAGGGGACTAATCAGATGGTATTACATAAATAATACCCATTAGTTTTTTGCTCTCTGGCACAGTTAGATGGCCGAGGAAAGGAGGGGGTTATCGTTATCAACGACTTTCTAGCAATTGTTAAAAAAAACAGACGTGGGTTATCAGGAAAAACAATGCTCCAGAGAACCAGAGTCCTGTTATATTATTATAGAAAAACTAGATTTTATTGGGAGATTTTAAGATTTTGAGAATGCTCCGGTTATCAAGTAGAAGGTTCCTTGGGATAACCATGTGTTATAAGTATTCAGGCTGAAAACATGCCACCTGATGTATATATGTGTTAACCTAATGATTTCTCGCTGTCTTTTACATGGACATCAGGTACACTAAGGTTCAATGTACTAAATCAGAGGAGCAGTGGGTAAAGTTGAGTTCAACTTAAGAGGTCCCCAAGATGTTATCATTCAGTACCTGGGTATCCGTGCTGAGCTTAAAAACCCATCGCTGTTCGTTTTCAAGAAGATGTTGTTCCAAAGTATCCATATGTTTTAGGTGTTCCAGGATTATCCATTGCAGGTCCTTGGATGTGTGTTTCAGTTTGACGAAGTGTGATGACATCTTCGTGATAATGCGTTGGCATCTGACGTTACTGCGGTGTTCGCAAATCCTGTTACTCACTTTTTGCGTGGCAATCCCCACATAGTATAGATTCCTAATGTAGGTAAGGGATCGGTAAATACTGATTCCTTAGTGTTCTTGCATTTAAGGAATCGGTAATACCGATTCCTTAAATGCAATGTAGGAAGCACATTAAAGAGTGCTTTTGAGCCTTAAGAAATCGGTAATTACCACCAACTTGAAGTTGGTGGTAATTACCGATTTCCTTTAAAAAATCACTTTTTTGTTTTTTGTTAAGTGCCATGTGGCACACATTCATGCCCTTAGGGCATGTATGTGCGCCACATGCGCACAAATGCACATTTCAGGGGTGCAACAGAGTGTCCTTTTGACACCCTGGCACCCTTGAAAGTGCTCCCGCTATTAGCGATTCGGTAATACGGAATCACTAATAGTGAATGTCTTCACATTCACTCCTATGGGCCTCCAAGCCCATAGAAATGAATGGGTAGGTATTCCTTATTACCGAATCTCAATTACCGATTCGGTAATAAGGAATATTAAGGATTCTGT
Source organism: Triturus cristatus (assembly GCF_964204655.1). Lineage (NCBI taxonomy): Eukaryota > Metazoa > Chordata > Amphibia > Caudata > Salamandridae > Triturus > Triturus cristatus. The sequence continues at coordinate 1,799,918,127 of NC_140590.1, forward strand.
ATTTTTTACCGAATCTTTACCTACATAGAAAAAACCCATTTCTTAATAGCAAATTGGTAAAATTCGCTATTAAGTAATCAGTATTTCAGATTTACCTACATCTGGCCCTAGTTCCCAACTCATTCTGTTGTTGAAAGACACGCACTTCGTGATGGTCGAAAGGTGGCAGAGGTGGCAGACACTGCAGTTATCACAAGGATAGTGGCCTATTGGTGGTGCGCCCATCATAGTTTGGTTCCTTTTTCTTTAGGTTTTGGGCGGGTGTGGACCAGTATGTCCCTCAGGCTCCTCCCCCATCTGTGGAAAACATAGGTTTTGGGATGCTAAGTTGTCCGCTGTTCAGGATCTGACAATGTTTTCCTATAATTTTAGAAACCTGATCTGAGGCTATATTGAAGGTGGTAATACAAATAGGTCTTTTGTCTTCCTTCTTGCTCCATTGTAGAAGTGTCTCCAATAAGGAGTCTCTGTGGTTGTTACTTGTGTTTCTGCTTGCCACACTATCTGTTTAAGGTAGTTCTTCCTCTAATAGTTTGTCAGACAGTTTTGCAGCCTGGGTCCAGAAATCATCGATTTCTTTGCAGTTTCTCCTTAACCTAAGGAACTGTCCAAAAGGGAGATTTTCTTTCAAATGCCTAGGATGAAAGCCAACCAACATCATGTCAATAAACATGTGGAGTGCAATGGATTCCGTCATTCAATCTGTCAATTTCATATGAAACTAAGCATTCCGAGGCCTAAAAACACACTGTGGACACTCTCCCTAGATATCTCAGACATGAAAGCGGCAAAGGACACAAGATATGAAATACTGGACAGTCTTTGTAAAGAAGGTGCAGTAGGACTTCCCTTAATGAAGGTACAGGCGAAAAGACTGGCATCTCTGACTATAAATATTGCTACTTTCATTGTCAGCATTCTAAGTGGAAGGGTGCTCATTTGGTGCCCTCCTCAACATCAATATATATTTTGAAGAACAAGGGAACCCCAGTAGTACGACCAGGGGTAGAGACGTGTATAGGAAAACAACGGTCAGGGGGAGGCCTCTAAGGTCCTCATGTAGCCTAGGCTACTGAACTATTTTAAACAGCCTTTAGTCAGGTAGAGCAAAAGTAATGTAGTCCGGGTGGGACCAGTTATGCAATGTATGCTGGGACACAAGGTATGGTCTGACATCACATTTATTAACAACATAAACAGAGTATCATAGTATAATTTTCAATAATAGTTATTGTGCTCACACATAGAGTGAAAGTGCATGAAGTGTGGGGGGTTTGTGACATTAAAAATTACATCGCATTGACAACAACATTATACAAAACTCCAAATTAATTAATTTCAGTGATGGAGTTTTGGTTGTAGAGGTCGACGGCGTTTCGATCTCATGAATATGAGATCATCATCAGGACGAGACAATGGTGATCTGGTAGAAAGTATACAATTAGAAATCAGAGGACTTCCGCTGTACCTGAGATGAGGAATAATTAATTAATACAGGGCCGCCGGGGCGCTGAAGGAAACCCATGGCAGTTTGGGTCTTGAGGTCAATTTGCAGCTAGCAGGGAAGTATTCAAGGGAGTGTTGGCCACATCTAATGGAGAGGCCCGTGAAACTTCGGGCTTGTAGTCAGGCTGCCGTGGGCAGGGGAATTATTCTTTGTTGCCTGCAGGCACGGGGCGACGGGTCTCTGTGGATCTCGACCACAGAGAGGCATGCTAGTCTTAATTATTAGGATTTTGTATTTTTTTATTTCTAAATTCATAGGAAGGCAACTGGAAAATCTCCCTCTTCCTCAACCATCTTCTGGTGGATTTATAAAAATAAGCATTCATAGTACATATAATAATACTAGTGCAATTTTCCAGTTTACCACAAAATAGATCTTAAGTCAACTGACATAAACTACAGTTTTTTTTAAATAATCTATCCACATAAGTAATGACTACATACTAAAATGAAGATCCATTCTAGGGGGTGCATACTGACTACAAGCGTCTTCTAGCATAAACTTCAGACCTATCTGTTTACTACTGGAACCTCGATCTTGCCATGTCTTAGAAACACAACCATGCCTCCTCCTCAGCTCAATCCTTCATTGAATACATAAGCAACTCACAAACTCTGCCCTTCGGATTGGGGTCCCTGGCAAATCACTATGATGTATTTCTGAGCACCTAAATGCACAATCAGAACTGCCTTTAAGTCAGGGCCTTTCCTGGACTCACCTCTTTAAAAAAAAAAACAACGATTTTCACAACTTTTAATTCAGCTTTACGTTCAGACTAAAGCCCTGTACAAATTGAATCTCTTTTTCCTGGTGTGATTCTGCCAGACAATGAACATGTCAGTGTTGTTTTTTTATTTTTTATGATTGGCTTATATTTAACCAAGTTTACATAAGACATTGGCACCTGCACCTTTCAAGTTCTTAGAACTATGGCAGAAAAAAGGCAATTGCCAAAATTTCACTTTAACTAAATGCATTTTGAAGAGTACACTGATCAGTGAAGAAATGTTACTTGAAATGAGAGTGAACTTGCGTTATCAATAATGCTGATTTAAGTTAGTTAAACACAGGTGACATCATACAACTTTAACAGAGAGTGTAGGAATAGACTAATTTTCAATGGAGGTCTATGGCTAAGATCATAAGACATAAGCTTCCTGTAGACAGAATGTAGCTGTCAAAATTATCTGTGGCCTTTAGAAGGAAGATGACATTTTAAATGCTATGAGATCTCTAAACTGTTTCTGAAGACTGAATACATCAAAGACAATTTTGGGTAATCTTTGATAAGATGTACTCCCTGATGAGCTAGTCATGGTTCTTAGACCCATGGTTTGGCTAAATTTCAGCTTCCCCTGTAGAATAAATTTGCTTTTCACCCTGTTTACCCAATCTAAGCATAATATGCTATTCTAAAGTAATCTCATTACCAATTTTACTTGTTATTGAGAGTCAAAATGTTATTGATCAATTCCTGTTTCAGTGTGGGATGTGAAGACTTTATTGACCCACTCCTGTGTCAGTGTGGTAAGAGGAGTCAATCTTTGCTGTCCACAATATAGTTTTAGAATGTATTAATACCTCTCCCAAAGAAATCATGGAATCCATATAATTTCTTTGCCTAATCTGGTAATTGTAACAATAAGTTATAAATCATTGGATTCCATTGAGTGTCACCACAGACGTCACTACATGAGGATCACACAAACACACAAACTGCACAGGTGAGCCATTTTATATTGCTGAAAGCCAGTGTTTGGCCAAACATTTTGTATTAGAAAACGTCAGATGTGAAGTCATCAGAGCTCACATGCTTTTTTGTAGGGAGTACAAACGTAATACTTTCAAGACGTGCTAGTTATATATTACATGATGCTTATTTGTTCCATCATAGCCGTCTGATACCACAGGACCTCTTGATATCATGGGCCTTGCATATTATGTTGCATTGGAGAGTGACGTCACATTTCCGTAAATGTTGGCCCTGATTGCCACATTTCCTTACACTTTGCTTCATGGTTTTCCATTGAACTGTGGTTGGAACTGAACAGGGTTAAATACAATGTTGGAACCCACAGGTCTTTGAAGGAGCTGAGGCAGGTATTTATTGTGCTATTGAGCCAGGATTTAACTCTCAGAGTGGGTCTCCTGTAACATCACCCTATCAGCCTCTTCTAGTTACAAATAAGTGTGAACTCTCAAAATCTTTTTGAAAGGGTGATTAAGTATCGGAGCTGAAATTTTGATTATCATTTTAACATCTCTAATAAATGTTTTAACATGTTTTATTGGCTCTGGCAACCGACGGGAAGAGTAACCTACACATTAGGTGCCCCTCAAGCAAACCATACCCCAGGAACTTTAATAAAGCTAGTAACTGCATAACAAAGCTCAACGACCAGCAACAAACATTTCAGCAAAGCACATTAACTAGAGAGCTATGCCCACAGGATCTTCTTGTTGCAATTTCATGTCTCTAAGCTTGTGCCACTCTAGTCCTTTCCATTCATTAAGAATGTTAGCAATGAAGTTGTCACAGGAAATATTGCCTGACTTTGAAATGTTGGAAATCATTATTCCTCATTGTCAGACATCACAATTCGTCTTTTGCTCAGAGTCCTGTCCACTGAGAGCTAAGGGACCGGCTGGTGGAATAGATGAGAGCAGGTGCTCCAACTCTTTGGTCAAGGTCATTCATCAGCTGTATTTATTCTGCTTGCTTTTTCCAATACTCATGATGCCTTTACATGGCTTTTATGTGGCGGTTACACTCAGTGTTGGGGTAGGAGTCTTAGCACTGCAGTGGTTCCATTCATTTTTTTCCACGCATCAACAATGTGTTCATATTGGCCATTTCAGGGATATTCATAACACTCTGGTGTGTTGTGATCCTCAACGTTCTGTCCCCATCCAGCTAGTTAACATATACATGATCCCTCTCACATGTCTGGACACAACCATGGTCTCAGGTGCAAAACATATGTGGATGGTACCTAGATTGTGGTTTATATAATAGCTGAGTCCCTCAACGCCTCAGCAGCACCACTATGTTAGACAACATTTGGCACTAAGGGGCACATTTGAAAGGAGCATGTGCCACTGTAGCATCCCTTTTTTATGCATCACTGCGCAGAGTGCAGACCCTTATGTATATGGCCACACAAACCCACTTTACAAGGCTTTTCATGGCCCCATAGAAATAAAGTAAGGCAAAGCAGCGTTGTGTTGCATTATTTTGGTTCAAAGGGAGTTGCAGTGGATGTTCCCAGGCAACACCTATGGAGTTTGATGCATTTCTATATTTACAAGGACTTTTATACCTGGGAATGTCTTAAAAGCCTATGCCGCCCCAGGGGAGGCGTAATGGGAAGAAATATTTGTATTTTCTCCATTAATTGCCTTTGTGTAGGAAGGTTTCCATTCCTGCACAAAAGCAATCATAATAACGTAAATACCTTTGCACCATGGATAAAGGGTGACTGTGTTGGCATTAGCCAGATATTTGTGTGCCAACGCAATGAAAAGGACATGGATGCACCACACTGTTGTAAAAACAACAAATCCCTGATCTTCCTTATGGAGCAGGGCAGCAAGCTGTCTTGGGGTGCTGCATTGCATCAGTTTTGTGTAGATTTGTACCCAAGTGACCTTAAATGAACTGTATGATAATTCCGCCAAGATGGAAAGTTTACTATCAGGAAAAAGGATGATCAACATTGAGCTCTGGCCTGCTGAGTTTGGTGATATTTCATCGCCATTTCAATCAGTTTGGTTCTTTGATACTACTTTGTCCTCTGACCACCAAATCTTTGCTGTGCTTCAGTCTGCACAGTTCCATCTGATCAGCATCTCCAACGGGAACTCTCTAATACTATCTTCTCAATGAATTGTGCTTATGTATGCTGAGTTCTTTTTCAGATTAAAGTATTGCTTATCCATCTACTTACGGACACTGGAAGGCAACTTGAAGAATCCACAGGTAATGCACGTCCAACCAATAAAAAATTATGTGCAGCTCTAAAAAAGAACACGTCATTTATTAGAGCATCATAAGACTCTTGGATGGTTGCCTATTAAGGACAATATCTACCTTATAGTCTTGTGGCCAGATGCAGTAAGAATTAATTTGCAAAAAGTGGTCACAAATAGCAAATGAGTTCTGATTTTGCAAGGCAACCTATGTACTAATAGGTTGCCTTGCACAATCCAAATTCAGAGTGGGTCACAATTAGGCTCGGGTGAAATTTTTATTGAAATTACGGTGGCATCATTTCCATATTTCAATATCTTTTTGTTAAGCTTTTTACACAAAATTCCTGAAATTACACCATTATGCTACGTTACATAATTACACACCATTCATGTTTAGTATTTACTATGTATAATGCCATTCATGATAAAAACACATGGGATCAACAGAACAAGAGGCTTTTGTTTATGACAGTTTTATTTAAATGAATCCTTATGCCAAATATTGACGGCAAAATGCATATTGTACCTAAATAGCTCTCAAAAAGAAATCTTTGCATTTTGCGTAATTACACAAATATATATTACAAATATTTTGCACATGCCTTGTTTCAAATTTTGCATACCTCTAGTTGAAAATCAACTATGTCATCAATATACATGATGCAGGTCGCAAATTGTGACTCATTCCTATTAAATACTATCACAGCAGACCATCACGTCTGTGATTGCATTTAACAAAAGTCCATTTTGTTATTTTAGTGGCAGCCCCTATGTATTTATTGGTGGATTGTTATAAAGTGAATCGCAGACTTTGCAACTGCTAAATGGGTTTGCACATATGCCCTTTGGTCCTTGTTATGTTATGTTGAAAATGCTTTTAGAGCGCACGTACACCAATTGTTTCCTTTGCACTAAATAGTTGAGACCCAGTGAGCCTATTCATATGCCTGAACAAAGAGCCATTTTCTTGAGAAGTCTCCTGAATACAAGTAGGTCTGTGCAGGATCTAATATCATTGGGGAGGGCACTCCAGAAATGGGGAGCCAACACTGCGAAACTACTGCTACCTAGTAACTTCCGTTTATGGGGAGATATGACCAGTAAGTTCATGTTGGCAGATCTCAGATATAGGACTCTTGGTGAGATTGGTGACACATTTTGGGTCAACACCCTGTAAAGATGAGGCACCCAATTTTAAAGGCACAGTGCTGTGATACTTGGAGCCAGTGTAGCTGCCGCATAATAGGAGTGGCATGTTGCCATCTCGGTTGATGGAAGGTCAGCCTAGCAGCCTGATTCTTCACCAGCTGCAATTTATTGACTAAATACAATGGCAACCCAAAATGTAAGGAATTAGTGTAGTCTATGTGGGAGATGATCATGGCTAGGGCAACCTGCACCAATGCTTCCCTAGTAAGGAATCTACTGATTTTCCTAATCTTCTGTAACTGGAAGAAACCAGTGGAAACTACAATTCCAATCTGGGACTTCATCGACAAGCCATTGTTGATTGTGACCCGAAGCTGTTTGTTGAAGGGGATGGAACTGAAGGAGAGCACAGCTCTGTAGGCCAGAAGTGTGAACTCCAGGGGTTCTTCTCGCTGCCAGTCAAGATGAGTTCAGATTTGTCAGGATTTAGCTTTAGATGGTTGCTATTCATCCAGTTACTAATGTGCAACATGGTAGACTGAAGGTCAGACGGGATCAGGTGTGTTGTTGATAGTGAATATGAGTTGTAAGTCTTTTGCATAATTAAATGTGCTCAACTTTTCTTCCCTTAAAGATCGTATCGGAGGGAGTAAATATAGATTCAACAAGTGTGGGGATAATGAAGATCCCTGTGGCACTCCACAGTTAGACTTCACCTCAGGTAGGATGAAGTGGGACAGACGAACAGATTGAGATCGATCTTCCAGGAAGGATGTAACCCAGTCCTTATCTTGAGAGCAGTTGTAGAACTGCTAGTAAATTGGTTCCAGTGGGATAAATACATTAGTGAACTCTGCTGGACCTAAGCTAGTGCTGATGAAACATGTAAGAAATTTGGTGGGAAGATTTTGATTACTGCTGAACTTGTTCCTGAGAATGTATTGCTGTCTGGCTTCCACAATGCTGTTATTCCCACATCTTTCAAGCATGAGTTGAAAGAATATCTTTGCTAGTTAGTTTAAAATATTTTGATGCACAGCAGTGCAGCAAGCCTCCCTGTTGCACTTCCATGCATCAACAGAAAAGGGTAGGAATGCATGTATCTACACAACTGCGTTGTAGAGGTGATTGCTTTTATGCAAAAAGGGACATCTTCCTAAACAAAAACAATCACAAGAGGTGTTTTCTTCTCTTCGTGTGTGCTGATAATGCAGCACACATATTCTAAGGAAAAAAGAGGAGAAATAAAGGTATTTCTCATCAATGCACCTCTATTGCGTCTACCCTGGGGAAGCATAGGATTCTGATTCATTCCCATCTGTACAATACTTTGTAAATCTGGGAATGTGTCATGTTCCAAAGATGTTGCCTGGGAACACCCACAGCAACACTCATGGAACACCCCTTTCACAAAGAGTAATGCGTAAATGCAGGACATATTACAAGGCCATAAAAAGCCAGGCAGGGTGGTTTCACGTGGCCTTGTAAATATCGGCAGGCACGCTGCGCTGCTGGTGCATCAAAAGAGTGACATACTGGTGGCGCAATGCGATTGTAAATAAATCCCTTGGATTTTAGTTTCTCAATAGATACCTATGCTGTGGTCGGTTGCTTCTAGGTTTTTGTTTTATGTTTGATAGAAATCTATCTATGTAATCTTTTTGGAATGATATGTTAGCTTCAAAACATAAGGCCTCATTTAAAGATGTGACAGGCTTCCCTCTGTTGCTCCAGGTCAGTGGAAGGATGTACTCTGTTGCCCTAGTGGAGTACAAGAAAGATACACACCATTGCTACATTTCTAAGACAGTTTTGGTTCCTAATATTTATGATGTGGTCTTTGTCTTCCTTAGTGCATTTTTAAACTCTGCGTTTTTTAGAGTGTATATAAAGGGATTACACATTGGGGTAACAGCGGTATATGACAAAGACAATAGTTTGCTCTCTTTCATCGTGTATGATGATGCAGGACGCATATATGTAGAGCAAATGGAAGTATAGAATAACATAACAACAGTGAGGTGTGAGCCACAAGTAGAGAAGGCCTTCTGTCTCCCTCCTTTGGATTTTATATTCAGGATTGATACTGTGATACAGATATAAGAACTTATTATTGAAAGAAAGCACACCACTGTTACAATAGTACCTAAGATGTAGCTAAGAGTCTCAATTGTATTAGTGTTGCTGCAAGAAAGCTTTATCAGTGCTGTGAAATCACAGAAGAAGTGGTTGATTGTGTGGGACTCACAGAAGTCAAGACCAGATACCATTGTGATGTGTGACAATGGAATTAGCAGACCAAATACCCAACTAACAGTAGCCAACCAGCTACACACAGTCTTGTTCATGATGGTCAGGTAGCGGAATGGATTGCAGATGGCCATGTACCGATCATATGCCATCACACTGAGGAGAACAATTTCTGCTGTAGTCATGATTGAAAATAAGTATAACTGCAGAATGCACTCAGTCAGCGAAATGTGAGTTTCCTCCACAAAGAAGTGTGCCAGCATCTGTGGGAAAATGACAGTAATAGCACAGATATCAAGGAAAGACAAATGTGTGAGGAAGAAGTACATGGGTGTGCGCAGATGTGAACTGGAGTAAATGGTTGTAATAATTACTAGGTTTCCAACCGTAGTTAAAAGGTAAATCAGTAGAAATGCAAGAAATAGGGGAACTTGCAGCTGTGGAAAATCTGAGAACCCCACCATCAGGAACCCTCCTTCTAAGCTTGTATTTTCGGCTCTCATTAACACAGTTGCGCAGCAAGATTTATCGACAATCTGAAAAATAAACAACTTAATTTTAACTGTCACATTGCTAATTAGAAGAGAAGTGAGTGATGTAAAGATTTCAAACTTTGCATTTCACAAAAGCTGCAAAGTTATGTAAGCATTGCTTGGAGAATATTTTTCTTTTCAAATAATGTGTTGGTAATAGTGTTTTTATTGTAACTTGAAGTATTGATGAGATGGTTGCAGTATTTCTTCATAAATTAAACCTTGCAACCCTGAAGCACTTACTAAATGTAGCTAAACATAGTTGGATTGCCAGACAAATGAGGAATGGAAACAGGTGTGCTGCATGGACCAAAGGTTCCTGTTCTACAACTTGCGGGTCCTACACAGGTCAAGATGTCACTCAATGGAAAATCTTTTTTTTTTATTGTTAAATAAATACTGCAGAGTAAACATTGAACAAACATTCTTAAAAAAGATTGCTGTTGAATCACTTTCATAAACAACACAGGTAACATGCAATGGCTACACTAGGCCGAAGGTGTTCTGACAGAAGATTGTTGAAAAATAGCAAGAGACACAAATATTGAGTCTTAAATATTGTGATGGGAAACATATCATGGCTCAGATTATGGCAGGTGATATTATTGTTTTAAAAAACATAATGATATTGCTGTTAAAAATATGGTGTTTTATAATGTTGTAATTTCATTGTATTTTGTGAAAGTCTTGTTTTAATAAATTGTATTTATTTGTTTATTTTCCATTCCAAAAACGTTATTACGGCCACAAAAAAACCATAAAAGTACATTTGACAATAAAAAATTAACACGCTTAAAAAATATTTACAATAGTAAATTCAACATTACCGAGTTCATTTTCGTTGAATTCACAACAGTTTTACAAAGATACCCATAAGGAAGGAAAAAGGAACTCGAGCATTTCTTTTTTTAATTGTTTGTATTTTTTGGTATTTTAGGAGCAGGATGTTGGGGTCAGAGAATAACAGGAGGGGAGTAGCTTAACATTGTGATTTTTTAAAGTTTATTATTGCGAGAAAATACACCTTTTGCTTAGTGACCCCAATTTTATGTTGAAGTTTATTGCTGGATTTAAACTCTGCACATAGAGGCACAGCTTCTTAATGCCCTGTGCATGTGCTTTGACACCAAAAATATATAGAAATTGCTTTATCCTTAATTTGCCATATAGTATATGGTGCTGAAAAAAACATTTAATGGCTAATGCATAATTTATAAAAGTGTAAGTACCAGGGCCAACATTTTGTTAAGAAGCCTCTGGCCTGCGCTGTCAAACATCGAGGTTGCTGAATACCAAGGCAGCATAGAACGGATTCCACCTTAATTCTCTTTCATTCAGCACCACACACTCCCTGCCCCTGTATTTCACTGTTTATAGTTCTTTTTCATCCCCACTTTTTTTCATTGTCAATGATTTTCATTCTCAACCTACTGCCTCTTTCCCCTTTTATATGTTTCACTCTCTAGCTCTGGGTCAAAGTCTGAGAAGCTTAAATAAGTGCTGATCTCAAAAAATGAGTGTGCCAGTGGTCACCACCTGCAACCATTGGCTCAAACCAGGTACTGCTTATGTCATAGAAAGGTAAATGATATCTGTGGATTGCAGCACTTTTTGTGCTATCCACTAGTGTGACAGGGAAAACATGTTGTCAGGCCTACCAGTATTCCCAACTGATGTATTATAAAACTGCACCCCTTGTAGGCCGTGTAGCCAAATACAAAAGTAATGTTGCTAAGTGACATTTCTCCTAAAGCTATTCTCACTTTGGAAGGCCCTGGCTACCCTATGGAAAAAGTGCTCCTATTAAAATATTTTGTAATTTTTAGAAAGTTACCCTTTCCCTGCCTGCAGTATCTAGAGGTGAAAAAACATTAGCTCTAAAGTAGCTAGTAATCAAGTACTTAGTACTAATGAGCTGAGCAACATCTTCCACAGCTGGGACAATGGCCTGACTGTGAGAAGATGTTTTCTATCTCTTGCATGAAGACCAGTTGGGGTGGGCAAAGAACGTAATTACATTCAAAGGGGTAAATTGCACCCACAATGCCCAAAATATTTGTCAATGTGGTTAAGTTAAATTAGAAAATTGTGTCCTCTCCTCCACCTTCCACCCCAAAGCACAACTCTTTCCCCAGTGTGTTTAAGTTTTAAGCAATTGTAACTTTCATCTCTCCGCAGTCTTACTAGTTCTCCAATGTGGTTAGGTTTAGGGTGGGAATAGTAAATTTGAATACCTCAAAGTGCAGAACTGTTGCCAATGTAGTTATATTTGGTTTGGGAACAGGAAATCTGAACTCTCAATGTCCAACACTTTCTGAAATGTGTTTAAGTATGGAGTGGGAAGAGAAAAATGTATCTTCCCAAAGTCCAAAACTTTACTGACGGTGTTTAAGTATGGAGTGGGAATAGTAAATTTAAACTTCATAAAGTCCAACACTTTCCTCAATGTGGTTCAGTTTGGGGTGGATATATAAATCTGAACCCCCCCCCAAAGCTCATACTGATGGTGGGCTACTGCTCCACCAGGGACTGATTAGCATAAGCGAAGTGGTAACAGCTTACTGTTTTTGTAGTGAGCAATCAAGGAGGATGGCCTAGACCACTCATTAATGATCCACTGCTGTGTGCTCAGCTCAACTTTTGCCTATATCAAGGAAGATGGTTGGACAGTGCATGCCTGTTTGACTGCACATCACTGGCATGAGCCTGCTAGTGCTACAGTACATGGTGACATTGTGTGCCTGTTTGAGTGACGGCTCTGGCATGTGCATGAACCTCTGAGTGCTATAGTACATGGGAATAGCACTTGCCTGTTTGAACGCACAGCGTGGGCATGTGCTTGAGCCTGTGATTACTACAGTACATGGGACAGCCCATGAATGTGGGATTACACCACACTGACATGTGTGTGAACCTGTGAGAGCTACAGTACATGGAAGTAGCTCAGGCAAGTTTATGTAAATCATGCAGGGATGATTGTGTGCCCATGAGTAGTACATCACATGGAGGGCTACATGTTGAGTTTGCATACATTGCTAAGGAGTTCATGAGAGCCTGTGGTTTCCATGTTAGAAGTTCCAGGGCCTGCTGGAGGAACATGTGGATGTAGAGAAGGCCCCCAAATACCATATGAGGATTGCAGCATTTCGGAGAGCTTGGGGGGGACACACAAACACACACATGCGCACACACACACAAGGAAAGAAGAGCTATCTCTTCAGTACACTTCAGCAGGCCTCGTTGATTCTGAAAGAGGTAATTGGTGAAAGGGGTCCAGATACATCTCAAGAAGAAGTTGGAGCTGATAAGAGAGTCATAAAGAGTAGGGCTGGGGCCTTTGTAACCTTTTGATGCACATAACACTGAGTCTAACATCTGTGATGAATGGAGTTTATGTAAGCAATGGACTGCTAATGCTACATATTTGTATTTGGAAATATTTCTCTGTCATAATATAGTGATTTCGCTCACTTGCATGGTGAATGGTTTGCTATTCCTGTTTATTATAAGAAAATAAATATTTAAAAAAAGCTGGCAAACATAATTCTATTCTATTCTATTCTGCAAAACTTACATAGCATATCACTACCTGAAGGCCTCCCAGCACTAGAACAGTCAGCATGTTAATTAGCTTCAGAGATGACTAATAACTATAAAGCCAAGTTTTCAGGATCTTCCGGAATGAAAGCTCACTAGATTGCAGACAAAATTCAAAGGGAAGGGTGTTCCAGAGGATGGGAGCCAGGTGGTCAAACAAGAGACCACCCCTACGTGATCTGCTGAATTTGGGGATCTGCAGTAGATGTGCTGAGGATAATCTGAGAGTCCTTATAGGGATGTACGAAGTAGCAAACAGGTTAAGAAAAGCAGGACCGTTTTTGTAGAGAGACCTATGCAGGATGCAGAGGGCCTTGAACTGACCTCTTTACTCAACTGTGCGCCAGTTGGAGATTCTTTTAAGCCTTTTTTGCAGATTGATATGTAGCGACACTCATAAGAAGTAGAGCAGCAGTGTTCTGGGTGGTTTGCAACCTCCTTATCAGATAGTGAGGTGAGCCAAGAAAGGGGTATTACCATAGGTGGGAGATGATAGGAGCCCGAACACTTAATCTGTCTAGAAAAGGAAAATTTTGTAATAACTTTCTAAGTAGTCTCAGAACACTGGAACAGGAGGCCACAAGCTTTCTGCATAGTGAGACTAGATTCCAGCTACATACCAAGTCTCTGTATCATCCCTTTAAGATTAATGATTCTGGACAGGCAGTCTGATATAGGAAGTGGTGTCTTTTTATTACATGTGTGGCCCAATATCATACCTTGGTCTTAACCCTCATTAAGCTACAATTGAACGCTAGCCATCCATGTGGCCACCTCCTGAATACAGGAGACCAAGCTGAGGTGAATAGAACTGGGGTCGTGGGAGATAGAATAAAACCCAAAAGAATAAATGATATCAGACAAGGGATACAGATAAAGATTAAAAAGGGGGGAGCTAAGAGAGGACCCAGTGCCATCCCACAGCCCAAGGGAAGACTCGAAGAGTACCAGAAACATCTAGAAAGTTCTATCCTTCAAAAAGGACGAGAGCCAGTTTAGAGCGCTGGGACACAATACCAATTATAGAAATCATGTGGTGAAGGTCATCAAAAAATTTACATTGCCTACCAAATATAAAAAAAATATAATTTCATACCATGGTTTCACTGATCAGTAACAAAAGATCCAAAATATACAGTCCATAAAATATTGTAATAAATTATCCAAAAATGACTCTAGGAATTATAGAACATCCAATACCACTCCTTTAATCCAATGAATCCATTCAAATACTAAAAAACAGGAACAAATAGTAAAACATAGTTCTGTATGAAAAAATAACCTGCTGTTTTTTTAAAACACATCCAGGTTGAAAATAAAGTCCATCTGAGCCACCGTCTTCCCACATTCAAGTGAGACAAAATCATTTTATTCATTCTTGTGCATTCCAATATGTTATAGATTTCAAGGTAAATAACTCTGCCTATTTTTAACCTGACTGCTTCTAACCCTCATGGTCATATAAAAGGTGTTGTATAACATGTATGTTCTGTATTGTACCTCTCACCATACAAAATGTAATGACATGCTTGTAACCCTGCGGTATTCATACATACATGCCTATGTATTATCCCTAATGCAAAGTACCGAAAAACTCCTACTGTAGAGTGTTTATTGTATCATTTTATGCACAGTTTCCACCCCATCCCCTTGGTGTTATCTACCTTTCCTACTGTATATATATTTAGTTTACCACTGACTATCTCGGGTTGTAAAATTTAGTAAAATACTTTGAACTAAAGTCTGAAATCACAAATAAAGAACTGTCAAGGAAAAAATATCAGCAGCCATCCCAAATACACTGACAAACCCTATTAGAAAACAGATCACAGTACAATGCCTTAAAATCAATAATACTTATACAAAGCACACATATAAAATATAAAACAAACATTTCAACACACAATAAAAGCTACCACAATATCATAACCTAACACATATTAAATTTAAAAACAATTCACTAAAACCGTATCTAAAGACTAGCCTGACTAATTCTAAACTTACCATTAAACCACAAAAATTATGTTATAAATAGTGTTAACCAAACTGGAGATCAGCAATGTAAAAATGCAAGAGCAAATTTTAAGATCAGCCCAAAATAAAGAAGAAAGACTACAAAATCAAAATAGGTTAAAAAAATGGCTGTAAAATTAAAACAAAAAAATCCCAAAGATCAATTTAAAAATGTTTACTTAGTTTATTAATGTTTATAAAAGTATAACAGCATAGTAAAAATGTTTTAAATGTCTGAAAATATTTTGTGTCAACATTTATATGAAAAAGACTGATTAACTATTAAAACAAATAATGTTTGTACTTTTTAATATATTGTAATGTATGTTAAAAAAGCATATGCCTACAAATGAAAACGTATATGCACTACAACTATATTCTGTATATAATTGGGATTATACTGATGTAAAAAAAATGTTATTTTCTTTCAACTAAAACAAAATCCAATAGAGCCTGTTGTGATTAATAACAAATAATAGACAATAGACATTTGCATATATTAAACAACATGTTAACAAAAGTATATAGCAGTAAACTCTAAAGAAATGCTGCATTACAAAACTACAATAAACAAACAAATAATGTATTCTATAACTTACTGCACTTGTTTAATGGGCAAAACCAAAAACACAAACACATTCTAACAGTTTATGAATATAACATTCACTGTTCCCACTATTCTCAATAGACACTTAGCCACAATGGAGAAAGTGTTTCATCTTGGAGAAGCCTATTTACTAATCCGACTCCAAATTGGAGTGAAGTGGGTAAGTAATTTTTGGGAGTGAGGGGTCAGAGTTACTATCACCACTTAAAAGTAAAAGCACATTGTTGACACTGTTGTGTTGTGCAGGGATCACATCCAATTTTATTCAAAATCTAACTACACTGGGGAAAGTATTTGAATTATCTTGGGGTTAAAATTTATTATATCCACTCTAAATTTGGGGTGGGCAAAATATTTCGGTCCATCAGCCTAATTTGGCATTCTGTGTTACTCTTGTAACACAGAGTACCAGCAAAATTCTGGCAATTCAGGCATGGCAAAATGTTTTCTCAGTTGCATCTCCAGTACGTGAGAGATTAGGCATCCCCAAGTGCGATTTCCGGTCACTAGGAGGGCATCGGCAATATTTTATTAACGCAGTGGTCGTTACCACTCATGTTCACAAGGCTGCCGCTCAAGCAGCAAAATCAACTCCAGTAGCTGTACCCTGTGGCTGGCAGCATGGTGCCGTTTTTGCTTATTTTTTCAGCACAGAACACTCCCCAGGTGCTAAATTACAGCGCACACAGCGTGGCATGCCTTTTTCCACCTGTTAGCAGAGCTCCCCAAAATCTCGCAGAGTTTTTATGCTACACCGTGGAGTACCACCCACCTCTGCTCCAAAGAAAGCGGATTTGGGAAAAGTGTTCCCTCTCCAAAATAGCCCACTCCAAACTTAACCACAATGGCAAATGCATTTTTAGGAGGGAAAAATCAGGCACTGTGAAAATTAAATTACACTGGAGTAATTGGTGTAATTTTTGTAATTTCAAGTAACAAAATGTATGCTAAATTGCAGCAATTACGCCATTACTCCACATTGTTATAATTGCCGGTACAAAATGTTACTGCAAGATGTACTGTTTGGTTAATTTTTGTAAGCAAGTATCAGGTAAATTTTTAATGTGAGCGAACCATTCGGCAAATGTTTGAGTGCAAAACTACAAGCCCAAGGGTGAACAGCAGTATTTTGAATGCAAGTGGAACTGCTTTTAAATCGGCTGGTCAACAATTATATCTGATAGATTATCTTACCTGAGCAGGCCGTTCAAGCAGTTTGTGAATGCAAAACTACAAATCGAAAGGCTAGCAACAGTACTTTGAATGCCACCAACTAAAAATCAACTCAAAATAACAGTTTTGAGTTGAACTATTACCCAAATGGGCCTTTACTGTAATTGTGTAAGCACAAAATGCTTTTCACAAAATAATGTGCACTTTTCTAGTCATTTTTTTGGTAATTTTGCAAACTTTCTCTGCACAAATTCATGCAAGTTAACCCCTGGTTAAAATTTACCATTCCCACTCCAAACGTAATCACATAACCACACTGGAGAAAGTTTTGGATTTTGGGTAGGCCTGGGTGTTGAGCTCCGCTCCGCTCCGTTAGCGGAGTTTGCAGAGTTTTCCATTTTGTGGGATTCAAATTTTTCCTCAGTTAACCACAAAGGAGGAACTGGTAGACTTTGTTGGCTTCAAATGTACTATTCCTGCTGCAAAACTCACCACATTGTAGAAAGTGCTGGACTTTAAGTTATCAAAATGAAATACTCCCAAAAAATTGTAATCAACTTCACACTTAAACAATATATTAGAGAAAGACTTTATAAATATCCCAAAATGTAAACCACATAAAATAAATAAGGGAGATTAGGATTACAACTAAGAAACAAATATTTACTATAATTTAAAATTAGCTATTTGTACTTATTATAATTATTTTAGTAAAGCTAAAATTTTAAAGAGAATATAAAAATTGCACTTATTTTAACTCCCAATGAGAAGCAACTAATTACAAAAACACATTTATTTAAAGTAAAAACCTATGAACATTTACGGAATAAAGGTATTTTAAAAAAGACACATTTTCAATAACAACAAACATTTTTAAATACAATTGTATCTATATAACAATAAATGTGTTAAAACCATATAAAAATATAAAAATATCAACACTGAATTTAAAACTTTACATGTAAAGATATGAATTTTCCATATTTAAAAAATAAAAATAAAACCAAATATAACATCAGAAAAATAATTAATTCACAAACAGTTGCATTAAAAAACAGTAATTTCAAACATACCATACTTAGAAAATGTTTTATTTACTACCTAGACTGTCCCCTGTAAACTCAAGATCTGCTCCAAAAATTACTATTCAAAACATATACACATATTTAAAAATACAATATATTAACACAAAACATACATAAAATACACTTAAGAAGTGAAGGACCCACTTGCAAGGGACTGGCATGCCATTGTAGACAGGAGAGATCACAGGTGAAAAGGTCTGTCTTGCTAATATAATCCATTGACATCACCTCTGTCACCTCTGTCAGTCCTCTACAGCCAAATGAACTACAAATCATAGGGGTACATATGATGTGCCCCTCCAGTCAAAGATCCCAATTGAACTTCATGTCACAGTGAATTTTCTGAGTACAAGCATGATTGTTATGTATACTGGGGTTAAAATAAACAAGTATTGGAAAGCCAATGATTCTAAATTGCCTTTTTTTACAAGCATGTCCTAGTGGCTTAGCATTTCCTTGTTATTTTATTGGAGTTGGCTTAAAGGGCTTTAGGATAGTAGGAGGCTTTGCACTTGTTGTGGTAGAGTTGGGTTCCCCTCTGGTAAACAGGATTATACTGCACTGAAGGCTGGATACAGATTGAAGGTGAGACCTTCATGGGAGATAGGACATAGTGCTTCTGGTAGTGTAAAGCTTCAAGGATGTTACCCAGAGACAATAAGGTTATCATGTTAGATTTCACTGGCTTCAACAAGTATAAAATGTTGATGCTCACTAGTCTAGTGAAAATGTGGCCTTGTCAAATAAATTACAATGTTAGATCATAGAGTGCCTGACAATAAGCTATGTCACACTGCCTTTCACAACCAATTAAGATTCTGAAGGGTCCTCTTTGGCACACTATCTGCATTACCTTGGAGTTCAATTGTGATACACATATGTGCACAACTACCGTGGAATGAAAAATTTAGACACACTTTTCTCCCCAGTGCATACAACTGTTGGACCTGGCCCCCTCTGCAGGGCAAATCTATTTGCATTTTACCATTTTTTGCGTAATTCTTTTTGGTTGGCCTTAAGACTCTGCACACTTTACCACTGCTAACCAGTGCTGAAGTGCTTGTGCTTTCTTCCTTAAACATGGTTTAATTGGCTTATACCCAAGTGGCATATTTAACTTACTTATTTGTAGAGTGGTATACCATATACCCAGGGCTGGTAAATTAAATGCTACTATTGGGCCTCCAGCGCTTATTATGCCATCCACTTAAGTAGCACTCTAAAACATGCCCCATGATTTCAGGGTTACACTGCTATGTTGACTTGCCATTTAAACCCCCTTTCCAAGCCTCCAAAACACCTTTTCTTACATATGTGACTCCTAAGGCAACCCATACGGCAGGGTGCAGTGCAATTAGAAGGTTGGGCAAGTAATTTTAAGCTTTTATATATGTTGGTATTGAAAATTTCCTAAATTCATGTTTCACTACTGTGAGATCTACCCCTCCCACAGGATAACATTTTTAATAAGCTGTAATTCCTAATAGGGACAGGTAGATATATCATGTTTGGTACCTATGAAATTCTAATAATAAACCCTCTTTAATCATAAAGTTGGATTTTTCATAACAAAATTGAAAATGCCACTTTAAAAAAGTTGCCATTTTCCTGCCCTTTGCGCCTGCAGTCTGTCTTGGGTCAAATAACTGTGTGTAGCCAGAAAGTCAGAGAATGGAGGGATCAGGTGTGCCTTAATGGGCCATTTGCTGGCACTTACACCTGAATAGCCTGGGCTCTGCCTTCATAAATAGCGTCTTAAGATATTGTATTGTTACTGCAAGCCAGCTTTGAGCCAGGGCAGGGGAGTCAGGAAATCCCATGCACTTCAAAGAACCTTTCCAGAATCTTCTCCTACCTTCCAAAAGAAGGGCATTACGGTATAGAAATAGGACCTTCAGACCTTCAGTTCACTACTGCATCTGTATTTTACACGTACATTCACTTCACTCTTCACCTGTTCACTCTGCATGAGCACTGATGTCATACTGTTTTCACTTAACTTCATGTCTATTGTGCATAGATATTTTCATGTACATGAGCTAAAGTACATACATTGTGCAATAATTATTTTCACTGCGTATGTTCTCTATTTCCTTATGTTGCTGTTGATTAGTCCTTCCAGTTGACCTTTAATTTCTTTTTGGTTTTTTGTTGTTTATTCTATTTGTTACTCAGATCCTGAGGTTTACTGGGTCACCCAATTAGGCTGTAATGGTGCTTTAAGCACAGGTTAATTAAGTGACTTTTTGTGTTTCACCCTGCAAGGGATAGTGGCTGTTGCTTGACCAGGGCTCACACTCCAGTCAACCACGACTTAATTTATCACAACAATTATGTTCAAACTACACAAGCAAAAAACTGGTCTGAAAAATGTAAAAATTACTGTATGCATGTGCATACAGTGTAGAAGCAAAATAACCTTAGCCTAATTTTACCCAGTGGTTGCAGGTGCAACCCACCAAACTATCTTTTGAAAACAACAGCTTATGCTTAATCGTCAGACTTTGACCAAGAACAAGAGAGAGAAAAGCAGTAAGTAGGAAGAAGAAGAAAGAGAAAGACAGGAAAACATTTACACATGGAGAAAGCAGGGCTTAAAATGAACCTATGAAAGTGTGATAGAAGGGCAGGGATATTATACTGGTAAATGAAGGCAGCATGAGGTGAACAAAATACAAGGCAGTCTTGAAATATTCAGTAGTGGAGCCAGCAGCCTTTTTAGAAAAAAATAGGCCCTATCATTTCTTCTTTTACAAATCAAGCACTGAAAATAATAGAAATACAATCGACTCAACAGCTTCAACACACACCCAAAGCTTGCAGCCAGAGTGCTTAATTATCATTCAGTATTGTAGCAGGCAGACCAGCCCCAAGAACGTGAATGTCTTTGTTTTGGTTATAATGACATTGAACCGTATGCCTGAGTTGCATTGGGCCAGCAGTGCTCCCAAATGACAAGCCCTGAGCTCTCTACAGTCACTGTCATTTGTAATTAAGGAATGACTATGGTCCTCCATAATTGTCAGAGTCCAAACATAACAGCTTAGCTGTAGCAACAGTTACTGGGGACTCAAACTGAGACAAGTGCAAAGGTCGGTCTTCAGCTGGAGAAAATGAAGTGATGAGTAGTGGTGAGAAAATAATTTCTTGTAAGGATCAAGTTGCTGAGGAACTGTCTGGTCTCTTACAGCCCAATATGAAACAGACTAATTGCACTCTATTACACTACACCAACGCTATTAGACATAAGGGTAGAGATTGGGTGGGGGGTACAGGGAATCTCTCACAAGCTCCTTCAGATACATTCTCCTTCACTTTGAAATGTACTCTGGCCCCCTTTTCACAACAGATAGTACAGCCCTTTCCTTTACTCTGCACTTACAATGTCTGCAAATTACCCTTTGCATCACTGTGGAACTGCCACAGTTACATCAGATACAGGGATCTGGAACTGTTAGATACATCAGATAAAGTTGATCAGAGTGATTTATTCAAAGAACCATGGCATGACGTGTGATAACAAGTTTCAAAACTATACCTAAAAAAATCTCAGGCTCATGCAAACTGGCAGAGCTGTGACTTGAAGCAGTTTTGTGCCCTGAGATTACAATATAGCCACCAGACATGAACATTGCTGTGGGGGGTCTGGTATGATAGCAGTAGTGATTAAGAAGGACACTATTCCAACAGTTAGAGGCTCATTTATGGCATCAGAAAAGGTCGCGGGAAAGAAAGAGCAAAGATATAGAAAGAAAAGGGGTTGGAAGATCTGTGGCAGCCATCCCTATAGGAGCTACATTTACAAAACGTGCCTATCCAGGATATGCACCGAGCCAGTACAAAATATTGTGGCCAACCCAGTTAGCCGATGCCTTAATGGGACTTGGCCAAATTAGCCAATGAGTGAAAAGAGCTGACCAAAAAATTATCAAGGAATAATTGAAAAACTTTTGTCATTCAGGCACACTCTCCGGAGCCATGTGGGGGGCATTTCTGAGCCAACTGCTCAGGTCAAGCTTTTGTTTTGCTCAGTGAATCTCACCAAGAATCCTTGAGTCAACCAACGGTTCCTGTATCTGATATCTTCCCTCCCTTTTCAGTAGTCTCACCATCATGTGACCTCTTAAAAACATTGTAAAAATAATAATACATACATATAAAATATATAAACCCAAAAACAAACTAGCTCCTCACTAATTCTGCAGGTGCACTCATGTATTCCACTTTTGTAAAAAAAGATTAACCCTTTTGCTTTGATTTTGATCTTTGATTAGGAAGGATGTGTTAGAAATTCCCCTGGCAGACAAAGGAGGTGGAGAAGCTAAGACTTTATGTGTGCTCTCCTAGCTCCATAAAATGTCGTCTCTGTGACAGCATTGAAGACATCCATGTACTGCCCTAGTGGTATTCTCTAGTTCACATTTTGGGATTGTGGCTGAACACAAAGACTACTTTCATGGCAAGCAGTGTTTTAGTTAAGGGATCAACATCAAGGCATAAAGTTGAAAACGATACATTTTTATGCATTTTAATCAAATTAAAAACATATCAATTAGTAACCACAAATTTAGGTTCTAAAAGAAATAAAGAGTTTGTATGGTGGAGGAGCGAAAATTTTGATTAATCATATGTCAATCCATGCGTTCATTAGTGGCTATATAAGTATAAAGAAGACACACTTGGTATAATCAAAGCATGCTCATTAGCGTACAGTATATGTACGTTTAACCAAATGTGCATTCTTGTTGTTGGCCTTAGTGCAAGTAGGGCTTTGCTGCAAAAAAACAAAACTTTCACTAATAAACAAAATGTTGATTTTGAAATGTACTTTCATGTTTTTCTTCTCTCTTGCAGGAGCAATGTAACCTATGTTAGTCACAAGAGTATCTCAGTATTCACTTTCAGAAATTCAGAAATAATTTGGACGTTTTGTTATGCTTTACACTGTGCGTAAGGATGGGCAAGCTCCTCCTGTCCCTTGCAGTCAGACCAATGGTACATCCACGGTTGTGCGGCTGTGAGTGCTTTTTTTCAATCCTGGGAATGAGGGGAGTTTACCTGTTTCAAGAAGGTGTCCAACCTGATTGGTTCCAGTTCGGAGGAGTTGGTGTGAAGTAGTTCTGAGGAGAATGCAATGTAATTAATTGTGTATCTTAGAATAGTTTAGGAGATCGTGTCCTGACTTTGCTGAGGAGAGACCTTTCCCTACCTCTGCTGATCTCTCCTACCTGAGACTATATATTTCTGGTGCAGGAGTTCGACTCCCAAAGACTTTTGCCTCCTTCTTACCCATAATCTTTATTTGGTTGACTTCAGACTGACACCTTCTCCTTAGGATGTTCCCTTGCCATCTTTAGATGCCTTATATAATTTATGGAAGTTCCTTTATGGAACTGCTCTTTCCTCTGCTTTGCATGTTGAGCCTTGTAACGATTGACGCTGTCAACTATCAGTTTATATACTGTTGGATTGATTGATTATATCAAATTGTATGCTTAACTGACAATTGGTTTAAGAAATAGGTAAAGCATGGAACTGACTAATTTGCTAATAAACCCTCATGGTTTGTAAACCATCCTCTCGGTCGTTCTGGTGGAATAAATGAGTTTCACTGCAATTTAACTTGTATTGATATTATCTCTGAGAATACACATTCAGCTGGTATCTAAAGGTCCATACTACCAGTGGAGCAATCTGTTTGTCGACTATGCCAGAGCCGGTTGGTACAGAAAATTGTGCTGCACCAATAGCAATTTGTGCCTTGTATCTACATGGAAATCCACATAAATATATACAATTTGACATGATAAATCATGGAATTTTCAGTGAGCCTTTTGACAATGAAACTGAAATCAGTAGCCACACAGTTACAGCAAGTACACACATGCCTCCGATCATTACCTGAATTTTGATCTGTGGCGTTCACACCATGTAGATGTTTACATTGTTTCCCTACCACAATACAAAGGGCTGTGCCTCCAGTTTTCATTTCTTTAAAACTAGGTAGATTTTGGATAATAAAGATGAGGGTCCCAGCACAGGCTTTGGGTGATGGTTTGGAAAGGTGGTGCCTAAGCAATAGTGGTCCTTCCTTATCCACATTCCTCATCCCATTCCTCACTAAGGCAGCAGTGAGGCCCCACATCTCTCCAGGAACTACTACCAAGCATCTTTCTTTTATTTTTAAAGTACATACTTACCATTTTAGCTACTATATAAGGCTTTAAATGAACCCAGTGCTTTTTGCACAATGGAATTTGTTGATTTATTTTAAAAGGCTTTTCTTATGGGAGCAACCTCGGACCTTCAGAATGTTCTTGTGAAGTACATCAAGATATAACTGGTATTACTTTTATATGTGGTGGATTTCTCAATTATATCCCCACGAGTATATATTTTGTCTTAAAAACGTTATTGATTTGACAAAAAGTTAAACAATAAACAAGCACAACAGATACATTGCAAACAATTTAAGTATGTGGTATATTGCTTGGTAGTGACATGTAGGGAAAAATGTAAAAGCCAGAGTTAAATGAAACACATACTTAGATACTGTAGTTACGCCTTTGTTTCCTTCTATGCTGTCCAGAGGCAGACCACTAAACAGTAACTTGCAGTTGAAACAGTGGTGTAGCTTACATTCATAACCCCTCTTCGGCTTGAGATAAGGTTTGCTGTAACTGAAGGAAAGACTAATTTCTTCTGTAGGTCTAAACACTGGTAGGGCATTTTTGTACAGAATGATACAAAGCAAGATGAAGCGCAGCACTAGTTTTTCCACAATACCCCCCAAATTCTCTCCTGAGAGAGATGAACATTGTACCTGATTTGAGTCACAGTAATGATCACAGAAAGTGATTCTAAGTTACCTGCAGGGATAGTGAAAGTGTGACCCCACAGTTTAGCTCCATAAGCAGGTAGGTGCTGCTACGTCCTTAGCATCATAAATGTTTACAACTGTGGTCAGGGTGATACTGACCTCCCCCTTACATGGTAGGACTGACTCCTCCTTTATTCTGGGACAGTGTGCAGTCCTTGCTGTTTCTGCTGGCTCCAGGGGGCTGACAAACCTGACCCCTGATTGTTGAACTAGCCTCTAAAGCTGTTCCTCTTGCATTGTAAAGGAGCGTCTAAGATGTGCACCTGAGTTCCATATCAGGATTTTAGGTTTAGCAATGTTTATTGTAAGGGCTTGTTGTCTAATGGCCATGAAGCATGGCTGTTTTTCCATAACTTACCTTGAAGATGCATCATTTTCAGTTATCATAGTTATCTCAGTAAAATAAGGCATTGCATTGGTAAATAATGTACAATACATCTTCCAGCCCTAGTGATTTGGAATAGCTGTTATTTTGTGTATAAAACACCAGCAAACAACATCGGTACTGTAGTCTTTTTTTGTCTTCCAGTGCTGTGTTTCCGAAACAGTGTGAGTGTGACTGCCCTTCTTAGATCTTTTTGCAGCACTTCATACTAGATCACTAGATTTGGTTGTCACAGTGTGCTGAGAGCACTTGCTTGGTTATAGGAATTTTTGGACTATAGAACCCTCCAGGGTGCACCTCAAACATTCACGCTACGTCACCTTGTAGGTGGGGCTGTCCAGGTTCCATTCTTTTTGTTTATTATTTCACCTTAATAACCTTGTTTGCTCTGTTGTTGGATGGATTCGATTCTTATCACATTGATTGCAATCCAACATGCTGTGTTCAGAATTTTATCAGGTGGGATTAGTATGGTTTTATGGTCTATTCATTTTCTGCCTTCAACAAGTGGGGCCTGACAGTTAATATCAGCATGTTCTAATCTGCCAAAAGTTGTCAGGGGTGGAGAATTTATTTGACCCAGTAACTAGAGGGGGTGAGAAAACCTACACAAATATTAATTCTGATATCTGTGATAACAAGAAGTATCATATCATGAATGACCGAGGCACTTATTATTATTTTTTTTCGTGTATGTCTGTCTGATTTAATCATAGATTTTATTTTTGAAAAAATGCAACCAAGTACAAGCAATCAAACAGCTAACAAATGAAAAGTAAAAACATTAAGTAAATGAAAACTTACGCAATATGGAAGCAAGAAACAATGAATCAAAAAGAGTTGCATATAGAACTTTTTATATAAAAACGTATGAGAGAAAAGATAAGAAAGAAGGGTGGGGGAAAGGGAGAAGGAGAAACTAGGGTAAAGGAAATACTAATACTGTAATTAAATAGATACATATTAAGGTAAATAAAGCTTACTATATTTTGAAGATATTGAACAATATAAGGAAGAGATTGCTGTTTAACAGAGTAAGATTGCAATTTAAAGCAGAAGAAAAAAGAGAAAAATATATAATTACAAATATAAAAACAACAGTATATCATTATAAACAAGTCATGGTGGTTTGTGGACCTCTTCCGACGAAGGATAATGATGGGTAGATCTTTGTGCAGAGTCGTCTAAGAAAATAGTCGCAGGAGACCATATGTGTTCTCTTTTCAGGAGTAGAGACATATGAGAAACACAGGCACAATCTAATCCATGGTTATAACATACACTGTACCACCGAGATTGAAAGGAAAGTTGTGTAGAATGCTTCCAATTTTTTGTTATTTGCTGGAAAACAATAACGAGCAATACATCCACAATGTCCATGTTATGAGAAAGAGTTTGCCAATGATCAGGTAATGTGCCGAGAAATAAAGCTTCAGGGGAGAAAGGGAAATGGGTATGGCAAATGGTATTCATTTGAGACCATACTTTCAGCCAAAACTGATGTGTAGAGGGACAGGAAAAGAGCATGTGAAATACGTCTGCATGAGAAGCATTACAAGACCAACAATCTGAAGAAAGTGCGGGTTTACATTTATATGAGGATAGTGATGTAAACAAAAGTCTATTGTATATAAAGAAAAGACCGGGGCACTCATAATCGAGGCCTCGGTAATATGTTTGGCTCATTTAATTAGATGTTTGTATACATCCTCTTTATGTATGCTGAGAAAATTCATACTGTTCTAAAGCTCAGTAAACATCTCCGCCTTAGCGTCACCTGCCTTCAGAAGGGCCTAAAAGTGCAAAGCACCTATTGATAATTGAGTTTTTCACAATCACTATCAATCAGGTTTTACCGATGTTGCTTGGATGGAGACCTTATACTATTGTTTTTCTAAATAGTCTGTTCTAAGACTAGTGAAAGATGCTTAACAGACCACTGAGCACTTTCAAGCACTCCACAGCACCTTCATATTCAATCTCATCCTTCCCCATCCACAAGGGGGAGCTCTGTGCAGATCTCTGTGCAGCTGAGCTTTGCACTTCATTCTTGGCTCAGTGGAGACCATGGCCTCTGTGGGATGGGAGAAACCTCTCTGTCTTGCAATTACAATGAGGCGTTTGAACTATTACTGTAAATGCGTTCTTAGTTAATTCGAAGCAAGCCAAGCCAGTGATACCAACATGAACAAGAGTGCCCTTGCTTCCCTCAACATTTTTATTTAGAAGAAAAGCACCTGCTTGATATAATGTGTGATAATTTGCACATTTGTTATTGTAGCTCCGCAAACAATTATGGACAAACCACTATTCTTTGGTGTTAAACAGGAGAAAGAAGGAAACAGAGTGGATGAATTTTCAAAGTGAATTATCAGGAAATCCAGGTTCATTCCTGGTACCCCAGCTCGAGCAAAGTGGGTGAACCTCGCCAATTACTTCTTTACCTTGTCCATCCCATTTCATAGCACCTTGAAGTAATTCTGTTGAGGATGTGCGCTAGACAGAAGCATCTCTTGTATGCAGTTTAATAGAATACGATTTTTAACTTTTTAGAAATATAATTATAATTTCGACATAATAATTTCGGTCTGGCACGAGAGAACTGGCTCGTAATATCATCAGTGAGTGCAGAGGGTTGTGATTTATGAAAGTTTGAAAGCTTGTTATATGCCACTCCATGCAGTGATATATTCACTTATTATATGGGGGCCTGGAGTCCTATCATAAACGTTTGCCTCTAATTTCCTTATTACCCTTGATCTGTGATATCTTTAGACATTCTTGAGCGGTGCATTATAATGCCTGCAGCCACGGTGAAAGGCAGGTCGGCAGCATAATCACTGCTGCAGTTTAAACAATGGAAATGAGAAATGCTTTTTCTTTCTTCCGTTCTTTTTTTGTACAGTGAACAGTGATCAGCAGCAAGGACATATTCATAGCAACATATTTATCATTGGCACTCTATTAACCTTTATAAATGAGCTACAGCAAGCTCTGACTTACATTAGACTGATTATATTTTGGGGGAAAAATTGGTGCCTGCTTTTTGGTGTGTTTAATTTAGCACCACAGTCTGCTGTTACTATTCAAGTCTGTAAACATACTAATATGTTCATATAAAAAGCAAGATACTAAGCATGTATCTGGTGTGGTTGAAGAGTAATGGGGTGACCATGCATCATAAGGGATAAAAGGCAAGTCATCTCGGAGTCCCATCATCTTATAAAGGAACTCAGCCTTCGAACTCATCACTCTGCAGAGTTGGGGAACTCCTAGGCAACTTACAAAATTCTTCTAATGCACGTCTGGGGGGTATGTTATTGCATGTATACAAACGTAATTGTTTCCATATGTTAAGGTAAGACATATTTTAAATTAACCCCAATTTCACACTTTATATTCAAAATATTATGGGGATATTTGCAACAGGCAGCGATAATTATCGCTGAGCTTGTATACCGCATTTTTTTCTATCGCTGTATTAACAACGCTTAGCGCCATGGCAATGTACATTCCAGCGATAGCGCCCTTTTCCATGGAACATCGCTGGTTTTCCAGCAATCTTCCATGCAAAACGGCGATATGCTTGATGATCCGACCCTGTGGTCGTATCACATGAATCCACCTCCCATGTTAGGTATGCCTTAGTCAGGAATTTAACAGACGTTAAATCCCTGCGTTAAGGCATACTTAAAATAATCGCTTCCCCTCATTGTAAATATCGCGAAGCTGTTTTCACAGACATGCCTACTTTGCATCTCATCAGCGATGCAAAGTTAGGCATGCTGGAAACGGGAGCAAAATCAGCAAAACACGCGATAAGGCGATAAAATTATTGCCGCTTTTCGGCCGAAAAACGTCCACAAAAGCGGCGGTTAATATGCCCCTTGGTTGGCGCGGTAATTTGTGTCTGATTTACTTAAACAGCATGTTTACTCTTCTTTTTCCCCCATGAGTAGATTCCTCTGAATGCATTCATTCCTTCATGTGTGAAAGATGAAGGCTGATGCAGCTAGACTGACAAACGCATGCACTTTTGTTAATAGCCACATGGTATGGCTTCTTTATGGGTATTAATGCTGCTAGTGTTTAACTTGGCTGCACTGACTTCCCTCCACTGGCTCTCAGTTTCTGGGTGGATACAGCTCAGTGCCTTGGCCCTGGCTCTGCTGATCAGGAAGCGGAAACACTGCCAATCTATTAAGTTTACTCCTTTATTTTTGCGTTATTTGCTGTGGTCACAGACACCGTGTTTATTCTTTGTATAGAAAGTCAAGCTGACACATGACTAAATATTGGAAAAAATGTCAGGATTTTTTGTTGCATATTTATATAGCGTGAACTCAACCCGAAGGTATTGGAGCGCTTTACATAGCACCGTATTTACATTACACATTCAGGCACGGGGAGATGAAGTGATTTGCCCAGGATCACAGGATGTGGACGCGACCTCGAGGCTCGAACCCTGGTTTCCTGCACCAGAGGCAGCAGCGCAGCCGACGGACCACATCCTCTCCCCTGGGTTCATGGTTAAAGAATAGCTATGCCCGGAAACAGGAACTTTGAAGGACCGTGCTGCTTGTGGCTGAACGCGCTGCAGCATTTGTTGACATCAGGAGAGTAGTCATAGAGCATGAGAGCCCGCAACAAAAAATCATAAATCAAAGCAAATTAGGAGCACACAAAACCGCATACCACACAACATACATCAACACAGACTTCTACACAAGTACCTCAGTCCATCAGAATAGCAATAATGCAACACAAAATAGAGCAGCACCATCATGTGACACATCCCCACAACACAAAAATGTAACCAACGTACACAAATAGGATTGTGCTTCATAAAGCTGTGGAAAAAGTCTTTTTGAGCAAGCCCTGGTTACTTACCACCAAGAGCATGAATTAGTGGCATAAAACATGTTTTGTGGCCAGGTTCATGGAGGGACCAGACCAAATACTGCAGTATCAGGAGTGCTGGTGAGGTTCGCCTGCACAGCATCCCTCTCAGTTCATTGGCAGGGTTATATAGAAGAGAGGATAGTTCATCTGTGTGCCCTTTCTACAGAAACATCCCTAAGGGAAGCCATGGCTAATTAGAAACTATGCAGCTGCTGCACAATTAACTCATTAGAAATGAGTTGTTCATTACAGCCTTTTGCATATTGCCTCTTACTACACTATACTTCTGTCATGAAAATAAAAACGTTTTATTCAGAAGAGTGTACATCATTTAAAAGTGAAGGCAAAGGTCTAATGGTGTTAAACAGCAGGGGAGATGTCATCAATATTTTGTTGCCCTAATCAGATTAAATTCATAAAGGGTAGGACAGCTGATCAGTGGCCCGGTTTAATGGTCCAGCATGAACATTCTTCAGTTGTAGGATACGAAAAAGAATAGTAAATAGTACTATAGGGACAGGTATTTTATATAGCATTGTTATTCCAAGCACCTTACATAGACCATTTGAGGGATCAGGGGACTATTTTCAAGCCCCTTGCGCCGCTGTTGCGTCACTTCTTTTTGACACACAGGCGGTGCATCTTAGTGCTCTATATTTACAAGGCCACGCAAAGCCGCCCTGCATGACTTTTCATGGCCTTGTATATATGGGCCCCTTTCACACATTATTACCTGTAAAAAGGTGTTGCTGTGGCTGTTCCCATGCCACGCCCATGGATTCTGCCACATTTACGGATTTACAAGGTTTCCTAAACCTGAGAATCCATCAGAATCCTATGCCTTCCAAGGGGAGGCATAAGGAGGCGCAACCCGGAGAAATAATTTTGTTTCTCCTCACTTTTCCTCTTTTTGTGCGTGATGCATTCTGCCGCACACATCGAAAGAGGAAAAAGCCTCTTGTTATTGCTTTTGTGCAGGAAGGGGTCCCTTCAGGCACCATAACTATCATCCCTATGACACAGAGACCCTTGCACCATGGTGCAAGGATGCCTGCATTAGTGCATGGCAACCAACTGTGCACCAGCACCAGGAGAAAGCACAGGGATGCATCATTTTGCTGCGCTGCATCATTTTTTGTTGTAAATAAGACCCTCAGTTTCCTTTCCTTGCACCAATTAACGGGTGAGTTGACCTTGACTTTCATTCAAAACTGGGAAAATCATATTACACAGATGTGAACAGAAAGGGCTCAACTCACAGACGTATTGTACAGGG
The DNA here is from genome assembly GCF_964204655.1 of Triturus cristatus. Taxonomy (NCBI): domain Eukaryota; kingdom Metazoa; phylum Chordata; class Amphibia; order Caudata; family Salamandridae; genus Triturus; species Triturus cristatus. The sequence goes on from NC_140590.1 coordinate 1,799,949,456, forward strand.
TGTACCATGAAAGCACTACACTGAGTAATGGAGCAGTATCCTTATTTATCATGCTCTAGACATGGTGAAACATACATCTATGACGTATTTGGAAGAGTGCATGACAATATCAGAAACCATAAAATGCAAAGACTATCAAAAGTCAAGTTTGTTCTTATGGAACAAGCCATAAGAACAAAGTCATGCCACTTATCCCTAACTTGATCTGTCCTACAGAACTCCCTTTAGTATCTTGTGTCCACTGGTTTGTCCATTTTTGGTTTAGTGACTATGAATCACCAAATAGACCCTGCCATTCCTATACACATTGAGGATGCTCACTTTATTCAGAGAGCTATGATGCTAGAGCAACATTTCTTGTTCTACATGGATGCCTAGTGCCCTTTGTCTACAGTTCAAGGGCATTCAGCATTAATCACCTGCTATGTCTGAAGTGGGAGCAGGGATAGACACTGGTAAGTCACATAATTTCTTGCAATTGCCATGCACACTATCAACATATGACCGTGAAGCGAACCCCCCCACCACCTCTACCAGCGACAGAGGTGCGTGAGTTATTATTATGGCCTCTTCTATCAGCAACTCAGAAAAAGCTCCCATAATGTGCATTGATGGCATGATGGGGAAATGAAAGAACGGAAGGTTGAAAGAAATGAAATGATATATGAGTGAAAGGATGGGTGGGTGAAAGGGTGCATGGGGGGTAAAGGGATGGATGGGCAAAAGGATGGTTTAACCCCTTCAGCGCTGCGCGGATTTCCGTGCGGTGCTGAAGGTTCTGAGCGCGGGCGGGGCCATGACGGAGCGGTTCCGTCATGCGCACAGCGCAACCGACGCTCATGACGGAACCGCTCCGTCATGAGCGTCGAAGGGATTAAAGAAAGGTTGCCTATTGAATGAGTGCATAATGGATTGGAAATATTGGTGAAAGACTGGATGGGAGAAACCCAATCTTATCCCTAATCATTATGGATGAATTTGAATGAAAGGTTGAATGAATATTTAGATGAAGAGACAAAGCAGCTCTTCTCATGAGTAGCATGTTGCTCACCAACTTTGCTTACTTGGTTTATGTAGGGTTATCATTCAAAGTGAAGGTTCTAAGTTGAGGGTATTTTTTATTCTTTGTTCTACTCCCTTTACTCACTGTATTTGATAAGTGAGCCAGATGTATCCCACCCATCATTCATCATCCAACCTCCCTGCCCATGGCATTTTTGCCAACTATAACCAAAGGGCAGTATGTGTCAATTAGTGACTGGAGTGTTGGTTGTGCAATGTTTATGGTGCATGTACATGTTTTCAATGCATTGCAAACCAAACACACAAGGTGTGTTGTTTCCCTTTACCTCACAGTAACCTCTTATTCATTTGCTACTATTTTTCCTAAGTTATTCAGTCCCAGCCTACCAAATTAGAAAATCCATACTTTGCAGGTGAGCTACAACTGTAGGAATAATCCGAATGATTAATTGATTATCCATTATAGAAAACTAAATGGCAATAGAACAACTGAGTTTGTGGGTTCTATATTTATCAAATATATATCAAAGTAAGTTCTGTCTAATGTGGAGCTATTAGTATTATTTGTGAAATCCTTAAATTATAAAAAATGGACTCAAAGTATGGAGTGGACAAGATAAGGTTAGGGGTTTACGGTTACGCAACACAAGGCCTGATTGATGAATTTAAGGACTGATGTTATTCATTCTGTAACTAAATATCGATCATTTTTAATGTACAGGTCGGTAATGGGCTGGTGTGGGCTATTGCTCAGAAGATCCTGCAGTCAGTGAGTTGCTTTCACCACATCTGCCCCACCAAGTATGTGATCCTTTGATGGTATAAATTAAGCCATACCTCTCTGAATCACACAGCCCGGGGGAAGGGAGTTAGGGGTTTGATCAATGGATGGGAAAGTGGATTTGGGGAAGGGTTTGACAAAGACAAACATTACAGTACAAGGACAACATTCATCTATGGAATGAGCAGCAGCAAATCGTTTGAAAATCAATCTATTATTAAAAGAAAACAAAGGAATAAGTATGACAGATTACAGATAAATGCATTGCAAACAGTCCTTCTTCCCCCGAGACCCAAGTAATCAGATATATAAATGTCTGTCTTGTAGGTTGGGGAGCGAACCCACCCATCCAGTTCACTTAATATGATTGTTAAAAGAAAAATTGTATTGTATTGCAAAATTAATAAGTGCATCTGTATTGTTCTCGGAAATGTCCACTCTTTGGTGCCTGTCTGGACTGGTCCTGTAGGTAAGCAGGAGTGTTGTTTAGCTCAGCTAGGTTTCCCCTTTCATTCATCAAGGAGACTAGAAGGCCTGAGGATTTTAAAAGAGAAGCTGTATTTTATAGTCAAGGAGAAGGACAGAAGGAAGGTAAGCTTCATGAGGAGTAATTAAAGAAGACTCAGAGACAGAGCAAACAAAACAAGAGGGAGACTCAGAGATTTACTTTTGCCACCAATCCAACACACACACACACACAGCAGCATTTCACAAAAGGACCTCTCTCTATTCCACATAGCTGAGCACTAGACCTCAGGCTCTTGGTATACCTTTGAACTGAAGTCGATTCTCAATAACTTCTTGCTTCTAGCTGTTGGCGAGGTAGTCCCCCAGCTCCATCTCTGAGTTCTTCCATGATCCTCCTCCTGACTCTGATTAATTCCATCCCAGACCAGTGATCATTTTGATGACCTGAGCAAGATAGACGTGTAGGGCACTGCTGTTGAATAACAAGTAGAACACCAGAATTGCAGTATTTTGCATAGGTTTTTGTTTGTTAATTAAAGTGAATGTTCTGTTCTCTGAAGAACCAGCAAAAAGGAGCGGACCTTTATATTAAATTTGGCTAAGTATGAAAGGGCCAATCGCCTCAAGGGAAAATAATTATTACCCACCACTCAAGCCACAAACATTGCAAATCAATAATCATCTCATGAAATGCCCTGTATTACAGTTCAACACACCCTCCCTCACTGTCAGCCTCCATATCAATCATCACTCACAGTCACTCAATAATCATGGTGGTAGGTACACTATCTCCCTTTTAATGCCTGTGATAGATTGGAATCTGGCAGCCTTGTATATCAAACAATTGTCTGTGGCAACCATCCTAAATGATGACAAAAATATAAAGATCATAGGAGTGGACTATACAGGTTAATTAATGTTTTCTAAGTATGTTTTTGAAAGATAATCACCTCCAGGGAAAAAAAAATGGTCGCCCATCACTCAGGCCCCAAACTTTGCAAATCAATCAACTCAGGCAAGTTCCCATATTACAGTTCAACACCCTCCCTTACTGTCTGCCACCAGATGAATCATCATTCATCATCATTACTCAAGTAATCAGTCACTCACCGTTGCTATAGTTGAAATTACCTCTTTCAATCCAAGCACGGGTGGTTTTGGTATTAGTCATTCAATCATCTTTGATGCAGACAAACACATTGGAATATTGTATTGACAGGGAGGCATAATAAATTATCTTCTGAGGCAGACCTTCTAGTGTTAAGTGATACAAAAAGGGATAGGCAATAGGCATGAGAGGGGGGCAGGCATTGTCCCAAATGTCATGAAGGAACTGTGTAGGCTTCGTCAAAGCACACTGTTCCAACCGCAATCTGTCAATATATGTGACTAATAAAAAAGGTGTGGCAGCATAAATTTGACACAAAAATAACAAAGTTTCTCCAGCTGTTGTTTTTTTTAGAAGAAAGAATTAAGATCAGTGAGAAAAAATTAAAATGTTCTATAGGGGCACAGACATGCATAGTCCGCCAAGTAGCGTTTGTCCTCAAACTCAGGTGGTTCACCCAGAAGTTGGTCATCCAACACATTGGATTAAATTTCAGACCAATCACTCTCCTCATCCTCCTCCTGTGCTGCTGTTTCAGAAAGAGTATAATTTTGTGGTGTAAAATTATGGTTAATTTGGATCATAGTCAAGCTCCCCAATTTTTTGGGCAAGAGACACATTCAGCACACACACTGGTGACAAGACAAGCCAGCTTGCTGAAACGTGTTCATCGCTGCAACTTCCAGTAACAATACATCAATTAATTTTGATCCACATAGACTTCTTTTGGATCATCCAGATACTCCAGGAACATCCTGTGGATGGTCATTGGTGCTGCCACCTGCTGAGCCTGTTTTGCCATAGCATCTGCACTGGACTTAGGTCCTGCCAATTGGAAACAATACATTGCAGGGGTTGGGTCCAGTCCTTCTAATGCTGCTGTTACAGAGTTCTGGTTGATGGTGTTGTTGGATGCTTTGAGACAAGACTCTCTGGAAGTTAAAGGCAGTACTGCAGAACTGCTTGATTGGACTTGTAGTTCCATTCGTTCTTCTTCAAAGTCTCCAGCTTGCGCTACAATCCATCTCTTGTAATTTAAAACACTTGTTTCAGAATTAAAATGAAAGCGGGCAGAAGCTTTTTTGTACTGTGGATCAAGTATTGTGGCACAGATGTACTCTTTGGACTCAATGATGTCATGTTGCAGCCTGTTTTACAAGCCAAGCAAAGGATTAAGGTCTCAATCAATGCATGCTCTTCTGTGTTTTCATTCAAGGGTGGACCTTTCAGACACCATCTTTACTTGGTCCTGTAGGAGATGCAAAAATGGGATAGCTTGTCCCATCATACTGTCATCCTTGCTAACTTCCTGTGTGAAAACCTCAAAAGGGAGTTGCATCTGTGTCAGGCATTTGACTTGGCCCCAACTTTCCCAACTGCATCACCTCCTCTTTGAATGACATAGTCATTGATCTGTTTGTACTGCTCAAACTGACGTTGCAACATGTAAAAGGTTGAGTTCCAACATGTTGGCACCTCCTGTATCAGGGCTTTAACTGGTGCTCTATTATTACGCTGAATAATCTGCAACTGCTCCTGGGCTTTAAAATAATGGCTTAAATGAGTGCAGATTATTCTGCAGGTGGTCAGTATGCTGCAGACTATGGCTTTCTTTTTGAGGAAGTCTTGCACCACCAGGTTGATGCAAAGGACCGAACACAGGACCCTGAAATAGCCTCCATCCGACATGGCCTTGACTGTTTTACTGCCATTGTCCATGACAAGAAATCCAGTTCTGAAACCTCTGGGGTGCAGCCATTCATACGCCTTCCTGTTTAATTAGATGTTTACAGCTGTGATTTATCAATGGCAAACATGGCCACTGTTGCATGCCGCTAAACACTCCTGAGGGCCAAGACCTGAAGATATATTTTGCTTTTCCCCCTCAAAAGAGATCCAGTGTGCAGTGATGAACATGTAATGATTCATCCAACAACTAGGCCATTTATTTGCTGTCATCAGGTGGTGCTGCAAAGCTTGTCTATTCAACTGCAGCACATCGTGATGGAGAGATGGAACAGCAACTCTGGCAAAATGGGGCCTTCTTGGTAACTTCCATTTTGGGCAGGTGGCTGCCACAAATTCCCACTTCTTCCAGAAAAGAAAAAGGAGGAGCTTCCCATTGCACAAATGTACGGTTGGGTGGTTTTTCTCATAGGGCTCCTCCTGCCTTTCCACATGTCCTTAATAGTAGCCTGGATTTTCTTCCTTTCTTGGGACTCTGACACAGCGTCTTTTGAGAAGTAGATGGCAATGGTAGACTCAATGTGTATTGTGGTGGGGCAGTCGCTGTATGCTGTGGTATCTCCATCTCACTCCAAATCTTTTGCCATTGTGAAGTCGAAGAGGTGGGTGAATCTGCTGGTGCACTGCTGGGGTCAGGGCTACTTTGCATGAAAATGTCACCCTCTTCTTCCACATCATCAACTTCCACCACCGGTTGACTAGTAGCTGATGTCCCTATCTCTCCTCACCACCATGACCACATTCAGCAATTTTTTAATTTTTTTATTGTTTTATTACATTTTTTAAAAGTAGTTGCTATAGCAAATACAGTACATAGGACGATGATTAGGCATTAGCATAGTGTATGACAATGGCAAACATAATGCCAACAATGAAACAACAATGCAGGTTCGCACAAAGAAAGATACAAACAGATCTGTTTGGTTTATAACAGGCTAGCTATCAGCACATCCACCACAGACTTGAGGGCATTTCAGTCAGTAAGTTCAGGGTGGAGTAGCAAATAGGAATGGAGCGGCTGCCGAATGTTCCTTGGTCGGAAGGCCATGGTTAGCAATGTTGCATAAATATCGTCAGTAGTGTCACAGTGCATGAGATCTCTCATCCAGGCCTTAACTGTCGGCAGTGCAGGTCCACTCTAATGTAAGAAGATCTTTCTCTTGGCTAATAGTAGGGCAATACTAGTGAAGCACTGAATCCCAGCCCCCAGAGGATGGACATACTCCAGCAATGCAAGCAGTGGGGAGGGGGTCAACTCTGACTCAACCATCAATGCCAGGTGTCCAAAGATTGCCTCCCAGAATGCAAGGACAGGGGGGCAATTCCATGCCATGTGGATAAAATCAGCATGTGCAGCCACACATCTCAGGCAAGTGTCAGGCCTAGCCGGTCCATCCTTGCAGCAAGGTAACATGGACAGAGACAAGGTGTGTCCTGCTGGTGCGTCGGTTGATTCAGACTTGGGTGTGCAGATGAGAAAGGAGTTCCCACAAGTCTGTAAGTAAGAGTTGGGATGTCTAGTGGATTAAGAACATGAAATTCAGTTGGTAGCACATGCACAACCTGTCTACTGCAAGGTCAGAAAAGTGTCCATTGCTGTTTGTGACAAGATTTGTGCTAAGACTGAAAAACTGAAGGGAGGTGGTATCATAGAGGAGGTTGAGGGCACTAAAAGACATGCGGCTGGTGTAGCCACCAGGAAGGCTAATGGTAGTCTTCACCTCTGTGTGGATTTAAGACATCTCAACAAGTGTGTGATTGTTGATAGATATTCTCTTCCCAACATAACTGAACTGGTTCTCTTGCTGGGTGGTACTACTGTTTTTAGTACCATTGATCTCACTTCAGCGTACCACCAAATCAAATTGAAAGAGTCGTCAAGGAATTTGACATCTTTTGTGACTCCTTTTGGCACCTTCAGATTTGTCAGGCTTACCTTTGGTCTTGTGTCGGCTGCTTCCATTTTTCAAATAGTAATGGAAGGGGTTCTCAAAGACATTCCTGGTGTCTGTGTATACCAGGATGACATCTTGGGCTTTGTTAAAGATGTGGCTGATCATGAGAGATGTTCAACGGAAGTGTTGGGTAGACTTTTCAAAGCTAATCTCACTATAAAAGTGGGGAAATATAAGCTTGGCACAAGGATGGTTGATTACTTAGGTCACACTATATCTGGTGATGGAGTTTTACCTAAAGCAGAGTTGGTTGATACCATTTCCAGAATGGTTTACCCTGCTTCGCATGAGGAGTTAATGAAGTTTCTAGGTATGGTGGAGTTTTATGGGAAATTTCTCAAAAGCTTTGGTGAAATCAGTGTGAACATGAGGTGCCGTTTGAGGAAAGGCGTTACTTTTATTTGGGATGGCGTATGTGAGGAGGAGTTTGTCAACCTCAAAAGGTTTCTGAGTGCTGCCCCTAAACTTAAAAGGTTTGATCCTAAGAAGTAATCTATTGTCACCACTGATGCAAGTCTCAAAGGTCTTGGTGCTGTTTTGTAACAGAAAGGGGAAAATGTCATTAACACCATCATGTTTATTTCCCGTGATTGGGAGAGAGGCTTTAACTGTACGTTGAGCTGTCAAGAAACTAAAGAAATTCTTGTGGGGATCAAGATTCATTGTACTAACAGACCATGAACCTCTCATTGAGGTATTTGCAAAGAAGGGTCTGGATTTTGTTTCCAGCAGAATTACTAAGTGGGTAATTGCGCTACAAGAGTGTGATTTTCATGTGGAATACCTATCAGGTGTAAGAAACACAGTGGCAAATGCCCATTCTATGTTGGTCTCTGTGGAGAATGAGGTGTCTGATGATGTTGACTCTCCTTATGATGAAGCTAACTTTGTGTGCCTGGTTGATTGCAAAACCATGTCTGAAGATATGTGGCGTAATGCACTTTCTTTAGACTGTGTTCTTATGGAAGTTCGGCGTTTGCTGGGGTGTGGTTGGAATTCCAAGAAAATGAGTACGACTGGATGTGAATCCTTTTGGAAAGTTAAGGATGAGTTAAGCGTCAGTAAGGGTTTACTTTTCAGGGGAACTAAGTTAATCCCTCCGGAGAAGCTGAGGGAAGAGCTGGTTGAACTTGCTCATAATGCTCACCTGGGAATATCTAAATGTAAGGAACAGCTACGTTGTTCCTACTGGTGGCCTGGAATTGATAAAATGATAAATTGATAAAATGATTGAGAGGCTTGTTGAAGAATGTTCATTGTGCACACTCGGGTGATAAGACAAAACATACCAGGTTTCAACCAATGGAGGTCAAAAAATCACTAGGGGGTCCCTGGTATGAGATAGCCTTAGATAGTTTGGGACCAATCCATGGTGAAGGGTTGCAAAGATTTGTTATTTTTGTGATTGACATGTTCTCCAGGTGGCCTGAAGTTTGTATTTCTAACTCTACTGAAAGTAAAGATGTAATTAAATTATTGGATGTACTTTTTGGTCGTGAGGGATTCCCACAGGCCATTCTCACATACAATGGAGTACAATTGATCTTTGAAGAAATGAATACGTTTCTGTATGATAGATCTATAGGCCAAAAGAAGTGTTCGCTGCACCATCCAGAGATGAATGAGATGGTGGAAAGACTAAACTGAGTTCTTAAGGAAACAATTGCTTTGGCCAAATCTGATTCTCTTAACTGGAAAGAAGAATTATTGAAGCAGGTCGAAATGTATAGGTTAATTCCTCATTGCAAGACGGGGAAAACACATTTTCCTCTCTTTAGGGGTAGGTTACTGAACACTTTTGTGGAACCTCCCTGGGTCAAGGAATTTGAATGTGAAATTGGTAAAAAACGTAATTATGACAATTGGCGTTTGACAGAGGAGAAGCAACTTGCTCAATGGAAGAATTATTTTGATATTAAATATGCTGTAAAAAAACTCAATGTATGGATTGGGGAGTTAGTCTCTGTAAAGCGTCCAGGTTTGAGTGGGGTCATGAAATTCTATAAACCCATTCTTGTTGTCAAGACCTTTAACAATGTTGTTCGCATGCAGGATCACCATGTTTGGATCTTGAACAGAGTTGTTTTGCACAAAGGTGCTTGTGGTAACACTGAGAATTATTTTGAGTCTGAGGGTGATGTTGCCCCAAGAAAGTCCTGCAGAGTTATAAAAAAAACTAAATGTTTCAATGATTTTGTTCAATTTTCTTGAGGGTCTCTGAGAATCCTTATGTTTCAAGGTTGGGGTTTACCTCAAGGAGATCTTGCAACTTTACAAGTACTTTAAACTGTTTGAATTCTTTTTTCTGTTAACCTGTGTTTTTTCTTGTTTTGTGCTCTTTCGTTTATCAGAGGAGGGAGGTGTATGGTATTTCCCATTACCCTGCTCTATTGGTAATCACAGCTGTGTCCTGAACAGGAGTCACTATGAGGTCATATGCTGTGGGTTCCCATGGTGACGGAATGTGTTCACTTGAAATGTACATGGCAGTTTGAAGAGCTCCTGCTGCTGGATTGCTGGAATCTTCTGTGAATAAAAGTACCTGAACCTTCAACGTCTTTCCTGGCTCTTTGTGCCGCTACACTTTGTCATATCCTATATTGCTACAATAGGCCCTGTGTCTATATTTGAAGTGGAGGAGCTTGTAATTGCTGGAAATGTAGCAGGTTTGCTCACAACAGTATGCCCACATCTTCTCTATCAGAGGATGCCCAAAATCTCCCTCCCAAGCTGCCCTCACCTCCGGGTGGAGCGTCTGGACAGGGCGATACTGTCGGTATATTAGGTGTGTGCTTTCAGGTGACATAAATATTGTAGATAGGGGAAGGAACTCCAGTGGCTCAACTACCAAGTGACGTATTGCTGTGACCTTTTGAGGCTTGCGTCCTGTGTATTAGTAGCCTATGTAGAAAAGATACTTCTTGGCCCTCCGACACCGACTGCACTTGACCGTGATTCGATGGGGACATCGGGTGAGTGTGCGCTGCACCAGAGCTTCAGTGGCCAGGGGTAACCATGAGTTATTGAGTAGTGGCAGGTGCGGGGAATAAAGGCTATCGGCACTCAGGTATCTGGGGAGCCTTTCCCAGGCCCAGAATGTGGTTTGCAATGCATGGATTTCCTTTGGAGTCCTATTAAGGCCCGCATAAGAATGATGGAAAGGGGAGTTGGGTATGCCAGCGAATGTTCAGGGTTCAAATACTGTAATCGAGCATCTGGATGGGACCAGAAGTAGGCATAGTGTGCCTGTGCTACTAGGTAATGTAAGTAGAAATCGGGAACTCCAAAATTGCCCTGCACAAAGAACATTGTAAGTGTGTCTCACCGCACCCAGGCCTGCCACCCGGCCCAGACTAGCAGTGTCAACATGCCCCAGAGAGTAGCAAAGAATGTAACAGTGAGTGAAATGGGAATATTTAAAAATGAATAGCGAAAGCAAGGCAGAACAACCATCTTAAAAATGGCAACCCTACCAGCAATAGATAATGGAAGTGTTATCCAGCGATCAATCTGCGTCGAAAGATAATCTATGGCATGGCCATTGTTGAGGCGAACGACTTTTCATGCTGTACAGTGTAGTAAAATACAGAGGTATCTGGGAGGATTTTTCCACCACTGCAAGGGGAAGTCCAAAGCAAAAGGAGAGGTTGCTTCCATTAAGGGAAAGATTTCAGATTTGTTTCAGTTAATGACGAGACCTGAAAAGCCTCAAAATCGGACATCCTCTCGAATTAGTGGAGAAAGATTTGTAACAGGCTTATGTACATGCAAGAGAATTTGGTCAGCATGTAGAGAGGCCAGGAGGCGTCCCTGATGGGATCTAAGTCCCCACTGGAGATGGTGCTCCTGCAGATGCCGCACCAGGGTGTCTATCACAATGATAAATAGGAGGGGCGATAGTGGACATCCATGCATAGTGTCCCGTGACAGGGGGAACGGGTCCATGAGTTCTCCATTAACAAGGAGCTGCACCACTGGCTTAGTGTAGAGGAGACGGACTACAGCACAGAAGTTATGAGGGAGCCCAACTGTTGCTTACAATAAAGACCACTCCAGAGAATCAAATGCCTTTTTAGCGCCCAGCAATGTGGCAGCCACAGAATGGTCAGAGTTAATTTGGTTAATGAACGCAAATATCATGCGCAAGTTGACCGATGTCTATCAATTTGGAATTAACCCCATTTGATCAACTATTAAGGATATTCGCGTCGCAAGCACTTTTGCCAGTATCTTTTAGTCTTGATTTAACATAGATAGGGGCCTAAAGAAAGCACACCTATCAGACGATTTGCCCAGTTTAAGCAGAAAGGATACTATAGCTTCACGCATTGTGGGAGGGAGCACCCCTGAGTCCAGCACCTGTGCGCAAGCCTCCAGGAGGTGTGGAGCTAGTATGGTCCTGTATGTTTTGTAAAATAATACCGTAAGGCTGTCCGTGAAAGGGGTATGGGACCCATCCAGGTCGTGTACAGCCTGGGATATCTCATCGGCGCTAATAGGCGAGGTCAGGAACTGTTGCTGGCGCCCTTCGATCCAAACTATTGCCACCTCTGCCAAATAGTCAGAAAGGGCAGTGTCAATTGATGGGGAGCATGTAGTGTATAGATGAGTGTAGTAGGGCAGAAAGGTAGAGAGGATGTCCGCTCCTTGAGTGAAGTGGGTGCAGTTTTCTAATTGCAGTTGAGTGATATTCATGGCCTGTTGTCGGGGGCTAAGCAGTCTGGCCAAGGTCTGTCCCAGTCTTTCCTCCTCCCCATAAACCTGAGCACGTGCATAATTTCCAAGATAAGCAGTCTCACGAGAAGCAAGCTCCTGAAATTCCTCCAGGAGCTTTGCATGCTAATGCATTGGGGGGGTGAGTCCACGGAGCCCGCCTGAGTGTCAAGATTTTGCAGCACCCTCTCAGTGGCATTGAGATCCCATCGGATAGTGCACAGGACACCAGCCTGTTTCGTTATTCATATGCCCCAAATATAAACTTTGAAGGCTGCCCATAAAGTGGCATACTGAGATACCGAACCCGTGTTGATCTGGAAATATTCTATGATCGCAGCTCGTACTTCACTTTTGAAAACAGTATCAAAAAGAGCCTCAGTTGGAAAGCACCAAGATCTGTAGGGATGCTCTATACTCGGCAGGGTCAATGATATCAGTACAGGCGAGTGGTCTGATAACGTGCAGGGCAGATTGTCTATTGATTGCGCATTAATCAAGAGATCCAGAGTTAGGTACCAGTGTTAGGGATGCTCTATACTCGGCAGGGTCAATGATATCAGTACAGGCGAGTGGTCTGATAACGTGCGGGGCAGATTGTCTATTGATTGCGCATTAATCAAGAGATCCAGAGTTAGGTACCAGTGGTCTATATGAGACCAAGTGGCATATGCTGCTGAATAAAAGGAGAAGCTTGCATCGGTGGGATGCTGATGTTGCCAGGTATCCGCCAACAAATATACCTGTAGCAAGGCCTCAAACTCCTCCACAGAGTTTGGTTTGGAAATTTGACCTCAGCCGGAAGTGTCAGAAGTTGGTTGCAAGGTGAGATTAGAGTCACCTCCCAAAAATAATACAGGTATACCAGAGATGTGTGCGGATATGCTAGTGAAGAATCCTGTTGCATCTAAATTAGGAGCATAGATATTTCTTATGAGCAGGCACTTTGCTCCTAAGCTCCCCACCACCAACAGATATCTCCCATCAAGGTCCCTGATTACAGTATGTGCTATAAAGGGTAATGTTTTGTGGATCAGGATACAAATTCCATGAGAATAGGTACTGTAACAGGCAAATATTCTATTGGAACCCCAAGCAGCTGCGAATCGATTGTCAGAAAGTGGAGTGTAATTGGTTTCCTGCAGCAGTGCTATGCATATTTTGTGCCTGGCTAAATAGGCCAGGACCTGCTTGCCCTTGCGCAGGTTCAACAGATGCCTCACATTCCACGTCATGCATCTCAACTCCAGAGCCCCCCACTTCACCACCCGGTCTAGCTACTGTGGGCACAATAGCGTACATGTAATAACATCTATGTGCATGGAGTTAAGAAGCCAGCCATTGTGGGCTGTTTTGACCTGCAAAATACAAACAAACCATAAAACGTAAAAAAAGGAGGAAAAAACTCCCATCCCACCACCCCCCACTCACATCGGATAACCACCCAGCCTGTATCCGATGAAGCCCAATGTCCCACATTCAACAAAGTAGGAGATCTCCTAGAGGGAAGGCAATGCTAGAGTGGGCCATTTTAAATAACATCGGTCATGCATACATTATCTATAGCTGCAAATGAGAATAGAGATAAAAAGAAAAGGAAAGGTACACAGATGAAGAATATTCCATCTCATCCATTGTGACATGGCGTCAAGTACAAGCATGGTTGGGACTTTCATGGAGGTCTAGAGTTCACTGTGTGAGCAATATACATATTGTTAAGGAGCGAAGAGTTATTTTCCAGGTGGTTGCAACTGTACTTGGTTTGTAATGCTTCCAGAAGTTGAAGGCCTCCGTGGGCATTTAAAAAAGTGGGTTTTTCCATCAACTTGAACTCGAAGGCACGCCAGGTACAGCATGGCATAACGGATGTTTGCGCCTTTCAGAGTTCGCTTAATGTCTTGAAACTTGCACCTGGCCTCCCGAACAACTTGTGTGAAGTCTGGATAAATTGACAGTGACATCCCCTGGAACTGTAGAGTTTCCATATCTCTGGCTTTGCGCAATACTACATCCCGGTCACGATAGTTGAGCATTCGCGCTATGATGAGGCACAGAGGGGCGCCTGGAGCCAATCTGGGGGCTAGCAATCTGTGGGCTCACTCGACTGCAAATGTGGTGGAAAAGCTATCACTTCCGAAGAGCTCCACCAGAAGCCAATCCACATATGTCTCCATGGGGCCTGTATTGGTGGATTCGGCCACTCCAGATAGTCTAAGGGTGTTGCGCCGCAACCTTGCCTTAAAATCTTCTAACTTGGATGCTGCGGTTTTTAGAGTCGCTCAGTACAATCTAGGCACATGGCTATGGCCGTTTGTGCATCTTCCACATCAGAGATGATTTTTCTTTGGCATCAATGCGGGCCCTCTACTGTTTGAAGCGGCCATGCATGTAGCAATTCTAGCAACCAGTAAGTCAAAGTGTGCATCTATGGCCCTGAAACCGGCATGTAACTCCACCATTATGGCCGACGCGCCCTCCACTGGGGGTTGTTCAGAATATGGTAAGTCTGTCCCCCGTGTGGCTTCGTGAACACACTTCCCTGCCTGGGTGTTTTGGCGGTCTCAAAAGAGAGCTGCCACTGTTTAGGGTCACCGCGACCTATTCTGATTCGATGAGGACAGGAAGATGGCAGCTCAGCACGTGGATCACATTTAGCTGGTAGGGCCGGCAGCAAGCAGGCAGAGGGCACAGCAGGTATTTGTTAGCACATTTGTATAGCAAACAGCTGCCCCAGCTAAGGGATGTCCCAGCGCTATTGCTGCAGAACCGCTAAGGCACTAAAGCATGGCTTAACAAAGCATTAATGGCTTTGCGGAATTGGGCATGACTACTGATGCTCCTGATGCCCATGGGGAGAGAGTTCCAAAGCTTCGCGGCTAGGGCGCGGAAAGAGCGCTCTCCTGCTCGGACCTTTCTTGTTTTTGGGACAACTGCCAAGTGTTGATCTCTTAAACGTAGGCACCGAGTGGGAACATAGGATGTAAGGAGATGCATCAAGATGTCTGGGCCTACTGATTTAGGATTCTAAGAGCCAAACAAAGGGTTTTAAACTTGATGTGTTTCGCCACTGGCAACCAGTGCAGTCTATCAATAGCACTGGTTGTAGGACATCTTCTCGGCAGGCCTAGTAATGTCCAAGCAGCTGCATTTTGCTCCCTTTGAAGGCGGAGAATCTCAGCTTTGTTCATCCCCAAATAGAGAGCATTAGTATAATCCAACCTAGAAAGAATACTGGCTTGGACAATGACCTGCTGAGTAGTGGAATCAAAAAAACATTGCAGTGGTTTGAGCCCAGGCACAATACCAAAGCAGGTACTAGCTACCGCTTTGGTTTGGGCCTGAAAGGAGAGGGCAGAATCTACCCAGACTTGAAGATTTTTAACTGTCTGCTTAGGGTCATGTGGACTGCCAAAAGTAGGTGGCCACCATTGCTTGCTCCATAGTGTCACATCCTTCCCAACTAACAAGATCTCTGATTTGCTAGCATTCAATGGGAGGCAGTTGGTTGTCATTCAGTCTGCTATGGCTGTTAGATCCTCTCTAAATTTGAACACGTACCCTGAGAAATCATTGGAGAGTGCCACAACTAACTGCGTGTCATCTGCGTATAACACCAGGGTTAGTCCTCTGCTCCTCGCCATTGCAGCCAGAGGTTGGATATAAACGTTAATTAAGGTGGGGCTAAGAGCCGAGCCTTGGGGGACCCTTTGCTGGATGGCATGTATGTTGGAACTAAAATAGGGCGCTGATACTTGAAAAGTTCTGTCTCAAAGGAAGGAGGCAAGCCATCCCAAGCCTCGGCCTCCAATACCTGCCTCCCTCATGCACTGCAACAAGATCTTATGTATAGTACGACAATGTGGGCCCCCAGGATGTGGGAAAGGTACTGTCTCTTCACTGGCAACCCAAGAGGACGATAGCGCCTGTGCTGTTTAGCATGCTATTCCATTACTGCACCTTATATATGTAAAAAGTAGTCCGGGCATGGCTTGAAAACCCTGCAACAGCACTCCAATCACAATTGTGAGCACAGCAGTGAAGCACCAGTGCAGGTTGGTAGCTTGCAGTCTCCACTCCAAATCTAGCCTTGTGTGAGAGCTGTGGCAGAAATCTCATCCCCCTAGAGCTCACCGCCAAATCAACTGTGTGCCGGCACCAGTGCCCTCTTGGGACCATCACAGGGAGACTGTAGGCTGAGGTGCTCAGGTTGTTTGAAGTGAACGAGCGTGTAACTCACAGCATGAAGTTGCAGCCAGGAGTATCGAGCCAGAAATCCATGTTGTGAGGCCTTCAGTCCCTGGCCTCGATTTGTATGTGAGCCTCGCTGCATTGCCTCACCCGTGACCCCTGGCATCACGGGCCTCTGAGGGCTGCATCAGGCTACCGCAGCTGTGGGGCTTCTCGCAGGTAGCAGAGCCACTCACAGCCTCTCCGCTGTGCTTTGATCATGCTACAGTGCTTTAGGTGTCCATGGTGGTATTCAAGGGGCTCAAACTCAGCAGCGGGATGGAGCTAGGCAGCTTTTCCAGCGCGGCCGCTCCAAAGCGCTAGGATCAAGCCACCATCTTGGAAGTTGGTCAGGCCATGCCCCGCAGCAATTTTTTAAGGTGCTCCTCCCATTTGATTGTGCGGTGGTTTTTTAATATGGGTCGTCTGGCCTCCATAACCATAATGTGTACCAGGCTTACCTAAATGAACATTCATGTGTCAAATGGTGCATACTGCAATGTGCTCCCCACTCTTTGCTAGCTGTAAATAAATCCCAAACTGGGGAGGAACACTTTTTTTTACTATGCCACTGCCAATGCCTGAAGAAGAACTGAAGGTAGGTGGGCATGTTGTCAATTGCCTCTCTGCTCCTCCTGGGTCATGTGTTAGTGTAGACCTCAGCTGAGGAACTGGTAACAGTGCTACCTGTGCAAGATTGAATAGCAATGTCAGACTACTTCCTGTCAACTCCCACCATGACTACCTTATCATCGTCATCCTCCTCATCATCCTCTTCCATAAGTCTGTCTTTCAGGAACTTTTCTTTTCCTACCCTGTCCTGTTGTGTTCTGGACTCTGCCTGGGTCCACTCCTTGTCCCTCTCATTATCATCTGAGATGGTGCTTGGAGAAGATGGTGCAGTAGTACCCTTCCTTTTCCTTGCTGGTGATCTGAGTCTAAAAGAGGAAGTTCAACATTTTGCTCAGAAGGATGCTCAACCTCTTGTTCTGCTCCAACATCTGGCAAATCAAATGTACTGTTGCTGGCTGCGGCTGCTGTCCACTTTGCTCTGTTTACTGAAACAATTGCGTACTACTCTGCTAAATGGACAAATCCAATACTTAATCACTACTCGTTTGTGTTAATATGATTGCACTGGCTGCCTCACTGACATACATTGTCCTAGGTTTAGGTTTAGGGGGTGGTGCTGCTTATTTTGGAGTGCTGCTTTCAGCTTTCTCACCACAGGTCGGTGCAGCAGGCACAAGTTTGCCAAAAAAGGTTGTAGTCTGCATACAAGTGGTGGAAATCTGAATCTTCTCCTACCCACTGGTCACTTACTTGCCAGCACGTTTGTTTGAGGCCATCTTGAACTGTCAGATGGCAGTGGTACTTAGCTTCACAAGCGGAAGAGATGCCCGTGTTATGTAGTCAGTCACACATCAAGTAGTGTACAGGCCTTCTGTCTGACAGTACTGTGGGTGATGTATTTTCTCTTGTGCAGCTAAACTCAAATAATCAAGAAAAAATAAGTGAAAGTTGGCCTTGTTGCAGTTTAATTAGTAGTACAAACAAACAATATCGTTTATTGTGGTCTAACTATCCATTTGTAAAACCACACCAACATAAATTTTCATGGTGTACAGTATACTCAAGAAGGATCAGAAAGAGCAACAACATACAGATGTCACTGTTTGCTTTATGTGCATCATGTTCAAAAAATCACAAACAAAAAATTAAAGATAAATGAAATTATCCACAAGAATATTAATTTATTAAACTGCAATCATTCTCAAAAATCCATGCAAACCTATGGCAAAGGGCCGCACTAGCTGGATTCACAAAATGCCTGCCAGCCAGTGCCACATGCTCATCAACAACTAACACTAAACAAGGAAGCATGGCAACAACAAAGAAGACAGGCACGCCTACGGCAAAAGCCCACTGGCTGGATATCCAAATTTGCCACAAGGTTACGACAACAACAAGGCCTGGAAGAAAAACAACAAATACAGGTCTATAGACACTGACTATATAAAATGGCCCCTGGCCATATGGCATGGGAAACAAAAAAACATGCTGTCCAATGGCACACAAAGTCACAAACAGGCCAGACAAAGAGGCATGGTAACACAGATAACATAGCATAAATTCAGCAATGCCAAAACCAGAAATTAACAGGGCTAAAAATGTTCACAACAGCACGCATCCTCAAAAGACATTACCCAACTTATACACTGTTTGCAGGAAAAACAAGACAAGAAGTACCACGAAAGCACATTTTGTATGTTAATATAATGCCATTCATGGCCTAAATAATGTTAAAATTCAACAATTCAACAGACACCACAGAAACAGCTGTTTCAGGCACCTGTGACTAGTACAGGGCCTGCAGGCTGAAAGGCCGATTGGCAGACTAGGCCACATAGTAAATTAAAACAGTATTGCAAATTTGTAATAAACATGGAGAAAATGTTGTAAACTGTGCAACATTTTTCCTTTATAAAAGAAGAAAGATTAAATGCAAAAAAAACGAGGCCCCTACTGAAACTGCAGGCCACAATAAATTTTTAAAATTAAATTAAATTATAAAAAAAAATCTAGGTGCATGCCCGCAATCAAACAAAGAACACCCTTATACACCAGTTGTTCAACCTACTTGTGAAATGTCAAATACAAAGTCCTTAAATCCAATGGTATAGATGCACCAGATAAGGAGATTGATCCTTCCAGATTCAAATCCCAATGAATGTGACCAGGAGAGGGACAAAGCACCGGCATGAGCCTGCTGGACAGAAACAGGAAGCTGCTTGACCGCTCCATTTGCATGCCAGAAGCTGTGCGAGTGAGCCTGAAGCTTGCTAAAGGTGCAAGAAGTTTCATGTTTGCTAGAAAGTGGCTTGAGATTCTTGGCATTTGCGTTGAGACCCAAAACAAAACTCGAGCGTGTGAATGGAAAAAAACCCTCTGCTTCACGCCCAAATGGTGAATTCAGGAACTCAGCATTCCTGCACGCAGTGCTCAAATTCCACAAACTCTGCGAGAGGAGTGGAGTTACTGCCTAGGCCTAATTTTAGGTAAGTCACCCAGAAACATCTGCTCTGCTTCCCTATGGCCTTTGTACAAAACTTTGAACTCAAGCCATGTCCCTTTGATGACATATTTGGGCAATCCATGCTATATTTATGTTTTTTTGGAAATGTTATGTCAGGTATGCCAGAGTCGTTTTCTTTCTACTTTTAAAAAGCACTGTCATAATATCAATCCATGCAGACCCGCTCCTAAATTGTTAGTAATAATAATCAATGAGAAAGTTGTTTTTATGTAAGGTCATTTTTAAAAACAGCTCTACGGGTACGTAGGTCTATGCTATCATTAATTGTTACTGTAGTTATTATTCTGCTCCTGAATATATCCCATTGTTTTCAAAGGTATCTATTTTTTTATGCTATGAATCACACTTTTGCATTGTGTGACACGTTTAATAAACACTGTTTTAGCTGCCACTACAACTTTACCCATTTCTGTGAATATGCAATGGATTGCATATTTTATGTTGTATGTATTGTACAATGCTTTTATGGATGCAAAACAGCCTTTGAATAAAGTCATATAGATTGATTGATTGACATCACTGATGGCATCATCTACAGAACCAATCACACATACATATCCCCATACAACCACTCATACACCCACTCACTCAGCCACATAACCACTCACATACCCATTCACTGACCCATTCTAGTACTCACACAACCACTCATCCATAAAGCCACTCATACACACACTCACTCACTTATATATCCACTCATACAATCATTCAATCACCCAAACAGCTACTCATAAAACAAGTCACTTACCCTTACAGCCATTCACACAGCCACACACTCATCTATACAGCTACTATACTCTCACTTATTTATCTACACAGCCTCTCACATACCTACCCACTCACCCATATAGCCTCTCAACGCAGCCACTCACTCACCCATACAAATACTCACACACTCTCACTTACTAAGGTAGTATGTGAGGTCATAAGCAGTGCATTACGGGGTCGGAGTTATAGTTTGCTTAGCTAACTATAACTGCTGAATTTCATTGGTTTTGTATGAGTGAAACTTGATCCTAACTATAACTTCTGTGTAACCTTTAGTTTTTTGCAGGGAATTTCCAAGGTTTTAAAAAAATTATATTTCCAAACTATAATGTCCCTGTAACCTTTGTTTTTTTATTGAATTTCTAAGGTTTTTAAATACTAATTCCTAACTATAACGTTGCTGTAACCTTTGTTTTCTTCTGTGAATTTCGAAGGAATTTTTTATTTTATTTCCTAACTGTAACCTGTAAACTTTGATAGTGGATGTGTAAATCGCTGTATAGGTTGTTGACTGGGTGTGTGAGTGGCTGTATGGGTCTGTGAGCGAGTGTGTAATTTCTGTGTATTGCCATAAGTAGATGAGTAGTGCCTGGGTGATTGTATGAGTGAAATTGCCAAGGACACACTATGAATACCATGTGTTTTAGACATTGTATAAAACACATATATAGACATATTTTACATAAAGTTTTGGTGTAGCTATTTAGTAAGATACTAATTTAACTTTCCCCTTTGCATTCATTTGTTGAAATACCTACCTCAAAAATGCATGTTCCTCCTTCACATCAACACCCGAACTTTACAATGACATCAGTAGTCACGAATACAAATGACAAAGTGTAAAACAGAAACATAGACATATTTTACACAACGTTGGAGTCGAGCTGCTAAGTTACATTTTGGTTTAACTTTATTTTAACAACACATTTGTAAAAAACAGCAGTTTCTAAAAATTACTTCCAACATCTGAATTAAAGAATAGAACATAACTACCAAACATCCACCAAACTACCCATTGTTACCCAAACTCATGAGGAATCACAAACTGCTGCAAAACTAGTGCAGTGCATAATCTGTGACAAGACCCTCTCTACAGAGAAGAAGAAAAATATTCATGTGGGACAACATCAATGTTATATCATCTTAAAACCATGTACATCAGTGGCACCTGCAACAATTCCTAGCCAGAAAGTCCCTTTGAGGTGCAGACTACTACAACAGATATGGCCCCAGAGTTTTAAATAATGTCAAGTTATTGCATGGACTGTGGTATTATTATTAGTGCTGGTGAGCAGTTTGTTACAGCTTTCTGCAATGCTGCAAAAATCATACATGCATTTTTTCCCCTTTTATTTTTTTTGCACATTTCTCACTACACAGTCCTCCTGTCCCTGTTCCCATTTGCCATTTTTATTACCATAAAACACTTTTTTAAAATCTTTTCAAACACCCCCCCCAAAAAAGTTTGAAGCAAAACAGAAAATCATGTCACTGCGAAATAAAGGGAAATCATTAGATAATACAAATTTCAACTAAACGAATAAGAAGAACGTGCCCATTTATCTATCTTGAATATTCTTTCGGAGGATTTCATAGTGAGCAGATTTCAGCAATGCACAATATGTCACAAGACATTGTCAAGGGGTTAATATACAAAATAATATTGCAGGACTAGATCCGTGCGTTATCTTCTACAAACATACCATAGCAATAGTGTAAAAGGAGAAAGAAGGCAACGCAAGGCTAAAGGACCCTTAACTTCAATAGCAGCTACAACAACACCGTGCAGAGAGTCCCTTTGGAGGTCCATCTCATCTTCAAGATTTGACACCACAGTTTTCATGGATGGCATAATACTGCATGGATTGTGGAGTTGAATTAAGTTCTATAAAGCAGTCTATGACAACCCTTCGCAATGCTACAAAGAATCATAAATGTTGATTTTTTTAATTTTTGTT
Organism: Triturus cristatus; assembly: GCF_964204655.1. NCBI lineage: Eukaryota > Metazoa > Chordata > Amphibia > Caudata > Salamandridae > Triturus > Triturus cristatus. The sequence continues at coordinate 1,799,971,300 of NC_140590.1, forward strand.
CCTTCATAGTTTTTCTACATTAGCAGGCATTTTATTATCATACACAATTGGTATCTAATATCTATGTGTTGTTCATATTATTATTTTCTAATTTATTGTAACACTACTTACATATAACTGGCCATGTGGAGAAGTTAAAAAATTCCTCTACAAATAAATACACAGCTATTTTTTGCCAGCTATAATTATTTACGTTTTCACATTTTAAATGCAAGACAACAGTCTGTGTTTGAATCTTTTAGTGAGTGTGTCAACAACATGTACAAACATAATCTGTTTTTTGGGACCACACTGTGTTGAATTTTGTAATCTTCTTCTCAAAACTATCAACTGTAATATATGTGTCCTGTTCTGCAACTTCTCCTCTTAACAACTCTTTATTTTTACTAGAATCCTGCCAAGGATCGAAGAAACAAAACTGCACATCGTCAAAAATCTTTTCTATATCAGTTTTCCCATAGTGCAGCCTCCTAACTAAAGTTTGCATTGTTTAGTCATGTACAGCTAACATCCTGAAATGATAAAAGGAGCTTTGTCACACTTTGCACGATGCACAAGGTAGTGAGTGTCCCTGCAAATGTGTATGTTTCTAATCTTGCAAGGATCCAATCCTTGTAAAGTACTTATTATTTTTTGTTTAAACTTTGCCTTGGTAGGATATGTAGAAATGTTCGTAATATATTAATGGATTGATGTGAAATACTACTATAATTTCATTTCTATACAGGCGCCCGATTCCACCTTCCTAGTACCTGTTCTCCAACAACTCGTAGGTACCATCTCCTCTCACTATAGGACTGACATTCTTCATTTGATAACATCGTCCTCTGAAATCAATAGCATAAACTGATCTATTATCCTAGAGATATCTTTCTTTGTTAAAGAAAGACTCTGTACTAGAAGTATGTATGCATTCTCCACTATAAACTGTACAAAAGTTACTTCTATTCACTAATCATTGGGGGGTTTGTCTCCCATGCACAACAGAATTTTGTCTTCATTCTATTTAAATCAAAATAAAGAGCTTTACCTTCGAAGCAAAGGCCTTATGAACTACTCTCTCAACTTGTTCTTTTTCCTTCAGTGCATGTCTCCTTCTTCTATACTTCTTCATATATCTATTTATAACTAATCTACTACAAAACATTCTAGCTCTGATTTCATTAAACTGCTTCTGTCTCCTGGTTAAGGTGGCCACCTTTGTTACGTTATTTCCTGTTCTTGTTATATAGATTTGTTCCATTCTTAATCTTTCTCATAGTTTGAATTTTATTTTCATTATTTAATCATCTTTGGAAATGTTCACACCTATTTTTAAGTAAAGACTTTGTCCTCTTACCGCATGCTTTTTTTTGGTCACCACTTTTTCTTCATTTTACCCCTTATGAGTCTCAGTTCTGCATAGATATTGTACTTGCTTCTGCTCTTTTTTCGTCCAAGCTTTTGTGGGCATTCTGTCTGTAATTATGCAGCTATTGCTCTATAAAAAAACTATATTAGAATGTTTTTTCTAGCCAATGTACCAACTACTTTACTACTGGCTTACACATAATACAAAAGCAGTTTTTTTTGTTTGGTTGCAGTTTAAATCTACAAATGAACTTACCGACATAACTACAACCACTAACTTCAATGTAATAATACCAAAACAGAACAAAAAATGGTAATTTATTAGTTATCATTTAATATTATAGCACCCTCTCCTACAACACAGCAGCACCACTTCTCTGTTCTCACTTATACATGCTTATCCCTTATGTACTCAATTAAAAAAAAAACGTCAACCAAAGTGTAAAAGTACATACAGTGTCTCAATACTGTAAATCTAAAAACACAACATAAGAACTATTTATGTGCCTCTCTACCACTGTGTCACTGGCACATTTAGCATGTCAATACTTTTCTACTAAGATGTGTGAGATTACATTTTTGAGAAACACTGCATATAAAGATTTGCATATTAATCTGTATCACAGCATATACCTCAATTATTCTACCAAGTACATGCAAACAGTGTATGACAGTATACATATATAATTCACCCATGGTTCTAAAAGAGTACATTTTCCTCACTAAAACTGCTAAATACACGTGTTTCTGGTTGGTTGCAACTATACTCCCTGGATAATTGGATGAGTGCATAGATATTGCCTAGGTGACTCCCTCAGAATGTAAGTAGTGCCTGCATGATTCCCTGAGTACATAGGATCTACATTGGTGGTTCCACATCTCCATAGTTTGTGCCTCTGTATTCCTATGACTCTATCGCTACTATCTGGGTGATTGGATGAACACATGTATGTTGCCTGCGTGGCTTTATGAGTACATAATTAGTGCCTGTGTGATTGGAAGAGTGCATGTGTTATGTGTGGGTGATTGACTAAATCTATATATAACACTTGATATATAATTGCATACATGACTCTCTAAGAGCATACATTTCTCTGCTACTCATAGTGCACTTGCATCAGTAAATTTCTAAAACTGAAAATAACAATTCTCACTTTTCCAAAGAAAAGTTACACACCAATTAAAGCTTGCACAGGAAATCTCAAGAGGAATGCTGCACTATTAACCCTTCTCAATTTTGAACATAGCATGTTTAAAAAAAATACACCACCCTCACCATATGCATGACATTTTCAACAGCCTTAAAAACATATAGATCACCATGTAAACATATATCTGAATTCATAATAAATATTCACCTTCAGGCCATCTTTCCAAAAATATATAGTTCTCTGCATCTTTAAGTAAACTGAAAAGTCTCATTGAACATATAACTATCTGCAACCACAAAAACCATATCTCACCATCTAAGTCTATACAAACCGGTCATATAAGCTAAAAACCACATTGACAAATAATTCCCAATAACTAACTAACAAGTATTACTATTTTATTATTCATATACAGAAGCAGCACATGTTATTATCTTTTATTTCTTACTACACTACTTCTGTTTAATAATGTGACTAAAACTACCACAAATCCCAGAGTGCAAACACTACAGATGTATCTATTTTGCACATAAACTGAGATGCTCGAGACTCTGCTGCATCACTTCCAGAGAGTTCACCTGACACGCTCACATGTCAACACGCCGAGACACTTCTCCCAGCCTATCCAAGCGGAGCTGCGGTGCTCTCCCCCGAACTCCCCCGGGCTACAGATGGAGGCAGCTGGCAGCAAGTGGCAGCGAGCGGAGACGGAGGCGGTCACAGGACGAGCGCAGGTCTTAGACTCGGACAGGGACCTTGAGGGAGAGGTGGCGGCAGAGTTATAAGCAAGGGTGCAGGTCCATTAGCCTAGTGGTTACGAGCGTAACCCGCTACCTCCCTCCCACCCACCTACCATGTTCCCTGTTTCCCACCCTGCACTCTAGTGGATGCTTCTGCTGGGAGGTCGGGAGCAGAGCGCAGTGGCTTGGGTTCTGCGGGGGTGGCGCTGGGGAGGCACCAGTATTGCACCGGTCTGGTTTGAGGCACCCAGAGCAATGTTGGGGGGCCTACAGCAGCAGTCTGTTTTGGTGAGAGCTCTGGGAGAACACAGGAGTGATCACAGGAGTTGCCAACTGCCACACAGAGAGTTTTAGAGGAGAGAGGGGCAACGTTAGCCCAACAACCTGCAACAATTGTCAAATTTGAAGCTCCCCTTGAAGCTGCTCCTTAGTCTAAGAGATTATAAGAGGAGATTAAGATTTCCTTTGAAAGACTTACCCATACCTTGTTTGCATCAAAAAGAAAACATATAGCATTGGTTCCACAGGCAGAAGCATAAAACATATAACACAACTTGGATTGTTGGAATGTGGGACTTCTGCCCGCCCTTTCTTTCATCTCATTTTACTTTAATCTGCCATAACTCTTGGACCCAGGAGGCAGGAGGAATGGAGTGTAGGCAGTAAGTAAACCCACGGGCTGTTGTCACCTGCAGAAGAGCCTGGCACCTGGTGTGGCTTGTGGGTTGCTTAACAGCGCTGTCATACTTGCTTGGCTTTCTCTTCCTTCGCTTTCGGAAAGGGAGCAGGTGTAGCGGAGCTGCCAAAGGTAAACCAAAACCTCCTAGCGTCCTCAAGTGATCTACCTGTGATCTACCTGTTGGCAATACATTAAGGAAGTTACTGGATGTGGCATCCAGAAAGACTTTAGCCTTACGCCTCTTATCAACTAGGGGTGCAAGAGTAAGTGGCAGTAAGGAAGTAATAACGGAGTTAAGAAAACTTAAATAAAAAAGGAAAGGAAACCAGCTAATAAATAATATGAGGTTGGGAAGAACCAATAAGCAGGTGACGGAAAAAACAGGAAAAAAGCTATAAAGAAAATCAAGAAGGTATTGGAATGATCGGGAAAAAGCTGACAAGCATCAACAAGTACACTCATTTCACCAATATGTTCACTTTTTGGCAAAGGTTCACCTAGTAAAAAATGCATGTTCCTAAAGGATTTCACTGCAGCAATTTATTCAGAGACAGGTGAAACAGTGGGTTTACCAAATCCATTGACCCCACAAAAGACAGTAGCATCCAAACTTCAGGATTCCAACATGAAAACTACACAGAAATGGAAAAGGATCTGTCAACCAGCAAGCGGATAACATTTCAAGCACAAATACATGTCCCCGACTGCTCGCACTCCACCCCAATATTTTTATTAACAGAGGGATCTTCTAGTGCCTTGCAAAAACATAAGGAAAACAAATGTGATGTCTCAAATATTACTCATGCCCTAAAGGAAGATCATAACGAATCATGGCTTAATTCATTATCTTTTACAGATAATATTGATCTCCTTCAAGCTTTGGAGGCAAAAATCATAAATCTATCAGAAAAGCAGATAGAAGACTCAAAGAGCATTGTAACACATGAACACAATCAGCCGATAACAGAAATATCTGGTACGCTGGAGCATCTTGCCCAAGTGGGTTCGGGGAAAGAGAGCAAGCAAGAGGAAAGTGATTATAAAGAAATTAAGGCATTAACTGAGTTGCTTTCTAGTGCAAAGCAAACAAGCAAAATAGTAACATAAACAAAGGAAGAAATAAATGAGAACGAAATACCAACACAAGAATTCCTGAAGAACGGCCTCATAAAAAGGGGAGAAAACAAAATAGAGGACTACACAGCTGTGTCTGCCTCGCTATTAAAAGTGCTAGAAACAACAATAATCACTTTTAATATGCAGTCGGACGAATTAGATATTCAGATTGATTTAATGAATATAATAGCCACTTATATTTCTGGAATAAATTCTAAATTGGAAAATCTTACAGATCTAATAAGTGCTAAAAAAGTTTGAAGACAGTGGGTTCCAGAGAGTGTGCATGTGGCCCAATAATCAACAAATTGAGCACAGTACTGGCAATTTTACAAAGTATCTTAATATCAAGACAAACTAATGACCTGGGGCAGCCATAACATTTAATCCACAGAGATGAAGCAATCAAAGATACTCAGCGAATTTCAATCTATGAGCAATCCAAACCAAGGGAAGCAAATGAAGCATTCAAGTAAGCCTGGGCAAAGCACTACGCTACGCTCGCGTAGTTTGCGAAGTTCGCGCTACTTCACACTACGCGATCTGCACGTAGCACAGTGCGAACACGCGTAGCGTAGTGTTGCGTAGTGCTGCGGTCATTTTTTGCTTGCTCGCGGTCCTCAACGTCAAGTTGGCGACCGCGAGCAAGCAAAATGACATCCCAGCGAGACTTTTTCCATGTTCGCGATCAGCAACTGCAAGTTGGCGATCGCGAGCATGGAAAATAAACCTCCCGGCGAGATTCCCAACGCAAGGAGGTCAGGTTTCTCATTGCGAGTGGTCGGGTATGCTCGCGAGCGCTCGCGATGAGAAACTACCAGTTCGCGTTGAGAAAGCTGAAGCTCGAGTAAAAATCTACTCGAGCAGCAGAAAACTACAGCTCGCACTGTGCAAGATGCCATTTTCAATGATTGCACAGTGCCGGTTGCTTGTCCGCACTGTGCAATCATTGAAAACGACATCTGGCACAGTGCGAACAAGGTACTACGCAGTTCGCGAAGTGCTACGCGTAGCTCGCGTAGTGCGAACTTCACTTTGCATAGCTTCGCGAAGTGCTTCATCACGAACTACGCCCAGGCCTACATTGAAGCCCCCAGAGGAGGACCTAGAAGTTGAGAACTATAATACAAAACAATTTAAATAACAAAAGGCATTGATAATTGTTCAAGATGTTTCAAAGTCATGTAAACCAACGAAGAGACAAGAAAAACGGGCAAGGAAATGAGGAAGAGCAATGACGGTGGAAAAAAGATTGTTCCATATCTTTGATAAAAAACAATTAGTTCAAATAAATAAATCTATAAACCATGTAAGGGAAGATAGGAATGACATAACTAATGAACCACTCCCGAAGTGGAATTCAACAAGACATAGTACAAGTTCAAAGGAGTCAATGATTTCAAGCCAACCAATCAGGAAACATTAAGTACAAAAACTATAATAACCAAAAGGAAGAAACGAACACAGCAAATAAAGAATACAGATATCCTACGCAAACGTGAGACGCAATTGTAAAAAAAAGCAGAATCACAAGACACTATAGTGACAGGACCGGCAATACAACAAAAGCTAAGTCCGGAATTAAACATCTCTAAAGGCCGAACTCCATCAAATAATAAGGACCGGCCAGAACATACTAATGGCTCACGTACTTCCCAAGACTTAAGATCTACACAGTCTGTAATAAACAACAATCGTCTGGACCTAAAGGAATCAGACAAAGTTCCCCAAATGGAAGATGCGCTAAAAAAGCAAGTGCAAATAAAAGTCAATATATGAAACACAAATGAAGTAGGGGCAAACTCTAGAATGGTGATGACAGCACCTCAACCCACGCTAATTAATATGTCATCAGATATTGAGACAAATCAAGAAGATATTTGGAGCAAGCAGATTATCCTAAGGCCCAAATGCACCTCACAAGGACAGCAAGATATCCTCAATAGAGGAAATATAATGCAATTATTGGCTGAAATTCCGGCTCTAAAAACTTGTCTCAATGTGACTTACTGTCCATCAAATTTATTCCTCATGAAGAAAAGAAACAGAGGGAAAGAATACTTGCGACATGGAGAAATGAGGAAACAGTGGAAGCTATTATGAATGCCGGACAACAATTCGAAGCATGGGTATCTTATTGGAAAAACCCCTAAGACCTTGTTACCCATCACCGCTAATGAAGCTCTTGAAGAATTGTTCACCAGACACTGAAAAAAGCCAGGTGTTTTCAGTACTACAAAATGCTAGAAGTAAAAAGGGGGTCATCAGTAATGGTAACAATATACAAACACGGGGACAGGGTCCAATGCACTGAGATTGGTTTAGAGGCAACTCTCAATGTTCCGACAAGGGAATGACTTGTCAACCAAGCTAACAGTCCTCATTTCGATTGTTTAAAGCTCCATTTTTTGGAACATAGCAGGGGCTAAAAGTGAAATTCAGGAGGATGTGGCACCAATATACTGGAATAAATACGATATTATTGCATTGCAAGAGACCTGGTTGTTAAATCCGCAGGAAGTATTTAATTATAAACTTCAACATGTCAACGCTGCAAGATTACATCGGCATGGGAGAGCAAAGGGAGGCCTAGCAGTATTCATTTCAATGGCAGTAGCCATAGGTTCGGAGCAACTAAATACAACAACTTCAGACATATAGGTTATCAAATTAGACAATTTGTCAAAACATGATTTAACAGCAATATTATTAAAAAAAATTCTATTTGCGTCCACATGTAGGGAAAAAACAACTACAGTTGGATACACTACTCTCGATAATTACAGAATACAGACTGACAAACCCGTAATGGGAAATTATATTTACAGGTGATTTTAATACCAACCTCATTTACACCCCCGAGGAGGATGTGTTAATAACTGCGCAACATTTTTTCTGGTCTATGCGGGACAAACAACCTCAATGGCAAAACAAAGGAACTCAATTGGTCAAAGAACAGTTATGGCCCTGGAACATCTAGGACTGAGAATAATAAATGGAAGAATGCAAGACAACAGGCCTCCAACTTGGACATATCAAGGCATACATTCTCAGTCAATAATAGACTTTACAATCTTGTCTTTACCTTTACTGAATCAAGTGAGGAAATTCACGATTAATTTTACAACACAAAGTGATCGTTCATATCAGCATCTGGAAATAATTTATAAGTATCAGGGGGCCCCCACAAGGATAGGTAACCTATCTACAACTAATTTTAAGCACATATGATGCTCGGCTGGTAATTTACTAGAGCTAACAAAGTTAGCAAAGGAGGCATTAGAAACCAACATAGTTACACAAAGCAATCAAGTAGAAAACTGGACAACTTTGACTACAAAGTGCATGAAGTTCGCATCCAAACAGGAGCATGTAAAACAGAAAAGAAGCAAGGAGAACGCGAAACTCTCAAACAAAGCACTAACATTACGAAAAGAAATTAGGAAGACGGTCAGAAAGAACAGGATAAACAATGATTTGAGCTCCTGGAATGATATAAAAAATCTTAAAAGAATATATAAAACCAAATTTGGAAGGAACAAAAATCGAACCAGGAGCAGTTCTGGACAAAGCTTCTTTTCCGCGCCAAACAATCGAACAATCAAGCATTTTGGAAAATAATAAATGGAATATCTGGACCCTCTCAAACTATAAACAGCGCATGTGTGACGGAGTCAGACTGGGTAAACTACTTGAGTAGCACCTTTAATAGGTTAGTTTGTGATAATAACAGTTATATTGGCTTGGAATCCTAGTCTCCAGATACATCTAATGAACAGTTTAAAATTACAGATACCCAAATAACGCCGGATTGCCAAATCCAGGTAGCTGATACGATAATGAAAGTAATAAAATCAGGTCAAAAGGATTGGGCCCCGGGGCCTAATGGAATACAGCAGGTCATTTTTTCAAGTGACTACTAATACTGGGCGATCCCATTGTCAGGACTCTTTATGGAGTCAAAATTATTGAATAATCTGCCCATGAGTTGGAAAGGTGCAATAATCAACACAATATTCAAGGGTGAAGGCAGATCAGATCCTGCAAGTTATAGGCTCATAGCTCATATTATGCTTTGTTAATCTTGGAGGACCTAGTAGAATGGTCTACTAAAAATAAGTTGATTCCTATGAACCAAACAGGATATCGTAAGGGGTTCGGTACAACAAATGCTTTGACCATGATTGCAGAAAGGTGTAAACATCTGAATTTAAAATTACAGCTCTGTTTTATTGATTTCAAAGCAGCGCTTGACAGCATAGATCGAGGTCTACTGTAGTGTAAATTGAAGAAAATGGGTCTCCCAGACTTAATATTGGGCGCCATAATTAAATTGTTTACTGGAACTTGGATACGAATAAAATTTGCAGACGGTATGAGAATTTCGAGGGCAATTTACACACAATATGGCTTAAGCAAGGCTGCGTACTAGCACCCATTTATATAATCTTTTTATGGCGTATCTCTCTATAAGACTAAATAAGACAAATTATCATACACCACATTTGGGCCCATTGCCGATAACACATCTGTGTTACGGTGATGATATAGTTTTACTCAGTCTGACACGAGTTGCCCTACAAAGATCATTAAACAAGCTAGTAACATTTGCAAAGGACAATGCCTTTGAAATCAACACAAAGAAAACAAAAAAGATGACTATTGCAAAGCGGGCAGGACGCAAATTCCCTGTCAGGCTGGGAGAAATAATATTGGACATGGATGATCGTTTAAATTTCCTAAAACACAAACAATGTCTGGAAACAAAAGGTAATGGCCTAATATACACATTTTGTGCCCACTCAAAAAATCTGAAGGGTCCATCTTTAGATGCTCGGTTAGACGTAATGGCTGCTAAATTGATGCCGACAGTGGAATATGCAAGCAACTGTTGAACAAGATTCAAGTGAAAGTTTTTAAGTTACCACAGAATGTGTCACCAGCACAGGTGAGACTGGAATTTGCCTTATTCATCAAGGGATTGGGAGAATCTATGGATATGACAAAAGCTGGTACAAAATCTGGTTAAGTCGAGCTAACGACCCACACGATGCCCTGTGGTAGGCGCAGGAAGAAGATCAGCACTCTAGTTATGGCAAGTTTTTTAAATTGCCGTTGGAAGAAACAAAGTCCAAGGATCTCTGGGCACGGTCCCCTCTTTTCCTATTTTTCGTAAGGTGGCAAACAAAATGGTGAAACTACATGTATTAGTAGAGGACAAAAATAAATTTGCAAAGAGGTCTCATGCCTGGGTGGTAATACAGTCTTACACAAAATTAAGACCGGCTGAATATCTGAGCACAACATATTCATACTACCTAAAACGGAAATTCATGGCCACCAGGTTTTGGCTTCTACCAAGCTTAGCCGATCAGCCCAAATGGAGATATATTGAGCCTATATTATGCACACTATGTGGCAAGGAGAAGCAAGCCCTCATTCATCTTATTTGTATATGTCCTTGTTTAAAGTCGACTCTGGCGTGGTTTTTCAAAAAAGCATTTAATGAGAGAAGTATTAGGTCTTGTAGAACTGCAATAATCAAGGGTTTGGACGCAATGGATCCCCATTTAAACTGGAAGATGATGACATTTTTGATACGGTATGAACAGATAATAATGAAAATGGACAACAAATTCACCATGCCATTGATTGTGTAGTGTTTGCAAGTATCAAAAAAAATGTTAAGTCCATCAGCTAAGAACAAATAGGAAGGGGTAGTAGGAACTGCAATATTGACTCCAATAGTGGGACTGAAATAAGTAGCGATGGGAGCCCAGTTTTTTGGTAAATATAGAATTGGACCATGTATTTTGGCTTTAATAGGTTACATAGGTTTTAAAAGGATTTTACATTTTGTTTTAAGTCACAAAGTCAGCAATACTGTATACTTTTGCATTAAATCATTTTTTATTAATTTCTTATGAATTTTTTTGCTGAGGATATAAGTATATTCGATATTGTATGGTTTTTATTAACTGATCACCTTGAAACCATGGAGAGGGGCTCTGTGAGTCAAAAGGGACAGAGCACCTAAATAACTGAGTAGTTAAAAAACATAATTCCCTTTGGAACTATTCAACGTATTCCTTATAGAAATAATAACACTTTTACCCTTATAGCAACCATACAGTTACATACCAAGACAACTATCATAATATAACAATGGAACCACTCTGCTCAAGATATAAAAGTACTTATGCACAAATTTTAATACATCAAATAGAAAATTACATCAGATTATAAAAATACATTAAAAATACAATACACTTTGTATAAAATGAAGACCTCAATGGGAAAAGATTAAAAAACTCCAGACAAACTCAATAAGTACCAAATACACAGCTAGACAAACTCCCCTGGAAAGATCGTTAATTTGAACAGTATTTTGACAGATTCTAGCTGGGTAAAACTTTCCCTGTCATGATGGCCACTGCCACACTACAAATTTAACAGAAATCACTGCGTCGACGCGTTTCGGTGGTCATAGATTAATAAGGCCACCTTCTTCAGGACCATAACTTTCTTTCCTCTTCCACAAATCAATTATTAAACCTAGCATAAAAAATGACAAAGGAAAAAATAAACATTTGTATTAAAAAAGTCATTTTCCTCTCATGATATATACATTTAACTTGTTTAACTACCCCAGTATGATTACATGCATATTTATAAGCAGTAGTTTAGCATTTAAGTGAGACATTTCTATTATCCGTATATGAAAAACTCTTTTTTCCACCATTGTATACATTATTGGTTCACATATTTATAAGTGCTCACACATCTCTTGAGAGAGTTAAAAAAAAAGACTTTATGTTTTCGTTCTCCATTCCTTCAAAACAATCACGCGCTCCCCCCTGTTTAAAAGAAATTTCACCTACACTCACAAGTGCCTCTGCACTCAGTTTGGTGTTGCGCCCACGTATGAGTGGAGACAAATAACGATTTGATTGTTCGTCACTAAAATATATTTAAAAATTCTGGCAGTAGACCCCCAAATTGTTGTTTGATTTCAATGGAGACTTATGGATTATTAAAATATGAAACCATTACCTTTATTTTGTTTTTCTGTCATTTATAAACAAAGACCTGTTTCTTCGGTGGTTCAAACTCTGGTCAGACACCTCCCTGCTCAGATAATCGAAACATTGGTTCAAAAACCACTAATTAACTCATTAAAAAGAACCACTATTAAATTTCATAAGCACGATTGTAAGGTTTTAAAACCGAAGTAATTACAAGGTGAGAAACAGGGAACTATGACAATAGCTATAATTATAAAATGTAAGCCATTTAACTGACATATGAATTAGGAGTACATATATCCCCATTCTATATATATTTTGTTCCTCTAGACTAACCAAGACGTGTTCCGGTTTAGGGTATTTTCCTACAATTTTATCCTATCTGAGGTGAGATTTTAAAACGTTAAAATCGTTGAATAGTTCAAAGGGGAATTTTGTTTTTTAACTACTCTTTTATTAACTGAAACAATAAAGATTTTTCAAGTTTCAAGTATTCTGCACATAATGCTTAGACATTTAAAAACATTGTCATTTTTAAATGCATTACTCATGGTAATTTTCAACAGTACTAACATCTTTAACACATACCCGCTGCCAGATACAGTTCATCTGATAGATTTTTGTTTTGACATCACTGGTGATACTCTTTTTAATCAAACTCCCATATACATCTTCATTCCTAATGTACATTTTTATTAATTAAGAAGTAATATACATACCAGTGAGTTGAGTTTGTAGATTATATTGTTGCATGTCTTTCTGGAGAGTTTTGATACTTTTAAGATTTGTAAAACTTAAGCACAAGAATGGTACATCACTCTCATAAAAAGCAACTATAAAATGGCAACCTCTTCAACTTTCTAGTCTACGTTCATGAGAAAGGCAGCAAATGAAAATCATGTATTTCATTTTAGACTACTGCATCTCCACTTGTGAATGGCTAGCCTCTGTAAACCCTTTCCCTCTGTTTCTAAACGAGGTTCCTGTCCCAGCATGTTTGCAATGTTATTGTGCTCATCGCAGAATAACTGCAAAATGATATTTAGCTTCAGTTTCTTTACATTGAAATACTGAATAACAGTTTATTACATAGTCCTGAGTTGGAAATTAAAGTTTGCAATTACATAAATTGCGTCACAAATCCTCACCTTTTAAAATACTGTTCTGTCTCTTTAAGACCCTTCACCCAATACACTCGTAGCTCAGTGTACCTAGCAACCCAATGGAACCAGTAGGTCATACGTTCACAGCACATTATAGAAGGAACATGCTACTTCCAAATGAGATACAACAGGTGTGGTTTACTTCACAAAATCAAAGGCATATCCATGTCTCTATTACATTTCATTTTTTAAACAGCATTCAATAGTCAGACTTCTTGTTAAGTCATCCAACACACTACCTAATTTATGTTTACTTTCATGCTGACAGCATCCAAATAAGTATATGTATTTTTTAAAGAAAAACACCTCTACATTAACTGCTTTTTATTTTGAAAGCAACCTCATTCCGCTCTAGCCTTCTCCTGGCTGCTAATGCTCTTTCACTTCAAAATGCTTAGAATGTGGATTGGTGACCACAGCTATGTCTATTGGGCTAAAGAGGGTGCATGAAAGAGAGGTATTGACAAGTTCTTGGGTTTGCCAAATGTGAAGATTACTTGGTTTGGCCAGAGAGGGTTAAAGTTTAATCCGTTGCTGGCTTTGGTTAAATCCATTGTGGATTGCCCAGCTCCTCACATCGTGATTGTGCACTGTGGTGACAAAAAACCTAGGGACATTGAATTAGGTAGGGCTGAAAATCCTAATGAAAGATTCCTTGCAGAGCTGATGTTGCTTTTCCCTCACAGTGTCTTGGTATACTCTAATATATCAACAATAATTTCCGCACGGAAAAAGGGTCTAAGGGAACAGTTTATCGACCAACAACAGTTCAAATCCCCTATACCATTGACTTAGAAAAAAACAATGAACTGGTGGTCACAGAGGAAAAACTAGAGTGAGGAAACAGAGACTAGAACGCAAAATCCAACAGTAAGTTAACTAATCCTGAAATTCACAGACAGAGGTGAGTGTATAGAAAACAGGAACAGAGACCATTCAGTTGGATTCCCATCAACTGCCAAGGGAGGCCAGTGTCATCACTTGGTCATCCTTAGGTCTTGTTACTACTCCTCTAAGCCTAGAGGCAAACGTAGTAGCCAAGAATGGAAAGAAGGCAATCAAGTACAAGACAGATAGAGAAATCGACCAAGGTCGGCCATGTGTATTTCAAGTGATGGAAAACAACTTTATGAAAGATTGCAGTGCAAGTGAAACTTAAAAAGGGAGTTGGGAGGGAGAAAAATTCTTTTAATTCGTATCTCTCTGCCAATCCAGTTAAAAAGCGTGTAGCGGCAACTTTCAGCAAATAAGTTGCATTTACAGAAGGGTCAACTAGTTTCAGCCTAAAGGGATTATATTCCCGGCTTTCTTCAGGACCAGATTATAATAGCTACTGTAAGAATAGTGAAAAAAATATATATAAAAAGGTGTGACAAGTTGTCCGACAATACAACCTGATATGGTTAGATCTCTTGTACAAGTAGGGTGTATTTCACTCCTGTAGGAAAACATAGAAAATACAGATATGTAAAGACTGGGTATATAGGCTGCATTAAGTATAAGTATTCCTCACAGAAATCCATTGTCTCTCAATGTACAAGTACCGTCAAGTGTATCCTGCATATGGAGAGCAGAGAACTCACCTGACTTGTGTGAGTGTCTGACCTCACCTCACCCGGTAACCAACTCAGGTAAAGGAGACCCCGCCCTGAAAGCATTAATCATATATGGCATATCAGTCAAAATTCACATGAGTTAACAAAATATATATGCATTTGCTCAATATCTTGTATTGTTAAATTGTTAAAAAGTGCGGTATTTTGCCAAAATCCTAGTCATAAGTTTAGTTGTGTAGGGCCTCAGAAAGGTAGCAACTGTTGGCATGTGGGCTTCGCTCATGTTAGCTCATCTTACATTATTCGACTTGCCTGCGAAATACCCCAGAGTGTTGCATAGTTGATGGGCGAGTCGCCGGGATAGTAGTGTATGGCTCATTTAGCACCCTAATAAGGACTGTATTAGTGTGCAATCAACGAGATGGTAAAGGCGAATGACATGTAGTCACCACTCTCAAGGGGAGATAGATGTTATGACACAAAATTATAACGACAAGCTTAATAGTTATCGTCAATTTGCAAAAGTAGCGATCGAACCATCGTAGTGTTCCAAAGTGAGATTATGCGCTAAAGCTAAGATGGCTGTCGTCAGATTGCAAAAGTAGCAATTCAGCCAGCCTGGTGTTCTTAAGTAGAATAGTGCGCTTCCCCACGTATTTATAATTACGAACATATCAAGGATCATAAGTCGTGCATGGAGGGTTCGAGCAGGCAGATACTCTAGCCGTTATTTAATCTCATGCCGAACTTCGTTTAGCGCGTTTATATGCAAAGCCATGCAAAGAGACCATGCAGTCAGCAGCAGCGCTTACCTCTCTGTCGGTACCTCGGTCCCTCCTAAGTTTTTGGGAGGTGCGAGAAGGCAGCCGGCGAGAGTTTTAAGCGTTAGTATGTCACAAGACACGGCGTGCTACGTGTCTCTTCCGCGCAGAATGATGACGAGGATGGACTACAGAATCACGTCATCAGAGGAGGAAGTAGTAGTTCTCAACAAGTCTCGTGCTGTTGCAACCCAATTAGGTGAACAAAACAAACAAATTAAATGATTCACACTGTATAGATGCATAAAAGTCATCAAAGCAACATAAAAAGGTTTTCTGTTTGTTTTGTATTCAAATACATACGTTATGGGTATATCCAGTCCTTGTATGGCAATGGAAAGAAAGGAGTCTTTCCAAGCTCAGTAACTACAATCCTGTCAGGGTAGTTTAGTGACACATATAATGGAGGAGAGTAATGCCTCCCTCTAACACTGTCTCTTAATTCATATGGTCACGAATCGTTATCAAGGCTTATTACAGGAGGGTCCAGGGAATGGAATCATTCAGACCTTTGGTGTCGCTTTCTAACCTGAAAACCCAACGTTGTTCTTTCACGAATAAGAATCTTGCTTTATCGCTAACGTGGGAAGGTATGAAAGGCTTCTCCAATACAGTCCAGGAGAAGTCGTCTGCCTGGTGATTATGCTCCACAAAATGTATTGTTAGTCTTGTGTTTACCTTCCTGCATCTAAAGGTGCTCTTGTGCTCGAGCATCCTTGTTTTGACCTTACGAGTTGTCATGCCCACGTAATATAAATGGCATGGGCATTGTAGCAAGTAGATTAAGTTCTCACTATTGCAATTCGAAAAGGTCTTCTGGATCCAAGGTTTGGTCATGCCCAAATCTAAAGTTTTAGATTGTTTTGTTTGTGGGCAGATTGCACAATTGCCACAAGGGAAATGTCCCTGGACTGATGGAAGGTTCCATTGGGTGCCTACTCTCCTGGGTTCTTGTTCCCTGATGCGTGTGTGTACTAATTTGTCCCTCAAATTGGGTCCTCGTTTGAAGGCAAATAAAGGCAGGGGATTTTGAGTCTGCAAGTATTTGCTGAAAGTTGCCGCTACACGCTTTTTAACTGGATTGGCAGAGAGATACGAATTAAAAGAATTTTTCTCCCTCCCAACTCCCTTTTTAAGTTTCACTTGCACTGCAATCTTTCATAAAGTTGTTTTCCATCACTTGAAATACACATGGCCGACCTTGGTCGATTTCTCTATCCGTCTTGTACTTGATTGCCTTCTTTCCAATCTTGGCTACTACGTTTGCCTCTAGGCTTAGAGGAGTAGTAAGTAACAAGACCTAAGGATGACCAAGTGATGACACTGGCCTCCCTTGGCAGTTGATGGGAATCCAACTGAATGGTCTCTGTTCCTGTGTTCTATACACTCACCTCTGTCTGTGAATTTCAGGATTAGTTAACTTACTGTTGGATTTTGCGTTCTAGTCTCTGTTTCCTCACTCTAGTTTTTCCTCTGTGACCACCAGTTCATTGTTTTTCCTATACTCTAATATATGCCAAAGACAGAAATGGAAGTGGTTAAATAACTTCTGTCCACAGATTGACAAAACTGTTTCTGCATTCCTCAGAGACCATCGTATGGGCTGTATCTGTAACAGCAATCTGCATTTCCACATGCACAGAATTTATAGAAATGTTGTAATCAGTGATGTCATTTGTGATGTCATCAGTGATGTCACTGACCATTTATGAGTAATGTAATATGTCAGGTCATAAGCATTTCATTGCGGAGCTGCGAGTTGATCAACTACAGCATCACTCCCTCACGCACACAGCTGATGATCTCACTACCCACTATAACACAGCAATGTCAGAAGTTCTTGATCAAGTGGCACCGCCCAAACTAAAACAACTGTGATCAATCCAATCCAAATCTTGATTTAACTCAGATCTCAACAACGAAAAAAGACAACTCAGACAAGCTGAAAGGACGTGGACACAAGACCCTCAACAATCCACTAGCACTGCTTAGGACTACAAGGCTGTCATATAATAAACACATTTTTAGAGAAATAGCCTTTTTCTACTGTAGCCAATTGGACAGTACAAAGAATAGACCCAGGGAGCTGTTTAACATTGTCAAACGTCAAACTACGTTCTCACCCACATGAAATAATCACCACTAACAAACGCTATGAAGACATTGCTGGCTTTTTCACTGACACAGTCGCAAAAATTGAGCAATCCTTCTTACAAGTCGCTTATCTACCATCTGTTCTAACCATCCTCACTAACTCTCCTCCTTCCATGGCAGCTCCACCCCCAGAACTCACTAATGACCAAATGGCACCAAAAGCAACCATAATCACACCCAACTAAAAGACAATGCCAACTTGTCTGACTTCAAACCCATGACAGAAATTGAAGTGTTCAATATTATCGCAAAATTAAAGCCCACTTCAAACACAAAGGATCCCCTCCCATCCACAATTGTAAAAAATCTCAACCACATCATTGCCCTGTACTGGACAAAAGTCATCAAGGAATCTCTCCCTCCAACTAGGACAAATCACACCTATTCTCAAAACCCCCAAGGCTGACCCTAATGATCTCAACAACCTCAGACCTATCTCCAACCTCCCTTTCCTAACCAAACATATGGAAAAATGTGTCTAACAACAACCTAACCTTCATATAGGGGAATTCAACATCCATGACTCCTTCCAATCAGGGTACAGGAAAGGCTCTAGCACTGAAACTGCCATGCCCAATATCACAGTTGACATGCACAGAACCTGTGACAATGGTGACGCATGCCTATTTATCCTACTTGACTTATCAGCGGCTTCTGATACCGCAAATTACCAAATCTTACTTCAATTACTGAAGATCAACACTTGTATCAATGGCACAGTCTTAAAATGGTTTGCATCATACCTACAACACTGTTTTCAACAAATCAAAATCAACTCCTGTCTATCTAAAGCCACATGTGTTACACTTGGTGTGCTCCAGGGCTCAATTCCCTTTTCAACCTCTTCATGGAACCCCTCACAATCATCCTGAAGCAAGCAGGGATCAAAACTCACCTATATGCTGATGACACCCAGCTCTATTACATAATCAATTCACCTAGTAACATCCTACATCTCAACGCCACTCTGAGCAAGATACAGTCTTGGTTCAACACTAAACATTTAAAGCTACGCCCCAGCAAAACAAAAATCATTCTGTTCTCCCCTAAAAGCAACCCCCTACCTATCCACGAATGGCTCAGCGACCTGAATGCATTAAATTGTTCTCTCACTCTGTCCAACTCCGCAAAGCCCCTAGGCTTCATCCTGGACAATAACATGTCAATGAAGGATCACATCAAAAACTCAGCCAAAGGAGCGCTTTACACACTAAAACACCTCAATAAATGTAAACCATTCATTCCCTCTGATGATTTCAAGATGGTTGTCCAATCTCCCGTCCTCTCCAAACTGGACAATGGAAATGCCATGCTCACATGGATGCTGAAAACACACCTCGCCCCCCTTAGATCAGTTCTAAACAGGGCAGCCCAGCTCATGACAGATGTTAAACAGTTTGAACACATCACACCAGTTCTAAAGTTTTCCAATTGGCTTCCCATTGAAGGAAAATGTACTTTCAAGACTTTCAGGATCACACACAAAGCCCCACACCTACATACCCCCAACTGCTTAGACAACAAGCTCACGAAAGCTGGATTAACCAGAACTTTGAGAAGCTCTAACTCACTTCCTCTCACACCTTCCAAACTAAATAGGAAATCAACCAAGACTTGGTCTTTTTCTGGAAATGCACCTAGCATATGGAACTCTCTACCTATAGAACTTACATGCAACCCCTCCTTCTCTTGCTTCAAAAGAGACCTGAAACGCCTCCTCCTCAACAAATACTTTAACACCTAAGCATGCTGAACCTTGTTAATTCTCTCTCTTTACAGGTCTAGACACTGTGTTAAAGTTGGCTGTTTGTTGGTTTTTGCTGTCTACTAGGTCTTTCCTTCCCTTTAAACACACTGTTGTTATTGCCTCATACCGTAATCCACACCCATCGCCTAATGATATTCTTTGTATATTTTTATGTGTTTTTCTAAAATCTATTATGTCTTGCATCATACGGTAAGTGACTTGATTATACTGTGTTCTTCTCGTACATGTAAAGTGGTCTGATGCCCTTTGGTCTACCTAGTGCTATATAAAACCTATTAAAATACATAAATAAATATATATATATATATGTATATATATATATCTCACTGAAAAAACCATAGGTTTCAGACATGTTATAGTTAGGAATTAGCATTTAAAAAACCTTAGAAATTCACAGAAAAAAACATAGGTTTCAGGGCTGTTATAGTTAGCTGGACATTTCATTCGTACAAAATCATTGAAATTCCTCAGTTATAGTTTGTTCTGCTAACTATAACTTGCGCATCCACAATTAAAATTAAATTAAAAAAATGTACAAAATTTAAATTAAATCCACATTTGTAAAGCGCAAACAATCACATGTAAGGGTCTCTAGGCGCTGGGGGCCGTCAGGAAGATTAAGACAGCTAATGCCCAGAGTCACATGGTGCTGGGCTAACCTGCTGTTGGCGCCGGGGATCTAACCGCGATCCCCAGATTCCGGAGTCAGTCACCCTGGCCGCGGCACCACACCTCTTCCCACTTCTGATGATGTCACACATTACATCATTCATGACATGGTCAGTGACATCACTGATGACATCTCAAATGACATCACTGATAACATCACTGATGACATCATCCAGTGAATGTGGTTTGGTTTGTTATTTAAATATGTATTATATATATAGCAATCTGCAGTGAAGAATAAGTGGATATATATATATATATCTGGATGGAGGATTTAGTAGCAGTGTGATTGACTGTTTACTTGACTAACTTATAGTGTCTAACTAAATATATTGGATAGTGACTAAACAGTGTGAATATCTGTATCATTTTGTCAGTTGTTGTGTAAACTGCTGCACTAGTTGGTTACTAGCTACGTGAAAGTCTATATTAGTTATTGATTAGTTAACTGAGAATTTGTATGGGAAAGTGAATGTGTGTGTGGTTTGGTGGGGGGTGTGTGACTTCCCAAAGATGTGTGAATAGTTGATTCAGTAGGTATATGAGGTTAAGACTGGGTGTGGTGATGAGCAAATATATCTCTCAATGGTACATGTCCAAAAAACTAGAAAATTAAAAGGCTGTGTATGTGACAGTTGTTGTATATAAATAAGTATACATAAGACTCAGAGATTGTATGAGTGACTGTATGGATAACACACCAAGTATGAGTATGAATAAATGAAGTGGTGCTTGTATAAGTGTGTAGCTGACTAAATGTAAGTGTGATCCATTGTTTGCATAAGTGAGTGGGATGACTGCATAAGTGAATATGAGGTGTGCTGGTGTGTAATGTCAATATAGGTGTATAAGTATATTTGATAGTGTTCTATTAATCATTGACAGCATGTATGAGTGAATCTATAGGTAAGTGATTAAATGTGTGTGTAGATCTAGAAATTACTGAGTGGGTTTTTAGAAACTTGTATTGGTGGGTCAATGGATTCAAATATGGTACTCTGTATTTTACAGTGAGTGATGAAAGCTTATACTAGTGTATGATGAGGTGTATCTGATTGTCACATGGATGATGTCATCAGTGATGTCATCAGTGATGTCATTTGAGATGTCATCAGTGATGTCATCAGTGATGTCACTGACCATGTCATGAATGATGTAATATGTGACATCATCAGCAGTGGATTATGGGCACGCAAGTTATACTTAGAAGAACTAACTATAACAGGAATTTCAATGGTTTTGTACGAGTGAAATGTCCAGCTAAGTATAGCAGCCCTGAAACCTATGGTTTTTTCTGTGAATTTCTAAGGTTTTTTTTAAATGCTAATTCCTAACTATAACATGTCTGAAACCTATGGTTTTGTCAGTGAATTTCAAAGGTCTTTTAAATGATACTTTTTAAAAGTAATAATAGTTATATGTATTTTTTTGATACTGATGTTCTACAGTTTCTTAACTGTTTATTTTTACATATTTTATTTGTTTCATTACATTATATATTTTTAATATAAATGGAAATAAAAATGTTTTGTAAAATATTGAAACTGAAATTATGTTTATTGTCAGGGTCACTGGATGAGTACTTGGATACTGACTGAATGATTAGAGTACTGCAAGGAGATTGCCTGGGTGAATTTATAAGTGTTTGGTTTTTGGCGCAGTGAATGGATTAGTACATGGTGCTGAGTGGGTCACTAGAGGAGTGCAAGGGGAGTGACAGGGTGTTTGCTGGAGTGTATGGATACTGACTAGGAAATTGAAGATGTGAAAGACAAGTGTGTAGGCCGTTAGAGGACTGCATGCATAGGGAATAGGGATTTGAAGCAGCCCATATGCTAAGGCCTGGCTCGCTGCATGAGTACTTGGATGCTGACTGAATGATTAGGGTACTGCAAGGAGAGTACCTGAGTGAATTTATAAGTGGTTGGGTTTTGGCTCTGTGAATGGATTAGTGCATGATGATGAATGGGTCACTGGAGGAGTGCAAGGGGAGTGGCAGGGTGTTTGCTGGAGTGTATAGATACTGACTGGGGAATTGAAGGAGTGAAAGACAAGTTTGTAGGTGATTAGAGGACTGCATGCATAGAGGATAGGGGTTTGAAGCAGTCCATGTGCTAAGGCCTGGGTCTCTGGATGAGTACTTGGGTACTGACTGAATGATTAGAGTACTGCAAGGGGAGTGCCTAGGTGAATTTATAAGTGTTTGGGTTTTCGCGCAGTGAATGGATTAGTACATGATGCTGAATGGATCACTAGAGGAGTGCAAGGGGAATGACATGACAGGGTGTATGCTGGAAGTGTATGAATACTGACTGGGGAATTGAAGGTGTGAAAGACAAGTGTGTAGGTGGTTAGGGGACTGCATGCATAGTGGATAGGCGTTTGAAGCAGTCCATGAGCTAAGGCCTGGCTCAGTGCATGAGTACTTGGGTACTGGCTGAATGATTAGAGTATTGCAAGAAGAGTGCCTGGGTGAATTTATAAGTGGTTGGTTATTGGCCCAGTGAATGGATTAGTACATGGTGCTGAATGGGTCATTCGAGGAGTGCACTGGAGGAGTGCAAGGGGAGTGACAGGGTGTTTGCTGGAGTGTATAGATACTGACTGGGGAATTGAAGGAGTGAAAGACAAGTGTGAAGGTGGTTAGAGGACTGCAGGCATAGTGTATAGGGGTTTGAAGCAGTCCATGTGCTAAGGCCTGGCTCACTGCATGAATACTTTTTCATTGACTGAATGATTAGAGTACTGTAAGGAGAGTGCCTGGGTGAATTTATAAGTGTTTGGGTTTTGGTGCACTGAATGGATTAGTACATGATGCTGAATGGGTCACTAGAGGAGTGCAAGGGGAGTGTCAGGGTGTTTTCTGGAAGTGTATGAATACAGACTGGTGAATTGAAGGTGTGAAAGACAAGTGTGTAGGTGGTTAGAGGACTGCATGCATAGTGGATAGGTGTTTGAAGCAGTCCATGTGCTAAGGCCTGGCTCACTGCATGTGTACTTGGGTACTGACTGAATGATTAGAGTACTGCAAGGAGAGTGCCTGGGTGAATTTATAAGTGGTTGGCTTTTGGCGCAGTGAATCGATTAGTACATGGTGCTGAATGGGTCATTGGAGGAGTGCAAGGGGATTGAAACGGTGTTTGCTGGAGTGTATGTATACTGACTGGGGAAATGAAGGTGTGAAAGACAAGTGTGTAGATGGTTAGAGGACTGCATGCATAGTGGATAGGCGTTTGAAGCAGTCCATGTGCTAAGGCCTGGCTCACTGCATGAGTACTTTGGTACTCACTGAATGATTAGAGTCCTGCAAGGAGAGTGTCTGGGTGAATTTATAAGTGGTTGGGTTTTGGCACAGTGAATGGATTAGTACATGGTGCTGAATGGTTCACTAGAGGGGTGCAAGAGGAGTGACTGGGTGTTTGCTGGAAGTTTATGGATACTGACTGGTTAATTGAAGGTGTGAAAGACAAGTGTGTAGGTGGTTAGAAGACTGCATGAGTAGTGGATAAGGGTTTGCAGCTGTCCATGTGCTAAGGCCTGGCTCTCTGCATGAGTACTTGGGTACTGACTGAATGATTAGAGTACTACAAGGAGAGTGCCTGGGTGAATTTATAAGTGTTTGGGTTTTGGCGCAGTGAATGAATTAGAACATGGGGCTGAATGGGTCACTGGAGGAGTGCAAGGGGAGTGACAGAGTGTTTGCTGGAGTGTATGGATACTGACTGGAATTGAAGGTGTGAACGACAAGTGTGTAGGTGGTTAGAGGACTGCATGCATAGTGGATAGGCATTTGAAGCAGTCCATGTTCTAAGGCCTGGCACAGTACATGAGTAATTGGGTAGTGACTGAATGATTAGAGTACTGCAAGGAGAGTGCCTGGGTGAATTTATAAGTGTTTGGGTTTTGGTGCAGTTTTTACAATTTTTTAAGATGGATACTAGTGGTAACTGACTCTGACTAACCAGTCCTAGAGCCAGTGCTATGCTAAAAGACACTTAGAATACAGTTAAAACAGCTAGATACACTAGGGAACACTATGCGATGGGGTTCACCTGTGATTAGAATGACTCCTCTGTAAGCCCGTAGTACATACTAGGGCAGGAGGATTAAAACTACCTCTTAAAATGCACCACAGGATGCGTTTGCAAACTGGTGAAGGGAGGGGGAGCTGACCTGACATGTGCAAACTAGGGGTGGGCGGAATTTGCGACATTAACTTTCGCAAATTATCGCGAAAATGTTTAAAATTATCGCAAACAAGCGGAAATATCGCGAAGATGCGGAAGTTTTTTTCCGGCATGTTCGCGAGATTTTCTGCATGGTTGCGGGTCGCCAACTTACCCATGTGGTTGCTTGCGGGCGCGGCCATCTTGTTTTGAGTTGTCTCGCGGTGCATGATCGCGAGAAGAAAGACGTGATCGCGCGACGCATGACGTCACTGCGGGCGCGAACTGGCGCGAGACAGCGCAAATGGCTAAAAACAATACAACATCTCACGGAGAACGCGACCGGATCAAGAAAATTTGTCGGCGAACGCAGGGATTCAGGTAAGGCGATCGCGCGCGCGCGAGAATGTATTATTTTACAGCGCGAGCAAGAAATAAATTATCGCCAAGCTGCGGAAACCGGAATTTTTGACATTTTTGTGCTCTCCGCGGAACGCGAAAATGTCAAATTATCGCAATTTCCGCGAACGGAACAAAATTTTCACCCAGGCCTAGTGCAAACACGCCCTGTGGCCATTTTAATTTGGGGGTAAAGTCCCCTTGAATCCTGAGTGTCCCTTGGGTCCAACTAGCCCACCAGGTATCTCCAGTTAGCGCCACAGAGCTGTGTTGCAGAGAGGTGTAAAAAGTGGCAGGGCCTTGACCACCTCTCTGCAACGCAGCGCAGTGGTGCTTACTGGAAGCACTTGGTGGACTAGCTGGCCCCCAGTGGCCATCAGGATTGAAGGCGAATTATTTTCCCATCTTAAAACGCACCAGAGGGCATGTTTGCACATGTCACCTCAGGCCCCATCCCTTCCCTTGACCACTGTGTAAACGCGCCCTGTGTCCGTTTTAATTTGGGAGATTAAGTCCCCTTGAATCCTGAGTGTCCCTAGGGTCCAAGTAGCCCACTAGGTACCTCCAGTAAGCGCCACAGAGCTGCGTTGCAGAGAGGTGTAAAAAGGGGCACGGCCTGGGCCACCTCTCTGAAGCACAGCGCAGTGCCACTTACTGGAAGCACCTGGTGGGCTAGTTGGTCCCCTGGGTCTCTCAGGATTGAAGCAGAATTATTTCCCCAACTTAACACGCGCCACAGGGAGTGTTTTTACATGTCACCTCAGTCCCCATCCCCTCTCTTCACCACTGTTTAAACGTGCCCTGTGTCCGTTTTAATTTGAGCGATTAAGTCCCCTTGAATCCTGAGTGTCCCTAGGGTCGCAGACGCAGTAGCCCACTAGGTACCTCCAGTAAGTGTCACAGAGCTGCGTTTTAGAGAGGTGTAAAAAGGGGCACGGCCTGGGCTACCTCTCTGAAACACAGTGCAGTGGCGCTTACTGGAAGCACCTGCTGGGCTAGTTAGCCCCCAGGGGCCCTCAGGATTGAAGGGGAAATATTTCCCCAACTTAAAACGCGCCACAGGGCATGTTTTCACATGTCACCTCAGGCCCCATCCCCTCCCTTCACCACTATGTAAATGCACCCTGTGGCCGTTTTAAGTTGGGAGATAAAGTCCCCTTGAATCCTGAGTGTCCCTTGTGTCCAACTAGCAAACTAGCCCACTAGGTACCTCCAGTAAGCGCCACAGAGCTGCGTTGCAGAGAGGTGTAAAAAGGGGCATGGCCTGGGCCACCTCTCTGAAACACAGTGCAGTGGCGCTTACTGGAAGCACCTGGTGGGCTAGTTAGCCCCCAGGGGCCCTCAGGATTGAAGGTTAATTATTTCCCAAACTTAAACTGTGCCACAGGGCATGTTTTCACACGTCAACTCAGGCCCCATCCCCTCCCTTAACCACTGTGTAAACGCGCCCCGTGGCCGTTTTAAGTTGGGAGATTAAGTCCCTTTGAATCCTGAGGGTCCCTAGGGTCAAACTAGCCCACTAGGTACCTCCAGTAAGCGCTCTTGTAGAGAGGTGTAAAAAGGGGCATGGCCTGCACCACCTCTCTGTAACGCAGCCCAGTGTCACTTACTAGAAGCACCTGGTGGGCTAGTTGGCCCCCAGGGGCCCTCAGGATTGAAGGGGAATTAATTCCCCAACTTAAAACATGCCACAGGGTGTGTTTGCATACGTCAATTCAGGCCCTGTCCCCTCCCTTCACCACTGTGTAAACACACCTTGTGGCCATTTTAAGTTAGGAGATAAAGTCCCCTTGAATCCTGAGTGTCTTGTGGGTCCAACTAGCAAACTAGCCCGCTAGGTACCTCCAGTAAGCGCTACAGAGCTGCGTTGCAGAGAGGTGTAAAATGGGGCACGGCCTGGGCCACCTCTCTGAAACACAGCGCAGTGGCGCTTACTGGAAGCATCTGGTGGGCTAGTTGGCCCCCAGGGGCCCTCAGGATTGAAGGGGAATTAATTCCCCAACTTAAAACACGCCACAGCGCGTGTTAGCATATGTCAACACAGCCACTGTCCCCTCCCTTCACAACTGTGTAGACGCGACCTGTGGCCGTTTTAGGTTGGGAGATTAAGTCCCCTTGAATCCTGAGGATCCCTAGGGTCAAACTAGCCCACTAGGTACCTCCAGTAAGCGCCGTTGCAGAGAGGTGTAAAAAGGGGCATGGCCTGCACCACCTCTCTGCAACGCAGCGCAGTGTCACTTACTAGAAGCACCTGGTGGGCTAGTTGGCCCCCAGGGGCCCTCAGGATTGAAGGGGAATTAATTCCCCAACTTAAATCACGCCACAGCGCGTGTTAGCATATGTCAACTCAGCCACTGTCCCCTCCCTTCACAACTGTGTAGACGCGACCTGTGGCCGTTTTAAGTTGGGAGATTAAGTCCGCTTGAATCCTAAGGATCCCTAGGGTCAAACTAGCCCACTAGGTACCTCCAGTAAGCGCTGTTGCAGAGAGGTGCAAAAAGGGGCACAACCTGCACCACCTCTCTACAACACAGCTCAGTGTCACTTACTGGAAGCACCTAGTTGGCTAGTTAGACCCCAGGGGCCCTCAGGATTGAAGGGGAATTATTTCCCCAACTTAAAATGTGCCACAGGGCATATTTTCACACGTCACCTCAGGCCCCATCTCCTCCCTTCACCACTGTTTAAACGCACCCTGTGGCCATTTTAAGTTGGGAGATAAAGTCCCCTGGAATCCTGAGTGTCCCTTGGGTCCAACGAGCAAACTATCCCACTAGGTACCTCAAGTAAGAACTTCAGAGCTGCGTTGCAGAGAGGTGTAAAAAGGGGCACGGCCTGGGTCACCTCTCTGAAACACAGTGCAGTGGCGCTTACTGGAAGCACCTGGTGGGCTAGTTAGGCCCCAGGCTCAGGATTGAAGGGGAATTATTTCCCCAACTTAAAATGTGCCACAGGGCATGTTTTCACACGTCACCTCAGGCCCCATCTCCTCCCTTCACCACTGTGTACATGCACCCTGTGGCCATTTTAAGTTGGGCGATTAAGTCCCTTTGAATCCTGAGGGTCCCTAGGGTCAAAACTAGCCCACTAGGTACCTCCAGTAAGCGCCACAGAGGTGCGTTGCAGAGAGGTGTAAAAAGGGGCATGGCCTGGGCCACCTCTCTGAAACACAGTGCAGTGGTGCTTACTGGAAGCACCTGGTGGGCTAGTTAGCCCCCAGGGGCCCTCAGGATTGAAGGGGAATTAATTCCCAAACTTAAACTGTGCCACAGGGCATGTTTTCACACGTCACCTCAGGCCCCATCCCCTCCCTTCACCACTGTGTAAACGCGCCCCGTGGCCGTTTTAAATTGGGAGATAAAGTCCCTTTGAATCCTGAGGGTCCCTAGGGTCAAACTAGCCCACTAGGTACCTCCAGTAAGCGCCGTTGCAGAGAGGTGTAAAAAGGGGCATGGCCTGCACCACCTCTCTGCAACGCAGCGCAGTGTCACTTACTGGAAGCACCTGGTGGGCTAGTTAGCCCCCAGGGGCCCTCAGTGTTGAAGGGGAATTATTTCCCCAACTTAAAACGTACCACAGGGCATGTTTTCACACGTCACCTCAGACCCCATCCCCTCCCTTCACCACTGTGTAAACGCACCATGTGGCAATTTTAAGTTGGGAGATAAAGTCCCCTTGAATCCAGAGTGTCCCGTGGGTCCAACTAGTAATCTAGCCCACTAGGTACCTCCAGTAAGCGCCACAGAGCTGCGTTGCAGAGAGGTGTAAAAAGGGGCATGGCCTTGGCCACCTCTCTGAAACACAGTGCAGTGGCGCTTACTGGAAGCACTTGGTGGGCTAGTTGGCTCCCTGGGGCTCTCAGGATTGGAGGGGAATTATTTCCCAAACTTAAAAAGCGCCATAGGGCGTGTTTTCACACCTTACCACAGGCCCCATCCCCTCCCTTCATCACTGTGTAAACGCGCCCTGTGGCCGTTTTAAGTTGGGAGATTAAGTCCCCTTGAATTCTGAGGGTCCCTAGGGTCAAACTAGCCCACTAGGTACCTCCAGTAAGTGCTGTTGCAGAGAGGTGTAAAAAGGGACACGGCCTGCACCACCTCACTGCAACGCAGCGCGGTGTCACTTACTGGAATCACCTGGTGGACTAGTTGGCCCCCAGAGGACCTCAGGATTGAAGCGGAATTAATTCCCCAACTTAAAACACGCCACAGAGCGTTTTTGCACACGTCACTTCAGGCTCCATACCCTCCCTTCACCACTATGTAAACGCGCCCTGTGTCCGTTCTAAGTTGGGAAATTAAGTACCTTTGAATCCTAAGGGTCCCTAGGGTCAAACTAGCCCACTAGGTACCTCCAGTAAGTGCCACAGAGCTGCGTTGCAGAGAGGTATAAAAAGGGGCGTGGTCTATGAACAACTGTCTGCAATGCAGCTCTGTGGCGCATACTGGAGGTACCTGGTGGGCTAGTTGGCCCTCAGGGACCCTCAGTATTGAAAGAGAATTAATTCCCCAACTTACAACTCGCCACGGGGTGTGTTTGCACAATGGTGGAGGAAGTGGGCGTGGCCTGAGGTGACATGTCTGCAAACACACTCTGTGGCGCGTTTTAAGTTGGAGAATTAATTCCTCCTCAATCCTGAGGGTCCCTGGAGGCCATCTAGCCCACCAGGTACCTCCAGAATGCGCCAGAGAGCTGCGTTGCAGAGAGGTGTTCAGAGTCCACACTCCTTTTTTACAAAACTCTGCAATGCAGCTCTGTGGTGCTTACTGAAGGTACCTGGTGGGCTAGTTGGCCCCCAGGGACCCTCAGGATTGAAGAGGTATCAATTCCTCAACTTTAAACACGCCACAGGGTTTGTTTGCACACATTTCACCTCAGGCCCCGCCCCCTCCCTTCACCACTGTGCAAACGCACCCCGTAGTGTGTTTTAAGCTGGGGGATTAACTCCCCTTGAATCCTGAGTGTCTCTAGGGTCCAAGTAGCCCACTAGGTACCTCCAGTAAGCACCACAGAGCTGCGTTGCAGAGAGGTGTAAAAAGGGGCACGGCCTGGGCCACCTCTCTGAAACACAGTGCAGTGGTGCTTACAGGAAGCACCTGGTGGGCTAGTTAGCCCCCAGGGGCCCTCAGGATTGAAGGGGAATTATTTCCCCAACTTAAAATGCGCCACAAGGCATGTTTTCACACGTCACCTCAGGCCCCATCCCCTCCCTTCACCACTGTGTAAACGCACCCTGTGGCCGTTTTAAGTTGGGAGATTAAGTCCCCTTGAATCCTGGGGGTCCCTAGGGTCAAACTAGCCCACTAGGTACCTCCAGTAAGCGCTGTTGTAGAGAGGTGTAAAAAGGGGCATGGAATGCACCACCTCTCTGCAACGCAGCGCAGTGTCACTTACTGGAAGCACCTGGTGGGCTAGTTAGCCCCCAGGGGCCCTCAGGATTGAAGGGGAATTATTTCCCCAACTTAAAATGTGCCACAGGGCATGTTTTCACACGTCACCTCAGGCCCCATCCCCTCCCTTCACCACTGTGTAAACACACCTTGTGGCCATTTTAAGTTAGGAGATAAAGTCCCCTTGAATCCTGAGTGTCCTGTGGGTCCAACCAGCAAACTAGCCCGCTAGGTACCTCCAGTAAGCGCTACAGAGCTGCGTTGCAGAGAGGTGTAAAATGGGGCACGGCCTGGGCCACCTCTCTGAAACACAGCGCAGTGGCGCTTACTGGAAGCACCTGGTGGGCTAGTTGGCCCCCTGCAGCTCTCAGGATTGGAGGGGAATTAATTCCCCAACTTAAAACGCGCCACAGGGCGTGTTTTCACACCTTACCACAGGCCCCATCCCCTCCCTTCACCACTGTGTAAACGCACCCTGTGTCCATTCTAAGTTGGGAAAATAAGTCCCCTGGAATCCTAAGGGTCCCTAGGGTCAAACTAGCCAACTAGGTACCTCCAGTAAGTGCCACAGAGCTGCGTTGCAGAAAGGTATAAAAAGGGGCGTGGTCTCTGAACACCTGTCTGCAATGCAGCTCCGTGGCGCATACTGGAGGTACCTGGTGGGCTAGTTGGCCCTCAGGGACCCTCAGTATTGAAAGAGAATTAATTCCCCAACTTACAAGTCGCCACGGGGTGTGTTTGCACAATGGTGAAGGAATGGGGGGGCCTGACGTGACATGTCTGCAAACATGCTCTGTGGCGCGTTTTAAGTTGGAGAATTAATTCCTCCTCAATCCTGAGGGTCCCTGGGGGCAAACTAGCCCACCAGGTACCTCTAGTATGCACCAGAGAGCTGCATTGCAGAGAGGTGTTCAGAGTCCACACCCCTTTTTACAATACTCTGCAACGCAGCTCCGTGGTGCTTACTGAAGGTACCTCGTGGGCTAGTTGGCACCCAAGGACCCTCAGGATTGAAGAGGTATTAATTCCTCAACTTAAAATGCGCCACAGGGTGTGTTTACACACATGTCATCTTAGGCCCCGCCCCCTCCCTTCACCACTGTGCTCCGTGGTGCGTTTTAAGTTGGGGGATTAACTCGCCTTGAATCCTGAGGGTCCCTGGGGAGCAACTAGCCACCAGCTACCTCCATTAAGCGCTACAGAGCTGCGTTGCAGAGAGGTGTAAAAAGGGGCGTGGCCTCAGAACACCTCTCTGCAACGCAGCCCCCTGACGCATACTGGAGGTTCCTGGTGGGCTAGTTGGCCCCCAGGGACCCCCAGTATTCAAGGGGAATTTGTTCCCCATCTGCAAACGCGCCAGGGGGCGCGTTTGCAGAGTGCTGAAAGGAGGGGACGTAACCTCCGGCACGATGCTGGTCTTTTTTAAAAAATGTTCCTAATATTTTGGCCCTGGGGACCCCATCCCCCAGGGCCTGACCCCTTTTTTAAAAAAAATATTATTTTTGAAGGGGGCCGCGTGGCCCCCCTCCCGAGGCAATAATTGGCACCAGGAACCACATCCCCCAGGACCAGGCCTTTTTTTTTCTTTTAATTTTAGGAGGGGGGCTGCTTTGTCCCCTCCTTAGGCCATTTATGGCCCCGGGGACCCCATCCCCCAGGGCCCGCCTGTTTTTGTTTCCCTATTTAATTTTTTTTTTTATTTCTGTGGAGGGGGGCCACGTGGCTCTCCTCCTGGGCCACTAATTGCCCCGGGGACCCCATCCCCGGGGATGGCCCTCTCCATTGGGGACCATGGAGGGGTCCCAAAGCCCCGGGGGTTGGTGATCCCCAGGGCTGGGGGATCCTCACAGACCCCCCAATTTGAATATTTAGAGCCCAGGGGAGGTGGCAGTCCCCAAGGCCTTTGGGGGGGCTTGAGCCCCCCACACTGTTTTTTTAAAAAAAACACAAGCCCCGGGGGTTGGCGTTCCCCAGGGCTGCGGGGGGCCGTGAGCCCCCCGCATATATTAGCATAAAGCCCCAGTGGGTGGTGGTCCCCGGGGCTTGGGGGGGCCTTTGAGCCCCTACCCATTTTTTTTAAACCCCAGGGGTGGCGGTCCCCGGGGCTGGGGGGGCTGAGAGCCCCCCACATATTTCAGAAAAGCCCCGGGGGTGGCAGTCCCCGGGGTTGGGGGGCCACTTTGGGCCCCCATTACTATAATATATTGCCCCCGGGACTTGGCCCCCCGGGGGCTAATTAGAAACGAAGCGTGGGAGCCCACACTTTGTTTTTGGAGGCAGGATGCGCGTATCCTACACGCATCCCGTGATTTAAAAAATATTAAATACATTTTGGGGGGCCTTGGGGGTCCTTTTGGGACCCCCTGAGCAGGCCTAGCGGGTATGGGTGTTTCGACCCTGCCCCCTTTTTGCATTTTGCGTGTTTGTTTCACTGCTTTCTTGTGCCTCGGTTCTACCGAGGCACAAGATGGCTGCCAACACTTCCTGGTTTGAAGTGTTGACAGCCAATTAGCATTAAGCTTGTGCTCGGGAGGATCCGTGGCCCTAGATATATATATGTATTTACTTTTGAATTTCACAACAACTACTGAACGGATTTACACCATTTAACAAAAAACCCGACTCTGAACAAAGGGCTACCTCTTTGCCAAATTTGGTGTAATTCTGTTTGGCAGTTCGGGCTGTAGCTGCGGCTAAACTTTCCTACAGGAAATTGCATTGGGAAAACACATTTTGGGACCCCCCTTTTTTCCCTGCCCCCGCTTGACGAATCACCGTGAAACTTTCTGGATAGGAGAAGACCGGAGCACCCCACGAGTTTTGAAAATTTTGCGAAGATTCGTCAACAGGCGCCAAAGTTATTGGCCATAGAATATTTTGGATTTCCTATGGAAAATAGGTCCTAACTATAACAACCTACTGGCAACCGCCAGTAGGTAATATACATATATATATATATACACACACAGATAGATAGATAGATAGATAGATAGATAGATAGATAGATAGATAGATAGATAGATAGATAGATAGATAGATAGATAGATAGATAGATAGATAGATAGATAGATAGATAGATAGATAGATAGATAGATAGATAGATAGATAGATAGATAGATAGATAGATAGATAGATAGATAGATAACTCAGGTTTCTATAACAGCTATTTTTGTTTTGGTTTGATCTGGTTTTGTGTGAGTGAATTTCTAAAGTTTTTTTTATTCTGTTTGCTAACTATAACGTCATTCTTTGTTTATTTAAGTTCATTTCAAAGGTTTTTTTAAATGCTAATTCCTAACTATAATGTCCCTGTAACCTTTGTTTTGTTTTGGGTGATTTGCTAAGGCTTATTAACTAGCAGTCATGTTTGCAGAGTCGTGGGTAAAGGGGGCCGAGCCTCTGACCAGCTCTCAGGAACTTTACTCTGTTGGACCTAAAGGATGTACCAGGAGGGCTTCTTGGCCCCCAAGGTCTCTCTGGAGCTAAGCAGACTTTATCCCACAAATAGTAGTGCAGCATAAGGCACATTTGCAGAGTGGTGGAGAAAGGTGGCGTGGCCTCTGACAACTTCTCTGAAACCATGGTATATGGGACTTACTGGAGGTAACAGGAGGGGTTGTTGGGCCCCAAGGATGTCCACTGGGCCATCTAGGGCTCCTGGAGGGGGCCGCACTGCCCCCCTCCCATCTTAAAAAAAGCCCTGGGGAGGTGGTGATCCCTGGGGCAGCGGGAGGACATATAACCTGACAGATTTAATTTTAATAGACCAGGGAGGTAGCAGTTCATTGGGCTGCGGGGGCCAATGCGGGCCCTCGCATTTTTATTTTTTTGGCCCCAAGACCTGACCCCTGTGGGACCCCTGAACAGACCTAGGGGTCAGGGTGTTACTACCCTGCCACCTTTTCTTTTTCATAAATGTTTTAGCTTTTGACTCAGTTCAACTGAGTCACACGATGGCTGCCAACACTTCCTGGTTTAAAGTGATGGCAGTCAATTAAATCTCAGGTGCAAGATCTGGACGGTTCAAGGATCCACTGCAGCCACAGCTGTATGTCTGAAACATCTTTACATTTTTCAGGAACTACAGAACATATTTACACCACTGACACCATTTTAAAAAAGAAGTGCTGTCTGGACCAAGAGCTAGCTTTGTGCCAAATTTGGTGTAAGTTCATTCAGCAGTTCGGGCTGTAGCTGCGTCAAAATTTTCATATGAAAATTAGGATGAAAAAAGGATTTTGGGGCACCCCTTTTTCTCAACCTCTGCTTGACGGATCACCCTGATATTTCTAGCAGCTGACGTAACAGGCCATTAGTTTTAAAAATGTTGAGCAGATTTGTCAAATGGCGCCAAAGTTATTGGCAAATCAGAAAGCGCTCTTCCTATGGTCCCAGGTTTCAGGGACGTTATAGTTAGGAATTAGCAATTAAAAAAACCTTGGATATTCACTGAAAAAAACACAGATTTCAGGGACATTATAGTTAATCTAACATTTTACTCTTACAAAACCAGTGAATTTCAGCTGGTATAGTTAGCTGAGCTAACTATAACTCATGCCCCCGCAATGCACTGCTGATGATGTCACATATTACATCACTGATGACATCTTAAATGACATTACTGATGCCATCATCCAGTGACTGTGTGTTTTTTTAAGTTTAAGAATGATATTTATATATCCACCAGAAGAGAAGTTGGGATGACAGCAGAGTGCAGCGAGGAAGTTACTTGATATTCAGCACAGGGTCGAGACTTCACCCTGTCTCAAAATGCCCTACTCAGAAGGCTGATGTGACTCGTGGTGACTGAGCACCATGTAAAGTGGTTAGGACTATTGGGCATTTTTATATATTGGTCTCCCCCGACCCCGCTTATGTGTTTGTTTATATAATGCTTGCAGCTGCTACAAGTGGAGAGTTTCCGATTTCGTGCTCACTATGGTTGGCCCCATTCATATGTGGTTATTTCATTTGGAGTCCCCACAGAATCCGGGCTTCGAGGTATCTGGTGGCCCCACAACATAATTAAGGATTGCCCCCCAGACCTGGCTCACCCGGGGGTTGAAAGAAATGAGGAGACCGCACTTCATTTAAAAAAAAAAAAAATGCTTTTTTGGGCCCTCAGGTTCCTTGTGGGACCCCCTGAGCAGGCCTAGGGGATCAGGGTGTTTCTACCATGCCCCCTTTCCTT
The DNA here is from genome assembly GCF_964204655.1 of Triturus cristatus. Classification (NCBI taxonomy): domain Eukaryota; kingdom Metazoa; phylum Chordata; class Amphibia; order Caudata; family Salamandridae; genus Triturus; species Triturus cristatus. The sequence continues at coordinate 1,800,006,638 of NC_140590.1, forward strand.
GTATTTAATTTTTTTAAAACATTTTTTGTTGTGACTCGGTTCAACTGAGTCACAAGATGGCTGCCAACACTTCCTGGTTTAAAGTGTTGGCAGCCAATCAGACTCAAGCTCGTGCTCAGGAGGGTTCGTGGATCCACCAAGGTCACCAGATATCCATATTTTTTTATATTTGAATTTCTAAGGAACTACTGAATGGATTAAAACCATTTAAAAAAAGGTCATTTTCTGAACCAAGAGCTACCTTATTGCCAAATTTGGTATAATTCCGTTCAGCAGTGTGGGCTATAACCTTGTCTAAAATTTCTTATGGAAATTAACATGGAGAAAACGTGTTTTGGGACCCCTTCTTTCTCGGCCCCCACTTAACTAATCAGCCCATATCTTTAAATTACAGGAACTGACCGGAGTGTCCGATTAGTTTTGAAAAGTTTGGGAAGATTAGTCAAGCAGCGTCAAAGAAATTGGCAAAAGAAAAAATGTTTTTTGAATAGAAACAAAACAAAGTCCTAACTATAACTACCTACTGGCGAGATAGATAGATAGATAGATAGATAGATAGATAGATAGATAGATAGATAGATAGATAGATAGATAGATAGATAGATAGATAGATAGATAGATAGATAGATAGATAGATAGATAGATAGATAGATAGATAGATAGATAGATAGATAGATAGATAGATAGATAGATATTCACTGAAAAAAACATAGGTTTCAGGCATGTTATAGTTAGAAATTAACATTTAAAAAACCTTGGAAATTCACTGAAAAAAACATAGGTTTTAGGGAAAGTTATAGTTAGTTGGACATTTCACTCGTACAAAACCAGAGAAATGTCCCCGTTATAGTTAGTTCAGCTAACTATAACTTGCGCCTCCGCTATGCACTGCTAATGACATCACATATTACATCACTCATGACATGGTCAATGACATCACTGATGACATCACTGATGACAACTCAAATGACATCACTGATGACATCATTCATGTGATAAATTGATGCATCTTCTCACAACCTAATATAACCTTTCATACACCCACTCTAAATTACAGGCTGCCATTCTCAAAACCATAGACACTCCAACACCAATAACTACATACCCACTCACTGATTCGTAGGTTTACACACACATCAACTCACTCACCTGTACAGTCACTCATACTTATGGTCACTCAGTACAGGACTATCTTATGCACTCATACACCTATATAGACACTCACACTCCGCCACTCACCCATAGAGGTTACTCACACACCTAGTCAGTCATCCAAATAATTAATCACACTGCCATTTGCTCACCTATACAGTTATACGCACACCAGCTCAATTACTCATACCAATACTAGCACATTCTTACGCTCTTATACAATTAATGATACAGACACACACTCATCTATACAGCCACTCTCACAATCACACACTCTCACTTGTAGCCATTTATGTACTCCTAAACACATATATACTGCTTTTCACATATGTAGTTACTCACATATGTACCACTTAGATATACATTCACTCACTAACACACCCATACACACACTCACCCACCCATACAGTTCATCACAGATGCACTCTTGAAAACATGCACCCAGTGAATCACCCATTCACACATCTATGCACAGAGCCACACACACCCCACCCACACAAACACTCAGGCACCCATACAAATAATCAGACAACAAATCAATAACCCATATAGACACTCATGTGGCTATTCGCAAACCCATGCAGCCGCTTACACACCAACAGACAGACGGATACAGACATTCACACAGTTTAGTTACTAACCCATGCATTCAGGAAGATACGTTTAATCACTCACTTATAGAGTCAGTCACACACCTATTAAATCATCCATTCAGAAATGTATACACCCACTCATTCTTCAATACGCCTTTCCCTATATATATTAAACATATTTAAACTTTACAGAAACACACAGTCACTAGATGATGTCATCAGTGATGTCATTTGAGATGTCATCAGTGATGTCATCAGTGATGTCACTGACCATGTCATAAGGGATGTAATATGTGACGTCATCAGCAGTGCATTGCGGTGGCGCAAGTTATAGTTAGCTGAACCAACTATAACGGGGGAATTTCTCTGGTTTTGTACGAGTGAAATGTCCAACTAACTATAACTTTCCCTAAAACATATGTTTTTTTCAGTGAATATATATATATATATATTGATTTTCACTCGATGTGAGGCACAAGATGTGCTTGAAGTGATGGCAGCCAATTAGAGCCAAGCTCGTGCTAGGGGGGGTTTGGCCCTGCCCAGATATATAAAGATTTTTTCCTTTAATATCTCAACAACTACTGAACTGATTTAACACCATTTAACAAAAAGGGCTCTTTCCGAACCAAGGGCTACCTTTTTGCCAAATTTGGTGTAATTCCGTTCAGCAGAGCGGGCTGTAGCTTTGTCTAAAGTTTTCTATGGAAATTAACATGGGGAAAACGCGTTTTGGGACCCCCCTTTTTTTCTCAGCCCCGCTTGGCGAATCACTCCGAAACATTTAAGGCAGGAGCTGCCTGGAGCGCCCCACTATTTTGAGAATTTTGAGAAGATTCGTCAACTGGCGCCAGAGTTATTGGGAAAAGAAAAAAAGCTTTTCCTATGGAAACTAGGTCCTAACTATAACTACCTACTGGCAACCGCCAGTAGGTAATATATATATATATTCACTGAAAAAACCATAGGTTTCAGGCATGTTTTAGTTAGGAATTAGCATTTAAAAAACCTTAGAAATTCACTGAAAAAACCATAGGTTTCAGGGGCGTTATAGTTAGCTGAACTTTTCAGTCGTACAAAACCATTGAAATTCCCCCTTGCGCGCCGGCAATGCACTGCTGATGATGTCACATATTACATCACTCATGGCCAGTGACATCACTGATGACATCACTCATGACATCTCAAATGACATCACTGATGACATCACTGATGACATCATCCAGTGAATGTGTGTTTTTCTGAAAATGACATATGTTATCTACTGGCGGTCGCCAGTAGATAGTTATAGTTAGGACCGTGTTTCCATAGGAAATCTGAAAATTCTATTTTGAATAACTTTGGCGCCGGTTGACGAATCCTCGCGAAATTTTCAAAACTAATGGGGCGCTCTGCTCAGCTCCTACCCTGAAAGTCTCAGGGTGATTCGTCAAGCGGGGGCTGAGAAAAAAGGGGGTCCCAAAATGCGTTTTCCCCATGCATTTTCCCATAGGACATTTAGTCGAAGGTACAGCCCGAACGGCTGAACAGAATTACTTGAAATTTGGCAAAGAGGTAGTCCTTAGGTCAGGCATGTGCCTTTTGCATATATGGTGTCAATCTGTTCAGTAGTTCCTGAGAAATTTGCAGTTAAAAGCACATAAATATCTATAGCCGCGCACCGTGCGCGCACAGTGCGCGCACTGTACGCGCACCGTGCCGTGCGCGAGCGTAATTCTGATTGGTGAATTCATGTCAGTCAACATTCGAATCGGTCGAAATCAGGAAGTGTTGACCGCCATTTTGTGTGTGACAGTGAAAAAGAAAGGTGGATAACGTGAAAAGGGGGCAGGGTACAGATTTCCTGACCCCCTAGCTTTTGTCAGGGGGTTCCTGAAGGACCATGAAGGGTGAAAAAAAATGTTTGTTTTTTTAAATCGTGGGGTGCGCGTACGGTGCACGCACGGTACGCGCACCGTCGCGAGGTGCGCGCACGGCGGAATCATAAAAAAATAGAATTAAAAATCTAATTTAAGTGTTTAGATGTTAGGTGGCTCTAAAAAGAGCCGTTGTGTTAATTGAGGGACAGAGGAAAAAAAAGACATGGCAAAAATGATAAGGGTGCCGCAAGTGTGCTGCTGTATCTTGCTCTCTATTAGCGGAATGCTGGTGTCCGCATAAGAGAGAAGAGCATTGCACGCATTGCACCGTATATGCACCCTCTTAAACAGAGGGTGTATATCCAGAGGAACCGAAGAAGGTGAAGCTGCCGCCGCAGATGAAGTGCTCGGCTGAGCTGCCGATGATGTGCTTGGCTGAGTTGCTGCCGATGTGCTCGGCTGAGCTGCTGGAGGGTTTTCTCTAGCAGCTCGAGCATAAGCCACAGGATGTACATCTCTAACGTGCCTGATCATAGTGAAGATACTAAAAGAGTATTTATTTTTAGGATCTCCTCTTGATAAGACACAATCACAAAGAGTGCAGGTGACTTTTGGAGCATTCACCTTCTTCTGCCCCTGTGGAAATGTAAAAAATTGCCATATAAAAGAGTCTTTCTGTTTCCTCTGTCTCTGTCTCACAAGGGTCTCCTGCTCCCTCCCAGAAGATGACTGCTGCTCTGCCATTCTCAAGTACTGGAGTACTGGAAAAGCTGCTCAGCTCCTTCTCCCAGGGAATCAGAAGTAATAATGAGGGGAGTGGATGTGGTGTTGGAAGTTTCTGGAACTGAAACTACTATAAACCAATGAAAAGTGTTGTTTCTAAATCATATGACTTGCCATGCGCGCACCGTGCGCGCGTGGAGCACCCACTCATGCGCATACGGAGCACGCGCGCATGCGCGTACGTGCACAGAGCACGCATGCGCGTACGGAGCCTACGTGCATGCGCGTATGCGCACGGAGCACACGGACGCGCACGGAGCACGTATGCGCGTACTGAGCACGCGCGTACGGAGCACGCACGACGTACACATGCGCACATGGAGCACGTACGCATGCGCACACGGAGTACGTACGCATGCGTGCACCGTGCGCGCACTGTGCGCGCACGGACAAAAACCCTTAAAAAAAAAAAAAAGAAAGTTTTAAAGTGTTTATAAGTTTATAGAAGATATTAACTATGCTGTTCAACTCTATCCAAATAAAAAAAAAAAACTGAGCCATTCCATATTACAGGATAAAGTTAATCTATAACTATATATATAGGTAGCTTATTGTAAAATAAATATTTTAAAAATATAAAAATACATTCATAAATTAGCATTGAAAAAATCTTGCAAATTCACTTAAAAAAACCATAGGTTTCACACACGTTATAGTTAGGAATTAGCATTTAAAAAACCTTGCAAATTCACTGTGATGTCATGAGTGATGTCATTTGAGATGTCATCAGTGATGTCATGAGTGATGTCACTGACCATGTCATGAGTGATGGAACATGTGACGTCATCAGCAGTGGATTGCGGGCGTGCGAGTTATAGTTAGCTGAACTAACTATAACGGGGGAATTTCATTGGTTTTTTACGAATGAAATATCCAGCTAACTATAACATGTGTGAAACCTATGGTTTTTTCTGTGAATTTGCAAGGATTTTTAAATGCTAATTCCTAACTATAACGTGTGTGAAACCTATGGTTTTTTAAGTGAATTTTATATATGTATATCTCAAGGTCGAGAATAAATGGGTATATACGTGTCTAAATGGATGATTTGTTTTTGAAAAATTGATTGTATAACTGACTTAGTGAATACATGGCTTAGTGAGTAATGTTTAAATATGTAAATATCTGTATCAGTCTGTCACTTTGTGTATAAGTGGCTGCATGGTTGGTGAGTAGCTACATGAGTGTCTATATAGGTTATTAGTTGGTTTTTTGAGTATCAGTATGAGTGTCTGAGTGTCGGTATGGTTCGGTGGGGGGGTATTATGTAGTGCATAGGTGCATGAATGAGTGACTCACTGTTTGTATGTGTTGAAGACAGCATGTGTGCAGGACTGTAAGGGTGGATGAGTCTGTGCATGTGTGTGTTAGTGAGTGAATGAGTGTCTCAATAGTGTCTTTATGAGTAACTACATATGTTCTAAACTAGTATATGTGACTATTGGTGTATATAAGTGAGTATATGTGAGAGTGAGAGATTGGAAGAGTTCCTGTATGAATAAGTATGTGTTTCCCTAAGTGATTGTTTAAAAGACTAAGTATGTGTAAGTTTCTGTAGAAGTAAGTGTGGTGGTGTGTGTATAACTGTATATGCAAGTAAATGGATGTTTGATTCTTTATTAGCATGAGTGACTATGTGTGTGAGTAACTCTATGGATGAGTGGCGTTGTGTAACAGGATGTATAGGTGTATGAGTACATATGATGAGTGAGTTCATGTATGAGTGACTGTATAGGACTGTTGGTGAATGAGTGGATGTGTATGTGGATCTTAGAATTACTGAATAGGTTGTTGTAACTGGTATTGGTATGTCCATTGTTTTGAAAATTTTAGTTTCTATTTTTGAATGTGTGTATCAAAAGTTATATTAGGGGGAGAGGAGGTCTGCCACTCTATCACAAGGATGATGTCATCAGTGATGTCATCAGTGATGTCATGAGTAATGTCACTGACCATGTCATGAGTGATGTAATATGTGACGTCATCAGCAGTGCATTGCGGGCGCGCGAGTTATAGCTAGCTGAACTAACTATAACAGGGGAATTTCAATGGTTTTGTACGACTGAAAAGTCCTGCTAACTATAAAAGCTCTGAAACCTATGGTTTTTTCAGTGAATTTCTAAGGTTTTTTAAATGCTAATTGCTAACTATAATGTGCCTGAAACCTATGGTTTTTTCAGTGAATTTCAAAGGTTTTTTAAATGCTAATTTCTAACTATGCCTACAGAGATAGGACATGTGAAGAAAAAAGAAAAAACGCACCAAAAGAAAAAAAAGAAATGCAGAAAGAAACAACAGAAGTCCTCAAAGACGAAGAAAAGTGCAGGAAGAAGGATAACGTGCAGAAAGAACAAACAGAAGAGTAGAAAGAAGCCTTGTTCATCCTGTACCCTCAACTTTTTCAGACGGATACTGGTGGTAACTGAGTCTGACTAGCCAGTCCTAGAGCCAGTGCTATGTTAAAAGGCACTCAGAATACAGTGAAAACACCTACATACACTAGGGAACACTATGCATTGCGGTCCCCTTGTGATTAGCATGACCTCCTCTGTAAGCCCCTACTATATAATAGGGCAGGGGATTAAAACTACCTCTTAAAACGCGCCACAGGGCGTGTTTGCACATGTCACCTCAGGCCCCGTCCACTCCCTTCACCACTGTGTAAACGCGCCCTGTGGCCATTCTAAGTTGAGAGATTAAGTCTGCTTGAATCCTAATGGACCCTAGGGTCAAACTAGCCCACTAGGTACATCCAGTAAGCGCCACTGTTGTAAGTATCAGAAGGAAGGTACAACGCACCTGAAACTCTTTGACTTCCACAGGAGCAGCAAACTTTGGAGAACCAGGACTCAAATGTGATGAAATATTTCCCAACTCCCCTGCCCCGCTACAGCGAATAGATTCACTTCCAGCAGGACGGGGGAAGGGGAAAGAGGGGATAACAAGAGAGACTCCACTGCAATGCCTGCTTCCTCAATTTCTATCTAGGACTGCTCTGGCATCTTAACTAACAGTGGCTTAGCCGCTCTCTGAATACGATGCTGGAGATATAGTAGATAATGCAGAGCTGAAGAAGTTGAAGTAGATACTTTATAGGCTGGCAGTTGAAGATTGTTGGTAAGCATAATATATATATATATTTCTACATACATGCGGTATCAATTCAAGTACTGTCTTTGCCTAGAGATTCTCCTTGCCTTCCTGCGCTGCAACAGTTCTATGTTCAAGGAAGACTGCTCTGCCCCAAAAGCTGTCAGTCACATCATTGCAAAGTTCAAAGTGACCAGGACTTAATATTCAAAAACGTTCACTTGAAGCACCGTGAAATTCTCACAAAAAATACGTTGAGTATCTGGAGCTAACTCCTACGCGCTGTCTTCGAAATTACCAGGCGAGCATAAACAAAAATAGACTCACCGATAGCCAGTACATAAACAGGACTCTAGACACACCACAGAAATTGACTCAAATTTTGCTCTTGAGGACGAGTCTCTGAAAGACTTGAAGCGCTGCCAAAAGTCTCTTCATCTCCAGGTAATCAGGCGGTGAAGTATTGCTGAAGAAAGAATTCGCACCTGAGGGAAAATCTAGTTGTGAGAGGATAAACTGAGAGACACTACCTCCTCACAAGAAAGTTCAGTTGAAGTGCGTCGCGCTAGAGGAACGGGCGCACGAACTTGAAAATATTCGCTGAACACTAGACCGCTAACCTACAATATCGCTTCTTGAGAAGACGCCATGATGGAAGGGGCAGAAGGAGCACTAGTTACCATATAAAGCATTTCAGGGAAGGGAAATGACGGAGTCTGCTCCATGGGTAACTCAGCTGTTTTCTCCTATAAACTACGAGTTTGGGAGCAGAGGAGGAGCACAGCGTTGCATAGAGGTGTAAAAAGGGGCGTGGCCTCAGAACACCTGTCTGCAACGCAGCTCCCTGGCGCATACTGGAGATACCTGTTGGGCTAGTTGGCCCTCAGGGACCCTCAGTATTGAACGGGAATTAATTCCCCAACTTACAACTTGCCAGGGGGAGCGTTTGCAGAGTGCTGCAAGGAGGGGGCATGGCCTCCGGCGCGATGCCGGTCTTTTATTTATTTTATTTTTTTAAGAAGGAGAGCTGTGTGGCCCCCCTTCTTTTTCTAATTTATTGGCCCTGGGGACCCCATCCCCCTGGGCCTGCACCCTAATTTTTTTGTTGAAAAAAATAAATTTGGAAGGGGGTCACATGGCCGCCCTCCCAAGGCCTTAATCAGCCCCGGGGACCCCACCCCCGGGTCATGGCCTTTCTTTTTTTTTAATTGTTTCAGGCCACTTATGGCCCCGGGGACCCCATCCCCATGGGCCGGCCTTTGTTTTTTATTATTTTAAAAAAATATATATTTATAGAAACACCTAGGACATGCTGGACAAACCGTATGTACCTATCACCATGATGATTTGCGTAATATTCATTAAAAGGCGACTATGCATACAATGAATCCACGTGGAATGTATTTACACCACTAGTGAAGCTCTGACGTGTCTGACGCCCTACCGTGCCTAATCCCGGCGCCCCCGCCAGTGGGTACTCTCCAAGTAGACACCCTTGTCGTTTATTTATACAAACATGGGTAGCTATTGACGGGCACATTTAACACACACGCACACCAACCCATTCAAAGGGGATTCGACACAAATCCAACCAAACTATGCAAGAAACCCCCCTCACGGTTACTAACACACATCCACCGTCGGATGTGTAATACTTTTTATTTTACTCTCTGGAAAGGAGACGAACCTCACTTGAGAGTCACAGCGTGCTCCTGGCTGAGCCCAATGCTGTGGTACACCCACCAGTGCCCGTCGAGTGCCACCCACCTCTGTGTTGTATTCCACCAGCTAGTGCGTATGCTATGACACTCTCTAGCCCACGTGCACTGTAACACCACCCCGTGAATATGTCATGCCACACTTGCCTTTGCACGGGTTATATTGCCCCATCTAACGTGCCTTCCTCGATGCCTATGCTATAACGCACAGCGCTATGCCATACATATTACATTCTGGGATCCATATCTTTGTCACAGTGCATATGCAACGTTACACTCCACAGTACATATTTTATATTACAACTAGTTAGGTCACTCAACACTGCCCTGTGCATATTACATTCCAAGGCGCATTTCACATAGCACGCGCTAGTGCCTGTGCTATCTCGCGCTCTCCAATGAATCTGTCATTGCGCACAATGTATTGCATATTAAAATTCACACCCCGGTTCATCTTATATCACTCTTTTTGGTGCATAGTTTATACCATATACTATATCTAGTTTCCATTTTCAATCGTGCTCTCAGCACTATGTTCTATATAACACTGCATCCACCTACGCTTTTCACGGGCATTACATTTTGCGATGGGGGTTGGAGGGTCAGGGGGTGTTTCTGCCAAGTGAGCCCGGAGTCACATCTACACACGTTCTCTTCTTAACGAATAAAAGTGAGATTATGCTGCATACTTGTTCATATTTTAAGTAGTTCACACAGACACAAATTTTAAAAACAATAAAGTTCCTAATACCCCCCTTCACTGAACAGTTAGCTTGCTGCCCCATCCACCTCCTCCCTATCCTCTGTTGTCTGAATCCATGGACTAGCCTCCTTCCTCCTTCCTCCTGCCATGCATGGTCTGATGTGCTGCCACTGCCATCCATTTAGCATGATGTACCAGTCCACTCCTCCTGCCTTCCATTGCCCAATTCTATGGCCCATCATTGACCTCCTGATTAGCCTCTGTGCTTAGCTTGCTGCCCCTATTCTCCTTCCCCCTGCCCTCTGATGTCTTTGTGCATGCCCCTGATCCATCCTTTTTGCCCACCATGTTCCATGGACCTGCCACTCCTATCTACTCTGAGTGTTCTGTTGAGCTGCCACTCCCCTCCCACCTGCCTAGAATTGTCAGATGACTGTAACCTGTCCCTGCCACCTCCACCCTGCCTGCCCACATGCCATGCCCCTATCCCCTTCCTCCTGTCCTCCATGGTCCATTTTACTGCCACACCCTTCTGCCCTCCCTGGTCTGTTGTGCTGCAACTGCTCTTCCTGCTTGCCCTGCGCGGTCTGTTGTGAGGCCCCTTGCCCTGAACTCTCTTGTCTGTGCCCAGGTCCTGACCCTCCCTTCTATCCTCCATGGTCCTTTGTGCATGCCCCTGCACCCTCCTTCTTGCCCATCATAGCCATTGTGCTGCCACTAACCCTCCCGCTTGCCATGCATGATCTTCTGTGCTGCGAAGGCCCCTCCCAACTTCCCTGTGTGGTCAGCTAGCTGCCCCTGACCCCCTCCCATCTTCCCTCCATGGTCTGTGTGTATGCCATCATAGTCTCACTGTTGCTCTCCATGGTGTGTCTTGTTTCTAGTGCCCATCCTGCCTGACCTCCATGGTCATCTTGCTGCTCCTGCCCTGCCCCCTTGCCCCCAGCCCTCGGTTTCCATGTGCAGACCCCTATTCCCTCCCTCCTGGCTTGTCTGTTCCATTGTAATGTCCCTGATCCGTACCTCCTGCCCTTTATGGTCTGTTATGCTGCAGCTTTCTCTCCTGTCTGTCCATTATGGTCAGCTAGCTACCATTGCCTCTTTCCCCTCTGTTCTCTGTTGTCCATGTTCATGGTCCTGTCCCCTCCCTATTGTTTTCTATGGATTGTTGTGCTGCACTCCCGTCCCTCATGCCCTGTGTGGTGTATTGTGCTGCTGCAAACCCTGATGCCTGCCCTGTAGGGTCATTTTGGTGCACCTCTCCATGTCCCTCCTGTCCTCTGTTATCCGAGTCCATGTCCCTACCCCAATTCCTCCTGCCTACCATGATTAGGCCTGGGCGGTAAATTCCGTTCCGTTTGCGGAATTTGCGGAATTTGGGTAATTTCGCGTTCCGCGGAGAACGCGAAATTGCCCAAAAATCTGCGTTCCGCAACTTCGCGAAATTTTTGCTTGTTCGCGTTCTCAATATGCGTGTTCGCGAGATATTTCACCCCGAGCACGCAAACAGCGATCGCGAACAAGAAAAAAGTATCGCGAACAAGCAATTCCGCGTGCTCGCGGAATTTCTACATGTGCGCGGAGATTTTTTACAGTTTCGCGGAGATTTGCGTAACGCGATTACGCAAATTCCGCCTACCCCTAACCATGATCCAATGTACCATACTTGCGAACATTTTGAATTTGGTAAGAGGGAGATTTTGAAAAAAACTGGGGCATTGATTTTCCCCTTTGAGTTACATTGAAAAAGAGGAGATTTTAGACAGGAGACAGATCAAATAAAGCCCATTTGAGCTTAAAAACATTGGACGTTTCCTGGCTGAAACGGGTCTGTTTGGCATGTATGGTTATACTACCACTGCCTCTTCCTTCTGCCCACAATGGTCTATTATATTGCCACAGCCTCTCTTGCCAGTCCTGTATTGTTGGTTTGTTGCCCCTGCCCCCCTTTCCACTGCCCTCTATAGTCTGTTGTGCTTCCACTGCCCTTCCTGCCTGCCCAGTGTGGTCAAATTGTTTCCTCTGCACTCTCCTACCTGCCTTCAATTTTCAGAGTCCGTGCCCTTGGCCTGTGCCTCTCAACAGTATCCCAATGAACAACTAGATTGCTAACATTCTATATTTATTACAAAAGTGTGGAACGCCTGACGTCATCTTGATGTAATCAAAACTGTAATACCTAGAGCATTTCCTTTAGAAATTACATATATGAGAGGTTCTTATTTGCATCAAAATTATGGTTAGTGCTCTAAAAAACTAAAATGAGGACATATTTTCTGAGTTTTCAAATAGCGACAAAGAACTTTCAAATTATTTGTAATCTTTATGTTTCTTTATCCAGTTGACCACTTGATTAAATGTTGCACTTAGGGGAGAGGATGTGGTGTTACTTCCAGAGCTGCAGACTTTGCAACTGGGAAACCAGGTTGGAGTTTCTGCTTCAGCTCAACATTCTGTGATTCTGGTCAAATCACTTAATCTCCCCATGTCTACAACCAAAATGATTTTGATCTTGTGTGATGTAACTAATGCTCATGTAAAGCACTCCAATACCTGACAAGTCTGCACTATATAAAACTTCAAATACACAAAAAATAAGTGTTTTGCCCATTTCTGTCATTGGGCTACATGTGGGCTACATCTGGATGATATTTGTGCTGCATTTAGGCTCTTTTGTCTCTGGTGGCCATCTTGGGAGATTTATTTGTTATGAAGTTTCCTAATTTCCTCATTTACTGCAGTCTCCTCAGTAGGAAATGCTTTCAGTTTTTTACTTTGATTCCATCAAGAAGGTATTCAGATATGTCACACATTTGCCATAAATTCTGAATGTTAGCACTCTAGTTGCTTATTAGATCACTGTAGTAAAGCTATTGCTCACCACGGAAGTCTGCTGCTGGCATTAAAATGCATGTTTCAGTCTGCATATCAGAATTTTTTTATGAAATAGAAGAGGATTTGAGAAGTCAAAATGTGCCCTAATTTTTCTTTCTTCAGCACTAATCATAATTTCTATGGCAAAATGAACCCCCTCATTGTGTTCCTTTTTAAATTAAATGTTTTAAGTGTTACCAGTTTATTCTAATCAAGATGGCTTCAGCTGTGACATACTTTTGTCATAAGTAAGACAGTAAGCGGTCTAGTTGTTCTTAAGAACACTCTGGGACATTCTGTCATTGGGCTATACTTGGGCTACATGTGGGTGATATTTGGGCTACATTTGGGCTCTTTTGTCTCTGGTGGCCATTTTGGGAGACTTATTTGTTATGAAGTTTCCTAATTTCCTCATTTACTACAGTCTCCTCAGTAGGAAATACTTTCAGTTTCTTACTTTGATTCCATCAAGAAGGCATTCAGATGTGTCACACATTTGCCATAAATTCAGAATGTTAGCACTCTAGTTGCTCATTAGATCACTGTAGTAAAGCTACTGCTCTCCAGGGAAGTCTGCTGCTGGTATTGAAAGTGCATGTTTAAGTCTGCATGTCAGAATTTTTTAATGAAATAGAAGAGGATTTGAGAGGTCACTCAAAATGTGCCCTAATTTTTCTTTCTGCTGCACTAATCATACTTTCTATGGCAAAATGAACCCCCTCATTTTGTTCCTTTTTAAATTAGATGTTTTAAGAGTTACCACTTTATTCCAATCAAGATGGCTTCAGGTGTGCAATACGTTTGTCATAAGTAGGACTGTTAGCGCTCTAGTTGTTCTTTAGAACACTCTGGGAAGCTGCAGTAGAACACAAAGGAATCAACTGACAGTCTCTGGCCTTGTTGGAAATACATGTTTTAATGAGAATGTCAGACTTCATTCTCACATGACTGAGAAAGATAATGTGAATTTCCAGAAAATATGCTCTCAGTTTAGCTTATAGATCACCTTCCAAACCTCTGTGGGAAAAGCATGAGAAAATAGTTTTCTCTCAAACATGATTCATGATATCACAGCAGAAGGCTTTTTCACATGGTAAAATCACCTTAGAACACACCACAATTCCTAAAATGAGTATGGTACCATCAACAAATGATTTATAATGTAACTAAAGTCTTAAAACCTTCTATTAACTGCAATGCTTTTTAATGAGGTGCTATCATGTATATTGGTCCCAAGATGGCTGCCAACACTTCTTGGATGAAGTACTGACAGCCAATCAGATCTCACGATGAGATGTGTGGTTAGGCTCCGCCCAGATATATCTATCTTTTTAACTCTAATTTTCTCAGGAACTACTGAACGGATTTACACCATTTTAACAAAAGGCATGAGTCTGAACTGAGGACTACCTCTTTGCCAAATTTGGTGTAATTCCGTTCAGCAGTTCGGGCTGTAGCTGCGTCAACAGGTCCTATGGGAAAATGCATGGGGAAAATGTGATTTGGGACCCCCCTTTTTTATGGGCCCCCGCTTGACGAATCACCGTGAAATTTTCAGGATAGGAGCGGACCGGGGCTGGCCAAAAGTTTGGGAAATTTCGCGAAAATTCATCAATCAGCGCCAACGTTATTCCAAATAGAATGTTGCGGATTTCCTATGGAAAATAGGTCCTAACTATAACTACCTACTGGCGACTGCCAGTAGGTAATATATATATATATATATATATATTCACTAAAAAAACCATAGGTTTCACACACGTTATAGTTAGGAATTAGCATTTAAAAAACCTTGCAAATTCACTGAAAAAAACATAGGTTTCACACATGTTATAGTTAGCTGGACATTTCACTCGTAAAAAACCATTGAAATTCCCCCGTTATAGTTAGTTCAGCTAACTATAACTATAACTCGCTCGACCGCAATCCACTGCTGATGACGTCACATATTACATCACTGATGATATCATCCAGTGAGTGTGTGTTTCTGTAAAGTTTAAATATGTATAATGTATATAGGGAAAGGCCTGTGGAAGAATGAGTGCTGTACAAGTGTGTGAATGGATGATTTTCTAGGTGCGTAACTGACTCTATAAGTGAGTCATTTGAGATGTCATCAGTGATGTCAGGAGTGATGTCAATGACCATGTCATGAGTGATGTAATATGTGACGTCATCAGCAGTGGATTGCGGTCGCGCGAGTTATAGTTAGCTAAACTAACTATAACGGGGGAATTTCAATGGTTTTGTACGAGTGAAATGTCCAGCTAACTATAACATGTGTGAAACCTATGGTATTTTTAGTGAATTTGTAAGGTTTTTTAAATGCTAATTTATGTATGTATTGTTATATTTTTTATATATTTATTTTACAATAAACTACCTATGTATATAGTTATAGATTGACTGTATCCTGTAATATGGAATGGCTAAATGGATAAAGTTGAACAGCATAGCATCTTCTATAAACTTATAAACAGTTTAAAATGTCTTTGTTTTTTTTTAAGGGTTTTTCATGGTGCGCGCAATTTTTTTTATTAAACGAAATGATTTTTTTTTTATTTATGAGGTCCTTTAGGGACCCCCTGAGAAGGTCTAAGGGGTCAGGAACTCTCTACCCTGCCCCCTTTTCACGTTCTCCACCTTTCTTTTTCACTGTCACACACAAAATGGCGTCCGACACTTCCTGATTTCGACCGATTGGAATGTTGACTGACATCTAACCACCAATCAGAATTACGCTTGCGCACATTTGGTGCACGCACGGTGTGCGCATATAGATATTTATGTGCTTTTAACTGCAATTTTCTCAGGAACTACTGAACAGATTGACACCATATATGCAAAAGGCACATGCCTGACCTGAGGACTACCTCTTTGCCAAATTTCAAGTAATTCTGTTCAGCCGTTCGGGCTGTACCTTCGACTAAAGGTCCTATCGGAAAATGCATGGGGAAAACGCGTTTTGGGACCCCCCTTTTTTCTCAGCCCCCGCTTGACGAATCACCCCGAGACTTTCAGGGTAGGAGCTGAGCGGAGCACCCCATTAGTTTTAAAAATTTCACGAAGATAAGTCAACCGGTGCCAAAGTTATTCAAAATAGAATTTTCAGATTTCCTATGGGAACTCGGTCCTAACTATAACTATCTACTGGCGACCGCCAGTAGATAATATATATATATATATATATATATATACTGAAAATAAACTAAGTTTACAGAGACAATATAGTTAGGCTGACATTTCACTCGTACAAAACCATAGAAATTCAGCCGTTATATTTAGCTGAGCTAACTATAACTTTTCCCCACACAATGTACTACTGACGATGTCAAATATTACATCACTCATGACATGGTCAGTGACATCACTGATGACATCATCAGTAGTGCACCATGAGGCATGTTTGCAAAGTGGTAGAAAAAGAGAGAGTGGCCTCTGACCACCTTGGAGCAATCTAGCTGTCTGGGGCTTACTGGAGGTAACAGGAAGGCTAACTGGCTCCAGGGACCCTCAAGAGGCAAGGGGACTTCATGCCTCAACAAGAAACTTGCTGGGAGCTTTCCGCAAGCTATCCATCATTCTTGGAAAAGTACAGGAAGACCTGCTTTCATCCCTCTAGTCAAGTGCTTCCTATTGAGGTTTCATTTTTGTGAAAGAAGAATCATGCCAGAATGAATCCTGCCCTGCATATTTAGCCAAGACTAGGGTACCGTATTGTGGAATACCTGTACTTGACTGAAATAATTTCTCATGGCTAATCAGTAAGTGCTCTCTCGATGGGTACACGTATAGTGCATCTCCTACACTACAGCTGCCTGAAGGACACAAAGAAATGTCTCCAGTGAACTTGTGTGTCTGTAACTTTGCCATCGAGTGGGAAACGCACTGAGGTGCTTTCAATCATCATTCTGGGAAAAGGGCTCGAAGACGTTGCATCCCACTAATGTAGGTAGGGCCAACCAGTCAGGGCTTCTCAGCAAGTTTACATGCCTGTTACAAAAGGTCAAAAACCAAAGGAAATGATGGACGGAGTGTTGAACATTGCAAGCACTCACCCCCAGTCAACTGATCTGGGTTTAATCCATCACCGTTCTTTAGCCCACTCTGCCACCCCAGTTCAGACACGGCCATATGCAAATCAGTCTGACCCTGTGCCTCATGGGAACAGTCCAGCCCGAACTGCCAAGCCATGTCTTCCCTGGACCAGAAACAAGCTTCCTGGGACCGGTTTCTGGCATTTCAGCCGTCTTCAGCCAGGCTTGCTTGAATCCAGTGGCAAAGTGAGCAAGGGACTCACGTCTGAGCATACCCTGCCAACTTATGGCGAACAAAGCAAAAACCAAAGGAAATGATGGACGGAGTATTGAACATTGCAAGCACTCACCCCCAGTCAACTGATCTGGGTTTAATCCATCACCATTCTTTAGCCCACTCTGCCACCCCAGTTCAGACATGGCCATATGCAAATCAGTCTGACCCTGTGCCTCATGGGAACAGTCCAACCCGAACTGCCAAGCCATGTCTTCCCTGGACCGGAAACAAGCTTCCTAGGACCGGTTTCTGGCATTTCAACTGTCTTCAGCCAGGCTTGCTTGAATCCAGTGGCAAAGTGAGCAAGGGACTCACGTCTGAGCATACTCTGTCAACTTATGGCGAACAAAGCAAAAACCAAAGGAAATGATGGACGGAGTGTTGAACATTGCAAGCACTCACCCCCAGTCAACTGATCTGGGTTTAATCCATCACCATTCTTTAGCCCACTCTGCCACCCCAGTTCAGACATGGCCATATGCAAATCAGTCTGACCCTGTGCCTCATGGGAACAGTCCAACCCGAACTGCCAAGCCATGTCTTCCCTGGACCGGAAACAAGCTTCCTAGGACCGGTTTCTGGCATTTCAACTGTCTTCAGCCAGGCTTGCTTGAATCCAGTGGCAAAGTGAGCAAGGGACTCACGTCTGAGCATACTCTGTCAACTTATGGCGAACAAAGCAAAAACCAAAGGAAATGATGGACGGAGTGTTGAACATTGCAAGCACTCACCCCCAGTCAACTGATCTGGGTTTAATCCATCACCGTTCTTTAGCCCACTCTGCCACCCCAGTTCAGACATGGACATATGCAAATCAGTCTGACCCTGTGCCTTATGGGAACAGTGCAGCACAAACTGCCAAACCATGACTTCCCTGGACCGCAAACAAGCTTCCTAGGACCGGTTTCTGGCATTTCAGCCGTCTTCAGCCAGGCTTGCTTGAATCCAGTGGCAAAGTGAGCAAGGGACTCACGTTTGAGCATACCCTGCCAACTTATGGCGAACAAAGCAAAAACCAAAGGAAATGATGGACGGAGTGTTGAACATTGCAAGCACTCACCCCCAGTCAACTGATCTGGGTTTAATCCATCACCGTTCTTTAGCCCACTCTGCCACCCCAGTTCAGACATGGCCATATGCAAATCAGTCTGACCCTGTGCCTCATGGGAACAGTCCAGCCCAAACTGCCAAGCCATGTCTTCCCTGGAACGGAAACAAGCTTCCTAGGACCAGTTTCTGGCATTTCAGAAATCTTCAGCCAGGCTTGCTTGAATCCAGTGGCACAGTGAGCAAGGGACTCACGTTTGAGCATACCCTGCCAACTTATGGCGAACAAAGCAAAAACCAAAGGAAATGATGGAGGGAGTGTTTAACATTGCAAGCACTTACCCCCAGTCAACTGATCTGGGTTTAATCCATCACCGTTCTTTAGCCCACTCTGCCACCCCAGTTCAGACATGGCCATATGCAAATCAGTCTGACCCTGTGCCTCATGGGAACAGTCCAGCCCGAACTGCCAAGCCATGTCTTCCCTGGAACGGAAACAAGCTTCCTAGGACCGGTTTCTGGCATTTCAGCCGTCTTCAGCCAGGCTTGCTTGAATCCAGTGGCAAAGTGAGCAAGGGACTCACGTTTGAGCATACCCTGCCAACTTATGGCGAACAAAGCAAAAACCAAAGGAAATGATGGACGGAGTGTTGAACATTGCAAGCACTCACCCCCAGTCAACTGATCTGGGTTTAATCCATCACCGTTCTTTAGCCCACTCTGCCACCCCAGTTCAGACATGGCCATATGCAAATCAGTCTGACCCTGTGCCTCATGGGAACAGTCCAGCCCGAACTGCCAAGCCATGTCTTCCCTGGACCGGAAACAAGCTTCCTAGGACCGGTTTCTGGCATTTCAGCCGTCTTCAGCCAGGCTTGCTTGAATCCAGTGGCAAAGTGAGCAAGGGACTCACGTCTGAGCATACCCTGCCAACTTATGGCGAACAAAGCAAAAACCAAAGGAAATGATGGACGGAGTGTTGAACATTGCAAGCACTCACCCCCCAGTCAACTGATCTGGGTTTAATCCATCACCGTTCTATAGCCCACTCTGCCACCCCAGTTCAGACATGGCCATATGCAAATCAGTCTGACCCTGTGCCTCATGGGAACAGTCCAGCCCAAAACGCCAAGCCATGTCTTCCCTGGACCGGAAACAAGCTTCCTAGGACAGGTTTCTGGCATTTCAGCCGTCTTCAGCCAGGCTTGCTTGAATCCAGTGGCAAAGTGAGCAAGGGACTCACGTCTGAGCATACCCTGCCAACTTATGGCGAACAAAGCAAAAACCAAAGGAAATGATGGACGGAGTGTTGAACATTGCAAGCACTCACCCCCAGTCAACTGATCTGGGTTTAATCCATCACCGTTCTTTAGCCCACTCTGCCAACCCAGTTCAGACATGGCCATATGCAAATCAGTCTGACCCTGTGCCTCATGGGAACAGTCCAGCCCGAACTGCCAAGCCATGTCTTCACTGGACCGGAAACAAGCTTCCTAGGACCAGTTTCTGGCATTTCAGCCGTCTTCAGCCAGGCTTGCTTGAATCCAGTGGCAAAGTGAGCAAGGGACTGACGTCTGAACATACCCTGCCAACTTATGGCGACCAAAGCAAAAACCAAAGGAAATGATGGACGGAGTGTTGAACATTGCAAGCACTCACCCCCAGTCAACTGATCTGGGTTTAATCCATCACCGTTCTTTAGCCAACTCTGCCACCCCAGTTCAGACATGGCCATATGCAAATCAGTCTGACCCTGTGCCTCATGGGAACAGTCCAGCCCGAACTGCCAAGCTATGTCTTCCCTGGACCGCAAACAAGCTTTCTAGGACCGGTTTCTGGCATTTCAGCCATCTTCAGCCAGGCTTGCTTGAATCCAGTGGCAAAGTGAGCAAGGGACTCACGTCTGAGCATACCCTGCCAACTTATGGCGAACAAAGCAAAAACCAAAGGAAATGATGGACGGAGTGTTGAACGTTGCAAGCACTCACCCCCAGTCAACTGATCTGGGTTTAATCCATCACCGTTCTTTAGCCCACTCTGCCACCCCAGTTCAGACATGGCCATATGCAAATCAATCTGACCCTGTGCCTCATGGGAACAGTCCAGCCCGAACTGCCAAGCCATGTCTTCCCTGGACCGGAAACAAGCTTCCTAGGACCGGTTTCTGGCATTTCAGCCGTCTTCAGCCAGGCTTGCTTGAATCCAGTGGCAAAGTGAGCAAGGGACTCACGTCTGAGCATTCCCTGCCAACTTATGGCGAACAAAGCAAAAACCAAAGGAAATGATGGATGGAGTGTTGAACATTGCAAGCACTCACCCCAAGTCAACTGATCTTGGTTTAATCCATCACCGTTCTTTAGCCCACTCTGCCACCCCAGTTCAGACATGGCCATATGCAAATCAGTCTGACCCTGTGCCTCATGGGAACAGTCCAGCCCGAACTGCCAAGTCATGTCTTCCCTGGACCGGAAACAAGCTTCCTAGGACCAGTTTCTGGCATTTCAGCCGTCTTCAGCCAGATTTGCTTGAATCCAGTGGCAAAGTGAGCAAGGGACTCACGTTTGAGCATACCCTGCCAACTTATGGCGAACAAAGCAAAAACCAAAGGAAATGATGGACGGAGTGTTGAACATTGCAAGCACTCACCCCCAGTCAACTGATCTGGGTTTAATCCATCACCGTTCTTGAGCCCACTCTGCCACCCCAGTTCAGACATGGCCATATGCAAATCAGTCTGACCCTGTGCCTCTTGGGAACAGTCCAGTCCGAACTGCCAAGCCATGTCTTCCCTGGACCGGAAACAAGCTTCCTAGGACAGGTTTCTGGCATTTCAGCCGTCTTCAGCCAGGCTTCCTTGAATCCAGTGGCAAAGTAAGCAAGGGACTCATGTCTGAGCATACCCTGCCAACTTATGGCGAACAAAGCAAAAACCAAAGGAAATGATGGACGGAGTGTTGAACATTGCAAGCACTCACCCCCAGTCAACTGATCTGGGTTTAATCCATCACTGTTCTTTAGCCCACTCTGCCAACCCAGTTCAGACATGGCCATATGCAAATCAGTCTGACCCTGTGCCTCATGGGAACAGTCCAGCCCGAACTGCCAAGCCATGTCTTCCCTGCACCGGAAACAAGCTTCCTAGGACCGGTTTCTGGCATTTCAGCCGTCTTCAGCCAGGCTTGCTTGAATCCAGTGGCAAAGTGAGCAAGGGACTCACGTCTGAGCATACCCTGCCAACTTATGGCGAACAAAGCAAAAACTAAAGGAAATGATGGACGGAGTGTTGAACATTGCAAGCACTCACCCCCAGTCAACTGATCTGGGTTTAATCCATCACAGTTCTTTAGCCCACTCTGCCACCCCAGTTCAGACATGGCCATATGCAAATCAGTCTGACCCTGTGCCTCATGGGAACAGTCCAGTCCGAACTGCCAAGCCATGTCTTCCCTGGACCGGAAACAAGCTTCCTAGGACAGGTTTCTGGCATTTCAGCCGTCTTCAGCCAGGCTTCCTTGAATCCAGTGGCAAAGTAAGCAAGGGACTCATGTCTGAGCATACCCTGCCAACTTATGGCGAACAAAGCAAAAACCAAAGGAAATGATGGACGGAGTGTTGAACATTGCAAGCACTCACCCCCAGTCAACTGATCTGGGTTTAATCCATCACTGTTCTTTAGCCCACTCTGCCAACCCAGTTCAGACATGGCCATATGCAAATCAGTCTGACCCTGTGCCTCATGGGAACAGTCCAGCCCGAACTGCCAAGCCATGTCTTCCCTGGACCGGAAACAAGCTTCCTAGGACCGGTTTCTGGCATTTCAGCCGTCTTCAGCCAGGCTTGCTTGAATCCAGTGGCAAAGTGAGCAAGGGACTGACGTCTGAACATACCCTGCCAACTTATGGCGACCAAAGCAAAAACCAAAGGAAATGATGGACGGAGTGTTGAACATTGCAAGCACTCACCCCCAGTCAATTGATCTGGGTTTAATCCATCACCGTTCTTTAGCCAACTCTGCCACCCCAGTTCAGACATGGCCATATGCAAATCAGTCTGACCCTGTGTCTCATGGGAACAGTCCAGCCTGAACTGCCAAGCCATGTCTTCCCTGGACCGGAAACAAGCTTCCTAGGACCGGTTTCTGGCATTTCAGCCGTCTTCAGCCAGGCTTGCTTGAATCCAGTGGCAAAGTGAGCAAGGGACTCACGTCTGAGCATTCCCTGCCAACTTATGGCGAACAAAGCAAAAACCAAAGGAAATGATGGATGGAGTGTTGAACATTGCAAGCACTCACCCCCAGTCAACTGATCTTGGTTTAATCCATCACCGTTCTTTAGCCCACTCTGCCACCCCAGTTCAGACATGGCCATATGCAAATCAGTCTGACCCTGTGCCTCATGGGAACAGTCCAGCCCGAACTGCCAAGTCATGTCTTCCCTGGACCGGAAACAAGCTTCCTAGGACCAGTTTCTGGCATTTCAGCCGTCTTCAGCCAGGCTTGCTTGAATCCAGTGGCAAAGTGAGCAAGGGACTCACGTTTGAGCATACCCTGCCAACTTATGGCGAACAAAGCAAAAACCAAAGGAAATGATGGACGGAGTGTTGAACATTGCAAGCACTCACCCCCAGTCAACTGATCTGGGTTTAATCCATCACCGTTCTTTAGCCCACTCTGCCACCCCAGTTCAGACATGGCCATATGCAAATCAGTCTGACCCTGTGCCTCTTGGGAACAGTCCAGCCCGAACTGCCAAGCCATGTCTTCCCTGGACCGGAAACAAGCTTCCTAGGACCGGTTTCTGGCATTTCAGCCGTCTTCAGCCAGGCTTGCTTGAATCCAGTGGCAAAGTGAGCAAGGGACTCACGTCTGAGCATACCCTGCCAACTTATGGCGAACAAAGCAAAAACCAAAGGAAATGATGGACGGAGTGTTGAACATTGCAAGCACTCACCCCCAGTCAACTGATCTGGGTTTAATCCATCACCGTTCTTTAGCCCACTCTGCCACCCCAGTTCAGACATGGCCATATGCAAATCAATCTGACCCTGTGCCTCATGGGAACAGTCCAGCCCGAACTGCCAAGCCATGTCTTCCCTGGACCGGAAACAAGCTTCCTAGGACCGGTTTCTGGCATTTCAGCCGTCTTCAGCCAGGCTTGCTTGAATCCAGTGGCAAAGTGAGCAAGGGACTCACGTCTGAGCATTCCCTGCCAACTTATGGCGAACAAAGCAAAAACCAAAGGAAATGATGGATGGAGTGTTGAACATTGCAAGCACTCACCCCCAGTCAACTGATCTTGGTTTAATCCATCACCGTTCTTTAGCCCACTCTGCCACCCCAGTTCAGACATGGCCATATGCAAATCAGTCTGACCCTGTGCCTCATGGGAACAGTCCAGCCCGAACTGCCAAGTCATGTCTTCCCTGGACCGGAAACAAGCTTCCTAGGACCGGTTTCTGGCATTTCAGTCGTCTTCAGCCAGGCTTGCTTGAATCCAGTGGCAAAGTGAGCAAGGGACTCACGTTTGAGCATACCCTGCCAACTTATGGCGAACAAAGCAAAAACCAAAGGAAATGATGGACGGAGTGTTGAACATTGCAAGCACTCACCCCCAGTCAACTGATCTGGGTTTAATTCAGCCAGGCTTCCTTGAATCCAGTGGCAAAGTAAGCAAGGGACTCATGTCTGAGCATACCCTGCCAACTTATGGCGAACAAAGCAAAAATCAGTGTGGAGAAGTGTGGCTCACTGGTTAGAGGAGGCAGACCTGGAAGCAGAGGTCAGCCCGGGACCAGGGTTCAATTCCCGGCTCGGCTGGGTCTTGAGTCCATAAATGTCCATGGACTCGATAATTCTCGCTCCAGTGCATACTCGATTCATGGGTTCACACTCTGCGACTCTGGGCAATAGCTTGCTTAATCTCCACATGGGCCCCTCGCGGCGGGATGCCTGGCTTTCACCTTGCGGATGCCCCGCTGGGTTATCTCACAGGGGAATACCAGGACGGGTTCCCTAAGCAAGCGCTTAGAGACCGCTTGGTGATTTGCGCTATATAAATTCCTGCACACTCACGTCTGAGCATTCCCTGCCAACTTATGGCGAACAAAGCAAAAACCAAAGGAAATGATGGACGGAGTGTTGAACATTGCAAGCACTCACCCCCAGTCAACTGATCTGGGTTTAATCCATCACCGTTCTTTAGCCCACTCTGCCACCCCAGTTCAGACATGGCCATATGCAAATCAGTCTGACCCTGTGCCTCATGGGAACAGTCCAGCCCGAACTGCCAAGTCATGTCTTCCCTGGACCGGAAACAAGCTTCCTAGGACTGGTTTCTGGCATTTCAGTCGTCTTCAGCCAAGCTTGCTTGAATCCAGTGGCAAAGTGAGCAAGGGACTCACGTTTGAGCATACCCTGCCAACTTATGGCGAACAAAGCAAAAACCAAAGGAAATGATGGACGGAGTGTTGAACATTGCAAGCACTCACCCCCAGTCAACTGATCTGGGTTTAATCCATCACCGTTCTTTAGCCCACTCTGCCAACCCAGTTCAGACATGGCCATATGCAAATCAGTCTGACCCTGTGCCTCATGGGAACAGTCCAGCCCGAACTGCCAAGCCATGTCTTCCCTGGACCGGAAACAAGCTTCCTAGGACCGGTTTCTGGCATTTCAGCCGTCTTCAGCCAGGCTTGCTTGAATCCAGTGGCAAAGTGAGCAAGGGACTGACGTCTGAACATACCCTGCCAACTTATGGCGACCAAAGCAAAAACCAAAGGAAATGATGGACGGAGTGTTGAACATTGCAAGCACTCACCCCCAGTCAATTGATCTGGGTTTAATCCATCACCGTTCTTTAGCCAACTCTGCCACCCCAGTTCAGACATGGCCATATGCAAATCAGTCTGACCCTGTGTCTCATGGGAACAGTCCAGCCCGAACTGCCAGGCCATGTCTTCCCTGGACCGGAAACAAGCTTCCAAGGACCGGTTTCTGGCATTTCAGCCGTCTTCAGCCAGGCTTGCTTGAATCCAGTGGCAAAGTTAGCAAGGGACTCACGTCTGAGCATACCCTGCCAACTTATGGCGAACAAAGCAAAAACCAAATGAAATGATGGACGGAGTGTTGAACATTGCAAGCACTCACCCCCAGTCAACTGATCTGGGTTTAATCCATTACCGTTCTTTAGCCCACTCTGCCAACCCAGTTCAGACATGGCCATATGCAAATCAGTCTGACCCTGTGCCTCATGGGAACAGTCCAGCCCGAACTGCCAAGCCATGTCTTCCCTGGACCGGAAACAAGCTTCCTAGGACCGGTTTCTGGCATTTCAGCCGTCTTCAGCCAGGCTTGCTTGAATCCAGTGGCAAAGTGAGCAAGGGACTGACGTCTGAACATACCGTGCCAACTTATGGCGACCAAAGCAAAAACCAAAGGAAATGATGGACGGAGTGTTGAACATTGCAAGCACTCACCCCCAGTCAACTGATCTGGGTTTAATCCATCACCGTTCTTTAGCCAACTCTGCCACCCCAGTTCAGACATGGCCATATGCAAATCAGTCTGACCCTGTGCCTCATGGGAACAGTCCAGCCCGAACTGCCAAGCTATGTCTTCCCTGGACCGCAAACAAGCTTCCTAGGACCGGTTTCTGGCATTTCAGCCGTCTTCAGCCAGGCTTGCTTGAATCCAGTGGCAAAGTGAGCAGGGGACTCACGTCTGAGCATACCCTGCCAACTTATGGCGAACAAAGCAAAAACCAAAGGAAATGATGGACGGAGTGTTGAACATTGCAAGCACTCACCCCCAGTCAACTGATCTGGGTTTAATCCATCACCGTTCTTTAGCCAACTCTGCCACCCCAGTTCAGACATGGCCATATGCAAATCAGTCTGACCCTGTGCCTCATGGGAACAGTCCAGCACGAACTGCCAAGCTATGTCTTCCCTGGACCGCAAACAAGCTTCGTAGGACCGGTTTCTGGCATTTCAGCCGTCTTCAGCCAGGCTTGCTTGAATCCAGTGGCAAAGTCAGCAAGGGACTCACGTCTGAGCATTCCCTGCCAACTTATGGCGAACAAAGCAAAAACCAAAGGAAATGATGGACGGAGTGTTGAACATTGCAAGCACTCACCCCCAGTCAACTGATCTTGGTTTAATCCATCACCGTTCTTTAGCCCACTCTGCCACCCCAGTTCAGACATGGCCATATGCAAATCAGTCTGACCCTGTGCCTCATGGGAACAGTCCAGCCCGAACTGCCAAGCCATGTCTTCCCTGGACCGCAAACAAGCTTCCTAGGACCGGTTTCTGGCATTTCAGCCGTCTTCAGCCAGGCTTGCTTGAATCTAGTGGCAAAGTGAGCAAGGGACTCACGTCTGTGCATACCCTGCCAACTTATTGCGAACAAAGCAAAAACCAAAGGAAATGATGGACGGAGTGTTGAACATTGCAAGCACTCACCCCCAGTCAATTGATCTGGGTTTAATCCATCACCGTTCTTTAGCCAACTCTGCCACCCCAGTTCAGACATGGCCATATGCAAATCAATCTGACCCTGTGTCTCATGGGAACAGTCCAGCCCGAACTGCCAGGCCATGTCTTCCCTGGACCGGAAACAAGCTTTCAAGGACCGGTTTCTGGCATTTCAGCCGTCTTCAGCCAGGCTTGCTTGAATCCAGTGGCAAAGTGAGCAAGGGACTCACGTCTGAGCATACCCTGCCAACTTATGGCGAACAAAGCAAAAACCAAAGGAAATGATGGACGGAGTGTTGAACATTGCAAGCACTCACCCCCAGTCAACTGATCTGGGTTTAATCCATCACCGTTCTTTAGCCCACTCTGCCAACCCAGTTCAGACATGGCCATATGCAAATCAGTCTGACCCTGTGCCTCATGGGAACAGTCCAGCCCGAACTGCCAAGCCATGTCTTCCCTGGACCGGAAACAAGCTTCCTAGGACCGGTTTCTGGCATTTCAGCCGTCTTCAGCCAGGCTTGCTTGAATCCAGTGGCAAAGTGAGCAAGGGACTGACGTCTGAAGATACCGTGCCAACTTATGGCGACCAAAGCAAAAACCAAAGGAAATGATGGACGGAGTGTTGAACATTGCAAGCACTCACCACCAGTCAACTGATCTGGGTTTAATCCATCACCGTTCTTTAGCCAACTCTGCCACCCCAGTTCAGACATGGCCATATGCAAATCAGTCTGACCCTGTGCCTCATGGGAACAGTCCAGCCCGAACTGCCAAGCTATGTCTTCCCTGGACCACAAACAAGCTTCCTAGGACCGGTTTCTGGCATTTCAGCCGTCTTCAGCCAGGCTTGCTTGAATCCAGTGGCAAAGTCAGCAAGGGACTCACGTCTGAGCATTCCCTGCCAACTTATGGCGAACAAAGCAAAAACCAAAGGAAATGATGGACGGAGTGTTGAACATTGCAAGCACTCACCCCCAGTCAACTGATCTTGGTTTAATCCATCACCGTTCTTTAGCCCACTCTGCCACCCCAGTTCAGACATGGCCATATGCAAATCAGTCTGAACCTGTGCCTCATGGGAACAGTCCAGCCCGAACTGCCAAGCCATGTCTTCCCTGGACCGCAAACAAGCTTCCTAGGACCGGTTTCTGGCATTTCAGCCGTCTTCAGCCAGGCTTGCTTGAATCTAGTGGCAAAGTGAGCAAGGGACTCACGTCTGAGCATACCCTGCCAACTTATGGCGAACAAAGCAAAAACCAAAGGAAATGATGGACGGAGTGTTGAACATTGCAAGCACTCACCCCCAGTCAACTGATCTGGGTTTAATCCATCACCGTTCTTTAGCCCACTCTGCCACCCCAGTTCAGACATGGCCATATGCAAATCAGTCTGACCCTGTGCCTCATGGGAACAGTCCAGCCCGAACTGCCAAGCCATGTCTTCCCTGGACCGGAAACAAGCTTCCTAGGACCGGTTTCTGGCATTTCAGCTGTCTTCAGCCAGGCTTGCTTGAATCCAGTGGCAAAGTGAGCAAGGGACTCACGTCCAAGCATACTCTGTCAACTTATGGCGAACAAAGCAAAAACCAAAGGAAATGATGGACGGAGTGTTGAACATTGCAAGCACTCACCCCCAGTCAACTGATCTGGGTTTAATCCATCACCGTTCTTTAGCCCACTCTGCCACCCCAGTTCAGACATGGCCATATGCAAATCAATCTGACCCTGTGCCTCATGGGAACAGTCCAGCACGAACTGCCAAGCTATGTCTTCCCTGGACCGCAAACAAGCTTCGTAGGACCGGTTTCTGGCATTTCAGCCGTCTTCAGCCAGGCTTGCTTGAATCCAGTGGCAAAGTGAGCAAGGGACTCACGTCTGAGCATACCCTGCCAACTTATGGCGAACAAAGCAAAAACCAAAGGAAATGATGGACGGAGTGTTGAACATTGCAAGCACTCACCCCCAGTCAATTGATCTGGGTTTAATCCATCACCGTTCTTTAGCCAACTCTGCCACCCCAGTTCAGACATGGCCATATGCAAATCAGTCTGACCCTGTGTCTCATGGGAACAGTCCAGCCCGAACTGCCAGGCCATGTCTTCCCTGGACCGGAAACAAGCTTTCAAGGACCGGTTTCTGGCATTTCAGCCGTCTTCAGCCAGGCTTGCTTGAATCCAGTGGCAAAGTGAGCAAGGGACTCACGTCTGAGCATACCCTGCCAACTTATGGCGAACAAAGCAAAAACCAAAGGAAATGATGGACGGAGTGTTGAACATTGCAAGCACTCACCCCCAGTCAACTGATCTGGGTTTAATCCATCACCGTTCTTTAGCCCACTCTGCCAACCCAGTTCAGACATGGCCATATGCAAATCAGTCTGACCCTGTGCCTCATGGGAACAGTCCAGCCCGAACTGCCAAGCCATGTCTTCCCTGGACCGGAAACAAGCTTCCTAGGACCGGTTTCTGGCATTTCAGCCGTCTTCAGCCAGGCTTGCTTGAATCCAGTGGCAAAGTGAGCAAGGGACTGACGTCTGAAGATACCGTGCCAACTTATGGCGACCAAAGCAAAAACCAAAGGAAATGATGGACGGAGTGTTGAACATTGCAAGCACTCACCCCCAGTCAACTGATCTGGGTTTAATCCATCACCGTTCTTTAGCCAACTCTGCCACCCCAGTTCAGACATGGCCATATGCAAATCAGTCTGACCCTGTGCCTCATGGGAACAGTCCAGCCCGAACTGCCAAGCCATGTCTTCCCTGGACCGCAAACAAGCTTCCTAGGACCGGTTTCTGGCATTTCAGCCGTCTTCAGCCAGGCTTGCTTGAATCTAGTGGCAAAGTGAGCAAGGGACTCACGTCTGAGCATACCCTGCCAACTTATGGCGAACAAAGCAAAAACCAAAGGAAATGATGGACGGAGTGTTGAACATTGCAAGCACTCACCCCCAGTCAACTGATCTGGGTTTAATCCATCACCGTTCTTTAGCCCACTCTGCCACCCCAGTTCAGACATGGCCATATGCAAATCAGTCTGACCCTGTGCCTCATGGGAACAGTCCAGCCCGAACTGCCAAGCCATGTCTTCCCTGGACCGGAAACAAGCTTCCTAGGACCGGTTTCTGGCATTTCAGCTGTCTTCAGCCAGGCTTGCTTGAATCCAGTGGCAAAGTGAGCAAGGGACTCACGTCCGAGCATACTCTGTCAACTTATGGCGAACAAAGCAAAAACCAAAGGAAATGATGGACGGAGTGTTGAACATTGCAAGCACTCACCCCCAGTCAACTGATCTGGGTTTAATCCATCACCGTTCTTTAGCCCACTCTGCCACCCCAGTTCAGACATGGCCATATGCAAATCAATCTGACCCTGTGCCTCATGGGAACAGTCCAGCGCGAACTGCCAAGCCATGTCTTCCCTGGACCGGAAACCTGCTCAGACGTGAGTCCCTTGCTCACTTTGCCACTGGATTCAAGCAAGCCTGGCTGAAGACGGCTGAAATGCCAGAAACCGGTCCTAGGAAGCTTGTTTCCGGTCCAGGGAAGGCATGGCTTGGCAGTTCGGGCTGGACTGTTCCCATGAGGCACAGGGTCAGACTGATTTGCATATGGCCATGTCTGAACTGGGGTGGCAGAGTGGGCTAAAGAACGGTGATGGATCAAACCCAGATCTGTTGACTGGGTGTGAGTGTTTGATTGGTTCTGATGCTCCGTCCATCACCACCCCCTTTTGTACCGCTTTGTTCGCCATAAGTTGGCAGGGTATGCTCAGACGTGAGTCCCTTGCTCACTTTGCCACTGGATTCAAGCAAGCCTGGCTGAAGACGGCTGAAATGCCAGAAAGCGGTCCTAGGAAGCTTGTTTCCGGTCCAGGGAAGGCATGGCTTGGCAGTTCGGGCTGGACTGTTCCCATGAGGCACAGGGTCAGACTGATTTGCATATGGCCATGTCTGAACTGGGGTGGCAGAGTGGGCTAAAGAACGGTGATGGATCAAACCCAGATCTGTTGATTGGGTGTGAGTGTTTGATTGGTTCTGATGCTCCGTCCATCACCACCCCCTTTTGTACCGCTTTGTTCGCCATAAGTTGGCAGGGTATGCTCAGACGTGAGTCCCTTGCTCACTTTGCCACTGGATTCAAGCAAGCCTGGCTGAAGACGGCTGAAATGCCAGAAACCGGTCCTAGGAAGCTTGTTTCCGGTCCAGGGAAGGCATGGCTTGGCAGTTCGGGCTGGACTGTTCCCATGAGGCACAGGGTCAGACTGATTTGCATATGGCCATGTCTGAACTCAGGTGGCAGAGTGGGCTAAAGAACGGTGATGGATCAAACCCAGATCTGTTGACTTGGTGTGAGTGTTTGATTGGTTCTGATGCTCCGTCCATCACCACCCCCTTTTGTCCCGCTTTGTTCGCCATAAGTTGGCAGGGTATGCTCAGACGTGAGTCCCTTGCTCACTTTCCCACTGGATTCAAGCAAGCCTGGCTGAAGACGTCTGAAATGCCAGAAACCGGTCCTAGGAAGCTTGTTTCCGGTCCAGGGAAGGCATGGCTTGGCAGTTCGGGCTGGACTGTTCCCATGAGGCACAGGGTCAGACTGATTTGCATATGGCCATGTCTGAACTGGGGTGGCAGAGTGGACTAAAGAACGGTGATGGATCAAACCCAGATCTGTTGACTGGGTGTGAGTATTTGATTGGTTCTGATGCTCCGTCCATGACCACCCCCTTTTGTACCGCTTTGTTCGCCATAAGTTGGCAGGGTACGCTCAGACGTGAGTCCCTTGCTCACTTTGCCGCTGGATTCAAGCAAGCCTGGCTGAAGACGGCTGAAATGCCAGAAACCGGTCCTAGGAAGCTTGTTTCCGGTCCAGGGAAGGCATGGCTTGGCAGTTCGGGCTGGACTGTTCCCATGAGGCACAGGGTCAGACTGATTTGCATATGGCCATGTCTGAACTGGGGTGGCAGAGT
The DNA here is from genome assembly GCF_964204655.1 of Triturus cristatus. Taxonomy (NCBI): domain Eukaryota; kingdom Metazoa; phylum Chordata; class Amphibia; order Caudata; family Salamandridae; genus Triturus; species Triturus cristatus. Next base: position 1,800,038,211 of record NC_140590.1, read on the forward strand.
GGGCTAAAGAACGGTGATGGATCAAACCTAGATCTGTTGACTGGGTGTGAGTGTTTGATTGGCTCTGATGCCCTGTCCATCACCACCCCCTTTTGTACCGCTTTGTTCACCATAAGTTGGCAGGGTATGCTCAGACGTGAGTCCCTTGCTCACTTTGCCACTGGATTCAAGCAAGCCTGGCTGAAGACGGCTGAAATGCCAGAAACCGGTCCTAGGAAGCTTGTTTCCGGTCCAGGGAAGGCATGGCTTGGCAGTTCGGGCTGGACTGTTCCCATGAGGCACAGGGTCAGACTGATTTGCATATGGCCATGTCTGAACTGGGGTGGCAGAGTGGGCTAAAGAACGGTGATGGATCAAACCCAGATCTGTTGACTGGGTGTGAGTGTTTGATTGGTTCTGATGCTCCGTCCATCACCACCCCCTTTTGTACCGCTTTGTTATAAAAGGTCAGCACATTATGTCTTGTCTCAACAGCAGAAGATGAAGAAATCCAAAGAAATAGCCCTGGAGAGTTGGCGGTTCCTGGGGCTGTGTGGGGGAGCAGGTGGTCTCTGTGGCTGCAGGGTCCCCTTTTGGCCCCCGCATATCTAATTCTAATTTTCCACGGGACCTGTCCCACCCAGGGGCTTAAAAGAAAAGAAGCCTAGGAGTCCGGGCTTCATTATTTTTTTCACCGATCAACCGTGTCACAAGATGACTGCCAACACTTCCCGGGTGAAACTGTTGGCAGGCAATAATATCTGAGAAATGTTTACATTTCTCAGCAACTACTGAACAGATTTACACCATTTAACAAAAAAAGAGTGCTTTCTGGAACAAGAGTTACCTTTTTGCCAATTTTGGTGCAATACCATTCAGCAGTTCGGGCTGCAGCCATGTCTAAAGTTTCCTATAGAAATTAACATAGAGAAAATGCATTTTGGGACCCCCCTTTTCCTTGGCCCCGGCATGACAAATCACCCCAAAAGCTTCAACACAGGAACTGACGTGACAGCCCCATTAGTTTTGAAAATGATGTGAAGATTTGTGAAACAGCGCCAAAGAGATTTTTATGTATGATGGAAGGGCCACCCATGACATTCTCTTGCAGAAATAAGTTGAGGAGTCTATAACTGTTTCCTAATATTGAGTCATGATCCTATTGAGCTCACTATCAGTCTTCTGGGTGGATTTACCACACTTATGAATCTTTTGCAGGAGATAAAAGGTGGCCATTCTCGTTTTCTCTGTATGGAGGTACTGTAGTTCTTCCCAATCCAGTAAGCTCACTTCAAAACATTCCTTCAATTTCCAATGATATTCCTTTTCCAGATGACCCAAAGGTCTGTTCTGAGGCGGGTGTAATGTAAATGATTTTTTAGTTGTCTCCGTGCTTCTGTTACATTAGTCCCTTAATCCATAAGGACTATTTTACCTCATTTGTCGGACAGTTTTATAATAAAAGATGGATTGTTCCTTAGTTCATTGATGTCCTTCCAATCTTGTGGTGTGAAATTTCCTTTTTGAGAGTTATTCCTCCAGATTTATTTAAAGATATTCAATTCATCTACTACTAGTTCTTGAAAGAGATCAATGCAGTTCCCCAGTGGACGTTGTGGACAATATTTACTCTGTGGTTTCAAACCACTTTCAACATGTTGATCCGTCACAAACCCCATGATCTGTAGGTTATTTACTGACATGTCAGTGGCAGATCCTAATGTCCCTAAATCAGTTGTCTGATCTACCTGGTCTTCAGACGGTGTTAACTGTTCTCCAGTTAGGTCGTAGATGCTGAATAATTCTGGTATATCTGCAATTTCAATGGAGTAGAGTGTGCGGTGTTCGGTTATTTTATTTTCTTGTTGCGTAATCTTCATTTGATGGTATTTGTGTAATTTCTATTTCCTAATGTATCTGTATACCTCAATTCAGGCATCTACAAAGTCCGGACGAGATAATGAGCAAACTGTTAAACTCAAGTTGAGTAGCTGCATCTGGTTGGTGTTCAGTGTTACTGATGATGTGATCGAAACTAAGGGTTTCTTTTCTTCACTCGGGATTTCCAGGTTTACTTGTGATTACTTTTCCTTCCTCAACCTTTTCGTCTTTGACCTTCTTGTTTGGCATCTTCTTTGGCATGACCCTGCGGTGTTCTGCCTCTCCCTCCTTGTCTCGTAGTCATTCTTAAAATAGTAGTAATTCTTTGTGATAATCCTATTTCTTCCTTGGTGTTTCATCAGCACTGGACCCTGCATTAGAGCTTATTTCGCATTCACTTTGTGTATTCGGTACAAGGGGTCTGTCAAATTTCTTTGAGAACGTATAGACTCCACCATATTGATAGTCAGGTTTACTTGTGATTACTTTTCCTTCCTCAACCTTTTCGTCTTTGACCTTCTTGTTTGGCATCTTCTTTGGCATGACCCTGCGGTGTTCTGCCTCTCCCTCCTTGTCTCGTAGTCATTCTTAAAATAGTAGTAATTCTTTGTGATAATCCTATTTCTTCCTTGGTGTTTCATCAGCACTGGACCCTGCATTAGAGCTTATTTCGCATTCACTTTGTGTATTCGGTACAAGGGGTCTGTCAAATTTCTTTGAGAACGTATAGACTCCACCATATTGATAGTCAGGTTTACTTGTGATTCCTTTTCCTTCCTCAACCTTTTCCTCTTTGACCTTCTTATTTGGCATCTTCTTTGGCATGACCCTGCGGTGTTCTGCCTCTCCCTCCTTGTCTCGTAGTCATTCTTAAAATAGTAGTAATTCTTTGTGATAATCCTATTTCTTCCTTGGTGTTTCATCAGCACTGGACCCTGCATTAGAGCTTATTTCGCATTCACTTTGTGTATTCGGTACAAGGGGTCTGTCAAATTTCTTTGAGAACGTATAGACTCCACCATATTGATAGTCAGGTTTACTTGTGATTCCTTTTCCTTCCTCAACCTTTTCCTCTTTGACCTTCTTATTTGGCATCTTCTTTGGCATGACCCTGCGGTGTTCTGCCTCTCCCTCCTTGTCTCGTAGTCATTCTTAAAATAGTAGTAATTCTTTGTGATAATCCTATTTCTTCCTTGGTGTTTCATCAGCACTGGACCCTGCATTAGAGCTTATTTCGCATTCACTTTGTGTATTCGGTACAAGGGGTCTGTCAAATTTCTTTGAGAACGTATAGACTCCACCATATTGATAGTCAGGTTTACTTGTGATTCCTTTTCCTTCCTCAACCTTTTCCTCTTTGACCTTCTTATTTGGCATCTTCTTTGGCATGACCCTGCGGTGTTCTGCCTCTCCCTCCTTGTCTCGTAGTCATTCTTAAAATAGTAGTAATTCTTTGTGATAATCCTATTTCTTCCTTGGTGTTTCATCAGCACTGGACCCTGCATTAGAGCTTATTTCGCATTCACTTTGTGTATTCGGTACAAGGGGTCTGTCAAATTTCTTTGAGAACGTATAGACTCCACCATATTGATAGTCAGGTTTACTTGTGATTCCTTTTCCTTCCTCAACCTTTTCCTCTTTGACCTTCTTATTTGGCATCTTCTTTGGCATGACCCTGCGGTGTTCTGCCTCTCCCTCCTTGTCTCGTAGTCATTCTTAAAATAGTAGTAATTCTTTGTGATAATCCTATTTCTTCCTTGGTGTTTCATCAGCACTGGACCCTGCATTAGAGCTTATTTCGCATTCACTTTGTGTATTCGGTACAAGGGGTCTGTCAAATTTCTTTGAGAACGTATAGACTCCACCATATTGATAGTCAGGTTTACTTGTGATTCCTTTTCCTTCCTCAACCTTTTCCTCTTTGACCTTCTTATTTGGCATCTTCTTTGGCATGACCCTGCGGTGTTCTGCCTCTCCCTCCTTGTCTCGTAGTCATTCTTAAAATAGTAGTAATTCTTTGTGATAATCCTATTTCTTCCTTGGTGTTTCATCAGCACTGGACCCTGCATTAGAGCTTATTTCGCATTCACTTTGTGTATTCGGTACAAGGGGTCTGTCAAATTTCTTTGAGAACGTATAGACTCCACCATATTGATAGTCAGGTTTACTTGTGATTCCTTTTCCTTCCTCAACCTTTTCCTCTTTGACCTTCTTATTTGGCATCTTCTTTGGCATGACCCTGCGGTGTTCTGCCTCTCCCTCCTTGTCTCGTAGTCATTCTTAAAATAGTAGTAATTCTTTGTGATAATCCTATTTCTTCCTTGGTGTTTCATCAGCACTGGACCCTGCATTAGAGCTTATTTCGCATTCACTTTGTGTATTCGGTACAAGGGGTCTGTCAAATTTCTTTGAGAACGTATAGACTCCACCATATTGATAGTCAGGTTTACTTGTGATTCCTTTTCCTTCCTCAACCTTTTCCTCTTTGACCTTCTTATTTGGCATCTTCTTTGGCATGACCCTGCGGTGTTCTGCCTCTCCCTCCTTGTCTCGTAGTCATTCTTAAAATAGTAGTAATTCTTTGTGATAATCCTATTTCTTCCTTGGTGTTTCATCAGCACTGGACCCTGCATTAGAGCTTATTTCGCATTCACTTTGTGTATTCGGTACAAGGGGTCTGTCAAATTTCTTTGAGAACGTATAGACTCCACCATATTGATAGTCAGGTTTACTTGTGATTCCTTTTCCTTCCTCAACCTTTTCCTCTTTGACCTTCTTATTTGGCATCTTCTTTGGCATGACCCTGCGGTGTTCTGCCTCTCCCTCCTTGTCTCGTAGTCATTCTTAAAATAGTAGTAATTCTTTGTGATAATCCTATTTCTTCCTTGGTGTTTCATCAGCACTGGACCCTGCATTAGAGCTTATTTCGCATTCACTTTGTGTATTCGGTACAAGGGGTCTGTCAAATTTCTTTGAGAACGTATAGACTCCACCATATTGATAGTCAGGTTTACTTGTGATTCCTTTTCCTTCCTCAACCTTTTCCTCTTTGACCTTCTTATTTGGCATCTTCTTTGGCATGACCCTGCGGTGTTCTGCCTCTCCCTCCTTGTCTCGTAGTCATTCTTAAAATAGTAGTAATTCTTTGTGATAATCCTATTTCTTCCTTGGTGTTTCATCAGCACTGGACCCTGCATTAGAGCTTATTTCGCATTCACTTTGTGTATTCGGTACAAGGGGTCTGTCAAATTTCTTTGAGAACGTATAGACTCCACCATATTGATAGTCAGGTTTACTTGTGATTCCTTTTCCTTCCTCAACCTTTTCCTCTTTGACCTTCTTATTTGGCATCTTCTTTGGCATGACCCTGCGGTGTTCTGCCTCTCCCTCCTTGTCTCGTAGTCATTCTTAAAATAGTAGTAATTCTTTGTGATAATCCTATTTCTTCCTTGGTGTTTCATCAGCACTGGACCCTGCATTAGAGCTTATTTCGCATTCACTTTGTGTATTCGGTACAAGGGGTCTGTCAAATTTCTTTGAGAACGTATAGACTCCACCATATTGATAGTCAGGTTTACTTGTGATTCCTTTTCCTTCCTCAACCTTTTCCTCTTTGACCTTCTTATTTGGCATCTTCTTTGGCATGACCCTGCGGTGTTCTGCCTCTCCCTCCTTGTCTCGTAGTCATTCTTAAAATAGTAGTAATTCTTTGTGATAATCCTATTTCTTCCTTGGTGTTTCATCAGCACTGGACCCTGCATTAGAGCTTATTTCGCATTCACTTTGTGTATTCGGTACAAGGGGTCTGTCAAATTTCTTTGAGAACGTATAGACTCCACCATATTGATAGTCAGGTTTACTTGTGATTCCTTTTCCTTCCTCAACCTTTTCCTCTTTGACCTTCTTATTTGGCATCTTCTTTGGCATGACCCTGCGGTGTTCTGCCTCTCCCTCCTTGTCTCGTAGTCATTCTTAAAATAGTAGTAATTCTTTGTGATAATCCTATTTCTTCCTTGGTGTTTCATCAGCACTGGACCCTGCATTAGAGCTTATTTCGCATTCACTTTGTGTATTCGGTACAAGGGGTCTGTCAAATTTCTTTGAGAACGTATAGACTCCACCATATTGATAGTCAGGTTTACTTGTGATTCCTTTTCCTTCCTCAACCTTTTCCTCTTTGACCTTCTTATTTGGCATCTTCTTTGGCATGACCCTGCGGTGTTCTGCCTCTCCCTCCTTGTCTCGTAGTCATTCTTAAAATAGTAGTAATTCTTTGTGATAATCCTATTTCTTCCTTGGTGTTTCATCAGCACTGGACCCTGCATTAGAGCTTATTTCGCATTCACTTTGTGTATTCGGTACAAGGGGTCTGTCAAATTTCTTTGAGAACGTATAGACTCCACCATATTGATAGTCAGGTTTACTTGTGATTCCTTTTCCTTCCTCAACCTTTTCCTCTTTGACCTTCTTATTTGGCATCTTCTTTGGCATGACCCTGCGGTGTTCTGCCTCTCCCTCCTTGTCTCGTAGTCATTCTTAAAATAGTAGTAATTCTTTGTGATAATCCTATTTCTTCCTTGGTGTTTCATCAGCACTGGACCCTGCATTAGAGCTTATTTCGCATTCACTTTGTGTATTCGGTACAAGGGGTCTGTCAAATTTCTTTGAGAACATATAGACTCCACCAAATTGATAGTCTAGTCTATCCCTTGTTAACTTTCCAGCTTTACGTTCCATGAGGTCTTCATCATAGTTCTGCAGAGGTTTCTCCATCTTATTGATGTTGTCCTTTATGGTGGTTTATTCCTTGTACTTCTCTAACTCGTCATTGATCATTTCAGACTTTTCAAACTGCAATTTTCATCTTCCTTCTTGCATGTTCAGTAAGGATTTTTATTAGTCTTATTGAACAGTCTTCCATATTTCCACACCATTCATTAATTAAGTGGTCATCCATGTCCTCATAGGTTGGCAGTAGCATGATTCTCAGGCCTCTTGGTATTCACTTGCACTCCAGATACTTAGTGAGGGATGTCATCTCCCACCATTGTTTTTCTTCTACACGTCTGGCACATCCCAGATGCCTTTACAATTGTGTCAGCGTTTTGTTAATTCCATTTACATTTCTGTCTGGCCCTCTTATATTTGCACCATCCTGGAAGGTGCATTTTGCTGCCAGTTTCCATCTTGCTTGTCTTTCTTCCATATTATAAATGTTTCCTCCTAGTTGCTTGTCTCTTTTTATTATTTATTACTAGACGTTATTCCTGATTTTCTCACGTCCGTAGGATCTTATGTGTTATTTATTTGATGGTAGGTCTTTTCGTCTCCTTGGTTGCTCTAAAATGCAAATTGCACCTAATTGTATTTGTTCAAAAGGTTCCACAATGCTCGATAGTCCACAACCCTTTAAAAGCAGATTGTGTTCTCAAGCGGTCTAATTGACTCTCTGAATCCAGGTCAAGTCCATCTATACTACTTGCCACATTTTTTTTAATTCCTTTTTCATAATTAAGTCTTTTATAACCTCATGCATTGTTGTTCAATGGACTACAATCTCAATTTCACGGTTGGTGTTCCCCCCTCTTTCTCTCGTAATGGTTCATTTGTTGATGAGACTACACCCGTTTTTTAATGATAATTCCCACAAGTTTACATGCATTCCAGTCAGCAGGATGTGACCCACCCGTGTCCCCTCCCGCACATGCATCACTCGCTCCCTTACCTCCATGAAGTTCAACAACCTCTGTGGTTTCATCATTTCCAGTCTCTCAATGGGTGGAGGGCTGCTGCATTTCCGCTCTATCCAATCGATTTTCTCCATCTTGCTGCGCTCCTCTCGTCTCAGTTCCAGGCTGCTAGACTCCCAAAGAATGGAGTGTGAAATGTGTGTCCTTAGGCATCCCGTTTCATAAGCACTTTGCGCAGCGGCCAAATCAAATGACGGCAACGTTCACATCAAAATTATGATCTTGATTTTTTATTTTTCATAAACACCGTGTGCAAGGTGTTTACACAAATTCCCACTCCATATTGAAATGGACCAAAGAATTTAGTTGACCTTCTACTGGGTCTCATTGGGTTCTGCATTGTGGATTATTTAATACTATGTCCCTTCTCTGTTTTGATGACCCTCAAAACAACTAGAGCAACACATTCTATTCCGATTCACAGAGATATTCTTCCACCATCTTTATTGTCCAAACACCATGTGCTGAAAGGGCTTTTGTATTTTTTTTCATTTTGTTATCTTATTTTTTTGTTTGTTTTCTTTTTTGCTTGCTCAAACCGTATAATAATACATATTTTAATTCAATCTTTTCTTTAAATTCATTAGCGCACCTCAGAGTGTTCTCGGATATTTTGTTCTTAATGACTTTCAATTTGCATCACCTATGCTACATAATATTCAGTCTTATTCTATCATTCTCCAATACATTAAAGGTATTAAAGTTCATTTCACCACAATAATTTCATACCAACATCTCTTTAGAAATTCATGAACAACCACAAGCAGCATATTGATTAAAGTGCAAAGTGATTAAAGTGCAAATTGATAGCAGTACCTGATGTAGCGCAAATTCCATAATTTCTTCTAATACATTTTTAAGCTACGCTTACTGTCCAGGTACTCCGAACTGTTTCCTTCAAAATTATATTTTATATCAATTCATTCTCTAGTAAAGGCTCAATGACATTCATTCCTCTTTTTTTCTCTTTTTTAGGGGGTTCATAATCAAGCAATGGCAGCATAATAAAAAAGGCGCAAGATAATTAAATAGCAACGTGCAACATATGTTTCATGATCTTCACTCCTTCAATCCAAATCACCTTATGTTCATATATCAGTATCAAATTATTTAAATTTCTCCACAACAGTTACTGTTATTAAAAAAAACTTTGCTCATATTCAAATACATGATGTTTTACCCGTATTCTATAAAACTACAGATTTCAAAACAATTGATTCTATGTTCGCTATCTTCATAATCAGGAATAATGTACAATAAGTCTATTTAAAGTGCACAATGCTATAAAGTCCTCTCTTCTGATATTATAAATGGATGAACATTTCTGCATCCTTATTGTGGCCCCACGGTATTTCCGTCCCAATCAAGAGTATCAAACGTGAGTCTTGTTACCTTAATTTCTTCTCACGGCCACCTCCTCTGGGGTGTGCACCCTACTATGTGAATGTTGACAGGGAATGATCGAAGTGGCAAGCCACTGGGGACCCCTTCCCCTTTGCAAATGCAGGGACATTTTTTTAGGGGCTGGCAGTGTTCCTTTAAGGAAAATGGGGTGCATAAAAAACTGCTTTATTTCAAAGCAGTCCGAGACATGGAGGTCTGCTGAGGCCAGCAAGCTACCATCCCTGGGAGGGCCAGCCATTCCCAATGGGGTCGCAAATTGCGAGTGCCTCATGAAAATTGATGAGACATGCAATGTGCGGCCCCATTGGGAATCACAAACAGTGTCTCAGACACTGTTGTAAATTGCAATTTGCAATCAAGCGCAATTTTCAAGTCGCAATTGTCATGGTTGTACATCTGGCCCCAAGTCTCAAGAGTGAACTTTAACGCTCGGTTCCAGTGCCCCAGCACTACTAGCAGCAAGTCTCAGGGGGCCAAAGGCTCTAAACCAGCCGTATTGCACCAGCAGGCATGAAAAATCTGGAGTTACTGAGTGTGCCCCATACACAGGCTCTAACAACGAATGCTGCCGAGTTCTGCGGCGTTGGTCGCACATGGCTCTGGCAGCACACTATCCGGTGGGAGGTTGGTTGCAATGATCCTGTCTTTGGTCCCTCAAGTGGATGAAGGTTATCCTATGGAAGAGGCAGGCCTTGCAGAAGTGCCTGCCCTGCCTTTTAAATACGGTGCATCCTGCCATCTCGGTAGTCTAGGGCCTAGTTTAGGAGTTTTTTCTATGTATTTAAAGGGAAGGTTTGAGTCTGACAAAAAGGTTTATTTTGTCAAGTCGACATGGCAATTTAAACTCCACACACAGACTGCAATTGCAGGCCTGAGGCATGGTTGGTGGGCTACTTAGGTGGGTGGCACAAGCAGTGCTGCAGGCCCAATAGTAGCACTTGATGTGCAGGCCCTGGGCACATATTGCGCAATTTACTAGTGGCTTATGAGTAAATCAAAAAGATCAAATATTACAATGTTTAGGGGAGGGAGCACAAGCACTTTAGAACTGGTTAGCAGTGGTCAAGTGTGCAGAGTCCTAATACTAACAAAAACAGCCCATGGCAACATCAACTACCCCTTAGAAGAACTATTAATAGACGTAGGCACATGAAAAAAACACAATGTCAACCATATCACACATACACAAGTGCACAGAAAATTACGGACAAGTATATGGGGAAGAAGGTACCTGAGAACCAAGAAACATGCCTGACTACATGGGCCTGGACCCCAGGAGAAACCCACACTGTAGCCACCTAGAGGCTCATGCAGGCAAAAAATATCATTCGTTTTGCATTTAAAATAAGGTCGTTCAAAATCCACTTAATGTTTAATAAAACAAATAACACAGAAGCAGTGTTAATGTGAAAATATATTGAAAATAACCGCAAGGCCTAGTGCAGGGAAGACCATGCCCCAAACAGTAAAACAACATCACAATACATGATAAGTAAATCAGTACAAAATTCAAACAAATGACTGAAGAAATAGAGTAAAAGCATATTTAACCCAATGCCACCACCATCCCAAAAATATATAAACATTTTCCCCTAAGAAGCGCTAAACCCATTTGAACCCCTTCTCTAACCTAAAGGGTTTTGCTTGTCCTTATTCATGTGAAGGGTGGGAGGCTCTCAGCGCTATGGTCTTCTTTCACCCAGCTCCCACTGCACGATCTGTTCTTGATCACACTCCTCTTATCTCAAAAGCAGGGTAATGGCCTGTTTAGGTCTGTTGTCAGTCTCACCTTCAATTATGCAGTCTTATCTCGGGGTCTACTAGGCTCCCTCTGCCCCCAGTCGAGAGCTTTAGATTTGTTCTCAAGATCCAGATTCTTGGAGGCCTGATGTTGGTCCAATTCCTCCTTCAATATCAGGTAGGAAGCAGGGGATGGAATACACTACCACCAGGTGTAGCAAGAGGCTCAGTGAGCCATATGCAGGTGGGAAAAGCAGGAGGCATTGCTATGTTTTATAGTCCAAAATGCTTTTTGTAGGACTATGGTATTTAGTTGGGTGACTCAACCCTGATTCCATCTCTGAGTATAGCTTCCTCTCTAAATCTCCAGCACCTGTACATTCTTTGATCCTATGCTTCCCCTACAGTCCCAGGCAGCTATCCAATGCTGATAGTAACCAATGCTTCAGCGAGATCTATTAACAGGCCGTTGAGTTAGCGGTTCCCAGGCTGGCCCAGCCAGGGTCTGCTCAGATGTTCTTTTCCAATCTCCATTTAAACCCAAATTCCACTTCACTAACTTGAAGATCCAGCAACCATGTCAACTTACCTGTCCAAATCACTATATCCTAGTTTTTTGTAGCAGGAAATAATACAACACTTTGAGTTTTACTGTGTTAAGAGTGAGACATCTAAGAATTGTTTTTCAGAAAATACTTTCCTGATTTACAAACAATAGAAGAATGTGGCTTTAGGGAAATATATTTTTTTAAATTGTTGAATTTAAAATTGCTAGGCATTTACTATTTCCTTTGCCTAAATGATAGAGAATGTTTGTCTTATCTGGTTAACTGTGTCATGGGCATGCTAACTAAATTCAAGTTAGTGGCAGGGCAATGAGTTTATGCAAATATCAGGTGTCCCACTTTTTTCAGAATTTTAGGAAAAACAGTAACATTTGCTAATGACTAAAAATATACTAAACAACAAGTTCACAAATTGAAAAAAACAAACTCAATTTTCTGTTTTATCAAAGATGACAACAAACAATTGTTCTCAAATTTGAGATCCAAATTCAGGTTTTCAAGAGATTAGTATTACAAATGTATTGTACAAAATGAATTTGGAAATCCTGGAAGAATTTTTATTGTAATAATGTAAAGCAATCCTACAAAAGAAACCGAGCGATGACTTCATTTATCAAGAAACCTAATAGTTTCATTGTAAGTAAAAGTATAGATGATTTGAAATTCCAAATATATATCTGCAGATAAAGAAACCCAAAACAGAGTATGACACCTGTATGTGACATCTGTAGTACAACAGTGGTTATGATTTTGGGTTTATTTGCTTTCAGATTCTAGCCAGTTATTTGTCTATATTCATGACATATGCATATGCAGTGACAGGAATGCTTGTGTTGGAGCATGACACTGAATGATATTATTATAGGTCATTAGTTTCCTACACAGTTATTGGCAAGGTTTGTTGCTTAAGGCTGAATAAATAGAGTTTGCAAGAGCTAAAAATCCATATGTTGCTTTTCCTCCAATGGGCACTTGCATGCTTTCTCAGTGTCAACAACCATGGCAGTGGAAATGTAACACTCTGCATGTGATCGAAGAACACTCTAGGCAAGACAGTATCCTCACCCTCGATAATCCACACTCTGTGCTTAAAAGTGAGATAGATCTGTATGAGCCAGTCATTCTCAACTTACTTTTCCTCTTTTTGAAGCACAACATGTTTAGCCTGTACCCACATATATTATTTTTGCTTTTTTTTCAGTCCTCCTAGTTACTTCTAAGAACACAGATGTGATGTTAATGCAGAAGGCACTGGATACTATTACAGCATTGCTCCTTTATTAGTGATGGTGTACTTTGAGAAAGTAAAGCTGTAAGTTGTCAGATGTTAGTGTTGACCCGTGTATTTTAGTCCATATGCTTCCATCACTTGGTGAATGTTTGTTCAAGTTCTCCTCCTTCTCAGAGAAACGGAAGTATTAAGTTGAATCCACTGAGCCAATTTGAGCATTAGATCGGTAAACTACTTAGGACCAAAAATATTAAGAACAAAAAGAGTTTCATCTTGAACAGTGGCCCATCTTCCATTTATCCATAACTTGGATTTAATCAGGATAGATCCTTACTGAGAATGATTACCACAAGATCCTCACATACACATACTTTCTTATTTAAGCTCCTGGATCTCATTATACTTTGAGTGTATGTGGATCTATCAAATGCACGTTCAATTGGGTTTCAAGGTACAGGGTTCTTGTATTTACACCATGCATTTTCCATACGTTACTTTCAATAGATATCATGTATGCCCAATCACTGAGTCTCAGTAGAGGACAATATGAAAGTAGAGCAAACTCAGATGCTTTCTCATTCTGGAGTAGAGATCTTGATACAGGCAGTGGAACATGTTTTTTTTTTGCTTTCTTTTGTTGTCCTCATTTTGCCAGATATCTTCATGGGTTAATACTCATGACCGGATACCATAGCACCAGACCCTTGTGTATTTACCCACAAGTTTACAGCTGTTTCCAATTCCATCTCCGCACTCACTAGACCAACCCTGGAAAATAAGGAGATAATACGGCCAACAGAGTGGGTGGCATAATCATTGGACTCATGTTTCCTTTACTCTCCACTTTATCAACGGAGCCCAAACTTTCTCTCTGCTTTTTTGGTCACACCCTATGTCAGATTCACTGAAGAAATAACATTCTTCAAGTATTCAGAAAATATCTTGATCCAAACTAGATGCAAAAAAATTAGGCTAGTTGTTACTTTTAGTTGCGTTCCAATGATTATTTCTACAAAGGCATTAATCTCATTCCAGAAGGAGACAATTTTTGGACATGACATGAACATATGTATATCATCAGCCTCTATGTGAGCACACCTGGGACATGTATATACCTTACCAGAAGCTTTTGAGAGCTTTTTAGGGGACCAATATGCCCGATATGTGCTAAACAGATGATTTTGCTTTAAAGGAGTGGGCTTTACTACTTTATACAATGTTAACATATGATTTGCTCCATATTTGTATCAGGTCTCGAGTATCACATTCTTTATCCCATCATTTATGGACCTAAGTTTCCTTTTTTCCGTCTGCCTCCACGAAAGCCCAGTACCAGTATGATATTTCCTTAGGCCACCGTCCATTTCTCATTACTTTATCAGAGTTGTCGTCTTCCATCTCTGCCCATTCTTTCCTTGCCCACCAAGCACTGAGTTGATAATATTTTAACCAAGTCAATGAGCATTTGGTACAATTGCTCAAAGCTTCCCAAAGCTTAAGGTCTACCCAACGAAAAAAAACACCACTTATCAATGTTTGGCTCAATTGATCCCTTAAACACTCAGGTGTGCCTGGAGAGCCCCAAATTGGTGCCCATGATGAAAAATATGAGATTCTTAATGCTTTTCGAACGTACATCCATGTTTTCAGGGCAGACTTTAAAATCTTAAGCCGCACTTTTAAAAATAAATGTTGGTCTCCGTATTTAAAAAGAAAACCAATTGAACCATCCGGTACGTCAGATAATAATGCCTCAAAGAGTTTGCCTATCGCAGAACTGTCCACTTTATGTGCCATCATGCGTACATTCTTGAATTGGAAAGCATAGCAATATACAAGGATATCTGGTAATGCTAAGCATCCCTTATCTAATCTCCTACGTAATTCTTTGCCAGGAAATCCTCTGGCCTTTGGATGCCTAGATAAAGCTTCCTATTAGCCCCTGAAGTTTTGCTATGTCTTTCTTTTGAAACGTCAATGGAATGGAATTAAACAAAAAAGTCACTTTTGGCAAGATAATCATTTTTATAAGGTTGACCCTACCATAAATGTTAAGAGGTAAGTTTGCCCACTTGGAGAGTAAACATGTTACATCATGACTCACTTTCTTCCAGTTTACTTTTATAATATCTTCCATTTTATGGGTTATTTGAACTCCTAGGTATCTAATTTGATTCTTCGCCCCACAGGTTACCGGCACCTCCGTTTTCCCTGGGTTTACTTTATACCCTGAAATATGACAGAAAACCTCTGCCTTCCTCATCAGATTGGGGATTGCCTCCTGCGGGTTACTTGTAAATAACAACAGATCATCCACATAGAGCCCTAACTTAACTTCATAAGTATCAGATTTAAAGGGGATCAGGGCCATATTAGACCTGATCAGATTTGCTAGTGGCTCAATATATATATTAAAAAGAAGCGGGGAAAGGAGACAACCCTGTCTTGTACCTCTAAAAATTTCAAACCATTCAAACAACCTCCCATTTATTAGGACTCTAGCTTTAGGGCCAAGATATAGGGTTTGAATCGCTGCCACCATATTTGCCGGGAAGCCAAAACTTCGCAGGGCCTCCCATAAGTAAGGCCGGTGTGCCTGGTCAAAGGCCTTGGCTGCATCCACTGCCACTATAGTCAGAGGCAGCGTCTGAGCCTCAGCCAAGTCCATAGCTCCCAACAACTGGAATGTCAACTTGTTTAATTGCCTCCCAGAAATAAAGCCCCTTTGGTTTGGGTGAATGACCTCATGTATTACCTCAACCAACCGAGCTGCAATTATCCCAGAAAAGATCTTGTAATCTGTATTTAGCGGTGAAATCAGCCTATATGAGTCTAACTTTCGTGGGTCCTTATTAGGTTTCTGGATCATGGTAACTGTAGCTTCTAGCCAGGATTTAGGGACCCTTTTTCCACCCACATATACCTTGTTAAACAAGATCAAAAGGACAGGAATTATAATATCCAGAATACATAAGAATACTTCTACTGAGAGGCCGTCCGGCCCCGCTGCCTTTCCCTTAGCCATTTTTTTTGCACTGAGCCCTCATCTCCCCCTCTTTAATCTCTACTTCTAAAAACTTCATTTGCTCAGGAGATAGCCAAGGGAGGGTTGTTTACCAGAGCCACTCCTTTATTTCCTCTTGACTATGTGTAATATCTACTTTATACAGCTCCTGCATATATCTACACTCCTCCTTGCACATGTCTAAATTAGTATTCAGAGAGTTTCCCGTTTCTTCACTAATAAGCTCTCATATTGCATTCCTGGCCCTATCTGCTTTAGTTTTCCAGGCTAAAAGTGAGCCGCACTTTTCACCATAGGCAAAATGTTGGAGTTTTCTCACCGTCCACCTATCCAAAGATTTTTTATCCATTTTTGCCCTAAATGCAGCTCGTAGCCCTTCCAGTTCTTTATTTAAAAACCCACATTATTTGAATCCTCCATGGACGCCTTTTGTAGCTCACCCTCTTTATTCTTGATATCCTGGATAGCCCTTTCCCTATCCTGCTTCTCTGAGCGATATTTTCTTATCATATTAGATGTTAGGACCCCCCTCAAATACGCTTTAAAAGGGTCCCAGACTGTATCCTCTTCTGCCGACCCTATGTTGATGCTAAAGAAACTCACTGATTTGTCTCTTAAGTCTTCGATAACCTCCTCATCTAAAAGGATTACTCTATCCAAAGTCCACCTTCTAGGCTCCTCAGGTAGGTGATATTTTAAAGATAGCACAACTGCAGAGTGATCTGATATTATTGCCGGAATATGAGTCACCTCCTTCACCTCACCACACAATTCTTGATCAACTATGAAATAATCTATACAAGAGTGGTTTCTGTGTTTTTTGCTATAAAAAGTAAATTCTCTTTTTTCATTTTTTAGTACCCGCCCTATGTCCACTAAGTTAAATTCCCTCATTATACTTGTGAGTCTAGAAAGGGATTTAGGCAGACTATTATATTTGGCTTTGGACGTCCTGTCTAGTCCCTTATTTAATACCAAGTTAAAATCTCCCCCTAGAACAGAGGTCTTCAAACTTTTGGATGCCGAGACCCCCCTATCAACAGTTTGAGGCGGAAGGACCCCCTCCTGACAAAAATTTCTAAACCTGTTGACTAAATTGTGTGGGATGAAAATGTAAATGAGGTTATGTGATGCAGCGTATTTTGGGATAGCATTGCTTCATTATTTTGACATTTTTTACACACAGTAACACCAAGGAAAGATTTCACCCAATCAGTACCCGTTTATAACCAATATACAGCAATTATCATCAGAAAGATTTCAAGTCAACCTTTGTGAAGGGCCTTCCACTCCGCAGGAATACGTGCTGCCACATTAGAAGCTCACCTGACAGGGAGAAGCAGGGGTCCCTTAAAACCCTGGCAGTTTTGTGCAGAGTTAAGCAGTTTACCCATGCAGCTTTCCTCTCACCCCCTCCCTTCCATCCCTCTCTCCTCTCCTAACCTCGGATCCCTCTCTCACTTTGCAGGCCATTTTCTTTCACCCCCTTTTACAACTTCTGAATTCTCCCCATTCAACCTCTCACTTCACCTTTAATCACCTCTTGCCATTCTGTCCTTTCACTGCCCTCATCTCGAACAGTCTCTCGCATTTATCTCATGGCCTCTCTGGCCCTGTCACCTCCCGTGCCCCTCAGCACCTCTCATTCACCTCGTCTCTCCATTCACATTTTTGTCTATTTGTATCTTACACCTCTCCAGCCCCCCATTCATCTTTCACTTCTCCCCTTTGTTCTCACAGAAGCCCTCACCTTTGGCTCACACTCACTTCTTGCGTGTCCACACTTCTCTTCAGCAGTTCACATTTCTCCTCATCCCTGACCTCTTCAATCAAATTCTCTGACTCCCTTGCTGTCCTCTCTCATCCTCTCATCTCTCCTCACCAAGCATACGGGTCAGACCCGTATGCTCCTCTCGGCATGTGCCAATCTGCTTATTGTTCTCTAATTCAATAAGGCATGAGTTGTCTGTCTCGCTGTTTTGATGTAGGCCGCGCAGTTATGGAACGTGCACCCTCCTTTGCTTCGCTTCACCAAGAATCTATTATCCTTTAGGAAGATATAAAAACCTTTCTCTATGCTCTGTAGGTTACCCCATTTGGCTGGTTCTCCTTCTGTGTGTTTCTCATTTGCCTTCAGGCAGTAGATGGTTATTAGCCCCAGGACATCTTTTGGTAACAGTAGGGCACTACAAATGTAAATAATAATAATAGGCAGAAGCAGGGGAGTCACTAGACCAGAACTTTGGGGGGGGGGGCTAACACTCCCCAGCCAGGGCTGGCCCTAACACTGATTGCACACGGTGCAATAGTCTTTTTTGGCGCCCCTCCCCCGTTTCCTTCTTTTCCATGAATTCCCTCACTACCACTTACCAACAATACACCTCATCTCTCTATAGCACCTCTCTGACAAACATTTAATTTGTTTATAGCGCTACTCATAGTTTACTCACACTCATTTCTGTGATCTGCATGGTACATATTCTTTGCAGCAGGCACATTATCCCTCTGCACTGTGTGGGTGGCAAGAGTGCCCATGTGACTGCACAGTGAGCGATGCAACAGTGTGAGAGTAGGACAAGAGGAGTGACTGCAGGGTGAGTGAGGTGGCGTATGAATTTGGGTGCGGATGCACGTTCAGAATGGGATGAATGATTACTGATGGGCTTGTTTGAGTGAGTTGCATATTGAGTAGTGAGGGGGACAGGTGAGTGAAGTGTCACATGAGTGCAGGGTGGGTAGTGTGCTCGTGTGACTGCAGGGTGAGATACAAGGTGAACAGCACAAGTGCACTGTGAGTGCAGCGTGATCACTGTGAGTGCCGGGTGAGCGGGTGAATGGTGTGAGTGCATGGTGATCAGTGTGAGTGCAGGGTGAGCGTGAAAGTGAAGGGCGAGAATGAGTTGTCTGAATGAAGGGTGCATTCCCAGACCCATGAAGTAACTCAGCATGTTATTGACGGCGGCGTAGAGTTTAACATCTAAGTTAAACTATTGCGGCATTAATCGAGGGTGAAGGAAATAAATAATGTGCTGATCCTGCAACAAACTTCCAGTCCTATGGTTAGGGTTGCAAACAGATTATTTTGATGGCCCAGTCGGTACAAAAAAAGCAGTCACCTAAAGCTATATTTTCAGCACTTATCTGTGCATACTTCGAATAGCACATATAAATAGAAAGCACTTTTAATTGTGTTCTAGGGCTGCCTGAAAGATCCATGACTGATAATTAAAGAGAACAAAGACAGAAAAGTCATATAACAAATGCATACATACTTTTTTATTTCTAAGTCTATTTAGTGCCAAGAGGAGATCTTTGCAGGCTCTTTAAACAAAACACGGCAGGCATTTTCTTTTGGCAAGCCTACTTTATATTCCTTTCCATGAAATGCATTCTCACACTACAGCAGTAAATGTAAAATACAAATGTAAGGAATAGGCTGAGTTCCAGTACCCAGGGGGTACTGGAACCAGGGAAAAAACCTAAGCCTCTGTAACCAGTTTGCAAAGGCATGTAAATATGCAAATGGTCTTTAAAGACCTGTGAAAAACATGGGAGTGCTGGAGATAAGACTCCAGACACTGCCCAGCTGAGCCCCCAGCAGCTCGAGTTTCACTGCAGCAGCCGGGACTGAGACACAGGATGGGGGAAGACGGAGGGGGGGGGGCTGAAGCCCTTGGGCCTGGGCATAAGTGTGACTGGGAAGGCGTGACCCCTTTTGCATCACTCCATGTCACCCCTGGAGGTCGCGCCCCACAGTTTGAAGACCCCTGCCCTAGAAGGATTAGAGCTGTTGTCTCCAGTAGACAAGACTCCAATTTTTCATGGAACTCTGGATTGTCATTATTTGGCCCATAATATACGGCACATAAAAGGGGCCCACCGTATACTAAAAGAGTAGCTACTAACCACCTGCCTGAACAATCCGAGACATATTTAATTAGTCTGATATCGTGGTTAGTTTTAACAATTATATCAACTCCCCTAGAACTACCACTTTGACCCGAACATATCACCTCCTGTATCCATCTAAAATTTGTAAAGCACTGCCTAGACTCTGTCCTTTCTAGGTGAGTTTCTTGTAGTAGTATTATTTGGGCTATACTATCCCTACAAAATTCTGCTACTCGTGACTTTTTTCCTGGATCTCAGGTAATCTACGTTCCACGTTAGTATGTTGATTTTCTTGGCTTTATCTATGCTTATTTTCCCAAACAGAATAGGTCTTAATACCTTGTATTGACAGTCCCATCAGGTTGTTATCAAAGGGAAAATTGCAGCTTACATCAATGAGGACAATTTTTTTTATTTTTTTCTCCCACTGCACCCCACACCCAGTGACCCACATCCCCCCTCCCCCACAGAAAACCCCCCTTCTACCTCTTGGCGATACACTCCGCCCTTTGTGAGCCCCATCTCCAAGAACTGGGCCGAGAGGAGGCAAACAACAAGAAAAAAGAAATAGCAGCATATAGGACCCCTATAAACACCTGCTTCTTAACTTTTTAAGTTATTTTACTCAAACATTCTAAAGCTCATATACATCTCATTTATTCTTTATTTATTCATCTGCTGTATGAACGCATCTACCTCATTGGGGTCACTAATATTATGCATCTTATTCTGCCACATAATTTTTAACATAGCCGGGAATTTTTGTTGCACCTGTGCTCCCTTTTCTCGAAGCTCACTCATCCTGGTTCCTAGTTCTCAACTGCCGCTGGGCGGTCCTCTTGCTACCGTCAGATCTTAACTGATATGTGAAGTCATCATGAGTAAGAGAGCCCTCTTTTACAACTTTTGATGATATCAGCTCTTTTAAAGTGAAATTCAGGAAATTAATCAAAATGTTTCTTGGGGTTTTCCTCCCTGGGTTTAACCTTCAAGGGTCCCGATGTGCCCCATGAATTTCTCTCTCCCATTCGATATCAGACCTATCAGGCATGATCTCTCTTAGTAGGGCACAAATACAGGTTTTGACATCCCCCTTTTCAGCCCCCTGTGGGACTTGTAGTAACCTCAGATTATTGCGACGGGGTTGAGTTTCCAATCTCTCAAGATCGTCTTGTAACCCTTTATTCTGTTTCCTTAGCCAGTCAATGTCTTTTGAATCTTCAAAAACATTTCCTGCCATCGTTTTAACTTCCCCCTCCAAAATTCAAGTACGGGCCATTATATCATCCAATTTTTCTTCTAGTGCGTCACATTTATCATATATTCCCCTTTGGTTGGACTCTGATATTTCAAATTTATCCCAAAAAAAATATCTATGGAGTTCTCATCACTGCATCCTCCGCCTATTTGATCAGTTGTATGCTCCTGGCCTTCCTCCTCCAGGTTTAAGTGAACCGATGCACGGTGAGAAGATTCTGGGCTTATATGCACCAGGATGGGGGGGACTAGATATAGTTTCCAGATTAACAATACTGGAGAGACTGGGACTGGGACTAAAAATTGTGCTATTTGGGTCAGCAATTACCACAAGCCCAGCGTCTATCTCTGCGCTCCCATTAGTTATAACCCCTGCTTCCCCGAATCGTTGCCCTTCAACCAAAGAGGACAAACCAGCCAGTAGCGAAAACCTATTCTCCACCTGAAGAGGCACAGGGATTGTTTGCATCGTAATTTTCTTTCCCTTGATTTGCATGGTTGGTACTGGTTGTGGTTGTGCACTTGTAACGTGTTAAATGATTTTAAAGTACGATCTCAAAGAAGGAGGTGGTTTTGCTAAAACACGTACCTCCTTTTGCCTGCACCACTGAGATTTTCCAGAGCCCTTTAAGGCTTTCTTTTTAGGGGAGACTGGGACGACAACAGTAGTTACTTTAAGTGGCGACTCCCACTTTGCCTCTCCTTTTCCCCCTCTGCCTTTCTTGACTCACTTACTGTTGGGTCACTTTCTGATGGGTGCACCGCCAAACCTTGCTCATTTAGAGGGGACAATAGAGTGGAATTGGCCACTACTCCTCCTCTATTCTGCCCAATACCCACAGAATCTCCCCCACAACTAAGATCGTGACCAGCCTCGGGAGCCTCTGAAACAAAAATAGAAAGCTCTTCCATCAACCTCTGCACCTCCAAACCCCCCTCTAGCGGTTGTACAGTCTCCACCCCTCTACCCCCACCAGCGTGCCACCATTGGGAAGTCACATGAAATCACTGCAGATCAAAAGTGAACTAAGCTTCTCTTCCAGTGTTGTCTCCGCAATATCTTCTATGTCCACTTTGCCCGCTACAACTACTGCCTCTGGTACACGCTAGCAATGCCTTATCGTTCTTCTCCTCGCATCGCAGTTTTGCCGTGCTTCCACTGCTGACCCGGAAGCCGACCGTAAAGATTACCGCTCTAGTCTTCCTCCACACAGTGGCCGCCTGACACCAGATGCCATATCCTCTCACCCCCGATATACTCATGTACCTGAAACCACGGTACCACTGTTTTAATTATTTAGGGTATTAATCAAAAAAATACTACCTCACGTCCTGCATTGCTCATTCTGTGTGGGTTTACCCGACTTTTTGCAGTTTTACAACGTTGAATGCATCCTCTCTTCTCCACCTTGTCCGGGAGCTCCAGCGACAGGCGTCAGCCTGCCGCCATGTTTCCCCTGTGTTGGCCCTTCCCTCTAGCCGGCAGTGGAACATGGTGATTCTAGTCAGCTATGAAGGGGTACAACCTCAAATGTGGTTCTCCTAATATAGTACAGAAGGTCTCTTGTTGATTGTTATGGGACACCACATGATATCTGACCTGTACAGGTAAGATGGAATGACACAGAAAGGACAAAATATGTATTTTCATGAGTCTTCTCTGAATAGGAATAGCAGCTATTCATAGGTTTACATAGATTCTGTCATTCATATATGGACTCCTAAGAAAACCTGCCGTACCCTCGAGAAAGCCTGGCGCCACGACCAGACTACAGAAAACATGACAGCCCTCAAGAACGCCACCCGCAAACACCACCAACTGATCCGCACCACCAAAAGAACCACATTCAAAGAACGACTGGACAACAACTCCCACAACAGCAAGGAACTCTTCAGCATCATCAAAGAGCTCTCCAGCCCCAGCGCCTGCAACAACGACATCACACCCTCGCAGGACCTCTGCGACTCACTCGCCTCGTTCTTTCACCGCAAGATTGCCGACATACACAACAGTTTCGGCGCATAGACCGCGCACCCTACCACCGATCTGGCGCCCCCCACCACCACCCTCCTCACCTGGACGACGGTCAGCACCGAAGATAACACCCACATGATGAACACCATCCTCTCCGGCTCCCCAACCGACCCCTGCCCACACCACATCTTCAACAAAGCCGACTCAATCATCGCACCCCAACTCTGGAACATCATCAACAGCTCCTTTGCATCCGCCACCTTCCCAGAGAGCTGGAAACACGCCGAGCTCAGCGCCCTCCTGAAGAAACCCACCGCGGACCCCATGGACCTCAAGAACTTCCGCCCCATCTCGCTCCTCCCCTTTCCGGCCAAAGTCATCGAGAAGATCATCAACAAACAACTCTCCGCCTTCCTCAAGACCAACGAATCCCTCGACCCCTCGCAGTCCGGCTTCCGAACAAACCACAGCACCTAGACCGCCCTCATCGCAGCCACCGACGACGTCAGGTCCCTGCTCGACAACGGGGAAACAGCTGCCCTCATCCTCCTGGACCTCTCGGCAGCCTTCGACACCGTATGCCACCGCACCCTGATACAGCGCCTCAGCAACATCAGAATCCAAGGAAAGGCCTTGGAATGGATCATCTCGTTCCTCGCCGGCAGAGCCCAGAGAGTCCGCCTTCCCCCGTTCCAGTCCGTGGCCACCGAAGTAATCTGCAGCATCCCGCAAGGATCCTCGCTCAGCCCCACCCTCTTCAACGTCTACATGAGCCCCCTCGCAGCTATCGCACGCCAACACAACCTCAACATCATCTCCTACGCCGACGACACCCAGCTGATCCTCTCCTTCACCAACGACCCCGCCAGAGCCAACCTCCATGAAGGAATGAAAGACGTCGCGGAATGGATGAAGCTCAGCCGGCTGAAACTGAACTTAGATAAGACGGAAGTCCTCATCCTGGGAACATCCCCCTCCGCCTGGGACGACTCCTGGTGGCCCCCTGCCCTGGGCTCCGCTCCAAAGCCAACAGACCATGCTCGCAACCTGGGCTTCATCTTGGACTCCTCCCTCACGATGACCAAGCAAGTCAACGCCGTCTCGTCATCCTGCTTCAACACCCTGTGCATGCTCCGAAAGATCTTCCGGTGGATCCCCACCGACACCAGGAAGACGGTCACCCAGGCCCTCATCACCAGCCGACTGGACTACAGAAACACCCTCTATGCTGGAACCACAGCCAAACTACTGAAAAGACTCCAGCGCATACAGAACGCCTCTGCACGACTTATCCTGGACACCCCCCGCTTCAGCCACATCTCTCCCCAGCTGAGAGACCTGCACTGGCTCCCCATCAGCAAGAGGATAACATTCAGACTCCTCACCCACGCACACAAGGCTGTCCACGACATGGGACCCACATACCTCAACAACCGCCTCCCATTCTACACACCCACCGGCACCTCCGCTTCGCCAGACTCGCCCTCGCCACCGTCCCGCGCATCTGCAAGACCACCGCCGGAGGAAGATCCTTCTCCTACCTGGCGGCCAAGACATGGAACTCCCTCCCCACCCACCTACGACTGACCCAGAACCATCTCTCCTTCAGGAAACAGCTCAAGACCTGAATCTTCGAGCAGTAGCAGATCCCCCTCCCCCCAGCGCCTTGAGACCCTACGGGTGAGTAGCGCGCTTTACAAATTCATTGATTGATTGATTGATTGATTGACACATACTTTGTATTTCTGATAAACCTTTGGACAGATGATGTGTAGCCTCTGCTTTTGCACATCTGCTTTTGCACACATGCAAAGGAAAACATCACTACATCACATACAGAGTTTTATTGACTGAGTATGCAGTCTTTGGTGATTATGTTTTATCTGTCTTTTTATATCAAACGTATTTACATAATATTCCTAAAAGTACATATACACACTTTTGAGGTGTGTGGCACTGTTTAGTAATGTATTATTTTACATTATACAGTTTCCTCTCATATTAGTGGCTTTGCTTTTTTCACAACTGAAAATCATCTAACCACTTTGCCAAAACAAATGTCATGCAATGTCTACTACGCAACATAATACATGTGGAAACAGAACAGCAAGGCTCTGTAGGGGGAAGCACATGCTAAGAGCTCATTAGCATGGAGAGTTCACCTTATTCTAGTACAATTCTTTGTTATGCAGTGTTCCTTTTCTTCCTCAGGGCATTTTTAAATTCTGTATTTTTTAGACTGTAAATGATGGGGTTACACAGCGGAGTTACTGCGATGTAGGACAAAGACAAGATTTTGTTGTCCACCTTTGAATAGGATGATGTTGGACGCATATATGCAAACGAGACAGAACCGTAGAATAAAATAACAACAATGAGATGACAGGAACATGTGGAGAAGGCCTTGTGCCTCCCATCTTTAGATCTGATCTTAAGGACTGAGGAAGCAATGTTGACATATGAAACAATGATTAAAATGAAGGACATCAGTGTCTGGACTGAACCCAAGACGTAGGTAAGTTTTTCAATTTTAGCAGTATCACTGGAAGAAATCTTCATCATAGCCGAGAGATCACAAAAGAAGTGGTTGATTGTGTGGGTCACACAGAAGGAAAGCTGAGATATCAATACTGTGTGCGGTATTGTGTCGATGAGTCCTGCGGTCCAGCAACCAGCGGCCAGCCAGGTGCACACAGCCCTATTCATGATAACCATGTAACGCAATGGGTTGCAGATGGCCACATACCGATCATAAGCCATCAGTGTCAGGAGGAAGATTTCTGTAGACGCCCCAACTGTGAAAAAATACATCTGCACCAGACATTCACTGAGAGAAATGTGTGTGCCCTCATTAAAGAAGTTGACCAGCATCTGAGGAAAAATGACAGAGGTGTAAGTGATATCGAGGAAGGACAGATTTGTGAGGAAGAAGTACATTGGGGAGTGCAGAAGTGAACTGGAGTAAATTGTTGTCATAATTATAAGGTTTCCCACCAGAGTCAGCAGGTAAATAAGTAAAAATGCTAGAAAAAGAGGAACTTGCAGATGTGGAATATCAGAAAATCCTATTAAGAGATACGCTTCCACCATTGTCCTATTGTCTTCTCCCATTTCTGCTGAAGTACAGCTAAGCCTGAATTTTAAGACAATAAAAAAAATTAGTTCATATGAGCGCTTGTGCGAGCTAGCACATGAGAACTATTTTGAAAACATTGAGGGGCATATTTATCTGTTTTGCATCGCCCTTGCACCAAGTAAGGTAACACCAGCATGAAGATGAACTTTACCACCTTGAATGGCCCTGAAAGGTTTGGTAAGTCTGGAGTAACGCACGGCAGCACAAGTCGCTGCCTTGCAATATTCGATGATGTGGGCCGTTACATGGGTGGGTGTTGTCACGCATACACCCATATATTATGAGGTATTCCCAGATTTACCAACACTGGTAGATCTGGGAATGCAGCAGAATTGTATGCTTTCCCACCAGAGGTGCAGCAAAGAGAAATACCTTCTTTCTCCTTGTTGCTTCCTCTTTCTATGTGTGCTGCATTCTGAAGCTCAGTTAAAAGAGGAATATGCCTCTAAGGATTGTTTTTGTGCAGGAAGGAACACCTGCCTGTAAAGCTGCACCCTAACCTCATGTCTGCAAAGGAGCCTGCATTGGTGCCAGACGACTAATTGTGTAGCAGCGCAGACAGAGGACAGGTATGGGCCGTACAATAATAGATATTACGCGTTCCTGCCCTCTCCCTTTCACACAACGCCACAAGGTGTCTTGCTGCATTGCATTAGAGAATGATAAATACGGGCCATTGTATGCAAGGAAATGTGCTTTGTTTGATTACTGCTAAGAAAAATGTTTCATTGTAAATGTTTTAGAACGTTTTCACACATGCTAGAAATTGTGGACATACTTTGAGATTGAGATTTGAAAAGAAAAAGTTCACCTTTAATTGATGCTTTTGGGTAGGGTGAGGATGGTTACACTATTGTGGGATTCGTGGCTACCTGCAGCACCTGCGAGGTCTTCTGCTCAATGTCGTTGATTCTTGCTCCATCTGATGGAACAGCTAGGTGGGGATTTGAGAGGTGCATGTTGAATTAATGTTTCTTTATAGAAGTGATCCCAAGATGAATAAAAACACATCCTAGAAAGCAATGAACTAGTTATCTAGTTATCATGAACAGCTAAACTACACCTGCGGCTACACCTGGCACAGACATTGCATGAAAGAAGCTTGTGAGTGTGGCCCAGAAAAAGATGTACCAGAATCTGTGGAGAAATTATACAAATGTGTATAATATTGAGGAAGGACACATTTGTGAAAAATTCCAACAAGGCGGTGTGGAGGTATGAAAAGGCAATAACAATCTTTCGAACAAAGCTTTCCAAGTCAATCATTAAAAATACATGAAAAAGGGTTGCTTGAATCTCTGGGTAACCTGCAATCCCCACAATCAAGAACACTTTACAAAACAAATGCATTCATTGTGAATAAAGGACAAGTGCTGTAAAAAGGGGCTGCCCCTTGGCACCACAGTCAATTGTCATGATGTTGAACTGCTAGTTGATATTTTCAAATTAATATATAACGTTAAAACATTTTTTGTTGTCAATATAGTTAAAGCTGATCTTTCAAAATCATTATTAAAAGATGAACCATTTAATGGTCCTCATCAAAGCATTTTCCTGATCAAATGGGGAGAGGTTGCAGCCTTATGGCTAGAGCGGTCGACCTCGAAGCTGGGAAACAGGGTTCGAGTCTTGGCAATGACGCTCAAAATCCTGTGATTCTGGGCAACTCATTTAATCTCCACGTGCCTAACAAAAATGAATGTGTCCTATGTGATGAAAATGGCGCCCATGTAAAGCGCTCTGATACCCGATGTCTTGGGTCAGGTTCGCGCTATATAAAACTCCAAAAAAATTAAAAAAAATTAAAAATAAAAGTTCACATAAAGAATGTTCTAGGAGGTAATTTAAACTGTGGAACGACTTTGACCGAGCTCTGTGCTGTGAAGTGGACATCCACCATGGCAGTTTTCTTCAAAGCCCTGAAGGTTTGCTGGGTAGGCACCATTTCTAAAGCACCCAATCGTCAAACTATTTTGTTTAGAGGAAACAAAATCTGAACAAGCATTGGCATTTCCAATAGGTCTGGCTTCAAAAGAATGCTGTATGGAAATGTGAAGCATTACAAGTAAATCACATGGGAATGGGAGATCTCTAGAATAATATTGGGTAAATGTTAAAAAGGCAGGTGCTAGCTGAACTTTCATTTTCAAGCCAGACCTAAACATCAATGTTGGTTAATGACTACCTAACTCCTATCTGTGCTGTTGCCAGAGAAAAAAGCCATACATTATCTAGTTATCTAAGACACTTTTATAGCATCAAAATGTCATGTGGGTGCCCCTGAAGTTCACATTCAGGCAGCTGGATTAATAAACAAAATTATCACAGCTGCATGAAGGGCAAGTACTTTTTGCTGTAGAAGTATGCCACTTATGCCCGACCAATAAATGTACTCCTAGCTCCCAACTTGTTGGGGGAGCCAAAGCTCCTCTCTAATGTGCCTCATATAATTGTCTGGTGACAGCTGTGCTGTCAAGCCAGACCATAAAAAGAGAGTCTGTTATTTCTAAATAAAAACCAATGACCCTGATGATCTATGACATTGGAGTCCTTTGGCAGATGTGTTATTAGGTCTTAGGATAACAACAGGAGACTGAGTTGTGCGAATACAGTGCTTAACCAACTATAAATAGAGCCGTGAGTTTTTGGTGGTGAGAGGACTGCTTTCATTGTACTTCCTCTCTACCTCAAGATCACATCTGGATGCAACTATGCATACAGCCATGTAAAGCTTCCTTGCACTCCTTCACGGCTATATCAATATTTGACTAATGGTTCTTTGAGTTTCAATATACCTTATCTCCTTCTAAGGACGCCCTCTCACCATGAGTGTACTTTTGGCCCAATTAACAATGTAAAATAGTCAATTTACTCCTGCCAGTAACTTAAAAAATGATTGATGGCAGACATAAAAGCCTTTACTACTGAGGTATGCTTTACTTCAAGTGCAGTGACATCCACAGAAGAAAGTCCCACAAATAGCACAGGAAGTGGTTCTTAGATGGTGTACTTAGATTTGTAAGTTTGTGAACACCCATAAACACATATATGTGGGCATTCAAAAAAGAAAAAGATGTGCATTCTTTCTGTGCCTAAATCAAGGCTGCGTACATTTCCACACAGGAGGAATTGGAACATGGGTAACATTTTGCCATTACTATGCCTGGAAATCTGCTCCTGTTGCTGCTTTGGAAGAGTACATCTGGAATGTTTATGAACTGAAAGAAGTTGTAAAAGTACTTTCTGGCAGAGATGTAAATCTCTGAAACTACTTTTTAGCTATTTATTTAGTTGATCCCAGGACCTGTAAAATGTTTATAGATGAGATTCCTTAACTCAAGGTGTTAAATACGGTTTTAGTCTGAAAATGGAAGAATGGATATTCATCCCAAAAACAGTAATAGCTACAAGAACGCACATGGAAAAGCTGAAAGCATCTTCAATTGTCTCTGATAGGATCATACCAATCGGAGAATTTCTCTAGCATGATTGCTGAATTCCATTGTCCATCCGAGTTCATGAAGTTCTCCTCTTCCAAGAAGTTACATGTCACACTTGCTGACCATTTGAGAAAAAATCTCTTGTTCTGAGAATCCATCTAGAAGCAAACATTTCCACACCAGATCCTCAGAGCTATCAATTGTTTGCCTCACTGCCACATCCTCCTTGCCAGAATTTCATGGCCTCCTAAAATTCTCTACATTATCTGGATCTCCAGCAGACTCCAGCCATCTGAGCCTTTTTTAACATCTCCTTTGCTCTGGCAGTTCTACCAGTTAGAGAGCAATCCTTGGTGCATCCTTCTACTCTAGAAGCTTCCCCTGTGTCTCAAGATTCCATACAATAGGTTCTTGCAGAAAATGTCTAATGTATGCATCATAAACCCAACTGATGACAGACCAAGTGCAAGTCTGTATTTGGCAAAATCAATTGAAATGAAACAATTTTAACAGTTATCTAAAAAAAGCAATTCCAGAATCAAACTTCCACTTGTCTTGTATGGAATAATTTCCCCTCTGTACCAAAGAAGGTACAACGCTAATTATGTTAGATCTGTCTATGTTATGTGATATAGTACATACTCCTACCTTCCCCAATACTCCTACCTTCCCCAATGATCTGTAAGAAATGAGCATTCAGATCAACGGTCTGCACTGGATCATCTTATTACTATCTGACTGTGGCCAACTAGTAAATTCCCCTCTCAATCTTTCTTATTTCATTCTTTCTTCTGGTGTCCCCAGCAGTCCACTAGTGCCAATTGGTACCCTGATTTTTTAGCATTTCTTGATCTTGGACACATCCTATGCAAAAAAAGATTCCTTTTCCTGTCTCTCTCTTTACATTACTATCGGAGATGGGCCAACCAATTTGCCAAATTATATCTGAGGCCTATGATGAAATGTATTTGCTCTATTTTCTTCTGTATCTGCTGAGGGAGTTTGAAGACCAGATACCAGGTGCAGTCTGAGAACTATGGAGAATAGAAAAGTAAAATGAAGCCAGATAATTTTCTCTCTTCTGTACTGTTTTGTTTTGTACAGATGGAGTGAAGGAGACTTGTTTAGTGTACACTGTGTCCATGATGATGCTAGACTTCATCATTTGATGAACAACCTGGAAAATATGAAAAACATATTATTCGTCCATGTTGGGATATCACTGCCCAGCAAATAATCTCAGTTCTTGGGTTTTCATCCCACCTCTATCTCACTCCAAACCATATACCAATCCTTCTGTTGCACACCAATGACACCCATCTCTATTCAGTCATCACCCATATACCATTGTCCCATTATGTTCTGG
The DNA here is from genome assembly GCF_964204655.1 of Triturus cristatus. Classification (NCBI taxonomy): domain Eukaryota; kingdom Metazoa; phylum Chordata; class Amphibia; order Caudata; family Salamandridae; genus Triturus; species Triturus cristatus. The sequence continues at coordinate 1,800,068,852 of NC_140590.1, forward strand.
GGACATAAAAACAATTAAAGTCCTGGGTCAGGATTTTATTTAGAAGATTACACTGTTTCTTTGCTGATCCTGATACTGCAGTGTAATCATACAAATGTGTAAGGAGATAAACCTAAATTTTCATGTAGTATCATTAGTCTTTAGCGCAAGGTAAACCCAAAATAGTACAAAGGCAGTGGTCCACGCTTTGACATTATGAATCAACTGAGGTTTCAAACTGGAACACATTTTTAGTTACTAAAATAACAAATTAGAATAGAACTGGCTTTATCTTAATATAGCCTTAGAGCCCGCCGTAGCTGGCTCTACCAGTCATTAAAGGCCCACTCCAGCATTAAAGGCCCAAGCCAAAGGCTCCAGACCTCCTTTAATCAAAAGAATTGTATCCCTGGTTAGGAACCCAAAATATCTACTGTATGCATTCAACATACCGTTGACACTCTCAAATCTGGTGACATCAATATTTTGGGTAATGTTCATGAGAGATGATATATCACTATCTCTGAATATCTGGCAAAGAGCAAGGTGCGTCTAGCGTCCAGTTTTACTGACATATCACTTCTTGGTACACATCCTTTCCAGTGGGTAGTGCTTTACTGTTGTATTTGGGTATCTTGATTAATCCTGATTTTATGATTATAAGCAGGGCAACATTGAATCACATTTTCAAAGAACAGCTTCCAATTATGGGTAATTATCACATTTTCCTCTTCTTTATGGGTAACGGTCCTAATTATGTGTTTGCTCTGCTAGTCCTGTATGTGCCAATTGCCACATTGTCAGAAATTGTCTTAGTCATAAAGAAATTTGTATGGAGGTGGGTGAGGTTTAGGCCTAAAATGTCTAATCTCCTTTCCACTATGGTGAAAGTGTGCCTGCATCTACCTCACAGGCCATTATATTACCTGGCACACCAACTAGCATAGAATACTCACTTGTTACTGACATGTCATAACAAGCTCCTGTTGGTACATATTAATAAACAGATCTTGCTCATAATTTATATTCCACATCTTCTGCACGGCTCTTCATCAGTCTGTAGAGTCATGTGAACTGAGGCACACTACAGCTATCGCCTGCCATACTTCACATAACCACCTTAAAACTGATCGCTTAATTCATGTCGACACACATCTCTGAGTTGCAGCAGCCTTATGTAATATGTACAATGAGCTTGACCATGAAAATGTAAAGTCATTTGAGTACCTTCTCTGAAGATTGGAAATGTATTCAAATGTCATTCTCCTATAAACAGATTAGGACCCTACTCAATCTCCCTCTTCACTTCCTCCATTTGGAAATGTTTTACGGTCTAGAGTACATTTAAAGGAGCAGTCTCCACCTTCTATGGTGTTCCTATTTACTCCCTTTTCTCAACATAGACATCAAATACTCTTAGGATCAAGTGGCAGGAGAAATGGGTGACTCAATTTAATAATGAAGACTTTTCCGACAGTTTACTGTTGCATGATAATTGTAGAAAAGTGTCTAGACTTCAAGATATGGCACAAGTGGTACTGGTCCCCCCAACGATTGCATCAAAGCCATATGAGCCTGGGCTCAGATGTGCCAAGCATGTTGCAGCATTGTGCATAATATTTGTTCCTGCACCACTCTCACACCTTACTATAAGGGATTTGGGGTACAATGCAGACATCCCTTTGGTTGTATTTTCCATATCTTAGCTCTGCTGCAGATCATGTTGATTATCCCTGAGCTGTTGCCACTCTGGTGAAGATGTTTATTAATAGTTTTATCAGTGGAAACGTTATGCATCCAGAGAGTGTGAAAATCGCTACTGCCCAAAGCAGTCAAGCTAATACAGGAAATCGATGACTGCAGGCAGTAATTACAGCACCATAAAGAAGCTTAACGTTCAGTCTGGTATCTTTGACTTCATTTGGGGACACTTAATGACAATCATTGCATTATACTCCTTTATTGCACGTCACTAGCCTGGCCACCAGAATGTACCCATTTTATTATACTTCCCTGCATAGTTCTGGAGTATTTATAAACCAACCCACCTCAGATTTTGCAAGTGAAAGTGATGCTGTTGGTGCTGCAGGTTTAGTAGTAGGTATTTGCTTTACCACTGGTGGGTGCTGCTTCTGCAGTTGCGACATGCTTCCTGACACAAACCCACCTTAATGCTATCCAGGGGTTTAAGCCAGCACTTCAGTTCTTTTTTGTCCACAACATTGTAATTATTTATCTCCTAGGTCACTTGGGGGCATATTGTCAAGCATGGAGTTAAAATTATCGCCGCTTTAGCGGCAGAAAACTGCCGCTAAAACGGCGATAATGGGCTTGATAACATGCTCTATGGAATTCCAATTGAAGCTCAGGTTAGATGTCCTTCACATCTAACATGGACTTCAATTGGAATTCCAAAGAGCATATTATCAAGCCCATTATCGCCGTTTTAGCGGCCGTTTTCTGCCGCTTAAGCGGCGATAATTGTATCGCCTGTCTTGATAATATGCCCCTTGGTTTTCAAACACTTCATTTCTTTGCAAATGGAGGCATCAACTGATAAAACAAACATGAAAGTGATGATCTCTTTGGTAATGAGGATTCAGCATCATGGCATAGATGTACTCTTCAGAGGACACAGGTACTTTTTGCAGCCTTGGGTTTTTGTTGAGATGAGTCATTATGCTGTTCACCTAAGCAGCTGTTAGTCACTTATATTTGAGCAGGTTTGCTCCACATTTTGTAAGTGGTCCTGCAGCATGTGGCAGGTCTTAGAGCATGTGCAATACTGGAATGGTGTGGTTCATGGTACTGTCCTCCTTGCTGACATCCCCTGTAAAAATATCAACAGACAGTAGCATTTGGATCAGGCACTCAACTTGCCCTTATTTGCCAACCTCAATTGTCATGACTTTTGTAGTTGCTCTTCTTTGTGATATGAAATCATTAGTAGACCTGTACTGCTCAATGAGGCATTTCAGTGTGTTGAATGTGAAGTTCCAGTGGGTTGAAGCATCCTGAATGAGGCTTTTACAGGGCCTTTATTAGCACCAGTGCTTAATTTGAGTTGGTGCTTGCCAGTAGGGCCTACAAGTACTCGTTTCCGGAGACCAACATTTATTTGTCCTCATCAGAAATTGCCCAAGAGCAAAAGAGGGAAAATGCACAGAGGGGGCAGAAGGATGAAAAGAAAGATACAAAACAATGGAAGAGGGAGATAGCATGTATCTGCAAGAATTATATAAATGGGCAGGGAGTGTTTTTAGCAAATTAAAGAGGCATGAGGTATATTCCCGACTATCCAGACTTCATATCGAGTGTACCAGTGCCAGCTGCAGTCATCCGAGCACTTATTCTTCTACAAATTAACCACTGATTATAACTCACAATGATTCATAGCTGCATCCGGGCTTTGAAGGAATGACAGAAATGTGTGAAAATCCTTCAACAGATGAAAAGAATGTAGTTGGCAACTTCTTTTTGGAGGAAGTCCTGTACAATTTGGTGGAATTAATAAGCTAAATGTAGGACTCTGAAGAATCTTCCATCACATATAGCTTTGACAACATTACTGCAATTGTCGGTGGCAACATATCCAGCACTGAGACATTTGGATTAAAGCCATTCATGAACTGAGGTATAAAATTCTTTCTGGATGTTGGCTTCTACATGTGATTTCTCCATAGAAATCCATGGATGGCATTACAACTAGTTCATGCTTCCAAATGCTTTGAAAATCAATGGTAAGACCAGCAGTTAGCCTTTGCTCAACCCGCTTGTAAGAGATACTGTGTGATGTGATGCACAGGTAGTGTGTACCTAGACAACTGGCCCCCATTTCTTTCATAAAGTGGCTAGACTAAACAGAACTTTTCTTCAGTGCTTCGCTTACCAATTCCAGCACTTGAATCTTTAGTGCTAGCACAGCAACAAATGAAAAATATGAGTGCCTGGAACTTCTATTTCGGAGAAAAGTCCCCTTCAAATTACAAAAAACCCTCTCTTCCCACCAAAGAAAATAGTGGGAAGTCAAGCAATAACATGTTGGCTGGCTATCTAATGTAGAAAGGACCAAGCTCTGGAGTACAGTGGTAAAGCAGCTCCTTGATGGAACATAGACTTGATAGTGGGTTTATGTGGCAGTTGTTTTCTTTGCGAGAATACCACCTGAAGAGATGTAGGGAGGCAGGAAATCTGCTTAGATGCTATGCAGTGACTATATCCCCCTTTTCTATGTGCTCTTCCGAGATATGCATGCTTGTGGTGACTTCAGACTAAGAGTGACTGGGTTTGTTCTCCTAATAGTGATGTCTTCTGCTTCTTTTTCACTACCAACTCCTTCTATCAATTTGAACAGCCTATACTTACTCAGCAGCAGTTATGCTTTTGAGATGCTCTTCCTACATGGTTGAATGCTGGTTTTTCAGATAGGCCAGATGGCTTCCGGTACCATCATTTCCACCTGACTTCCAACAAATGGGAGTTTCTAGTTGGCGGAGGTTTGCACCTTGTCGAAGTAGGGGCTTTTCCTTGTAGCCAGGGTAAGGGGATTACACTTTTAAAATAATCCCTGCTCACCCCCTTGGAAGCTTGGCACGAGCAGTCAGGCTTATCTCAGTTGCAATGTTTAAAAGATTTGCACATAACACAAAGTAATACAGTGAAAAGATTACAAAAGGACACCAGTTTTAGTAAAATAGCCAATATTTATTTCTGCGAACCAAGACCAAAATGATAAAGATCCAACATACAGTAATAAAAATATTAATATTGCAAATATAGACTTAAAATACAGGTCCTTGAAGTCAATACCTCCATCCGGGGCTATCACGGTGTTGTGAATAAACAAATCCAACTGTTCAGGCTGACCCCGGCATTGGAGGCCAACTACGGTGTCAGGAAGACCCTCAAACAGTATCTTTGAAATGCAGGGTGCGTGGACCTTGGGGTGAGCTCTGAAAAGGAGGCATCAGCAGGCGTCGGTCCCAGGGGTCCAGGGGTTGTTGGGTCCTAGAAGTCACACACGTTGCAGATCAAACTCTGTTAGGTTGAAGTCAGGGGCTCTGGCATCGGCAGGTTTCGGGGCTGCAGTGCAAAGTGGAATGGTGCAGTGCTTTCAAGTCGCGGTGCAGAAAGCAGCCCGGGGACGGCATCCACCAGCCTCGGGGAGACCAAGACTGTGGTGCAAAGTGGAGCGGTGTTCATTTTGGTGTTGGCAGGTCACAGTGAAGGCACTGGAGTCGTCGTTGCTGAAGCGCTGTCATCGGTAGACAATCTGGAGTCAATGGCACCGGTGTCGGTGGGCCAAGGCTGCAGTGTGAGACAGGATGGTTCATTGAGTAAGTTATGAACTGTGTTCTCAGGCCACATGCAGGCGGCACGTCAATGTTGGCGTGGAGCAGCATCATTGGGCATACCACCTGAGTGATGTGAAGCAAGGCAGTGCATAGCGGGTGCCCTCAGATCATGATGCAAGCTGCAACTCATTGCCAGAGTTGAGTGGCATCGTCAGTGAGACCAGGGTTGCGCTGTGAAGCGGGGCGATGCTCTCTGCAGAACCTTTAGGTTACCGGAGCTGGCAGAGGGGTCATTGATGCCGTCGGGTTGCTTTTACTGCTGTTGCAGCACAAAACACACAGTTCCAAGTGCTGATAGCAGATTATCCTAAAGTGTTTACAGTTCCTGAGCCTTCTTGAACAGGGGGCAAGCTCTATCTCAAGCCCTTGGAGAAACTCAGGAAAATAAGTTCAAGAAAGTCCAACCAAGTCCTTTCACTGCCCAAGACATAAGCAGCAATAGCAGGCCAACACAACAAAGCAACACACAGCAAAGGGGCAGTACTCCTCCTGGCAGATCTTTCAGATCTTCTTCTTGGCAGGCTCCTTAGTCCAAAAGAGTTCTAAAGTTCTTGGGTCAAGGTACCAATATCTATATGGTAAATGGTGGTGCAAAATGCTTGAGCCCATTGCACAAAACATTTCTCTGGAAGGATGCCCCTATGATTTTTTGCAGTGTGAGATGCTCTTTGTTAGTAATTTGGTAAAAAACAACACATGTTGGACGGAATGCTGAACAAATCAAACATTCACACCCATTTACAGATCTGGGTTTAATCCATTGTTTTTTTGCTCACCAGGCCACCCCAGTTTGAACCCAGCCATATGCAAATCAGTCTTGACCCTGCTCCCCTTGGGAACAGTTCAGCCCGAACTGTCAGCTCATGTCCTCCCTTGACCAGAAACAAGCATCCTGGGACCAGTTTTGGGGTATCACCCCTCATTAGCCAGGCTAGCTTGAATCCAGTAGCACAATAAGCAATAAACCCATGTCTGGGCATGCTCTTCCTACTTAGGGCGATAAAAGTAAAAACAACAAATGATGGATGGAATGTCGAACAAATCAAAAATTCACACCCTGTCACTCATCTAGGTTTCATTCATTTTCTTGCTCACCACGCCACTCCAGTTTGAACCCAGCCATTTGCAGATCAGTCTTGACCATGCTCTCCAAGGGAACAGTCCAGCCCCAACTCCTAGGCCAAGTCTTAACTGGACCATAAACAAGCATCCTGGGACATCACACCTCATCATCCAGGTTAGTTTGAATCCAGTGGTGCAATGAGCTCTGGACCCACGTCTGAGCAGACCCTTCCCACTTATGGTGAAAAAAGCAGGAACAACAAATGATGGACGAAATGCTGAACAAATCAAACATTTACCCCCAGTCACAGATCGGGGGTTTAATCCATCGTTTTTTTGTTCAGCACGCCACACCAGTTTGGACCCAACCATATGCAAATCAGTCTTGACCCTGCTCTGCATGGGAACAGAGCAGCCTGAACTTCCAGGCAAGGTCCTCTCTGGACCGGGAACAAGCACTCCTGGACCGGTTTCAGGGTATCAACCCACCAGCCAGGTGAGCTTGAATACAGTGGCACAGTGAGAACTGGAATGGCATGGCATGCAAAAAAAAAAACAATGGATTTACCCAGATCTGTGACTGGGGGTGGATGTTTGATTTGTTCAGCATTCAGCCCATCATCTGTTCTTTTTGCATTTGTTAGTGATTTGGTGACTGATTTATATGAAAATTTTGGAATCATGAAACTGGACAACAGAGGGCTGCTTGAATTTGAATCGCATATTCATTTGGAAGTGCTATTCTCTGTAAAGAAACCTATTTCCTCTTTAAAAAAATCATCATGAGTGGTCAGGTAAATCATTGTGTTTCTTGCAATGGTGAGTACACACTATGGGTTTTCGGCTGATCCCTGGGAGTATTTCCCCTGGGAATATTCGGGGAGTTGGTACGACCCAGGATATATCTGGGCTATTTTTGGGCTATACCTAAAAAATGCCTTGCAGTCCAATATATAAGCCCCCTCTTTCTCTTCCTCCAACCACCATTTTATGGAAGGTGACACAGTGGCTGGAGGAGTGGTTAATAAAGCCAGTTGTCCCTATTTTATTATCAATGACAACACAGAGGATGAGTTGGTTGATGACGCAATGAACCTCCTTATGGCAGGTTGGACCTGTTCATTTCAACTTCATGGGTGTTGTCCCATGGGGGCTCCAGGGCTTGTCAAGTGGCCACCTTGGATGCCCCAGGGTTTGTGTTGTGCTCTAAGGCACCCAGCGTTGGAGTATGTAGCCGGCCAGGAGGTGCATTACGAGGGAGCTATACCTCAGAGGCAAGGATACCACAATTGGTGTCCAAGGTCCCACTAATGTAAAGGTTTTGATCCCACCACTGGCGACAAAGTGTCAGAAGTGCAATGCCGCATGGTCACAGCAGTAGCCCTTAGGGGTTGCTGCAGTTTTCAGCACATCGGTTGAGGGCGCACGCCTAACATAGAGTAGAGGGGAGAGGGTCAGGCACCACAGCTCACAGAAGGTGATGGCCTTTGGTGGCGAGGAGGCAGATCACCTCAGAGGACAACTCAGGGAAGGCCTCAAATGGCGAAAAATGTTTTACAAGAGCAGGCAACAGTGGGAGAAGGGGGAGGGGGAGGGAATGCTGCCCAGACAATAGAGAAGGCAGTAGACCAGAGGATGCCAGTGGAGGACCATAGGGGACGCGATGAGGCCCGGGCGAGAGAAGATTTCCCCATTTGGCTGGAGGGGGGCCCCAGGTGTCCCACGTCTCAGAACTTAGAATGAGGTGGGAGGTGGGGGCAGAATTGAAGCTTCAGGCCCCTGGGAGCCCAGGGATGTAGATGGGGGATTGAGGAACGGTGAGGGTCCGGCACCAGCCCTGTTAGCAAAAAGTCTGGAGTAGAGTGAAGGGGAAGAAGCCGCATTTACATACAAAGTTCTCTGGCTTCTATAGGGTTGGAGCTAGAACACCTCATACAAGGGTATGCCACGGAAGGTATATACACACTTGAGGGGAGGGTATCAAGAAGGGTGGACTCTGCGGCAGATGTCTGGGGCATGGTTGAGTCTGTGGGAGGGGCAGGTTTTCATGAATTTGGAACTCATTCAGCTCCTCTTGGGTCAGAGGGGCCCCAGGGTCATGGGGGTTGTGAGGTTGGCTCCTGGAGACTGAATGGAGACAGGATAGTTGAGTTAAGGATTCCAGAATTCTGGATCTTTCTTTTTTCTTACATAAACAACCCAATGGTGATCATAAGTAAGCCTGGGCAAAGCACTACGCTACGCTCGCGTAGTTTGCGAAGTTTGCGCTACTTCGCACTACGCGAATTGCACGTAGCACAGTGCAAACATGCGTAGCGTAGCATTGCGTAGTGCAGCGATAATTTTCTGCTTTTTTTTGCGGTCCTCAACATCAAGTTGGCGACCGCGAGCAAGCAAAATGACATCCCAGCGAGACTTTTTCCTTGTTCGCGATCAGCAACATCAAGTTGCCGACCGCGAGCATGGAAAATGAACATCCCGGCGAGATTCTCAACGCAAGGAGGTCAGGTTTCTCATTGCGAGTGGACGTGTATGCTCGCGACCGCTCGCGATGAGAAACTACCAGTCTGCGTTGAGAAATCTGCCGCTCGAGTAAAAATCTACTTGAGCAGCAGAAAACTACAGCTCGCACTGTGCAAGATGCCGTTTTCAATGATTGCACAGGGCTAGATGCTTGTCCGCACTGTGCAATCATTGAAAACGACATCTTGCACAGTGCGAACAGGGTACTACGCAGTTCGCGAAGTGCTACGCGTAGCTCGCGTAGTGCGAAGTGCACTTTGCGTAGCTTCGCGTAGTGCAACTTCGCGAACTACGCCCAGGGTTAATCATAAGAACTCGGGAGAGCTTGGTGAGGCTACTTGGCCCTAAGGTGAGGAGAAGGCAGTATACAGTGTGGCCAGCTGGACATCGGCATGGGATAGTGAAAACACTGCCAGAAGAAGGTCTAGTGTGGCCTCGGCGGTGCTTCAACCCGGTAAGGTTACTACGATCCCTGGAGTTGCCGCTGTTGGATCTCTTAAAGGGGTGCAAAGGCAATGCTGGGAGGGTGAATTGAGGGCCCTCGGCACACCAAGATGGACACAAATGTGATACAGTCTGTATTGGTACAGCAATTGTATGCGCAGCATTGCATGAGTCCAGGTTTTGCTCTAATAGGGGAAGTCCATGAACAGTTAGTCTATGATGAAATTAGCCTCGAAGACGGTAAGTTGGTGGATGGTGATGGTCTGGTGGCAGTGGAGCAGAGATGGTGGCAAAGTAGTGCATGCTGCAGGCACAGGAGGGGCCGGATAATGTGGTTGCCCCTTGTATCTTTTAGAAGTATCCACATGCATGGATGGAATGTGTCACAAAAGGTGATCATGGCGGACCTTTAAAAATGACAGAGTCGCGGTCTTCAGTGTAGACACTGCCCTTGGTGCCAGGTAAGGATGTTGGGTTACACAGAGTTCATAAGGTGATGGGCTCTACATGGATGGACACACAAAGGGATACATTACACTGGGGCACCACATGGGGGCACAAGCCTGTTGAAAGGTTTGCATGTGCAGAAAACACTGGGGTGAGTGCAGAGGAGCAGGAGTCCAGTGGTGAGGGGCACAGTGCAGCAGCTCACACCAGCTGGGGATAATGTACCCAGAAATCGCAAAGAAGGCATGGTGTCAGGGCTAGCAGGGGCAGAGGAGTTGCCGTATATGGGGTAACAAAACCTCTTGAATTATATTTGATGCGGTTTACGAAAGAAAAAATATGGAAAGGGGAGTATGTGGAAATGTTTAAAACCTTGCGTAGGAAGTTGAAGGCAAAGGATGGGTCGGATATAGAAGAATATGAGTTGATGACAACTGTGAATTGAATCACAGCCTTTATATTTTTGCCAGTGTCTACTGCAATAATTTCTCTGAATGATGTGCAGTGTTGTTTAAATATATGGACGTGATCAGGACAGCACAGATCACATACCATGAATATGCCTGGGCACAGTCTGGTGATGAATCACAACTTGTATGGCCATCTACTCAGAAGCAAAATGGGTGACATTGATTGCAATTTGTGGCAACACACAATGGGCCTGGCAACATTTGGGTCTTTAACAAGGGTCTCTGTATAAGGGAATATTACAAATTCAGGCACAAGTACTCTCATACATAGCTACAGAGCAACAGGGGGTTTTCCCCCAGTCAGAAAAATGGGCACAACAGCAAGGGCCGGGTGGAGCGTACCATGACACACAGAACTCAGGATCATGGGGGAGGGAGTACACACAGATTGATGTGAACAGGCTCTTATGCTACTAAAGCGGGACAATTTGGTTTACTTATTGGCTTGTTACACATGCAGGGAGGATGTAAGGCTTTTGAGCTAAGGATTTTGCTTGGGTTTTCAGCTGGGCTATGAGGGCCCTAGATGGCGGAGGTGTGCAAATAATTTGAAATCTGCCAAATCACATAAACATGTGGTTTGAGATAAACTTACCAAAGAAATTGAGGAGAGTTGTGACTTGGGACCCCTTTGCGGATATGAACCTGATTGTGTTGCCATTGACGTAGTACCCAAAAAGGGCAAGCTTCAGTTTAGCCTCATTCAACATCTGTCATGGCCAGAGGAAACTTCAGTAAATTAATTCATTGCAGATGACATTGCATCAGTGTTTTTACTCATCAGTATGCTATGTCATTGATGGAGCAAAAAGGAAAAGGAGCGCTCCTGGTCAAGAGTGACATAATGCCCTCTTTTAGGCTGTTGCTGGTATACCATGACAATTTTCCACTTCCTGGCATTCAGATTGATAGCCAAGGGTAAGTGGATGAAGCATTATCCATGATCTGTTCAATTTCAGGTGCACTATGTGAGTATTTCAGCTCTTTTCTGCAGAGGTTGTTCACTTGGGGCTTAGGGCACACATCAGTCTGGCACTATCTGGAAGGTTTCATTTTGGGGGGTCAGCCAAGTTCTGCAGACTGCCTCAAGTAGATGGTAAGTGTCTTAGAGTCCATAGGTGACCTGGGAGTGCCGTTGGCAAAAGAGAAGACTAGAGATTCCAAAAAAGGAACTCCTTTTCTGGGCTTTAAACTTGATTCAATGGGCATCAAAGTCTGTGTAACCCTCAACATGAAGGTGACAATGAGTTTGCTATGTGAAAAAAACAGACAGGCAAGGGGACAGTCAAGGATGTTTAGGTTTTATGAGGGCACTTGAGCATTGCTTGCAGGGTAGTTTGAGCAGGCAGGACTTTTTGTAGGCATCTAGGTCCTCACTAGCAGATCCGTCACAGCCTCATCAACATGAATGGTTTTCTGTGGGTCCACGCCAGGGCTTCTGGAGGTTTCTGGAGGAATTTAATAGATTTCCATTGATGGTGCTGAGAGAGTGCAAATGGACAGAAAAAATGTACTTGAACGCCAACTGTTCCATCGGTTTTGGCCTATACTGGCAAGGGAACTGGTGTGCGGAGGAGTGACCCATAAGCTGGAGGAAATGCAGGATGAGCATTGCCTTCTTAGAGTTCTTCTCACTAGTGTTGACAGTGTCCCCGTGTGAACAGGTTTTGGCACACAAGAATTTTTTGCTAAGGGTCAACAATATGGCAGTAGCACACATAATTAATAGACAGTCAGCTAGGGATGCGCTGGTATTGGACCTGCTGTGGGTGATCATGATGTGTTGCTTACAGCATGACTTGTTGTTTAAAGCCTTCAAGTGCCAGAAGTGGACAATGACATTGCAGATGCTTTCTCTTGTTCATAGTGGAAGGTTCTATGGGCTGGCCACAGATGCGTACTGCGTTACAATGCTGCTAGTTCTATGGACAGTAGGTGAGAGAGGATGCTCCAGCTGGTGGTAGGGTCAGTGTCCATGAGGTGCTCTTATACGCATGCCTGGGAGGATTTCCAAGTTTTTAATGTGCAATGCAGGCTAGTGGGCTGGAGAAATACTACAGATGCATTTCAGTTTATCTTGGCATGGATTGAGAGGGGTTTGTTGTGGGTGACAATAATAGGAAAATTAGCAGACACTGCATTCATGTGGATGCCCCATTGATGGAGGAACTGGGAAAATAGACACAGGAAGGTGGGATGAGAAAATGTGGTTGAGGGGGCAGGATAAGGAAACAGCTGACATGACAACCGCTGGATAAGGTCCTAAAACTTTGCTGGTTGTTGCGATGGGGACGAGGTGGTGGACAATTTGTTTTTCCACACTGATGTCATAGATATTCTTTGGAGCGTTTCGGGTGTCACATTTCCTTGGGGAATGGGTGATAATGGGCTATCATGGGCAAAGGTAACAAGGTTGGGGGAGTTTGAAGCTTTATTTGAGCAAGTCCAAGACTGATCAGAGGGCACAGGGTAAGACAGATTGTTTCAGGAATACCCGGGACATCACTTGTGCTGGTGCAGTAGGGCGAAAACTTGTGAGGCATTGCAGGAGATGCAAGTTGTTATGTTTTTTTCCATAAAAATGGTGCTCAGGTAATATCCTTTCAGCTTTTGGCTTTGTTGTGCAAGGATTAAATTTTGCTGGGGGAAAAGCTGGGTACGTATGACCCTCATGGGTTTGGGTAGGTGGTCATCTGATTGCTTAGGGGGATATATGTGGTTGGATGGGGGTTGTTCATGAGGATGTGTGGTTTTCTGCTTTCCGCACTCTTTCTTTTCAGGTGCAGTTGTGGGCTTGGAAATTGCCACATTGCCCATCTGGATTGTGGCCATTCATTTGTAAAATAACAGAGAGGCACAAAGAGCAGAGAGGCCATGGCTCTATCTCTTGGTGTGGTACAGGAGGGATGGGTTGGAGCAGGTTGTGGCATTGCTTGAATAATTTGCTGCATGGTAATTGCTGCCTACATGTGTTCTTGCTTCATCTGGGGGACAACGATTTTGTGGTTACCAAGGGCTCAGCCCTGCTGAAGGAGATAAAGAAGGATTTGAAGAAGATTAAACAGCTGTGGATAGAGTACCAAATCATTTGGAAGGAATTTATTTTAAGGTGGGAGTGGGGAGGGGCAAGAATGTGCACAGCCACTGATAAAGCTTGAAGAATGTGCAATAGGGAGATGCAGTGTTTTAGTGGGAATGAAGGCAAGGACAAAGTGGAAAATGCAGATTTGTGATATAAGAATGCCAAATTTTCTGGGGAATGGGGTCCACTTGCTTTTCTATGGAATGGAGCTGTATTTGTTGCAAATATGTGAGGTTCTAGCTAGAACTCTGAATGCCCAACAATGAAGCGGTTTATCCTAGTTGGGGGGGGGGGGGGTCACAAAAATCAAGGGAACAGGAACTTTTTCTCAGTGGTGTTTGGGCTATAAATTGCATGGTTTTAGATACAGTTTTTGTTGTTGCCGTAGGCAAATAAGGATAAAGGGGAGAATGGCGAGGAAGGACACCTGGACGAGGCAGGCAAGTTAATGTTATGCGTTAGGACATTTTGATATTTAGATGTTTTTAGAGGTAGGTTAAGAATTAGGGGAGGTTAAAGGTCACTATTTCAATTGTGCAGCAGGGTAGGATATAGACAGGTGTAGGTTTTTATGTGGGATGATGGGAATTTTAGAGATGAGGGTTTAATGACCTAGGTAACTTGTTGTATAGTCAGGTTTATAGTTTGTAAAGCAAAGGCCTAGGGATTATATGTGATGTGTACCTGTTTCAATAAAGCTGCCTTTTTCACACCAAAAATATGTGTCTGCGGTCTGTGCTGTTCCCCTCTCACCCAATGCAAATTTAGCATGGTACAGGAAGCAAGGCTTTTGAATAGCAAATGAGTTAATATTATCTGTAAAGGTTATGGTATTTGACAAAGAGACACATCAGTAGAGTCAGGGAATTGACAGGGATCTAGGAAGAGTGGAAAGCAGAACAAGACAACCAAACATACTTGACTGGAGTATAAAACAGGGGGTCACATTTACGACTTTTTGGCATAGGACAGTGCCGCAGGACTCCCTGCAGCACTGCCCTGCATCAAAAGGAAAGGGCAGGAATGCACTGTATTAATGAAATTTGGCACATTGCTATCCTTTTTGCCTGAGTCAGTGCACAAACTGGTGCCTAGCATCAGTGCAGGCACCCTTGCACCAATGTGCAAGGGAATCTGTGTTGTTGGCACAAATGTTTTTATGCAGGAAGGGATAAATTCCTGTACAAAAACAATAAATGGGGGCATTTTCATGCTTCGTTGCCTGCTGTAGAATGCAGCACACATAGAAAGAGGAAAAACACAAGGAGAAATAAAGTCATTTCTCCTTGTTACGCCTTCCCAGGTTCACAGATCCTTGTAAATCAGGAAATGTGTCAAAACCTACAGGTGTTATGCGGGAAAACCCACCGCAATGCCCATGGAATGCCTCTTTGATGTGGAGTAATGCAACGCAAGACTTTGCAATGCCTTTCCTTACTCCATATGCTTGAGGTCATGCAAAGAAACGCAGAGTGGCTTTGTGTTGCTTCGTAGATATGATTGAGATGCCTGCGCCACTAGAGTGTCACAATGAATGAGGCTCAGTTTGTTCAGAGAATCTGTCAAAAATAAGAGAGGTGTAAACTCATCCTGAAAAATACCTGAAATCACTGCACAAAAACACTCATGGACTGTAATAATACACTTTTGCTTATGAGCTTACTGCAGGAGGTGAGGTGCAGGATCCAGGGCTCAGAATCCTCAGGCTCATGCAGTGACTCTCCTGTGTTTTGAAAGGCCTTAAGAAAAGAAGTGATTGCAAACCAGAGATCCCGGGAGCAAAGAAACGGCATATTCAACATTTTCATTGCAGCACGTAACAAGTAATAAAACAAGAATACAAAACACTGAGAACCTCATTTATGAAGGCTTTGTGCTGTCGTTGCACCACTTTTCAGTGATGCTGTGGCATCGTAATCAATTTGCCACACTGCACCCTATCTACAAAGTGACGCATATGGAAAGGCCTGCGCAACATACTACCTGCGTCAGTTATAATGTATGCATGGTGGGCGTTTACCCGAAAAAAGCCTCGTAGAAGTCATGCAGTGAAATTTAAGAGATTTCACTGCACCACTTTTACAACTTGACTCCGTCACAATCCTTACACCTGCTTCAAGTGGGAGTAAGGAGTGATGCAGTACTTTTCACATGGGACTCGCCCATGTGTAATGGCACATTGCTGGAGTTGCATCAGTTATCCGACACACTCCAGCAATGCGCCATTATTGCGCCACCAGATGCGTCAGGATTTCTGCCGTATCTGTTAAGTTGTTGCGCAATTGAGCACCATAGTGCCGCTTGGCGACGGGATGACGATTTTCTTTGTTTGTTTTTATGTTTATTTGTTAGAGTTATGAAAATCATAAATTATATCTAATTTTGCTATAATTCAGTGCCTGGCTGTAAAGCTAAGTACAGCTACAGATGAGTGGAGATATGTTGGGATGAGTCCTTTCCTTTCTTAGGTACAGACACTGCCATGAAATTCCTCAGGCAACTGGTGCCTTTATCCTGGAATCTGGGGGCTGGTATTGACCACAAGATCTTTATATGTATTAAGATTAACTTGTACATTGATATATGCAAATAGCCAATTGTAATGCAGACATAAATCACCCAACTATTGTATAATCAATGCACAAGAAACTACCTGTCCCCTTCCTTTTTTTTTTTACATGTTTATGTAATTTGTAATATGTTGAATTACAAAGGAAAATGCAAAATAAAGATATTTAAAAAATATATATATTGAGCACCATAGTGCAAATACGACGCATCCATGGTTTCGCAAGGATGGTGCTTTCATTGCTGTTTTGCCCAGCGATGTGCCACTTTTCATAAATGGGGGTCTGAATTGTTGTGCCAAAATCGAGCTTATGATTAGCTTTTTAAAAGTCCTCTGTATTTGGCAGACACAAGCACTTTCTTAATGTATATTTTCAAGTTTTTATTGTCACGTGATATTCTCTACTATCACAATGACATTTTTGTTGTACTACTCTGTTCCTAGTTTTAATATAGCCTTTTTGAAAAAAAAAAAACACCAAATAAAGACTAGACTAAACCCTGCCTCAAAAAATAGCAATGGCCATATTTAAATAGCTGTAGTTAAAACTCAATGCAAACTGTGACAAATTCAGAAAAACAATAATAGCATTTAATTTCTAATAAACTAATGTAAGTTATTGAAGGGAAATTTGTTATGTATTTTAAACAGCAGGGTTCTAGAGACGTTGTGTGTGGAGATGCGTTGCTCTCTTAGGTTCTTTCAAACAAGAAATGTTGCTTCCTTACTGTTGTGTCCATGTCAAGTCCAGGTTGTGGCACAAATGCTGAGAACACAGAAAAAGAATGTGAGGGGCCCGGTATAAATGGCAATGGCCACTTCTGTAGAATGAGCTATTGCAAGTTAAGAAAATCAACTTAGAAATAAAGATAGAGTAATAACGCGCTACAGACATCGTGCTTTGTGCTGTTGTAGAACAGGGAAACCCATACTTCTATTTAAATGCTGTCTCATGTCTCCTTTCTGTCTTTTTGATACAAATGCTGTGAATACAGAAAGAAAAAAAAAACACAAAATAAAACAGAAATAAGCATAGAGGGGCATATTTACAATAAATTGGTGTAGGGCAGCACTGCAAGTCTTTCTTCTTCACTGCCAAACGCCAATGCCAAAGGACAGAAATGCACCGTATTTGCAAGATATGGTGCATTCCTGTTCTTTTAGCCAGCGCTGGTGGGAAAATAGCACCTGTGCACCAACATAGGCACCCTTGCACCATGGTGCAAAGGTGTCTGTGTTGTTGGCATGATAGTTTTGTGCCGAAAGGGCCACCCTCCTGCACAAAAACAATTACACGATGCATTTTCCCCATTCTATGTGTGCTGCAGAATATAGCATAAGTGGAAAGAAGAAATATAAGCATTTCTCCTCCTTACACCTGCTCTGGGGAGGGATAAGTCTTTGACGCTGTCCCAGATTCACTCTATGTTGTCAAAATCCATGGGTGTTGCTTGGGATCACCCATAGCAAAACACCCATGACACTCCTCCCTACCGCAATGTAAGGCAAAGCAGCTGTTTGCGCTGTGTGGCCTTAAACCTTATCTACAAGGCCATGAAAAGCCACACAGGGTGGCTTTGTGTGGCTTTGTAGATATGATCCTGCACTGTGTGCCACCGGAGTGTCAAAAAGGGTGACACTCCGGTGGTAAAAGGGGCTTGTAAATAGGCCACAGAGTTTGGTACGCCAGCATTCAAACTAAAGTGGACTAATTTTTAAGTGGATGTGCACAGGTGCACAGGCATAAAATGCTGACAATCATAGTATAAAGTGTACGTGGCTACAGTAGGCTGAACCACTCTCCCATATTGTAGGCTGTGGTGGGCAGGAGAAAAATATGAATTGCAGTTAAACAGACCAATAGATTAACCCCTTCGCTGCTAGGCCTTTCCCCCCCCCCCCGTGCTAACCCTTTTTTTGGCTATTTGGGGTAGTGCACGCTTAGGCCCCTGTAACTTTTTGACCACATAAGGTATCCACGCCAAATTTGCGTCCTTTTCTTCCAACATCATGGGGATTGTAAAGGTACCCAGGGTTTGTGGATTCCCCTGGAGGGGCCCCAGAAATTAGCCAAAATACAGCTAAATTTTGTTTTATGGTGGGAAAAATGGGAAAAAAGGGCTGCAAAGCAAAGCGTCTGGGTTTTTCCCTGAAAATGGTATCAAAAAAGGGTTTGTGGGGCTGAAATCAACATTTTCCCAGCTTTTAGGGAATAACAGACTTTTGTTGGAAAACCAACATTTTTTGCACAGTTTTGGCATTTTTCTGGGACATAGCCTATTTCTGCTATTTTTTGTGCTTTCAACCTCCTTCCAGTTAATGGTAGAAATGGGTATGAAAGCAATAATGGATCCTGGGAAGTTATACATTTTAGAAAAGTAGAAAAAATTCTGAATTTAGCAAGGAGTCCTTTGTGTAGATCCTTCAAGGTTTCTTTATAGAAACTAACAGTTAAATATAGGAAAAAGTGACATTTAGTTGCAAAAAAACAGCCTTTTGTGTCAACGTTTTCACCTGTAACTTCTTCTAATTATGACAGCTCTTTGAAAGCAATATACAGTTA
This sequence comes from Triturus cristatus, assembly GCF_964204655.1. Classification (NCBI taxonomy): domain Eukaryota; kingdom Metazoa; phylum Chordata; class Amphibia; order Caudata; family Salamandridae; genus Triturus; species Triturus cristatus. The sequence continues at coordinate 1,800,087,345 of NC_140590.1, forward strand.
CATCCGCTGGACCTTTCTGGTTGTGAGGATATATAGGACTTGGAGGTTCACCAAGAACCCGACAAACCCAGAGTCAATAACTGAGCAGCAATTTGCAATGGCTTTTTATTATGTACCGGGTATATTATTGTGAGAAAATGTATACATGGAAAAATCGGTATGAAAGACACCTATGTATTTCTAAAATGGGAACCAATTATAGAGTTTAGAAACAGTACATATTTGCACATTTTCGAAATTGGGAATACTCATACTAGCATGAGAATTATCGGTCATTTTTCAAAATGACTTCTTTTTTACACAATGTCTTTCATTTGGAAGGCAGAAATGCATCAAAAATCAATAGGTAATAACAGTTGCTTTACAAATCTGAATTACCCTAAGCCTCCCGATAAAAATGGTACCTCACTTGTGTGGGTAGGCATAGTGCCCACGACAGGAAATGGCTCAAAACCCAACGTGAATGCACCACATTTTCAGAAGGAAAACTTACCCTTTTTTTGCAAAGTGTCTAGCTGTAGTTTTTGAACACTAGCTCTGCTGTCACCTAGGGGAACCTGCAAACCTATACATTTTTGAAAACTAGACACCCAGGGGAATTCATGATGGGGTGACTTGACTGCCTTCAACAGGTTCTGTTTCCCAGAATCCCTTGCAAACCTAAAAAAAGGTTAAAAAAAAACAAATATTCCCCACATTTCTGTGTTGGAAAGTTCTGGAATCTGCGTGGATCCAAAAATTTCCACCCACCCCGCGTTCCCCAAACTCTTCCGGGAAAAATTGAACCTCACTGGTGTATGTCGGCCTATTGCCCGTGACAGGCAATGGCGCAAAATTCAACGTGGACACACCAGTGTAAAATGACCCTTTTTTGGCAAAGTGCCTCGCTGTCATTTTTGAACCATAGGTATGCCGGCACCTAGGGAAACCTAGCAAACCTATACATTTTTTAAAACTAGACACGCAGGGGAATCCAGGATAGGGTGACTTATCTGTATCCCACCAGGTTCTGTTACCTAGAATCCCTTGCAAACCTAAACAATTGTCAAAAAAACACATGTTCCTCACATTTCTGTGGTGGAAAGTTCTGGAATCTGTGTGGAGCCACAAATTTCCACTCACCTCGCATTCCCCAAAGTCTTCCCAGAAAAATGATACCTCACTTGTGTGGGTAGGCCTAGTGCCCGCGACAGGAAACGGCACAAAACGCTACGTGGTCATACCTCAATTTCACAGTGAAAAATGACAAAGTGCTTAGCTTTAGTTTTTTAACCCTAGCTCTGCCGGCACCTATGGAAACCAAGCAAACCTAAACATTTTTGAAAACTAGATACCCTGGGGAATCCAGGATGGGGTGATTTGACTGCCTCCCACCAGGTTCTGTTACCCAGAATCCCTTGGAAACCTAATTTTTTTTCCAAAAACCCACATTTTCCCCACATTTCTGTGGTGTAAAGTTCTGGAATCTGCGTGGATCCACAAATTCTCACCCACCCCGCATACCCCAAAGTCTTCCGATAAAAATGGTACCTCACTTGTGTGGGTCGGCCTAGTGCCTGCAACTGGAAACGGTGCAAAACGCAACGTGGTCACACTTCAATTTTGCAGTGAAAAATTTCCCTTTTTTGGCAAAGTGCCTAGCTTTAATTTTTGAACCCTAGCTCTACCGGCACCTAGGGAAACCTAGCAAACCTATACATTTTTGAAAACTTAACACCCAGGGGAATCCAGGATGGGGTGACTTGACTGCGTCCCACCAGGTTGTGTTTTCCAGAATCCCTCGCAAACCTAAAAAATTGTCAAAAAAACACATTTTCCCCATATTTCTGTGGTGGAAAGTGCTGGAATCTGTGTGGATCCACAAATTTCCACCCACCCCGTGTTCCCCAAAGTCTTCCGAGAAAAATGGTACCTCACTTGTGTGGGTCGGCCTAGTGCCCGCGACAGGAAACGGTGCAAAACGCTACGTGGACACACATCAATTTTCGCAGTGAAGAATGACCCTTTTTTGGCACAGTGCCTAGCCGTCGTTTTTTAACCATAGGTCTGCCGGCACCTAGGGAAACCTAGCAAACCTATAAATTTTTGAAAACTAGACACCCAGGGGAATCCAGGATGGGGTGACTCAGCTCCCTTCCACCAGGTTCTGTTACCCAGAATCCCTTGCAAACCTAAAAAATGTAAAAAAAAACACATTTTCCCCACATTTCTGTGGTGGAAAGTTCTGGAATCTGTGTGGATCCTCAAATTTTCACCCACCCCGTGTTCCCCAAAGTATTCCCAGAAAAATGGTACCTCACTTGTGTGGGTCGGCCTAGTGCCCGCGACAGGAAATGGCGCAAAACGCAACGTGGTCCCACCTCAATTTCGCAGTGAAAAATGACCCTTTTTTGGCAAAGTGTCTAGCTTTAATTTTTTAACCCTAGCTCTGCCGGCACCTATGGAAAACAAGCAAACCTATACATTTTTTAAAACTAGATACCCAGGGGAATCCAGGGTGGGGTGACTTGACTGCCTCCCACCAGGTTCTGTTACCCAGAATCCTTTGCAAACCTAACATTTTTTCCAAAAACCCACAATTTCCCCACATTTCTGTGGTGTAAAGTTCTGGAATCTGCGTGGATCCACAAATTCTCACCCACCCCGCGTACCCCAAAGTCTTCCGATAAAAATGGTACCTCACTTGTGTGGGTCGGCCTAGTGCCCGCGACAGGAAACGGTGCAAAACGCAACGTGGACACACCTCAATTTTCGCAGTGAAAAATGACCCTTTTTTGGCACAGTGCCTAGCTGTCGTTTTTGAACCATAGGTCTGCCGGCACCTAGGGAAACCTAGCAAACCTATACATTTTTGAAAACTAGACACCTAGGGGAATCTAGGATGGGGTGACTCAGCTGCCTCCCACCAGGTTCTGTTACCCAGAATCCCTTGCAAACCTAAAAAAATGTAAAAAAAAACACATTTTCCCCACATTTCTGTGGTGGAAAGTTCTGGAATCTGTGTGGATCCTCAAATTTCCACCCACCCCGTGTTCCCCAAAGTCTTCCCAGAAAAATGGTACCTCACTTGTGTGGGTCGGCCTAGTGCCTGCAACAGGAAATGGAGCAAAACGCAACATGGTCACACTTCAATTTCGCAGTGAAAAATTTCCCTTTTTTGGCAAAGTGCCTAGCTTTAATTTTTGAACCCTAGCTCTGCCGGCACCTAGGGAAACCTAGCAAACCTATACATTTTTGAAAACTTAACACCCAGGGGAATCCAGGATGGGGTGACTTGACTGCCTCCCACCAGGTTGTGTTATCCAGAATCCCTCGCAAACCTAAACAATTGTCAAAAAAAACACATTTTCCCCACATTTCTGTGGTGAAAATTTCTGGAATCTACATGGAGATGTCATCAGTGATGTCATGAGTGATGTCACTGATCATGTCATGAGTGATGTAATATGTGACGTCATCAGCAGTGCATTGCGGGCGCGTGAGTTATAGTTAGCTGAATTAACTATAACGGGGGAATTTCAATGGTTTTGTACGAGTGAAAAGTCCAGCTAACTATAACGCCCCTGAAACCTATGGTTTTTTCAGTGAATTTCTCAGGTTTTTTAAATGCTAATTCCTAACTATAACATGCCTGAAACCTATGGTTTTTTCAGTGAATTTCAAAGGTTTTTTAAATGCTAATTTCTAACTATGCCTACTGAGATAGGACATGTGAAGAAACAAGAAAAAACGCACAGAAAGAAAAAAAAGAAATGCAGAAAGAAGCAACAGAAGTCCTCAAAGACGAAGAAAAGTGCAGGAAGAAGGATAACGTGCATAAAGAACAAACAGAAGAGCAGAAAGAAGCCTTTTTGCAAAATCATCCTCTACCCTCAACTTTTTCAGACGGATACTGGTGGTAACTGAGTCTGACTAACCAGTCCTAGAGCCAGTGCTATGTTAAAAGACACTCAGAATACAGTGAAAACACCTACATACACTAGGGAACACTATGCGTTGGGGTCCCCCTGTGATCAGCATGACCTCCTCTGTAAGCCCCTAGTATATAATAGGGCAGTGGATTAAAACTACCTCTTAAAACGCGCCACAGGGCTTGTTTGCACACGTCACCTCAGACCCCGTCCCCTCACTTCCCCACTGTGTAAACACGCCCTGTGGCCATTTTAAGTTGGGAGATTAAGTCCCCTTGAATCCTGAGGGTCCCTAGGGTCCAACTAGACCACTAGGTACCTCCAGTAAGTGCCACAGAGCTGCGTTGCAGAGAGATGTAAAAAGGGGCACGGCCTAGACCACCTCTCTGCAATGCAGCGCAGTGGCGCTTACTGGAAGCACCTGGTGGGCTAGTTGGCCCCCAGGGTCCCTCAGGATTGAAGGGGAATTATTTCCCCACCTTAAAACGTGCCACAGGGCTTGTTTGCACATGTTAACTCAGGCCCCGTCCCCTACCTTCACCACTGTGTAAACACGCCCTGTGGCCGTTTTTAGTTGGGAGATTAAGTTCATTTGAATCCTGAGGGTCCCTAGGGTCCAACTAGCCCACTAGGTACCTCCAGTAAGCGCCACAGAGCTGCGTTGCAGATAGGTGTAAAAAGTGGTATGGCCTGGACCACTTCTCTGCAACGCAGCTCAGTGGCGCTTACTGGAAGCACCTGGTGGGCTAGTTAGCCCCCAGGGGCCCTCAGGATTGAAGGGGAATTATTTCCCCGACTTAAAACACGCCATAGGGCGTGTTTGCACACGTCACCTCAGGCCCCGTCCCCTCCCTTCCCCACTGTGTAAACACGCCCTGTGGCTGTTTTTTATGTTGGGAGATTAAGTCCCCTTGAATCCTGAGGATCCCTAGGGGCAAAATAGCCCACTAGGTACGTCCAATAAGCGCCATTGCAGAGAGGTGTAAAATGGGGCACGTCCTGCACCACCTCTCTGCAACGCAGAGCAGTGGCGCTTACTGGAAGCACCTGGTGGGCTAGTTGGCCCCCAGGGTCCCTCAGGATTGAAAGGGAATTATTTCCCCAACTTAAAACGCGCCACAGGGCGTGTTTGCACACGTCACCTCAGGCCCCATCCCCTCCTTTTACCACTGTGTAAATGTGTCCTGTGGCCGTTCTAAGTTGAGAGATTAAGTCCCCTTGAATCCTAAGAGTCCCTAGGGTCAAACTAGCCCACTAGGTACCTCCAGTAAGTGCCACAGAGCTGCGTTGCATAGAGGTGTAAAAAGGGGCGTGGCCTCAGAACACCTGTCTGCAACGCAGCTCCCTGGCGCATACTGGAGATACCTGTTGGGCTAGTTGGCCCTCAGGGACCCTCAGTATTGAAGGGGAATTAATTCCCCAACTTACAACTGTCCAGGGGGCGTGTTTGCAGAGTGCTGCAAGGAGGGGGCGTGGCCTCCGGCGCGATGCCAGTCTTTTATTTATTTTATTTATTTAAGAAAGAGGGCTGTGTGGCCCCCCTTCTTTTTCTAATTTACTGGCCCTGTGGACCCCATCCCCCAGGGCCTGCACCCTAAGTTTTTTTTGTTGAAAAAAATTAATTTGGCCCTCTCAAAGCCTTAATCGGCCCCGGGGACCCCAACACCCGGGTCATGACCTTTTTTCTTTTAAATTCTTTAGGAGGGGGCTGCGTTGCCCCCCTCCTCAGGCCACTTATGGCCCCGGGGACCACATCCCCCGGGGCCAGCCTTTGTTTTTTATTATTTAAAAAATATATATATTTATAGAAACACCTAGGACATGCTGGACAAACCGTATGTACCTATCACCATGACGATTTGCGCGATATTCATTAAAAGGCGACTATGCATAGAATGAATCCACATGGAATGTATTTACACCGCTAGTGAAGCTCTGACGTGTCTGACGCCCTACCATGCCTAATCTCGGCACCCCCGCCGGTAGGTACTCTCCAAGTAGACACCCTTGTCGTTTATGTATACAAACATGGGTAGCTATTGACAGGCACATTTAATATACACGCACACCAAGCCATTCAAAGGGGAATCGACAAAAATTCGACCAAACTATGCAAGAAATCCCCCTCATGGTTAATAAAACAAACATCCACCGCCGGATGTGTAATACTTTTTATTTTACTCTCTGGAAAGGAGACGAACCTCACTTGAGAGTCACAGCGTGCTCCTGGCTGAGCCCAATGCTATGTTTCACCCACCAGTGCCCGCCGAGTGCCTCACACCTCTGTGTTGTATTCCACCAGCTAGTGCGTATGCTATGACACTCTCTAGCCCATGTGCACTCTAAAACCACCCCGTGAATATGTCATGCCACACTTGCCTTCACACGGGTTATATTGCCCTATCTAACGTGCCTTCCTCGATGCCTATGATATAACGCACAGCGCTATGCCATACATATTACAATCTGGGATCCATATCTTTGTCACAGTGCATTTGCAACGTTACACTCCCCAGCACATATTTTATATTACAACTTTAGAGACTAGTTAGGTTACACAACACTGCCCTGTGCATATTACACTCCAAGGCGCATATCGCATAGCACGCACTAGTGCCTGTGCTATCTCGTGCTCTCCAATGAATCTGTCATTGCGCACAATGTATTGCATATTATATTTCACGCCCCGGTTCATCTTATATCACACTTTTTGGTGCATAGTTTATACCATATACTATATCTAGTTTTCATTTTCAATCGTGCTCTCAGGACTATGTTCTATATAACACTGCGTCCACCTACCCTTTTCACGGGCATTACATTTTGCGATGGGGGGTCGTGGGTCAGGGGGTGTTTCTGCCAAGTGAGCCCGGAGTCACAGTCACAAACGTCCTCTTCTTCCTGAATAAAAGTGAGATTATGCTGCATACTTGTTCATATTTTAAGTAGTTTGCACAGACACACATTTTAAAAACAATAAAGTTCCTAATACCCACCTTCTCTGAACTGTTAGCTTGCTGCCCCATCCACCTCCTTCCTATCCTCTGTTGTCTGAATCCATGGACTAGCCTCCTCCCTCCTGCCATGCATGGTCTGATGTGCTGCTGCTGGAGCGGGTTATGCAAAATTTTTGTATAGCCATCCCATTTTGCATGTCGTTTTATTAATTAGATTAATTAATTAATTATAATCGTACTAATGGTTTGGAGTGATGTGGAAATAACTAATCAACCTTATTAATTACCGAAATACACGTGGGATTTGCATCTGCATGGCCCAATTAATGACGTGAACTAAATTTTGTACGCATATTAATGATAGATAATTAGAACATTGCATGATATATGTCGCTTTGGTGATGAAATTGTGATTCGTGCTTTATTTAGTAAGTATAAACCGCATTGAGTGTTGCTTTTGGCTAGATAAATACACACACATATGGGTATTAGCGAGGGAATAACATTTAATTCGTAATTTCTATGTATTAATTACGTTTTTGTGTTTCTTTGCTTAAGTTGACTATTCTGGCCTATCAAATGATGGCTGCTTTTGGTGCCTAACCCAACTGCCGACGCTGAACCAGGCTTGGGTGAAGTGCGCCTGCGCTAAAAGATGAGCAACAATGGCCCTGTCTTGACCCCAGGCAAGCTGTACTTATCAAGGCCACTGGGAAAGGTGCCAGCGCTACAGACAAAAGGCTTTATTAAAGAACCGGAACCAGCAAGTATGCTGACAACATGGACTAAACCTTATGGGAACGGAGAGGTTGACCCCTGATCAGCCAATCAGAACAGTTTAAAACTCAATATTGTTAAATTTTGCTATTGAAATTATTATAAAACCCATAGAATATAGAGGTTGGAGGGCCGCTCCTTCGATTTCCTGATGATATGCTGATGAAGAGGACGGTGACACTGCAGACCAGCTGTTAGCCTGAATCTTTGACGGACTGAATTAATGCCCAAAATCCTGATGAACTTAACCTGCTAAATTGATGGGCATAGATTTACGAGATTGCCAGATTTGACATAGAGGACCACTTTAGCCAGAATAAGTAAATATGAATGGCAACTTGATCAAATGAATGATTTAATCTGCAATATTAATATGAATTTGGATTTGAACATCTACAGAAATGAGTTGGGTTGTTTATTCATTGAAATGTGTTAATGAAAAGGTTAATTAGAGTATTAGAAATTCACTTAAATCTACAACTTACAGATCCATCCCGGTCATGAGGGGAATACCAAATGTAGAATCTAGGGCCTAATGAGTATAAGAAGGGTTTGTAGGTTTGTTGCTCATTAGGGTAAAGTGGTATCTTCCTCCCTCATTATCCAGCACTTGGAAGGATAATCGCCTCTTGTACGGACTGATGGTGAGTGTGTGTTGGTGTTATGGGCCCCACCAGCGAATGTATGGATAGTGTGCGTGTGTGAGATCTTTTGGTCCGCAACGGTAGGGAGGGATTTTGCACTCCGCGCTGGAGCACTGCCACTGCCCTCCATTTAGCATGATGTACCAGTCCACTCCTCCTGCCCTCCATTGCCCAATTCTATGGCCCATCATTGACCTCCTGATTAGCCTCTGTGCTTAGCTTGCTGCCCCTATTCTCCTTCCCCCTGCCCTCCGATGTCTTTGTGCATGCCCCTGCTCCATTCTTTTTGCCCACCATGTTCCATGGACCTGCCACTCCTATCTACTCTGAGTGTTCTGTTGAGCTGCCACTCCCCTCCCACCTGCCTAGCATTGTCAGATGACTGTAACCTGTCCCTGCCACCTCCACCCTGCCTGTTCACATGCCATGCCCCTATCCCCTTCCTCCTGTCCTCCATGGTCCATTTTACTGCCACACCCTTCTGCCCTCCCTGGTCTGTTGTGCTGCAACTGCTCCTCCTGCCTGCCCGCACGGTCTGTTGTGAGGCCCCTTCCCCTGAACTCTCTTGCCTGTGCCCAGGTCCTGACACTCCCTTCTATCCTCCATGGTCCTTTGTGCATGCCCCTGCACCCTCCTTCTTGCCCATTATAGCCATTGTGCTTCCACTAACCCTCCCGCTTGCCATGCATGGGCTTCTGTGCTGCCATGGCCCCTCCCACCTTCCCTGTGTGGTCAGCTAGCTGCCCCTGACCCCCTCCCACCTTCCCTCCATGGTCTGTGTGTATGCCATCATAGTCTCATTGTTGCTCTCCATGATGTGTTTTGTTTCTAGTGCCCAACCTGCCTGACCGCCATGGTCATCTTGCTGCTCTTGCCTTGCCCCCTTGCCCCCAGCCCTCTGTTTCCATATGCAGACCCCTATTCCCTCCCTCCTGGCTTGTCTGTTCCATTGTAATTCCCCCGATTCGTCCCTCCTGCCCTTTATGGTCTGTTATGCTGCAGCTTTCTCTCCTGTCTGCCCATTATGGTCAGCTAGCTACCATTGCCTCTTTCCCCTCTGTTCTCTGTTGTACATGTGCATGGTCCTGTCCCCTCCCTATTGCTTTCTATGGATTGTTGTGCTGCACTCCTGTCCCGCATGCGCTGTGTGGTGTATTGTGCTGCTGCAAACCCTGATGCCTGCCCTATAGGGTCAGTTCGGTGCACTTCTCCATGTCCCTCCTGTCCTCTGTTATCCGAGTCCATGTCCCTACCCCAATTCCTCCTGCCTACCATGATCCAATGTACCATACTTGCGAACATTTTGAACTTGGTAAGAGGGAGATTTTGAAAAAAAACTGGGGTATTGAATTTCCCCTTTGAGTTACATTGAAAAAGAGGAGATTGTCGACAGGAGAGAGATCAAATAAAGCCCATTTGAGCTTAAAAACATTGGACGTTTCCTGTCTGAAACGGGTCTGTTGGCATGTATGGTTGTACTACCACTGCCTCTTCCTTCTGCCCACAATGGTATATTATATTGCCACAGCCTCTCTTGCCAGTCCTGTATTGTTGGTTTGTTGCCCCTGCCCCCCTTTCCACTGCCCTCCATAGTCTGTTGTGCTGCCACTGCCCTTCCTGATTGCCCAGTGTGGTCAAATTGTTGCATCTGCACTCTCCTACCTGCCTTCAATTTTCAGAGTCCGTGCCCCTGGCCTCTGCCTCTCAACAGTATCCCAATGAACAACTAGATTGCTAACATTCTATATTTATTACAAAAGTGTGGAACGCCTGACGTCATCTTGATGTAATCAAAACTGTAATACCTAGATATGAGAGGGTCTTATTTGCATAAAAATGATGGTTAGTGCTCTAAAAAACTAAAATGAGGACATATTTTCTGAGTTTTCAAATAGCGACAAAGAACTTTTACATTATTTGTATTCTTTATGTTTTTTTTATCCAGTTGACCACTTGATTAAATGTTGCACCTAGGGGAGAGGATGTGGTGTTACTTCCAAAGCTGCAGACTTTGCAACCAGGTTGGAGTTTCTGCTTCAGCTCAACATTCTGTGATTCTGCCCAAGTATAGCCCAATGACAGAATGTCCCAGAGTGTTCTAAAGAACAACTAGAGCGCTAACAGTCTTACTTATGACAAAAGAATGGCACACCTGAAGCCATCTTTATTGGAATAAAGTGGTAACACTTAAAACATTTAATTTACAAAGGAATAAAATGAGGGGTTTCATTTTGCCATAGAAATTATGATTAGTGCTGCAGAAAGAAAAATTAGGGCACATTTTGAGTGTCTTCTCAAATCCTCTTCTATTTCATTAAAAAATTCTGACATGCAGACTGAAACATGCACTTTTAATACCAGCAGCAGACTTCCGTGGTGAGCAGTAGCTTTACTATAGTGATATAATGAGCAACTAGAGTGCTAACATTCAGAATTGATGGCAAATGTGTGACACATCGGAATGCCTTCTTGATGGAACCAAAGTAAACAAGCATTGAAAATGCAATAGGTCTCACCCTCGTTTAAGTTAAAGCAATTCTGTTTGTAATTAGGTGGCTTTTGAGCTTTGCTTGTATTAGTGTTTTTCAAACTTTCATGTACATAACATGCATATGTATGCATATATGTATATGTATATGTATGCATGCATTTATATTTGTATTTATATAGATATGCAGATTATATATATGTATATATATGTATGTATATATATATTACCTACTGGCGGTCGCCAGTAGGTAGTTATAGTTAGGACCCTGTTTCCATAGGAAAACCGCAACATTCTATTTGGAATAACTTTGGCGCCGGTCGACGAATCCTCGCGAAATTTTCAAAACTAATGGGGCGCTACGCTCCGCTCCTACCCTGAAAGTCTCGGGGGGATTCGTCAATCGGAGGCTGAGAAAAAAGGGGGGTCCCAAAACGCGTTTTTCCCATGCATTTTTCCATAGGACCTTTAGACACAGCTACAGCCCGAACGGCTGAACAGAGTTACTTGAAATTTGGCAGAGAGGTAGTGTACAGGTCAAGGAAGTGCCTTTTGTAGGTGTGGTGTAAATCTGTTCAGTAGTTCCTGAGAAAATAGCATTTAAATCAATATATATATCTGTGGCAGCTTACGGTGCGCTTACCGTGCGCTTACGGTAAGCTTACCGTACGCGTACGGTGCCGTGCGCGAGCACGATTCTGATTGGCTGTTAGATCTTAGTAAACATTCGAATCGGTCGAAACTAGGAAGCGGCAGCCGCCATTTTCTCTATCGCACTCTGAGGGGGAGAGGAAAAACAAAGGGTGAAAACATGCGAAGGGGCAGGTTAAACTGCTCCCAACCACCTAGACTTGATCAAGGTGTCCCAAAAGCAACCCCAAGCAAAAAATTCAATTTAATTTTTTTTTCAAAAAACGCCGATTAAGCTTACCGTACGCGTACGGTAAAAATTAATTAAAAAAAAAACAGTATCCATACTTTCCCACCCCCGTGTGCAAATGGTGCCCGTAGGGCACCATTTGTGAATGGCAAATGCTATATATGAACATTTAATAGATTACCTGTCATAACGAAGGGCATAATATGTTCTCCGTGAGCGGACGGTGCGCGAAGCGCATCGTGCGTACATTGCCCATCCAGCGTAACGTGGGCACCGCGTGCCCACCGTGCGTGCACGGCACTAACTGCGTAAAGTGGGCGCGCGGTGCGCGAAGTGCACCGCGTGCTCACCGTGCACGCACAGAACGAACTGCGTTAAGTGGGCGCGCACGCCACGAACGGCGTAAAGTAACTTAGCATTTAAAAAACCGTACAAATTCACTGAAAAAACCATAGGTTTCACACACGTTATAGTTAGGAATTAGCATTTAAAAAACCTTGCAAATTCACTGAAAAAACCATAGGTTTCTCACATGTTATACTTAGCTGGAGATTTTACTCATAAAAAACCAATGAAATTCCCCCGTTATAGTTAGTGCAGGCAACTATAACTCACGCGACCGCAATCCTCTGCTGATGACATATGTCTCTTTATGAAAAAAAAATATTTGTAATATATGTATAGCTAAAATTTAATGGAAGAAGACATTGGCAAATAAGTGTCTAAATACAGTATTAGCATCAGCAGAGGATTGCGGTCGCGTGAGTTATAGTTGCCTGCACTAACTATAACGGGGGAATTTCATTGGTTTTTTATGAGTAAAATCTCCAGCTAAGTATAACATGTGTGAAACCTATGGTTTTTTCAGTGAATATACACATACATATATATAAATGCATATGCATATATATGCATATATATGTGCATATGTGTGCGTGTAGAGAGAGGTAGAGAGAGGTAGAGAGGTAAAGGTGTAGAGGTAAAGAGGTAGAGGTAGAGAGGTACATGTAGAGAGGTAGCGAGGTAGAGAGTAGTAGAGAGAGAGGTAGAGAGAGGTAGAGAGGTAGAGAGGTAGAGAGTGAGTAATAAAGAGTAGAGAGTGAGTAGTAGAGAATAGTAGAGAGTAGTAGAGAGAGTAGCAGAGAGTGAGTAGTAGAGAGTAGTAGAGTGAGTTGTATAGAGTGAGTAGTATAGAGTGAGTAGTAGAGAGTAGTAGAGAGTGAGTAGTAGAGAGTGAGCAGTAGAGAGCGAGTAGTAGAGAGTAGTAGAGAGTGAATAGTAGAGAGTAGTAGAGAGTGAGTAGTAGAGAGTGAATGGTAGAGAGTAGTAGAGAGTGAGTAGTAGAGAGTGAGTAGCAGAGAGAGAGTAGCAGAGAGTAGTAGAGTGAGTAGTAGAGTGAGTAGTAGAGAGAGAGTAGTAAAGAGGGAGAAGTAGAGAGTAGTAGAGAGTGAGTAGTAGATAGTGAGTAGTAGAGTGAGTAGTAGAGTGAGTAGTAGAGAGTGAGTAGTAGAGAGTGAGTTGTAGAGAGTAGTAGAGAGTGAGTAGTAGAGAGTGAGTAGTAGATAGTGAGTAGTAGAGAGTAGTAGAGTGAGTAGTAGAGAGTGAGTAGTAGAGAGAGAGTAGTAGAGAGTGAGTAGTAGAGTAGTAGAGAGTGAGTGGTAGAGAGAAGTAGAAAGTAGTAGAGTGAGTAGTAGAGAGTAGTAGAGAGTGAGTAGTAGAGAGAGTAGTAGAGAGTAGTAGAGTAGTAGAGAGTGAGTAGTAGAGAGTGAGTAGTAGAGAGCGAGTAGTAGAGAGTGAGTAGTGGAGAGTGAGTAGTAGAGAGTGAGTAGTAGAGAGTAGTAGAGAGAGAGAGTAGTAGAGAGTGAGTAGTAGAGAGTAGTAGAGTGAGTAGTAGAGAGTGAGTAGTAGAGAGAGTAGTTGAGAGTAGCAGAGAGTGAGTAGTAGAGTAGTAGAGAGTGAGTGGTAGAGAGTTGTAGCGAGTAGTAGAGTGAGTAGTAGAGAGTGAGTAGTAGAGAGTAGTAGTAGAGAGTAGTAGAGAGTAGTAGAGAGTGAGTAGTAGAGAGTGAGTAGTAGAGAGTAGTAGCGAGTGAGTAGTAGAGAGTGAGTAGTAGAGAGAGAATAGTAGAGAGTAGTAGAGAGTAGCAGAGAGTGAGTAGTAGAGAGTGAATAGTAGAGCGTAGTAGAGTGTGAGTAGTAGAGAGAGAGTAGTAGAGAGTAGTAGAGAGTGAGTAGTAGAGAGTGAGTAGTAGAGAGTAGTAGAGAGTGAGTAGTAGAGAGAGTAGTAGAGAGTAGTAGAGAGTGAGTAGTAGAGTAGTAGAGAGTAGTCAGTCGGTGTCAGTCAGTTAGTGTCAGTCAGTCAGTGTCAGTGTCAGTCAGTCAGTGTCAGTCAGTCAGTGTCATTCAATCAGTGTCAGTCAATCAGTGTCAGTCAGTGTCAGTCAGTCAGTGTCAGTCAATCAGTGTCAGTCAGTGTCAGTCAATCAGTGTCAGTCAATTTGTGTCAGTCAGTGTCAGTGAGTCAGTCAGTCAGTGTCAGTCAGTCAGGTCAGTCAATTAGTGTCAGTCAGTGTCAGCCAGTTAGTGTCAGTCAATCAGTGTCAGTCAGTGTCAGTGTCAGTCAGTGTCAGTCAATCAGTGTCAGTCAGTGTCAGTCCGTCAGTCTCAGTCAGTAAGTGTCAGCTAGAGCAGCTCTGCTGACCTGGTTCTCTGGCAATAAAGTAGCTCTGCTGACCTGGTTCTCTGGTTCTAAAGCAGCTCTGCTGACCTTGTTCTCTCCCTCTAAAGCAGCTCTGCTGACCTGGTTTCTCTGGGTCTACAGCAGGTCTGCTGACCTGGTTCTCTGGCTCTAGAGCAGCTCTGCTGACCTAGTTCTTAGGCTACAGAACAGCTCTGCTGATCTGGTTCTCTGGCTCTACAACAGCTCTGCTGACCTGGTTCTCTGGCTCTAAAGCAGCTCTGCTGACCTGGTTGTATGGCTCTAAAGCAGCTCTACTGACCTGGTTTCTCTGGCTCTACAGCAGCTCTGTGGACCTGGTTCTCTGGCTCTAGAGCAGCTCTGCTGACCTGGTTCTTAGGCTATAGAGCAGCTCTGCTGACCTGGTTCTTTGGCTCTAAAGCAGCTCTGATGACCTGGTTCTATGGCTCTAAAGCAGCTCTGCTGACCTGGTTCTCTGGCTCTAGAGCAGCTCTGCTGACCTGGTTCTTAGGCTATAGAGCAGCTCTGCTGACCTGGTTCTTTGGCTCTAAAGCAGCTCTGATGACCTGGTTCTATGGCTCTAAAGCAGCTCTGCTGACCTGGTTCTCTGGCTCTAGAGCAGCTCTGCTGACCTGGTTCTCTGGCTCTAAAGCAGCTCTTCTGACCTGGTTCTCTCCCTCTAAATCAGCTCTGCTGACCTGGTTCTATGGTTCTAAAGCAGCTCTGCTGACCTGGTTCTCTGGCTCTAGAGAAGCTCTGCTGACCTGGTTCTCTGGGTCTAAAGCAGCTCTGCTGACCTGGTTTCTCTGGCTCTACAGCAGCTCTGCTGACCTGGTTCTCTGGCTCTAAAACAGCTCTGCTGACCTGGTTCTCTGGCTCTAAAGCAGCTCTGCTGACCTGGTTCTCTCCCTCTTAAGCAGCTCTGCTGACCTGGCTCTCTGCCTCTAGAGCAGCTCTGTTGACCGGGTCCCTTGGCTCTAAAGCAGCTCTGCTGACCTGGTTATTTGGCTCTAAAGCAGATCTGCTGACCTGCTTCTCTGGCTCTAGAGCAGCTCTGTGGACCTGGTTCTCTGGCTCTAGAGCAGCTCTGCTGACCTGGTTCTTAGGCTATAGAGCAGCTCTGCTGACCTGGTTCTTTGGCTCTAAAGCAGCTCTGCTGACCTGGTTCTATGGCTCTTAAGCAGCTCTGCTGACCTGGTTCTCTGGCTCTGGAGCAGCTCTGCTGACCTGGTTCTCTGGCTCTAAAGCAGTTCTGCTGACCTGGTTCTCTCCCTCTAAAGCAGCTCTGCTGACCTGGTTTCTCTGGCTCTACAGCAGCTCTGCTGACCTGGTTCTCGGCCTCTAGAGCAGCTCTGCTGACCTGGTTCTCTGGCTCTAAAGCAGCTCTGCTGACCTGGTTCTATGGCTCTACAGCAGCTCTGCTGACCTGGTTCTCTGGCTCTAAAGCAGCTCTGCTGACCTGGTTCTCTGGCTCTAAAGCAGCTCTGCTGACCTTTTTCTCTGGCTGTAAAGCAGCTCTGCTGACCTGGTTCTCTCCCTCTTAAGCAGCTCTGCTGACCTGGTTCTCTGCCTCTAGAGCAGATCTGCTGACCTGGTTCTCTGGCTCTAAAGTAGCTCTGCTGACCTGGTTCTCTGGCTCTAAAACAGCTCTGCTGATCTGCTTCTCTGGCTCTAGAGCAGCTCTGCTGACCTGGTTCTCTGGCTCTAAAGCAGCTCTGCTGACCTGGTTCTCTCCCTCTAAAGAGCACTGCTGACCTGGTTCTCTGGCTCTAAAGCAGTTCTGCTGACCTGGTTCTCTGCCTCTAGAGCAGCTCTGCTGACCTGGTTCTATGGCTCAAAAGCAGCTCTGCTGACCTGGTTCTCTGTCTCTGGAGCAGCTCTGCTGACCTGGTTCTCTGGCTCTAAAGCAGTTCTGCTGACCTGGTTCTCTCCCTCTAAAGCAGCTCTGCTGACCTGGTTTCTTTAGCTCTACAGCAGCTCTGCTGACCTGGTTCTCGGCCTCTAGAGCAGCTCTGCTGACCTGGTTCTATGGCTCTAAAGCAGCTCTGCTGACCTGGTTCTCTGGCTCTGGAGCAGCTCTGCTGACCTTGTTCTCTGGCTCCAAAGCAGTTCTGCTGACCTAGTTCTCTGCCTTTAGAGCAGATCTGCTGACCTGGTTCTATGGCTCTAAAGCAGCTCTGCTGACCTGGTTCTCGGCCTCTAGAGCAGCTCCGCTGACCTGGGTCTCTGGCTCTAGAGCAGCTCTGCTGACCTGGGTCTCTGGTTCTATAGCAGCTCTGCTTCTTAGGCTCTACAGCATCTCTGCTGACCTGGTACTGAGGTTGCAAAGAAAACAAGAATTAAAAAAATGATGAGTCTGGAAAGACAATAGAAGGGAACACGGTTGGTAATATTGTAGGATATCAGTTTCAAAATATTTCAGGTATCAACTGCAATGCTAATGTAACCACCAACGTTCTGTTTTTTTAGAAAATCTACAGCATGCAAATATGGAAAATTGAGAACAAAGATTTTGTTCTTTGTTACATTATATTTTTGAGAAGTTGAAAACTGATAAAACGAAAATCCATATTGCTTCTGATTTGCAGACTCTTCTGGATATATGTTCTGGATCTTTACAATTTACACAGAATGTACAGCACGATGCTCAGGAATTTCTAATGTTTATGCTTGCATTATTAGAAAATGAAGGAATACAAATTGAAAATCTGTTTGGGCTAAGTTACAGATGGGTTCATACATGCGACAGCTGTTCATTTTCATCTACTACTAAAATAGACACTGAACGATTCATATATTTGACAATGCCAGATTTGAAAACAGTGTCTTTCAATGATTTAGTAAAATCAGCTAATCAGCATATGGAATGTACTCAGTGCAAATCAGAAATGTTGTCAACATTATTTATACAAAGATGTGGCCAATATATTATTTTAATGCTGCAATGTTGTAGAGCAGATGGTACAAAATTGGAAACTAAAATTACAAATTTTGTGGCAGGTCAAGTTTCAATTTCAGGAAGAACTTTTAAAACAGTGGCTATTGTTTTCCACGATGGAACTACTTCAACATCTGGACACTATACTGTATATTAAAAATGCAATAAAGGATGGACACTATGTAATGATGCACATTTAGAGTATAAATTTTGGTTGCCTAATGAATTACCGAATTCATATGTAATATTTTTGATGCCAATATTCAGAGAAGATATCAACATGAATTACTGATTATATCTTGGATATTTCCACTACAAATGATTTTAGATACATCATTCACCCTATTGAAAGTATGTGAGTATGATTTTAGAAGTCTATCTTGGATATCCTCATTGCAAATGTTTTCAGAAACATCATTCGGCTTATTGGGAAGGTGTGTATATGAATTCAAACATTTATTTTCGATATACTTAATGGAAATATTTTCAGAAACATCATTCGGCCAGTTGGGAAGATGTTGGTAATTATGGATTCAATTATTGATTCCGTTCTTTCATATTGCATTTAGAAAATTGTGTTCGAAAGAAGGAAGTCATATATTTGATCTTTGTATTATATACTATGTTATTAAGGATGTTCCTTTGTGAAAATGTAAATACCAAGCTGCGTTTGTTGTAGATATTTTGAAGAGAAATATGTTTTTTTTATCAATCTTATTGATTGTTTTTTTTTGCCCTCTGTCATCTGATGATTAACATTGAAATCACTGTTTATGGTGAAATTCAATACAATCTGAAGACAGCAAAAAAAGGCAGATTGAATATGTGATGTAATTGTATACTTATGTTGTGTTGCAAAAACTTTTAAAATTATACGTAATAACAGAATTGTTTTCTTCTCTTTTACAGACCTTATAACTAAAATTTAAAATATTTTAATTTGCATTAAAAAAAGAAGTGAATATAATTTTCTATTAATTTGATATCTACTTGAAAACAGGTAAGATTAATTCACCCATGTACTACCCTTGCAGCCTATCAAAGTCACTGTCATTCCACATGCCCATCTCCAGTCACCCAGCCAGTACTATATACTAATGCAATCTGTCCACTAATACCCAAGCATTTATAAACACAGTATGCACTCTCTTTCTAGCACTATAATCATCTAGTTACTAGTCATGTACTTATGGAATGGCCTAATTACTAATACAAGTACAGCTACAATATTCTGTACACTATCCATGCAGATCTCTAACCACCTATATACTATTAATACGTTCCTCTAAATACGAAGTTATTACCCATGCATTGTAGGAATCCTCCTGTGAGTCCGATGCACTTCTCCAATAACCCATCCACGCAATATGTAAGCACTTATAAATTCACCATGCACTATATTTGCAGCACTGTAATTATTCCAGTTACTAGTCATGTACTGATGGAATGGACTAGTTACTTACACAAGTATCTGCTATTATTATTAATAGTAACTTTCAGTGAGAAAATAGTTAGAAATTATCATTTAAAAAACCTTTGAAATTCACTGAAAAAAACAGGTTTCAGGGACGTCATAGTTACAAATTAGCATTTAAAAAAACCTTTGAAATTCACTGAAAAAACCATAGGTTTCAGGGCCTTTATAGTTAGTTGGACATTTCACTCATACAAAATTATAGAAATTCTGCCGTTATAGTTAGTTGAGCTAACTAGAACTCGCGCCCCCGCAATGCACTTCTGATTAAGTCACATATTACATAATTCATGACATGGTCAGTGACATCACTGATGACAACACTGATGACATCTCAAATGACATCACTGAGGACATCACTGATGACATCACTGATGACATCATCCATGTGAAAAGCTGATGCACCTCCTCATACCCTAATATAACCTTTGATACACCCCCTGTAAAATACAGACTACCATTTTCAAAACCATCGACACACCAATACCAGTTACTACAAATGCACTCACTGATTCCTAGGTCTACGCACACATCCACTCATTCACCCATACAACCTTTCAATCATGTAGTCACTGATCAATCCAACACTATCATATGCACTCATACACCTATACAGACACTCACACACCACCACTCATCCTAGTCAGTCATGCACTCATCCTAGTCAGTCATGCAAATAATAAATCACAGTTCCATTTTCTCACCTACATCCTAGTCAGTCATGCAAAGAATCAATCACAGTTCCATTTTCTCACCTACATCCTAGTCAGTCATGCAAAGAATCAATCACAGTTCCATTTTCTCACCTACACAGTTATACACACACCACCTCATTTATTCATACAGATACTAACACCTACTTACTCTCTTATATAATCACTAATACAAGTATATACTTATCCATACAGCCACTCTCACAATCACTGACTCTCACATATAGTCATTTCTATACTCCAACTCTCACATCCACTGCATTTTAATTTTGTACTTACTTTGACATCTACCACTGATACATCCATTCACTCACCAGCACATCAATACACACACTCACTCACCCATACAACTATTTCCACATGCTCTATTAAAATCGTGCACCCAGTCAATCAACCACTCCAACATCTATGCACAGAGTCACATACCCCCATCCAACCACACACACACTCAGTCCCCCATAAAATTACTTAGACAACTAATTAGTAACCCATATAGACACCCGTGGAGCTACTGACCAACTAATGCAGCAGGTTATACAACAACAGACAGACTGATACAGACATTCACATAATTTAGTCACTAAACCATGTGCCCGATTCACAGAACAAATTTAAGACTAAATCCTAAACTTAGTACCATTCTGGTATTCACAGAATGCACCTAGTACTTCTGGTATTCACAGAGTGAACTTACTACTTTTGCTATTCACAGAATGAACTTAGGACTTTTGCTATTCACAGAATCCATTTACGACCACTAAACTTACGTCCGCACTCGGGCCGGAATTTCCGGCTCTGGAGCGGAATTTCCGGGTCCGGAGCGGAAAGTCCGCACGCGGGCCGGATAGTCCGCGTCCGGGCCGGAAAGTCTGCATACGGGCCGGAAACTCCGCTCTCGGGCCGGAAATTCCGCTCTCGGGCCGGAAATTCCGATCTCGGGCCGGAAAATCAGAATTGGGACCAGACTACATTAACTGTGGCCATTGATCATTTGAGCCAAGGGTAAACACCTGTCCAAGTGCCTACCATCCCCCACCATGCATCAGCTGATGCACTCCAGCCAATCCCAGCCAACATCTCCAGTTAGCCATCATGTTGCTAGTGCCTACCATCCCCCACCATGATCCAGCTGAAGCCAATTAACACTCATTGACCAGCAGCAAAAAACATTTAAAAGCAGCACACAGTGAAGGAACAGGTTTGGCCACACAGAGTTTGTATTTGCATGCTGACACCGGCTAAGAAAAATGGACCTCCTGAAGAGAAAGAGGAACTACACAGCAGAGGAGACCACCATGCTTGTGGAGTTCATTGTCAGGCACCACAAACGCCTCTATGGACTCCCACCCTACTGCACCAGTGGGACACAGAAGGCAGCCCTGTGGCAGCAATTATCCACTGCTGTCACAGCATTGGGGGAGGAGAGGCGCACTGTCCAGGACCTAAGAAAAAAATGGCAGGATGAGCGGCTGAGGGTAAAGGAGAAATACTCCCGGATTGAATTACAACGGATCCTCCCAGCCGCATACTCTGGACCACGCATCCGCCTCACCCCACTGGAGGAGGATATCCTGACAACCATACACCCCCACTTGGTCCATGGGCTGCCTGTCAGTGACGTCCGCTACGTGGTACCAGGCAAGTGGGATGAAAAGATAAAGTGCATGAATAGAATATCTGTGTTGCCCTGTCAGTGTAAATAAGGAAGTAGTCCAAAGTGTATAAATAAATCCGTCAGTCAGAGACTCCTGTGTCACCCTCTGTATGTAGCACTACAAGTCCCACAATCCTTAGCGATGGAAATGGCAAATCCCTCCCCCACTTCAGAAAACATGGGCACTGTCCAGTTGCAGTAATACACCAGCCCGCTAAGTAGCAATTGACAAATATCAGCAGAGATGCGCCAGTAACAATGCCACACGCAATCCAACTCATGTGCAACCGCGGATGCGTCACATTGACAATGCGGTGCACTGTGGCGCTGGGATAGAGAGATGGGTGTCGCAACTGATGGCATTAGGGGGGTGCTCTGCTGGAGTAGTGTCGCAAGTGTGACGCAACTCCAACAATGTCCATGGACCGCCTACACCTAACGTTCAGGGCCACTCATTACATGTGCCTCAAGCTGGTTTAAGTTTGCATGGCACCACCCTATGAAAAGTGACTACGTGAAATGCCGTCGATGACAATGCATCACTTGTACGAGGCATAACCAAATAAACACACACCCTGCCTACATCACAGCTGATGCATGTTTAATGTTGCGCAGGACCGCACACCGTGAGGCATCCCCATAGATGCATAACATTGTGAATAAGTCTACATGTGTCACCTGTATTACCCCACCGCTGTGTCACAGAAGTGACGCAACTGCGGTGTAAATGTATTACAAGGGGCGTGAAAACATGCCACTAAATATCAAAGAAGTTAATCACCCTGTGCCAGCTTAAAGCACAAAGCAGAAGGTGAGAGAATCATCAGATCCAAAAGTCAGACACCTATTCTGTTGTACATTTCCCACCCTGCCACGCCATTACGTCCCCAATGCACCACTGCTCCTACCTGCCGAGTCAGTGGCATTACTGCATAACACTGTTAGCATGCAGAAGAAATGGGGAAATCACAGAAATGTTCCACAAGCACATATTCCACATGTTTAGTTTTCTCTCTTCACACCCATTGACACATTCAGCCAGAGCACAGACAACTGCCGCAGCAGAGGTCCCTGCATCGACTGGGAGGAATCACAACCGTACAGTGATAGGCATACCACCCTCACCGACTGGTAAGTCAAAGTGGCCAGGAGATGGTCAAAATGCATACATTGTCAGGAGTGACCGAGGGACATATAGTGCCCACATATGAAAGTCAACCAGAGATGAACAAATAGCTGCATTACAATTGGAGTTGTCAATGGACATCCACCTTTAGCTAATTATAATTGTGAACAGCTGAAGACAATATATTACATGTCTTGGCTCATCAAACCTTCGTAATTGCGGAACATGACATGTTTTTCTGCAACAGCCCCAGACCTGGCAATCCAATCCTGTTATCGAGTGCCACAACTACTCAAAAGGGTGTCCCCACTATGTTGAAATGGTGTCTGTAGACGTAATCAATCAAACTAATTGACTGAAATATGGCAATGATGAACAAGTGAGATCCCAGGGTCATTAGTATTGACAATGCATACACTGTCCAACTTTGAATGTTTCCAATATAGATCAAATTCCCAGTCCACACAGCTGGTCATGTACCACTTACATTGTCTGGCTTTTGTGTTGCCCATCAACAAAACACGATAGTGGACCTCACATCAGGATCCGTAGACATGTCATTGTGATATTGGTTGCATCCAGGTAGTGGGCCCATTCAAAGTCATGTGGGAGCAATCATGAATTTACGTATAACACACTTCAGCGACGCTGGTGCCCACAACTGCTCGTGCTCATCCTTTGTGCCAGAAATCTAGTGCATCACATGTGGCTGCAGGAATGTAAAGTAGCAAAACACACTTATCATCGTAGGTACAACGAGGTCCTCCCAGAATCAAAGACACACACTGACTTCTGCTACAAGGTTGGCTGTGACATCTGTTCAAGGCCCACACACTGTTCCGGTGCTGGCCCAAGGGAGGGGAACCCAAGAATATATCAGGCTGATTGCTCATGAAATGTGCCTTTCACGTCCGCCGTATGTTGTATGTGTATTACAACCCTGTTGTCCTGCATCACAATATGCTCACATATGGCATTTGAACCCATGCAAGATCAGACCCTGGTGGCTAATGAAAGGATGACACAAAATGTATGCCAAGTGAGTGCAGAATGGACATTCAATAGTACCATGAGTCATATGAAGTGACCAAAACACAACCCGCTTGCAATTCAATGATAGGAAATACCATGATGAAAATAGCATGGCTGAGGCCAACACTGATGCCAGTAGTGTACCTTTGAGATGAATCTAGGGCCTGCTAAGGTGAATCTTCATGCAGTTACACCTGCTAAATGACTAGGCTGAAGAGCAACACGCTAATCCAGTGCAGGCAGAAGGCATCAAAGCCTCTCAGCCGATCCGCAATGTGTGAGTATAAACCAAATGTTACATTCTGCTTGCCTCCTCTCCTACTGAATTCACATGTATAGGTGAGTGTTTGACATATGAGGTTTGGATGTCTGCTGTACAAGACACCAATCGTCGTCAGCTAAGTAGTACCATGATCTGGGAAATAGAGTACGCAAAGAGAGGACACTCAAAGGATGGACATAAGACATCTGTGTTCTCTCATACAAATATGTGTGACTTCATGCGTGGGGAAGCACAAATGAGCAACATCATGTCGCTGACTATTGCTAATCTCACACATGAAACCCTTTCTGCCTTGATAACAAACAACATGAGACTCTGGAAATATGTAAGTCTGAATGGCTAAGGTGAAAGCAGTCTAATGGGGAGGAATCCGGGTCATTTATCCCTTCCTATCAGTAGTATTCTCATACATGTGTGTCTGTTGATGTGTCATCTTAGTGATGTCACTGCTGTGTGGAGGAAACAGCTGGCAACTGCTGCATGTGAGCAGGTGCCCAAATGTAAAGTTCAGGAGCTAAACATGCTGCACATTGTTCTGGATTACCCACAAATGGTCATTGAGAATGACATGTTGGCTCAGAGCTACCATCTGTGGTTGCAAAATATAGACCTGTATGTCTTATCACAGCTGCTGACCGGATGACACCACAGCAGCATGCACCATCCCGGGGAATGAATGACATCCTGGCTGCAGCAGTTCAACCCTCGCGCACCCGTCCTTCAGGTAATTCTAGTATGAGGTGTGTCTGTTGATGTGCCATCTTATTGATGTCACTGCTGTGTGGAGGAAACGGCTGGCAACTGCTGCATGTGAGCAGGTGCCCAAATGTAAAGTTCAGGAGCTAAAAATGCTGCACATTGTTCTGGATTACCCACAAATGGACATTGAGAATGACATGTTGGCTCAGAGCTACCATCTGTGGTTGAAAAATATACACCTGTATGTCTCATCACAGCTGCTGACAGGATGAGACCACAGCAGCGGACACCGTCCCGGGGACTGAATGACATCCTGGCTGCAGCAGTTCAACCCTCGCGCGCCTGTCCTTCAGGTAATTCTAGCATGAGGTGTGTCTGTTGATGTGCCATCTTATTGATGTCACTGCTGTGTGGAGGAAACGGCTGGCAACTGCTGCATGTGAGCAGGTGCCCAAATGTAAAGTTCAGGAGCTAAACATGCTGCACATTGTTCTGGATTACCCACAAATGGACATTGAGAGTGACATGTTGGCTCAGAGCTACCATCTGTGGTTGAAAAATATAGACCTGTATGTCTTATCACAGCTGCTGACAGGATGAGACCACAGCAGCGTGCACCATCCCGGGGACTGCATGACAGCCTGGCTGCAGCGTTGAAACCATCGCGCACCTGTCCTTCAGGTAATTCTGGCATGAGGTGTGTCACTGGCTTCGACTCCAAAGCCATGACAGAGATCCTGATTCCCCTCTGCATGTAATCAGCAGTTGTTGTGTACAAAGTGAAATACAAATCAGGAGTGTTATGTGCCTGTCTGACAATTGGTGATGCAGATAATTGAGAATGTTGTCACTTCCCTCTACAGCTGCTGGTTCAGGGACAGCTAGGCCTACAAAAGCCGTGAGGAGACAGGTCCAGCAGGTGACACTAGGGGGGAACACCAAGGGACAGAGAGTTGTGGCTGGAGCTGGTGAGTTTGCCTGTATCTGTGTAACACCTCAGTGCTATGGTGTGAGCTGTCATTTGTGGTGGTACCCTACACAGGTCACATGCTCCTCATCTGTTGATGCAAAGTACAGTTAATACAAACCCTTGTGTTGCACCACATGTCATACCAGGTCAATCCCTAATACGGTTGCAACCTCTGTTCCAGGGGATGCTGATGACGAGGATGACAGGCCTATGACCAGTGCGGGCCGACGTGGAATCAGAGGGGAGAATCCCCTGATCCTCCGAGCTGTGATGTCGGCTGCAAGCACTGCTCAGGAGAAGGAGGAGGAATTTCCTGAGGACGTCTACTTGGTGGATGATGAGGACTACATGTCTGATGACGATGAAGATGCCAATGCGCGCTATCGTGCCAGATTGGCTAAATCGGTCAGGGCATCAACTCCTCTGCCAAGCAACGTCCGTCAGCCTCCTCCCAAGCATACCATGGCCTGTCCCCAGACTCGAGCAAACCAGCCACAGCACTCACGCATCACAACACAGACATCACTCCCTCACAGTCCTCACGTCCAGGACCAACATGGTGGTTCCCTTACCCACTCTTCCCTAGACAGTGTATCCCTGCCATTCTCTCCACCATCTGGGGGTAGTACCAGCCCTGTTGTGCTGCTGGAATCCCCTGGGCACCATTCACCTGCCCACAGGCTCCCACCTGCCACCCCCCCCTGCTGTAGGACCTGCTCGTCCCATCCATGGCAGACAGCTGCAGAGAGGGCCTGCACCTGGCTGTGATGACCAGTGGGAGCAGGACTTCTTCCAACAGCAGAGCGATGTGAGGCAGGACATTAGTGCCATAGGGGCTACCCTGTCCGACATGTCGGACTCCCTGCAGGACATGGTCCACTTCCCTCAGGCGGTGGAGATGCTGAGTCAAGTGTTGGATAGGATGGATAGGACTTGGCAGGACATGTCCAGAAATATGCGAGACATGCTATCCATCCAAAGGGAAGAGAGTGCAAGACACCATGCCTTGGCCATGAAGATGATGGAGGGCATATTGAGAGTGAGCCAACCTTTCCCTTCACGGTCAACGCAGGGAGGGGAGCCATCATATCTGCCCACAGGACAGCACATCCCCACACCTGTACCAACTGCACAGCAACAGAGCAAAGGGAGACATCCACACCAGCGGCCTGAACTGGCACTCCCAACACCAACCCCTGTTCAGGCACTCCCGCCACCTGCACAACCACCACCAACCCCTGTACAGGCACTCCTGCCACCTGCACAACCACCATCAACACCTGTACAGGCACTGCCCCCACCTGCACAACCACCAACAACCCCTGTACAGGCACTCCCACCACCTGCACAACCAAAACCACCCCCTGTACAGGCACTCCCACCACCTGCACAACCACCAACAACCCCTGTACAGGCACTCCCGCCACCTGCACAACCACCACCACCTGTACAGTCACTCCCGCCACCTGCCCAACCACCACCACCTGTACAGTCACTCCCGCCACCTGCACAACCAACACCACCACCTGTACAGGCACTCCCACCACGTGCACAACCACCAGCAACCCCTGTACAGGCACTCCCGCCACCTGCCCAACCAGCACCACCACCACCTGTACAGGCACTCCCACCATGTGCACAACCTGCCCTTGTCCAGGCACAACCATCAAGTGTGCATACACCATCTGCCCCAACACATGTAGATGACCCTGGACAGTTCCTTGGACAGTACCCACCTCCACGTAGGCGGCAAGCCAGACCTGAGCACTCCGAGCAGTCACCCCCCCCCCCAAATTGCGGCGTTGCACTCACCAGTGACAGGAACCCAGGACAATGTAACCACGTGATTGTGTGTGCACCAAATAAACACCTACCAAAATAAAATTCTGTTGTGTATCATGTCCTGTGTAACGATGTAGGTGGCCTCGAGATGTGAGAAGGTATGTGTGTGTGTGACACAGTTACAAGTGTAACCCATCATTCCAACAAGCCATTATGTGCATAGCAGATGACTCACCAAATATGTGTCCATGTTCAGAACCAGAGATTCAGAATGAAATCAAACAAGTGGAAGTTATTAGTATTCCTAATTGTATTTTAAGAAGGTACAAAAGAACAACCGTCCGTTTGGAAGGGAGAAAGGAAAGATGGGAACCTGGATTGGGGTGGGGCAACAAAAATATAACACGTCAGGGAGCGTCAGGGAAAACAGTCTATTTACAAGGGGAAAATGAAATAATTGTTCACGTCAAAAGTCAAGTGTCCTTCTGGTCATCCTCTAGGACCACAATGTCCAGATCCTCAGAGTCCGATGCAGGCACACGTCTGGCGGGTGCAGGAACAGGCCCCACTTGGGTTCGTGCCACACGAGGAGTATGGGGGGAAACAGTGTGGGGCAACGGACAGGGGGAGACATTGACGGTGGTATGGGAAGGGATTGGGGAGACAACAGACGACATGGCTGCGGTCAGTGAATTGATGCTGGTGGTGAGGGTGGCCATTGTTCGGAGCATGTCCTCTCGCATCATGCGTACCTCAATACACACTTGTAGCATGATGCGAGCGGACATGTCTGGCTGACCCTCACACATCCACATCAAGTCCACTGGCACAGCCACAGGAGGAACAACACCGGGAGGGGCCTGGGGGGGACAGGAGGGATGTGGTGCCTGAGGTCTGGAGCCAATGATGTTGTGGGGCTGGCGGCGATGATGAGGGGGACTGGTTGCAGGGGATGCAGCTGGGTCCCCCGATGGAATGGGGAACTCTAGAGGTAGGGAGGGGCTGATGGCAGGCCCAGATTGTTTGTTGGCCTGCCCCGAGGACACCTCTTCAGGGACCACAGGTGAAGAGTCCTGAGGAGAGTAGCTCTCCAACACCTCATGGTCCGAGGTGTCGTGTTCACCCCCCCCCGATTCAATGTCTGCAGCCTCCACCCGGGATGTGGCACCAGCATCAGGGTGTCCCTTGTCAGTCCAGGTGGGCGCAATCCCCTTGCCTCGTGATGTTGAGGGTCCCTCCTCATCCTCCTCTTCCTCGCTGGTGGAAAGAGGGCGTAGCCGCCGCCGCACTGGTGGCCTCGCGCTCCGGACCTGGTCCTGCTGCCCTTCTGTTTCGCCAGCTGTGCCTGCTGAAATGTAAGCAAAATCCGAATGTTATGTTTGTGTCATGCAGGACGAGACACATTCATAGAGGAGCCAAGGTCAGACTTATTTTCCTCTGATCACACTCAATAGTTGTCAGTGTCTATGAGCTGACATTACGTGTATGTTCACCGTCATTTACTGGATTGAGTCTGACATGGCCATCTCACGTGGATGTGTGTGGCTTACACAACTGTATTGGCCAACCCTCAACCTGGCATTCTGGTGATCTGTGTGTCCTGCCACAGCTACATGTGCAGGTTCCAAAAGCAGTCCACCAATGGAGAACATGAAGTCCAGAATCTCAGATTATGGCCATTCATAGGGAGTCCCAGCTATTTAAGGTCTGGACAAGTGTCATCTGCTTTGTAGCATTGTATGGGACACGACACGTGGCGAATGTGGGTCACACATGCACTGAGGCTCTGGGCTATTTCTGTAGCTAAATTGTGAGTCTAGCCTTTGGCTGTCCCCACACATGTTCTGACAATCCAGTGGCACATATTGGCTTTGGTGACTGATATGGTAATGCAGTACACCGCTGAACACTGGGGGAATTTAGTGACAGCTACCTGTACATGTGAAATGTGAAACAGGCCACTGAGGCTGAGATGTCTGTCAGTGGACACCCCTTGCAAATTTAGAAGCGCTTAAGAGTGATGCAAGGATGTCAAAGTCTGTCTTGACTCCATGGCACATGATGTTTTGTCACAATTGGAACCCAAACTCTAAAAATGCAATGCAAGTCATAGCATCCAATACCCTTTTGCCTGCCATGCGCACACTGGAGAGTGTCTGTACCATTGCTCATCCAATGCACACATGATTTCCTAGTGCCAATTGTAGTGGTGCGGGAAGAGCAGATTTCAGTATAAATGCACAATTATGGCTCATTTAGCCAGTTGTCATGACGAAACTCCAACTCCCAAAATGCACTCTGCCCTGTACAGTCCATATGCCACAGTGTGCCTTTTTAAGCTTGGTGACTGCTGCATGGACACGGATTCTGTGAATGGAGGCTTCGGACACACAATGGTACAGCACTGTTTCACTCATATCATACTCCCAGACACATTTAGCATATGATGCACTTACCATGTCCCTGCTGCTCATGCTCCTCCAGCTGAGCATGGAGGGTCGGCCAAGCTGATCGCAGGACCCTCCTGTACAGTGGGGATAGGCGAGGACGATGCACATGGTGCTGGGAAGACTGGCCCACCAGCTCCTCAACCTTGTGCCGGGCCCACCGTTTTAGGTCCTCCCAGCGCTTGCGGCATGCCCTCGCACTCCTGGTGTGGACTCCCACAGCCTGGCCCGGGCTGCATTGCTCAGCTGGTGTTCAGGGTCCCCATATAGCTGAGAAAATTTGGCCAGCACCCCCTCAGCCAAGATGTTCAACTCACTTTCAGTGAAAGGGGGTGCCTTCTCTTCGTAAACCTCAGCCATTATGGGGATAATAAGAAGGATGAGAGCAGCAGGATGTCAGAGGATCTGTCTGTGATAGAGGATGACTCAGAATGAACACAAAATGGCTGCCAACTATTTCCTGTGATGTATTTCCTGCCTCCCACTTCCTGTAAAACATTTCCTGAATGAAATTATGTGTTCTGGGTCATTTTCGGAGTTTACGGCCCATAAGCGCAGTTTCCGGTTCCGGAGCGGGGGGTCCGCACACGGGCCGTACGCTCCGTAATTGGAGCTTCCGCTTTTTGGCCGTAAACTCCGAAAATGACCCGGAACATATAATTCCATACAGGAAATGTTTGACAGGGAGTGGGAGGCAGGAAATACATCACAGGAAATAGTTGGCAGCCATTTTATATT
This sequence comes from Triturus cristatus, assembly GCF_964204655.1. NCBI lineage: Eukaryota > Metazoa > Chordata > Amphibia > Caudata > Salamandridae > Triturus > Triturus cristatus. The sequence continues at coordinate 1,800,117,553 of NC_140590.1, forward strand.
CATCCAGATCCATCCACAATCAGGAATCAAATCTACTGCCATCCTGCTGTTCTGTTGTGGATAAAAAAGAAAAGACAGTGCATGTGAGAATTATTAAAATGTGACAAGAGGGGGAAGAGACCATTTCAAGACATTTCTGCAGTTTCAGTTTCAGTTTCTCCTGCTTTGCATTCTGGTACATGTAGTCCATATTAGGTGCTCATTTGCAGAGTTGTGTGATGTGTTACGGAACATTGGGTTGGAGAAGTGTTGATATATCACAGACACATGGGGGCAGATTTACGACTTCTGGCGCATTTCTGCTAATCAGCAGAGATGCGTCAGAAGAGTTGCGATACATCTGCCCACCCGTGCGCCAACACAGATGCGCCGCATTGACAATGCGGTGCACCGTGGTGCTCGGATGTGCAGATGCGTGACGCATCCCCTGTTGGAAAGGCGGCGCATTGCTGGAGTTGCGTCGCAAGCGCAACGCAGCTCCAGCAAGGCTCGGGGGTGCCCTATCCCTATGATGCTGCGTCAATCCTTACGCCTGCTTCAAGTAGGCGCAGGGTTTTGACGCAGCATGGCCTTAAAAGTGACTGAGTGAAATATTGTAGATTTCACCCAGCCACTTTTAGGAGGCGTTCCTGCGCCGGAAGGCCCCCCCATGCGCCAGAACGCCTACATGTGGCGCAGGCCTTTACAACGTGACGCATCTCCCAGATGCTTCATATAGTACATACCCCGCAGCATGGCGCTGGCTTTGCACCGCCGCTGCGTCACAAAAGTGACGCAACGGCGGCGTGAAAGGGGCGCAAGTCCCACATTAATCTGCCCCATGGTGTCTGATTGACCCATTGCATCACTCACGTCGTGGGCGCATCATTTGTGGGGGAGTCACATCTGTTGATGGCACAGGGCCGAAAATGCTATGGTTATGGCCTTTTCTGATTAAGTGACCCATCCTCATGAGGTCCGGCAAGGTCTCTCAGTATATGTATCATCTTCCATCTGCGGCTATAGATTCTTTAGGGACATCCACTACACTGATCGCTGACATGGGCACATGTGCTGAAGCAGGCTCAACCTTTTGACTACTGTCAAGAGCTGTGATTAACATGCAGTTAGTGTGGCTTGCAAAGTTGCCTGAGGAAGGAATTTATTGACACAGTCGTGTATATCCAAGTTTCATCATTGGCAACAGACAGCAATCCACATTTAGTCCATTCCACTACAGGTTGCTCATGTGAAAAACGTGGCAACGAGCTGCTCACGGACTTGCATGCCCTGACCTCGGTTATGTGCCATGGCCCGGTTTCCCAGATTCATAGCTAGCCGAGGTTCCAGCGGTATCTGTAAGCCATGCGTTAAGGCAATGTTTTGCAAGACACAACAGGCTAAAATGATCTTGCGCACTACTTCTGGGGAGTACTGCAGCACCCCCCCTGTACGGTTGAGACATCTGAATCGCGACTTCAACAGACCAAAAGTGCGCTCTATGATGGCTCGAGTCCGTATGTGTGCCCTATTGTACCTACGCTGTGGTACAGTGTCTGCACGCCTGTAAGGGGTGAGGAGATGTGGGGTGAGTGCATACCCAGCGTCACCTGAGTAGAGGGGAAAGGGCAGTTGGTTACATTTCCCTCTTTGAATTGCACAGGACATGATCTATACTGTATTACATGCATTGTCAGTTGGGCCCTGTATCTAGCTTTATGATTCTTATAGTACAATGGTTAATGTTGGGGGGCATTCAGACATTTCAAAAACACATATTCCTCCTTTCTAACGCTTGGTACTTACCCAGTAGCCACATGTTGCCAAATTCTCCCGCAGCCATCCGCCGGGCAAGAGGTGACATGCGGAATATGAAGCTGTCATGGGTACTGCCGGGGAACAGCAAAGGCACATCAATGAACCTCCCTCTGGCATCACAGACAGCTTGTACGTTGATGGAATGCCATCGGTGTCTGTTGCAGAAGATGTGTGCAATGTGGCAGGGTGGCTGAAGGGCCACATGGGTACAGTCAATTGCACCCAGCACACGTGGAAATTGTGCAATGTGAAAGAAATCTCGTGCTGCCCTTTGTCTCAGGGCCAGTGTCGGTGGCATATGTATGTGGAGGTGGGATCTTGCAGTGATGCATCGCAGTACCTGATGCAGGCACCGCGACTGGCTCGCCTGGGATATGCCCACATGGTCACTGGAGACCCTTTGGAATGAGCCAGTGTCAAAGAAATGGAGCGCAGATAGGATCTTTAGGTATGCTGGTATTGCATGTGAGCAGCAGGTCACGGAGTCAAGTTCCTGCTCCCACTCACATACCATATCCAAGATGATTTCTGGAGGGAAACGGTACATGGCCCTTACATCTTGACTGGACATTCCAAATAAGTTGATCCTCTGTCTGTAGATCCACTCTGCTCTGGCTCTCCTCCTCCTCCTCCTCAAGTCGTTTTGCCGCATGGAAAGGGGCAGTGCAACAAACACATTCAGTGTCATGTTGAAAGGATTTGTGTGTGTCTGCTCTGCAGTTATACATGCTGCCGAGCTAGGATTGGCTGGAGTGTGTCAGCTGATGCATGGTGGGGGATGGTAGGGACTTGGACAGGTGTTCACCCTTGGCTCACATGATCAATGGCCACCAAATCGGACATTCCGTCCCGCAATCGGAAATTCCGGCCCGCAATCGGAACTTCCGGCCCGTAGCCGGACTTTCCGGTCCGTGGGCGGAACTTCCGGCCCGTGAGCGGACTTTCCGGCCTATAAGCCGCTCCGGATGCGGATTTTCAACTCCGGGTACGGAAATTCCGGCCCGGGTGCGGAACTTCCGGCCCGGGTGCGGAAATTACGGCCCGAGTGTGGACGTAAGTTTAGTAGTCATAAATCCATTCTGTGAATAGCAAAAGTCCTAAGTTCATTCTGTGAATAGCAAAAGTTGTAAGTTCATTCTGTGAATACCAGAAGTACTAGGTGCATTCTGTGAATACCAGAATGGTACTAAGTTTAGGATTTAGTCTTAAGTTTGTTCTGTGAATCGTGCCCCATGTATTCAGTAATTCACATTTAATCACTCATTTAAACAGTGAGTCACACACCTACTAAATTCTCCATCCAGACACTTATTCATCCACTCATTCTTCAATATAGCTTGGTATATATATAATATATATTTAAATTTGAAAGAAAAACACATTCACTGGATGATGTCATCAGTGATGTCATAAGTGATGTCACTGACCTTGTCATGAATGATGTAATATGTTACATCATCAGCAGTGCATTGCAGGGGCGCGAGTTACAGTTACCTCAACTAACTATAAAGGCGGAATTTCTATGGTTTTGTATGAGAGAAATTTCCAACTGACTATAACGCTAATTTGTAACTATAACGTCCCTGAAACCTATGGTTTTTTCAGTGAATATATATATATATATATATATATAAAATCCAAAGAGGCTGTCTCCCACTTCCAGTCGGCGAGGAAGAAGCACACGGACACCAGCTCGTGCTTCAAGGTCTTTAATGAAAGTCAGCACCCACACAGCACGCCATTACGCGTTTCGGCTACCAGATGGCCTTGATCACATGCAGTAACTGCCGCTTTTACTGGCCTTTATATTAAAGAGCACTCTATGACAACGTGATACCTGTGATAGTAAACATGAAAGAAACATGCTGGTTTACAAGGCAAATGCAAAAAAAGCTATAAGTGCAACTACACTGATGATAATAGCAGCTGAGGTCGAAACCATGTACAGATAATATAGGTTCCATAGAACCTTAGTGCACAAAGTTAGCTGTGCAAATACGCAAATTGTTAGTCTTTGAAGTGCAAAATATGCCTTTAAAGTGCAAAGAAATACAAAGTGCAAAATACGCAACAAAGTTGCAAAAAATGCAAACATGTACTATATAAATATGCACATAGCAGCTATATTGTGACCTGATTCATTCAAATACGCAATACAAGGTCTAAATTCATTACAACTATTCAACAGATGTTAAAAGTGTGTCTACTGGAGGAATCGATACATGGCACTCAAAAATCCTTTACAAAACATATGCCTTTGTAAAAATCCTAAAAACTGGTCAAAAAGTGAGGAAAGTGAAAAATCTCATAAAATAGCTAGGCAAACGGGAAACAGGCACCCGGAGAAAGAAAGAAGGGGGATTTAAGACACTTATCGTGTTTATATTCTTGTTACCATATTGATGTCAGAAAACGTATTAGTCTTTCGAATAGTGAATCTAAAGTGATAATGTGTGGGTATGTCCAATAGAGCTGCTAGCAACTAAATTATAATTCACCGAAGGGATGAAAATAGCCTGTCTAGAAGATCCATCTGATCAGGAGAACTGGAACACCTCAACAATCAAGGAAGGAATTTGTGTTTTTTCTTTTTTTCTTTTTTCTTTTTTTTCTTTTTTTGTTCCTTTCTTACTTCCTAAGACATACCCTTTTAGATTCGAAAGACACAGACAAATACAGAAACAAAGAAGACATATGAGGAACAGATTAGTTCAGACGGCCAGTCAAGAAGTCTACTCTTAAATAAAAACAGTAAATCACATTGATGAGGCTATAGATTAAACAATTGGACAAGTCAAACAGGTGTCTTCGGTTAAAATGATTTCTTATACACTCATAACAGAACTTTATCAAGTATTAAAAGAATATTTTAAGAATGTTTTAAACCGAGTGACACTCTGTTACTCAAATAAAATTGTGTAAGTCCTCAGTGTTATTCAACCCCATGGGAGCTTTGCTGTCGAACTCTAGTATATATTTAGTTTCGAGTTGTCTGAGAATTTTCTCTCTGTTGCCCCCTCTTCGCTGTATGGGGACACTGTCGACAACAAAGTATTTCAGGCAACTGAGATCATTATTGTGTTGTTTCCTGAAATGACGTGCCACCGGGTAGCTGGAGTCATTGTTGACAATTGCCCTTAAATGTTGTAAGATTCTGACATGGGCTTGTAATTTGGTGCTACCGATATATTACAAGCCGCATGTACAGAAAAGGGCATAAACCACAAATTCTGATCTACAGGTAAAGTGGCCTTTAATTTGTCTGGGGTTTGTGCTGAACGGGACTGAATATTGGGTGGTATTATGACCGAATTTGCATGCTCTACAACTGGTGCATTTGAAAAAACCATTTTTAGGTTTTAACCAAGAACAACTAGCATGGTTTGCAGTGTTTGGTCTCATAAGCTCCCCTTTCATGGTTCTGGGCCTTCTAAACGTCAGTACCGGTTTGGGGGGTAGCATTGGGGCCAATACACCATCAGTTAGTACAATGGGCCAGTTTTTGTTGACAATGGCCCTGATCCTATGGTGCTGTTTGTTAAATGTAGTAATCAGTCGGGGTACATTGGAAGTTGCGTTATCAGGTGTATCAGCTGAATTGCATTCAGTCATTCTTGCCGATTTATCTTTAAGCAGGGTGTCCCTAGAAATGGATACTACTTTCTCATAGGCTTCCCTGAGGATCCCCTCAGAGTAACCTCGTTGCCTCATCCTACACATTGCCTCTTCTGAACATAAAGCTCTCTCCTCCGGAATACTACAGATGCGTTTAATGCGGAGGAGTTCCCCATAGGGGATGCTTTTTATGAGGTGAGGTGGATGGGCGCTGCTGGCTTGTAAAATGGAGTTGCCAGCGGTGGGTTTTCTGTACAGACAAGTTTCTATATGGTTCTCAACAATCGTGACTTTTGTGTCTAAAAATTCAACTGATGTGTCGTCAATGTTAAAAGTGAATTTTAGATTAAAAGTGTTAATGTTTAAAACTTCAATACAATTTGTCACACTTTCACGATCACCTTTCCAAACCATAAAAACATCGTCGATGTATCTGAACCACTTTACAATCTTAGCTCTGAACACATTGGCATGGGTTCCCATGAGGACCTGCTCCTCCCACCCGCCCACATGCAAGCAGGCGTAGCTGGGGCAGAAGCAAGCCCCCATGGCGACTCCCCTCTTTTGGGAATACAATTCATTAGCAAACATAAAATAGTTGTTGTTCAATGCCCAGTGAATAAGTTCTAAAAGCATGGCATTATGACTGTAAAATTTAATGGGTCTGCAGTCCAAATAGTGTTTAATAGCAGCAATTCCTGTGTCATGTTCTATGCTTGTATACAAAGACTCTATATCAAGAGTCACCAACAAGAAATCCTCACATATATATATATAATCACTTAAAAAACCATAGGTTTCACACACGTTATAGTTAGAAATTAGCATTTAAAAAACCTTGCAAATTCACTCAAAAAACCATAGGTTTCACACATGTTATAGTTAGCTGGACATTTCACTCGTAAAAAAACAATGAAATTCCCCCATTATAGTTAGTACAGATAACTATAACTCGTGCGCCCGCAATCCACTGCTCATGACGTCACATATTACATCACTCATGACATGGTCAGTGGCATCACTCATGACATCACTGATGACATCATCCTTGTGATAGAGTGGCGGTCGCGCGAGTTATAGTTATCTGAACTAACTATAATGGGGGAATTTCATTGGTTTTTTACGAGTGAAATGTCCAGCTAACTATAACATGTGTGAAACCTATGGTTTTTTGAGTGAATTTGCAAGGTTTTTTAAATGCTAATTCCTAACTATAACGTGTGTGAAACCTATGGTTTTTTAAGTGAATTTGTAAGGTTTTTTAAATGCTAAGTTATGTATGTATTATTATATTTTTTATATATTTATTTTACAATAAACTACCTACGTATATAGTTATAGATTGACTGTATCCTGTAATATGGAATGGCTCGTTTAAAATGTTTTGTTTTTTTTCTTAAGGTTTTTCACCGTGCGCGCACCGCGCGCGCACCGTGCGTGCACCCTGCGAATTTTTGAAAAAAAAATAACATGTTTTTTTTACCCTTCAGGGTCCTTCAGGGACCCCCTGACAAAGGCTAGGGGGTCAGGAACTCTCTACCCTGCCCCCTTTTCACGTTCTCCACCTTTCTTTTTCACTGTCACACACAAAACACACAAAATGGTGGCCGACACTTCCTGATTTCGACCGATTCGAATGTTGACTGACATGAATCCACCAATCAGAATTACGCTCGCGCACGGCACCGTGTGCGCACGGTGCGCGCTTACAGATATTTATGTGCTTTTAACTGCAATTTTCTCAGGAACTACTGAACAGATTGACACCATATATGCAAAAGGCACATCCCTGACCTGAGGACTACCTCTTTGCCAAATTTCAAGTAATTCTGTTCAGCCGTTCGGGCTGTACCTTCGACTAAAGGTCCTATGGGAAAATGCATGGGAAAAATGCGTTTTGGGACCCCCCTTTTTCTCAGCCCCCGCTTGACAAATCACCCCGAGACTTTCAGGGTAGGAGCTGAGTGGAGCGCCCCATTAGTTTTGAAAATTTCGCGAGGATTCTTCAACCGGTGCCAAAGTTATTCAAAATAGAATTTTTAGATTTCCTATGGAAACTCGGTCCTAACTATAACTATCTACTGGCGACCTGAGGAACTTCGATTTTCAATTGTGATCGTATCGACCCGCCATTTTGTACTCCGCCACCATCTTGTGTTGCCCTCACTCAGGCAGCACGACGATCGAAGTCTTTTTCTGCTTTTTCTGCAGCTTCGTGTCAAAATTAGCCTTCTGCCTCTATTTGCAAAGCTGGTGTTAGGATTGGCCGAGTATACTAATCCCTGTCTGGTTTTTCTAATCCCCGTCTCAACTATCTGTTGGTTCACACTATTCTCCTCTGACTTTATCTTATCGTCTGGCCTTCTCTGTCCTCTGCTAGCATTCTCTCGTTTCACAACTGTCCTCCAATACACACAAACGTATCTCACCACCTGCAAGTTAGTTGTGGATCTGTTAATGAATTAGTTTGAAGGAGGGGTGACAAACACAGTTGAAGGAAAGGCTTCTTCGAGTCATCTGATACTTTGTTTTCAAACCTTTCCTATTGGTGCTGTCCTGTTTTTCAACTTTTCTTATTGGCTCTTTTCTTTATGTTCTGGGTGTGTATTTGGTTGATGTATATTTCACCTATGTGGTATATAAGACTGTGCGCCACGGAGTGAAGTGGCAGTCTCCTGAGAACCTACCTCGTGTACTTCTGGGACAACTGTACTAGCTGCAGCTAATAAATCTGATCTTTTACGCCGACAGAGTGTCCCCGTGTCTCTGTGTAGCTAAGCAGGAGAACCCAGGAGATTAAGGCATACCCTGCGCCGCCAGGTCCAAAAGGTTCTTCAGACCGCCAGTAGATAATACACACATAAATATAAATATATATATATTCACTGAAAAAACCATAGGTTTCAGGGGTGTTATAGTTAGCTGGACTTTTCACTTGTACAAAACCATTGAAATTCCCCCGTTATAGTTAGTTCATCTAACTATAACTCGCGCGCCCGCAATGCACTGCTGATGACGTCACATATTACATCACTCATGACATGGTCAGTGACATCACTCATGACATCACTGATGACATCTCAAATGACATCACTGATGACATCACTGATGACATCATCCAGTGAATGTGTGTTTTTCTGAAAATTAAATATGTTTTATATATATATATCTCAAGGTCGATGGAAGAATAAATGGGTATATAAGTGTCTAAATGGATGATTTGTTTTTGAAAAATTGATTGTGTAACTGACTGATTAAGTGTATCATAGTGAATACATGGCTTAGTGAGTAATGTTTAAATATGTAAATATCTGTATCAGTCTCTCACTTTGTGTATAAGTGGCTGCATGGGTTGGTGAGTAGCTACATGGGTGTCTATATAGGTTATTAGTTGGTTTTTTGAGTATCAGTCTGAGTGTCTGCATGGTTCGGTGGGGGTATTACGTAGTGCATAGGTGCATGAATGAGTGACTCACTGTTTGTATGGGTTGAACACAGCATGTGTGCAGGACTGTATGGGTGGATGAGTGTGTGTATGGGTGTGTTAGTGAGTGAATGACTGTCTCAATAGTGTCTTTATGAGTAACTACATATGTTTTAAACTAGTATATGTGTCTATTGGTGTATATATGTGAGTATATGTGAGAGTGAGAGATTGAAAGAGTTCCTGTATGAATAAGTATGTGTTTCTATAAGTGATTGTTTAAAAGACTAAGTATGTGTAAGTTTCCGTAGAAGTAAGTATGGTGGTGTGTGTATAACTGTATATGCAAGTAAATGTATGTTTGATTCTTTATTAGCATGAGTGACTATGTGTGTGAGTAACTCTATGGATGAGTGGCATTGTGTAACAGGATGTATAGGTGTATCAGTACATATGATGAATGAGTACATGTATGAGTGACTGTATAGGACTGTTGGTGAATGAGTGGATGTGTATGTGGATCTTAGAATTACTGAAGAGGTTGTTGTAACTGGTATTGGTATGTCCATTGTTTTGAAAATTTTAGTCTCTATTTTTGAATGTGTGTATCAAAGGTTATATTAGGGTGAGAGGAGGTCTGCCACTCTATCACAAGGATGATGTCATCAGTGATGTCATTTGAGATGTCATCAGTGATGTCATCAGTGATGTCACTGACCATGTCATGAGTGATGTAATATGTGACGTCATCAGCAGTGCATTGCGGGCGCGCGAGTTATAGTTAGCTGAACTAACTATAACGGGGGAATTTCAATGGTTTTGTACAAGTGAAAAGTCCAGCTAACTATAACACCCCTGAAACCTATGGTTTTTTCAGTGAATTTCTGAGGTTTTTTAAATTCTAATTCCTAACTATAACGTGCCTGAAACCTATGTTTTTTTCTGTGAATTTCAAAGGTTTTTTAAATGCTCATTTCTAAAAATGCCTACAGAGATAGGACATGTGAAGAAAGAAGAAAAAATGCACAGAAAGAAACAAAAGAAGTGCAGAAAGAAGCAACAGAAGTCCTCAAATACGAAGATAAGTGCAGGAAGAAGGATAACGTGCAGAAAGAACAAAAAGAAGAGCAGAAAGAAGCCTTGTTGCAAAATCATCCTGTACCCTCAACTTTTTCAGACAGATACTGGTGGTAACTGAGTCTGACTAACCAGTCCTAGAGCCAGTGCTATGTTAAAAGACACTTAGAATACAGTGAAAACACCTACATACACTAGGGAACATTATGCGTTGGGGTCCCCCTGTGATTAGCATGACCTCCTCTGTAAGCCCCTAGTATATAATAGGGCATGGGGATAAAACTACCTCTTAAAACAGGCCACAGGGCGTTTTTGCACACGTTAACTCAGGCCCCGTCCCCTCCATTCACCACTGTGTAAACACGCCCTGTGTCCATTTTTAGTTGGGAGATTAAGTTCATTTGAATCCTGAGGGTCCCTAGGGTCCAACTAGCCCACTAGGTACCTCCAGTAAGTGCCACAGAGCTGCGTTGCAGAGAGGTGTAAAAAGTGGCACGGCCTGGACCACCTCTCTGCAATGCAGCTCAGTGGCGCTTACTGGAAGCACTTGGTGGGCTAGTTAGCCCCCAGGGGCCCTCAGTATTGAAGGGAAATTATATCCCCAATTTAAAACGTGCCATAGTGCGTGTTTGCACACGTCACCTCAGGCCCCGTCCCCTCCCTTCACCACTGTGTAAACGCGCCCTGTGGCTGTTCTAAGTTGAGAGATTAAGTCCCCTTGAATCCTAAGGGTCCCTAGGGTCAAACTAGACCACTAGGTACCTCCAGTAAGCGCCACAGAGCTGCGTTGCAGAGAGGTGTAAAAAGGGGCTTGGCCTCAGAACACCTGGCTGCAGCGCAGCTCCCTGGCGCATACTGGAGATGCCTGTTGGGGGCACATTTGCAGAGTGCTGCACGGAGGGGGCATGGCCTCCGGCACGATGCCAGTCTTTTATTTATTTTAGTTTTTTAAGAAGGGGGGCTGTTTGGTTCCCCTTCTTATTCTAATTTATTGGCCCTGATGACCCCATCCCCCAGGGCCGGCCACTGTTTTTTATTATTTTTAAAAAATATATATTCATAGACACACCTAGGACATGCTGGACAAACCGTACGTACCTATCACCATGACGATTTGCGTGATATTCATTAAAAGGCGACTATGCATGCAATGAATCCACGTGGAATGTATTTACACCACTAGTGAAGCTCTGACATGTCTGATGCCCTACCGTGCTTAATCCTGGTAGACACCCTTGTCGTTTATTTATACAAACATGGGTAGCTATTGACGGGCACATTTAATACACATGCACACCAAGCCATTCAAAGGGGATTCGACAAAAATTCGACCAAAACTATGCAAGAAACCCCCCTCACGGTTAATAAAACACACATCCACTGCCGGATGTGTAATACTTTTTATTTTACTCTCTGGAAAGGGGACGAACATCACTTGAGAGTCACAGCGTGCTTCTGACAGAGCCCAATGCTGTGTTACACCCACCATTGCCTGCCGAGTGCCACAATCCCTATCCTCTGTTGTGTGAATCCATGGACTAGCCTCCTCCCTCCTGCCATGCATGGTCTGATGTGCTGCCACTGCCCTCAATTTAGTTGATGTACCAGTCCACTCCTCCTGCCCTCCATTGCCCAATTCTATGCCCCATCATTGACCTCCTGCTTAAACTCTGTGCTTAGCTTGCTGCCCCTATTCTCCTTCCCCCTGCCCTCCGATGTCTTTGTGCATGCCCCTGCTCCATCCTTTTTGCCCACCATGTCCCATGGACCTGCCACTCCTATCTACTCTGAGTGTTCTGTTGAGCTGCCACTCCCCTCCCACCTGCCTAGCATTGTCAGATGACTGTAACCTGTCCCTGCCACCTCCACCCTGCCTGTCCACATGCCATGCCCCTATCCTCTTCCTCCTGTCCTACATGGTCCATTGTACTGCCACACCCTTCTGCCCTCCCTGGTCTGTTGTGCTGCAACTGCTCCTCCTGCCTGCCCCGTGTGGTCTGTTGTGAGGTCCCTTCCCCTGAACTTTCTTGTCTGTGCACAGGTCCTGACCCTCCCTTCTATCCTCCATCGTCCTTTGTGCATGCCCCTCCACCCTCCTTCTTGCCCATCATAGCCATTGTGCTGCCACTAACCCTCCCACTTGCCATGCATGGTCTTCTGTGCTGCCATGGCCCCTCCCACCTTCCCTGTGTGGTCAGTTAGCTGCCCCTGACCCCCTCCCACCTTCCCTCCATGGTCTGTGTGTATGCCATCACAGTCTCACTGTTGCTCTTCATGGTGTGTCTTGCTTCTAGTGCCCATCCTGCCTGACCTCCATGGCTATCTTGCTTCTCCTGCCCTGCCCCCTTGCCCCCAGCCCTACTCCCTCCCTCCTGGCTTGTCTGTTCCATTGTAATGCCCCTGATCAGTCCCTCCTGCCCTTTATGGTCTGTTATGCTGCAGCTTTCTCTCCTGTCTGTCCATTATGGTCAGCTAGCTACCATTGCCTCTTGCCCCTCTGTTCTCTGTTGTCCATGTGCATGGTCCTGTCCCCTCCCTCTTGCTTTCTATGGATCGTTGTGCTGCACTCCCGTCCTGCATGCCCTGTGTGGTGTATTGTGCTGCTGCAAACCCTGATGCCTGCCCTGCAGGGTCAGTTTGGTGCACCTCTCCATGTCCCTCCTGTCCTCTGTTATCCAAGTCCATGTCCCTATCCCATTTCCTTCCATGATCCAATGTACCATACTTGCGAACATTTTGAACTTGGTAAGAGGGAGATTTTGAAAAAAAACTGGGGTATTGATTTTCCCCTTTGAGTTACATTGAAAAAGAGGATATTGTAGACAGGAGACAGATCAAATAAAGCCCATTTGAGCTTAAAAACATTGGACGTTTCCTGGCTGAATCGGGTCTGTTGGCATGTATGGTTGTACTACCATTGCCTCTTCCTTCTGCCCACAATGGTCTATTACATTGCCACAGCCTTGAAGGAGGGTAGATTTTGTATCACAGGGGGCCCCTGGCCCGTTCTGTCCACACCTGAAGTATGAGACCCTTGTCCTTGCCCTGCCAGCTGCATTTGTAGGCCGTATTAAATTGACCAGCGGGTCCTGTGTTGCTATATAATTATCCTGAGACATCCTTACCACTCAGCCAGCATAAAACCCCTGTGTAGGCCCTTCTGTTCAATATGTAGGCCTCTTTGTTAAATTGACCATAGCTCTGCAATTTTAGTGTATAGCAGTCTGAAGGCAGGTCTGCGAGGCCTTCTGATCCAAACTAGTAGCCCCCACCCTACCCGAGTGCTCCGTGCTCGGTATCAAAGTTCAACATCCCCCTGAAGCTGTCGACATACAGTAGGCTGCATCCTGGACTGGTACTTGCTTCCTGGGCAGGTTTCCCGCTTTTAAGGAAGTGGCAACCGCAGAGCGTCAAGTTAGGAGAACTGAGGAGATTTTATACATGAATATATTGAATTCCCGTACAATACCCATTATTTTCTGTTTGCTCTATGGAACTTACGATAAGCGATTGGCCTGAGAGACTGACCTTTTCACCCAGTCCATTGTCAGCATTAAGTGGGTAAATGACGAAATGTCTGGTAAAATCTGCAGACGAAGCTTTTGGGTAGCATACGTAGGTAGATGTAGCGTGCAAAGGAGCCCACAAAATGATATAAAAAGGGAGCACCCACAGATATCGACGGACTACCTCGCCATCTGTATGTAGGTTAACAGGCAGTGTAGGTTTTCCCCAAGAGCTGGGAGCTCTTGTCTTCCTTTGCTTAAAATGTCTTGCTCTGCTTTGCTTGAAGTATCTTATTCTATTTTACCTATATGAAATGTCATGTTATGTTTAACCATTGTTCTCTTTACTTTTGCATTTAAAAGATTTTGTATTGTAATTGCAGGAATGCTTGCTCTAAGAGTAAACGTGAGTGTTCCTAGGTAACATTTTCCTTGGTGTAACTTGTTTCTCATGATGCATTTATAGATGTGTTTTCTCTCTCTCTCTGTCAGTACATTAATTGAGATACAGAGAATATTATGACAGCTGTATGATTATCTGGATTCTGTATTTTGTACTTTATGTCTCTATTCTGCGGTTTCTTTGAAGTTGCATCTTCTCATTAAACTGCCATTGTATTCTGCCTCCAATTCCATGTCTCATATGTCTGTTTTCTTCATTTTTGGAGCAAGCGTTCCTAGGCACCCCGGCTCAAATTAAGGTGCACCTTTTGTCCCTGACTCACTCTCCTGCTCAGTTCTGTGGTGGCTCCCGGGGATCTGGGGACCGCCCCTAGCTTCCTTGACCCGTAATAGATCTTCCCTCCAACAGCCTCTCTTGCAAGTCCTGTATTGTTGGTTTGTTGCCCCTGCCCCCCTTTCCACTGCCCTCCATAGTCTGTTGTGCTTCCACGGTCCTTCCTGCCTGCTCAGTGTGGTTAAATTGTTGCCTTTGCACCCTCCTACCTGCCTTCAATTTTCAGAGTCCGTGCCCCTGGCCTCTGCCTCTCAACAGTATCCTAATGAACAACTAGATTGCTAACATTCTATATTTATTACAAAAGTGTGGAACGCCTGACATCATCTTGATGTAATCAAAACTGTAATACCTAGAGCATTTCCTTTAGAAATTACATATATGAGAGGGTCTTATTGGCATCAAAATTATGGTTAGTGCTCTAAAAGACTAAAATAAGGACATATTTTCTGAGTTTTCAAATAGCGACAAAGCACTTTTAAATTATTTGTTATCTTTATGTTTTTTTATCAAGTTGACCACTTGATTAAATGTTGCACTTAGGGGAGAGGATGTGGTGTTACTTCCAGAACTGCAGACTTTGCAACTGGGGAACCAGGTTGCAGTTTCTGCTTCAGCTCGACATTCTGTGATTCTGGTCAAATCACTTAGTCTCCCCATGTCTACAACCAAAATGAATTTGTTCTTGTGTGATGTAACCAATGCTCATGTAAAGCACTCCAATACCTGACAAGTCTGCACTATATAACACTGCAAAAACACAAAATAATAAGTGTTTTGCACACTTCTGTCATTGGGCTATATTTGGGCTACATCTGGGTGATTTTGGGCTACATTTGGGCTCTTTTGTCTCCGGTGGCCATCTTGGGAGATTTATTTGTTATGAAGTTTCCTAATTTCCTCATGTACTGCAGTCTCCTCAGTAGGAAATGCTTTCAGTTTTTTACTTTGATTCCATCATGAAGGTATTCAGATATGTCACACATTTGCTATAAATTCTGAATGTTAGCACTCTAGTTGCTCATTAGATCACTGTAGTAAAACTACTGCACCATGGAAGTCTGCTCCTGGTATTAAAAGTGCATGTTTCAGTCTGCATGTCAGAATTTTTTAATGAAATAGAAGAGGATTTGAGAAGTCACTCAAAATGTGCCCTCATTTTCTTTCTTCAGCATTAATCATAATTTCTATGGCAAAATGAACCTCCTCATTGTGTTCCTTTTTAAATTAAATGTTTTAAGTGTTACCAGTTTATTCCAATCAAGATGGCTTCAGGTGTGCCATACTTTTGTCATAATGAAGACAGTAAGCGCTCTAGTTGTTTTTAAAACATTCTGGGACATTCTGTCATTGGGCTATATTTGGGCTACATTTGGGCTCTTTTGTCTCTGGTGGCCATCTTGGGGGACTTATTTGTTATGAAGTTTCCTAATTTCCTCATTTACTGCAGTCTCCTCAGTAGGAAATACTTTCAGTTTTTTACTTTGATTCCATCAAGAAGGCACTCAGATGTGTCACACATTTGCCATAAATTCAGAATGTTAGCACTCTTTTTGCTCATTAGATCACTGTAATAAAGCTACTGCTCACCAGGGAAAACTGCTGCTGGTATTGAAAGTGCATGTTTCAGTCTGCATGTCAGAATTTTTTAATGAAATAGAAGAGGATTTGAGAAGTCACTCAAAATGTGCCCTAATTTTTATTTCTGCTGCACTAATCATACTTTTTATGGAAAAATGAACCCCCTCATTTTGTTCCTTTTTAAATTAAATGTTTTAAGAGTTACCACTTTAATCCAAGCAAGATGGCTTCAGGTGTGCCATACGTTTATCATAAGTAGGACTGTTAGCGCTCTAGTAGTTCTTTGGAACACTCTGGGAAGCTGCAGTAGAACACAAAGGAATCAACTGACAGTCTCTGCCCTTGTTGGATGTACATGTTTTACTGAGAATGTCAGACTTCATTCTCACATGACTGAGAAAGATAATGTGAATTTACAGAAAATAAGCTCTCAGTTTAGCCTATAGATCACCTTCCAAACCTCTGTGGTAAAAGCATGAGAAAATATTTTTCTCTCAATCATGATATCCCAGCAGAAGGCTTTTTCACATGGTGAAATCACCTTAGAACATACCACAATTCCTAAAATGAGTATGGTACCATCAACAAATGATTTATAATGTAACTAAAGTCTTAAAACCTTCTATTAACTGCAATGCTTTTTAATGAGGTGCTATCATGTATATTGGTCCCAAGATGGCTGCCAACACTTCTTGGATGAAGTGCTGACAGCCAATCAGATCTCAGGATGAGATGTGTGGTTAGGCTCCGCCCACATATATATATGCTTATAAATGCTATTTTCTCAGGAAATACTGAACAGATTTACACCAGACCTGCAAAAGGCACTTCCTTGACCTTATGGCTACCTCTCTGCCAAATTTCAAGTAATTCTGTTCAGCCGTTCGGGCTGTAGCTGTGTCTAAAGGTCCTATGGAAAAATGCATGGGGAAAACGCGTTTTGGGACCCCCCTTTTTTCTCGGCCCCTGCTTGACGAATCCCCCCGAGACTTTCAGGGTAGGAGCGGAGCGGAGCGCCCCACCTATTTTGAAAATTTCGCGAGGATTCGTCGACCGGCGCCAAAGTTATTCCAAATAGAATGTTGCGGATTTCCTATGGAAACAGGGTCCTAACTATAATTACCTACTGGCAACCGCCAGTAGGTAATATATATATATATATATATATATATATATATATTCACTGAAAAAACCATAGGTTTCAGGGGTGTTATAGTTAGCTGGACTTTTCACTTGTACAAAACCATTGAAATTGCCCCGTTATAGTTAGTTCAGCTAACTATAACTCGCGCGCCCGCAATGCACTGCTGATGACGTCACATATTACATCACTCATGACATGGTCAGTGACATCACTCATGACATCACTGATGACATCTCAAATGACATCACTGATGACATCACTGATGACATCATCCAGTGAATGTGTGTTTTTCTGAAAATTAAATATGTTTTATATATGTATATCTCAAGGTCGATGGAAGAATAAATGGGTATATAAGTGTCTAAATGGATGATTTGTTTTTGAAAAATTGATTGTGTAACTGACTGATTAAGTGTATCATAGTGAATACATGGCTTAGTGAGTAATGTTTAAATATGTAAATATCTGTATCAGTCTCTCACTTTGTGTATAAGTGGCTGCATGGGTTGGTGAGTAGCTACATGGGTGTCTATATAGGTTATTAGTTGGTTTTTTGAGTATCAGTCTGAGTGTCTGCATGGTTCGGTGGGGGGTATTACGTAGTGCATAGGTGCATGAATGAGTGACTCACTGTTTGAATGTGTTGAAGACAGCATGTGTGCAGGACTGTATGGGTGGATGAGTGTGTGTATGGGTGTGTTAGTGAGTGAATGACTGTCTCAATAGTGTCTTTATGAGTAACTACATATGTTTTAAACTAGTATATGTGACTATTGGTGTATATAAGTGAGTATATGTGAGAGTGAGAGATTGAAAGAGTTCCTGTATGAATAAGTATGTGTTTCTATAAGTGATTGTTTAAAAGACTAAGTATGTGTAAGTTTCCGTAGAAGTAAGTGTGGTGGTGTGTGTATAACTGTGTATGCAAGTAAATGTATGTTTGATTCTTTATTAGCATGAGTGACTATGTGTGTGAGTAACTCTATGGATGAGTGGCATTGTGTAACAGGATGTATAGGTGTGTGAGTACATATGATGAGTGAGTACATGTATGAGTGACTGTATAGGACTGTTGGTGAATGAGTGGATGTGTATGTGGATCTTAGAATTACTAAAGAGGTTGTTGTAACTGGTATTGGTATGTCCATTGTTTTGAAAATTTTTGTCTCCATTTTTGAATGTGTGTATCAAAGGTTATATTAGGGTGAGAGGAGGTCTGCCACTCTATCACAAGGATGATGTCATCAGTGATGTCATTTGAGATGTCATCAGTGATGTCATGAGTGATGTCACTGACCATGTCATGAGTGATGTAATATGTGACGTCATCAGCAGTGCATTGCGGGCGCGCGAGTTATAGTTAGCTGAACTAACTATAACGGGGGAATTTCAATGGTTTTGTACAAGTGAAAAGTCCAGCTAACTATAACACCCCTGAAACCTATGGTTTTTTCAGTGAATTTCTGAGGTTTTTTAAATGCTAATTCCTAACTATAACGTGCCTGAAACCTATGGTTTTTTCTGTGAATTTCAAAGGTTTTTTAAATGCTAATTTCTAACTATGCCTACAGAGATAGGACATGTGAAGAAAGAAGAAAAAATGCACAGAAAGAAAAAAAAGAAGTGCAGAAAAAAGCAACAGAAGTCCTCAAAGACGAAGAAAAGTGCAGGAAGAAGGATAACGTGCAGAAAGAACAAAAAGAAGAGCAGAAAGAAGCCGTGTTGCAAAATCATCCTGTACCCTCAACTTTTTCAGACGGATACTGGTGGTAACTGAGTCTGACTAACCAGTCCTAGAGCCAGTGCTATGTTAAAAGACACTTAGAATGCAGTGAAAACACCTACATACACTAGGGAACTTTATGCGTTGGGGTCCCCCTGTGATTAGCATGACCTCCTCTGTAAGCCCCTAGTATATAATAGGGCAGGGGGATTAAAACTACCTCTTAAAACAGGCCACAGGGCGTTTTTGCACACGTTAACTCAGGCCCCGTCCCCTCCCTTCACCACTGTGTAAACACGCCCTGTGTCCGTTTTTAGTTGGGAGATTAAGTTCATTTGAATCCTGAGGGTCCCTAGGGTCCAACTAGCCCACTAGGTACCTCCAGTAAGTGCCACAGAGCTGCGCTGCAGAGAGGTGTAAAAAGTGGCACGGCCTGGACCACCTATCTGCAATGCAGCTCAGTGGCGCTTACTGGAAGCACCTGGTGGGCTAGTTAGCCCCCAGGGGCCCTCAGTATTGAAGGGAAATTATATCCCCAATTTAAAACGTGCCATAGTGCGTGTTTGCACACGTCACCTCAGGCCCTGTCCCCTCCCTTTACCACTGTGTAAACGCGCCCTGTGGCTGTTCTAAGTTGAGAGATTAAGTCCCCTTGAATCCTAAGGGTCCCTAGGGTCAAACTAGACCACTAGGTACCTCCAGTAAGCGCCACAGAGTTGCATTGCAGAGAGGTGTAAAAAGGGGCTTGGCCTCAGAACACCTGTCTGCAGCGCAGCTCCCTGGCGTATACTGGAGATGCCTGTTGGGCTAGTTGGCCCTCAGGGACCCTCAGTATTGAAGAGGAATTAATTCCCCAACTTACAATTCGCCAGGGGGCGCGTTTGCAGAGTGCTGCAAGGAGGGGGTGTGGCCTCCGGCACGATGCCAGTCTTTTATTTATTTTAATTTTTTAAGAAGGGGGCTGTGTGGTTCCCCTTCTTATTCTAATTTATTGGCCCTGATGACCCCATCCCCCAGGGCCTGTCTCCTAATTATATTTTTTTGACCCCAATCCCCAGGGCCGGCCACTGTTTTTTATTATTTTTAAAAAATATATATTTATAGACACACCTAGGACATGCTGGACAAACCGTACGTACCTATCACCATGACGATTTGTGTGATATTCATTAAAAGGCGACTATGCATACAATGAATCCACGTGGAATGTATTTACACCACCAGTGAAGCTCTGACATGTCTGATGCCCTACCGTGCCTAATCCCGGTAGACACCCTTGTCGTTTATTTATACAAACATGGGTAGCTATTGACGGGCACATTTAATACACATGCACACCAAGCCATTCAAAGGGGATTCGACCAAAACTATGCAAGAAACCCCCCTCATGGTTAATAAAACACACATCCACTGCCGGATGTGTAATACTTTTTATTTTACTCTCTGGAAAGGGGACGAACATCACTTGAGAGTCACAGCGCGCTCCTGGCAGAGCCCAATGCTGTGTTACACCCACCATTGCCTCCTAAGTGCCACACACCTCTGTGTTGTATTCCACTAGCTAGTGCATATGCTATGACACTCTCTAGCCCATGTGCACTGTAACACCACCCCGTGAATATGTCATGCCACACTTGTCTTCGCACGGGTTATATTGCCCCATCTAACGTGCCTTCCTCGATGCCTATGTTATAACGCACAGTGCTATGCCATACATATTACAATCTGGGATCCATATATTTGTCACAGTGCATATGCAACGTTACACTCCCCAGCACATATTTATATTACAACTTTAGAGACTAGTTAGGTTACACAACACTGCCCTGTGCATATTACATTCCAAGGCGCATATCGCATAGCACGCGCTAGTGCCTGTGCTATCTCGCGCTCTCCAATGAATCTGTAATTGCGCACAATGTATTGCATATTATATTTCACGCCCGGTTCATCTTATATCACACTTTTTGGTGCATAGTTTATACCATACACTATATCTAGTTTTCATTTTCAATCGTGCTCTCAGGACTATGTTCTATATAACACTGTGTTCACCTACCCTTTTCACGGGCATTACATTTTGCGATAGGGGGTGGAGGGTCAGGGGGTGTTTCTGCCAAGTGAGCCCGGAGTCACAGTCACAAACGTCCTCTTCTTCCTGAATAAAAGTGAGATTATGCTGCATACTTGTTCATATTTTAAGTAGTTCGCACAGACACACGTTTTAAAAACAATAAAGTTCCTAATACCCGCCTTCTCTGAACAGTTAGCTTGCTGTCCCATCCCCCTCCTCCCTATCCTCTGTTGTGTGTATCCATGGACTAGCCTCCTCCCTCCTGCCATGCATGGTCTGATGTGCTGCCACTGCCCTCAATTTAGTATGATGTACCAGTCCACTCCTCCTGCCCTCCATTGCCCAATTATATGCCCCATAATTGACCTCCTGCATAAACTCTGTGCTTAGCTTGCTGCCCCTATTCTCCTTCCCCCTGCCCACCGATGTCTTTGTGCATGCCCCTGCTCCATCCTTTTTGCCCACCATGTTCCATGGACCTGCAACTCCTATCTACTCTGAGTGTTCTGTTGAGCTGCCACTCCCCTCCCACCTGCCTAGCATTGTCAGATGACTGTAACCTGTCCCTGCCACCTCCACCCTGCCTGTCCACATGCCATGCCCCTATCCTCTTCCTCCTGTCCTACATGGTCCATTGTACTGCCACACCCTTCTGCCCTCCCTGGTCTGTTGTGCTGCAACTGCTCCTCCTGCCTGCCCTGTACGGTCTGTTGTCAGGCCCCTTCCCCTGAACTTTCTTGTCTGTTCACAGGTCCTGACCCTCCCTTCTATCCTCCATCGTCCTTTGTGCATGCCCCTGCACCCTCCTTCTTGCCCATCATAGCCATTGTGCTGCCACTAACCCTCCCACTTGCCATGCATGGTCTTCTGTGCTGCCATGGCCCCTCCCACCTTCCCTGTGTGGTCAGTTAGCTGCCCCTGACCCCCTCCCACCTTCCCTCCATGGTCTGTGTGTATGCCATCACAGTCTCAGTGTTGCTCTTCATGGTGCGTCTTGCTTCTAGTGCCCATCCTGCCTGACCTCCATGGCTATCTTGCTGCTCCTACCCTGCCCCCTGGCCCCCAGCCCTCTGTTTACATGTGCAGACCCCTACTCCCTCCCTCCTGGCTTGTCTGTTGCATTGTAATGCCCCTGATCCGTCCCTCCTGCCCTTTATGGTCTGTTATGCTGCAGCTTTCTCTCCTGTCTGTCCATTATGGTCAGCTAGCTGCCATTGCCTCTTGCCCCTCTGTTCTCTGTTGTCCATGTGCATGGTCCTGTCTCCTCCCTCTTGCTTTCTATGGATTGTTGTGCTGCACTCCCGTCCCGCATGCCCTGTGTGGTGTATTGTGCTGCTGCAAACCCTGATGCCTGCCCTGCAGGGTCAGTTTGGTGCACCTCTCCATGTCCCTCCTGTCCTCTGTTATCCAAGTCCATGTCCCTACCCCATTTCCTTCCATGATCCAATGTACCATACTTGCAAACATTTTGAACTTGGTAAGAGGGAGATTTTGAAAAAAAACTGGGGTATTGATTTTCCCCTTGAGTTACATTGAAAAAGAGGAGATTGTAGACAGGAGACAGATCAAATAAAGCCCATTTGAGCTTAAAAACATTGGACGTTTCCTGGCTGAATCGGGTCTATTGGCATGTATGGTTGTACTACCATTGCCTCTTCCATCTGCCCACAATGGTCTATTACATTGCCACAGCCTCTCTTGCAAGTCCTGTATTGTTGGTTTGTTGCCCCTGCCCCCCTTTCCACTGCCCTCCATAGTCTGTAGTGCTGCCACGGCCCTTCCTGCCTGCTCAGTGTGGTTAAATTGTTGCCTTTGCACCCTCCTACCTGCCTTCAATTTTCAGAGTCCGTGCCCCTGGCCTCTGCCTCTCAACAGTATCCTAATGAACAACTAGATTGCTAACATTCTATATTTATTACAAAAGTGTGGAACGCCTGACGTCATCTTGATGTAATCAAAACTGTAATACCTAGAGCATTTCCTTTAGAAATTACATATATGAGAGGGTCTTATTGGCATCAAAATTATGGTTAGTGCTCTAAAAGACTAAAATAAGGACATATTTTCTGAGTTTTCAAATAGCGACAAAGCACTTTTAAATTATTTGTTATCTTTATGTTTTTTTATCCATTTGACCACTTGATTAAATGTTGCACTTAGGGGAGAGGATGTGGTGTTACTTCCAGAACTGCAGACTTTGCAACTGGGGAACCAGGTTGGAGTTTATGCTTCAGCTCGACATTCTGTGATTCTGGTCAATTCACTTAGTCTCCCCATGTCTACAACCAAAATGAATTTGTTCTTGTGTGATGTAACCAATGCTCATGTAAAGCACTCCAATACCTGACAAGTCTGCACTATATAACACTGCAAAAACACAAAATAATAAGTGTTTTGCACACTTCTGTCATTGGGCTATATTTGGGCTACATCTGGGTGATTTTGGGCTACATTTGGGCTCTTTTGTCTCCGGTGGCCATCTTGGGAGATTTATTTGTTATGAAGTTTCCTAATTTCCTCATGTACTGCAGTCTCCTCAGTAGGAAATGCTTTCAGTTTTTTACTTTGATTCCATCATGAAGGTATTCAGATATGTCACACATTTGCCATAAATTCTGAATGTTAGCACTCTAGTTGCTCATTAGATCACTGTAGTAAAACTACTGTTCACCATGGAAGTCTGCTCCTGGTATTAAAAGTGCATGTTTCAGTCTGCATGTGAGAATTTTTTTAATGAAATAGAAGAGGATTTGAGAAGTCACTCAAAATGTGCCCTCATTTTCTTTCTTCAGCATTAATCATAATTTCTATGGCAAAATGAACCCCCTCATTGTGTTCCTTTTTAAATTAAATATTTTAAGTGTTACCAGTTTATTCCAATCAAGATGGCTTCAGGTGTGCCATACTTTTGTCATAATGAAGACAGTAAGCGCTCTTGTTGTTTTTAAGAACACTCTGGGACATTCTGTCATTGGCATATACTTGGGCTACATCTGGGTGATATTTGGGCTACATTTGGGCTCTTTTGTCTCTGGTGGCCATCTTGGGGGACTTATTTGTTATGAAGTTTCCTAATTTCCTCATTTACTGCAGTCTCCTCAGTAGGAAATACTTTCAGTTTTTTACTTTGATTCCATCAAGAAGGCATTCAGATGTGTCACACATTTGCCATAAATTCAGAATGTTAGCACTCTTTTTGCTCATTAGATCACTGTAGTAAAGCTACTGCTCACCAGGGAAAACTGCTGCTGGTATTGAAAGTGCATGTTTCGGTCTGCATGTCAGAATTTTTTAATGAAATAGAAGAGGATTTGAGAAGTCACTCAAAATGTACCCTAATGTTTCTTTCTGCAGCACTAATCATACTTTTTATGGAAAAATGAACCACCTCATTTTGTTCCTTTTTAAATTAAATGTTTTAAGAGTTACCACTTTAATCCAAGCAAGATGGCTTCAGGTGTGCCATATGTTTATCATAAGTAGGACTGTTAGCGCTCTAGTTGTTCTTTGGAACACTCTGGGAAGCTGCAGTAGAACACGAAGGAATCAACTGACAGTCTCTGCCCTTGTTGGATGTACATGTTTTACTGAGAATGTCAGACTTCATTCTAAGGGTGGGCGGAATTTGCGAAATTAACTTTTGCAAATTATCGCGAAAATGTTTAAAATTATCGCAAACAAGCGGAAATATCGCGAAGATGCGGAAGTTTTTTTCCGGCATGTTCGTGAGATTTTCTGCATGGTTGCGGGTCGCCAACTTACCCATGTGGTTGCTTGCGGGCGCGGCCATCTTGTTTTGAGTTGTCTCGCGGTGCATGATCGCGAGAAGAAAGACGTGATCGCGCGACGCATGACGTCACTGCGGGCGCGAACTGTCGCGAGACAGCACAAATGGCTAAAAACAATACAACATCTCATGGAGAACGCGACCGGATCAAGAAAACTTGTCGGCGAACGCAGGGATTCAGGTAAGGCGATCGCGCGCGCGCGAGAATGTATTAATTTACAGCGTGAGCAAGAAACAAATTATCGCCAAGCTGCGGAAACCGGAAATTTTGACATTTTCGCGCTCTCCGCGGAACGCGAAAATGTCAAATTATCGCAATTTCCGCGAACGGAACAAAATTTTCGCCCAGGCCTACTTCATTCTCACATGACTGAGAAAGATAATGTGAATTTACAGAAAATAAGCTCTCAGTTTAGCTTATAGATCACCTTCCAAACCTCTGTGGGAAAAGCATAAGAAAATATTTTTCTCTCAATCATGATATCCCAGCAGAAGGCTTTTTCACATGGTGAAATCACCTTAGAACATACCACAATTCCTAAAATGAGTATGGTACCATCAACAAATGATTTATAATGTAACTAAAGTCTTAAAACCTTCTATTAACTGCAATGCTTTTTAATGAGGTGCTATCATGTATATTGGTCCCAAGATGGCTGCCAACACTTCTTGGATGAAGTGCTGACAGCCAATCAGATCTCAGGATGAGATGTGTGGTTAGGCTCCGCCCACATATGTATATGATTTTACTTTTGATTTTCTCAGGAACTACTGAACAGATTGACACCAGACCTGCAAAAGGCACTTCCCTGACCTGAGGACTACCTCTCTGCCAAATTTCAAGTAATTCTTTTCAGTCATTCGGGCTGTACCTTGGACTAAAAGTCCCTATGGAAAATTACATTGGGAAAACGCGTTTTGGGACCCCCCTTTTTTCTCAGCCCCCGCTTGACGAATCCCCCCGAGGCTTTCCGGGTAGGAGCGGAGCGGAGCGCCCCACCTATTTTGAAAATTTCGCGAGGATTCGTCAACCGGCGCCAAAGTTATTCCAAATAGAATGTTGCGGATTTCCTATGGAAACACGGTCCTAACTATAACTATCTACTGGCGACCGCCAGTAGATAATATATATATATTTATATATATATATATATATATATATATTCACTGAAAAAACCATAGGTTTCACTCATGTTATAGTTAGCTGGACATTTTACTGATAAAAAACCAATGAAATTCCCCCGTTATAGTTAGTGCAGGCAACTATAACTCACACGACCGCAATCCTCTGTTGATGACATATGTGTCTTTATGAAAAAAAAATATTTGTAATATATGTATAGCTAAAATTTAATGGAAGAAGACATGGGCAAATAAGTGTCTAAATACAGTATTAGCATCAGCAGAGGATTGCGGTCGCGTGAGTTATAGTTGCCTGCACTAACTATAACGGGGGAATTTCATTGGTTTTTTATCAGTAAAATGTCCAGCTAACTATAACATGTGTGAAACCTATGGTTTTTTCAGTGAATTTGCAAGGTTTTTTAAATGCTAATTCCTAACTATAACGTGTGTGAAACCTATGGTTTTTTCAGTGAATTTGTACGTTTTTTTAAACGCTAAGTTACTTTACGCCATTCGTGGCGTGCGCGCCCACTTAACGCAGTTCGTTCCGTGCGCGCACGGTGCGCTTCGCGCACCGTGCGCGCACAGTGAGCACGCGGTGCGCGAAGCGCACCGCGCGCCCACTTTACGCAGTTAGTGCCGTGCACGCTCGGTGGGCACGCGGTGCGCTACGCGCACCGCGTGCCCACATTACGCTAAATGGGCCATGTACGCACGATGCGCTTCGCGCACCGTGCGCACATGGAGGACATATTATGCGCTTCATTATGAAAGGGATTCTTTGCTTTTTTTTGTAAACTGATATGCCATGCACAAATGGTGTCCCTCGGGCACCATTTGCACACGGGGTGGGGAGAGTGTGGCTAATTTTTTTTTTTTAAATAATTTTTACCGTACGCGTACGGTAAGCGTAATCGGCGATTTTCCGAAAAAAATAAAAATTGAATTTTTGGCATTGGGAGTTCTTTAGGGACACCTTCATCAAGGTTAGGTGGTTAGGAGCTGTCTAAAGAGCCCCTTTACATGTTTTTGGCCTTTGTTTTTCCTCCCCCCCTCAGAGTGCGAGAGAGAAAATGGCGGCCACCGCTTCCTGGTTTCGACCGATTCGAATGTTTACTAAGATCTTACAGCCAATCAGAATCGCGCTCGCGCACGTCACCGTACGCGTACGGTAAGCTTACGGTAAGCGCACGGTAAGCGCACCGTAAGCTGCCACAGATATATATATTGATTTAAATGCTATTTTCTCAGGAACTACTGAACAGATTTACACCAGACCTACAAAAGGCACTTCCTTGACCTGAGGACTACCTCTCTGCCAAATTTCAAGTAACTCTGTTCAGCCGTTCGGGCTGTAGCTGTGTCTAAAGGTCCTATGGAAAAATGCATGGGAAAAACGCGTTTTGGGACCCCCCTTTTTTCTCAGCCCCCGCTTGACGAATCCCCCCGAGACTTTCAGGGTAGGAGCGGAGCATAGCACCCCACCTATTTTGAAAATTTCGCGAGGATTCGTCAAACGGCGCCAAAGTTATTCCAAATAGAATGTTGCGGTTTTCCTATGGAAACAGGGTCCTAACTATAACTATCTACTGGCGACCGCCAGTAGATAATATATAAACATATACTCCATATCAGTACTGTCAGACTGGAGTGTTCTTGTGTTAACAAGTGATCTGACTGGCTGCCCCAAGCAAAGCAGAAATATTGCAGTCACCAATGTAGGACTTGGTAACACGGCCATCATGTCTAGAAATGATTATATAAGATGTAAGGGAGCAGAGTAGGGGTACCATGAACCTGCAAAGTTGTGGTACTGTCCTAGAGGGTTACCAAGTACTGGAAATTAAATAAAATACAAATGTCCAACAGAACTCTGACAAGAGCACACAGGGTCTGTGTTGGCTCCAACAGGAGTACAGAGGGACTGGTGAAAAAAGTAAAATATACTACAAGCCCCCTGAGGTGGCCAAGCCCCTACTATGCACACCCGTCTCCCTTTAAAATGCACTTTGCTGATAGGTGACCTCTTGTGAACAATCAATGAGACATTGTGAGAAGGTGGTTCTCACTATCTAATCCGCCTGGATTTTTCATTTTTTAGTCACCTGGTTTTTGACCTTTTACTGTGGGGTAGCTTCATAACCTGTAACCTACCCATGGTAAACTGATGGTAAAATGGACTGCACATGTTTACCACAAGTGTACGCCTTTTCAGATAAGGCCACTGCAAAGCAGCAAGGGTAAGAGACACTTGGCTGGTTACACGTGAACATGTGTGCACATGTGTGTACACACGTGTGAAGGGTATGTGTGGGAGATTCCTGTTTTACACTGCTCATAAATTGCACACAGGTAGCCTGGCTCAGAAGGGACTCTGCAAGGCTGGGTATGGACCTGTAGTCAGCCTTATAATGTTGGTATACACAGATAGGCTAAGTTAGTGTGCTTTATGTCTGGTCTGCAGTGACACTCCATAATACACTGTGAGGAAGACTACCTTAGAGCACAGCTCTGCTTCACCTTGGTCTAACGACTCCATGGTCATACCAAGGTACAGTGTAACCTGTCTGAAAAGAACAATGGTGTAAAGTCCAAAGTCATATCTGTACATTTTATGGGTCATCAAGGAATGTCATGTTTCTGTGTATTAGCTCAGGGTCAGAGCCCAGGCCGTTTTCACCCTGCTAGGCTGGGTCAGTAACTGTTATCTCCAGCAGCAGGAGCAACGGCCTCCCCCCAGAAAAAGGAGCAATTAACCTTGATTAGGTCAACTCCTGAGGAGGAAAGGGTAGGGTGAATTTCTCTGCATAAATGAGCCAGCTGTCGTCCTGTACCAGAAAGAGGACTGGCCAAAGCCCACTAAACAAAGGGAGTGAGTGTTGGGCTTTGCAGTTAGCACTGCCTGCAGCAGCGATCCTAACCCTGCTGGTGGCCCCTGATGTGAGCCCCGCCTGCGGACTCCTGTCAGCTGGTGAAGGCGGCACCTGAGGCACTCAAAAGGGAGGGGTCCGCAAGGAAAACACTATTTGCATTCCATCACGGACCCCGCCAGGTCTCCCTTGATTTTCCCGCTTGCCTGCATTCTCTGTTTCAGCTCTGCTGTGTAGAGACGTCCTGGGTCTTTCTCCCCTGGCATCCTGCAGTGCTCTGTTTCTTTCAGTTTGACATTCTTCTTCTGGCGCACAGAGTCTTCCTGGATTTCCCTCATCAGTCAGCCCGTTTTGCTTTCCTCCTGACTACAGCATTTTCCACCCTGCAAACTCCCGGTACCCACATATTGAAAAAATATACAAAACAAGTATTTCAAAAGAATCCTAGTTCAGTATCAAGGTAGAATACATATTATTAAAGTATCTAGTGGCTCATGATACTTATCTGATCCAGTACTCCTTCATTCATTGTGGAAGTTGCTTCCCGCCTTGTACTTGTTTCATTCCAAGATGTCTTCATATCTCCTATTTATTTATTCAAAAAGTTTTATAGAGCGCGAACATGATCCTGAGGGATATCAGAGCGCTTCACAATTATGGATGATCAGGGTTAGGCAGGAGTCAAATACATATCAAAGGAAACAGTTACAACGGGTGCAACACAGCATAACAATAGTTAAAAAAATATATATATATTGGGACTGGGAGGGGAAGAAAAGATTAAGTAAGTGGATATAATACATCCGTACAAGAGATGAAGGTGTAAGTCCAGAATCTTCAAACAAATTATAGGGGCCCAATTAAGGTAAGAACTTGCACATAAGGAATCGTTTTACTTCCAGTTTGTAAGGCAACCGTGCAGGTGAGTCTGTGAACTTCAGGAGGGAGAGAGTTCCAGATCTGTGGAGCGGAGCCGGAGAAAGCTCTTTGACAAATTCTCTTTTTGTGAAATATCTGTGGTTTCAGAAGAAAGGTGCTAGCACTTCTTGAGGGTCTACCACCTCCAGAGAATTGTAGCTTTTGGCATAGATAATTGGGGGTTTTAAGATGCAGAGCTTTGGGAGTCAGGCAGGTGATTTTTAGCTGTATTCTTGCTTCAAAAGGCAGCCAATTTAGTGATTTTAGGACTGGGGAAATGTGCATGGATCTTTTTGTGCCCGTGGTCAGCCTGGGCACCGCATTCAATACAGCCCTAAATTGGGCCAAGGTATATTTCAGGGGGCCACATAGTGTAGCACTGCCATAGTCTAGCCTTGGGAAAACCAGCGCTTGAACCACCTGCTTGAGCCAGCTTGTGGGAGGAAAGGTTTGAGATTCCTGAGTAGTCTCATCAGGTGATTCGCTACCCTGCAAACCTTACTAATGTGGTTCTTCAAATTTAAGTGTTTTTCCAGGGTGATTCAGAGCGTTTTGGCTTAATCAATGATGAGGGGGGATAGTTGAAGGCAGTAAGATGGTTCATCCAGACGTCTACCTTGGGGGTATGATTTGGAGGAGAAATGAGCAAGAATTTGGCTTTGGAAGTGTTGAGTAGGAGGTGGTTCTCCGTTAGCCAGTTTTGAGTTTTCATAGAGGGTAGTGTTGAGTGATGTAAGATTGTCAGGGGAGATTTTCAGGTAAAGTTTCGTGTCATCTGCGCACATGTGGAAGAGAATGTTCATTGAGTTTAGTGCATTTGCAAGTGGTTCCAAGAATAGGTTGAATAGTATGAGGATAAGGCGGACCCATCTGGGACACCCATGGATACAGGCGTGGGCTGGGATAGGGAGTGATTCACTTTTATTCTTTGGGATCTGTGGTGGATGAAGGACGAGAACCATTGCAGCACCAGACCAGAGAGGCCCATCTTGTGTTCCAGAACAGATAATGGGTTGCCGTGATTTACAGTGTCAAATGCACAGAAAAGGTCAAGGAGGATCAGGCGGCAGGATTCGTTGTGGTCGAGCATATTTAAGATGTCATCGAAAACATGAATGAGAGCCAATTCAGTGCTGTGTCCCCCCCGAAAGCCGGATTGGTGATTGTCTAAGAGTTGCAAATTTGCAATGTGAGCACAAAGTTGAGATTGGACACATTTTTCAAGGAGTTTGGCCAGAGTAGTGATGTTGGAGATAGGGCAGAAGTTATTAAGGTCTGCACTAGGTTTTTTTAAAATAGGGGAAACCTGGGCTACGTTTAGGCAGTCAGGGATCATACCTTACGATAGTGAGTCATTGACAATCTTTGTCCATAGGGGGTGATGACTTCCTTGATTTCTTTGAAGATAGAGGGTGGTAGCGGGTCATTAAAGTGATTGGATGGGTTTATACTCTGAAGAGTCTTGTTAATGTCTCTTTAGCTAAAAGGCATTGTTTTTTGTGCTCAGACTAGCTGGTTCAAGCTGTTCTGCAGGGGATGGACGGTGCACAAGCCAATAGGATGGTAGAGAGGCCTTTTTAGATTCCAATTCGAAATTGATGAGTCTCAATTTCTCAGAGAAACACGTAGCCAAATGGTCGCAAGAGGGTGGACTGTGTCCTGGGTCGGACCGAGTGGGTGCGTCACACGATTGTTGTTCAACAATTTCAAAGAGTTTCTT
Organism: Triturus cristatus; assembly: GCF_964204655.1. Classification (NCBI taxonomy): domain Eukaryota; kingdom Metazoa; phylum Chordata; class Amphibia; order Caudata; family Salamandridae; genus Triturus; species Triturus cristatus. Next base: position 1,800,148,650 of record NC_140590.1, read on the forward strand.
GGGACAATTTGAGGCTTGGTTAAGTTGAGATCTGAGGTAGTCCGTCTTGGCACTCTTGATTTGTTTGTTATAAGAGCTCCTTACCGTTCTGAGGACTTTTGACTGATCAGAGGAAGGATTAGATTTCCATGATCGTTCAGTTGCCCTTAGGTTGCGTCGTTCAGAGTTTAAGTTGTCGTTAAACCATGGTTTGGAGATTTTTGTTGAGTTGTGAAAGTCAGTAAGTAAGTGAACCTCTGGCTTGACAACTTGGGTGGAAAGGGAAAGTTTACATTGAGTTGCTAGTTCAGCTGTATTGATATGTCTAAGGTCCCTTTTCCATACCTTTAGCTTTTTTGATTGAGGCTTCCTCACGGACATCTCCCGGTTAATATAAAAGAGGATGATGGGATGGTCAGACCAGTGACAAGGGGAGATGTTATCCAGTGATATGGTGTTTCCTTTGGAGGTGATGAGATCCAGAATTTATCCTTTATTATGCATTGGCCTGTCACAGTATTGGGTCAGCTCATGAACATCTAAGAAGGATTGAAAGCATGTACAGCTTGGTCATTGGGGTTAGACCAATGAAGGTTGAAATCACAGAGGAAGATTTGAGGTATTGCGGAATCAACATTACCGGAGACGATTTCCAGTAATTGTTCGATGAAGGAGAGATTGTCCCCCGGGGGGTGGTAGAAAGTATGTTGTTGTTTGCATATCAGGAGGTGGTTACTTAAAATGTTGAGACAGAGGTATTCACTGGGGGAGGGCGTAGAGGTCTCGGAGTGAGAGACCGAGAGAGTGCTCTGATGAATACAAACCAGGCCACCGCCCTGCTTTTTTGTTCTGTCAAGATGAATTATGTCATGGGAAGGGAGCACTAGGAGGTCTAGGATAGGAGAGGAAGCAGAATTCAACCAAGGATGATGATGTCTATCTCTTGGTATTGAATGAGGTTGAAGATATCCAAGGCGTGTTTACTGGCTGATCTGCAGTTGAGAAGTAAGCATTTGAGTTGTCCCAGTGAATGGGGGGGGAGGCATTTGTGTGATGTTCATTCTTTTGAGGTTGTCGTTATTTATGACTCTGAGGTTGAGTGGGGGTCTCTGTTCGGGTTAGGGTGAATGGCTTGAATCTTGTTGGTGACTAAATTAAGGGAGTAAAAATAGAGTAGATCCTTGATGTCTTTATATGCGAGATCGGTCTTCGACCTTCTGGGCCGGGAGTCTGTGTTTGGGAGAGGTAAGGTATTAAATGTGGGGAGGAGAGGATATTGGGCAGGGCAGGATATCAAGCTAGAGGGGACTATGGGCAAATTCCGGAGGGAGAGGAGGGAGCTGATCGAGGGTTGATACTCGATTGACAGGGCTATCAAGACCTGAAGTTCGGCCATAAGAAGGTGCAGCTGGAGAGATAAATCATCAAGGCGCGACACTAGGTCTAAAGGTTTGGTGAGGTTTAATGGATGTGTAGGGGGATCAACTCGAGGGGTGAGTCCACGAGGGGAGCCAGAGAGGTCTAAGGTGGTACTGCTAAGATCCGGGGGGTGGTCATTGCGAATTTGGGATGATTCTGAAAGCTTGGAAAGAGGGGCAGGGAAATGTGTACGGACAGGCGGGCATTTTGCCTGTATGACGGGGGTGGTCAAATGAGGGTAGGAAGGGTTTTACTGTTCAAGATCTGAGGAGGACCTAAGCCAGTTCTCAAGCCTAGCAAGTGAGGTAGTTTTAGGGATGAAGGAGGGTGGATCGTCTGTCAGGAGGAGAGACAAGAGGGCATGAAGGGGTCTCTCAGCTCGAGAGTAACCTTGTATCGGACAAGTGGTTGACGGGGAGAGTGGGTTTGGCTGATCAGGAACCAAGGAGGACCATTGCCCAGTCTCCAGCCTAGCAGGTGGCAAAGTTATAGGGATGAAGGAAGAGGCATTTTCTTTTAATAGAAAAGACAGTAGGGTGTGAGGGAACCTCTCAGCTCGAGAGTCACCCTGTATCAAACTGATGGTGGGCGAGGGTATTGAGCCCATTGGTCCACCAACCAGCTGAGGAGGTGTTCTAGTGGGTTGATATAATCCGACCAGGGACATGGAGGCTCTGGGATCAACTAAAGGAGGTGCGGGTTTAGGGAGAGTGGGGTACTCCTAGCTGTTAAAGTGGGAGTGCTGGTTAGATCCAACGAATATGTAATGGATGAGTCAGGGACAGTGGAGTTGGCGTTCACCGCTTTTCTGAGTGTGGGGTAAATATTTGCCAACTTAGCTAGGTTGATACTAGAGGCCTGGATTAAGATAATACCATTATTGTAAAGGGTGATAGTGGTGGTGGCTTTGAGGGTGGACGAGGGAGACATTGTTAGTGTGAAACCATGAGGGGTTTTCTTAGAACCTGTTATTCGAAGCATGGAGTAGAACAGAGTTTGCCAGCAAGCCCGTTTTCTGGTATAGAGGAACTGCAAATAAAGAGAGATTGCCTTTTAAACCACTTCTACTTAACTTTACATTACGCACTTTGACCCTGCATCTTTTTGTGCCCTATGTGTGTTCCCTTTATTGTTTCTTCTTACCAGGAAAATAAGTTTTTTGTTTTTTTCCTGGTTTTCAGGTGACGTGTATGATTTTTTTGTGGGTCAGTTGATTCCCTACGGTGGTTGGTGTTAAGGTTGGTATGTTTCACATTTATCATTGTTTACAGCTTAAATTCTGCAGTCCTTAGAAATAATAAGTGTGTGTTTATTTTCTAGATACATTCTGTGAGCCTCTCACTCTAGTTCTTTGATATTGACTTCATACAACTGCCGAACTTGCAACAGGTAGAACACTAGAATAACCACTTATGTATATAGCGAAACCCTAGGTCAGAAGAGAGTCATACTTACGTATGTGTTTTTTCCATTAGCAATCTGGTAACAACGAAACGGACAGACCAGTGGACTCTACTCCTTCTCCCTTTCCTTTTTTTGTTTCCCCTTCTTTCCCACCTTCCCTCTTTGGCTTTTACTCTGTTGGGCAGAAGAGGTGGGTGAGGGAAGTAGGTATCTAGCATCCGTTCCATCCATTTCGCCACTGTGGAAAACCCAGGTGAGCCTCACAGTGAGCCCAGACCCAGGAGCCAAATCAGGAGCAGGACTACTTTTTCACCATTTCTAAGGAAGGTCCTGGCAGTGCTGTCAGTGAAGGGTGGAGCTGAGACCCCCAGAACACAGGTGGCAAGTGACTCCTGGATGACACTATCTTGAAGTATTCCAGAAGTCTGTGCAGGAAGGTTGTAACATGGGCGGAGAGGTGATGTTTCATCTCAGGATAGGCCAGAGGTGCATCCTTGCTGGAACCTCCTGCCCCCACTTAAAAGGTCTTGCACAGGGGGGAGAGTTCTCTTTTGGATATGCTTTTCTGTTGGACTCTTGTACGGTGGCTGGCGCCATGGGCAATTGGAAGGACGCTCCCCTTGACTGCCATCTGAGCTAATGACTCTTCCACTAATTGACCCCAAGACCAGTAGGGTACTCCGCAAGAACCAGGGACACTGGTCCCCTTAGACCCACTGAGGACCAGTTGGAAAGAGGCCAAAATGAACAGTAAAGTGAAAAGTTGATGTAGGGAGCTAGTGAAACAAGCTCCCTGCAAGGTTCATCACTTTTGAGGCCAGGATTCCTGAGGAAAATACTCTAGATGGCTAGGGCTCGCCACCAACAGAAAAATGCAACCAAATTAGTCAAAATCAGCCCAACAGGGCCCGAGTTATGGCCTTTCAAATCAATGGTGATCTTTGACCCCTACTGACAGACCCAAGCAAGTAGAGCTTTGTGGCTGGGTGATTGTTGCCCTTGAAGGGGGGGTCAAGGCGTGGAAGGCTGCCTCGTGAAGATGCTTCTATTGAGGGAGCACGGTTGCGCCCCTTCGCTATAGGAGGAAGGGGCCCAGGACCCCATCCCTGGCCCCAAAGATGGTAAAGAAAAGGGTGGAGTGCTGCAGCACTCTCCCGCTTCAATCACCAGTGTCTGGTGGGAATGAGAAGTCCAGCCACACAACAGGCATATGCATGTAGGAGAGGGCTGAACAGAGTGATGCTGCCAGCAACAGCAGCAGCACCCCAGTGTACTGGCACAGAAGGGAACCAGTGAGGGCAGCTGACGGTGAGGTACCTGAGATGCCGTCCAAAAAAGTGCTGCATGTGTGATGCCTGAGTGGGACCGGGCATCCCAAGAAAAAGGAGCGGCACAAGGTCACATGGGGAAAAAAACAAAAGAAAAAGAGACAGTGAGACGCAGCTCTCCTCAAAACTGGGGGAGGGCTGCTAATAAAAATATTCCCAGTGGAGAACAAATGTAGATCCATTACTTGTGCAGGCCAAACAACTAGTGGCTCATTTTCTAACAGACATGGGTGACAAAGCTCCTACAATGCATGACCTACAAGTTGAAGTCTTCACAGAGAGCCCACTCCCTACAGATACCCAAGCTTCATTAGATGACCAAGTCTCTACTAAGCACACCAGTCACCCTTTACTGGACCCTTTGTGGGTAGTTGACCTCTTGCATGCAATAATGGCAAGTGGCTCGATAAGCCCATACAACACACAGCTTAAGCCTTGTAGAGAAGTATTCATGAAAAGACCACACCCTCCAGACTCTCAAGCCTCATTAGGTGAGCAAGCCCCTACTACATATGCCCTTCACCCTGTACTAGAGCCTTTGTGGGTCGGCAACTTCTAGTGTGCAATTACTGAAATACATATGGCCAAGTCCCAACAATGCACATCCTATACCGTGTACGGTAGCAATCACAGGACAGCTTACTCCCTCAAGACTTCCAAGCACTCTTAGGTGGCCAACCCCCTATGAGAAACAGCGTTTGCATCGCTGCCATTACATCGCGCTACTATTACAATGCTTTAGTTGTTAGTACAGGATGCATTTACAGCGCAAGTCATTACAACGACTTGCACTAGGGGGTGCTGAGGTATTGGAAATGAATTCCAACACCTTCCCTACTGTAGCGCAATCTGGAGTAGGAACAGTAATTATTACTGTTCCTAAGTCCAGCACACCCCCTAGAGCAAGTCGTTGTAATGACTTGCGATGTAAATGCTTTGTGTACTAACAACGCAGTCGTTGTAACAACCGTGCTGTAAAAGCAAGCAATGTGATGCATCGCGATGTAATGAGTCATATTCATCCCCTACTGTGCACATCCTTTCCCGTGTAGCAAACTCTTTGCGGATAGGCGCTCTCTCCGTTGCAATAAATGAGACACATGTGGCCAACCCACTACAACACACAACCTATGCATTTTACAAGAGTCTTCCAGATAGTTGACTCCTTCAAGACAAGCAAGCCCCTGAGTTGACCAAACCCATACTACACACACCCTTCACCCAGTTCCAGACCCTTTGACGGTAGGCGAACTATCATGAGCAGTCAATGACATACTGGTGACCAAGCCCCTACAACCCACAGAATACGTCTTGTACAGATGTCTTCACAAAGAGCCCACTTTCCCCAGAAACCCAAGCCCCTTATGTGACCTAGCCACTGCTATGCACACCCTTTGCTCTGTACCAGACCCTTTGTGGATAGGTAAATTCTTGTGAGCCATCAATGAAATGCAAGTGGCCAAGTCCCTACAATGCACAGCCTATGCCTTGTACAGAAGTCTTTTCAGAGTGACTGCTACTTCCAGACACCCTGCTCTCTTTAGGCAGCCAAGCCCCTACTATTCACACCCTTTGCCCTGCAACAAACTCTGCGCGGGTGGGCGACTTCTCATGTAGAATGAATCAGACACTGGTGGCCAAGCCCCTGCCATGCACATCCCACGCCTTGCACAAATGTCCACATGGAGAGGCCACTCCCTCCAGTCAGCCAAGTCCCATTAGATGACCAAGCCCCTACCACACACACCCTTCCCCCTGTACCATACAAATGGCAGGTAGGTGATCCCGTGTGTACAATCAATGACATTCGGATGGCCAAGCCCCCATATTGCACAACCGAAGCCTTAAGCAGAAGTCTTCACGGAGAACCCACTTGCTCCAGACACCCATTCCACATTAGGTTGTCAAGTCTCTACTACGCACACTGTTCGCATTATACTGTAGTCTTCAAGGGGAACCCACTCAATTCAGACATCCAACTCCATTAGATGGAAAAGTCCTTACTATGTACAGTCTTTGTCCTGTACTCAATTATTCACGAAGATCAACTCCCTCCAGATACCCAAACCCCTTAGGTGGAACATCCCATACTATATGCAGTCTTTACTTTGTGCCGAACCCTTTGCAGATAGCCGACCTCTTTTAGACAACTGACCACACAGTCTTCGCCCTTTGGCCAGCCCCTCCAGGGGCAGCCCACTCTCCGTAGACGTTCAAGTCACATTACATGGCCAAGCCTGTTCTATGCACAGGGCCTAATTCACAAAGGCAAACTTACATACTTTGAATTCACTGTATCGCAGGCGTACAGCAGGAGTATAAAAGGAGTACAGCAGTACCGCTGATTACACCCCCAACCAGGGATGAAAATCCCACAGTAAAATCTGAGGTGCTTGCAAGACTGCAGTCTGCTCCCATTGAACTACCGTCTGATGGACTTACTGCTGTCAATCAAGTAAGGATCCCCTCTAGACCCTCTCCCCCCTGCTAACTTGAGCACCTTGAACCCGCAGTCCATGCAGCTTGTGCTAAAACCTAAAACTCCTCTTTACATGAGGGGCGTTTACCTAACGCCTGGAATCAAGAAATAGTTCTCCCCTTACTAAGGCAACCCCACTTGGACCAGGACAACTGTTGCAATTTCAGACCAATCTCCTTGCTAAGTATTTTTTTACAAGATACTGGAAAAACATGTAAATACCCATCTCACCTCATTTGTAAAAACTCAGCACACCCTTCACCCCTCACAGTCAGGCTTCAGAGCTCATTACAGCACTGAAATCGCCTTTCTAGGAGTCACAGACCATCTAATGTGACACCTGGATTCAGGCAGCACAGCCGCGCTTATCTTACTAGACCTCAGTGTGACCTTCAATATAGTGTCCCATGACATTCTCAATGAAAGACTACCCAACTGGGCCTTTAAGGCATGGCACTGGCCTGGCACTCCTCTTTCCTGACGGATCGCACATTTCAGGTCTTCTCATCACAACCAGCGTCTGAATCTCTCCTACTGACCTCTGGAGCTCCTCAGGGTTCCACGCATAGCCCTATGCTTTTCAACATTTATGTCTGCCCTTTAGTGGACCTGGTGGAAAGCTGTGGACTAACTCTGTATTCATATGCAGACAACACCCAGATCATTTTCTCTCTTTCGTCCTGGTTTGAAGTGACCTCGCAGAATCTCAATTCCTGCCTCGATCTTTTCTCAACCTGGAAGAACACCAACTCCCTTAAATTAAATGGTGAAAATACAGAGGTGATGATATTAGTGAAAAATCCCCAGCTTTTGAGGCCTCAATATCAGCCTGCAATGTTTGGAATGTTACCTACTCCCACCAATAAAGTGAAAAATTGTAGCTTCTGGCTTGATCCCACCCTGTTTATGAACCCACAAGTAGCCAAAATAGCCTCCACTTGCTTTGCTATCATGAAATGGCCTAAGAAAATCCTGTGAATACTTCTATTTTCTGCTCAGAGTAGAGTCATCCAGGCCATGATATTATTCAGGCTTGACTATGGCAACATCCTGTACTTGGAGGCAGACAAGGCAATGATAGGATGCCTGCAGGTAGTTCATAACTCTGCCGCCAGGATCTTGTTTTGCCTCCCTAATCATTCCTCTGCATCTGGGCTTCTTCACCAACTCCACTGGCTCCCAATGGACAAGCATATAATCCTCTAAACTCTCTGCTTTAAGTGCAAAATCCACACTTGCTCGGGAATACGGTTCTTGCAAAGTCTGGTGACTCCTTCCCATCCTGGTCGCATCCTGTGCTCAAGCAATCAATCTCTTTTTGCAGTTCCAAAAGTCAAACACACCTGAATGAGTGGTCAATCCTTCTCATTCCGTGGGCCCAAGTTAAGGAACTCCCTCCCCGAACCCCTCAGATGCTGCGCTTCTCTATGCAACTTTCACAAGGAATTTAAGAATATGGTATTTTAGCTCCTTCACTGGTCCACTTGTACTCAAAGTGCTGGAAAACCCTGGTGGGTAGCTACACAATATATAAGCATTTAATAATAATAATAATAATAATAATACTCCTGCATGACCAACCACCCAGATATCATTAATATTTTAACATTAAATTCTCAAAAACATCTGAACAGAATTTGCACCAAATCACAAAAAGCAAGTTTCCTTAGTAAAGCACTAGCTTCCGGTCAAATTTGATGTCATTCTGTTCAGACATTTTTTTTTAAATGCTTCTTAAAATTCCAATGGAAAATCGCATGATGAAATACGATTTTCTCTCAGCCCCCGCTTGACAAGTCACCCTGTCACAGATTTCTTTCACTCTGCAACAAACTCCCAGGGCCCCTGCCCTATGAAAACAAAACGCCGCTCTCTTCTTTTGCTCAAACATGGATACTGTCAATATTCTCACTCAATTGTCCTTGGGGCCAGACTCCGTCCCCAATATTAACACAAGCTTCGCTTCAATGGATCTTCACTCATTGTCTCCCATTGGCAGTTCTAAATTAGCCTCACGCACGCCAAGAAGACCCATAACAACTGAGGCACAAATACATCAATCTCACTCCTCCATTAGGCAAGATCCTCCTTTGATCACTGCCTCAGGCTCCCCCGTTGTCTTAATAAAACAAGAATTAGGAGAACTTTCAGCATTATTTTTACAGCAACTTGAAACCAAAATCGAGCAAACCCTGGAGTCTACTCCACAGTTGCATAGACTATCTAGTGGAACAAATCATCACCACTGTACCTCTCAAAATATAGAAAACCCAAGTTTCATGGTTGCTTCCGAATCGCCAGAACTCACTAATCCACAATACATAACGGCCAAAGCCTTACTTTGGCAATCTTCCAAGATGGATTTGCAAATGGATCTCTTGCAGACAATAGCTACGTGTCTGGCAGACTTGAAAGGAAGAATGGACCAAATTACAAACTTGATATCCACCTCACAAACAACCTGTTCATGTTCATGTGCGGCCATTGTGGACCAGTGGGCAAATCTTCCTGCAGTTTTGACCACCTTAGCAGACTCAGTTCGGGTTTCAAGAGCCCCTTTCGGTCCATCCTTACAACTGACTCCAACTGATCTAAATACAGAACATTTCAATAATCCAGCCAACTCACTTAAAGACCCGCTTGCAAGTTCAATTAAATCATCACACTTGCCATCACCCACTGCCTTAAGCTTAACTCCCTCAATGAGGCCTACAACCGTTGCGCCCTGCCTTTCAACTAGCAACCAAACAATTGAAGAACTGGATGGCGCCCAAGAGATCAAACAGAAGGAAGGTTTGCTTTCTAGAAAAGCAAAGAAAAAACTGAGGAAAGCCCAAAAAAGGGAAAAAACTATAAATCGAGCAGCGTCCCTTCTTACTCGCACACATACAATCAAGACAGATATTGTCCCTGTTAAGCTCTATCCAATTTTTTCAGTAAAGTTATCAGGAAAGAAAGACAAAGAAGCGCTACCAAATCACCTACAATCCATCAACCAACCACTCACTAAGAGTTTAGTTGACGATTCCGCTCGAGGGGCACATTTTTCCAACGTCCCCTCCACTTCTTTTCCTGATAATATGAAAGGGAAGGCTCATATAACATCAACTCAGCCTAAGTCCACGGAAGGCCCAGATGCGAGGATTAGCCTCGCCCCCGGACCGACACTTCCACCTACAACTTCAGGGCCACAGGCGGTGGCTTGCACGCAACCACTGTCCAGTGCTGTATACAGCACTACCACGCTGCATCAACAGGTGGTAAAATCCTCTCCAGCACCAATGATATAAAGCACCCCCCCAATACATCAACCAACACTTGCACCTGACAATCAAGTTATTATGGGAACCTCAACGAGCAGTAGTCATTTAAAACCAGGAGTGGTGGAGGTCGTACTTACACCAAGATACCATGCTAAAGGCAACTATGATGTTTTGAACAGAGGCAACATCCTGCGCTTATTCACTCATATATCATCATTGGAGCACATAGACTCGGCAGATGTTGCCTGGGTTAAATTCCAAAGCCTGTTAGGCGACTCCTACGATGAATCCACAGTGATCGGGCTATACCAACAGTAACACCTAAAGGCAATGCTGTGTGAAGCCAATCAATTTTGGAGACTTTGGTATTGAGATTAGGCATTTACCTCAAGACAGATACCCTCACGTTTTAGCCAATAAATCTTTAAATACTTATTCTATCTTAAAATGTGCTGCCGATATCCGTCCCGGTAATAATCCTACAAGCATCTTCTCTCAACATGAACCACTGAGGATTACTTGCTCCACTAATCAGAGAAGAGTCTTTACTAGCAAACAGGACACAAACAACCAATTTGGACATCGCGCCAAAAGTGGTCCCCACTCGGCCCGACGGCACCTTTAAGTCCTATAAAGGCAAAACGGATAATACATTGAAAGAGCAAAATATCTACTTAACAATCATTTCTTGGAATGTGGCTGGCCTTCAGAAATTGTTAAAAAATGATTCTGTCCTAGACTACTTTCAAAACAGTGATATAATTTGTCTCCAGGAGACATGGGCAACATCCACTAAAGCTCTTTCCGGGTATTTTGAAATCCATGTCCCGCAATATTTTTGGGCGGCCAATGGGCGGTCTCTCTGTTTACATCAAGCATTCCCGAAGGCTGGATGTAATTTCACTTGCACCTCCCTCACCTGGCATCCAAGTATTACTTATCAATGGAATAATCTGCTTAGATTGCTACTATTCAACTGTTATGTTAATCCAGCTTTGCATCAGAGAAACCAAGCACTCGATGACCAGGCAGCCATCATTGGAGATTTTCTCATCAAATATGCCCATCATAATCCACTTATAGTTGGGGACTTTAACAACAGATCTCTCGACAAAACAGGAAATGGAAATAAACACCCTAAAGAGGTTGCGGCTCTTCAAGCCTTATTTGATGCCTGTTCTATATTATCCGCCCACAACCTCAAGAAAGCATAGGATCAAACATGGGCCCCGCTTCCAACATACAGGAATATCTCTACAATTGATTATCTATTCATTGGTAGCGCATTAGCTTCGCACCTGAATGATTTTGACATTGACAACCAAGTAGAGAGTGACGACAGGCCCCTTAGAGCATCTTTCAGTCTTTCCTCTGCTGTATCTTGCAAATTTACGTCTGTAGGCGAATCTACGGGCGAGGAACGAGATAAAATCCCACGTAGGATAAAGTGGACCACCAATCTCGATACAAAACTGTCCGCATGGATAATTAAAAATGAACAATTAAATACTGCTCTCGGCTCGCAAGCCCTCTTAGACTACTGGCCTATTCTCCTGACAGACCTGCATCGGGTGCTGGGGGAACATTGGACAATCAACAAAAAAAGGTGCCAAATAATCTAAACCAGCACCCAAATAAGGAAATGCCGGAAAGCAAATGGAAGCGTCAAAATCCCCCAAATGCAGGACAAAAATGGGAAAAGCACTGCAGCGTGCCATAAATGTATCACTTCGAGCTGCCCAAACGAAACGCGCATGGGAGCAACGCACTAAACGAATAGAGGAAGCCTGGCAGACATCCTTACACCTCTCTTTAAACAAGCTTTTCTCACAGCTACAATTCCATCCACCTGGCAGGGCTCAATATTACATCCACTTCAGAAAAAGGGTAACCGCTTAAATCCGGCAAATTATAGGCTAATAGCTTTATTGGATATCGAAGCTAAGGCCTATGCTCGGGTCCTGCTGGTAGAACTTGAGAACTGGGTCACAGAAAACAGAATTCTTCCTCATACTCTGTCCGGATTTAGATCAGGCTGCTCCATGACGGAAAATATAATAGCGCTGTCCTATCTTTCGTGGAGAGCCACTCTGACCAGTCATGGTTGTAGGGACAAAAGAAAGACCTTTGGCTAGTATATCTTTTTCAGCCTGGGACATGGTATGATTTGATAGGTTGATGATTGGATCAGATAAGTTAGTGCTATTCTGATTCCTTGGGAGCATGATGTTGGCTTCAATCAAATGGGGTGTAGGTTGTGGAATAGTCCCAGATAGATCCGGAGACTGGACAAAGGGTGTGTGAACCTCTACCATCTGTAAGTTTGCCTCCGTGTAGAAATGTCCCCGTGTGTTTCCGGTTGGTAGAACCGGACTCGTGATGTGCCTTGCTGGGTGTTCCTCCCCCTGTTCCATCCTCTCTGTCTCTCCCAGTTCTGAGCTCTCCCTCCGCCCCTGTTGTTTTGGCGGTAGCCCTCTCCTAAAAAACGTGAACCCTGGTTGGTTTGTGGGTTTGAGGAAGGTCCGTCAGATTCTGTATCGGAACCACTCCCCACAGAGGAATTTGAGAAGGTGTAAAATCTTCTGGGTCCCTGTCGACTTTTATTGCTGAAGAAACCCTGACTATCTTGCTGGTAATAGTCGTCTGATAAATATGGATAAGTGATGTTTTTATCGTAGTTCCTTATATCTTTGGATAACTTATCTAACTTCCTATTCAGAGTGATGGTATTGAATTCAGAGAGTGTTTTTTCGGCTCTTTCTAATGCTTCCTTGGCGTTGGTTAGGGAGGTATCGTCTATCAGTTCTTTTTTAAGGTTCTCTATTTCCTGTGTTAGACTTTTGACATATTCTAATGCTGTTTCCACCCCAAGGACCATCCAATGCCTGGAGCAGTTATTTGCTACGTAACTGAATCCTTCTCTGAATTTCGGGATATCTATGAATATAGCCGGCTCATTGCGTACTTGTAGGCCTTTGGGAATTATGTTAGACTGGAGATATTTTGTCAATACATGCCCGTGTAGGCGTGCTCTGATTAACTTCTTCTCTAATCTCTCAATTTTAGCCAATTTCTCATTCAGACTGGTGTCTGCTGATGCTCTATCAGAACCTAGTAGAAATCCAGAGGCTCCCTGGTCATGTATCAATTTGGCAATATAGTCTTCACTATATGACAGTGTTTCTCTTTCAGACATACTAGAACAAACCACAAAAAAATACACAGTAGAAGAAATTCACAATACAAAAAACTGAGAAAATTGAAAATCAGTCCAAAAACATTAAATGAGAGTAAAAACCCTCGCAGGTAGGAACCTGCACCATTTATCTCTAAACAAATAATGGGGTAACCCAGTATCCCTCAGAACCTGGGCAGTAAGTTTATAAGGTAACAGTGGTTCTGTCGGGTGAAAGTATTGCTTTTCGCATTAGGCTTAGTCACACGTTATTCGAACACTATACAATAATTATTATTAGACTGGAAACAACACACAGGACAGTTCAAATTCAAAGTTACTTCTTTTTTATATGAATTACGTCATTCATATATGTATACAATAATATTTCGCGAGTGGCCGTCAGGCAATAATGTGATGACACAAGTGACACAGTGAATAATAAGTGCTCGGTGACAGTGTGCGTGATATGTACAGTAGTTTAAAATCGAAATTATTCGAAAGTGGCCAGGGAAGTACAAAAGTAAAGCTGCGCAATGGAAGAGTTCTTTCTTTGGCGCAGATTCTATGCGAAGGTCCACGGAATAGTCGACGTTTCAACCCTAGTACTGCACTCTTGATAGGTCAGTGCGGGTCTTCATCAGGACTTGAAAATAAGCGAGACGGCCTGTGAGTAAAAAGGGGGACTAAATCAGGTGTGTGTTGACACTGGAAAAAGAACCATGGATTGAGGGTGGTTGGTGACTCACCTCGAAAAGAGAAATTTAATTCTCAAAATGGTCTAGGTCTATGGAGTGGGTGAGTATCCGGCATGTGTCTCAGGATAGGGTTCACTCCAACGGTATATCGTGTGGATGGGCCTATGTTAATTGACTCGGGGCTCCATCGTGTTTAGTGACGGTATCTAGAAGATAATGAATAACCGGGGTTTCAGCGAGAAAACTATTGCAAATTTTCGTATGATTGTATGAACTGGCGCACGGTTGACGCTCACCTATTAGCTTGCGAAGCGCTGTCTAAGTTCAGGCCCTTCTATCTCCTTAGTGTGGGTAAAATTGGCTTCTTCTGACGAAATTTACTGTAAAGAAGCAAGGTTCAAGTTTAGGTTAGAATACCTTGGATCCGAAGGGACAAGGTCTAAGAGTGAACGAGATTGCTTGGGGATTCCCAATTACCTTATTCGGAAGAGCGAACAACCGGCCCCTGGGTCCTGGCTCGTATGATTGAATCGGCAAGGAAGTCTGAGGTGAGTCTGCATAAAAGCCTAGTGTGGCGTGCGCGTGGACGCCGAGCGCTGTTGGTTGCTAGGCAACGGGTTGTGCTAACGTCAAAGGACGTAACAAGTTGTCATGGTGACCAAGTGCAAATACGTCATCCGGGGGTTTCTATGTGCCAAAAGGTGAACCCTGAGTCATGCGCGGCGCGAACGCCCGCAGACGTCACTGCGCATAATGCGTTGCCATCGTAACAATGTAAACAAGGAGTGTCTGGAAATCACATACGCCGATGAATGCGACGCTAGTGATGCGTGGCAAGAGCGTCAGGGAACGGCACTTGTTGAGTTGGCCAAATGAATGTTAATGTCGAAACCAGTGGAATCACACCATCAAGCGCGCATCGTCTGGGCACAATTACTTAAGGATCGAAGTGATTCTAATCTATGAACACTTAATCAGTCAGCATGGGTTTACATGCACAGTAAAATTAAGGAAAAAGAAGGTATTTTGTGATTTGTGCTACATTGTGTGGTTCATAGCAGTCATGCACATTACATGGATAAATTCAGGGACTGGCAAACAGTACATCAGTAAGGAGGCAGACGGTTTTAAATATACAGACATTGGGGGAGGGGGGGTGGGGGGGGGGAAAGAAAATTACACAAAGTGACTTCTAAGCATCATGAAAGATTCAGGCAATAGTAATTTGGCTATCAAAGTAGGCCCATTTGTTTTGAGATCTCCTCCATCTCATTTAACCCGTTCTGGACCGAGTTAAGTAAATGGATCCATCTACACTCCTTGTAATTCAGTGACCTCGCAATTGACCCACCCCTGTTGCTAGGGATAATCTTTTCAAGTACCCACCATGTGATGTTATTGGGAGAATGATTGTGTGAGGCAAAATGTTCGACCATGGGGGCCCCATGTACCTTACATCTTAGCCTGCTCATGTGCTGCAGAATTCGTACTTTCACTTTCTGAGTCGTTTGTCCCACATATGTAAGGCCGCAAGGGCATTGAATGGCATAAATAACATTCATGCTATTACAGTTTGTAAACTGGGAAAGCTTGTACGTTCTACCAGTGTTTGTGAATGTAGATCCTTCATGGCAAACGTCACACGCCTTGCAATGCCCACACTTGTGATGTCCAGATACAGGTGCTAACCTCAAGAGGTCCCTGAGGTCAGGTTGTTTGGGTGTGTCCAAGTAGGCATTCACCACTGAGTCCTTGATGTTTTTTCCTCTCTTGAAGGCGAATGTGGGGTCTTGTGATATTTGTAGTTCACTTGCGACCAGGTTCCAATATTTCTTTACAACCTTCTTTATTTCATTGCTTTTAGAGTTAAATGTAGTCACACAGACTATTTTGTCTGCCTCTGGTTGTTTTCGGTTAGTCTCCAACAATTGTTCCCGGGGGCAGTACCATGCCCGTTTCTTTGCCCGTTTGAGAAGGCCTCTTGGATAACCTCTCTCTCTGAGTCTTGACACGAGTATTTCAGATTCCCTAAAGTAGTCTGCCCTTCTTGTGCAGTTCCTCCTCAATCTGAGGAATTGGCCATAAGGGAGGTTGTCTCGCAGGCTGCGTGGGTGATGGGACTGGTATTTGAGTAGAGAGTTTCTTTCCATCGGTTTTCGGTACAAGTCACAGTATAGCAGATTATCTTGTGAACGGAATGTTAAGTCCAGAAAATCAATTGCTTCGTTATTGCTTGCCATTGTGAACTGGATAACTGTAGATCTCATATTTAACCAGGTAAAGAAGTTATTCAGCTCGATGTTATCCCCATTCCAAATCATTATCACATCGTCTATATAGCGCTTCCATACTGCGCTGGCATTAAGGTATGGGTTGTCCAGGCTATATAAATGTTCCTCTTCGTAATGGTCCATGTATACATTCGCTAGACTTGGGGCATATGTAGCCCCCATGGCTACGCCCTTGCACTGGTAATAAAATTGTTTTTTGAAGGTAAAGTAATTTTTTCTCATGGCAATATCCAGTAAAGAGATCAAGAAATCGGTGGGGATCCAGTGTGGTCTTGATCTGGAGTCCAATGTGTTTCTGATGATTTCCAGTACGGTGTCTTGTGGAATTGAAGTATATAGGGAGGACACGTCAAGTGTGACCAAGAGCTGAGTATGGGGATCAAATGACTGTCCTTCTAGCATTTGGATGGCATGTGTCGTGTCCCTTATGAATGATTTTGTTTTTGACACGAAGGGTTGTAAAAAATAGTCTATAAATTGATTGAGTGGCTCAAGGATTGAGCCACATCCCGAGACAATGGGCCTTCCAGGTGGCTTCTCCAATCGTTTGTGTATTTTAGGTAAGGTGTATATGGTCGGTGTTCGAGGGTCTTTGTTGTTGAGAAAATCGTATTCATGCTGGCTTAGGAATCCATTTGCAAGACCTCCTTTGGTCACTTTTTCTATCATGGATTTTAGAAGAGGCATAGGGTCACGTGGGGTAGGTTGGTAACTATCCTCCATTCCTAGTTGCCGTTCAAGCTCCTCTACGTAGTCGTCTGTGTTCTGTAGTACCACTGCACCGCCCTTATCAGCCGACTTGATAACGATGTTTTTATTGTCGCTCAAGGAACGTAAGGCACTTTTTTCTTCTTTGCTGATATTATGTTTTATGTACTTCCTGGCTGCCACAATTTGCATAGTTTCTTCGAGTACAATCTTCTCATATGCAAGTATTTTATCACTCACCATATGTGCCCCTGGGGTGAAAGTTGAGATGGGTCTAAATCCTGTGGCAGTAGGTACCGGGTTGTAGGTATTTTTGCTAAAATAGTACTTCAACCTGATTTTGCGAAAGAAGCGTTGCAGCTCAATTTTGATCTGGAAAGAGTCTGGGATGGTTGTAGGGACAAAAGAAAGACCTTTGGCTAGTATATCTTTTTCAGCCTGGGACATGGTATGATTTGATAGGTTGATGATTGGATCAGATAAGTTAGTGCTATTCTGATTCCTTGGGAGCATGATGTTGGCTTCAATCAAATGGGGTGTAGGTTGTGGAATAGTCCCAGATAGATCCGGAGACTGGACAAAGGGTGTGTGAACCTCTACCATCTGTAAGTTTGCCTCCGTGTAGAAATTTCCCCGTGTGTTTCCGGTTGGTAGAACCGGACTCGTGATGTGCCTTGCTGGGTGTTCCTCCCCCTGTTCCATCCTCTCGGTCTCTCCCAGTTCTGAGCTCTCCCTCCGCCCCTGTTGTTTTGGCGGTAGCCCTCTCCTAAAAAACGTGAACCCTGGTTGGTTTGTGGGTTTGAGGAAGGTCCGTCAGATTCTGTATCGGAACCACTCCCCACAGAGGAATTTGAGAAGGTGTAAAATCTTCTGGGTCCCTGTCGACCTTTATTGCTGAAGAAACCCTGACTATCTTGCTGGTAATAGTCGTCTGATAAATATGGATAAGTGATGTTTTTATCGTAGTTCCTTATATCTTTGGATAACTTATCTAACTTCCTATTCAGAGTGATGGTATTGAATTCAGAGAGTGTTTTTTCGGCTCTTTCTAATGCTTCCTTGGCGTTGGTTAGGGAGGTATCGTCTATCAGTTCTTTTTTAAGGTTCTCTATTTCCTGTGTTAGACTTTTGACATATTCTAATGCTGTTTCCACCCCAAGGACCATCCAATGCCTGGAGCAGTTATTTGCTACGTAACTGAATCCTTCTCTGAATTTCGGGATATCTATGAATATAGCCGGCTCATTGCGTACTTGTAGGCCTTTGGGAATTATGTTAGACTGGAGATATTTTGTCAATACATGCCCGTGTAGGCGTGCTCTGATTAACTTCTTCTCTAATCTCTCAATTTTAGCCAATTTCTCATTCAGACTGGTGTCTGCTGATGCTCTATCAGAACCTAGTAGAAATCCAGAGGCTCCCTGGTCATGTATCAATTTGGCAATATAGTCTTCACTATATGACAGTGTTTCTCTTTCAGACATACTAGAACAAACCACAAAAAAATACACAGTAGAAGAAATTCACAATACAAAAAACTGAGAAAATTGAAAATCAGTCCAAAAACATTAAATGAGAGTAAAAACCCTCGCAGGTAGGAACCTGCACCATTTATCTCTAAACAAATAATGGGGTAACCCAGTATCCCTCAGAACCTGGGCAGTAAGTTTATAAGGTAACAGTGGTTCTGTCGGGTGAAAGTATTGCTTTTCGCATTAGGCTTAGTCACACGTTATTCGAACACTATACAATAATTATTATTAGACTGGAAACAACACACAGGACAGTTCAAATTCAAAGTTACTTCTTTTTTATATGAATTACGTCATTCATATATGTATACAATAATATTTCGCGAGTGGCCGTCAGGCAATAATGTGATGACACAAGTGACACAGTGAATAATAAGTGCTCGGTGACAGTGTGCGTGATATGTACAGTAGTTTAAAATCAAAATTATTCGAAAGTGGCCAGGGAAGTACAAAAGTAAAGCTGCGCAATGGAAGAGTTCTTTCTTTGGCGCAGATTCTATGCGAAGGCAACGCACTAAACGAATAGAGGAAGCCTGGCTTAAAATCTTCTCTCTTCTCAAAGAAAAAAATTCAGCCCCATTTTGGAGATATATCAACCAAGTCAGTAACAGCAGCCAGTCTAAAGAGAACGGGGTACCTGAGAATGTCTGGGTGAACCACATCAATCAGCTCTACGGCAGTGGGATAGGGGAGCCGTCAGTTCTCTCCCCGCCTCAAGCACCAGATAATGAAAACACCCAGGGCTTAAGCATCTCGGAAGCCGAAGTAATAGAGATCATTAGTCGTATGAGGAATGATGGAGCGCAAGGGCCAAATGGAATACCCGCTACAGTTTTTAAATCAAATCGTTCATTCTGGGCAGACATCCTTACACCTCTCTTTAAACAAGCTTTTCTCACAGCTACAATTCCATCCACCTGGCAGGGCTCAATATTACATCCACTTCAGAAAAAGGGTAACCGCTTAAATCCGGCAAATTATAGGCTAATAGCTTTATTGGATATCGAAGCTAAGGCCTATGCTCGGGTCCTGCTGGTAGAACTTGAGAACTGGGTCACAGAAAACAGAATTCTTCCTCATACTCTGTCCGGATTTAGATCAGGCTGCTCCATGACGGAAAATATAATAGCGCTGTCCTATCTTTCGTGGAGAGCCACTCTGGCCAGTCATCTACCATTATTTTGCTGTTTTGTGGACTTCAGTGCAGCTTTCGACAGAGTCAACCGAGGGATGCTATGGAACAAACTAAACTCCTGGGGGATACCATCTGCGCTTCTCTCTGCACTGATATCTCTGCACCAGAAAACCTGGGTGAGGATTAAAACAAGTGCCACAACAGTATCTGCAAAAATCGCAACTAAAAATGGGCTAAAGCAAGGCTGCGTATTCGCCCCATCACTATTTAATCTTTACACTGCTGATCTGCCTAAAGAACTGGCAAGCGCAACTTTGGTCGCCCCAAAATTGGGTGTCACACGACTACAGATTATGCAATACACTGACGATATTATTATCATGGACCATACAAAAATAGGTTTACAAAGAGCGTTCACTGGCCTTAACACATATAATATTAAAAAAAAACTTCTGATGAACGAATCAAAAACCAAAGTCATGATTTTTGGGAAATACAAAAAAAAGAAAAATCTGTCCTGGCGAGCAGGTGGTCTACATATAGCAACCTGTACCAGCTATAATTACTTAGGAGTCTGGTTCAACGAAAAGGCTAATCAAGTATCCCATCTTAAACATCTTCGGCCTAAGGGAGCAGGGGTTATATACAGTCTGAGGCGCTTGAACCGGCATTTGCACAGCCCCACAGCCGAGTCAATCTTAAGGGTTCTACGCGCCAAACTGCTCCCGGCAGTGTCCTATGGCCACCTGGCTTTCCCTGGCAAAATGGATACATTTTTAGCGAAATATCAAATAATGGCTTACAAGAAAATATTTTCGGCTCCCCAGCATGCAAGGAGGACGAGACTGAGACTCGAGTTGGGCCTGGAAAGCGCAGATCTTCATTGTCTGGGAGACTTAATTAAATTCTACATCTACACTCTACGTGCACCTGCTCAATCCATGAAAGAACAATTGCAATCAGTATTCACGGACAAACTCTCTCCTTGGTACAGACAGCTGCATGTGGCCATCTCCACATTAAAGATTGAAAACATAAACTTTTCTAATCCAATCATTTCCTTGTCAGTGTGGAAAAAACCGATAAAAAACCAAATCCCTTTAGTGTCATTTGAGAGAGATGTTGCTCGGCTTCCCAAAAAACCACTCCTTGCAGCTTTGAATGACTCGTATATTAAGGAGAAACCTCAACCATATTTTAACTACTCTCTTCAATCACTGACTCGCAATAAAATAATTTATATGAGGCTGTTAGCCCTTCCAATTCATGACTTCAACCCGCTGTGGGCTCGGAGGAATGGTCAGCTAACATGTAGGCTCTGCAATTATCCACATGAGTCCTGGCTACATCTGTTATGTTGTTGCCCTCACCTTGCCAATGATCGCCGACGCCTACTGGTCCCAGTTTATCGGGAAAAGTTACTGAGACATTGCAGGGAAGCATCTGATTTGTGCTTCAGTAATAATTCAGCCCAAGTTCTAGCAAGAGCTGGGAAGTTTGTTAATATTATCTTAACTGCATTGCACAATGCCCAGCATTAAGAAACTGAAAACTCTATTCTTATTTGCACATATGAATGTCGATGAAAGCTAAACCCTTTGTGATAAGCACTGTGACATTTATTTTTGCATTCACCTGATTTACAAATGTATATACAATTTTTTTTCTTTTCTTTTTTTAACTTTTATATTTTAATCCTTGAATTTTATTAATACGTTTGTATGTTACGGTTTTAATTAACTGTATAATAAAGTAAGTAAGCACCCTGTCACTTTCCAGGAAGTAGCTGTGGTGGATTACCATTTCTGGGTAAAGTTTCATGAAGATTTGTCAAACTGCCAGAGTTTATTGGCAACAACTTTTACTATGGAAGGTTTCAACTAACTATACACACACACACATGTATATATATAAAATTGCAACCATGATGCACTACTTAGCGTATTACGCAACTTTCATGTATATAATGCCTTAAATTGAACTACACTCATTAATACCATTAACATATGGCACCAATGTGTGTGTGAATTGCTGTCAATAGTCTGATCATCTGAGATCCCAAACTTGGATTGAGGGAAGCTTGGTTTTAGCAATTTTAGGAGGAACGGCTGTTATGAAGCCACATTTCAGATTTTATTGAATTGAGTTGACATCAAGAGCTTCTGGCCAATAGTGTGCCCCAGAAATCTTTCTGGAAGACGGATTTGGGTGTGATACCAAGATGAGAGAGTTGCATGAGCCCTTACACTGAAGAAGGTGCTTCCTTGGTGTAAATGAGGAGGAATTTGGTTTAACCTAGATTATCTTTCAGAGAACGCATCCTGAAATATTTATCCCTTGTGAGGGACAGTACCATCGATGTTATGTTATGTTATGTTATGTTATGTTAATTGGGTTTTGATATAGCAAGTGAGTCGTGCCCTAAGGAACATCTCGGCGCTTTAGCAGGCAGGAAATGAGAGGGCGTCGTTTGATCAGCTTGTTTGAACAGCTATGATTTAAGATGTTTTTTAAAACTGGAAAAGCTAGAACATGCAGAAATAAACAGCGGAAGTCTATTCCAGGGAAGCGGGGCAAGATAAGATAATGCACAGCCTACATATTTTGACGGTGAATGCTTCAAGGGTGTAGAAGAAGTTGAATTTTTTATCTTAGATTCCTGTTAGGGAGGTGTGGGATAAGTCTGTAATCGAGATATTTTGCGCCTAATACTGACCTAGATTTGTAGGTGAGGCAAAGGATTCTGAACAGTGCTCTTTTTTATGGGGGAGCTAACACATCTACAGTATAGTGTATGGTCAAATTGCTTCACTTCAGGTCTGCAGTCCAAGCTTTAAGTCTTTCACATGTTGGGCCCTAATATGTAAAAGGAGGACTTTTCCTGTTTGTGCCCGATGCACCTTAAAACAGGTGCGCCAGATGCAAACAGGGAAAGTGTGCCCTATTACACGGAATGCGCTGCCCCCAGGGCAGCTGTAAACTCGAGCTGCTCTGGGGCAGCGCATTCATGTGAAAAAACAGAGCTCCGTGTTTTCACTGTGCAGGCGGCAATCCGCCAGGACTTTTAAAGAGGCTTAAAGATCCTCTTGCAGACGGGGGCAGTCAGCGACTGCACCCACCTGCAAGGGGATGTCTGGGGGGTCCATGGGACCCCATTTCCCTCCTCGAGAGAGCTGCTCTCAGGTGGGACACTGATTGTGCGCCACCTTTTAGGTCTATCAGTGTGCCTCCTAACAGTTTCTTTGCCTCTGCACCCGCATCTGTAATACGCGTCGGTTCAGAGACAAAGGGATTCCTTCATTTGCATGGGGCAGACCCCCATGCAAATGAGGGAACGCCCCCTGAAGATAGCGCTGCCGATTTATATGCAACAGTGTTATTGGCATTACAGAAGGGGCTGTATTACAGAAGGAGCTGCACAAGTGTCTGTGCCCCCTTATGAAATACCAAAGTGCCCTGGGGGCCCAAAGAGAGCGCAAACATCTGTTGTACCCCAGGGGCACTTTCATAATCCGGCCCCTGGAAGTTGACAGCAATCTACTTTAGGTCTCTACTATAATCTATCCTACTTTTCCCTTAAATACATTTCCCACTCTGATCAGGTGAACCACATAATAGCTCCAATTCTGAAGGACCTTTGTTTGTGCCTACTTGAGCAAGGGGTGACTTTAAAATGGCCTGCATTAGCCAGAGAGCACTTCACTTCACCTGACCAGGTAATTAAATAACAAACTGAAAACGTATGAAATAATGAAAAGCCCCAGAGGTAAATCCACCTACTTAGGATTACAAAAACAAGAAAGACAAAGAAAGACAAAGACACTGAAGCAGAGATTCTCCTGGCAACTTCGATGAACAGAGAACCTACTGCTCTGAAACTTAAGGCTCAACTGAGATGTAAATAAGATACGTCTACAGCCTGTAAGAGACATAACTTCAACTTCTTAAAACATGAATGATGGAGTGTGCTTCAAAAAGCAATGTAAATTAATACTTGAGCATTTGTGCAGGGAAATCTTATCTTTGACTTTCCTTCCTTTGGGAATCACTGCATTGCCTAGGTTGCATTTTTAATAAAGAGCAAAGGCTTCTTTTTCATTAGAGCAGCTGGCCACCAGCTATTAGATGCAGTTAAACAGGAGCAGGAAGGAAGGAGTCTTTGCCCTTACCTTTCTCAACAGAACGTCAGGAGATGTACTTGCCAAAATAGAAGATATTTCACCATGTGAGGAGGGAATGCAGCCTGAGAGGGTGGGGCCTCTTGTCAAGAACCACTTAAAAGCTACTCTGCTCCCTCCCTCCCCAAAATACAACAAACCCTTGTTCAGGCTGCCGCCGGTGGCCTGGAGCGTTTTTAACTATTTTGTGTCGTTTTTTTCAACTCATCATCCCTGTCAACATGTGGTATCGGCTCCTCGCCAGGTGACTGTGTGAATGGAGCCAGCATAGTGTGACACACGGTGGCAATGTGTGAGCTGGAAGGTCCAGGCATACATGTTTGGATCACACCAACAACGGCACTTGAAATGAAAGCAGAGCTAAATAGAGTCCAAAGGAAAACAAACACTTAAAAGTGGGGACGTACAGTCACCCGTGTGATACTGCATAATCTGATGTCGTCAAACATAGTACATGTCTATGGTGGCAGATAGAGTGGACTCTATTGTAAGCACTGCATACTGCCATATTCTAAACACTGCATGCTGCCATACTCTAAACACTGCATACTGCCATAGTCTGAACATTGCATGCTGCCATACTCTAAACACTGCATACTGCCATGCGCTAAACACTGCATGCTGCCATTCTCTAAACACTGCATGCTGCCATTCTCTAAACACTGCATGCTGCCATAGTCTGAACATTGCATGCTGCCATACTTTGAACACAGCATACTGCCATGCGCTAAACACTGCATGCTGCCATACTCTAAACACTGCATGCTGCCATTCTCTAAACACTGCATGCTGCCATAGTCTGAACATTGCATACTGCCATACTTTGAACACAGCATACTGCCATGTGCTAAACACTGCATACTGCCATGCGCTAAACACTACATGCTGCCATACTCTAAACACTGCATACTGCCATTCTCTAAACACTGCATGCTGCCATACTCTAAACAATGCATGCTGCCATACTCTAAACACTGCATACTGCCATGCGCTAAACACTGCATGCTGCCATTCTCTAAACACTGCATGCTGCCATTCTCTAAACAATGCATGCTGCCATTCTCTAAACACTGCATGCTGCCATAGTCTGAACATTGCATGCTGCCATACTTTGAACACAGCATACTGCCATGCGCTAAACACTGCATGCTGCCATACTCTAAACACTGCATGCTGCCATTCTCTAAACACTGCATGCTGCCATAGTCTGAACATTGCATACTGCCATACTTTGAACACAGCATACTGCCATGTGCTAAACACTGCATACTGCCATGCGCTAAACACTGCATGCTGCCATACTCTAAACACTGCATACTGCCATTCTCTAAACACTGCATGCTGCCATACTCTAAACACTGCATGCTGCCATAGTCTGAACACAGTATACTGCCATAATCTAAACACTGCATACTGCCATACCCCAAATACTACATACTGCCATATTCTGAACACTGCCTACTGCCATACTCTGAACACAGCATACTGCCTTACTCTAAACGCTGCATGCTGTCATGCGCTAAACACTGCATACTGCCATAGTATAAACACTGCATACTGCCAAACTCCGAACAGTGCATTCTGCCATAATCTAAACACTGCATACTACCATACTCTAAACACTGCATAATGCCATACTCTGAACACAGCATACTACCATAGTCTAAACACTGCATACTGCCAAACTCCGAACACTGCATACTGCCATAGTATAAACACTGCATACTACCATACTCTAAACACTGCCTACTGCCATACTCTGAACACAGCATACTGCCATACTCTAAATGCTGCATTCTGCCAAACTCTAAACACTGCATACTGCCAAAGTCTAAAAAATGCATACTGCTGATGTAGTGGAAATCGCATTTCTGTTTGTAGGTGTGCATTATAATCACATGTATAGGTCACCCGCATATATTTCTATAAGAGAGAACCCAACAGCGGACTTATAGCTATGCACCTCAGGCTACTTTTGTTAGTATCAAAGTCCTGCGCACTAACTCTCCAGCGCCCGCCGTTGTGTGGTGCCTCTGGGTTTCAGATCCTTAACTGGTGAAGCGAATGGGGGTGCGCCGGATAATGAAGTCCAGTCACTCTTGTACTTTCAAAACCTTTATTTGCACTTATTTGTTTATTTCTTTTCAATAGCACATACAGCTCAGCCAACGTGTTTCATTCCAAAACAGTAGGAACTTCATCAGGGCTGCAAATTAACACATAAAAGACCAAAATCAAAAAATAGACAATCAACTCCAATTATGACGAAAATGGCACAGGACTTAAAAAGCACAATACTCAATCCTAAACACAACATAAAAGTAAGGGCTTGGCCGTGCCCCAAATAGGAATCATTAGCGTCCCCCAGTTGCACTCGGTCTGACATAGGCTTTAATTGCTGGCCTAGGCCCATCATCCCTTACATTAAACGACACGTGTAAAACAGTAATCTGACAAGAAACATTATTGAAGCAAAAAGGATAATAGTATCTTGACATAGCATGACAGGACCAAAAGGAAACAAAAGAGAGACATCACATATTAGACAAAACATAACTATCATAAAACAAATCACAAAGAAAACGCCAATTGGGCTCATAGATGTCTCCCTGTTTAGATGTGCCCATAACAGTTATCAGAAACAATCAAAAATAATTTATGTTTCCAAATGTAGGGTTTTTTTCAAAGCTTTTTTATACAAAAATGTTAGACCTGTTGAAAAAAGGTGATATAACGCAGACATAATAGTCAGAAAAATTGTTGTAAAAAAGGTGACAAAAACTCATGAATGGGTAGGTAAAAAGTTAAAAAAGCAGCGAATAAGTAAAAACATCACCCTCAAAAAGATCACATCACTATAACGTCACCCGAGGGGTTTGTATGTAGAGAAGGGGTGAAAAGGAAAAGAGAACACACGATAACCCAGACAGCATGTATTGTACCGGGGTCTCACCTCAAGAAACAGTATCACCTAAATCCTTTCCCGCGACAGACAGTGTTGTCAATCCAGCTTATTTGGGAATTCACAGGGTGATGCCCGTAATCGATAAACCTGATGTGGATAACACCATGTTATTACTAAACATATAACATGTCCACAGAGCGGCCTGAAACACATTTGAAGGTGTTCTGTCGGATCCCCTTGATGAAACAGAATTTATAATGTAAATGAAATGTGTTTACGGCACGTGGGATGACTTTTTACATGTATGTGTTTGAGGGTAGATTAAAAAGCACAATGTCTATGTACGCCCATGACATTTCCTTTGCACATCTGTTCACAGGGATGCATCTTCAATTCCAGAATTTCTAATCACTTTGCGTTCTATGGTGCCCAGGACTGTGTAGGGCGTTTATAGTTCCAAGAGTAAGGCAATCTCAACGTCTGCTGCACATAAACTAATGGTCACCTCTGTGCCGGAGCACCTGTTACCTGAAACTCTTTGCTGAGGTTAGAAAGGAGCCAGTGGCGAGGTGGGAGACCCTGCCTTGAGGATCACATGTGGAAATGAAGCCAGAACATATTTTTGGACGAGAGAAAGATTAGAAGAAAAAATTATTAGAGTTCCTTTGAACACATATATTTACCACTCCCAGGGGTAGTAAAACACTTTTACTAGTTATGTGATGCAGGCCAAACTATTCTAAAAGCATTGCTCAGATCATGGGCCGTATCATGAAGAGCTGTCCTGGCAGAGCACAGACCATGGGCCGTATCATCAAGAGCTGTCCTGGCAGAGCACAGACCATGGGCCGTATCATCAAGAGCTGTCTTGGCAGAGCACAGACCATGGGCCGTATCATGAAGATATGTCCTGGCAGAGCACAGACCATGGGCCGTATCATGAAGAGCTGTCCTGGCAGAGCACAGACCATGGGCCGTATCATGAAGAGCTGTCCTGGCAGAGCACAGACCATGGGCCGTATCATCAAGAGCTGTCTTGGCAGAGCACAGACCATGGGCCGTATCATGAAGATATGTCCTGGCAGAGCACAGACCATGGGCCGTATCATGAAGAGCTGTCCAGGCAGAACACAGACCATGGGCCGTATCATGAAGAGCTGTCCTGGCAGAGCACAGACCATGGGCCGTATCATGAAGAGCTGTCCTGGCAGAGCACAGACCATGGGCCGTATCATCAAGAGCTGTCCTGGCAGAGCACAGACCATTGGCCGTATCATGAAGATATGTCCTGGCAGAGCACAGACCATGAGCCGTATCATGAAGAGCTGTGCGGGCAGAGCACAGACCATGGGCCGTATCATCAAGAGCTGTCCTGGCAGAGCACAGACCATGGGCCGTATCATGAAGATATGTCCTGGCAGAGCACAGACCATGAGCCGTATCATGAAGAGCTGTGCGGGCAGAACACAGACCATGGGCCGTAAGGAACTGAGGCAGCTCCTCCGCTAAGGTGGAGGAACATTGCCCCACTGCACAAAAAGGAAAAATCAAATTACAATATCGCATTGTTATTATAATTTTATTTTTCCAGTTGCATGCAGTCAGTGGCCTGTTTGCAGTGGGTGGGGGGCCTAGCCAGAGCAGGGGAGGAGTGGTTTGCACTCCCAAAGTGCACACAAATTCTTTGGCCGGCACTCTTGTGTTTACCAAACAGTTCATGCGCACTTTGAATGTTTCTACCAGGCTGCATTACACAGCATTGTGAGGAACATGCATGGGCTCCCTGTTCCAGTCTGAGCGCCAATTAAAATGCTGCATTGCAGCATTGTGATTGGCTCAGGAGAGCCTGTTTGCTGGGTGCTTCCTGCTGCCGGCCACTGGGACTGCAGAAAGAAAGAAGGAAGTGAACGCAGGGGAGGTGGCGGCCGGCTGGCCATTCAATGGTGATTGGTTTTTTTTGTTAATTAACCCCCATCCGTACCCCCACCCCACCCCCATCTGGTAGCCACCGCTACTGTTCAGGCAGACCTGCGCTGGCAGAGCAGAGAGCTGAGCGCCTGGTTTTTTACATTTGAAGGGGCTGATTTATAGGAGTTTAGCATAGGGTTGTGCAGAAAGGCACTTTTCTGCGCTCCCCTACGCCAAAGTGAAAGGGAAGGAATGCACCGTATTTAGGCAATACAGTGCATTCCTGTCCATTCTCTCTGTGTTGGCGCAGTGTTGGCAGCCTAGCACCAATGTAGGCACCTTGCACAGTGGTGTAAGGGTGCCTTTGGACAAAGTACTCTAAGTTGGCAGGACGCATATTTCCATTTTTTGTACACATGTATTAAAATCTAATTGGTTCAGCAACACAAAGAAAGACTACAGTTTCCAGATGCACTCATTTGTCAACTGAAAGCTGGTTATGCACAAAACATGGTGTTCTCTTAACATGACGCAATGTCAACCCAGTCACAAACACTGAGAAACATGGGCAAAGTCATGCCCAGGGGGAGAGCCCTCACAGAATGGAACACAGACTGCGTCTATTGCCAGTGTGAGTACTCACAGCTGTCAGCGGCAATGAATACGATGGTTCAGAAACCTGCAGGGAAAAATGGGCAGCAACCAACCTGCCAAGTACCAAACCCACTGAGCTTTCCCATCTCGCAATTGTTGAGCTAATTGTGTATTAATTAAAATAACTTTGTAAAGGGTATTTTCTATACTTGAGGTTGTACAATAATACAAGTTTTACTCCTTCAAGTGATTGAATAAAACAGATATGTTCATTTGATTTTCCTAATGAAATATCAGAAATTGAGCAACACATTTTTTTGTAATATCTACAAGCTGGGCAGTGATTGCTGAGCACTCTACTTATAACATCTACTAACACACATCTCGGGCATCTAAACTACAGCAGTCAAAAAGCTAAAGTAAAAGTACATTGGGTCAGTGGAATATTCTGAAAAAAGAATTTCTATGGACCGATATCAAATGCTGTCTAAATGAAAAGAAGATCAAAGCCTCTTGCTTACTCATTTCCTATTTCTGCATTTGCATGTTTATCTGGGGATTACTACGCCTCGTGCACCTCTAGTTCCAGCGATTAGGAGAGAGGTCAGTAGTTAAGTGGACTGAAGCCACCCTAACATGGTCTTAGGTCTGCAGGTCATTAGAAGCAGGATTGCGCCATGTTGTGCAGAAGCTTTTTAGCATCTTATCAATTGGAATGAAACACGTCAGCACGATGCCGGTATAATTAGCAGCGTTTGTGTCGACATGAAAAAGAATGTTATACCACTCCCTGCTGTGCCTTGCCCAAGGCCGGACTGGCCGTACCGAGCATCGGGCATTTCCCTGGAAGGCTGGAAGGGTAGGGGCCCGTTACTGGGGACCTGTTTTGTTACTGGGGTGTCAGTTTTGCAGCAGCGATGAAATGGTGGACCAAAGTAACAAAAGCAGCAAGCAAGGGTTTCCAGCCTCCCGGGCCAGGCAGTGCTACACCAGGCGCTCGTCCAGCAAATATTCACAGGGCTGCTTTGGGTGCCCAGTCCGGCCCTGGCCTTGCCATCACCGTATTTTATGGCAACGAAGCGTACAACGGCACTTAAATGTGTGTTGCTCTGTTTATAGATTCATGGTATACACCGCCTGCAAGCTTTTTGCCTGGAATCAATGGTCTGGGAGATAAATGATTGGGTTAAAAGTCAACAAATATTTATGAGCGGCGAGTGAGCTCTTCGCAGGACACTGAGAGACTTGGTATGCACGCATGCTGCATCTGTGGACAGGCACAGGATAGAGCCCAGTTCCTCTGTTTTAGAGGATCGCGTTAGCTACATCACTTGTACTAACTAAGAGGGAGGGGCAGATTTACAAGCCCCTTCCATCACTTTTGAGCCGCTGTTGTGTGACTTTTTGTGACGCAGCGGCACCGTAAACAATGCAGCATCATTGCGGCCCATTTACAACACGACGCATCTAGGGGGATGTGTCACGCTGTAAAGCCCTGCGCCACATTCTACCTGCATCAGATATAATGTATGGAGGGTGGGCGTTGCCACACAGGCAAGCTTCGTAGAAGTGACGCAATGAAATCTACAAGATTTCACTTCACCACTTCTAGTACGCCACTGCGTCGAAACCTTACGCCTGCTCACTCCTAGTTTGGAAGTGAATCCATCCATCCTTATCGAAGGCGTTGGGTGTGGGTGGTTGAAATGCATTAAAACAAGCATTTGCAATGCAATAGGTCTCGCATTACTAAAAGTTTAAGCTATTGGCGGTGCAAATAATAATGCATTGTCAATAGCAATAATGCGAGACCTATTGCATTGCAAATGCTTGTTACATTCTGCGGCACACATAGAAAGAGGTAAACACAACTAGTGATTGTTTTTGTGCAGGAAGGTGACCCCTACAACGCAGACACCCTTGCACCATGGCACGAGGGTACCTGCGTTGGCACATAGCATCCAATTGTGCACCAGCGCAGGGGAAAAGGACTAGAATGCGCCATATCTCATAGATACCATCAATTCCTGCCCTTTTCTTTTGATGCAGGGCAGTGCAGCAAGATTCCTGCTGCGCTGCCCTGCACCAAACCCTCCTAACTGAGGCCCAGAAACTGTAAAATGGCCACCCAAAGGTCATAGATGACAGACACTCAAAGCAAGCAGGCCGAACAGAAGGTGACGATTATTAGTAACAACAAAACGAAAGTTGCATCTTCTTATTTTATAAAAAATGAGTAAATGTAATAACCACCCACGAGATCGCCACCAGAACTGTTTGCTCGAATACATCTGTGGACAATCCTCTCTGCTGCTGACAAGAGAGAGCTGTGTGGCTGAGAGTGGGCAGTGCTCAGGTTAATGTACAACAGAGGAAAAAACAAATAATGCCACCAGCAGCGCCCCTCCTTTCTTGCCTCTTTTAACACCAGAATATCTGTCTCCTCAGCTTCTCCTTCCCAGCTAAATCAGATCAAAACGTAAGCAACGTGGACACGGTATTAATTAGCAAAACTGACTTTTTAAGCTTCTGAATGTTCTTAAACTTAAGATATCTTAATATTGATGTGTGATGTGCCTGGTAAACTTGTAAACGAAAACATTTGTGGATAAATGAGCCTTGCTCTTGCAGATTCCCCTCTCGCTACAGTGGTGGGGGTGGGATGTGTTGCGCTAAGTTCACCCTTTGCACAGTCCACAGTGACATATTTACGCATCATCGTGTTATGTTCTGGGCCCTAGGCCCACATGTCGGACGAAAGGACGACACAGACACAGCGTTTACGGTACTGTGAACTAGCCACGAGCACGTGCACTCGGGCCCTTTTATTAGCGGGGTCACCTGACTGGTGACACCCGTGTTGGATGAGTGAGGGGGTGTGTGTGGGCCAGCCCTCGGGGGAGTGGCTGGCAGAAACACTAGACTGTGTCCAGCAGGACACAACATTCCTCCCAAATTTTAATAAAACGAAAAGACAACAAACAAAAGCGTCCAACCTATGGAAAGAAAATGAGAAAAACAAACTAAAAGAAATGGAAGCCTCACAGTTCAGAGATGTAGTTCGCAGGACAGCGGTGGACAGGTGCAGCTGTGAGCATCAAGACATCTTGGCGCATGTCCATACTTTAACCAGGTATATCTGGGGACGAACACAGTGCTGATGATATCCGGACCTTTCAGCTTCGCTTCAGTTGAGGAATGGTCCACCTACGAGATGTTCATCAGTCCAGCAGACTCTCGCTGTGAGGCGATTAGTGTTTATTGTTCAGCATGGGTGCATCAGGAGCGTATGGATGAGTCCACTGCCACACCGGACGATTGCGTCGCTTGACCCTTTGACGACAGACTTGGCATTCTGTGACCTGTTGAAATTCTCGGTTAGATGGCCTGGCTACTTCCTGGAATCCATTGGTGGGGCACAGTAAAGTCCATCTCTCACGCTCTGGGAGGCCCCTTGGATGAGTTGCCCTGGGACTGCATATGGGCTCTGACTCTGGAGCCACTGCCTCGTCACTCGTGCAAACTTCAGGGGTGGATGTGTCTTGGTCAGAAACATGCCCTCGCTACCAGGATCAGACCATGCGCCGGTTAAACAGATGGTCACTGCATTTTCGGATCGTCGATTGTTCTGGCAAGTGGTGTGGGACTCCAGTTGTTGTACTTGAAACTCCAAGGATGGTAGTGATGCACATGACAGATGATGGAGTGGATGTCATGAGACGACTGTACAACAGGTAGTGATGACTGGCATTGATTTGGGGTGACTGGCGGACCTTTGCCGTCATGATACTCGTACGCTGGGTGCAGCTCTTCTTGTTTTTCATATGTGTTTGCAAACAGGGATGCCCTTTCCTTTAAGCAGCCGGCGACAGGTGGATGACGGTCACTCTGAAGAATGATGTCACCGCACCCCAGTGGCTGTCGTATCTTGTTCTAGTCCCCTTTTGTTGATTTCCACTGCTCACTTGTTGTCGTCCGTTTTCCTGGAATAGGACTTTCACTGTCCTATATCTCGCCACTCCTTATCTTCTCTAAAATGCAGGTCGCTTCGTGCTGCAATGGCATCGTGTTGCAGTAGCGTCATGCTGCAATGGCATCGTGTTGCAGTAGCATCATGCTGCAAAGGCATCGTGTTGCAGTAGCATCATGCTGCAAAGGCATCGTGTTGCAGTAGCATCGTGCTGCAATGGCATAGTGTTGCAGTGGCATCGTGCTGCAATGGCATCGTGTTGCAGTGGCATCTTGCTGCAATGGCATCGTGTTGCAGTAGCAAAAATGTAGTAACCACAGGGACAGTGGTTGTAGTTTAAGTCCTTTATTTCTCAAGATGATCAGTACACATCCATAGAGTAACCTCCAGCTTCATCAACTGGCAGCATTCACAGAGTCTCTCAGTGATGTCACTCTAATGACATCACTGAGTTCTACAGCATTGAATAGAAACTCCACACATCTCCCCCCTTACAAAGCGTTTACAATAAAAACAATCCAAAAACAACAAGAACTGTACAGGTTAGCATTCATAGGAATAACAAAACACTCATTAATCCTAAGAGATACAGAAATATAATCATTCAAAAGAATTTGGGACATCAATCTTGCACAAGTTCCCCATGCTCCATATTTTCCCATCAGCAAGAGTTACCACATAATTCATTACCTTTACCACTTTTTGAGGTTTGGAAAACTTACTTTCCCCTTTTTTAACCAAGCCCATTCTTTTAGTGATCACCCAGTCACCAACTGCAATTTTTATATCCTTCACTCCTTTTCTCTTATTATAATCATCTTTATTTCTTTCTTGAGACTCTCTAACTCTTTCTGCAATTCTTTCTCGATCTACCCACACCTGATTTTTCTTTTGTAACCATACAGGTGACTCTTTTGTTGCTGGTTCTCTCCCTTTTAAAGCCACAAAAGGGGATACACCTGTGACAGAATGTGGAGTTACTCTGTGTGCCCACACCATTTTATTTAACTCTTCTCTCCATCTCAATCCATTACTTAATGACAATTGGATATTGTCCATTATAATACGATTCACTCGCTCAACCAACCCGTTAGCTTGAGGCCTGAATACTGCCACCCTTTCATGTTTGATACCAAGATTAGAAAGAAACCTTGCCATTATCGTGGAAACAAGTTGCACTCCATTGTCTGTAACTAAGCATTTAGGTATTCCCTCTTCCAAAAATGCACTCTTTAAAAAATCAATGACCACCTCAGATGTAATATGTTCTACAGGCTTTATCATAAACCACTTGCTATGGTAATCAACTAGAACTATTAAGAATCTACTTCTCATACCCAGCCTGTTAATAGGACCCAAAAAATCCATTGCCACTTTCTCCCATGGCCGATCCGGAACGTCAAGGGAGCCCAGAGGAGGCTGACGAATTACTCTGCATTTATCACTATTGCAACATGGCTGACATTCTTTTACAATTGCTTCCACATCTCTGTCCATTTCAGGCCACCAAAAACTCTGCCTCAACCTTCTTTTACACATGCTTCTACCCAGGTGACCTTCGTGTACCAATTTAAGTAACTTTCCTCTCAACATCTTAGGAGGAACCACCCGGTTGCATCTCAAAACTCTGTTCTTTTGAATGCTTAACTGGTCCTTAACTTTTAAATACTTTTTCAACTCTTCATTTATATCAACTTCACTGTTCCAACCATCACGTATGACTTTTTTAAGCACCATGTACTCTTCATCCTTGTCTAAAGCTTCATTCCATTCTTCCTGTTTTAATGCTAAACTCAAATCATTAATGTCGCACATAGATTCTACTTCATATACCAAGAATGAATCTTCCTCCTGTCCCTCAACTGGCATACGCGACAAACAATCAGCAATGATATTTTTTTTACCTCTTACAAACTCAATCGAGAAATTATAATCTAATATTGATAAAAGCCACCGGGATATCCTTGGAGTCACACCACCTTCAAGCCCCTTTCCACCTTTAAAAATGTGTACCAATGGTTTGTGATCTGTTTTTAGAACAAATGGTAAACCCCACAAATAAAATTTAAAATGGTTTATTGCCCAACAACAACCCAACGCTTCCTTCTCAATGGCGGAGTAGGATTTCTCTGCTCCCTGCAAACGTCTCGATGCAAACCCAATCACACTTTCACCCTCCATTGATTTTTGAGTTAATACAGCACCCAATCCTATATTACTTGCATCAGTTGTCAGAATTGTTTTCTTAGTCACATCAAAATGGGCTAGAGTAGGAGCACTAACCAATGACGATTTAATCTTTTCAAACGCCTCTTCGCATGAAACATTCCAATTAAATAATACTCCTTTTTTTAACAACATCCTCATAGGTTCCACAATCTCTGAAAACCCTGATATAAATTTTGAGCAATACTCCGCTAACCCAAGGAATGATTTCAATAAATCTTTATCAGTTGGTTGTGGAGCATCTACAATTGCCTTTATTATGCTTCTCTTAGGTTTAATCCCCTCAGCAGATATCTCATGCCCTAAATAATCCACTTTTTCCTTTCTTATCTGACACTTTTCTTTCTTGATGGTCAACCCATGACTAGCAATCTTTTTCAAAACATTATTTAACAATTCATCATGGTCCATAAAAGATCTTCCCACCACCATGATGTCATCCTGAAAGCACAACACACCATCCATCCCCTTAAAAATATCTTGCATGATCCTTTGGAACACGGCAGATGCCGAAGCTAGACCGAAAGGCATGCGTCGATAGCGGAAAGCCCCCAGCGGTGTAACAAAAGAGGTTAGGGCTCGTGACTCAGGATGCAGATTTATCTGGTGGTAAGCAGCTGACATGTCTAAGACACTAAATACTTTTCCACCACCCATAACACTTAGCATTTCTGTTATATTTGGCAATGGTTGTCGATCCACCCATATATTTTGATTTAAATCTCTTAAATCAATACAGAGACGAATTTTGTTTCCATCCTTCGGTGCGACAACGATCGGAGAAAGCCACTCCGATGACTCAATGGGTTCAATAATTTTACATTCCAAAAGTTTGTCAAGTTCCTTCTGTAAAGGTTCCCTCATTAGTAAAGGTATGGATCTGACCTTATGTACCACTGGGCGAGCATTCTTCTTTAAAATAATCCGGTGACTAAAATTCTTGAGCATGCCCAAATCATCAGAAAAAACCTGCGGAAATGACAACATTAATTTTCTTCCCCACTCAGAATTGCCATCAGAAACAGGCAAACTACATTCATGAGCAGGTTCAACTATCATGACTGGTTCCTTGGCATTGGGATCCAGAATTATATTGAGATCTTTTTGGTGTCGCCACCCTAAAAGATTCGATCCATCTTCAGTTATGTATATTCTACCATGAACGCTGTTACCTTTAAAAAAGATATCCATCCACAACATCCCTATGATGTTTATTCTCTTTCCACCATACCCCACAGCACTTATATCCGAATTTTGTAATTCAGCCAAATTTTTCTTTAACTCATTTAAGTAAACTTCCCTTGAAATTAGTGTAAACAAACTACCTGAGTCTGCTAACACTTTGACTTCCGTCTTTTCTAAAATAATGTCACAATGGGGTTTTTCTAATTTCTCAGTACTTTCCATTTTTATATTATTGTTACTAACCACACTAATACTTTCTTTACGTTCTGATAGATCACATTCATCAATGGAAAGCATTAATTCCTCTCTTACTTCCCCCAAATTTTCCACCATTTTTACACTGGAAGTTTGACCTCTAGTTCTACACATTTTCGCTAAATGACCTTTTCTTCCACACAACCTACATGTTACGCTCCTAGCACCACATGCTAGGCTAGATGCAATGTGTCCAGGACACCCACACCTGTAACATGTAATTCTTTTTCTAACAGTTCCACTCGATGCATTAAAGGTATTGAGCATATTAGTACTTTTTTCATTTTTAAAATTAGATGAATGAGAATGTGAAACTTCTGGTTTAGTTACTTTTTTCAGACCTACTTCTTCCACATCAAGATTAACTACTTCCTTTTCTGAAGATTTCATATTTAATTTCCCAATGTCAATTTCTTTCATCCACACATCAGTGTGTTCTAAGCTTCTAGCAATCTGTACTGCTTCATCTAAGGTAGGATCTAGAGATAGAAGTCTTTCTTTTATTTTTCTATTGTTGGTGCACCTCACAATCTGGTCGCGAATCAAAGATTCCGTCAGCATTTGAAATTCGCATGTTACAGCTAGTCCGCGTAATGATGCCACATAAGTCATTATATCCTCATCATGTGCTTGCACACGACAAAAGAATTTATGTCTTTCAAACACCACACTGAGTTTTGGGGTAAAATGTTTCTCCAGCATCTGTATTGACATCTCATAAACATTTATAGGTTGGCCATTACCTACACCTAAAGAAATTCCGGGAAGATCGTCATATATTCTCCTTCCCTCTGTCCCTAGATGATGTAATAAAATAGCTTGTCTTCTTAATGGTCCATATTTATCACCACCAATGGCTAAAATATAAGTTAAAAAAATGTTTTTCCACCGTTTCCATGGAATTGTAGGTTCACCAGGTATCGGTAAGAACGAAGGTGGAGCAGACATACCTTGATCAGACATTCCTGCAATTCAAAAGACAAATAACAAGCTAACAAAATTAATTAACAAAATAAACTATAAAAATAGACTAAAATAATTATCTAAAATAATTATCTAAAATAACAATCTAAAATAACAATCTAAAATAATTACATTCCTGCATATATTTCTCTATATAAGTTGTAGATATAAGTCTTTCTTTTCTTTCCACAACTAAAAGTACTTTAGAATAAGTCCTTCTTTCCTTTCACCTATTTCAGGGAGTCACATCAGACGACATGGATTACTTTGCAGAGCTCCAAAAATAATTAATTTGGGTAAGAGTCAGTGTTGTGAATAATTTGTTGAAGAAGGATCAGTTATTATGATAACCAGCAGTATACATTTCACTTTGACAATATTTGCTTCGTAACGCGATGTTTTTTCACACGCGACTTCACTTAGGCTTCATTTCCCATTAAATAGCTATTAAGCTTGCTTCCCTCTGTTCTGTTTCACACTGTCAATTGAAATCCTTTTAAACTTGTTCCTTAAGCTCGTGCGCTGGATGCGATGTTTACTTTCAATTAGCCTAAGTGCTTGGCTTTGTTCTTGGATGCCTCGTGTCCTTTCAAGCTCGCGCGCTAGACGCGATGTTTACTTTTAATTTGCCTGAGTGCTTAGCTCCATTAGCAGTCCCGCGCTAGATGCAATGTTGATTTTTAGTATTTTGAGTGCTTATTTGTTTACTTTCCATTAGCCTCCTTGCTAATGGCTTTCTACACGCTTGCTTGCACACGCTTTGTATTTTGAAAGGTTAAGTGCTTCAGAATTGTTTAAATCTTCACAGTTTTCAGACAAAACGTTTGATTTGAAGCTTAATAAATTAAATCTTCACCAGCTTTGTGTCACTTAACTCTTTTTTTACGTTTGGCCACAATTTAACAGCAAGTTTAATTAAATTATCTTCACCATTGGCTGTAAATATGAATATTGAAACTCCACAATTATTCACTTCTATTCCATATGTTGAAGTTTCCCATTATGTATAAATTTGGTAAAATCCATTAAATATACAGCTTCTTTTGCTTGTTGCTTCACGTATAAACAAGCATTGACAAACTCAATGTGAAGATGAAATATTTCTTTTACTCACAGTTCATCAGCAGTACTTCCAATGTCAACCTGCTTTTCCAGGGGTGGAGGTTACTCAATTATCTGCCCCCTGCGCAGTTTTCTCCTCGTCGCCATAAAAATGTAGTAACCACAGGGACAGTGGTTGTAGTTTAAGTCCTTTATTTCTCAAGATGATCAGTACACATCCATAGAGTAACCTCCAGCTTCATCAACTGGCAGCATTCACAGAGTCTCTCAGTGATGTCACTCTAATGACATCACTGAGTTCTACAGCATTGAATAGAAACTCCACAATCATGCTGCAATGGCATCGTGTTGCAGTGGCATCTTGCTGCAATGGCATCGTGTTGCAGTAGCATCATGCTGCAATGGCATCGTGTTGCAGTGCAAGTCGCTTCTACACCTGCTCTGAAATGTGGCGATAGGGCCACGAAAACTCACAGGGACCTCCTGCTCACTCCGTTGTGTTCTCTGGGCTTCGCATTTTCTCCTGTCACGGACCACTCGCTAGTCCGGTCCTGTCAAAAAAAAGACTGTGCTTCTTCTCAGGTGCGTCAGCCATTTCAGGGACGGCAGTGGAGGTAGGTGTGTTTTGATGGATCCGTTGCGTAATACCTTCCATACCCTTCCTCTGCTTGACAGAGTATTCCAGCTGTAATTTCGGATCGCTTGGGAGGTATGTATCTCCCTTCTCTTGCGTCAGTAGTGGTGACGCGCCACTCGGAGTGCTGGATTCTCCTCCTGCCTACAAATGGACCGTTGCACACCACAGTCTTTAAGGCAATAGCGGGGGCACTCCCTGAATAATCACTAGCTCCCTGCTGGGCGATTTTGATGCAGGTTGGGTGATAACAATCTCTGAATAATCACTAGCTCCCTGCTGGGCGATTTTGATGCAGGTTGGGTGATAACAATCTCTCTTCCTCCTGCTTTCGGACCACACAGGGCCCCTCTCCCTTCTGGGAATTTTCTTGGTGCTTTGCAGATGGCGGGTAATCGCCCTTCCGTCTCGTCTTTTCCTTGCCTCTGCTCTGCCAGCAGTGGCGATGCATACTTGCTTTTCTTGCTGTGGTGGTCACTTGCCACCACTAGTGTATGTACTTATCTATCACTTTTCTGAGAAATATCAGCCAGGTTCTCTTTACTGCGATGGGACCATTCACCGCGAGTTGGTGTGCAACTGTTCGCATTTCTCATTGGAGCTTGTTACTGTTGCGTGGCTTCTTCTCTCGGTTCACTACACTTTCAGCTTTCCAGGGTAGGTAATTCTCAGACTGAAGACATTGGTATTGGCATCAGGGTGTCTCTCTCTCTCCTGGTAGGGGTCTCTTCTTCTCTCCACCAGCCTGGGGGCTCTTCTTCTCTCTCCACTAGCCTGGGGGGTCTCTCACTCACTCCACCGGCCTGGAGGGTCTCTTCTTCTCTCCACCAGCCTGGGGGCTCTTCTTCTCTCTCCACCAGCCTGGGGGGTCTCTCCTGTGTGCCGAGTCTTCATAGGCTTTATTGTTTCTCAGCTCAAACAGTAATGGGGCTGGTAGCTAGTTCTCCTGGGTGCTATCTGCTTGTGCCCTGTGTGCTTGCACTGTCTTGTCGGGATGACGTCCCGCTACCAGGAGCGTGAACGCTCTCTTTTCCTCTTTTAGGAGAAATTTCGTACGTTTTCTCTTCACTGCCAGGATAGTCTGGGCTCTCTCACTTTCTTCACCCGCCCGGCGCTCATGGGAAGTGCTCTTGCAACTTGATATTGAGCCGTCACGCCGTTGGATTCTGCCTTGGTTTCTGCATGCTTGGCAGGGTGGGTAACTCCTTTTAAAAATCCGTCTAGACAGTATTGGGGCAGCTAGCTGGCACGCATTCCTCCAAGTAGCCATTCACTATCCATGCGCACCAGTGAGTAGACGCTCAGTTTATCGCGTGCATTTAACGTGGTGGCTGCTCCACCCTTGGGCTTCCTTCTTTTGCCGTCTTGCATTGATCCATGACGGTGCTGGTTCTCATGCACGTCTTCCTTACCTACACTCAATAGTTGTACTGGGACACATTTACATCCTCTTTTGTAATATTGAAAGTCCTGCAAGGATGTAAAAACTCCTGGATGTGTGTTGGACACCCTTGATGTAAAGTTAGTCCGACTTTCTTCTACGTGTTGCTCTGGCAAGGCTACACTGAATACCTGAGTTAACTTTTGAGGCATTTTCGTGCATTGCAGATGCAGTCGAGGCCCAGAAGGAGGCTGTGCAGTAGTGCAGCTTCTCCGCCTTTCGTGCTGTGCTCAAGGCCTCATGCATTTCTCCAGAAGGTGTTGGCCTCCACACGACAAAGACGGTGAGTTCATTGACGGTCTCTTCCAGGACGCGGTGGGCTGGGCTGTGTCCCCCTTTTTCTTTATTTTTGTGTGTTTGACGGTGGGGGTGTGCATGCGGCTCGATGGGTGTTTCTACCACATTCCGTGACATTTCAGTGCGGCGCGGCGAGTACTCGCACAGCAGAACTTCGCTGGCTTCTCTCTATTGCACGGGGGCAAAACACTGCTTTATTAATTCCACTTCCTTCTATGTGCGTGAACCCACCTCACGCTTCTCTTTCCTCTTTTCAGGCCATGCGCGAGGTCATGCTCGGCCTTTTCGCTCCATTGCAAGTGGGGCTGATATGCTGGTGGTGACTCACCCATGCATAGTGGGTCTCTTCTGGGCATGCCCAGACAGCGGGCTGACCCATCATAAAGGGTTTAACTGGGGGAAACAGCTGCTATCTTGCACACCCACGTTCCGGTGGAGAACTTGCAGGCAAAAAAAAAAAAATGGCACCGCTGACCTGGTGACAGAGTACGTCCCTCCCGGTGCAGGCCTTGAATCAGGTGTCTTTGCGCCGGTCGATGCACTCAGCACGGTGACTCCCCCATAGGCACTTCCCTTGCTTGTAACTTCTTTTCAACCTTTATTTACGTCACGCATGCACGGACTAATCAGGAGCCGGGGAGGTGCGGGAAATATCAGACGGCCGCTACGCAGCGAAGAATTGCCTGCTCACCACCGGAGGGATAACACGGGCAGGAAGACACAGCAAACAGGTAGGGCGGCTCACTGCTGACGGGGCTGACACGGCCCCTCGACCCCTCGGGCACACCGCATTCGCTGCTGGCGGGGACAGAGACATCACGGGCAGTGCGAACGCGCACACACGGGAAGACCGCAGTCGCGGGTCTCAGCAAACGGACACGGGTCATCACATCGGTGGAAAGATCTGGGCAGCAGGCTTTGTCAAAATGCGGGGTGGGCTACAGCCGCCTCACCTTCACCCCGGGGCTCTTCACCCGCACCTCGGGCACTCCAGTGACTTCACCTGCTGCAGGGGGTGCCCTGGACACGGGCAGCATACATTCCCCCTATCACCATCGGCTGCACACGCGGGCAAATCCCGCTCGTCGCCAGTGTTATGTTCTGGGCCCTAGGCCCACATGTCGGACGAAAGGACGACACAGACACAGCGTTTACGGTACTGTGAACTAGCCACGAGCACGTGCACTCGGGCCCTTTTATTAGCGGGGTCACCTGACTGGTGACACCCGTGTTGGATGAGTGAGGGGGTGTGTGTGGGCCAGCCCTCGGGGGAGTGGCTGGCAGAAACACTAGACTGTGTCCAGCAGGACACAACATACTGTGCCAAGTCGCTGTACACACACAGCCGCGGCCCACGCCTCATTCGTTTGCAAGTGGTGGGAGTATGTTATGGTATGTTATGTTGGGGGGGTTTGTAGACTGCTTGGTTACTCCATTCGGAGTTCCCTGCCCCCCCCCCCCTCACCCACCGCCCCTTAAATAGCCACCTGGTACCTCCTTGAAACAAGGCATTTATTGTTGCCTGGAAAAACACATCTTAATCTTTTTTCGATTGTCGGATTCAGAGCATTCCACTCTCAGTCCAGAAGTGTGGGAGGGGGGCGCCTGCTTGCTTCATTCACACAAGAGCACGCGCAGCGTCACGAGCCTTCGTTGGCCACCAGACTTCCGTGAAAGCCTTTCTCAATGTACTGGGATTGTGGAAGACAAGCCACAGTTTCACACACGCGGCTCATGGTTAAAGGGACATTGTGGTCGCGTGCAGTGGGCCGAGAGGTGCCCTCAGCCACAAGTGCTACTGTGAGGCGCGTGTGCATCCCTTACACGTCACTAGTAGAGAGGCGAGCCCTGTGTGTGC
Organism: Triturus cristatus; assembly: GCF_964204655.1. Taxonomy (NCBI): domain Eukaryota; kingdom Metazoa; phylum Chordata; class Amphibia; order Caudata; family Salamandridae; genus Triturus; species Triturus cristatus. The sequence goes on from NC_140590.1 coordinate 1,800,191,537, forward strand.
CCCGTCCCCAAGCGGCTCACTAGGTCGTGCAATGTGTGGAGTGTGACCCAGAGTGTCCGATGTGACGTGCAGTGCTCATCGGGGCACTGGAAAGGAGGGATTTTCAAACTTAAGGCCACCCTCGCTGACGTTGTCAATATAAGATGCCTTAGTGCACTCGCAGGCCTGACCTTCACTTGTGAGTTCTTTAGTATTTTTGAAAAAAATGCGTTTAAGTGCTGTTCATTCACTACATGGACAGTACTATGTCAGGGCTGTGTTGACTTCCCGTTTCAGAAAGCACAAGCGCACATATCAGCTGACAAACTACTGAATACGCTTGTGGCCCCGGAGACTTACCTTTCAAGGAAGCACAAGGGCGCTCCAACCTTCAGCCTGCAGAACCCTAAACTGCGGAAATGTCTTAACGCTTTCAAAATGGATGCGAAGAAGGGGGCTGCAACGAAGACAGCAGCCGGAGAGACAGTGCAAGAGTCTTTCCCAATCCTACGTGGAGGCTGAGGATGAGCAGGGACACACCTCGCACCTCACACGTCCCACGGAGTTGGCGAGAGGTTCAGCCTGCCCACTGAGCGCGACGCTCTTATGCAGAGCAGCCCGAGCTCTGCGCGCCCCACAGCTCCCAGGGGCCTTGGTCCCCCAGCTGGACGGTGCCAAATCTACCCAGAGCCACAGCTGCAGAAAGTCAATAATGAAGCGTGAGTTGTGCAGTGAAAGTTGTGCCCCATGACAACAAGTATGGGACACGAAAAACAATGAACACAAAGTTCGAAAAAGGTCACATCAGGGGACAGGATTGAGGCGAACACCTTCTGTCCATCCACGGTCTGGAGATGATTCTTCAAACAGTCTCTGCGGAATCCTGCAGATCGTCTCTTGTATGCTCAAGAGCTAAGAGGCCCTGTCCGGTGTCCGGTGTCCCCTGGTCCTTGCAGTCATGAGGACAACCAGTCAATATCCAGGGTGGAACTGCAGGTTTCCAGACTGTCAGGAATGCTGGAAACCAGTCTGCCACAGAAAGGCAGCTTGGCCGAGCAGTTGTGGAGTCTGCAGCTAACCACATATCTCACAATTATCACTGTGGTAATAAAAGTAGATGATCTCACACAGAGCCAATAATTGAGATAGTGAAGGCACCACCTGCTCAGCACAGTTGTTTGGAAAAAAACAAGCGTTGGCAAAGTGAATATCTCACCTATGTGAGAGCTATTGGCTTTGCCAATATCTTTTAGCCATGTTGTGCAGCACCATAGCTCCTGTTCAGCATGGCTAAAAGTTAGAGGCATAGGGTAGAGTGGCATAGAGGAGAGACGCATACAGAAGAGTGTATTAGAGTGGTGTAGATTGGAGTGGCGTAGAGTGGCATGGAGTGGAGTGACATAAAGTGGAGTGGCATACAGTAGAGTGGCAAGGGGTAGAGTGGCTAGGAGTTACATAGAGTGGAAAGGCGTAATGTGAAGTGACATATAGTAGAGTTGGGGAAAGTAGAGTGGCATAGAGTGGGATACAGTAAAGAGGCACAGACGGAGTGGCGTACATTGGAGGCACATAGAGTGGAGTGGAGTGATGTAGATTGGCAAAGAATGGCACACAATAGAGTGGTAACGATTGGAGTGATGAAGAGTGCCACAGAGTGGCACTGTGTGGAGTGGAGGGGCATCGATTGGAGTGGTGCAGAGTGGAGTGATGACAAGGGGGAGTGGTGTGGGTTGGAGTGGCATAGCGTGGCATAGAGTAGAGTGGTATAAAGTAGATAGATATTGAGTGGAGTGGCATCAAGTACAGTAGTATAGAGTAGATTTGTACACAGTTGAGTGGAACAGAGTTGAATGCTGTAGAGTGGCATAGAGTAGAGTGGAGGGGTGGTGAATGCCGCAGAGCAGAGTGCAGTAGAGTAGAGTGGAATAAAGTGACTTGGAATACAGTGGCATAATGTGGAGTGGGGAAGAGTGGCATTGTGTGAAATGGAGTGAAGTGGCATAGAGTGGAGTGATGTAGAGTAGAGTGGATTGGCGTAGATTGTAGTAGAGTGGCATGGAGTGGAGTAGAGTGGCATAGAGTGTAGTGACATAGAGTGGTGTAGAGTGAAGTGACATAGAGTGTAGTGGTGCACAGTGGTGTAGAGTAAAGTGGCATAGAATAGTGGGGCATTGAGAAGTGTGGCATTAAGTGGGTTGGCATAAAGTGGCATCAAGTAGAGTGGTATAGAGTGAAGTGGCATAGATTGGAGTGGCATGGAGTGACATAGGCTAGAGTAGAGTGGTGTGGAGTGGACTGGTGTGCCATAGAGTGGTATTAAGTATAGTGGCATAGATTGGTACAGAGTAGAGTGCTATAGGGTAGAAATGCATTACGTGCGATATAGTGGCTTTTTGTGGAGTGGAGTGGCATAGAGTAGAGTGGCGCAGAGTAGAGTGGTGTACAGTGGAGTGGTATAGAGTGGCATAGAGTGGAATGGTATGGAGTGGCATATAGTGAAGTCCAGCAGAGTGGCATGGGGTGGAACAGCATGGAGTGGCATATAGTAGAGCAGCATAGAGTTCAGTGACATCGAGTAGAGTGGCATTGAGTGGAGTGGCATAGTGTTACATAGACTGGGATTGTGTGGAATGGAGTGGTATAGAATAGAGTAGCATGGAATAGAGTGGCAAGCAGTAGAGTGGTCTTGAGTGGAATGGTGTTGAGTGGAATGTCTTGGAGTGGAGTGGTGTGCCATAGAGTTTGAACGGCGTGGAGAGGAGTGACGTAGAGTGGATTGCCATAGAGTAGAATTGAGCGACATTGAGTTGAGTGGCATGGAGTATAGTGGCATAGAGTGGAGTGGAATAGAGTGGAATAGAGAAGAGTGATGGAGAGTGGTGTGGCATAGACAAAACTGGGAGTTTGGGGCTCTTGGTGACCTAGAATAAGCACAATGCATCAGCAGTGGTCACCGGGTCTCCAAACAATGCTTAGTTGAGATGGTGACCTGCTCTGCACACCACACAGTGATCGCCCGCATCAACCATCAATGAGAAGATCCAGCAATACCTGCTCCGCACATCAACATCTACCTCCTGCAAGCACTGCCAGTGTGAAGCTCTGACTGCAACTCCTCGCATAGGCAAACCTGATCCCTGTGTCCGACCTGCTGTCAATTGCGGTTAGCCTGAACTAGGGAGTTTGTCCAGCGTGACCAGATAGCTGCAGCTGGTACTTTAACAAAAATATAGTTTTTTTGTTTACTATATTTATTTGAAGAGTGAGAAATTGCATAAAGAAAATACATTTTCCATTGTGACATAAATACGCAATAGTTCATCCCGTAATCGTGAAATGTCAAATTCAAGAAGAAAAATATCACAAATCTATACCCTTATATATATGCATATTAGATAATTGATCTAATAATAAAGTGTTAAACCTGAACTAAGCAACCAATATACATACCCATGCTCTGCAACTACTAATGAAAACTAAAACACACAGACAATGAGAATAGGCAAGGAGAAGAGCACTTTCAAATGACCAATTCTGTCATAAGGCTACTGACCATGGAGCCGAGCAGCCCATATGTCTTCTGGTCACCCCAAAAAAATAAGAGCATGCCTAGCTAATTGGTCACCGGCAACCAGGTGGCCATACCACTCTACCTAGGCCCACTTCTTTTAATCTGATATAAGCTCTCTTCAAGATGCTATACCAACAGTAGTCTGGACATCCATTGATGGAAATAAGGGGGTTCCTGCTTCACCAATTCGTATGCAATACAGATGCAAGCTTCAGCCATAGTAACTAATATAGGACATCATTTGCATCTACAATTCGTAAATTGGAAGCCTACGCCTAATTGCATCAACCGAGGTGTAATACAGTTCTCAGTATGTAAAATCATGCACAAGTACGCTGTTACTACTGAGTGATGCTATGGAAGTAAGGAACATATGGGCTGTATTGGCCTCACATCCCCACGTAGCGGGCAATTTGTGTTATGTTGTTTTTCCCAGCTGCAAAACTTTCTGAGGGGTACAGTATAGGATAAAGAATGCATTGTAATGTTGGCTTCTTAACCTAGAACATAACAACCTCTCCCATCTCACATCTTAAAAAATAACTGAAAGAAGATTTCATTAATAGAGGTGGCACATTCTGCTTCTCGGTGCTACTTTTAAGTAAAACTTTAAAAATCCAATACTTCAGTTCTACTGACAGGATTTTTTTTGTTTTGGTGTCATTTTATTTATTAAAATGCCAGGATGCTTGTGTCCGGTCCAGGGAAGACATGACTTGGCAGTTGGGGCTGGACTGTTCCCATGAGGCACAGGGTTAAGACTGATTTGCATATGGCCAGGTCTAAACTGAGGTGGCATGGTGAGCAAAAGAATTATGGATTTAACCCAGATCACTTGACTGGGGGTGAATGTTTTGATTATTTCTGCATTCCATCGATCAATTGTGTGTCTTTTGCTTTCTCGCCCTAAGTGCGCCAGGTATGCCCAGACGTGGGTCCTGGGCTCACTATGCCACTGGAATCAAGCTATCCTGGCCGATGAGGGGTGAAACCCCGAAACCAATCCTAGGATGCTTGTTTCCGGTCCAGGGAGGACCTAACTTGGCAGTTCGGGCTGGACTGTTTCCATGAGGCACAGGGTCAAGACTGATTTGCTTAAGGCCAGGTCTAAACTGGGGTGGCATGGTGAGCAAAAGAATGATGGATTTAACCCAAATCACTTGACTGGGGGTGAATGGGTTGATTTGTTCTGCATTCCGTCCATCAATTGTGTGTCTTTTTCTTTCTCGCCCTAAGTGCGCCAGATATGCCCAGACGTGGGTCCTGGGCTCACTATGCCACTGGAATCAAGCTATCCTGGCTGATGAGGGGTGAAACCCCGAAACCGGTCCTAGGATGTTTGTTTCCGGTCCAGGGAGGACCGGCTTGGCAGTTCGGGCTGGACTGTTCCCATGAGGCACAGGGTCAAGACTGGTTTGCATATGGACAGGTCTAAACTGGCATGGTGAGCAAAAGAATTATGGATTTAACCCAGATCACTTGACTGGGGGTGAATGTTTTGATTTGTTCTGCATTACGTCCATCAATTGTGTGTCTTTTTTCTATTCCATGTAAGCAGCGTGATATTATTTTCTGCTTTTCTAGGCAAGGATTCCTTTACCTGAATCGTTCCTGGCTTGCTCATTACACCATCACGCCTCTGTGTTACAATTTCTACCACATAGTGTTTTAACTAATACTTTGCTGAGTATCTCCCTCTATCTCACACTCAGGATTGAGCCACCTGATTAGGTGTTGTCGGTAAATCACAGCTCTCTAGATTTTTCAATGTGGTGTATCTATTTCTAATAGGTATATCTAAAATATCCATCTAAGGGGCTAAATTAAATCACCAATTCTACTAACAGGTTAGTTATGCATCGGGTATGTATAAAGATGAGAAGGTTTATAAAAGAAGTCCAGCTGAGAGGACAATGTATTAACTGAGGAGAGTTGATTTAGCAGGTCACCTACTATTCATAAGTTATCAAAGTTGAGTACTATGCAATGATCCTCTATTGTTTTTGACGCAGGTCCTACCTATGGTATTCTTTGGCCATAATCATATGGTTCTGTATGAGATGGCTGGTTCTGGTAAACCTAGTTATCCAGTACAGTGCATTATCCATAGGTTAGTCAGTAGTTTCCTGTTGATTAACTTTTATACCGGAGCATTTACCATTATTAAAAGAAGGGGACATGCAGCTGGTGGTAGATTTAAATACTGCAATGTGCTTTCCCTCCCACTAATATCTGCATGTGTTGTCTGTTTTGGAAGAATTTGAGCCCCTTTCTCACATAGTCCACTTCGGCATCCTGTCTCACGATTTTTACCGTGAAATCCTATGGACAGCCCTACGGACACTGGCACTTTGGTTACAACCCTCTCCTTGATATTTGTATTCTGTCTTAAAGACATTCTCTGGTTTGTGTTAACTGGACAAATTAGGCTTGACCTTCCTTGGTCCTTAGGCGCCAAATGTTGTAATCCTTCATTAGTAGAAGGGTTCTGAATCGATGTTACGCCTGCCATGTACTGACGCAGTGGCATCCTACAATTGTTGCTGTGAAATCGGATCAATTTCACTGTGCCACTCCTATGAGGTTTTGTTGCATGGGAACGCCCACCATGCATACATCATTCCTGATGCAGGTATAATGTGGCACAGAGCTTCACAAGGTTACGCATATGTCTAAATGCTTCACTTTGCAAATACGGCGCAACGTGGTGCAAAAATCACACTACAAGTAGGTCAAGAAATGATGCACTGGCGGGGAAACTGTCAGATGGGGCCCATGAATAAGCCCCCTGTCTTTTTACTCTACGCTGGCACACAATTGCTGCCAAGCGCCAACACAGGCACGCTTGTGCCATGGTGCAAGGGTGACTGTGTTGTGGAGTTGATTGATGTTGTGGCTCCATCACTTCTCAAGACGTCTGCAGGTGCCTCTGGACTAGTGGAGGGCGGGAGTGAACCAGTTAGCCTTCATGGAGTGTTGTTTGCCTGGTATTGTCTTGAGGGGTGCCAGGGTGTTGGCGCAGTTGGAGATCTATAGGTGGAGGTTAGGCGCTGCGGTGTTGTCGTCTGTAAGCGTTGGCGGAGTGGTGGTGCTGAGGGAGTTGAGGACAAGTTCTTCGGGTGTACTTGATACAGCTGCAAGAGGGGGTGATGATGGTGGTGGTTTACGGTGGGCATCGTGAAGACGTGAAGTACACCATGATGGTCGGACTAGGAGTGTCCGGTGGTTTAGCTATAGTTGAAGTTCCCACTGGCGGAGAAGATGTGCTCGAGTGTGTGTCCAGCTATGTGGGCTGGTGCGGTGACTAGCTGCTTGAGTCCAATGTAGGTGAGGCTCACCAGGAGGGGAGTGATGTTCTAGTCACTGGGGTTGTCCAGGTGGAACTTGAGGTCTCTGAGTAGGATGTAGTTGGTGGATGGGAGAGCCTGATGTGCAATGAGGTCTACAATGGCATCGGTCAATGGGGGTCAATGTAGATGAGGATGCCGCAGTGTATGGTGTTGGAGTTGGTCCAGATCTGGAAGTGGAGGTGTTCCATAGTCACCGTTGGGTCATTAGAGTGCATGGTCAGTCACAGTGTGCTTATGTAGATGATGTCAGTGCCTCCTCCTGGATGGTTGGAGTGGTCCTTGTGGGTGATTTAGTAGCCATCAGGGATGGCTATGGCGATGTCCGGTCAGGAGCAGAGGTTGGTCTAGATTTCTGTGAAGAAGGCGATGTCTGAAGAGGTGGTGTTGAGGAGGTCCCAGATGTCTGTGGCATATTTGTGGAGGGACCGCACATTAAGGATGATGGACTTAAGCTGGTCGGGTGAACTGTTGGTCAGCAAGAGGCACTGGTGTGCTGATGTGGCAAAAGGGGTGTTTGCAGTTTCGACAGGCGCAGGGTGCAAGGTTATTCTTCAGTGATGCTAGATGGCAGGCAGGGTGGCATCCAGGGTTGAGTGTGAGGAGGGGGCTGGTGTTACATCGGTGGAGTGTCCGAGAGGCAGGGTCCCTGGTGCTGGGCACTGTACAGGGAAGGAAGGACACAGACAGGCTTGCCATTGGCTTAAATTCAATGCACCAGTGGCATGGCCACTGCGCATGGCTACACAGCGTCCACCATTAAGGAGTGCTGCAGGGTGGCTGGACAGCGGTGAGGTGGGAAACATGGGAAAGGACACTGGAGGGGTGGGAACATGGGTGATCACAGCAGCAATGAGGGAGAGGATAGGGGAAAAGGGACTGCAAAAATGCACAGGAAAAACAAAGCCAAACACAGCAAAGATACAAAAATTAAGAAAAAGGTAGGAAAGAAACAGAGAAGAGCAGAAAGATGAACAGGAACAGCAGAAAAGAGGGACAGGAGGCAGTCAAGCTGTAGAGCAGTGACGCTCTACCACTGGACCACCAGGGATAAAGCACAGGCAGGAGCCTGCGGGTGGAGGAGGGACTCAAACACCTGACCTCTTTGTCAGAGGAACCAGCAGCAGCAGACAGGGACAGCAGCAGCAGCAACCAGACGGTGGAAAGAGGAAGTACACCCAAAAGGAAACTAACAGGGGGCAAGGAAAGGCAGCCCCACTGGCCAGATTTCATGGTCCCCAGCTCCCCAGCGAGTAACAGCAGATCAGGCTAAATACCGAAGGTCCTGGGCCAGATCACCCCCAGTGCCCCTGGCACCCACTGCCACCAATGGCAGTTCTCTGCAATGTGAGTGAGTTAATGGAGTCCCCCACCAGTCTTGTGTAGTACCCTCAGTGATATAGGTCAGCCGCAGTACAGGGATTGCTCAGGGCACGGTGTGCGTCACCCACAGGCGCTAGGCCTAGGCTCAACTCACCCCCGGGACTCCTCTGCTACGCGTCCCACCTTTTCCTCACCTGGAAATTGACACCGGGGCTCAATGCAATGCACTCTCTGCAAATCTGTGACTCAGCCAGCAGGAGCCTCAGCCAGGTGGGATTTCACAAGGCTGGGTACACCAGTTGCTGTCAAGTCTGCTGTGGAACCTCACGACATAGGTGTGGCAACAGGGCTCCTTTAGGCGCAAAGTTTCAGCTCTACTGCCAAACAAGTTTGGCACAGCTCAGGGTCCTCACCCTCCACAGCGTCCGGCCAGAAAAACATCCTTTAGGCCTGTGATGCAGAGAAGCATGGCACACCATTGATAATCTCCTCCCTGCACCCATGGAGTATCTGTGGATCGTAGTATGCAATGCAGACTTTCCCTTATTTGGTGCACAGGAGAGCCTCTACCGCTCACAGCTCCAAAGGGCGCAAGGTGGTCTTCTCACACAGGTCAACAATGTGTCTCCATGTAACCTGTCAGATGTTACCACCAGGTTAGGGCGATCGCCACACCACAATGTCTACCGCCATGGCCCAGTGACTTCACAGTACTTCTGCATCCCACTCCTGGTCCCAGACGCAGCCCCAGTAAGGTCTCTGGGCCCCGGGGACTGTCCGCGCTTTTAAGGTTTTGGATGCCATGGTGTTGTAAGGAGTGCACAATGAAAAGTGATGCATCACTGGTTTGGCACAGCGATGCACCTCTTTTCATAGATGTAACCCTGAATTTCCTCTTCCAATGGGACTCTGGCTGGTCATCCTGGCTGTTGGGGGGCTTAGGAGTGTGTTGATCTGTGCTGCACGTAGCCCTGGCTGCTCCAGTCTGCATTCCATTGGTTTTATTTACTATTTTTCATTGGAGGTGGACCTTTAGGCTATTTTTGCCTTTGGAGGCAAAAAACATCACGTTGGGCTGACAAACATGAGTTTTTTTGCAGCTAATTGGCTTTTCGTCAGTTTTCGCCCTATAACATCAGAATTTTTATCGCCTTCACGCTTGTGTTACCAGCAGTTTTCACCGCAGCTACTTGAAACTATCGCCATACAGCGACGTATTGTAAATACATCGCTAACAGGGCGATGGTTTTTGGTGATAGGCCGCGTTAGGAAAACTGCTGCTAACTAGAGTTAGCGATAGTTAGCTGCAGTTCTTGTACATATGCGCCAGAGGTTTTTTTTTCTTGGCTGCCCTAAAGTAGAGCTTCTATAGTACTTGCAGGCCATACAATAAGTCAGGGTTGCTGTTGGAGAGGATACATTCATCAGGTGAAGAGTGACAGAGGCAGTATCTGGGTCCACTTTCCCAGAAGAAAAGGTTTTCTTTACCTACTTCTTCTAATCCTGCCACTTCTTTTCCAGGTCTCCAAGTGTGGGCCGCTACTGCCCTGCACTATACTGCAACAGTGAATAGATATACCATTGTAATATCACCGTGCAACCAACTCTCGGTATATTGATGTGGAACTTGCTATTCCTGAAATTAAACATACAAGACATGATTATCTTAAATATTTATTCACAAGTGCTCTCTCTTTAAAATGGAGAACCATCTTTAACACATTTGAACCAGGAGCAGCCGCTTGGTGCTCTACTCACAGATAACAGCATCAAGATTCATCAATATGCCTGAGACACACAGCTCTCCTTGAATGTCTCCACGGTTTCAGATATCCCTCAAACAATGTCTGTGTATCATCAAGACCTGGATATCTTTGACAGTCACAAGGTCACACAGGCCCAGAAAAAGAGGGAAGAACCCAACATGCAGAGTAAATGTATGTGCTACAATAGTTACTGTTAATTGTGTGTAAATAAGCTTAGTTGAATGCTGTTTTGCTGTTCCCTGCCATTCAGAGTTCTATATAGTAGAGGCGGAGTTCACAAGCTCTACTGCAGGGAACGCTGCATTCAGGCATACACCTCAAATCTGGTTGAATAGATATTAGAAGAAACTTTTTTGGTCTTAGTTTTAGTTCTAAGTGTCTCTCCACTTGATCAAAAGGGTGGAGACATTTAATCCTGCCATCTTGAAATCATGAATACCTTTGAGGCTAGATTGCTGCTCTAGAATAGGTAGAAATATATGGGTCTGGGATTCTCCAATTGATAAATCTATATGAATAAAGCCCCATATGTGCCTCTGTGGAGTTTTGCATATAAAGAGATTTGTATCGATGATACGCCAAGATGTGGCTATTGACCATGGCGACCTAGGATGCATGCTGCATGTAATTATATGTCTGTGTACCTGTATGTTTCTCCAATAGGTTTTTACTAGCACAATACATGGTGCAAAGTTCTTACATGATGGGATTTACATTGAAGATGGGAGTGTGTGTGTTGTGTTTAGTTTGGGTGAGTGTATATGCATGAGTGTGTGACTGTCTGCTTAGTTAGATATTCTCCAAAATTGATAACTTTGCAAAATGTTTAATGTAAAATTGGATAGTCCATGTGCTTCCTTTACTGTTCTGCCTGTACATAAACCACTGAGTCATGGCAAGGCTGACTTGAGGTATGTGCTGCTTTGTGAGTAGTGTGTGTGTGTGTAAAGTTCTTTGTTAGAAAATCTTTTTTTTACATTCCACAATACTATTGTGAGTGTATTCAAACCACACCGAGGCACGCAATTCTGACATAGGTTTGTGTGTTGCCATGGTATTGTTTACTCTTGTTACTTTCATCGACTAGTAAGAGTGGTGTGAAGTAATTTTACTGGAAGATAACATTTCATAAGTCCTATTAATTATTTATGCTACGCAGATGATTCTTACAATCCACCAATGTGTTGAATTCATCAACTCTGACCTGAGGCACACAAACTCCAATGAGATACATTTTCAATGTTCTGTTCTAATTTGAGCTTGCAAGGGTTTTTGTTCCATTGCACACGTACAAAGTTCTGCAGATGCGATCTATGTGTACATACTATGACATGCACATTAATATGTAACATAACTTTAAAACAGCTTAATAGATTTTCTCCGACTCAGAAAGCAGACTGAGTGAAAAATGCGGCACCATACATGTTTTTGACCTTTTCTTCACCAGTTTCAGAGTTATGCATGGAGAAGTATCTAGTTTGGGACATTCTCCACATTGACAAGTGAAAAATATGGGATGTTCCCCTATCCCTTTGAATCCTTTATCCGAGCTTCTAAAAATGTGTTAATATCTTAGATATGTTCCTATAGAGGTTTTCTCCAAGCTTGGTACACATTTTTGAGGACTGAAAAAATCACATTTTCTTTGGAGTGAGGTGTCAATCTTAATTACAGAGGTATGTTCGAACAGACCTAGGGGTTGGGTTAGGTTCATCCAGCCCCTATACGTCCCTTTTGTTATTATTTTCCCCAAAATGTGTTCAGTACACTGTGTTTAGTAATGGTGCCAACAAAAGTGACGTTTTTGTCACAGCCAGTCAAAAATAGTACAGTGAATTCAAAGAATCAAGCATCAGGATTAGCAAATGAGCAATGGTTGACGGGTGAAAAAGCTCTCTACTCCAATGATATGCCTTTGTGAAACATTAAAAAATTTATGGAGGGTCCCTGAATTAAAAGGCCAGCTAGAACTGTATTTAAAGTTTTCAATCCCACCCCAAATCTCTTTTTAAAGGCTACTTTCCCAAACATCACTTAACAGTGTTACACTATGCCAACAATAGGCACTTCCTTGATTTAAGTTCTACTTTAATGGCTAATTGACTAAAGCCAATGTGCGGTAGGGGTTGGCTACCTGTGGAGGTTGGGATTATGGGCTGGTTGCAGAACACACTCTTCAGCGAACCCCCATTGTGCACATCTGAAGGTAAGTGAACAGCTGGGTTCACCCTATGTAGATGGTTGGCCATGGGGTCTTGCTGAAGCAAGCACCCTGCGACCAATGCTACTATGCGCAGCTCAACTCCATGCACAGTGTGGGTAAGTCACTCAGAGAGGATTGTGCAAAGGGCCTGGTAGTCTTGCTAACATGCACTGTGCATGGCTCACGACAGAATATTGATACCTCTAATATCATCATTAACTGTTGGTGAGAGATCATCTGGCACATGCATCAACACGACTTTTGCGATTCCTTAATTGCGATTTTTAAGGAATCGCAATTAAGGAATTGCAAAAGCCTATGCATGTAGGAATCGCTATAAAAATAGCGATTCCTACAAATTCCTTAATTGCGACTCGCAAATTGCGAGTCACAATTAAGGAATGCCGTCCCATTCATTCCTATGGGCCTCCAGGCATATAGGAATGAATTGGAGATTGCATGAGCAATTTGCGAGTACTACTAGGTACTCGCAAATTGCTCATGCAATTTCAAGGGTGCAAGGGTGTCAAAATGACACCCTATTGCACCCCTGAAATTGATCTGTGCACATATGTTGCACACACACATGCTCTGAGGGCATGTGTGTGCGCAACATGAAACTTTGAAAAATGCACAAAAGGGCTTTTTTCAAAGTTTTAGCAAAGTACCATGAAGTTCAACTTCATGGTAATTTGCTCCCCCTATTAGCGAAATCGCTAATTTTTTCACTTTCATGCATTGCATTTAAGGAATCTCAATTTGGGATTCCTTAAATGCAATCGCAATTTAAGGAATCGCAATTTAGAGATTCCTTAAATTGCGATTTTTGCATTTGGGATGATGCATCCCAAATGCAAAAATACCGGTCGCAAAGGGGCAGATTCTGAGAATCTGCCCGTTTGCGACCGGATTTTACATTGATGCATGTGCCTGCATGTGTTTTTTTAAGTCTCAGAGGAGAGGGCTATAAAACAACGAAGTTGGTACGGCCACACTCTGCATGCGGGTAAAACACAGGAAAACAGGGGGAAAAATAAGATCGTTTTTGAATACTTTGGTGCTTTATGTGTTTTAATTTAAAAAAAACTGTTTTGAAAAGGACCTGTTTTTATTGTGTCACCGCTACCAATTTTGAAACTGAAACCGCTTGACAGTCGAAATTGCCATACTTTTGGTGAGTGGTGTGTTTTTTTTTGGGCTCAGAGGAGGGGGGCTATTAAACAACAAAGCTGGAGTGACCAAGCCAAAGGCAAGCCAGTCTGCGCCCATCCATGCACCGACCACTCACAGTGCCAGCCGTGCTACCAGTTTAGATGGAAATAGGAGGCCGAAACTTGAGAACATCCCAAATTAGGAGCTAACGGATCTTAGGCCAAATAGAGTTGCATCACAAGAAGGGGGAATCAGTAGGATAGGGATCAAGGAACACAAAGATGATAAAAATATCAATCCAACTAATCAGAGGGCAGCAGGAGAGAAGCTCAGATGTGGCCTATTGAATGCACATTTCTTGGTGAAACTTGCACTTGATTTAAATACTCTCCTTGATTCTAATGAATGGAACATTCTTTTTGTGACCAAGACCTGGATCCCTGTAGAATTAGAAAAGGACCTGAGATTGGTTTGTGCTCAAAGTTTTAAGGCATTTCACTAACCAAGAATAGGAAAAAGAGGAGGAGGAATAGCAATTCTTTTAAAAGAAAAATGGATGATGGTGCCCATACAAACTAATTAAATTCAGGGAGTGGAAATGTTGGGTTTCTTCCTGAAAGTTAAACACAGTAGAGCCTTCTCTGGAGCCGTATGAGATAGACCACCAGGGTAAATAAATGATTGTATTCACCCATTTGTAAAATTGATCACAAACCTTGCATTCACTCATTCCAATCTCTTTATGATTGCGGATTTTAATATATGGGCAGAGGATCGATCTCTTGTCCAGTGTAGAGAATTCCTAGTACTATGTGATGCTGTAGGATGGGAATAGCTAGCAAATAGGCATACACACCAAGGTGGACATACCCTTAATTGGATTTTCACACATGCAGACCAGATAATGGTAGAAGATCTAATTCCATTAAGCTGGTCTGATCATGTGCTTGTTGCCTTTGCAAGACAGGGACTCATGATAGCAAGGAAAGAAAAAATGGATAAAAAGAAATCCAAGGAAGAGCCCGGTAAATATTAAGGAAGTCTAAGGGAATACAATTACTTGACACAACGAATTGTTATAAAAATAATACAACAGTAAATGTGAATTATGGTAAATTCAGGTCTCTATCAAAGGCATCTTAGATAAGATGATACATATACAAAATCTCACAGCTACATAAGTCATCAGCACCTTGGTTTACGCAAACCTTGTAAAAAATCAAATGAAAGTGTAAGAAATTGAAGAGGCAATTGTGGAAGGCATATTTAGAACAGGATAAAATAGTATGAAAAATGCACTGAATTACGATAAAAATGAAGTTAGGAAAACTAAGCAAACTATTACACAAAAACAATCATTGAAGGTACAAGTAAAACAAGGAAATATTCAGTATCGTGAGAGACCACTCACATTCACAATGCACCATATAAAATGTGACACCCTCCTAAAATGTGTACAAAAATCTGACAGAGTACTTTAGCAAAAACATTGAGCTAATCCTAGAGGATATAAGTAAAGAAATATTGGCGGAGGATCTACCCACAACTGTGGGTAGTCCTAGCAGATCCCAAGTAGATGTGATCAGTACAAGATAAAATAATACAAAAACGATGTAAGAGGATGAGTATAAATCACCAGCCCTGAGTATCTTGTCTGGGGTCCCTACTTGATCCAATTCCACCAAGTATGTGGAAGGAAAGGGCAGATGAATTATATCCCAATTTAATAACGATGTGTAATCAATCCTTGTCAACAAGAGAAGTACCACAAGTGTGGAAGAAAGCCCTAGCTACCCCACTGCCAAAGAAGCCAATAGCGGACCTAAATGATTCCAGTAACTGTTGATCAATTTCCTAATACAAATTAGCAAGTTATTTGGAGGATCACAAAGTCCTAGAAACAAACAGGTTTTAGACCAGCCAATGGGACAATATCAGCTTTGATACTGGCTTTAGACGAGCTAAGGATGATGGTTGCAGAGCTCAAACTGCACTGCTGATTTTACTAGATCTATCAGACACATTTGACACTGTCAACCATCAAATATTGATTGGGAGACTGCAGGAGATTGGTGTAGGAGGACTACTACTGGAGTGGATCAAATCCTACCTGTCGGCCAGGACCCAATTTTGTTGTCTCCAACCTTTCTGAACAAAGTTCTAAAGAATAGAGCATGGGGTGCCTCAGGGGTCACAAATGACACTGGCCCTCATCAGTATTTATCTTCAACCACTTCTAACCCTTATCAGATCTCATGAAATGTATTTTGTCAGCTAGGCAGCTGATACACAACTTATTCTGGCACTGGATACAAATAGTCAAACTGCTTTAGGAGAACTCCATTCCTGTTTAAAAGAAATGGCCTGTGTCTGACAATCTTTTTAAAGTTTAATGCTGAGAAATCCGAATTTGTGTTTTGCTCCCATCCGGAAGCAGCTACCTACTACCAATGAAATTTTGGCCATGGTCCAGCACAGATAACCTTAAGGTATCACCGGTTATGTTAAGATTTGTCGGTTTTCGTGCATGAGAAGCTCTCTATGGAATCCCCATATTCACAAAATGGCAACCATATGTTTTGGATTGATAAGGAACCTTAGAAAAATTGTCTCGTTTCTCCTTCAGCCAGCTGGAAAGATAGTGGTCCAATGCACGATGTTGAGCAGAATTAACCATTGAAATGCTCTGTTGCTGGGGGCACTAGGTTATCTCATCAAGAGGCTGTATAGGGTACAAACAGCAGCAGCAAAACTGACACTGAATAAATCAAGGAATTACTTTTTCTCAAATGCCTTAGGAGAGCTACACTGGCTCCCAGTAAAGGAGAGAATAATCTTTAAATCTATGTGTCCGGTATATAAGGCAGGTAATAGAACAGGATCAGTGCTACTTCAAAGGAAAATCAAACATTACAAACCACAAAGGACCCTACTATTGTCCTCGGCCAATCTGATCTGTGTTCCAAATTTTAAGGAAGTAAGGTCAGGTGGAAGGACTTTCCAAGTTAGTGCATCCCACATGTGGATGAAGCTTTTTATCTCTCTTAGGACCAGAACAAATAGCTTACTGGTTGGGGGCCTGAGAGCGTGATCTACTTTCATCATATCTAGACTCTAATGGAGTCTTGTTGCCTCATTTTGGGAGTAGGGGGGGGCGGGGTGGGATGGGATGGGAGGGAGTGGGTGGGGAAGGGAATGAAAACAGTAAAAAACAGACAACTCCATATAAAAAAATCCAAACAATCCTGATAAACTGTAAAACGCTTAGGTTTTGTAGGGTACATGCAGATTTGAGTGCTAGCAAAAGATCAAACCACTCAGGACCATGGGGAGGATAAATATATGTAGCTGGAATATAGCAGGGCTACATGACAGAGGGAAGCGTGGGCGGCTGTCGGAGATAATAAAACGCAAGTCTCTAGATATAATATGTCTGCAAGAAACCCATTTACCCTGGGCAATGCGAAGCCTACTCAAAATTCAGGGATATAACTTATTGGCAACCACAACTCAAACAACAAATATTCGCGGGGTGGCCATTTTAGGCAAGAGCTATTTAGGGATGCCCAAACGCCAAGCAGTCGACCAGTTTGGTAGATGGGTAATAGTGGAGCTTACCGCAGGGATAACCATCTGCTCCGCCTACGGGTCAAATCTGGACGATACATCTATGTTCGAAAGTTTAGAACTAGACTTGGCAGGCTGGCCTGGTCCACTAATTTTGACCGGTGATTTTAATATCACACTTGATTCTGTTAATGATACTCAAGGCAATCATAGCTATTATGGTCGAAAACCGAAAGTATTTAGAGCTATTAATTCACTTCTTACGAGCCATAATCTAATTGATATTTGGTCCCTTAAACACCGAGGGGACCCGGGGTATACATTTTTTTCAAATCCACACAATAAATATAGCAGAATTGATTATATATTTACTACCAGAAATATCTCCGACTCAGCAACGATTGTAAAACATCCTAAATTAATCTCAGATCACAATGCCCTAGCCCTTACCATCAATTTATCGAACACTGCTAGAAAACCCTCAGTTTGGACTTTTGATAGAAAACTTTTGGTTAATAGCGATTATGTTAATTTCATTAGGAACTGGGCTCAGTGTTACTTCAATTTAAATCGATACAGTGCTCCCAGAAATATAGTTTGGGATTGTTTTAAAGCTGCGCTAAGAGGGGAAACCCTCAGCTACGTAGCCAGGATTAAGAAACAACAGACCGCACAGTTTAACAAGAAATTAGGGGAATTAGCCAGCCTAGAAGTCGCGCACACCCTATCGCTAGTACAAAGAACAGACGGGTCAGATCTACTTCGTCAGATTTTAATTGTAAAAAGTGACCTAAATAAAGAAATAACAAAGAAAGCTGCGGAAACTTTTAGAACCCAGCAAAGAAATCTCTATGAGAACGGGGAAAAAGTTGGCAGACAATTGGCCCTACGAACAAGACAAATGTCCTCCCAAAATACAATCCCCTCTATTAAATCTAATGGCCAAAATTATACACAAACAAAAGATATAGTTGATATATTACAACAATATTATCAGAGCCTATATCAGAATGACATCTTATACAACCTAGAGGAAATAAATACATTTCTGTCCAACTTTGCAACTTGTTCAGATAAAAGATTAGACAACACCTCTAAGAACAACTTGGAGGAAGGAATAACATTAATCGAGATAGAACTCGCCCTTGTGGAACTAGCTGTGGGAAAAGCAGCAGGCCCGATAAATTGCCGCTGGAGCTGTACAGAATCTTAGGCAAAATAATATTACCGCTTTTATTAGATTTATTTCTTGGTATTCAGTGGAATGGAATCACGCCTGCATCTTGGCAGGATACCAACATAATCATCTTTGCCAAAAAAGGCAAACAAACAGACTCTCCATCCTCCTATCGCCCTATTTCACTGATTAACTCAGATTCGAAACTATACGCAAAAATACTTGCCAATCGGTTAAGGAGGGTCATTGTACATCTGGTCACCCCATGGCAACACGGTTTTATTCCAGGGAAGGGCACTACGGATCACATTCGTAGAGCTATAACACTATTCGACATTACCGCAACAACCGGTGGCCAGATGTCAATGATTCTTCTAGATGCCGAGAAGGCCTTTGATAGAGTGTCATGGGAGTTTTTGTGGGCTATTTTAGAATGATATAATTTTGGGCATGGTTTTATCAAATCAATTAAGGCTATGTATACCGATCCAAAGGCTAAGCTTCAGGTTATGGGGTGCGAGTCAAACACTATCAAAATTTCGAGAGGCACAAGGCAGGGATGTCCATGTTCCCCGATATTATTTGCTTTATATATCAATCCTCTTATACTTAAAATCTTGGAGAATAGTAGAATTACCCCAATGGTGACAGGACTATTTGAAACCAAAGTTTTAGCATATGCTGATGACGTGGCTGTTGTAACACCTGACCCCGAGACAGCTATAGCCGAAATAGAGGTAATCACACAGCAGTTTGGTGTCTATTCGGGATATTCTCTGAACAAAAATAAAACTATTATACTATGCACAGAGAATACACAGTTTGCAGATACTAGACGGTCGGAATCAGCAACTTATTTAGGGGTCCGCATATCTGCTACAGTACAAAAAATTTCTAAAGCTAATTATGAACCCCTGATTGATTTGATTAAACAAGACCTAACAAGAGTGAATAGCCTGCAGCTATCTATCATAGGGAGAGGGAATTTCATCAAAATGACCGTTTTTCCTAAGATACTGTATTTGTTTCGCGCAATCCCCCTGTTAGTGGAAGACAAATTTATTAAAATTTTGGATTCACAGTTTTCAGAATTTGTCTGGCAAAATGGCAAGATTAGAAGATCGTTAAAATATTTGTCTCTTCCACCTGATAGAGGGGGGCTCGCAATCCCACAGCTACTTTTATATTTTTGGGCTGCCTTCCTCCAACAATTTGCCCCATTAGTTAATCCAGCTGCTAATAGGGAAGTGTCTGATATACCTTCCATATATGAACTAGCCCTCGGACACAGTACTAGAGGATTATTCCTGAGACAACTTGAGCCTAGCTATTTTAAGAAGGTTAAGTTCAAAATTATTACTGGGGCATGGAAAGTTTGGCGTAAAATCACCAAATATATGAATATCCCTAGGCTAAGCCGCTATACTCCACTCTGGCATTCCTGTCTATTACCACAAAGCATGAATGATTCTGTCTCGGCCAGGTGGGAGGGACAGGGAATTATTTCCCTTTTTGATTTTCTGGGTACATATATGAAGGCTAGTTTCACTACCCTCCAAAATCAATTTAGTATACCTGAGACCGATTATTTGAAATACCTTCAAATAAGATCAATCTTATACCCCCAGCTATCTAATATAAGCAGGTGTCATAAATGCAACACCATCCGTGGTACAATAAATGGTGCAATTAATTTTGCACACCAAATCTCTGCCCAGGAGGTTAACAGGAGTGGTATCACATACCACAAACCAATGCATGTTTCTGAAGTTTCCAATATGAACTTGTATCAGGGATGTGACAGGAGTTCTGATATGTTTATTTGCAATGCCTACAACTTGCATAGTTTCTCCCAAGAGGGGTAGGTTTGGAATATCTGCTGCTCTCACCGTAGAACGGGTAGCACCAGTGTCCAACAAGAAGATGATTTCTTTACCTTCTACCTTTCCATCAATAAATGGAATTGACTGATCTACCGCTAAGGGTGCGCCAAGCACGCACTCTTCCTCCCCCCTCAGGCACCGTAATTGAGATGAATCTGAATCACTCTCATTGCAACACACCACATACTGCGAAAATAGTGGATTCTTACCAAACTGATCTTCTCCTCGGAATCCAGAACTTGCACTGTACATCTGCATATGAGCATTCACATTACAGAGTATAGGAGGTTGTGGCACCTGTAACTGTGGAGTAACTACCTGCTGTTGCTGCTGTTGATTCCCATTCACCTCATTCTGCATCTGTGGATTCAAATTTTGATTTATTTCATTACACTTTTGTCCAGATCTACACTTGTTCTTCCAATGTTCAAACTATCTGCACGCATGACAAGGATATTTCTTTTAAACTTCTTCCTTACTCATTTTAAATGTTCCCCTACCTCCACTGTTTACCTGACCAACCTGATTCTGACTTTGTTGCACGTTATTATTTTCCTGTTGCTGTTCTACCATCTTCACTTGTATTTGCATACCTCAAAATGTTGTCTATTGACTTACTTTGCCAGCAGAGCACATGCTGTTGTACCATTGCACTAATCTCTGGTTTCAATCCATATACAAATCGATACATAAAATGGCCCATATCTTTATCTCCAATACTTTCAAACCCACTGTAGTGTTTAAACACCTGTAGCAATCTCTCATAATAAGCGTAAACTGATTCTTTAGGCTCTTGTGTTGTCCTGTCAATCTTAACCCAATCCGTTTCTTTAGGGGAAATCTTCCCTTTCAAGAAAGTAATGACCTGATGATACTTCTTGATCACCATTTCAGAAGGTGCACCTGTTTTTGCATCCCTGGGATAGTTATCTTTCGGCCAGTCGACAGTAGTTTTACATTTTGTCCACAAATCAGCCAGAACCACTATTTCAAAAAGACCATCTAAATCCTTTAACAACACTTTTCAAACTTTTTCAAATCTGCCCACTTGTTTATATCATTCAACAGGCTTTTCTTGCAATCTGGGAAAATCATTTCTGAATGACAATATATCTTGTCTTGTCCATGGGACATGAACATATCCACCTCCTGGAACCTCTCTCATGGGACATGCCCTTTCAACTTGCTCGGCTTCCTTTAACGGAAACATGGAATTTTCTTTACCAGTAGTCTCTTCTTTCCTTTTCATTCATTTATTCCTCCATCATTCTACAGTTCCCCATTTCTTCAAAATATTCATTAATTCCTTTATCTGCAATCTTCTCCCTGACGTATTCAAACTCTCTAAATCATTGTCAGTATAAGCCGTTCTCTACTTTTTCTGCAACACCTTTGACTTTTCTATATCTACACCAAACTCACTAGCAACTTCCGATAGTTTTTCATGAACATTTTTCACTTTCCAAGTAATACTTTTACAAAAAAACAGTAACTCTTCATCACTGTATGTCCCTAGTCTATCTGGACTTACCGTTCCAATAATCATCTCTTCTAAATCTACTTTCAATTGGCTCACATTTAAACTCTTTGGTTGAGCTTTTGGCTTGGTCATTTCTTTTATCCAATTAGTTAATTCTTCTGGAGAGGGACCTACTGAATCCCCTGATATTGGAGTAGAATCTGGCCCTATTTTTCTTGGGTTTAATTGAATGTTTCTCCTTGGAGTTTCTGTTAATAAGTCACCAACCGGTAGGTCTAACAGTGTGTTATGTTGGTCATCTTGTCTATTCTCATTTGTTACCAACACTACTTCACTCCTTATACTACTTTTTTGAACTGAAAATGTGTGCACTTTTGGCAAAGTCGAATTCTCCTTAAATATTGGAACCATAGGACAAATTGTCACTGATACCGTCAAAGCTTCTATGTTCAGAAAAACTGATTTATTTTCTGTACTTGTTCCGTTCTGGCTTTATTTAGCAAGCTCACTTCATTTTCTCGCACTAGTCTAGCTATTTTGGTAACTATTTTGGTAAAATGGAGTTACCATTTGTGGGGCATTTGGAATCACCTCCCCTGAATTTTCTTCATATGGTGGAGGTCTTTTAGTCATCATATCCTCTAATAATTCATCATCAGATTCATCCAAGCCTTCTCCAGACATTTCTATATTTTTCTTTTTCTCCTTACACTTAGTACCTGTCTAATTCCCTACTGTCAAAACTGGATATAGACCCTCGGTCACTACAGCTCTTCTCCATCTTTTCATTTGATCATCTTACCTCTCAAATGGATATCTAGGCATAAAGCCTCTGAATCTTCTACCACTTCGGTCTTTTTCTCCTTGATAAGCTTCTACTTCCCATTTGTCCAACGCTTCATACTGAGTAAGTCTTGGATTTGGCTCTTGCGAGTTCGTCCTAGCTCTCAAATTCTGTAAAATTCTCACATTAAGGTGCCGATTCCGATCCTGTAAAACCCGGGTACGAATGGTCGTACGGAGCGTATTCTCCGTACGACTCGTACCCGGGAAAACCACCTTACAAACCCGCAAGTACGATTCGTACAGAAATACCATTTCCGTACGAGTCGTACAAAACACCGACCGGGAAAAAGTATCCACAATTCCGATCCGGGACATCGCGTATGTGACGTCCAGACGTAGTCAGGCAGCGTTTTACGGACCAGCTAGTATGATCCGTGCCGACGTCAGTCCGCACCGCTCATTAATTACGGCAGCCAAAAACTCCTGGGAAATTGAGGACGACGAGAAGAAGGAGCACCGGTACGCGACGGACAGCCATGGACCCCATCCTACGTGTCATCCCGGCCCTCCTAGCCTACGACCTGGAGCACCGAAACCGACACAGACGCCGCAGAAGGTCAGAACAACACCCAGGGGCAAAGGGGTGGGGGGCGAGGGGAGGAAACATAACCCCACCAAGTTAAAACATATATATCCTGCACATAACTTACCCCCATGGTCTGGTCACTTCGGGGGGCGTGTCCACCAATCCCTCGTCCCGCCACAACGGAAGTGGACGTGGACGCGTACCCGTCACCACAACAATGGTGGTACGTGCCGTACCCACGCCCCCACAGCGTGGGTATGGCGCATACCCCTACATCACCACCCCAATGGTTGTGCGGCCCGTACCCACGCCCCCACAGCGTGGGTACAGCGTGTACACCTCCATCACCACTACAATGGTGGTACGGCCCGTACCCACGCCCCCACAGCGTGGGAATGGGCCGTACCACCATTGGAGTGGTGATGGAGGGGTACGTGCCGTACCCACGCCCTCACAGCGTGGGTACGGCCCGTACACCCTATGAATGCGGGGTTAGGGTCCCTCCCACCTGTACCCCTACGGCACCAGTACAGAATGGATGCAAGGCGTACACACGCCACGAATGTTGGCATAGGGCCTGTTGCAGAATATAAGCAGTATATTGGTGTGTGTGTATGCACAGGACAGCAGTGTACTGCACCAAGGGGGCGGGTGGGTGGATGGGTGCGTGGCTGCAGAGGACTCCCAGCAGTGCCCAGACATATGAGGGGTGGGTGCATATCAATCCCAGCAGTGCCCACACATATGAGGGGTGGGTGCAGAGGACTCCCAGCAGTGCCCAGACATATGAGGGGTGGGTGCAGAGGCCTCCCAGAAGTGCCCAGATATATGAGGGGTGGGTGCAGAGGACTCCCAGCAGTGCCCAGACATATGAGGGGTGGGTGCAGAG
Organism: Triturus cristatus; assembly: GCF_964204655.1. Classification (NCBI taxonomy): domain Eukaryota; kingdom Metazoa; phylum Chordata; class Amphibia; order Caudata; family Salamandridae; genus Triturus; species Triturus cristatus. The sequence goes on from NC_140590.1 coordinate 1,800,215,246, forward strand.
GACTCCCAGCAGTGCCCAGACATATGAGGGGTGGGTGCAGAGGCCTCCCAGCAGTGCCCAGACATATGAGGGGTGGGTGCAGAGGCCTCCCAGCAGTGCCCAGACATATGAGGGGTGGGTGCAGAGGACTCCCAGCAGTGCCCAGACATATGAGGGGGGGTGCAGAGGACTCCCAGCAGTGCCCAGACATATGAGGGGTGGGAGCATATCACTCCCTGCAGTGCCCAGACATATGAGGGGTGGGTGCAGAGGCCTCCCAGCAGTGCCCAGACATATGAGGGGTGGGTGCATATCACTCCCAGCAGTACCCAGACATATGAGTGGTGGGTACAGAGGACTCCCAGCAGTGCCCAGACATATGAGAGGTGGGTGCAGAGGCCTCCCAGCAGTGCCCAGACATGTGAGGGGTGGGTGCATATAACTCCCAGCAGTGCCCAGACATATGAGGGGGGTGCAGAGGACTCCCAGCAGTGCCCAGACATATGAGGGGTGGGTGCATATCACTCCCAGCAGTGCCCAGACATATGAGAGGTGGGAGCAGAGGCCTCCTAGCAGTGCCCAGACATATGAGGGGTGGGTGCATATCACTCCCAGCAGTGCCCAGACATATGAGGGGTGGGTGCAGAGGCCTCCCAGCAGTGCCCAGACATATGAGGGGTGGGTGCAGAGGACTCCCAGAAGTGCCCAGATATATGAGGGGGGGTGCAGAGGACTCCCAGCAGTGCCCAGACATATGAGGGGTGGGTGCATATCACTCCCAGCAGTGCCCAGACATATGAGGGGTGGGTGCAGAGGCCTCCCAGCAGTGCCCAGACATATGAGGGGTGGGTGCATATCACTCCCAGCAGTGCCCAGACATATGAGGGGTGGGTGCAGAGGCCTCCCAGCAATGCCCAGACATATGAGGGGTGGGTGCAGAGGACTCCCAGCAGTGCCCAGACATATGAGGGGTGGGTGCAGAGGACTCCCAGCAGTGCCCAGACATATGAGGGGTGGGTGCAGAGGCCTCCCAGCAGTGCCCAGACATATGAGGGGTGGGTGCAGAGGACTCCCAGCAGTGCCCAGACATATGAGGGGGGGGTGCAGAGGACTCCCAGCAGTTCCCAGACATATGAGGGGTGGGTGCATGTCACTCCCAGCAGTGCCCAGACATATGAGGGGTGGGTGCAGAGGCCTCCCAGCAGTGCCCAGACATATGAGGGGTGGGTGCATATCACTCCCAGCAGTGCCCAGACATATGAGGGGTGGGTGCAGAGGACTCCCAGCAGTGCCCAGACATATGAGGGTGGGTGCAGAGGCCTCCCAGCAGTGCCCAGACATATGAGGGGTGGGTGCATATCACTCCCAGCAGTGCCCAGACATATGGGGGGGTGCAGAGGACTCCCAGCAGTGCCCAGACATATGAGGGCTGGGTGCATATCACTCCCAGCAGTGTCCAGACATATGAGGGGTGGGAGCAGAGGCCTCCCAGCAGTGCCCAGACATATGAGGGGTGGGTGCATATCACTCCCAGCAGTGCCCAAACATATGAGGGGTGGGTGCAGAGGCCTCCCAGCAGTGCCCAGACATATGAGGGGTGGGTGCAGAGGACTCCCAGCAGTGCACAGACATATGAAGGGGGGTGCAGAGGACTCCCAGCAGTGCCCAGACATATGAGGGGTGGGTGCATATCACTCCCGGCAGTGCCCAGACATATGAGGGGTGGGTGCAGAGGCCTCCCAGCAGTGTCCAGACATATGAGGGGTGGGTGCATATCACTCCCAGCAGTGCCCAGACATATGCGGGATGGGTGCAGAGGCCTCCCAGCAGTGCCCAGACATATGAGGGGTGGGTGCAGAGGACTCCCAGCAGTGCCCAGACATATGAGGGGTGGGTGCAGAGGACTCCCAGCAGTGCCCAGACATATGAGGGGTGGGTGCAGAGGCCTCCCTGCTGTGCCCAGACATATAAGGGGTGGGTGCAGAGGCCTCCCAGCAGTGCCGAGACATATGAGGGTGGGTGCAGAGGACTCCCAGCAGTGCCCAGACATATGAGGGGTAGGTGCAGAGGCCTCCCAGCAGTGCCCAGACATATGAGGGGTGGGTGCAGAGGCCTCCCAGCAGTGCCCAGACATATGAGGGGGGTGCAGAGGACTCCCAGCAGTGCCCAGACATATGAGGGGTGGGTGCATATCACACCCAGCAGTGCCCAGACATATAGGGGGGGGGGGTGCAGAGGACTCCCAGCAGTGCCCAGACATATGAGGGCTGGGTGCATATCACTCCCAGCAGTGTCCAGACATATGAGGGGTGGGAGCAGAGGCCTCCCAGCAGTGCCCAGACATATGAGGGATGGGTGCATATCACTCCCAGCAGTGCCCAGACATATGAGGGGTGGGTGCATATCACTCCCAGCAGTGCCCAGACATATGAGGGTGGGTGCAGAGGACTCCCAGCAGTGCCCAGACATATGAGGGTGGGTGCAGAGGCCTCCCAGCAGTGCCCAGACATATGAGGGGTGGGTGTATATCACTCCCAGCAGTGCCCAGACATATGGGGGGGGTGCAGAGGACTCCCAGCAGTGCCCAGACATATGAGGGCTGGGTGCATATCACTCCCAGCAGTGTCCAGACATATGAGGGGTGGGAGCAGAGGCCTCCCAGCAGTGCCCAGACATATGAGGGGTGGGTGCATATCACTCCCAGCAGTGCCCAGACATATGAGGGGTGGGTGCAGAGGCCTCCCAGCAGTGCCCAGACATATGAGGGGTGGGTGCAGAGGACTCCCAGCAGTGCACAGACATATGAGGGGGGGTGCAGAAGACTCCCAACAGTGCCCAGACATATGAGGGGTGGGTGCATATCACTCCCAGCAGTGCCCAGACATATGAGGGCTGGGTGCATATCACTCCCAGCAGTGTCCAGACATATGAGGGGTGGGAGCAGACGCCTCCCAGCAGTGCCCAGACATATGAGGGATGGGTGCATATCACTCCCAGCAGTGCCCAGACATATGAGGGGTGGGTGCATATCACTCCCAGCAGTGCCCAGACATATGAGGGTGGGTGCAGAGGACTCCCAGCAGTGCCCAGACATATGAGGGTGGGTGCAGAGGCCTCCCAGCAGTGCCCAGACATATGAGGGGTGGGTGTATATCACTCCCAGCAGTGCCCACACATATGGGGGGGGGGGGTGCAGAGGACTCCCAGCAGTGCCCAGACGTATGAGGGCTGGGTGCATATCACTCCCAGCAGTGTCCAGAATATGAGGGGTGGGAGCAGAGGCCTCCCAGCAGTGCCCAGACATATGAGGGGTGGGTGCATATCACTCCCAGCAGTGCCCAGACATATGAGGGGTGGGTGCAGAGGCCTCCCAGCAGTGCCCAGACATATGAGGGGTGGGTGCAGAGGACTCCCAGCAGTGCACAGACATATGAGGGGGGGTGCAGAAGACTCCCAACAGTGCCCGGACATATGAGGGGTGGGTGCATATCACTCCCAGCAGTGCCCAGACATATGAGGGGTGGGTGCAGAGCCTCCCAGCAGTGTCCGGACATATGAGGGGTGGGTGCATATCACTCCCAGCAGTGCCCAGACATATGAGGGGTGGGTGCAGAGGCCTCCCAGCAGTGCCCAGACATATGAGGGGTGGGTGCAGAGGACTCCCAGCAGTGCCCAGACATATGAGGGGTGGGTGCAGAGGACTCACAGCAGTGCCCAGACATATGAGGGGTGGGTGCAGAGGCCTCCCTGCAGTGCCCAGACATATAAGGGGTGGGTGCAGAGGCCTCCCAGCAGTGCCCAGACATATGAGGGGTGGGTGCATATCACTCCCAGCAGTGCCCAGACCTATGAGGGGTGGGTGCAGAGGCCTCCCAGCAGTGCCCAGACATATGAGGGGTGGGTGCAGAGGACTCCCAGCAGTGCACAGACATATGAGGGGGGGTGCAGAAGACTCCCAACAGTGCCCAGACATATGAGGGGTGGGTGCATATCACTCCCAGCAGTGCCCAGACATATGAGGGGTGGGTGCAGAGCCTCCCAGCAATGTCCGGACATATGAGGGGTGGGTGCATATCACTCCCAGCAGTGCCCAGACATATGAGGGGTGGGTGCAGAGGCCTCCCAGCAGTGCCCAGACATATGAGGGGTGGGTGCAGAGGACTCCCAGCAGTGCCCAGACATATGAGGGGTGGGTGCAGAGGACTCCCAGCAGTGCCCAGACATATGAGGGGTGGGTGCAGAGGCCTCCCTGCAGTGCCCAGACATATAAGGGGTGGGTGCAGAGGCCTCCCAGCAGTGCCCAGACACATGAGGGGTAGGTGCAGAGGCCTCCCAGCAGTGCCCAGACATATGAGGGGTGGGTGCAGAGGCCTCCCAGCAGTGCCCAGACATATGAGGGGGGTGCAGAGGACTCCCAGCAGTGCCCAGACATATGAGGGGTGGATGCATATCACTCCCAGCAGTGCCCAGACATATGAGGGGTGGGTGCAGAAGCCTCCCAGCAGTGCCCAGACATATGAGGGGTGGGTGCATATCTGTTAGAAGGCGACCTCAGAGGGGCCCGGAGGGGGCCCTGACTGCCCTGAGACCCACCCTCGAGGTATCGTAGCCGGCCACTGGCGGGAGACTCCTCAGGAGAGGACTCTCGTACCTAGGATCGTACACTCGGCACCACACGACAGAGAGACACCACACGAGGAGTTCTTAAGAGCAAATCTTTATCAGATCGGAGTGGTAGGATCTTTATGATCAGCAAGGCAAAATATATACAAGTAGAGCGCGGGCTCACAAAGTCTTGGAGGGGGGTTAGGAGGTAGCGGGACAGTCTTTGGGGATAGGAATCAAATGCAGGAGCGTACCCGGCGCACAGCTCACAATCCTCGAGCTGGGGGATACGCTTGTCGTCGTGGGGTCCGGCGGGACCAAGAGAGTCTGTGGGAGCTGCGAGTCACTCAGCAGGCTCGAGTACAAGTTCGGAGGTCTTACGATCTTCGGGGAGCCGCGAGTCACTCAGCAGGGCTCAAGCACAAGTTCGGAGGTCTTACGATCTTCAGGGAGCCGCGAGTCACTCAGCAGGGCTCAAGCACATGTTCGGAGGTCTTACGATCTTCAGGGAGCCGCAAGTCACTCAGCAGGGCTCAAGCACAAGTTCGGAGGTCTTACGATCTTCAGGGAGCCGTGAGTCACTCAGCAGGGCTCAGGTGTTTCCAAGGCGAATCTGCCGGACAGTCCCAGAGCACCCCTTGTTATAGGGCGACTCCTCTTTGATGTCCGGAGTCTGTGCAGGCAGGGGTCTTGTCACCTGGGGGTCGCTTGTTGGGGGTTTCCTGCCATTGTCCTTTGATCCTTTCAGGGCCTGGTCGGGAGGAGTCCCAGACACCCAGCAGGCGTGGAGCCAGCCCTCGGGGAGGCCGGCGGGTCGATCGAAACCCACCTTCCCAGGGAAGCGCAGAGGTGTGATGGAAACTGCTCCTCCCTTTCTCATCCCACGGGGAGCGCCATGTCCTCCAGCCGGAGTGGCGCCTATAGGCCAGGGTCGCGCTGGGACCGGGCGGCCATCTTGGTGCATGAAGTGGGCACGCGGGCCCGGTGTGGCGGAAGGAGGAAGGCCATGGACGGGGAAGCCTGGGACGGGGGTGTGTGTTCTGGTGGGAAGGATCGGCTAGGCCGTGGGCTCGGGGCTGGTGTGAGGTGCAGGGGTCAGGTCTGGCTATGTTACGAGGGCCGGGTCTAACAATATCACTCCCAGCAGTGCCCAGACATATGAGGGTTGGGTGCAGAGGACTCCCAGCAGTGCCCAGACATATGAGGGGTGGGTGCATATCACTCCCAGCAATGCCCAGACATTTGAGGGGTGGGTGCAGAGGCCTCCCAGCAGTGCCCAGACATATGAGGGGTGGGTGCAGAGGCCTCCCAGCAGTGCCCAGACATATGAGGGGTGGGTGCATATCACTACCAGCAATGCCCAGACATATGAGGGGTGGGTGCAGAGGCCTCCCAGCAGTGCCCAGACATATGAGGGTGGGTGCAGAGGACTCCCAGCAGTGCCCAGACATATGAGGGGTGGGTGCAGAGGACTCCCAGCAGTGCCCAGGCATATGAGGGATAGGTGCAGAGGCCTGCCAGCAGTGTCCAGACATATGAGGGGTGGGTGCAGAGGCCTCCCAGCAATGCCCAGACATATGAGGGGTGGGTGCAGAGGACTCCCAGCAGTGCCCAGACATATGAGGGGTGGGTGCAGAGGACTCCCAGCAGTGCCCAGACATATGAGGGGTGGGTGCATATCACTCCCAGCAATGCCCAGACATTTGAGGGGTGGGTGCAGAGGCCTCCCAGCAGTGCCCAGACATATGAGGGGTGGGTGCAGAGGCCTCCCAGCAGTGCCCAGACATATGAGGGGTGGGTGCATATCACTACCAGCAATGCCCAGACATATGAGGGGTGGGTGCAGAGGCCTCCCAGCAGTGCCCAGACATATGAGGGTGGGTGCAGAGGACTCCCAGCAGTGCCCAGACATATGAGGGGTGGGTGCAGAGGACTCCCAGCAGTGCCCAGGCATATGAGGGATAGGTGCAGAGGCCTGCCAGCAGTGTCCAGACATATGAGGGGTGGGTGCAGAGGCCTCCCATCAGTGCCCAGACATATGAGGGGTGGGTGCAGAGGCTTCCCAGCAGTGCCCAGACATATGAGGGGTGGGTGCAGAGGCCTCCCAGCAGTGCCCAGACATATGAGGGGGGGTGCAGAGGCCTCCCAGCAGGGCCCAGACATATGGGGGTGGGTGCATATCACTCCCAGCAGTGCCCAGACATATGAGGGGTGGGTGCAGAGGACTCCCAGCAGTGCCCAGACATATGAGGGGTGGGTGCAGAGGCCTCCCAGCAGTGCCCAGACATATGAGGGGTGGGTGCAGAGGCCTCCCAGCAGTGCCCATACATATGAGGGGTGGGTGCAGAGGCCTCCCAGCAGTGCCCAGACATATGAGGGGTGGGTGCAGAGGCCTCCCAGCAGTGCCCAGAAATATGAGGGGGGGGTGCAGAGGACTCCCAGCAGTGCCCAGACATATGAGGGGTGGGTGCATATCACTCCCAGCAGTGCCCAGACATATGAGGGGTGGGTGCAGAGGCCTCCCAGCAGTGCCCAGGCATATGAGGGGTGGGTGCAGAGGACTCCCAGCAGTGCCCAGACATATGAGGGGTTGGTGCAGAGGACTCCCAGCAGTGCCCAGACATATGAGGGGTGGGTGCAGAGGCCTCCCAGCAGTGTCCAGACATATGAGGGGGGGTGCAGAGGACTCCCAGCAGTGCCCAGACATATGAGGGGTGGGTGCATATCACTCCCAGCAGTGCCCAGACATATGAGGGGTGGGTGCAGAGGCCTCCCAGCAGTGCCCAGACATATGAGGGGTGGGTGCAGAGGACTCCCAGCGGTGCCCAGACATATGAGGGGTGGGTGCAGAGGACTCCCAGCAGTGCCCAGACATATGAGGGGTGGGAGCATATCACTCCCAGCAGTGCCCAGACATATGAGGGGTGGGTGCAGAGGCCTCCCAGCAGTGCCCAGACATATGAGGGGTGGGTGCAGAGGCCTCCCAGAAGTGCCCAGACATATGAGGGGTGGGTGCAGAGGACTCCCAGCTGTGCCCAGACATATGAGTGGTGGGTGCATATCACTCCCAGCAGTGCCCAGACATATGAGGGGTGGGTGTTGAGGCCTCCCAGCAGTGCCAAAACACATGAGGGGTGGGTGCATCATCCTCAGATGACCACAACTCCATGGTTCCATGAACGCATCCCCAATGTGCGACTATGTTGAGAGTGCCATATCAACACATCACTGACAGCAGTGTCCCACTCCCATGAGGATGGATGTCATTCCCCCACTGCATGACACACCACATGTGGGTGCGATGACAAATGACACATGCATACCCACCCCTTGCGGAGGCTGCAAAATACACACACTGAGATCATGTCACAAGACTGTATAGTCATGTGAAACCCACTAAAGTAAGAGAGCCAAAGGGAACACACACTGTCACGCACATTCCAGGACTGATAGGAATGTACAGGTGCTGGCACAGCCACCGAGCTGTTGTCTCCCATGGAAGGAATAGGGTGGACTTCCCACAGATACAATGCCCACAATTGTCAGTCAGGTGACCAAATACCCTGCAGAACAAATACCATATGTGTGCTAGGCTGGGAGTACACACATGCATAGTGCGGAAAAGGGACCATTTCCCCATGGAGGCATGGCAACATACTCTATACACAAGTACAGTGACTACCAAGGATGGCACAGACGATGCAGCCGGACACATTGCTGAGCAGGCATGGACATAGTTGATGGGATCCATCAGCCACCAAGGGAATGTAGACACAGGTCAGCGCAACAATGGTGCAACTCCCTGCAGGGAAGATGTCAGGTGCCACAGAGGAAGGAACACTCCTTGGGACAATGTCTCAAAACACAAAGAGCATACACGACCAAAGAATCATTGCAGAGACCTTGTGATGCCACGCAGATACCAGGGTCTACCCCATGAGCATCAGACTACTACATTTCCCAGATACCCAACACATGATCACCACCCCAACTCATGGAGCATCAGCAGCAACATCAATACATGAAAAGCAATTGTGTGCAAAGGATATTCAAAATGCTTTATTCAGCATGAAAACAAAAAGTAGAAAAGGACACTATTTACAAAGCCATAGGCCAGTCCAGACACGAAGTCCTCGGGGGGGACACATGGCCATGCGTCTCCCCTAGCTTGCCTGCACATTAGATACCTCTGGTTGATCGACTGGGGTGGGGGCATCATGTGGGGAAGGACCAGGCACCGCAGGGACAGGAGGGGGTAGGGCAGGTGTTGGTGGTGCAGGAACGGACGACTCCACCACAGGGGGTGGGGCAGCGCCAAAGGTGGAGGTCAGTACTGCGCTGCACACGTCCGCAAGATCTTGCAGCGTCTCCCCTGCACCCGAAGGAACCACAAGCCCCAAGGAGGGGGGGTGGGAGGGATGGGTTGCAGCGCTACTGGGGGAGGTGGTGGACAGGGGGGGACTCTACTCCCCTACCCGTCGAGTCGCTTGCCCGTTTGCGCGCAGGTGAAACAGTGGGGCTGAGGCCCAGCACAGCCAAGTAGGTCTCCTTCTCAGACTGTGGGGCAGGGGAGCCGAGGGGAGTGACATTGGAGGGACTGTGGAGTGAGGCATGCGGACTCCTACTGTGGCTGCGTGTCTGCCTGTGTGCCCTAGACCCAGTGGGTGTGCCTTCTTCCCCCTGAGTGTGCGTGACAGGAGGAGTGCGCTTGCCCTTCCCTGTTGGTGTGCTGCCTGTGTCTGGTGTGGTGCCTGCCTGGGAAGGTGTGTGTGTGCTTGGGACAGGAATGGGAGTGGGAAGTGTGGATGGTGCAGGGGTAGGTGGGGGGACGAAGCGCTGCAGGAGACTCACTGCTGCCAACAGTGACGAGTCCATGGACCTCAGCAACATCCGTTGGTCAGACATCGCTGATGACATGCCCTCCATGTACGACACCATCTGTGTCAGCAGTCTGGTGTGGCCATGGAGGACAGTCAGGATCGATGTCTGCCCAACCTGCAACTGCCGCTGAATGTCCACAGACTCGGCAGTGAGGGCAGCAGGGGAGACAGGGGCAGGGGGTGCGGTGACTGGCACGAAGGAGACACGTGGTTGCCCTACACGGACAGAAGGGACCCGAGCAACTGGGAGGGCGGTGATGGGAATGGAGGGGGCGGTGACAGTTGTACTGCTGCTGCCAGCTGTTGGAGCCGCCTCCGCCCCCTCAGGGAGTTCAGCCTCGGACCCGTCTGCGTCGTAGTCGGTGGTGGTACTACCCAGGTCCTCCGCCACACTCCCCTCGCCCTCCGTGCCACTTGATGCCGACTCGCCAGGAGTGGTGGCACTGGTGCTGCATCCCTCCTCCACGTCCATGCAGGTGTCTCCCTTGGTGTCCCCCGATGATGCTGTGGGCAAGGTGAAGAGACAGGAAATAATCAGTCACCTGTGTACATCTGACACATGAGTCCAAACTAAATAGGTCACAGTGCATATCATGAAAAGCATCATGAGGAACATCTGGAATACCCAGCACATATGTAAGCCCTGCACTCCCCAGTTGGTTCACCCAACATGCCCCCTGAAATAATGAAAATCAGGACACCACAGCAAATAACTGGATATCCAATTATACAGAGAAGCTAGTGTCTGTGAACCGTGGAGCACAGGCAGACCATGACGGCATGCCACCTCCTGGTCACTGTGAACGAAATAGTATTAGTGCACCCAATGCCAAATAACAGACGCCAATGCTGAAGGGGTCCCCACACTCATAGACCTGTGAGTACTGTAGAAAAGCAAATGTAATACTATCTGATCCATTGGGAAGCACAAAACTTTACACAATTGACATATTTGGAATGTGTGAATGTCCCACCTGTGGAACAGAACACACATGTGCATGAATATCAGAAGTCACACAAGGAGGTGCACACCAAACTACATTTACACAGTCATAGCATGAGCTGCCCGCCTAATGCCAAGAAGCCAATGTTAAGAAGAAATGTGGTATCAGGAAGCACACATACATGGCACCACGGTGGTCGGGATGACTTGACACCGGCAAGTTGCCTTCAGCAACAACCAAGGACTAACCCAAATGCTAACACACTGTGGGAACATGGATATGTATAAATCCTAAATAACTTTTGGCCTGAAATGTGACCATGTTCTAATTGTGCCAACGTGTTCCACAAAAGTGTAAAAGTGGTACGTGTGCACTCCCTTGGGAGACATCTGTCATGCATGCACATCATTGTCCTTCACAAAAATCAAAGTGAAGCATATAAACTATTGGGACATGTTGACAAGTGTAGGGAGTGCCAGGGCACATGCCTTCTTGAATAACAACTTAAAACATGCCACCTGTCACATGGCCATCCGTACCATGATGACACAGTTGGCAACACATCTGACACATTACCTGTCATGTGGAGTGGCACACATGTCCAGACACAGGACAATGCAAATGGCCCTGAAATTGTGTTGGAATAAGGAGCCCCTGCACTGAGGAGACACCCTGATGTGAACGAAGAATGTCCACACAGATGTCAGCACACACAGACCAAACCACATAGCATCTGGAGCACACACCCGTGCCAATAATGGATGAGCAGGAAACATGTTTTAGAACTTGTGACACATGCTGCAAAGCACAAACATGACACTCTGCACAACATGCCTGGGTCACTGCACATTGAGTGCCTGTCCAGACAATCATCACACACTGGTCAGACCTGGCAAGGAGACATAAGGTATGGACATGTAGTCCTTGCCCACAAAAACAACCCATACCTGAGACAATGTGATTGAGACAGCACAAAAAGTGACACCTCTCAATCTGGGTTTACTAAAAAGTGCATCAGGAAATCCTAACTGTACTCCACATCACCTCGTGAGGCTGCCAACACATATTTGTGACACAAAACCTCAACAGGTTGTTGTACATAGACACACAGGCACTGGCCAGTGTGAGGATGCAGAAGCAAAATCGGGTCAGCCTGTACAATGGGCACATGTAGCACACTTTAGATAAATACAAATGAGGCCAGGGAACAATGCCACAGAGGGAAAACTATGCTGAACACATTGAGAATGGGCACAGTGTTGGATGACTCACATGATACCAAGGCAAGGGTGTCTTAGGGTACTGAAGTGGGCACACTGCTCCATGGGCCTGGAATTATCTGACTGTAACATGAGCTACCGTCCCGGCACTTTGCATATCTCCCACTCATGCACATCATGTCTGAGGCCACAACATCGGTCATGCATGCTGGAAGTCTGTTCATTTGAACACTCACACTCCTATGTTGAGACTCAGCATCAGTGCCAACTGATATGGTCCCCAAACTGACTGAACAGGACAGGGCACAGGCAAGGTAACAACACATGTCTCCGACCCCACCCCCACATGATGCAGACAGCAATGTGCACTTGGATTAACCGCCAGCCTAGATGACCATGTGCAATAGTGATTACACACAGACCAGGGAACACATGTCAAGGAGGGGAAAGGAGGAAGAACAGCAGCAGATGACTTTGGGGAACAGAAAATGCAATGCACATATTAACCCTGCCAGTGTATCCATGCGACTTGGCACTTCCCAAAGCTGGTGACACACAACAAACACACATGTACCTACCCCCTTGCTGCTGCTGCATCGCCTGTAACCGCCTATCCATGTCAGGGAAGACCACCGCCAGGACACGCTTAATTTGGTGGGTCAGGCGCCGGCGCCCGCGGTTCTTGCCTTCTGGTGAGTCCCCCAGCAGGACCCGGGCGATCCTCCTGGTCCAGCACCGGATGTCCTGCCAGCGTTTCCTCACCTGTGCTAGGCGCCGACTGCGATCCTCCAAAGATCTCACGGCCCTGACGGCCCACTTCCATATCTCCCCCTTGGCGTAGGCAGTTACCTGTGAGGATGACAAAGTGAGACAACATCACTACACCTGCTCCATGTCACAGAGACACACATTTGAACATCTTTGATATGTTGAACAGGGCATAGTATGCTGCCAACGAATAGCACCTTTGTCATAGGGACAGTAGGCTCTGTGGAAGCCCCAATGCACTACATGGCATTGAAAGTACACAGGTGGCATGAGGGTGCCCCACACTCCCTGATCATGGCACACACTGGACATCACAAGCAACACAAAGCTGATGGCCAGCACCTCCAAGCAGTCACATGCCCCAGGCCACTGACCCAACAACAGCAGACTACACAGACACAGACAGGCACAGATCATTCACCTGCCAGTGGAAACAGCCGATACAAACCTCACTCTGCACATGTGCCACTTGCCTGGGGGGTGTCACAGGCGTGGGGCTAGCCCAGCAAGTCAGACACACAGCACGGATCACTTCTCACATCAGATGGGTCGAGCTGTTGCCTCCTCCATGCAGCTGTGGTGCAACACTCCACATAGACACTCACCCACATGACAAGGAACATTCACACACATCAATGTCCAGATCATTTGGACACTCTCACCATAGCTCCACTCAACTCACACACATCTGTGGGTACAGTCACCTGTCACACGGGGGGAACACTGAATCACCTCAGGACTATAGAACAAGAAGGGCCAAGAGGATTAGCTATGCTGAATGTGCCATGCAGCATGCAATGAATGTCACAGTAAGCACAGTGCAAGTGAGGAGTGCACACATGAACCACATGAGCCATTCCCCCCCCCCCCCCCGGGACCCACTCTAAACAACATTTCATGTCTGTCACACCTGGACACAATGCCAGAAGTGCCAGTCACAAAAAGAAGGGGCACAGTCAAAGGTAGTGGAGTCAGCACTCACCTGCACCCCTGGTCTACCATACATGCTGGGGAACTGTGGAAGGATGACATCCAGCAACGCCTCATTCTCTTCCTGTGTGAATGGCTGGGCCCTCTCCCCAGACCGCGACATGGTGCCAGAGGAATCACAAGCAGCAGCAGTGGTGTCCAATCAAAGGTTGTGCAGGCAAGTGCCCTCTCATGGGTTCTGCCTGACTTATATCTGCCTTGCTGGCCTATTTCAGTAACAGGAGTGCAGAGTGATTGGTCAGACTCCTTTGCATCCTACGTTTCCTCCAATCCCTTTAAACATACACCAGTGACAGCATTAGCATTTTTTCAAATTTGCAGCATCATGTCAAGTCAACAACCACTTTGCAACAATGTATAATGTGGCCAACTGCTTTTTCCAGGCCACATGATGGAAAAATGTGATCTTCAAACTGGGTATCCATGACAACCAGCATGCATGTAGGCCCTAATACTTGTCCCTTATGTGTCCCCATTGTAAATTTCAAATCCCCACACAGGTACGGTGCATTTCACACGTACCCCTAGGGCACCACTACTCTAGTGCTACGGGCCGTACACGCGTGTGTACGGCCCGTAGCACTATGGTAGTGTTGCAGTAGGTGTACGCCATAGTGCTACGGGCCGTACACGCGTGTGTACGAGCGTAGCACTATGGTAGTGTTGCCGTAGGTGTACACCATAGTGCTAGTGTTGCCGTAGGTGTACGCCATAGTGCTACGGGCCGTACACGCGTGTGTACGGCCCGTAGCATTATGGTTGTGTTGCCGTGGGCATACGCCATAGTGCTACGGGCCGTACATGTGTGTGTACGGCCCGTAGCACTATGGTAGTGTTGGCGTAGGCGTACGCCATAGTGCTACGGGCCATACTCACGTGGGTACGGCCCTTAGCACTATAGCGTACGCCTACGCCAACACTACCATAGTGCTACGGGCCCTACACACGCGTGTACGAGCCGTATCTCTATGGCGTACGCCTACGGCGACACTCCCATAGGGATAGGACCAGTCTGTACACGTATGTGTGTACGGTCCGTACACAAACGCGTACTCCTACCCTAACCCCATATAGTGATACGACTGTACCCACGCCCTCAGAGCGTGTGTACGGTGCGTTTCACAGCTTACACTGGTGATAGGAGGCGCACAGGAAAGGAATGGAGGTGTCTGACTCGCACAAGGATGGACATCAAGTCATTGTCAGTGCAGTCTTTCATGTGTAGGGCCTAGGTGTGTCAGGCAGTGAAGTGGCACATTTCTCCTCATGTTTTAACCCAATAGTTGTGTGATGACCTGTGTACACATGTCATGTGTGATGGGGCACTATGTGGCGCACTTTCCCTTCACACCTTTTACATGTGTGCATGTAGTTCAAACTTGTCAAGCACTGCATCACTGGCATGGCACAGTCACCAACACCCGCAACTGTCCCCTGATGCCAGGTACACGGATGATGACACCTGACATCTCACTACCAGCGTGCCCCGATGTGACTATGTCATGTGTGTGTCATGTGTTCCCATGATCTTGCTGTTGGTGTTCCGTCAACGGCATCTGCTGTAGCTGCATCCAACATGTGTCTGTGTGTAGATGCCCATGTCACACTATTAAGCACACCAGGACACATGTGGAATAACACGTAACGTGTGTCTGTATGTCTCAATGTCTGTGTGATCATTTTTGACATGTACCCCTTCATGGCAAGGTGCGTGGTCTGTCCTTTTTCCATGACATGTGACCTGTGCGTCTAGCTTGCCGGCAGCTGTCTGTATGAGATAATATCCTTCAAATGCACATATGTGGATGTATGTCACTCCTGTAATGTGTCTGGCTGTTCACTCACACTAGCCCACAGCTACTTTCATGGCATGTCATGTAGACCTTGACAATCCACGTTTGTAGCTGGCTCTTGGTAGAAGTATCACCTTGCTGGCATACGTGTGCAGGATGAATTGCACAGGCCAGACTCTGCATGTAGCATATGTGCATTAGCTGTTGAACATGTGCTCAGTTCATTGACATTGGTGTAGTTATGTACTCAATCTTGGTTATTCCTTCCTAATTTCTGCAGGGCACTGCCTCTCCCCCGACCAATGCCAGACTTGGCTGCCATGATGGAACGTGACTGCATACGCCGCTACAGATTCCCCCAACAGTTAATTGTGGACCTGACAAACAGGCTGGCACCACACCTCCAACCGCGACACAGTTATCCGACTGCGCTGACCCCCAAGATGAAGGTGATGTCAGCCCTACATTTCTTTGCCACCGGTACGTTTCAATTGACCATAGCTGATGTGGGTAGCATGTCCCAGACCATGTTCAGCCTGGTCCTGCATGATGTTTTAGAAGCCATGTTGGAGCACCTGGATGAATTCATCCATTTTCCAACTCCTGAGCAGTTGACAGGTATCAAGGGAGAGGTCTATGCCCTGGGAGGGATGCCCCATGTAATTGGGTCCATTGATGGGACACATGTGGCTTGGTACCACCACAGGCACAGCAGGTAGCCTTTCGTAACCGTAAACATTATCACTCCATTAATGCCCTTCTGGTGTGTCTTGCTAACATGGTGATTTCCCATGTCTGTGCACGTTTTCCAGGGTCAGCACACGATGCCTACATCATGAGGTGTAGCAGGGTGCCAGAAATGATGCTGCAGCTACACAACGAACAAGCATGTCTTGTTGGTGGGTAGACTCTGTTTGTCCAGTATTCAGCGATATCTTAGTATGTGACGGCATCTCCTGACCCACTTCTTTACATGATGTTTCCATGTAGGGGACTCTGGCTATCCCAACATGCCATGGCTGGTGATGCCTCTCCGCAACCCGAGAACAGCTGCAGATCACCGTTACAACAACGCCCATGGGCAGACCAGGCGAGGGATTGAGAGAACGTTTGGCCTCCTGAAGAGCCGATTCCGTTGCCTCCACAAGACCGGCGGGTCACTCCCATATGCACCGGTGAAGGTCTGCAAAATCTTCCTCGTGTGCTGCATGCTGCACAACATGGCAGTGGAGAAAGCTGTGCCACTCATCCTGGATCCCGATGAGCAGGAACATCCACCCGTGGAGGATGACGGCCATGGTCACAAGGCAAGTGAGGAGGAGGAGGAGGAGGAAGACATCCGGAGTCAGCTCATACGCAACTTCTTCTCATAATGGTGAGTCCCTGGGTCTGGTGGTGCACGCTTGGAGCCTTGTGTGGCATGTGTTGCAATGTGTGTGTCCAGCTGACTGTATGCTAAGTGACTTTGAGGTGTGTGCTGATGTGTCACTCGAGTGCTGATGTCATTCCACACATTTTAGCCGACACACTCAATTGACAACTAGCATGGTGTCAACCTTATTCATGTAGAGTACATGACCATGCATGCGGATGACTATGTTTTTCCTGACTTCTTGTGTGTCTCTCATCCCCAGGTAGTTGCGCATGCTGTCTGCTCGTGGCATCGTTGTGCTCCTGCTATTCCTCATGAGTAATGCAACGTGTGCTGAATCAGCGTTACATGCACGGACATGGTGAAAAGTCTCCTTTGGGTAAGGATTGCAGCAAGGCATTTTGGGTGTGGTAGTTGTTTGTAATGTGCAGGTTTTGTTACTATGCATACATGTCGACTCACCATGGGGCACATGACATGTAGCATGACTCACATGAATTGATAGTCACACTTCGTGACAGTCATCTGTTGTGGGATTGTGGTTTTTGATGAAGGCATCAATGTGTGTACAACTTCCCTCGGAAACTTACGGGAGGCTACGGGTGGACATATTGTGGGACATCCCCATAAAAGGCTCAATGGGGAATTGCAGCCTCTCCGTGTGCAGCAGGGGATGTTTGGCTCACCCCCTTCACTTGTGTGCCACTCCCATGGATTTACAGCATCTGTGGTGCGAAGGGGGTGTCCAGTGTACGTCCCACATGTTAATCCAAAAGACCTGTGAGTCTGTTAGTATTGATGCATTTCCATAGGTGTGAGCCTGAGTAATAAAGGTGTTCCTCAGCCTCCAAGGTGCCTCATCTCTGTCAATGCAGGTCTCTTGCCACTGTTCATGCGCCATCTCTGGCATGGTTGTCAAGGATTGTGCATATGAGTCTATGTGTAGATTAGCAACCTGCATGTTGTTCTACATGTATTTGATTCTCTATTGTGCATGAAGTCCATGGCTGTGTATGTGTTTTGGTATGTTGGTCCCCACAACGGGCCGTCAACACCTTCTGGGGTGTGTTTCCTGTGCGCAGCTTGGCCTTCAGTTTCAGGATCCGGTGTCAGTCATCTTTGGGGATTGTGCATCCTTTGTCTCTGGGTGTGCCATTGAAAACCGGTCACTCCTTCCTTGACATACACCTGTTGCAGTAGTCCTTTCTGACATCCTAGTCTTTGTGTGGAAATTGTGGCATAGTTCCCAGGACATGCCGCCTGCTGTTGCAGCCACTGCAGCAAGGGCACACGAAGATTCCTGATTCGGCAACACACACACATCAAAGATGCTCTTCCCTTCCTCCATCAACCCATTCATTTGGCTGTCATCAGCTTGTCTGTGCCACAGTTGCAGCCACGCGGTGCCAAAGGCTGGACCGTCTGCACATGCAACGTGCACATTGCACGAGCCTCATGTCCTTGCATGACCCACATCACACTACAGTCTGATGTTGCAGCAACCCTCCAAGCAATGTCCATCCACACATCTGCCGCCAGCTCTCAGGCATACACTAAGCGCACACAACACCTTTGCATGATGAGTGTGCAACTCCAACTGCCTACACAGTGCTGCCACGCCTTCCAGGCCCTGTCACACCCACCAGGTCATGTCCCTCCTACTCCCCACCGGCTCTGTACCCCGGCAAGGCCATGGGAGTGGGACTCAAGGCTTCTGCATGTAGTATGCTGTCATTGTGAGGCACATGGCACAGGTATCATCTCTCAGCGTGTCAATCTACAATGTGTCCTGGACCCCCCTCTCCACCATCACATTCGCACACAACCTCATCATCAACTCGTATGCCAGGTGCTCCTCACCCTCACCAAGGACGCAGACATTGCCAGTTCCAATATTCTAGATTGCATGAGATCCATTGATGAATGGCAGAACAGCAGCCACTTGAGGCTGGACTTGTACAGGACTGAGGTCAACATCTGAGGATTGTCCCCTTACAGCTGGGTCAACTGCTTGTGTCCCACCCGCAGAAGCCCCGCACAAACACCCAGTGTCCATGCACACAAGATTGTGTGCCTCATGGATTGCTTGCTCACATTTGCCATGGTAATCACCAGCATCTGTGCCTCAGACTGCAACACCCTCTGCATTATGCACATGATCTCCAGATAGATCCACTCCAAGGAAAGACAGACCATCCCCCAGGTCCACGACAACATCCGTGTCAAATACTGCCCTGCCCTCTACGGGGCAGCCACATCCAAACTCCCAGGACACTTGTCCACATCCAGGCTGCATCTGCACACCTCAGCTGCAACATCCCGCGCCCCAGCCACATCACCGTCCAGCAAAGATAGCTGCAATGGATCACTGAGTGCTGCAGGATGACCTTCAGACTCCCCACCCACACTCAGGAGGCAGGCCACAACCCCGACCCAACACCAACCTTGTACCACTGTCATCCGAGAACCCGTAGTGACATCTACGTGCATCCAACCTTGACCTGGCCACCATTCTTCAGATCCACCGTACTCCAGCATGCAGGACATAGTTCTCCATCCTGGGAACACATACCTGGGACTCCCTCCCCGGGAACCTCCAAATGAGGCATGACCTCTACGCCTTAATGATACTCTTCCAAATAGATCTGTCCGCACAGTATTGCAAGCAACCTCTCAGCAGCTTGAGGCCATCACAGGTGAGTATTGTGCTCCATGTCTGCATTGACTGATAAATTGTGACCCATGTGTGTCCTGTACCAGACTCAGATCCCAGGGTATGGATGACTGGAGTTAGTTCAACACTCAGGCATAGTTTGACATTTACACACACATATGTTGTGGACTAATGCCAAATGACAGCAACATCTCATGAAAAAAATATATATATATTTTTGGTGGGGTAAGTCTTTTGGTAGATGTACTAAGGTGCTCTACCGGGTGCATAGAATCCAAAGTTCATAGGGGGAGATGGCATTCTTGTCAGTTGGAGTCATCAGAGTCCAGACCACAGTGTTGGTGATCATTGGTCAGACTGTGACCAGCAAGTCCATGTGGCAGAGAATGTCATTGGATGAGGTGCTGCTGTTGCGCCAGAGGGCCAGGTGCCAGGCCAGGTGACCTGGGAGATGTGGATGGTCCGCTGACTCTCACGGTCTTTTCCGTGGATGACCCACCTTCCTGGGGGGACCCTCAGATGCAGGCCTCGACGATGCTTGTGATGCTCCGTCGGACGAATCCTCCTCCTCCTCCCTCCCTGTGACTGGTGGTGGTCTTCGCCTGGTGGCACAGGGAGGGTTGCCCATGTTGTCGGCGATCCGACGGAGTGAACGGCTCATGTCCGTTTGCACCGCCAGGAACTCAGCCAGTCTTGCCTCCATCCGTCCTTGGTGTTGTTGTTGACTGGCATGTTGCTCGGCCTGCAGGTTCTTCATCTCGTCGAGGGTCCCCTTCATCTCTGTGAGGCTCGACACTACCTGGTTGATGCCCCTGGTGTCACGCCGGTATGTGTCCAGGATGTGGTGTATGTGTGACATACCGGTTCACTCAGCTGGCTGGTCAGGTTCGCGCCTCCGCCTGCCTCCACTCCCACCACCCCTGCCCACACGAGCCTGGCCTGCCGTTGTGGGCACATCGGGTCTACGGGACCCCTAAAGGAATGGCATTTGCGGGGTTGTCTGCCTCCTCCTGGGTGCCCGGAGAACCTTGTCCCTCCTGGTCAGACTTGCTCTGTTGTTCAGTGCGAGCAGGGCTCCTGGGTATCTCCTGGGATGTGGCAGGAATGGGGGTGGGGGTTGTCACAGATGTACCTGATGCAGGTGCTGCAGGGGCTTGGGCACCAGAGGGTGCCACGTTGGTCGGGGTCATCCACGGAGTGATGAGAGTCGTCGCTGCCGGTGGGATCATCTTCACGCTGAGCCTGGGACTGTGATTGTTCCCCCCCATTGTTGGGGGGAGGTCGATGACATTGCCCTGTGTGTGAGAGAGAGACAATATTAATGCTGTTTCATGCCACATCCATGTTTCATACATATTCAAGTTGCCACAGATCCTCCAGGTAGTTGGATGTGCCTAGCATTCCTCTCAATAGTCCACTTGGGGATGGGTATGTTGCGGGGGACAGATTGGTATGTTCTCCTGAGTGTTTGACCAGTAGAATTTTGGCTCGGATGCTTATTTGGCAATGGATTGGTCTTGTTGTGTCACATGTCCATTGTGAGAGTGGGTAAATCCGTTGCCTGCCCCGGGGGTGTGTGCTTGTGTGAGGGAGGGTGTGTGACCGGGACTGCTGTTGGGTGTAGTGTGATTTGTCATTGGGTCTCCCAGGTGATGTGTCTGTCCCCTCATGGTGCATGCTGGCATGACAGTGAGTTTGAGTGCCTGTGCTAGATATCTGAGCTTGTGTAGTTGGTGTTTGAGTGTACAGTGGTCACAGGAGGGCCTTGTGCTGCATACAGCAGGGCCAAGTGTCAGCTACCTTGCCAGTCCCTGTGCATTGGGCATGGTGCATGGGTATGTACCTAGGCCATATGGGCTGAGGGCATTGGTGTCTGCTTCTGAGTTGCACAATGTGTTGTGTGAGCCCCACCCTCCCAGCATCCCGGACATCCAGTCTTGGGTTTGTGGTTGGTGTGGCCTGGGACATGGCATTGCCTTTATTTGTGAATGGGGCATGGAGAGGTTAGTGGCATGAGCGTGGTTTTTGAGTGTGGTTGTGTGCGGTGAGGGCTTGGGGGAAGTTGCGTGCATTTTGTGTATTTGTGGTGTGGATGGCATTCCCCCCATGTTACGTGAGTTGTTTGTGTACTCACCAAGCTCTGCGACTCCTTCGACTCCGTGTACTCCCACCGGCGGAAGCATGGCCATCACCTTCTCCTCCCAGTGATGTTACTCTGGGCGTATTCCTCGTTCATTTTCCTCTTGACTGCCATGCGCAGATCGTACCACCTGGCTTGGCATTCATGCCTGGTCCTTCGGATGGGCGCAACAGCATTCACCTTATCGACAATCCTCTGCCACAGGCTTGTTTTTTGGGCTATGCTGGTCTGTCTGACCAATGTTCCAAACAGCTGTGGCTCGACTCTGATGACTTCGTTGACGAGGAGGTGCAGCTCCGCCCTTGTGAACTTTGGATTCTTGTCTGTGGGCATGGTGTGGGGTGTGGGTGTGGATGGTTGTGGGTGTGTGGGTGTGAATGTGACGGTGTGTGTGTGAATGTGAAGAGGGGGTGTTTGTGAATCAGGTTGTGTGAAGGTGTGTAAGTTAAGGTGTGGTTAAGGTGTAAGTAAGGTGCAGTTGTTTGTCTGTGGGGTCTGTCAGCAGTGGGTCTGTTGCAAAGGCTCATGGGTTGTGTGTGTGGGCCCTTTTTATTGGTCCATTTGTGGGTGTGGCTGGGTTTGAATTTGTGGTGGGTGTGTTATAAGAGGTGGTTGTGATTTAGGGCCTCTGTTTGCCTGTTTGGATGTGCCAGGTCAGCCATAGAGATGTATTTTGTCATGTTGACGTGTTTTGTGGTGTTGTGCGAGTTGAATTGACCCTCCTTGTGCTGTTTTACAGTGTCCTGGTTCTGTACGAGTATTTTTCGCGTAGGTAAGGTCCGTACATATGCGATGCTGGGTGAGGGTGCTGGGGTACGGTGTTGGGGTACGGTGCGTACAGGTGCGGGGCTGTGCTAGGGTTTTGGGGTACTGTGCGTACAGGTACGGGGCTGGGCTACGGTGTTGGGGTACGGTGCGTACAGGTACGGGGCTGGGAGACGGGCCTGGGGTGCGGCACGTACAGGTAGGGGGCTGGGGTACGGTCCTGGGGTACGGGGCGTACAGGTGCGGGGCTGGGAGACGGGCCTGGGGTGCGGCACGTACAGGTGCGGGGCTGTGCTATGGTGTTAGGGTATGGTGCGGAGGGGGGGTACGGTGCTGACATACGGGGGTACGGTGCTGACATGTGCAGGGTGAGTGGGGGCTGTACGACTCGTATCCGGGCACAAGTTTACCCGTGTACATGTGTGCTACAGCGTTCGCTCCGTACGGGGCCTTTTACATGCGGTTGTGTATTCGGACAGGCGGTACGGATCGTACTTGCGCTCTCGAACTTCTGTTTTACGATTTGCACGTAAAAATGTCCGGCTCCCTATCGGACACTTTTCTCGCCGCTATTCGGACGTATAACTTTACAGCTCCCTCTCGGACCATTTTCCCGATGCAATTCGTATGTATTTTTCACATACGAATCGTACTTCGCAGTTTGTACGGTACTTGTACGATTCGTATGTGAAAATATATGGATACGAGTCGTCCGCAAAATTTTTTACCCGAATCGGTATCGGCACCTAAATGTACCATACTCAGGGAAAGCTAACATCCCATCATCCTTTGTATATTTCATCCAATTCTCTAACCAAACACACGTATAATAACCTCGCTCCATCTTTATGTAAGATGCAGGCGTTTTTGGGGGTGGAATCGGAATTCCATCTCTCGTCATAATTTGTTTGTCTTTCTTAAAGAAATTCTTTATTGTCTTTATCAAACCCACTTTCAGACTCTTCTATTAGTATTTCTCAACAGACAGAAAAAAAAACATCTCCGTAATTCTCCTTTCCCTATTTGCTAAATTCCGACCTATACCAGCACGACTCACACCAACCGACCAATTACAACTCACTACGTAACTACAGTCTTAACCAATGTCCGCTCGTCTCGTACCTACTAACCAATCACAGTTTTGTTCACACCTGCTATCTGACCAATACCAGCGCAGTTTTTTGTGATGTCAGTTTTTACTCCTTCTACTGACCCTCCCTTTACAATCTGCTCTCGATACAAGCCCGCCGCTATGTCCAATATCAGCGCTGCACTTTGTGACATCAGTATCACTCCTTCTATTGACCCCTCCTTAACAAAATCTTAAAACAATATTTTTCTTAATTTTTCTTAATTAAAAAATCTGTTAGTGACAGAATAAGAGACAATGCTACCTTGTCTGCTCTGCTAAATAAAGAGATAGTCATCACCCTTCCAAGAGATCCTTACACCGCAAGTAATAATAACGACCATCGCTATCTCACTTCTCTAACTAGCTCCGGGGAGACCTATTACTCTTCTAGGGATATTGCTATTTTACAAGAGGACTTTTTGGGATTTAAAAAGGTGTCCTGTTACTTCCTCGAGAATTATTGCCAGAGTTTCAAAAGTGAACACTTTGCCATTTCAAACACTCTACTAATATGTAAAATGTCCTTGAATATAACACTGACAGCCCTACATAGCTTTTCAGTATTATTTCAACAGACAAAGTACTTCTGCAGTGTGATTTCTTTACCACACTCTTCTACTGCCTACTTCAGGCTAATCCCTTCCCAGGATTCCTCATGCAACTCTGTACCTGTACTTCTAGATAACATAGAACAAGACACTAACTCTTCATGTTAAGATGAATCAATATTCAATAACCATTTCCAAACTAATCAATAATTAAACCGTCCTTTGCTGCCAAGAAACTGATCCAGCTTGAACCCAATAAATTGATCAGGAATAAATATTCAATAAATCACGTACTTTGGCCAATACTCATTCACCCAAATCCCTTATGCGCTGGGGTGAAGTTTGTTAACTTTGCCTTAATTTTACTCTTGATTATTCAGATACAAACTTTCATCATACTGAATATTCACGTATCTGAACAAATAATAATTATTTTTTTATGTACTTGGTCGATAGACCGAGTAGTTGAAGAGTTGATGGCAATGGAGATTCTAAAGGAAACATTTAATCAATAAAACTGACTACATAACCACAGACTCTCGGTGAGATTTAATACATTTTATCTAGAAACAATAAATGCTCATATCGATTCCTCATTAATTCAAATACTGGAAACCTCATGAGAGAGAGGGCAAAAATCTAATCATAGCAATAACGGAACAATCATTTTAAATATACGTTGCAAAGAGTGGGCAGATGAAGAGACATTAGATGCAAGTAAAAATATATATTGATTCAAACTAACAAATCATAGTGGTAGACGAAGAGACAAAAGGTACAGAGACAAGAAATATGACAGCAAAATAATTCATTAATACGAATTAGATCAAATACAAACCCAAAGGATCTGTAAGGGGAAAACTACCACCCAGGCCTAGGTAGTAGTGGGGGACCCCTGGACCAAGAGTCAGTGATCAAAGACTCAGGAATCAGGAAAGGGACAGGACAGGAACAGCTAGGCCTCTCTGCAACCTGACGAATAGCTGCTCACCCCTCACTCGGACACCTTCAGCCTAAGTGACCTAAACCACACCCCTAAAGCCCTATTCTTATACCCTAAAAATACGTGTCCACCCCACAATAGTTGCTAAGTTTACAATTTCAAGCTAAGGGTTTGGTTGAGTTCCGGGGGTGGCATGTCACCCCACCATGAAATCATTTTTCGCTGAACTACACCATTCTTCTGCACATTTTTTACAAAGTCATCAATACCCCCTCTCTCTCATGAGTACACATCTAACAAATTATTGTACAATTTAATAAATTCAACAACTTCGGTTTCTGTTTCCCATGGTGACACTGGCGTTGGCCGCTTGTCAATGTCCTGTCCTTCACCAGGTCGCGTTTTGCCAGCTTTGCACAGCAGTTCACTCATGTAGTTCCATGGTTCCTGCTCGCTCCCAGCTTCACCCGCCCTTTGTGAGGCCAATTTAACAAAATGGAGGATTTGTCCTTTACTAAAAGAATAAAAAACAAACATTTATTAATTATATGATAATGCATTTTCACTGTTTACCCCCCCATCTTAACTCTACTTCATGTTAACAGTTAGCCTAGCATAGCATAAGCAGAATAGCATCATTATTTATTAGGATAAAACAATTCATGTCATGCTTTTTACTACATACACATGTGGCCTTGCCATGCAAATCTTCTTAATTTGTTCTAAACACAAGGTTATTACATTTCCGGTTATTCACGTATTAATTCTGGTTAGTTTATGCAATTTGCAAAACAAACTTCCCACGTGTAGTGTATTTGTGCACATTAATCATTCTAACACTACTTTCTGTTAGTACGTAATATACGGGTGTTGAAATGAGCAGGTTTCTTTCGTGAAATCCTGCTCCATCACCTATTTTCCAGGGTTAACGGAGGATCCGTAAATCCATAGGGACCATCACAAGAATTTGATTGGTTCCTAGGAACGTATTCTTCTACATTCTCAACTTTCTTGCCTAGATCATTGCTCTCATTGCCATAGGAGATCTCTTATGCTGCAAATGAGACTGTACAGTTTTTTATCTGTGCTTTGGTTTTTGGGTAAACAAGTGTTTTTCATCCTTAAAAAGTCTTCTGTACAAGGATCAGGAAAGAAGAAAATGACACTGAAAGAGGCAGATACAAAAATAATTAGAATTTAATGAGAATGGAAAGTGTTGGGGAGGTCAAATGTACTGTTCCCAAATTAAACATATTCACATTGGCAAAAGCAATGTACTTTAGAAAAGTAAGATTTACTATGAACACTTAAAACAGAACCCCATTGAGGAAAGTTTTAGAACATGATGGTTCCTTATTAACTGCTCTCACTGTCACACCTCTCTGATAGACTTTTTTTAGATGCCTTCTTCTTATTGTACAATCCCAACAAGAGTGATAATTGGTCACTTTCTCTCATCTTTGTACATCTAGATGAATATACTTTACTTTTCCTACATGGTCTGCTCTCGAGAAAAAAGAAAAGTGGGATTAGGTGGGTCTGCTCACAGGTGTTTCTTTACATATTGCAAATCTTCAGTCTTTCTCACCATTTGTATATCAGCTACATTTGATGATAACTTCTATTATTGTGCTCTACCTAAGTTGTTAACTGTTGTTTCATCAGAAAAGTGTTTTATTTTCACAACTTTGTTTTTTCACAACACTTTGCACTGTATTCTCTAATAAGTTGCACAAACGTGCTTGGCACTCACGTTTCACAAGTTATTTCCAAATTTCTAGCCTGCAACTTTTCTAGATAACTTTATACCTTGGCTATCTTAAGTCACCAACATTGTCCTTTAAATTGTGCATTTTGCTCTATTCTGAACAAAGAATTGACCTTGTGCTTTCTTGCAATTTCTCCATATCACTAATTTGCAATGTAAGAGTCTTCATGCATGTCTCTTGATTGTGCTTCAATAAATTAATTGTTTAGTCTTGCTTGGCTTTATTTATACTTTTCTCTTTTGCACTCTTCATTGCTTACTTGGTTTTATTGTTCTGTTATTTTTTTCAGGTATTCTGAATTTCCACATTTTATGACCACTCTAGAGAAGATCCAAGGGGTGGACTGTGGCCATGTGGCTCCACATGGCTCATGTTTTCAAACTCAATTGCCTAGCAAGACATTTATTGGATGGGTGGAGTTTGGATAATTTTACCATCTAAGATGGCTGCGGAGATTTTGAAATTTTGCGGGTTCATCTTGTTGCTTCTAGAATGTTCTCAATTTAACAATTGCCTTGACATGATCACATAGTCTTTCTTAACATCTGGGATTTTAACCCCTTTTGAAATAAAGTGGCCTGCAAACACTGGCCATTTATACATGGAAGGGTTTGAACCCATACAGATACCGAAATCTTCATCTCTACCTCTCCATGAGGCACATACATAAAGTATTGGGTAGTGTCTAATTTGTGTGTGTGTTTGGCAAAATACATACCCTCGGGTTCTTTTGTGAATGGATTGGCCATGACCATAATACTCACAAATACACCTCATTTGCGCTACCGAAATGTCACGTTTTGTGAAATTCACATTCTGCAGCACACATAGAAAGAGGAAAAAGCCTCTTGTGATTATTTTTGTGTAGGAAGGTCTCCCTTCCTGCATGAAAATAATCATCCCCGTAAAACAGGAATTCTTGCACCATGGTGCAAAGGTGCATGCGTTAGCGCACGGCAGCCCACTGTGCACTGATGCAGGGGAAAAGGACACGAATGTGCCGTATCAGATAGATACAGTACATCCATTTTCTTTTCTTTTGCAGTAGGGCAGTGCAGCACGAAGGCCTGTGGTGCTGCCTTATGTCAACACCTCATCAATGGGTTCCATCATACTTTGGAAGAATCCATTTTAGTAATAAAAAAAAATACATGATTCATCAGCCAATTCTCTAACGGTCCATGCTTTAACCTGTGGTAGATAACATGACCCTTAAACACCCCAATGAATAAAGAGGACTGGACAAAATGAATATATTGCATTAGTGAAAGTCATTTCAAGCCTAAATCATGGTGCAATCCTATTATACCACATGGCACCATTAACACATTTAATATGATGGCATGTTGTGATTTGATGAACATTTGGCAAAACACCAAATATCATTAAAGGAATAATATGACATAAGCTCAGATACAGGAATTGGCAACTTTAAGTAAAGGCCAGAGTCTTGGTTATTAAACCCTCTGATAAAGAGGCTGCATTTACTTTATGGGTCAGAATTAGTATGCTTTGAGGGATATGTTATTATTCTGAGTTTTCACCAATTTTGGATTCCCCATGAACACCAGAACGCATTTTGGGCAGATTAAACCTCCTCCTGAGGAGGGCAGGGATAGTCATCTGGTGGCAGATATCTACAGAACAGGGTAAAATACCTTGGGAAATGCTTAATGTTAGGACAGGGGGTTCTCCATCAAGATTAAATAATATTCAGCTCTCCTCCTGGTATGCAAATGATAATAGAGGGTGGAATAATACCTGGGAAGAAGACTCACTAATGAAAGATGTAAAACACTAAGGGCAAACAAGTTGCTAAGTGGCTTTGGAAGCTATGAGATGGGAAGGATAGGAGGTTTGTGGTACCACAGAAGATGTGGCAGGAGTTGATTCCAGGGCTGGAAGTGTCCTATCTGTGGCATATATCCTTACATTTTGTATACTCTAAGGTTGAATTTGCCAACATAAAGAGAAATACTTTCTTCACCTTGAATAGATTGTATTAAACACCTCAAAAGGTTGACAGATTTGTACAGGACCCGACCCATAAACTTAGAAGATGTGGACATCTTGAAGAAAACAACAAACATATTTTTGTGACTTGCCCAATGCTTGAAAGATTTGGGAAACAGTGCGTAGTGTCATATCGGGAATGAAGGGGACAAGCATGGAGACGACTTCTGTGCTGGGTATGTTAGGGGTCAATATTACAACAAGATGTCTTCTTAGTAAATCTCAGCGATGTTTGTGGTTCTAGCTACTATTGCTAGCTAGAAGGGAGATCTGTATACATTGGCTGGATCCAGGTTCTCCCACTGCAGATAGCTGACTAAAAGCAGTTTGTTTGACTTGCAGGTTGGGTATTAGAAGTACTTCAGCTAGGGCGGGTATAGTTTGCGCCAAGTATAAAAGATAGAGTGGTAGATTGGATACAGGAAGATGAATATGCCCAAGTGCATGGGTATCGGTTTTACCAATACAAGAGCGCTGGGACCAATGCAAGTGCAGTAGGCTGATGGACACCCCATCGAATAAAGCACAGCCTGGATTTGCAGTAACTATGGTGACATGAGGACAAAAAAAACCTCTGATAAATTAGGGAATGTAGTCATAATAGACATAAATATGTATTTAAAGGAAGCTCTCTCTTTCAGATAGCTAATAAAGGGTAGCAATCCAACTAGAAACAATCAATCTCAGACTTTCATACTATACTTTTGAACAATAAAAACGAAGGCATGTTGAGCCTAGATGTGTATTAATTCTTACTTGTAACTAAACCCATGATCCTATGCTTTTGTTTACTTTCCACTATCCATAAAGATAGGATAAATCCACCAGGTACACACATCATTTCAGCTAAAGGGAGTCTTCTGGAGATCACCTCTACATATCTATTTTACTTTATTTTATCTTATGGCTTGATTCTACCTCCTTATTGAAGGGACTGTACGGATTTTATAAATAAGGTGAAGAGTATTCACTGGAAAACTGACTACACTTTGTCAGCATAGATCTGGTCTTTTGTACACCTGCATACATGCAACGTAAACATAGAATTAAAGAATGTAGGCATTTTTGAGGGAGACACCCATCATTCTAGTATGCTACTGGAGGTGTTACAAATTTGTTTAACAAATAATTTCTTTACCTTCATTTAACAGCGGTATAAATAACTAATCGGACGGAGAGTTGCTTAGTTTCATGCTATGGAGGAATTTTCATTGGATGGTGGGAACAGAAATAGGGTTGGACTGATAATAAAGAACATCTGACTAAATACATTGTCCTGTGGTACATTTTTATAAATTATATTTTTATTGTCAGGGAAGGTCCTGAATAAAGCTGTCGGAGTTCTTGTTTAAGATTGCTACCAATGAATTGGATTTAAAATTCACACAACAATACACAGTTGAATTGATTTCTTGGATTTGTCCATAACCATTAGGAAAAATGTGTTACAGACAAGTTTACACAGAACAAATGCAGCAGGGAAATGCACATGGTATGCTAATGCTTAAGATCCTAAGAGTTTAATGTATAGCACAACTTTTGGTGTGGTCTCAAGGGTGAAATGCATTTGCAGTACCTAAAAAGAATATAACAAGCCAGCAAACAGGATGAATGAATTATCTAGGGTTTTGAGTTACCCTAATATGGTAATCAGAAATGCAAAGGAGATGTCAGATCAGTTATTGAGGGAAAAATGTATGACCCAAAGTGAAAGAACAAATATACTTCAGAAGATCAGGCTTATAACCACTTTTAATAGTGAATCACAAGCTTTGAGGTGGATGTTTTCTAAATGTTGGTCTTTAATTAGGGTAGATCCAGTAATGACAAAAAAAAGTCACACCACGTCCTCTCATAACACACTCTAGACCTAGGTTTATTAGGGGAATTCTAGTGCACAGCCATTTGAAATAACCACCCAGGACAGGCTGGTTAAATGGACAACAAGGCTTCTTTAAGTGTGGCAAGTGAGGGGTGTTACATCAAAACTGGTCCCAGGATGCTTGTTTCCAGTCTAAGGAAGACCTGGCTTGGCATTTCAGGCTGGACTGTTCCCAGGATCAAGACTGATTTACATATGGCTAGGTCTGAATTGGGGTGGTGAAGTGAGCTAATGAACAATGATAGATTCTACCCAGATCTGTGACTGGAGGTGAGTGTCTGAAAGGTTTGAGCAATCCGTCCATCATCTCTGTGTGTTTGCTTTGTTCACCCTAAGTTGGCAGGTTATGCCTAGACGTGGGTCCCTTTCTCACTTTGTCACTGGATTCAAGCTTGCCTGACTGAAGAAGGGTGTTATCTCGAAACCAGTCCCAAGATGCTTGTTTCCTTCCTGGGAAGACCTGGCTTGGCCGTTCAGGCTGACTGTTCCTATGAGGACAGGGTCAAAATTGATTTGCATATGGCTGGGTCGCAACTGGGGTGGAAAAGTGAGCTAAATCATGATGATAGATTCATCCCAGATACTTGACTGTGGGTGAGTGTCTGAACATTTACAGCACTCTGTCCATCATTTCCTTGTGTTTGTATTAATTATTTTCTTAACATGACAGTGCATTTAGCCAAAATCTCTTGTAAGATTTACATGTGTCCTGTTTATTTAGCATATGCTTTGTTTTAAATAAAACAAACATGAATATTAGATGCAGCCAGTGGCCATTCTTAGCTAAACCTTGCTGCTACCAGCTCAAAAAATCTGTTATATCTATCTATACATGGTAGTGTTTTAAGAAAGCTAACTATATTTGTATTAAAACTTTAACTTCTTATAAAATATTTAAATATGATTCTCTTGTCTTTATTACAAAAAAAACAGCTTTTCACTTACAGTTTTCATGCACATTAACATTTCTCTTTTTTGGAAAAGGAGAGAGAGTTATTAGTGCACGCTGAATATATGGGTGTTTTTTAGATGAAGCTGGTCAACGATGACCATCTTACTTACACATATTAAGTATAAATTGTGAAATACAAAATCTTAACAAGCAAGCCACTGCTTAATGAAGAAACGATTATTAACAAATAACCCTTAATTTATTTTCTTTTGTAGCTCCTCACTAACATTTGTAAAGCCCAATTTTAACGCCTTGTGGGAAAAATTTCAGAACTGTTAATTAACAAAAACCTTATAATTGCAAATATTCCTTCAAGATGCTTTCCTCATCCACCTTTAAGGATCGGATCCCTGGAAACAGAATCCACACTGCTATAAGATGCCTGTAGCATTTGAAATGAGACCTGTGAAGAATATATCATGCTTGCATAATTTTTCTTTTACATTTATAGGTATTCAACATTTATATTTCTACTATTTGTATTCTATTCATTAAACAATTTTCTCGTAGCTGGACAGTGTTGCGTCTTGGCTTCTTCAGACTTGTCTACAGCCTCTTGGCCTGGAGATGACTCTTCTCTTCCATCACTGATCCTGAAAGGTGTTTGTGAAATGTCTGCAGAGAGGTCTTCTCCTGGGTGTACACTAACTGCTCGATTATTTCTTCTGCAAGGTTAGTGGCCCTGGTTTGCAGTTTGGGATTTGTGTAAAGTAGAAGCTGTGGGTTATGCTCAGTGATGGGTATTTAAATTACCACTTGCACATTAACATTAGCAATATCTACCTATTTAGGAGCATCCAGCAAATGGACTTCATTGGATAATGGCTGTGTTTCTGACACCTCTCATTTGGGATTTTGTCCTGGTCAGTTAACAAAGGTTGCCTGCCACGGTAAACCACAAACCTCTCCTTCACGTCACCCCTTTGTTGTGACCTACAACACATTGTCTGCTTCAAAGATTCCCTGGCTGCCCATGCTACTAACAATAAGGGCCATATTTATCAAAGAGCTACATTGCTTTTGTACCACTCAAAGGGGTGCAAAAGTGAAGCCGCAGTTAAGAAGTGATTTATCAAGCCACGCAAGGCCCCATTGTGTGGCCCTGAGTGCCTTGATAAGTCAAGAATAAGACAACACGTCACAAAATGCTGCATTGTGTACTCTGCCCCAAGGGTGTTCCATGTGTGGTGCATGGGTTTTTCCATGCAAAACCCATGGATTTTGGAACATTTATTTATTTATTTATTTATTTATTTGTGGGTTTATATAGCGCTAGAATCGACTCCAGCTGGAGTATCTCTGCGCTTTCTGGAGCCGGTAGAAACAGAGGAATAATAGGAGCTAGATCTTGTTTCTGAACAACACAGTCTTCAGGAGTTTCCTGAAAGTGAGATGTTCTTTGCACTGTCTCAGATGAAGAGGAAGTCTGTTCCATAGGGTAGGGCCTACGATAGATAGCCACCGTGTCTAGATTTCTTTGCACGGGGAGTCACCAGAAGAAGACAGTTACTGGACCTAAGTGAACGACTTGGAACATAAGGAACAAATTTGTTCTGAAGATAAATAGGCCCTTGTCCATTTAAACATTTATGGATCAAGCAGCATATCTTGAACTTAGATCTCTAGCGAATGGAAAGCCAGTGCAGTTTCTCCAGAAGAGGTTTGGACGCAGTTCTTGGAGGAACATTAAGGACAAGACGAGCCGCGGTGTTTTGAATGACCTGAAGCTTGGCCAGCACATTTTCGTTGGCAGAAAGCAACAGGCCATTGCAGTAGTCAATACGACTCAGAACCAATGTCTGGACCAGAGTTCTTCTGAAAGAGTCCGGTAG
Source organism: Triturus cristatus (assembly GCF_964204655.1). Taxonomy (NCBI): domain Eukaryota; kingdom Metazoa; phylum Chordata; class Amphibia; order Caudata; family Salamandridae; genus Triturus; species Triturus cristatus. Next base: position 1,800,248,447 of record NC_140590.1, read on the forward strand.
TAAGGGAAAGACTCTGCGTAGCAGGCCAATCGTATGGAAGCAAATTCCAGCAGTATGGTTAACATGCTGTCCAAATGACAGGTCTTGATCCATCCGAATCCCTAAACTCTTCACAACCTGTTTGGATTCTGGAGCTACTCCCAAATCGGGGGGCCACCAATCAGGGGTCCACAATAGTTTGGCTTCTCCAAACAACATTAGTTCCGCCTTACTGACATTGCATTGCAGGAAGTTGGAAGACATCCAATTAGCCACCGCCTTCATGCCCGCAGAAAAGGAGTTTTTAATTTCTGCGGACATGGTCTTAAAAGGGAAGAGGAGCTGCGTGTCATCAGCATAGGATACTGGGATGAATCCATAGCTGCGCATCACTCTTGCCAGGGGTGCCACATAGATGTTAAATAAGGTAGGGCTTAAACAAGAGCCCTGTGGCACCCCTTTAGATATCTCCACCTCCGCTGATCGGTACGTGTCCATGATCACTCTCTGGGAACGCCCCGATAGGAAGCTCTTTAGCCAATCAATGGCTTTATCCTCAATACCAGCGTTCGACAACCGGTCAATAAGAATGGTATGGGACACGGTGTCGAACGCTGCTGAAAGATCTAAACATTCCCCGATTTACCATATGTGGCAGACTTGGTAATGTGCCAAAATTTCTGAGCCTCCCCAGGTGATATGTAACAAGGAGAAAGAGGAAAATACCTCAGGGGATTGGTTTTGTATAGGGAGGGGCCCCTTCCTGCACAAAAACTATCCTGTTAACAACGCAGGCCCCCTTCCACCATGCTGCAACAGTGCCCACGTTGGTGCAAGGTGACTTGCTGCACTGCCTGATATAATGATAAATATCCCTGTAAGAATCCAATGCCACAAAAGTAGATTTTGTAAGGCAAAGTAAGTTTATTCCAAGAACAAGGACCTCATCCACAAGTAGCCTGTCTTCAGGTTCACTCCCTTGCTTCAACTGCCCTTAGATCAAATCATAACATTCCAGTCACCTAGCAACATGTGTGGAACCCTAAGATGTGCAGGATGCTACAATCCCCTTATGATATACAAGCTGGGAGATAAAAGCTGCCTTGAAAACTGCTTTCATGCCGATCTTCCCAGAGTGAGCGAACATAGTCCACAAACAACCTTCTCTTTAGGTCTCAAGTAACCCAGGTCTCCTGGATCAAGAGCCCTATTTCTAATTTTTTCCTGCATGAGGAAGATACGTTTGTGTGCACACACCAATGAATGATGTAGTGAAGCACTTTCCCAGTGAGCAAGCCAATATGGACTGGAGTGGGAGAGGCACTCCAAGATGTATTTTTAAAACTAGTGGGAAACAGTAAAGTTTTAAAATAAGAAAGCCGCAAAGCTATCCTTGTTTTGCCACATTAAAGTATAAATGTGAAAGTGTGTGCACATTGTGTATAGTATTTAAATAAACAGCATTGACTCATGCAATGGTTGGCTGCACCTGGGAGGCAAAACCAGCAGATTTTAGTCTCTCTAGATCGGTTCAAGCACAATGGCATCAGATCGTGTCTATAAAATGCAACTGGACAGGAAGAGTTCTGTAATAGGCAAAGTTCAATCAAAGAAGGGCCTCTGATATGGTGTTACAGCACTTTTAATAATTAAAATGTTATTCAAGTAAACGCCCTACCACTTGCTCTCTATATAACCATCAATAATAACAAGCAGTGGCAAACCCAATAGGTCTGGACATGTTCTTTATTGTAATGTCTGTTCATTGTGTGATGTATGTGGCTGAACATACAACATTCCAACAGGTTCCCTACACCTCACACCCTCATAGATCTCAGGTTCCAGCTGGAACTCACTGCATGGTTTAAAGGAGCATCTGAGGCTCTGAGAAAAGAGGAGCCAGACACTTCTTTCATGAGCCTGTCATAAACACTTACTGAGCTTTCCTATGCCAATCACAAAGGGTCCCAACTTCAGGAAAAGCAAGGCAGGCACATGTCTCTAGGGGTAAAATTTCTAATTTAAAAATGACAAGTTTAATCTTAAGAAACTAAGATTTTTATAATAATAAGGGCTAGATCTCACGTTGCCTTTAGCTTTTCAATAAGTTACAATTAATTGGAAATGTTCTTCTAATATATCATTTAAGGCTTGGGGGTATAATATTTGTCATTATTGTCATATAAGATAAAGCTTTTGCCTTATTGTTTTTTCCATATATGAATAGAGAGTTATATTGGTTGCAACTAACTTCATTTCTAAACACTGTTGCTCACAAGCAAACTATTTGTGTTTCCTCTGAACATTGCAAACCACCATAAGATATTCAATTCTCTGTATATGCTTATGTTCTTAATTTCCCTTTTCACTCTATTCTCTTGAATATTTATATTCAATTTTGCATATTATTGTTATGACTTGTTCTTCAATTTTGATATCTTTCCTTTTTCATTTCCCCTTCTCCCTATTATTCCCAAAAACAGGAAAAAGTTAAAGAGATTCTTTTCTTATTGACAGTTTTGAAATATTATAGCTTTTTTGACATACATTTCTTGTTATTGTTAATCTTTTTTTCCATTGTTGTATACTGCTGTTTTACCTGAAAAAAGCATCAACTTCCACAATAACCCTAAGATGATAGTACTACTATCTACTAACAGAGAGGAGACGTTAGACAAAGAAGGGGCATCAGCTGACGTCACACATGCCCATTTCCAAGCACAAAAAACAGTACTCATGGATTTAAATCCCCACATATTAATACATCTTCCCATGTGTAGAAACAAAAAGTAAGCAATGAACTCAAATGAAGACTTCACTCTGAAAAGCATATGGCAGGAAAGAATGATTTTTCTGAACAATTCCCAAAAGAATTTCTTTAATCATCTTTCCTTTAAAAAGAAAAATTAATAGGAAGACAGAGAAAAGATGTCATAAAAGTGCCTACAAAAAAACAACATATTTTTGAAAAAGAAGATGAAAATATGTTTCTCAGGCTGTATTAATAACAGGTTGATAGGTAACATGCATCAAAAAAGGAAAATGAAGAGGTACAGGAGTTCTATGTACACGAAACATATAATCATAGAGATGGGCGGGAGGGGTTTTAGCTTTTTGCCTAATGTCTGTCAATTGAGTTAACCACTCTGTCCCCCTTTCAAACACCTACTGTCCCAAATAGAATCATTCAGGTGGAGCATGTGCCCCTAAATACTACAGCGATGAAAAGGCAGCATTTTGGATCAGACTGTAGACCTTACTGCAGAGACACTTGTTGCTTTTTCTCTGACACTTCCTTGGGTCTGTGCTGTGATCCCAGTTGCTGTTGCAGCTATGACCCTGCTGAGGTGGGACATGTTGGCACTGTTCTAATCCTTGCAGTACTGATCACTGTTATCACTGCAGTGGTCCTGTCTCTGGTTGATATTGCACAGCCTGCTGTTGTGGTCTTTTATGTGGTTCTAGCTATTGTGGCTTCTTTCGTTTATCCTAATTTGCCAGACGTTGTGGAAGCTGTGGTTGTAGCTGTGGTTTCATCTCTGTTTTGCTGCTAGATTTCAAAGTTGTTGCAGCTGTTGTCAAAATTGCTGCTGCAGCCATTGTGGTAGCAGTAATTACTCCTGGTGTTGCACCATCTGTAGTCCCCATGTTGATCCCTGTTGTTGGCAGAGCTGTAGAACCTGCTGATGTGGGAGGTAGGGTTTTTAATGTCATAGTAACTAGAATTGTTGGTAAAGGGTCTACAGTCACAAACAGGAGTTTACCACTGTGTTGACAACTGTGGCTGCAATTGTGGTCACTTCTGTTTGCCTGTTGTGCTGGCAGCTAGTGTTGCTTTTGTGGCACCAGCTTAGTCTAAAAAATAAATACACTCCAATACTTGAAAGCATAAATTAAAATCATCAGCAATCTCAAGGTTTCAAGACACTTGCTCTGGAGTGAGTAAAAGTCATACATTAACCTATACATTTCATCTCTTTGTAGATGGTGTCATGTTGGCACTGTTACACTTGTGAATTCTCTTTTGCTTTAACGCCACATTAACATTACCTTTTTACAGAAAAAAAATGCACACAAAATTCCCTGTTTGCATTGTTAATATGTAGATACTTCATTGTCCAATATTCTCCAAACTCTGGGATGGGATTCACAATGTTTCTCTGCCAGCAGGATGTCTGTCATGCATCATACACTCCTGACCAGTGTGAGAACTGCAGCTCATGACAGAGAATCATTGCAAGGCTTACTCAACCTTCTATCGTTCCTAACTCTAAACATTCACATCATACTGGAAACTATTGCCTGATATTCATTACAGTGCTTAGAGATTACATCATTATGATATGAAGCTCTATACAAAAGTAAGTGATTGTATTTCATGCAAAGCAGGAAACTGAAAGAACAGAATAGGAAAAAGAAGAGGTTGGGGAGGAAAATCAGGAATTGATCAAGTTTATCCACACTTCCGTAGGCCTGTGTTGTGTACAGTATCATGCCATTGGTAAAGGTTAGAGGACCTATTGGTTTGCATGGAAAAGGTGTGTCAGATTCATTAAGTGTAATCTGTTTATAGTCAAATATAAGGACTAGGTAAGTATGCCATACTTCTTGTGAAAAGCATGTGTTAAATAAAGTATGCTTTTAAGGGTGGATTGGTATTAACCCCTTCAGCGCGGCGCGGATTACCGTGCTGTGCTGAAGGGTTCGTGCGCCGGCGGGGCCGTGACGGAGCGGTTCCATCATCCGCACAGCACGACCGACGCACATGACGGAACCGCTCCGTCACACGCATCGAAGGGGTTAAACTGTGCTAAAGCTTGTAGGTATGTGCTTTGTTACATAGAATCTCACACATTGCTGTAGAAGACATGGTTTTCTGCGTTGCTGACCCTCTTAACCCCTTCAGTGCCACGCCCTTTCCCCGCCCTGTGCCGGCCGTTGCATTAGCGGGCGGGGTTCATGACGAGATAGTCTCGTCATGGGCACAGCGCAACCGCGCTCCATGACGAGACCATCTCGTCATGGGCACTGAAGCGGTTAAGCAAACCATGGGTATAGATATGCACTATCATAATTCCAATTAGGCTCTATGAGTAGGGACATTACATTCTTTTGGAAAATGTATTTTGTATATATTTGAATTTTTTTATGATATTCCTGATTGTTGCCTTGTGGGAAGGCTGATCATCCATCACAGTAGGTGTGATTTGTTTCGGGTGGCAAGGCAATGAAAAAGGTTGCAGGGCTGATTGCTTACATTGAAACGTTACGATAAAGGCAGTATGTGTGAAAACAAAAGCATATTTTAAAATTGATAGGCTTTTGAAGGTATATTGGTAATACTCTTGATTAAAGCCTACAGAGAGGTATTTTGTTGCATGGACTCTCACAGATTACCATGGAATTTACGTGATTTTGTTCTTGTTTTCTCTGCTTACAATCCTGATTATATAAAGTTTGTTGTGCCGGAATGCGGGTTAGCTCCTCTTAGGAGATGTTTTTTTTTGCTTTGTCAAACGTAATTTTATATAATATGCAATTTTATGACTGCATGCCTGATGGTGGACTTGTGGAAAAGGTTTCACTTAGTACAGTAGGCCACAATTCTCTATGGTGATATGCCAATTATGACAGCTGCAGCACTGATTGTAGGTAGCCATAGTTCTGATCTGTTTATCATTACAAGGTATGATAAATTCAGTACACATGACATATTGATTGTGCAAAGTATATAGTAAAACCAATAGTTCTTTGAAAGACTGATTTGTTTCTCTGTATTAAAGCCTACGGGAAGGAATTTTGTTACATTAAATTTCACTGATTAACTATGTAGGGAATGATTTTTTTGTTGGTTACCGCATCTGACAAACCCTAGGGGAAAAGATTTGCACTGGAATAGTTCATGCTAGAAATGTTTCCTAGCTGTCGGCTCGGTCTTGTAATTAAAAAATAAAAACATAATACAGACATCTTCATTAATGGCTATATATCCATATAGATAAATAGAGGACCTCTAGGTCAGCCTTGTTCTGCTATTGGTCTTCCTGAGTGTCATTGTTTATAATCTGCTTATATCCATGACAGCCACTACATGGGATACATGTTCTGTTATTGTCTGTCTTGTCTCTTGCAATGTGAATGATGTCATTTTTTGATCACATGTTCACAGCCAGCTAAAAATAAGTGCACTTTAGAGTCAGGGTTGGTTTGCCCAGTCCTTTAGTCTTGAATTGTCTTCTTTTTTGTTTTTTTTTTCATTTCTTTGTTTCTCTTCTTTTTATTTTAATGTTTCTAAGGAGGATATTTACTGCTCTCCATGCAGTGATAACAGGTCACTTGCTTGCAGCTCATGTCATCTGCAGTGTGACACATCAGATGTGGCCACTCTTAAACCAGTAAACAATTATGAAATGCTTTTCATAGAGTATCATTATTTTACCATTGAAAGATGGCCAATACGTTGATTTTCAATGTGGTCGCCATACTTGAACTATAAAACAACAATGGACTATTTACAATATCTTGTACACCTACTGCTATATTTGGTTTGTTGTTGTAAGCACATGCTCCATGTAGTAGTAGCATTTATTCTTTTTGTACTTGTATTCTTTTAATTGATTTTGCATTTTTTTTAGTTTGTGTATGTTTTATTGTGTTTTTTTCTGGTGAAAGCAATAATTCATCAGTGGATGGATGAATAAATGCATGAGTGCAACGATGAGTTACAGAGTGCAACTAAGATGAGTATTTGAGTGCCTAAATCAATCAATGACACTCATTCATAAGCCAGACCTGTCAGCTTTGTGATTGCTTGTCTGCCTGGTGGCAGTCCACGGCAGGAAAAAAAAAAAAATGGTGCACCGCATGCCTTTATAAAGCCCCCATGCTTCAATGATATTGCTTTTTTCATTTTCCAAAACAAACCCCTGCCCTGCCCGGGGCTTACAAAATGACGAAAATGCCAGTCCATCCGGCATGATGTCATGACATGGCTGCCAAGCCTCTATTCAGCATTTTTGCTGAAAGTGCTTTTGCCATTTGGTGCAGCACTCTCTTATAATCCCTCCTACTACAGTGGGAACATTTGAAAGGTGAGTTGCAGCCTGGGCTTTTTGTTGGCACTTCCACTAACCCCTTAATGAAGTCCTAAGACCTCCAGACAAGTCATTGTTTAATTCAGAGGCATTTTTATAAGAGATTGGGTCCCTCCTCAGTTGATTTCCATCCTCCCTATTGTTTAAATGGTGCCTTCTTTGTTGAGTTTTTTGGCTTACACAGACATAAATTCTTGCCAGCTGACCACTGGCACTGGTGTGACTTGAGTACCCAGGAGCTCTAGGTCAAACACTTACCTTAAAGAAGCAATGTACTGGCATGCTCATAAACAATTGTTCCAGCTATGAACACGAACAGCCACATAAGACCATCTAAACCCTTATCCTGTCACAACCACAACAGATTATTAAACATGGGTGAAGGACCACAGGAGAGAGACACAGACATACTTAATTCTGACGTATCCTCATCTGCTCCTAAAAGAGCTGGAAGTGGGGGTGCTCTGGGTGCAGCAGCCACCCCAGAATAACTATACTGGAGTTTAGGAGGTGAATGAGCAACAAAGAGGGCTTCAAATTTTTATCTTGGCACATTTGAGGTGGTCAAAGACAGAGGTCAGATGTGAGACTGTGTCTGCTTTCAAAGTGTAGCTTATTCTTTAAACATGGAGATTGCTGTTTACTTTTCTTTACCTGACTATACTTTTGTGCAAATGAAACACACTTTTGTAATTCTAAAGTGTTTAGAAACAAAGGTTTCAATATTATCAAAACAAATCAAAACAGTTTGCTCAGTAATGTGTATATTATATTTATTCACACAAACCCAATACATTATCATTTGTGCCCTATATACTTTTATCAGTAAAACTGCTGGCCTGTGCAACTTTTGTGATATTTTCAATGGAGAATCTACTGTCTGTAAATGACATTGCATTACTACACCATGCTTTAGTAATTAATAAATCTCTTTACATCGTGGATTTTACTCCGCGATGCAAACACAACGCGGTCGTTACAACGACAGCATTGTCACAAAGCACTACCTTTACAACGCAAATCGTAACAACGACTTGCGCTAGATGGCACGCTGGACTTAGGAATAGTATGAGTTACTATTCCAACTCCAGTGTGTGCAACACTAGGGAAAGTGTTGGAATAGTAAATCATACTTTTTTGTATTTTGCCATTATTTGTAATGTGTTTTAATATAATATAACGTGTTCATGCTGGATAGTTTTTATTTTCAAACTTCACCTGCTATATCTTTAAATATTTATGAGAGAAATTACCATCTTTTGCCTGGTATTACCTAAGATTTCTGTGCACTATAAACCTGCTAATCAGTGGTAAAGTGCCTGTGCCCCCCTTCCAATATGTTGAAATTAACTTACCCTGGTTTGGCATACTTAACTTACCTATAAGTCAGCAGTATATAGTTCAAAGTGTACCCAGGGCATGAAATTTAAATGTTAATAGTGGACTGCTGCCACTCCTTTCAGTGACTGTATAAACATGACTGTAGGCTTACCGTCTGTAGCCTAGCTGTGCAGTTTTAAAACTGCAAATTCGACCTGTCTAAATATTCCCTTTTGACGGGCCTATCCCTCCCTCAAATATTAATGTCAGCCCTCAATAGGCTATACTGCCCTGAAGGCAGGGTGTATTGTAATTAAATGTAGGAAATGTAAAATTGTAATGGTAAACATATATTTACAGTGAAAAGGCCCTAAAGGCTGCTTTTGCTGTAGCAGTGTTGGCCGCTCGTTGGAAGGCATTGGAATGCAATATTAAATGTAATATTGTGATCTTCAGCCAGGAAACTACTACAAAGTCCATGGTTTGACTTTTGAAGTATTTATGACAGCCACAATTCATTGGAAATGTTGGATTTGTAATAAATATTTTGTAAAAGGTACTTTTGGGAAGTTACAATTTCCCTCCCTAAAGCCTCTAAAGGCCCATTTGTATGAGCTACAATTGTCACTCAGGATCTGAATAACTCATTTGATGAGATGTAATCCTACTCTCAGAGCTTAGACAAAGGCCGCATGGGGAGGTGTTCTGTTCACCTGGCAGAATGTCCATTTGGGCTGTGCCTAAGAACTTAATTAGCTTTAAAGATACCTACGCAGTCACAGTCGGGTGTTGCTAACACCTAGGCCTTCTTCCTCCTATGTCCCTCTATTCAGCCAGGCACAACCCAGTGGGAGAGGAAATGCAACAAAAACGGTTTTGACATTTACAAAGGAAGTATTGCTCATTTCCCTGTCCACACCTCTAGGGTGGGCACTGGAGCTCAATACACAGAAAGACAGTTTCTACCATCCTGTTTTAGGTACAGAGGGGCACTGTTGTTTGCAGTATGTCACTGTGAGGAAAGAAGTTAATTACTTATAATGGTTGTGCCACCTCACCATGTAAAAAACTCACATCCATCTTGGGTCCAGTCAAGCTCATTTGTAAAATCGTTGGTCAATTCTGTGTAGCTTTGGCTTTGACAAGTCTGGCATTAATAAGTGCAAACATTTAGAAGCACCTAATCAGGTGAATAAGAAATAAATACGTCACCATTTGACAAAAATAGATCTAATTTGTATGACTCTTTAGAAAACAAAGTAAACTAAATCCACTGGAGGGTTTCGAAGATATACATTATTAAACAAATAGTAAATCACTGCTTTTCAGTCAATTCACAATCAAGCATTGGCAACTACTGTGGTGACTTTGAAAAGTTTTGTAAAGAAGTGTTTGGCTACTCCCGCCCACTGGGGGTGACTAACTCCTGCAGGAAGTGAGTAACAGCGGCCTCAAAGGCTTTGTAGAACAGATGCCTTACAGTCAAAGCAGTCGCTAGTCCTCTGCAGGTTCGATGTGCGACCCGACATAGACTTCAGTGGAGTGATCCTGATGCAAGGGATACAGGGTACTGAATATACTGAAGGATGTTGAGGATGCTGCTTGGATGACAGGGGTCACTCTTTGATTCAAGAACATAGTGGGGCAACTTTTGCCACAAAAGTTGATTTGCTATAAAGGCTGAGTGACATAAAGCCAAACCCATTGCCACTGGTCTAATGGTCTCTGGTTACAATTAAAACAGCGGTTCCCTTTAAGTGAAACTAGTGTTCATCTTGGGCAACCAAACTGCACTCCGACAGACTCATGTGTAACTTTTGAGCACCAAGTCTTGGTCTGTCTGGCTGCACTTCACTGGTCAGTGGCTGTCAAGCAATTGGGGCTACCATCTTGCCAGGGAAAGCTTCTTTAGCATTGTGGCCCTGTAGTAGTAAAAGGAAGTCAGCCGACTGACACTTGGTGTCACTGCTTCTATCTGGAGCTTGATGATAACTTTTTCTTAAGCAAGTCAACTCAGGCATAGTCCTCTCTTTGCTAGCCCAGCAGTAGCAGTTGCAGTCCAGTCTTTGCTGCAGCCTCTCTTTGCTGGATCCAGGGAAAAGCAAGGCAGTCCTATTTCAGTGCTCTCTTCAGTGCAGACTTGATATGAGGCCTGTGTGACAGGGGTGCTGCATTTATGCCCAGAAACTGCCCTAGGGGATAAAGGGACTTCTAATTAATGGATGGTTGGACTCCTCATGCCTGTGACGATTTCCTGCTTTGTATGGCATCTAGGTATCCAATAATTCTTCAAACTCCCAATATGTCAGATCCCCTCTTTCTGTATATTGAACTCAATAGAGCACCCTACAAGTATGGTTACCTGATTACTGCACAGCCACAGGTAAACTGGTTTGGCAACTGTTTCTCTCTTTCTGCCCCGGGCGCCAGCCTGTCTAGTGGAACAAAAAAGCAGATCCTCTTATGTGTGTTCACAGTTTGCCCTTCAAAGGTGGCTTCCCATTTGAAGCCTGCCTTTTGGGCTCACACAATGTTTGGCCTTCTTGCCAGATAGAGGTAACACCTCTTCAAAAGGCAGTCTTACTTATGTTCCTTCCTGAGAGATATTTACACCTTTTCCCAGAAGGGCAGAAAGCGTTCTTGTGGCAACTTGGGGTAACAGAGTGTTACATTTCTGATTTTACTGTGAGCTAGTTCACCAAAAGGTGAACTAGACCCAGAAGGCACAACTGCGTGCCCTAGGGCTTCAAAATCAAAAAATCCTTATTCAAATGTTACCAATATACAACAACTTGTAGAAAAAGTGATGGTAATTCTGTTATACAAAGTTTATTCAAAACATGTTGATTTCAAGCTTTCAATTTACATACAAAAGTTGTTCCACTCTTGTAGATGAAAGTTGCTCAGGTACCAGAAATTGAGATTGAAAGTTCTGCTGATGTACCTCAATGCATTTCGAGTGTAACACCCTTCGTCAGGTTTAACTATGAATCAAGAAAAAAGTTTTGGAATAAACATCGTGAAGGTCAGGTAAAAAGCAGTATGGAGTAAGAGCACCTGTAAATACGGAAAGAGGAAGAAGGGAAAAAAAGGAAAAGGTCAGTGCAGAAGGAGATACAAAGAATCACACTTAGTGAGTGCAATCCGCATCATAGTGCAGCCGAAGATCAAACTGGAAACTAAAGTGCCCATGGAAAATGTCACACCTAACTATGCAGTAACCCTCACTTTGTAATGCCAATGGATCGTGTCTCCCATGCCTTACATAAATGCATTGTAATACTGAACTGAATGTGAGTCATTAGCATAAAGGCAACTGTGCCAAAATCTTGCAGCTGACTGATGTACAAACAGATGCCTATTTCTCAGTTGAACTAGATTACCCAGCATGCATCTCAATAGAGCTGAGTGTATGGCAGTAATTGTACAAACTATCAACAGCGATACAGGATTTAAAAATTTCTTTCCAAACTGAACGAAGCATGATGGCTATTCTTTAGACCCCAAGCATGAAACACAGGAATAATGGCTTTCAAAACTATGGAATATGTATAATGCCATAAGCATGTAGCCCTTCAAGTGGGCATGAAAACCAATGCCTGGTAAATCGACTAGTTGTGTGTAGCTCGGTGCAATCAGGTCCATGTGAAATAGAAAGCCGATCAAAGCAATGCAGTCCAGTTCGTGGATGAGTAGGCAACAATCCAGTTCAACTCACAACTAAAAAACAAACTGAGTCCTAAGTTGTGACTGATATATATCAAACTACCTTAGAAATAAGTATCTGTGCAATGTATTACCTGGAAAAGGAACCTCAGGTGTTACCTCATTTATCAGCGTGTTGCCTTAGAGTGAGAGAACGCTGTGTAAATGCATTAACGTTTTTTAAAACAAGGAGGTGTATGCTGTGGTGTGCATGATGATAGAAATAGAAGATAAAGAACAGCTTAAGATGGATACTCCCATAATGCTCTTCATTGTTTTGTTAAACAACTAAACCAAACCATTAGTTTGAAAGTGGTACGCCGTGGAGAAGTAGGATGTCACACCAGCCCTCTCCTACTTCTCTCTTGTGTAAGGCAAGGCAATATGAAATTGGTTCCCTGGTCTAGGATTACCATTGTCCAAAATCCAAGCCGGGAAACAATACCCAGGAAAGCTCTTGGTAGCACTGGTCCTTCATACATTTGTTGGCTGACTGTGATGGGGTCAAATGGACCAACTATGTCTAGGCACACACCCTCATATGGAACACCTACAACTGGTAAAGGCACTAACAGTGCATTTGTTCTCCCTCTTTTCATTTAACATACCTGGCAAGCGGGGCAGTTTCTTTAGAGGAACTCCCTCCCTCTGCATAATCCTAGTCAGCAGAACAGAGGGCTCAAGTTGTTATGGGTTTTTCGATAACCCAGTTGTCCATTCATATGCTAGTAACAAAAGAACATTCCCGTGCACCAATGGAGCCACTATCCTTTTGGAAGAACCTGGCTAAGGATCCACTACCTCACTTTACAGTAGGCAGTCATCTCAGCCAACATCAGGGCATATTTCTCATCATTTGGTGCAACACAATATGAGAGCTTGCTGCACTGTGTCTAATGGAGAGAGCAGGGATGCACCACATTTACTACAATATGGGAAATTCATGTTCTCTGTCTGCAATAGCACATTTGTGGCTGTCAAGCACCAAAGCGGGAGCCCTTGCACCATGATGAAAGGGTGCTGCGATTAAAGGCAGGAGTTGTTTTCGTGCAGGAAGGGACACCTTTTTGCAGAAAAACAGTCCTCATGGGCATGTTCCTCTTTCTTCAAGTGCAGTAGAAGACAGCACACATAGAAAGAGGAAATAATGAGGAGAAATATATATATATATATTTTTCTCCTCTATATGCCTCTGTTGTGAAGGCGTACCATTTTGACACATTCCTTGGTTTACTAAACTTAGTAAATCTGGGAATGTGCCAAAAACAATTGCTGGATGTGTGGGAAGACCCATGCTATACCGACGGAATATCTAACCAGCCCAGATTAACGCAAGGCAGCATCTTGCTCTGCTTTGAGTTTCTCCAGATTTACTATGTCACGCAGAGAATGTAAGGCGGTGCTGAGTGACATAATAAATCTGATTTAAAAGCTTGTTTTGCCTTGCATTGCCTTGAGTGTCACAAGGGCAACACACGGCCTTAACAAATCTGACCCATGGTGTTTCCCAACTACTTCCTTGTTCTTAGGCTTCCTTCCATAAACATAAGGAACTCTTCCTGTGCCTTGCAGAAACCTAGCCAAGTAGAACCCACAGCATCTACCAAACCCTGCAGCTCTAGAAGCAACCCAGACTCCTGCACCTGCTGTGCTTTAGAAGCCTCATCATCCTCTCCCTCTGGACTAGACATGATAAACCCCATGGCTTACGGCATCCAGCAGTCATCACTTTCCTACAAACTAGCTTGTTTCGGACCCTGTAAATCTGGAATTGTTCCACTATCCTCCAGAGACTGAGGTGCTACCTGAAAGGCTTCTAGTCCTGGCATCAAGCCAGCAGCAAACAAATCATTGCCCAAGAGACAACCACTTACTTGTCCCTTATCTCAACATGGACTTGGCTGCCATGCCTTCGAGTTCAGTCTCAAATGGGCGAGCAGTTACTACATGCCCACTCCCCTGCCTGCCAACCCTGTGTCCTTGGTACCAGGAAGAATCCACTCAGGCTTCAGTCATCTCAACCATTGTGCAGAGACATCTGTATCCCTCCGGGGATGCTCCTTCCTCCCACTGATAATAACTCCCTGCACCAACCCCATCTTGCATTGATGAATGTGCCACTGAACATCTGGGTACCTCTCCCAGCTGTTTGTAGTCACAAGGCTGAGTGCAACTTCTACACTCCTGGGTCCCTTCACCCTAGTGAAGCATACTAGCAATCAAGGGAACAGCTGGTACAGAATCTTTCATTGGACAGTCTCTCTCAAAGTGTCCCACCTGGATGCACTTGTAGCAAGCCATCAATTAGGACTTGGAAGACCTTCTGTGTCCTCCATTCTTATGATGCCCCTTGCCAGACACACCAGTATCAATCCCATTCCTCTTGGGCCCTCCTTAGGTTATTTGGTAATTATCCTAGACTTAACCCCCGGTTAGGGCACCAGATTTGGGAGAGATCTTCTCCTCCGTTGGTTCAGAACCATGCTGTTCCAGGCCCTTGTTCACCCTCTTAGCTAACCACTTGTCAGCCAACATTGCAACTTCCCTGGATCCTTACCTGTCTGTTATGAGAGGTATTGCCTAAGTAGGGTAGAACAGTCCTACTTGAGTCACTCTGTCACTTTCCATTGGTTGAGGGACTGAGAGCCCCAAGCCTCCATCCATCTCAAACAGTCATTCCAGTCTTGCAATACTACATGAATACATGTCTCAAATGAAATGCCATTAACTCCCCTGCATATCTTGAACATTTGAAGGTACCGAGCTGGCTTCACCAAAAATATTTAAATTAGAGCTTCCTTCATTTGCTGATACACTATCTGGTCTGCCATAAGCATCTTTCCAATGATGGAGGTCCCTTCTGGTGCAAGCAATCCATTAGGGTAGCTGTCTTAGTCACCTCATTCAAGGTCTGCACCTTACAAGTGACCTCAAAGCTCTTTTTAGGATGTCCTGACCTTCCACATATACATGAATAAGATCTCTCGGAACCTTAATCACAACCTGTCCAAAACTGGAGGCATAGTCACTCATGTCAGATGGAGTTGTTGTGGCATCCCTCTCCACCTCTTTTCCTTATTCCTTTTAATATCCTCACATCCTTTTTGCTTCCTCGCCTGACACTAGTCTCTCCTACCTACCTCCCACCTCCGCTCTTCTTATTCCTGGTGACCAAGCATCAGCTTCTTGCTGTCAAACTCCCTTGCCTTCTCCTGATGCTCAGCTTTAATGTTCTGGAGAGCCAAGTGCAAGTGCACTGTCTCTGCTGAACTCAATTCACTCAAGAGATTAAATTCAGGAGACAGTGGTACTATAGACATATTAAGGGGTGTACATGTCTGGTGCATTCTATAAATTGAAAGGGGGTGTATCTAGGACACTCTTGAAAATAAGAGACACATTCCGCATATGTCTTGGATAGATCTGTGCTAAGGAGACCCAAGAGTCTAATTCATAGCACCCTTCTCTGGGCTCCTCACCCATAGGGGTGCCATAATTTGTAAGCCCCATCTTGTGGTTGCTCCTGTGTTCTGCTGGTGTTCAGGGCTGTGCGTGCCATCAGACATGGATTACCAATATGCAATTAAAGAACAAAGTGTGCCAGTTGTGGGTTCCATCACATGGTGTTACATCTACACCATACACCTACCCCTGAAACACTGCAAATATGTAATAGTACTGTATACAAATTGGTTATTGGTTGCTCGAGTGGCTTCACCTAGAGACTATGTGTAAAGTATTACACCCCAAAAAATCCCACAAGCGTTTACAGAAATAGAGTACAATGTGATAAATTATTTAACACCAAGTCAACAAAAATCCAATTAGCAGAATCAGAGATATGCAATTTTAAAGATGTATCCTAAAAAAGTGCCTTAAAGCACAAAGCCAAAAGCCAAAAGTGTCTAAAAGCAGACAGTGGCCACTGTAGATATCTGGACATCTCAGATGAAGGCAAAGTCACAAATCCATGGTGACAGTAACGTAGCACAGGCCAGCTACAGGGACCCATTTAGGCCTTGTGAATAGTGCACCTTAAGTCCAGGATGCAGGGCGTGTCTCCATGCAGCAGATGTTCTAAAGAGTAATTTGAGGTACGCATCGAGGCTGCATCACACTGCAGAGGTTCCGATGAAGAGCTGAAAGGGAGCAATGCAGGTTTCCATCAAGGCTGCGTTGCACTGCAAAGGTTTAGAGGAAAATCTGTGAGGTCTGTGATGTGGGCTTGCGTTGAGGCTGTGTCACATTGTGTCGGTTCTGATGAATAGCTGTGAAGCCTGCAATCCAGGCTTGCGATGAGGCTGCATTGCATTTCTACTGTTCTGATGAGAATCTGTGAGATCTACATCAGGTTTGTGTCACATTGCTTTCTTTCTGGTGAAGAGCACAGCTGGGCTGGCAGGGCACTTTTATCTCTACTTCCAAGGGAATCTTTATCTCCACAGCAGGCAGAGTCCAAGTGCAGGGTTCATGATAGTTGGAGCCTTTTCTGTCTCTGAGATTCTGATCATGAGCCAGCCAACTAGCCATTAGATTCACTCTGGTGGTCCTCGGTTTAAGGTGCAGGTCCAGCCCTTGAACTGAAGCAAGATGGTGGCAGAGCCGCAGGTTAGCAGGGCATTAGAGTAGTCCTTCTTGCAGCAGAACAGTCCTTCTGAGTCTTTCACAGGTCCAGAGGGGATCTGAAGTGTAGGATTTAGTGACCTGGTCCTATACCTGGTGCCTTCTTTGAAGTGGGAGAAACTGCTGGTGGATTCCCCATAAAGAAATATCCAAAAATGGCTGCCTATCAGACCTGGCTTCAGCTTGGCCACAGGCCCACACGGTTCGTTTGACGTTTTTTGTGTGTGAGCAGGGCCCAGCCTTTTGAATTGTAAGTGCGGCTGCGCACAGTTCAACCCCCCCTCCTGCTTAAGATGGCCCATCCAGGCACAACTAGTCTCTCTATTGTGTAGAGTACGGGAAGTATATACAAAGGTCAACTGTCAACTACTTCTTGCCATGTGACCATGGATACGTTCTGCAGGCATTTTCTGAATTGTGATTTAAAATGCACGTTTACAGTTAAAAGAGTTTCCTCAGACACCTAACATGATCGTGATAACATGACCGTATCACTTGTTAAAGGTAATGAGGCAACCCAATGTTATCCCAACGGGAGACGTAGGCCTCACAGTAGGGAAAAACAAATGTAGGTGTGTTTCACTACCAGGGCATGTAAAAGTTCAGAGTACATGTCCAACTTTATAAATATTCCATACCTGACCAATGGGCTGGTTAGGGCCTACCCTAGAATGACATATGTATTAAAAAGGAAGGTTTAGGCCAGACAAAAGAAACATTTTGCCAAATGGTAGTTTAAAACTGCACATAAAGGCTGCAATGGCAGTCCTGAGGCAGGTTTTAAAGGGCTGTTTGAGTGGATGGCACAATAAGTGCTGAAGGCCCACTGTTGTGTAGTTCCTACAACTCTATAAAGGATCTGTGCATTTAGACAACGTAAACTAAAATGGTTTGGTGTCCAGACTTATTCTAGACACCCCCAGAGGATATGTTAGTCTGTTGTCCAGTTAGCTCACATTACCACTATGAGCCCCTCTTACTAAGGAGTGAATAGCTTCTGGCAACTACCAAACATGACAACTCTGATACCTCGGGGATCGTGGAAACAGTACAGTACTTTAAGCTTAGTTACTTGTGCTCACTTTGTCTCAGAGAGATATACAGAATAAACGGTGGTGACATTTTCAATAAACATTTATTGAACAAGCGTCTTTCTAGTATAGAATATGTGTGTTGCAACATCTATGATACAGAAACAGATATATACGGTTATACGCACCAGCAGAGTAAAGAATAGGTAGAATTCTACCATAGTATTAAAACAATGAATATGTACAGGCATATGGATATATGACAGTGAAAATGCGTACCCCTAAAATGCAAGCCCTAGCTACATGTACCTGAGTGTACCTAGCATGTATGTATATGTATAGCCAAGAATCCCCGTAGGATAGAGCCGACCCCATTACCAGATGTGGGAGAGAGAAGGACCCCCGTCTTCGTATCAAGATAGAAACCCCACGAGGGATTTCAGACCACGGTGTGCTGGAGTGTCTGCATGCAGGGACCTCAGCATCATGTGTCAGCGTGTCAGCATGGAAGTCTTTTTCCTCTAGTTTGCCCAGCAAAGATGAGGTGCTTATATGCCCAAAAGGTAACCTCAGGCTTTCTACCTAGATGTGTACTTATGGGCATGTCGGCCAAGGATGACGATAGTGGTGACCATTATACATAGTTATTATGCAGAAAATCGTAATCCTGCTGTGATACTGAGAATCCTCATGCATGATAAATGAGGCTAGATTTCAGAGAAAACCATACAACATTTATTCAGCACCTAACTAGGCAAATGTTCAGTGCCATGCCCGTTATGTAAAACAATGGTAGGACAAATGTAGGTAAAGGGGTCTATTGGGGTTCATAAAACCCACTCCTCACCTGACTGGATGGCATAGTACAAAATGCTAAAATATGGCTCTTTAAAAGCATAAAAGCATTGCTAGAATATGAGTCAAAGCTCTTTTTAGCATGTCCTGACCCTCCACATACACATGAATAAGATCTCTTGTAACCTTAATCACAACCTGTCCCAAACTGGAGGCATAGTCACTCATGTCAGATGGAGTTGTTATGGCGTCCCTCTCTAGCTCTTTTTCTCATGTCTTTTAATCTCCTCCCATTATTTTTGCTTCCTCTTCTGACCCTTGTCTCTCCTACCTATTGTTTAAAACATCTAAAAATATGGTATGTGTTAAAAATGATATTGACCTGTAAAAGCTCAATAAATCCTCTAAAAAGTCAATATACTGTTAGACCATCTGAGCACGCCGAAAGCAATAGTGCTGAGTGAGAGCAGAAGAGGAAAAATAAAACACAAACTCTGTTTTCGAATTCCATTTTTAGTTTTTTTTTCAAAAAAGGCAGAATTCGAGAGTTTACTTGAACACAGGATGAATGACAGCAGCTGGGGACAAGATAGGTTTGCAACCAAACCATTGCAAACTCTGTGCAGCATAATATCCTGACAAATTAGAGACCCACTTAATGAATTCTCGGAGTCTGAACCACTGAGAAAGACTTCAGGGTCCCCATTATGGTATTTAAATCTTTAAGGTAATTCCCAAGATTCATGGATGTATTCCCTACCCAATGCTTCATATCTGCCTACTTGGTGGTACTGTAGACAATTTTGAAATTGTATGTTGTCACAGGCGATGTTAGATGGCCATGGATTAAACATTCTGCGGAAGGTGACTCAGCTATGGTGAAAGGTAATTGGTCTAATCTTTAAATGTGCAACATTGTATACTTTGCATCTCTTTGTGCCATTTTTGCCTGCCTTTCCGTTAAATTATAAACAGAGAACAGAGACGTTCTGTTGATATATCGCCAAGAATCATGACCAGAGTGCAGTGATTGTAGCATCTAGCTTAATAACAGAATCGATCATAGCTGTGATTTCCTATGTTGAAGAATGGACAGGTACTGTTCCATAATACCTATTGCAGAAGACACAATGTTGCAGTGAATACATTCTGGATGTGAGTGTGGTCATGCCATTGTCAACCACTGCCAAAGCCTTTTCTATGTTAACCCAATCAATTCCACGCAACCTCTCCGCAGATTCCTGTAGAGAGATTTTCCATACTTCATTGTAAAAAGTTTACAACGGGGTTTGTGGGGACCTATCAAACAATTCCTTAGATCCATGTCATCTGAAAGTGAGGGCAAGTGTTATTTCACCTGGGATAGTGTTGAGGTACTTAGCCAATAATTTTCCAACACTGTAGGATGTCAACACCCCCAGATGGTCTTGTTGTACATAATGTTGGTCAGGCCTATTGATTTTAAACCCTTCGATGGTACCCCTGAATCTTGACTGACACCTATTTGTGTCTATAGGCCAACCTATCCATCCCTTCCAAATGGGGTTATGATGAATTGCATGAACCATGATGTATAATGTCATCCAGTGTATCCTCACTATGCTGTGTATAGTTTTGCCATCCCTCAAAGTGTGAAAGTGATGAAATCCTAGGTGTGTTCAAGTCCTTGATCTTGGCTAATCCAAGACAGGAAGTCTGTTGCACTGTATTGTTCATGAAGACAATTTGTTGTGATATGATCCATGCTCTAAATAATGCCTCAGTTCCTTGAACTTGCCAATCTTTAGTCCCCCAGATACATTTTGTGCCTATAGTGTCCCTACAAAAGTTGAACCCTCGCAGAGACAGCAGGGAAATAAAGGAAGCAGAGTACATCTATTTCGTGTTAGTAAGCATATTTTCCTAGGCACGTGCATGTGCAACCTTGTAATAATATGAGGTTGGGTTTTAAGTGTTAAACCCAGAACAATAAGCAAACTTGTGTGCAAACCTTTGTGAACTACCTTTCAGTGGTAACAGGCAATGTTCTTATTGATGGTAAATAAACATGTTACGTGGGATACTCACTTTGTACGGAAAATGATGACCATAATGTTGGTAGCAATACATGGTGTCAAAGTCAGATGTATCTTCATACAATACATCTCTAGAAAATGCAGCAGATTGTTCTAAATCAGACAGCATATTATTCACTGTTTGAAAGTCCCAATCCTCAGAGAATGTACTGGAGGTGATGATATCATTCAAAGACATTTTAAATACATATGGTATTGTCAGAAGTTCAGTGGGACCAAATACATCATATGAAACCCTATACCAAACCTTTCCTTCAGGAATCAGAACCGCTGTGATGTTCACCAAGGACAGGTCTCTTTGTTGACAATGAGATGATGTGCGTGGTTTCAGGACCAAGTTCACATGTTGTAATGCAGAGGATTCTGGGAAATAATGTCTATTCAGGAGCAGGAAAAAGACAGTCATTACACCTATCCAAAGGACTATGAACAGTAAATCCAGAGCTGTAGGCAGGGAGAAACAAAGAAAGTTTTTTCAGCCAAAGATAGATGTTATATATTTTTTCTTTGTGGCAAATAGAAGTTGGTGGTGACTCTGTTTCACTCAGATCCAGTGAGAAGGTCTGTTCGATTTACCTTGGGTAGCTCAGCAGGTTTTGATGAACTGGCAGTTAACTCATTTTGAGACATATTCACATATCGGTATTAGGCTAAATTGAGATCTGTGTTTTATTTGTGTTTTGTTTTTGTTAAATTTCCACTGGTATGAGTTCCATTCCATTGTTGGCAACTCTGTTGTTACGTTGTACAGTAGAAATTTCAAACGTTATTAGTCTTTCTGTCTGAACCACCTGTATGGTAGTGAGAGGAGATCGACGGCTACCCAGGAGCCCATACGATATGCTATTCAGTATCGGCCAAATAGTGTGGTTTGATCAGATCAATGGAGACGTATCTCTTTTTTTCTTGCCGGCAAGAGATTGAAGAAGTACTGTTCTTGTTCCTCTGACAGCCAGGAAAGGTACAGGCGCTCTATAAAATGGCCCACATTTTTTGGGTCCACAATCTTTTCTCTGACCAGGTCCCCAATTTTTTAGGGACCCAGGCTGGTCTTGCCGGTGCAGCTTTCACTTCTCCAGTGGCAGTGCGTTTTACTTGGACGTTGCTTTGTAGTGCCCAGAGTTAAATAATTTCCTGTAAAACAACCAAATGATCATGGATGTCACATGCTTTTTCATCCACTACTGTGCTGCCACAATTGAGGTTTGGTACCCACATTCTCTTCCCAAACAGGACCTCATATGGAGTACATCCTCCCAGCTTCTTGGCATTTTATTTAGTGCCCTCTGGATTCCAAATAGCTGATTGACCTAACTACCACCCAAGCCTAATATCCTTGCTGTTAAGGATTGCTTTAGGTCCCAGTTTTTCCTCTCCACAATTGAATTTCCCTTGGGATGATATGGAGAGGTGTACCACAATGCTACACCCAAACTTCCAATGGCTTCCTTGTAAGCCTGAGAGTTGAACGCTGGGCCACTGTCAGAATGTAATGTGCAAAATGTGTATGTCACTAGGAAGGCTCACAAATCATTTATAACAGTTTGGGCATCAGCCAAGCACATAGGCCTAACCCACAGGAATATTAAGCATGAATCCTCTGCCACCAAGATGTACTTGTAAGTGTACTCAGTTTATAAGGGGCACAGGGGTCCAAATAGGCACATGCGAGAGGTCTGTCTGATATCAGTAATGGTGTTTTGGTGGACATGCTATGGTGGAACCCTTCTTCTGTTGACAGATGTTACACTTATGGACAAAGACCTTGGTCTGCATGGTAACACCTGGCCACCAATAACATTGTTTTAGAAATGAACCCATTGCAGCAATACCTGCGTGTGCTGAGCCCAGACTCTTGTGTGCAGCAAGTATTAAACCTAATCTGCGATCCACATTTGGTTAATTTATCCCCCACACCTGGAACTGGAGCATTCGGTATATTTTGTGCATCTGACTTGTAGGAGTACTTGAGTGGAAAACATTTTGGCAAGACTGTGCTGTTTTTACATGAAGGGATGACAGCTATTATCTGTCTGTCTACTCTCGTGCTAGAATGAGTGAAGCAGCAGCAGTTCGCACTGTCGCCTTGGCAGCTTCATAGGCAAATAAAGTCCCTTCAACGTGCACGCCAACACTTATATGACTCAGTGTATGAATCACGTGAGCCCACGGCAAGCCGCTTTTTAGCTCTGCAAATTGTTTTGCAAAGTAATTTTTGCTTCATTGTTCCACCTTTCAAATCTTTAAAACTATTCTGGCCCCAATAGTGAAAATATATATTGTATAACTGGACATAGTAAAATAGATTGCACATAATCAGTGTGGGGAATTCCAGATCCATATTTTTTAGTGCCAGTATCAGGGCTTTTAGTTCTGCCAGTTGAGCATTGCAATCTCCTAGAGACTGTGTCTGCGTATTGCTAGGACAGACCTTACCATCCCGCATAAGTCTGTTTACTATTGAACAAGCTGTGCTGTATTGCTGTTTACTTCCTATGGCTGGTTTAGCTGAACCGTCAATGTAAATTATTTTTTCATAATAATCTAGAGGCATTATTTTATTTGGGAGAGGATATTCTTGTTCGTATTGCAAAAATGCTTGTGTTTTTAATGTAGAATCAAATTTGTAGGCAAATGAGAGATTTACCCCATTGTATCCATCGCAGATGCAGTGCTTTAGTGTTAGGAATGCTTGCTTTGGTAACAGCCTCTAAGGTTGGCACTGGAGTTACTACAATTATTTATTTCCACTGAGCCAGTGCTCTTTCTCTCACTACACTGCTGTCAGAATTTTTTCTGTTGATGCAAAACTCATCATGGGTATGTCCACCTCCATATGGAGTTTTATTTTGTATAACTGGTATGGGACACTTACCCTAGTATCAGGTGTCTCCACTGTGATATGTTTATTCAATGCCGCTGTCTCCAGAAATTCCATCAGGTTCTGGTGAGCTATTGTTACTTCTGCTGCACCGTCTAGTATCAGCAGATCCCATTCCTCATTCAGAAGATGATTCCTCTGCAGCCTGAGCATTTCTTATTTTAAGGCCAGCTACTTTCCTATTTTTAAATTAGGTTTTGATTATGGTTTTTCTTTCTTTTTGATATTATAGTCTGAAGTGCGATGTGTGTCTCTTTTCTTGCTCTTCTGATCTGTGTTCTGATCGTCCTTGCCTCTCGAAGTTTTTTGATGATTCCTTAAAGGAACAAGAGGAACTTGCATCAGTATTTTGATACCCATCAGGTTTTTTAACATTATCATGACTTTTAGGGCTATACCTCCTGTTGGAGAGCTCCTGTTGAGGAGACAATCCCGGTGATTGTGTTGCATTGTGCTTATTTTGTTGTTGTTTACTATCCTTTTTCTTTTTAAAATAATCTGGTGCTTGCTTAGTGCTATCCTTTTCAGGATTACCCATTAATTGTGGTTTCATGGGTCTAGCTCCGAAGTTATCTCTACCTAATTCAGCCTATGTAACTTTGATATTTGGGGTAAATCCCGCTCCTGTTGTGCAGGAGTGCATTCCCTCAGGCATTGGCATATAGCCACCACTGCTGCCTCCCCTTTTATGTTTGCTAAAATAATTATAGATACCTGAACAAAATTGCCTATTAATTTCATCCCTAAGTTTAGAGCAGGTTCTGCCCCATACTAATTCTGTATTTGTCTCAATATTTCTGGCATCACTGTGATTGAAGGGGTGCAATGAGTCCTGGTACAGATAGCAGTGAAGACAATCCTCAGTTGAGCTATTCTGTGTTTTACTTGTGGGCCTGTGTGTGGAAACAGTGCCTCTAAATGTGCTATGTTCTGTGCATTCCAGAATGGTAATTGCTCATGTTTAGTGGGCACTCTTCTGATAACTGCATTCGGTGTTTGTGGGTTTATTTTCATTGCGGCACCTTGTAGTTGGCCTGCTGGAGTAACCCTTTTGGGCTGAAGTGTGAGTGTTCTCAAAAAGAACTGTGTCAGATTTCTGTAAAGTTTTAATATTTCGTTGTGAAGTGGATGTGAGCCTGCTAGTGGCAATTGACAATGTGTCAACTTCTGGATGCAGTGTGTACGCAGCCAGAAACAGCAAAGTCACTCCATTTTTGCTGAGCGGACTGAGTCTCACTTTTTTGTGGTGTGTGGGAGGGTGCCTTTAAACCACGTTCTATGTTCCCGATACTGGCTAGTTAGCTGGTCTCCTGATCAGAGCCCCAGTCCTAGAACCTTGGAAGTGGGCCTGAGGGTGTTTTGACAGCCCTGCTTTGGTGCCAGCAGAACCTTTACAGCTGCAGCTCCTCGTAACCACTGATGTGCAATGCATCCTCAATGATGGATTATGATTCGCCCCTCTCAGCCCCTTGGAACCTCCACTGTGCGACACATCCTCGATGCGGGACCTCGCAATATTCTGCAACCAGGGTTTAAGGTACTGTGGTGAGCGGGCCTACCATGGTACTGTATCTGGCCCGCAATCCATTGTGTTCTGCCTTAACTTGTGACGTGGTCCCAGTCGGGCATGACCAGATAACCACAGTTGGCGCTATGTGCCTTTAGGCACTATTTACACCTACAGTTTTAAAATTACATATCTCTGGTTCTACAATTGGATTTATGACATTTGGTATTATTTTTCTTAAGCTCTTCGCTGCGGCGCAAATTCCGCCGCGGTGCGCCGCGGTGCGCCGCGGTGCGCCGCGGTGCTGGACATTCCAATCATGAGGTCTCCCGGCCGTCGTCCGCACACGCCCATCGTGACTCATGACGGCAGGGAGACGTCATGAGCATGGAAGAGGTTAATTGGTGTGGGATTTTTCTTGTGTTGTGTTTCACTTCACAGGTTTCCTCTAAGTTAAGCAGGACTGCTTTTTTTGCCAGCTAGCAGAGGGTAAGCACAAAGGGGCAGATTTATGTTGCCTGGCGCATCCCTGCAAATCAGCAAGGATGCGCCAGGAATGATGCGTCACGCAAGTTTACCCTTGCGCCACACATGATGCGCCGCATTTACAATGCGGCGCATCATGGCGCAGGAATAAACAGATGCGTGACGCATCCGATGGCGTAAGGTTGGCGCAGTGCTTCAGTTGCGTCGCAAGCGCGACGCAACTCCAGCACTGTTCCAACCTACCCTATCCCTAACATGGCGCGTCAAGCCTTACGCCTGCTTCAAGCAGGCGCAGGGTTTTGGCGCATCAGCGTTGGGAAAGTGACTCAGTCAAATCTTATAGATTTGACTGAGTCACTTTTCAGGGGCGTTCCTGCGATGGAACGCCCCCCCCCCTGTCGACACGCCCACGTGAAACCTGACGCAGGTTTTACGTGGCGCAGGGCTTTACATCGTGACGCATCTCCATAGATGCGTCACGATGTAAATATGGCGCAACGTGGCGCAGGGTTTACACCGCCGCTGCGTCACAAAAGTGACGCAACGGCGGCGTAAAAGTGGCGCATCTCCGATATAGATCTGCCCCAAAATATTTTGGAGTTTGCTTGTGATGTCACTCTGACAAGGTTTGTGGGCGCTGCAGTAGGTCTGCAAGGAGAGCAGGCTGAATACAGGGGAAAGGGCCGCGAAGCTGAACCTCCAGATAGCCTCCAGATCAGGAAGTCAAAAGAATGTGGGCCACACCAGAGGAACATGAGGATGACAATCCTGGGAAAACTCCCTGGCCCTGCACCTCAGGCAAACAGCATCACTGCCTGCATGAGAGGACATGTTGCCCACCTAGTTAACTCTATGTTCTTTATATGTTATGGTTTTCTGTAGCTGTTGCACAAAAGTAGAGGTTTCACAAATTATGGT
Organism: Triturus cristatus; assembly: GCF_964204655.1. Lineage (NCBI taxonomy): Eukaryota > Metazoa > Chordata > Amphibia > Caudata > Salamandridae > Triturus > Triturus cristatus. The sequence continues at coordinate 1,800,274,861 of NC_140590.1, forward strand.
TCACATTGATTTGATGTAATTTCACAATTAATCCTATTAAATATGTATTTCATCTTTTGAGAGTCTAGTTTCATTCTAATGTTCTTTTCTCTGATTGATTATTGTCTAAACATTGCAATGTCCTCTTAATTTAGCATAGTCTTTGTTTTAAAGATAAGAAAACCTGAACAATCAAAATGCAGCCAGTGGCCTATGTTAGCTAAACCTTGCAGATAAAAGCTCCAAGAATCTCTAACAACTACATATTTTAACTGTAAATACATTTGTGTTAAAACTTTCATTTCTTAATAAATATTTAAATCGGATTCTCTTCACTTTGCTAAAAAAAAAACAAGCACCATTTCGCTTAAAATTTTCAAGCAATATTTTTTTGTTTCAGAAACGGACAGAGAGTTTTTAGTACATACTTCAATGCAAAACTGTTGCAATTAGAGTGTGTAGCTCTTGTACTACACCACAAAAAGATGCACCTACCACACAGAAATTTCAGACTCACCATTATTACCTTTCCCATAACCACCCTGAAAGCTATGGGTATTTTTTAGGTGAAGCTGATCAACGATGACCATGGTAGATATGAAATAGGAAATAGAAAAACTTTTCTAATCCCTGTTGGTACATGTACCTTAACAAGCAAGCCACCACTTGATGAAGAAATACATAAAACAAATTATTTTTCTTCTGCAGCTACTCAATAACTTTTGCAAAGCCCAATTTTAATACCGTGTGGGACACATTTCAGAACTGTTAATTAACAAAAACCTTCTAATTGCATTTATTCCTTATAGATGCTTACCTCATCCACCTTTAAGGATCAGATCCCGGGAGACAGAATCCACACTGCTATAAAATGCCTGCAGCATTTGGAACAGGACCTGTGAAGAAGATATCATGCTGGCGGAATTTTTATTGTAATTTTATAGGTTCTCAACATTTACATATTTATTATTTGTATTCTATTCATTAAACAGTTTTCTGGTAGCTGGACAGCTCTGCGCCTTGGCTTCTTCAGACTTGTCTGCAGATTCCTGGCCTGGAGACAGCTCTTCTCTTCCATCGCTGATCCTGAAAGGCATTTGTGAAATGCCTGCAGAGGGGTCTTCTCTGGGCTGCACACTTACTGCTCAGGGATTCATGTGCAAGGTTAGTAGCCTGTGTTGTCATTTGGGAGTTTTGTAAAATGGAAGCTGTGGGTGGTGTTCAGTGATGGGTTTTGTAATTACCAATTGCTCATAAACATGAAAAATATCTATAGGATTATGAGCATCCTGTAATTGGGCCTCGTTGGATCATGGTTGTGATTCTCTCACCTCTCATTTGAGATTTCGTCCTGGTCAGTGGACAGGGGTTACCTGTCGCAGTAAACCACAAACTTCTCCTTCACGTCTTCCCTGTGTCAGGACCTACAACACATTGTCTACTTCAAAGACCTCCTGGCTTCCCATGCCGCTGACAAGAAGGCCATATTTATCAAAGGGCTGCTTCGCTTTTGCTCCATGCAACGGGGTGCAAACGTGACGCAGCGCTTAAGATGCGACTTATCAAGCAACGCAAGGCCCCCTTCAAGAGTAACGCAACGTGGTGCAAATCACATCATTGCGTTCTCTGCCCCAGGGGTGTTCCATGGGTGGTGCATGGGTGTTTCGTAGCAAAACCCATGGATTTTAACACATTCCCAGATTTACCATAAGTGGTAGACCTGGGATTGTGTCAAAGCTGCTGCGCCTCCCCAGGTGGAGTGTAACGAGGAGAAATGTGTTTATTTCTTCTTCTTTTTTTTCCTCTTTCTATGTGCATTGCATTTTGCAGTGCACTTAGGGGCATATCAACAAGGGCTCTATCTCTGCTTTTTTGTCTTTAAAAGCCCAAAAAGCAGAGATAAAACTAGCACCCTATCAGCAACAGGCAAATTTGCATGTTAGCACCCTTTTACTCTACACTTCCCCTTGCATCTCTAATGAGATGCAAAGGGGGCGTTCCAGAGTAAAATAATAGGAGAAATGTCGCTAAGAGACATTGCTCCTATTATCAAGGATATCGCTAACCCTGTTAGAGATAAAAAAAAAGCAGCGCTAAACGCGGTTAACGCTGCTTTTTTACGTCTGGTATTTTTCGGACTTAGCCATGATATCCTACGTAAGATGGATACCATGGCTAAGTATGTCTATCCCTATCAGCAAGCTATCGCCAAAGCTGTTGGGATTATCGCTGTATTTCCAGCGATAATCTCACAATTGGCAGCTTGTGCTCTGAATTTTATCGCTTCGGAGATAATCATTGCTGATAGCACGCTATATCCGCGATAAAATTCAGAGTTAGCCGGCGATAATTATCCTCCGCTAAGAGCGCTGAGCGATAATTATCGCCGGCCCTTGCTGATATGCCCCTTTGAAAAAGGAAAATGCCTAAGGGGATTTTTTGCATTTCTTCAGGAAATTGCCCAGTCTTGCACAAAAAACAACCCTGCTAACACCGCAGTCAGCCTTGCACCATGGTGCAACATGTGCCTGCATTGAGACCAGGCAGCATGTTGTGTGCTTGCACTGAGAAAAGGAAGGAATGCACCATTCAATGCTAAGTATGACACATTCCTGCTATTTTGCTATCACGCAATGTAACAAGGTGACTTGCTGCGCTGCGTGATATAATGGCAAATATCCTTTCACGATATACAGACTGAGAGACTAAAAGTGCCATGAAAACTGACTTTATATCAACCGGCACAGAGTGAGCAAACAGTCCGCAAACGACCTTCTCTTTAGGACTTAGGTTACCTAGGTCTTCTTGGTAACGGGAACACTATTCCTCTTTTTTGCTGCATGAGGAAGCGGCGTTTCTGTGCACACACCAATGACAGATGCCTGGAACCACTTTCCCAGTGAGCAAACGGATATGAGCTGGAGTGGGAGGGGCCTCACAAGACTTACTTTTAAAACTAGTCTGGAACAGTAGAGTTTTAAAATAAGAAAGCTGCAAAGATATCTTTGTTTTGCCACATTAAAATATAAATGTGAAAGTCTGTGCAAATTATGTATAGTTTTTTTTTAACAGAATTTACTTATGCAATGGTTTGCTGCACTTGTGATGCAAAACCAACAGATCTTAGTCTCCCTAAATTGGTTCAAGCAAAATTGTGTCGTATCGTGTCCATAAAAGGCAACTGGACCAGAAGAGGTCCATACTAGGCAAAGTTCAATCAAAGAAGGGCCTTTAATACGGTGCTGCAGTACTTTTCATAATTAAACTTTTATTCAAATAAGAACCCTACCACTTGCTCTCTACATAACAATCAATAATAGCAAGCACTGGCAAAGCCAGTAGGTCTGGACTTCTTAACTGGACACATTCTTTATTGAAATGTCTGTTCATTGTGTGATCTATGTGGCTGAACATACAACATGCCTACAGGTTCCCTAAACCTCACACCCTCATGAATCTCAGGTACCAGCTGGAGCTCCCTGCATGGTTTTAAGGAACTTCTGAAGCTCTGGGAATAGAGGGACTGGATTCAGACCAGACACTTCTTTCATGAGCCTCTCATAAACACGCAACAAACGTTCCTACACCAATCACAGAGGATCACATCTTCAGGAAAAGCAAGGCAGGCTCACGTCTCTGGGGGTAAAATATGTCATCTAAAAGGTACAAGTCTTCTCTAAAGACACTGAGATTTTTATAATAATAAGTGCTAGATCTCACGCTGCCTTTAGCTTTTCAACAAGTTACACTTAATTGTAAATGTTCTTCTAATATATAATATAAGGCGTTGGGGTATAATGTTGGTCATTATTGTCATATTTAAGAAAGCTTTTGCATTATTGTTTCTTCCATATGTTAATAGAGATTTATATTGGTTGCCACTACCTTCATTTCTAGACACTGTTGCTCGCAAGAAAACTAATTGTATTTCCTCTGAACATTGCCAATTGCCTTAAGATGTTAAATTTGCTGCATATGCTTTTGTTCTTCCATTTCCTTTTCCACTCTATTCTCGTGAATATTTTTTATTCTATATTGCATTTATTGTTATGACTTGTTCTTCAATTTTGATATCTTTCCTTTTTCATTTCCCCTTCTCCCTATTATTCCCCAAAACAGGAAAAAGTTAAACAGCTTATTTTCTTATTCCCAGTTTTGAAATATCATTGCTTTTCTGACATACATTTCCTGTTATTGTTACTCTTTCTTTGCCATTGTTATATACTGCTGATTTACCTGAAAAAGCCCAAGTCTAAAAAGCATCAACTATCCACAATAACCTATAGATGACAGTACTCCTATCTTAGGTCAACAGGGAGGAGAAGTCAGCCATAGCAAGGGCAGCAGCTGACGTCACACATGCCCATTTCCAACACACAAACACCAGTACTAATGAATTCCATTTCACATGTTGTCTGGTGTGGACCAACTTTGCTCTATACTTTGCAGCTCAGTGGGTTGCTGTGTGTTTTGAGAAAGACAGAACAAGTCTGTGATACTGCAGACACATTTGAGGTCTGATTTCTCGAATTAGACAAAAAATGCCATATGTACTTTTGTTTCACGGGACAACTTTGTTTAATGTGTTTTCTACACAAATGGGTGAATTTCTCACACTATCACATTCTTCAACAATATGAATTTTGTGGTGTGTTTGAGCTCATGTCTTGCTAGTTATAACTGACATGTTGTACGCATGTTCCACACAATCTTCGCTGAGAGTTCTCCTCCAAACTGATTCAGAGTTTGCTTTTCTTGTGAACGTCTATTACATTCCGGGGTATAAGTGTGGATTTGGTGGTTCTTGGGTGATTCCCAGTCTACCCCATCACTCTATTCCCACTGAAGGAGTTAAGATAGAAGGTTGTGTCAGAAATAAAAGGGCCTATTATTTGGCTGCATAAATCCACACATATTAATACATATCTTCCTTCCCATGTGTAGAGACAAAAAGTGAGCGAGGAGCTCAAATGAAGAACTCACAAAGACTTTACTTTTAAAAGCATATGGCAGGAAAGAATGATTTGTCTGAACAATTCCCAAAAGAATTTCTTAAATCATCTTTTATTTAAAAAAATAGATAATAATACGGAGTAAAGATGTCACGAAAACGTCTATAAAATGACAAATAATTTCAAAAAAGAAGATGAAAATCTGTTTCTCAGGCTGTATTCATAAGAGGCAGATATATAACATACATCTAAAAAAGAAACATGACGAGGAAAAGGAGTTGTATATACATAAACCATATAAACCAGCACATCATGGAAATGGGCGGTAGGGGTTCTAGCTTTTTGCCTAATGTCTGTCGGAACCTGTATCAAATGAGTTTACCACTCTGTCCCACTTTCAAACACCTACTGTCCCACTTTCAAACACTTACTGTCCCAAATAGAATTGGTCAGGTGGAGCATGTGCCCCTAAACACTACAGCGATGAAAAGGCCGCATTTCGGATCAGACTCAGCAGAAGGATTCTTACCTGAAAATACAAATTTTCTGCTGATGTCCCCATTGTGGTAACAATTGCGGTTACTACTGTAGACCCTACTGCAGAGACACTTCCTTGGGTCGGTGCTATGATCCTAGTTCATGCTAGAAACATTTCCTAGCTGTGTGCTCTGTATTGTAACAAAAATATAATACAGATATCCTCATTAATGAATATATACCCATGTAGATAAATATAGGGCCTCTAGGTCATCCCTGTTCTGCCATTGGTCTTCCTGATTGTCATTGTTTACACTCTGCTTACATCCATGACAGCCACTGCATGAGATAAATGTTCCTTTATTGTTTCTCTTGTCTCTTGCACTGTGAATGATGACATTTTTTGATCACATGTTCACAGCCACCTGAAAATAAGTGCACTTTAGTGTCAGGGCTGGTTTGCCCAGTCGTTTAGTCTTGAATTGTCTCCTTTTATAGTTTCTTTTTCATTTCTTTGTTTCTCTTCTTTTTATTTGAATGTTTCTTAGGAGGATATTGCCTGCTCTCCAGGCAGTAATAACACCTTCAGGAAGGGTCTCAAGACCTGGCTCTTCAACTAGACGGAACTGCTGAACCCCCCCCTCCCCCCCACATGTCGTGAGACCCTAACGGGTAAGTAGTGCGCTTACAATTCCCTGAATGATTGTTTGCTTGCAATTCATCTCATCTGCAGTGTGTCGCATCAGATGTGGCCACTCTTAAACCAGGAAACAATTATGAAATGCTGTTCATAGAGTGTCATTGTTTTACCATTGAAAGATGGACAATACGTTGGTTTTAAATGTGGTTGCATTACTTGAACTATAAAACAGCAATAGACTATTTACAATATCTTTACAAGATGGACACCTATTGCTATATTTGATTGGTTGTTTTTAGCACATGTAACCCGTAGACAGTAGCATGTTTTCTTTTTGTACTTGTATTCTTTTAATTGATTTAGCATTTTTTTAGCTTGTGTGTGTTTTATTGCGGTTGTTTCTGATGGTGAAAGCAAGAGTGAATCAGTGGATGGATGAAGAAATGCATGAGCGCAACAATGAGTCATGGAGTGCAACTAAGAGGACTTATTGAGTGCCTAAATCTATCAATGACACTCATTCATAAGCCAGACCAATCAGCTTTGAGATTGCTTGTCTGCCTGGTTGCAGTCTAAGGCAGGAAAAAAACCACATGTCTTTAGAACGCCCACCATATTTCAATGAGGTTGCATTTTAAATTTTTCAAGAACAAACACCTGCCCAGCCCTGGGCTTACAAAATTAAGAAAATGCAAGCCTGTCTGGCATGGTGCCATGAAATGGCTGACAAGCCTCAATTCAGCATTTTTGCTGAAAGTGCTTTTGCCATTTGTGCAACACTCACTGGAAATCCGTCCTACTACAGCAGGAACATTTGAAAGGTGAGTTGCAGCTGTGGCTTTTTGGTGGCCTGCCCACCAACCTCTTAATGAAGTCCTAAGACTTCCAGACAAGTCATTGTTTAAATCGGAGGCATCTGATAAGAGAATGAATCTCTCCACAGTTGATTTTCATCCACCCCATTGTTTTGCTCAAGCAATGGTGCCTTCTTTGTTGAGTTATTTGGCTTACACAGCCATAAATTCTTGCCAGCTGACCACTGGCACTGGTGTGACTTGAGTACCCAGAAGCTCTAGGTCAGAACACTTACCTTAAAGAAGGAAGTACTGGCATGCTCATAAAGAATTGTTCCAGCTATGAACACAAACAGCCACATAAGACCATCTAAACACTTACCCTGTCACAGCCACAAAATATTAATAAGCATGTGTGGAGGACCACAGGAGAGAGACAGAGACATACTTTGACGTATCCACATCTGCTCCCAAAAGCGCAGGAACTGGGGTTGCTGTGGGTGCTGCAGCAACCCCAGAATAACCTTACTGGAGTTTAGGAGGTGAATGAGCAGCAAAGAAGGCTTCACATTTTTATCTTGTCTCATTTGAGGTGGTCAAAGACAGAGGTCAGATGTGAGACTATGTCTTCTTTCAAATTGTACCTTATTCTTTAAACATGGAGATTGGTGTTTACTTTCCTTTCCCTGACTACACTTTTGTACATATGAAACACACTTTTGTAATTCTAAAGTGTTTGGAAGCAAAGCTTTCAATATGATCAAAAAAAATCAAGACAGTTTATTCAGTAATGAGTAAATTATAAAATACGCACAGAAACCCCACACATTATCATTTGTGGCCTGTATACTTTTATAAGTAAAACTGCCTGCCTGTGCAACTTTAGTGATACTTTCAATGAAGAATCTACTGTCTGTAAATGACAGTGCGTAACCACACCATGCTTTAGTAATATAGGGGCATATCAGCAACAACCGGCGGTAATTATCGCTCAGCGCTCTTAGCGTGAGGATAATAATCGCCGGGTAACGTGGATTTTTATCCCTGAGATAGCGTGCTATTAACAACGCTTATCTCCTCAGCGATAAAAATCCTCACGCTAACTGCCTAACGTGAGATTATCGCTGGAAACCCAGCGATAATCTCACGCAATGTGGTGTTAGCTTGTTGATAGGGACTCACAAACTTAGCCATGATATCCACCTTCCATAGGATATCATGGCTAAGTCAGTCCTGAAGCGGGCGTAAGGAAAGTAGAGATAACAGGGGTTATCGCTACTTTTCCTGACGCTATGCTTCATAGCGTGGGGCTTGATGATAGGAGAAATGTCGCTTAGCAACATTTCTCCTGTCATGGCAGGTCAGGAACGCCCACTTTGCATCTCATTAGAGATGCAAAGCTGGGTGTTAGGAATTCCCACGCTAAAGCAAGGTTTCACGAAAAGCGGCGATAATTTTATCGCCCGCTTGTAAATATGCCCCATAGTTGTGACAGTGTGCTCCAAAATGCACCATAGGCTACAAACCACACAACTCTCTTCATCAATGGTTGTTGCTAATTTGCTACACTTGTTCTTCATGTGATGAATGGATTTTTACAATCCCTATTACTTCAGTGATGTACATTGATAACAGCACACCTAGTATGAAAATTGTTCCAACTCCAATATCTGCTTTTCTGTGTGGGTTGCCAATGATTTCAGATTATCCAAGCAAAGACAATGGAACAGTGGCAGTATATGCACTATTTATTCAATACAGAGGGTCGTAATTAGAGTTTGGTAGATGCAGGAAATATACTATGAAGCAGAAGATATCCCAGAAGATATCCCGTCCATTCTAATTAGATGCATGGAGGCTCTCTGCAAACCTAGGGCCCAAATACAAGTTTTGCAGTCCTGGAGCAGGCTGCCACACCACAGTACCGCTCCAGGACCACCAAACAGGGCTGTCACCCTTCCGCCAGATTACAAGTAAAATCGTGGTCTGGTGGACAGGCGGTGTGGTGGTCCCATGGCGGTGCATTAAAAAGGTTCAAATGTGACCCTGAATGCTGCATCACCGCGGGACAGCCACATGCTGGAAATGGGGAGAAATGCTCACAGGGGGACACAACATGTGCCACCCTGCATGCACCAATATGCATGGCGTAAGGAGGCCCTGTATTCCCCATTTGTTTCCTGACCACCAGCATTTTCATGTAGTAAGAAGCTCCATGAGACTCCAGAAACTCATAATATGCAAATTGTTAGCCCCGAACCACCGCACCACTGCCAGGGAATGCAGTCCCCTGGCGGCTGCAGAGTTACTACAACGGTCTGACTGCAGTAGTTGTAATATGGCAGTCATACTACTGATGCAGCAGTCACCGACTGCCACCGCACCATCACCATGGGACTGCTGAATTTGTAATCAGACCCTTAATTGGGTGGGCTAGTTGTTTGAAACTTCCTGATATAGACCTAAGCCAGGGGCCAGTCCAACCCCTTGGTGGTCTTTTATCAGATGCGCAGCCTATTACTCCCGATTCAGTTGGCTATGCTTCGCTCAGTGGCTCCCTATGCTCTTGGAATATTGCTGGGTTAAACTCGAAGCTAGCTATTGCCGATTGGGTCTCATTTATTAATACAATGGACATTTGTTTATTCCAGGAGACATGGCTTTTAGAGCCACGCTTTTGTGTGGGCTATCTAAATTTCCACATTCCGGCAATCAAGGGATCTCATGGGCGGCCATCAGGGGGCCTAACTATTTGGTTAAGAAGCCACTTGTCCCTGACCACTAAGCTTCTTCACACGGGTAATAGTGACATCCAATTGTTGAGACTTGAGTTGGGACCAATAGGTAAAATTGATATTTATAATGTGTATATAAGAAGTTGTAGGGGTGTCAAGTCCACGGTCATTGACGATTTATTTAGCTTGCTGGATCTGTATTCAGTTGATACCTTTGTTATCATAGCAGGTGATTTTAATACAACGTTTGAACCTCTTCTTGAAAATAAATGGGATAAGCAGGATATTGAAGAGTCAGGTTGGGGTATCCCATCCCTGGAGTTACCCCCTCTATCAAGATGGCCGGAAGTGGCCATTCAGCTTAATTCCCTTTGTATGGATAGAGGTTTGAGGGCTCTGAATGGCAGAATGCCTAGCGACCGCGAGGGTGCTTGTACTTTCAATAATGGAGTAGCCAGGAGCAGAATAGATTATATTTTGGCCGATATGAAATTATGGCACTCCCTTGTTGATATGAAGATCGTTCCTCTTCCGGAGAGTGACCATGACCCTCTCTGCTTATGGCATAGATGGTGGAAGGCTAATAGTGGCACTGACAGGGTTGGGGAGCTGAGCCCCCCTGAGGTGGTCCCTTCCAATGACATGCGCCGTTTGAAATGGTCTGGACTTATGGGAAATCCAGCTACTTTAGCTCAAATCCAGGAAGAGGTGGATGGTTCCATTTTTATTATGGAGTCAGTTCTAGCCTCCAATGGTAACTTATGGGACGTAACATTGGCGCACAATAGCTTATTTACTAGCCTGAAGTCCCATTTTCTCATTAAAGCTAGACCAGGATTAAGAGGTGTTACCCATCAAGCATCATGGTACAACAAGGATTGTAGGGAAGCTAGACTTCTACTTGGGAAGGCTCTGAAGGGTGGGGATGTCTCCCTAGTTCGCCACAGAAGAATTATTTATAAGAACTGTGTGGCTAGAGCCAAACGCATCTGGGATGGGAAAAAATGGGAGGACCTCCTTGAAGCAAGCCTTCAGAATAATTGCAAATTGTTTTGGAGTATTGTAAAGTGGGGTTCTGGTGGACATCCAGAGGGCCCCCAAAATAATGTTTCCCAAGAGAAATGGGTTGAGTATTTTAAACCCCAATACGCTGCACCCATTGACCCCTTTGAAAGTCCGGGGTCTTACCAGTTGTTTAATCATGAGGACGATTTTACTAGTTCTGAGGTGAACTCAGCATTGTTGGGGGTGGCATCCGGAAAAGCACCCGGCCCGGATGGTGTACCTGCAGATATCTTCCTGTATGATAAGCCTAGATGGGGGAGATACATCCAGCTGATTGCTAATGCGCTGGCTCATGGTGCCCCTATCCCTAATTCTTGGAAAGCCGCGGAAATAATCCCGGTGTACAAAAAGGGGGATCGTTCACTCCCGGAGAATTACCGGCCTATTAGTTTGATTGACGCCATCCAGAAGATCACGGGTAGGTTGATCCTTAACCGTGTTCATCTCTGGATGGCGTCAAACAATATTTTATCTTCTTTTCAGGCGGGTTTCCGCCAGTACACTAGTACTATCGATCAAGTATTCCGCTTCGTACTCCTCTATTGGAAGACGGTTGTTCTGGGCAAGGGGAGTTTGTATGCGGTGTTTGTGGATCTTAGGGCTGCCTTCGATCTGGTACCCCGTCCCAAACTTTGGTTGACATTGAAAGATTTAGGGCTACACGGCGGCTTGTTGTCCTTGATCCGGAGGCTGCATGCGGACAACTCTGCCAGAATCAGATGGGAAGGGCAGGGTATAACGACTGAGGACTTTCCCGTCCAAAGAGGCGTCAGGCAAGGCTGTGCTATGGCCCCAACGCTATTTTCATTATTTATTAACAACATAGCGGAGCGACTTTTGGAAGCCCACGTAGACGCACCCATTCTTGGCAACACTAAGGTCCCTATCCTAATGTTCGCTGATGATACGCTTTTAATTGCTAAAACACCCTGCGGCCTTCAGCGTTCATTGGATATTTTCGAGACCTTTTGTGTTGATCGAGGCCTTGAGGTGAACATTAAAAAAACCAAGCTTATGGTATTCAGGCCTCACAAACTTTTTAAAAATAGTTTTGTTTTATCTAAAAATCCACTTGAACAAGTACAGGCTTTTAACTACTTAGGTGTTAACATCCAAAATAATTTTTCGTGGAAACTACAGCGTGATATGTCTACCTTAAAACACAGGCAAATTGCTGGAGCTCTTGTTGGCGAATTTAAAAAGTCCCCCTCGAAGCCTATCCGACCTGTGCTCCAGGTGTATAGTGCAAAAGCGGTGAGCTCGGCTCTCTATGGAGCTGAGCTGTGGGGTTATGAGAACCTGTCTCCTTTAATTACCTCGGAAAACAGGTTCCTGCGTAGCATCACTTCCCTCCCCCAGAGCACGCCCATTGTTCCTTTAAGATATGACCTTGGCAAGAATTCAATAGCCGATATAGCCAGGCTTCGTCCTATTTTATATTGGCGTCGCTTGTGGACTACCCCGGAGTTAGCCCACTATGCAGAGGGTTTTCTGGATATAATGTCTTTGGTGGGCTTCTGGAAGATTGTCTGGCTCAACGAGACTAGAAAATCCCTTGTGGCACTTGGGATGAGTGATCTCTGGGAGAACCCCTTGGCTGCTACCTTTCCATCTAAAGCATACATGAAAGAAAAATATTGGGAGTTTGTAAATGCCAAGGTTTTCCATGAAACTAAATCCCTCTCATTAACTGATGAATTTTTGAGTATTAAACCAGTTCCAAGGTTAGAACATTTTTGGGATCTTGTCACCAAAGTGCTCGATAGGAAATTATTTTTCCAGATGCGGGTAGGAGTGTTGCCTTTAAAATCCTTTTCAGCTAGATGGAAGCCTATAAGTTCCAACCTATGTTCTTACTGTGAATCCCAGGTAGAAACCCTTGCGCATATGTTTTTTGCCTGCCCTGCTTATGCGGCCCCGAGGCGTGTATGGTTGATTCCCGTTTGCAAACTATTGGGCACAAGACGGAGTGTAGAAGCTTTAAGACTCCTTCGCACCTGCACAGACCCGGTCATTGTTGTGGCCTTGGCCAAATTTCTGGGGTGGGCATGGGTAATCAGATTTAAGCGCTTTAGCTAGTAGCGTTAGACACTTTGGATGTACCCTTAATGATTTCTGTGTATATTAATTGCTTTTTAAAAAATGTACATATTTTAATAGTAACATTTTTAGACTGTTTTATAGTGTATTGTGTGCCTGTGCTGTTTTGTATCGCTTTTATGACTTTTGTCGAATAAAGCTGTTTGGATTATGGATTATGAAACTTTGTAATATTAAACTCTAAATAAAGCTCAGCTTTTTTCACAAATTTCACATGTACCTCTTTAAGATTGAAAACTGGTTTCTGGATTTTAGTTCATTGCATGTTGCTGAGACAAAATTCCAAATTAAAGCACTCATTTAAGAACAGTTCTGTTATATACTGTCCCACTGACTTATGTTCTTACACCTGGGGGCAGATTTATAATGATTTGAAGCAGCACACAGCAGCATGTCAAATTGTGGGGGTGCACTGCATCAAATGGAGCAGACAGAATGCACTATATCTATCCTGATAGAGAACATTCCTGTCTCTTACTGCAATAGCACACTGAGTGCTGTCTAGCACCAAAACTGGCTCCCTTGTGCATTGGTGCAAGGGTGCCTGGGTTTCAGACAGGATTGGTCTTGTGCAGGAAGGGACACCAACTCATTACTGAGAGTCATTTCCCTCTTTCTAGGTCAGTTGTGGACTGCATCATACTTAGAAGGAGGAAGCAACAAGGAGACATAAGCATATTTCTCCTTATTGCACCTCTATCAGGAAGGCATATCATTTGTTGCATTCCCAGGTTTACCAGTCTTATTAAATCTGAGAATACACCAAAATACATGGGTGGGTACATGGAAACACTCAAACTGCGTATATGGAATGCCTTCCTGGTGCAGGGTAACGCAATGCAGTGACTTGTGCTAGTTTACTTTAGTCCAGATTTCCCAAGCTATGCAGGGCCACACAAGGTGGCATACTGTGGCTTAGTAAATCTGACTTAAGGATTGGGTTGCCCTTGCTTCACCTTGTGTGATGCAAGGGTAATGCACTCCTATGATAAATCTAACTCCTGGTCACTAGGCAGTTCCATCACTGCTTTTCCATTATCAATTTAATTTCACCATTTTGCTTCAACACTGCTTAGACTTTAGCCCACATGTCCGAGCATAGACTATACTAAGCGTTTAGGCAGTTCTGAACAAAGGTAATGATCACTCATATTACTTTTGAGAGAAAATGTGTTCATACTGCATATAGTTGTAGTTGATCTGATGTTGAGTTGCTTTGATGTTGATTTACATTATTTTACTTCATTCAGAAGCTTTTTCTGGTTTACCTTCCCCCAGGAGTTTCTACTTAGCAGGTGTTCCAACTTATATTTTACTGTTGCTTTCATTCATAGGTTTTCAGAAGACCCAGAAAGTGGCTGGCCAAGAAGAAGTGCTAGCACCCGTCCTAGATTGTCAGCATCTAGCCATTGACCCAGGACACCAACACCCGTATGACCTTAACTTGATAGAAATGAAGCCAAGCATTGAGCTGGGCTTTGGTGTGGAATATATACAACGCACTCAAGATGTCTGCCTGCTCTTGCAAGAGTGCAAAGACTTGCTGCATTTGAGCAAAATATATAAATTCTTATTTACTCCTATAATCTTCTCCCTGATTCCAAAGTGCAGTAAATCTTACAAAAGGGAATTTTAATTCACCCGACTGAGTGCCTGGGCAGTGCACATTGTTGTCCATGCCACCTGCAACTCTGTGCTTATGCTATAATCAAAGGTATCAATTAGGCATTTACAGGATAAGACATATTTCACCTGCAATAAAAGATCTTTGGATGAAATAGATGGAACTGGAGAGTATTTGAACCGCAGCTTACAGCACAGTTCATTTTTTTAATTGGGTTTAAATATCATTCAGATATGGTTGTCGGCCAAGTGACCCCTCCTTCTAGAATGTACTTAGAGAATTGAATTAGGTATCTTCAGAGATGGATGCTGTACTTGTGCTGGTTCTTATAATATCAATTAAAGCTTAGTTAGATGGAATTTCATAAATGAATTGGAGAGAAAATGCTGTGTAGTTTATAAATCTCCTCAGTTTTGTTTGAATGATTTTATACTTTACAAAGTGTCCTCTCTGGTGTTTGACAGCACATTTACTATTACTGAACAAAGAATTTAAAATTGTGTTCTAGGTGTTAAAATGAGGCTTGAATTGCATGTTCCTTTGAGGTGTGTAATAGAAAATAGATGGTGGCATTCCTAAATTTGGAGGCGGTACCTTTTCATTAGCGTGGGTTGAGGCGGTACCACACATCATGTGCTTCAGAGGGCTGATGGAGAAGGCAGACTTGAAGGGCAATGAGGCCTCTCAGAAATGCATTGTTTCCTGACCACTACGCACAGTCAAGCTCACCACTGAAATAGAAAAAGTAAATACAGACATTAATAGAAAATCTTAACACTCATAGATTGGCAACAAAATCCAGTACCATCCACCCCATGCATCAGCATTCAAGGTGAATCCAAAGGGTGGAAATGCGAGGCAAGTAGAGCAAGAGGGTGGGTGAGGATGAAGGGTGAAATAATACATAGGTTGTAAGTGAGCGGGAACCTTAAATGCTATGATAAAAGTTCTTGAGGTCTCTTATTTATAGCTCAATTCTTCTTGGTTGGCCTTTGGTCACAACATTAGACAGATGGTAAATATTGTGGAATGTGATAGTGTTTCAATTGTTAGTTTTTAGAATTTGACATTTTTCAACCTTAACTTACCATAGAGTCTCTGCAGGTAATTGGTAGCTCCCACTACTCTTTCATATTCTGTCAAGGCGAATGATAAAATACTATTTTGGGATGAATCATTCAAACTCTAGCTAGAAGGATCGATTGAGCTAAGTTTCAGTCAGATATAGTAGGTCAAGGATGTACGACACAATTAGGTCTGCATTTTGAAAGTTAAATTCTCAATTTCTTCATGCTTTCATGTGAAATAACATATAATAAAATGTTAGTAGTATCTGGGGCAATCTCTCAATAATGTTCATGTGCAGAAAAGCTTTCTCTATTGAAAGAGTTTTGAATAGTAACACCTGGATTCAAAATATTTACTTAACATTGAAATCTGGAACATACATCATGTGAGGCTTTTTTATTGTCCTGGTGAAAAAAGTAACTATAACAAACCAAAGTGCTGCGTAACTGTTATACTCCTGTATATGTGCATGTCAATTTTTTGACAATTGGAAATTTAAAATTATGATAGCCAAGTGCCCATATGCCATTAAACATCAATGACCGTTCATGTCCCATATTGATGAATCTTGTCTTTTTAATTGTAGATAGTCACGAGGTTCCAATACAGAGAAGCTGCACCACGAGACAAATGGAACAAAGAAATCAGACCTCAGCAAATGAGTTCCTAATCACAGGTTTTGTTGATTTTCCGCGTCTGCTGTTTCCAATTTATTTTGCCTTGATGTTAATTTATATGGCAACACTGGTGGGGAACCTTCTTATCATGGCAATTGTTTACTGCAACAAACAACTGCACACACCAATGTATTTTTTTCTTTCAAACTTAGCCTTTGTTGACATCACTTACACAACAACAATTTTCCCAAAAATGCTGGCACACTTCTTTTTGCCCTGGCAACTAATTTCTTTCACTGGATGCCTGTCACAGATGTATTTTTTCATGTCCTTGGCATCTGTGGAATTCTTCATTCTTGCAGTGATGGCCTATGATCGTTATGTGGCCATTTGCTATCCCTTACGATACATAAATATCTTGAATAATGTAATGTGTATCAGACTTGCTGCAGGAGCCTGGGTAGTTGGATTCATAGACGCAATACCACATGCTACACTAGTTTCCGGACTCTCCTTCTGTGGGTCTCACACAATCAACCACTTCTTCTGTGATTTAATAGCTGTGATGGCACTTTCTTGCAGCAGCACTGGTACAATTGAGAGAATGACCTACTTCACGGCTGTTATTTTCGGACTGGCACCTTTTGTTTTCACAATTACATCATATATCAACATCATCTCAACAATCCTGAAAATCAGATCCACGGAAGGGAGACGCAAAGCCTTTTCCACATGTGCTTCTCACCTCACTGTTGTAATTTTATTCTATGGTATTATCATTTCTACATACATGCGACCAACATCAACATTTACAATGAATGAGAACAAACTGATGTCCCTGTTATATGTGGCGGCAACTCCTCTGTGTAACCCCATTATATACAGTCTGAAAAACAAACAGTTTAAAAATACCTTGAGGAAGACTAAGAATAGACAACATAGTTGATTAGAAAAAAAGAACCAGCATGTCTCTTTATTTGGTCTTAAAACATATAGCATACAAGTAAATGTTACTTAGTGATAACCTATTCCAGCATGTAGTGCCCTTTAGAATTCCTCCAAGTCTACTTAGAAAAACAGTTGTTTCTTCACAATTCCCATGTTAAATGGACGATAGGGTTAATTTAGAGGAACAATGCAATTAACTCTTTTTTTTTTTTGCCATTATGTGTAATGTGTTTTAATATTTTATAACATGTGTCCATGATGGACAGTTTTCATTTTCGAACTTCATCTGCTACATCTTTAAATATTTATTACTGAAATGACCATCATTTGCCTGGTATTACCCCAGGTTTCTGGGCACTATAACCCTGCTAACCAGTGGTAAAGAGCCTGTGCTCCACCTTTCAATATGTTGAAACTGGCTTACCCCTGTTTGGCATACTTAACTTACCTATAAGTCACTAGTATATAGAACAAAGTATACCCAAGGCATGATATTTAAATGCCAATAGTGGACTACAGCCACCCATTACATTGACTGTGTAAACATGGCTGTAGGCTTACCATATGTAGGCTGGATGTGCAGTTTTAAAACTGCAAATTCGACATGTCAAAATATTCCCTTTAGACAGGCCTAGCCCTCCCTTTTAAATATTAGTAAGTCAGCCCTCAGTAGGCTGTACTGCCCTAAAGGCAGGGTGTATTGTATTTAAAAGTAGGACATGTACAATTGTAATGGTAAACATATATTTAGAGTGGAAAGGCCCTATAGGCTGCTTTTGCTGTAGCAGGGTTAGCCGCTCCATAGGAAAGCATTAGGATGCAATATTAAATGTAATATTGTGATGTTCACCCAGGAAACTGTTACAAAGTCCATGGTTGGACTTTTGAGGTATTTATGACAATCACAATTCATTAGAAAAGTCAGATTAGTAATACATCTTTTGTAAAAGTTACTTTTGGGAAGTTACAATTTCCCCCCCTAAAGCCTCTAAAGGCCCATTTGTATGAGCTACAACTGTCACTCAGGATCTGAATAACTCTTTTGATGAAATGTAATCCTACTCTCAGAGCTTAGACACAGGCCGCATGAGGAGGTGTTCTGTTCACCTGGCAAACTGTTCATTTGGGCTGTGCCTTATAACTTAATTAGCTTTAAAGAGACCTACCCAGTCACAGTCTGGTGTAGTTAACACCTAGGCCTTCTCCCTTCGATGTCCCTCTATTCAGCCAGGCACAATTCCGGTGGGAGAGGAAATGCACCAAAAACCGCTTTTGAGAGTTTACAAAGGAGGTATTGCTCATTTCCCTGGCAATACCTCTAGGGTGGGCACAGGAGCTCAATACAGGGAAATACAGGTTCCACCATCCTGTTTTAGGTACAGAGGGGCACTGTGGAACTGTTTGCAGTATGTCACTGTGAGGAAAGCAGTTAATTCATCGTAATGGTTGAGCCACCTTACCATGTAATAAACTCACATCCATCTTCGGTCCAGTCAAGCTCATTTGTAAAATCGTAGGTCAATTCTGCATAGCTTTGGCTTTGACAAGTCAGGCTTTAATGATGGAACAAGTGCCAACATTTAGAAGCACCTAATCAGGTGAATAAGAAAGAAATATGACACAAAATAAATCCGACACCAATAGACAAAAATAGATCTAATTTTTATGACTCTTTGGAAAACAAAGTAAACAAAATCCAAAGGAGGGTTTTGGAGATATAAATTATTAAGCAAATAGTAAATCACTGCTTTTCACTCAATTCCCAAACAAGCATTGGCAACTACTGTGGTGAATTTGAAAATTTTCGTAAAGAAGTGTTTGGCTACTCCGGCCTCAAAGGGTTTGTAGAACAGATAAGGTCAAAGCAGTCTCCAGTCCTCTCCAGGTTCGATGGGGTAACCACCATAGAGTTCAGGCGAGTGATCCTGATGCAAGGGATACAGGGTACTGTATATACTGAAGGATGTTGAGGATGCCGCTTGGGTGACAGGGGTCACTCTTTCATTCAAGAACATGGTGGGGAAACATTTGCCAAAAAAGTTGATTTGCTTCAAAGGCTGAGTGACATCCAGCCAAACCCATTGACACTGGTCCAATGGTCCTTAGTTACAATGAAAACAGTGGCTCCCTTTAAGTGAAGCTAGTGTACATCTTGAGCAACCAAAATTCACTCCGACAGACTCATGTGCAACTTCTGAGCATCCAGACTTGGTCTGTCGGGCTGCACTTCGCTGGTCAGTGGCTGTCAAGAAATTGTGGCTACCATCTTGCCAGGGAAAGCTTCTTTAGCTTTTGTGGCCCTGTAGTAGTACAAGGAAGTCAGCCTACTGACACTTGGTGTCACTTCTTCTATCTGAGGCTTGAGGATAACTTGTTCTTAAACAGGTCACCACAGGCACAGTCCTCTCTTTCCTAGCCCAGGAGTAGCAGTTGCAGTCCAGTCCTTGGTGCAGCCTCTGTTTACTGGGTTCAGGGAAAATCAAGGCAGTCCTTTTTCAGTGCTCTCTCCAGTGCAGACTTGATATGAGGCCTGGGTGGCAGGGGTGCTCCATTTATGCCCACAAACTGCCCCCGGGATAAAATGACTTCTGGCTGATGGCTAGTTGGCTTAGTGTGGCATCTAGCTAACCAAGAATTCTTCTCACTCCCAAGATGTCAGATCCCCTCTTTCAGTATATGGAACTCACTAGACCACCCTACAAGTGTGGTTACCTCAAGACTACACTCCCACGGGTAAACTGGTTTAGCAACTGTTTCTCTCTTTTTGCCCCGGGCACCAACCTGTCTACTGGAACAAACAAGCAGCTCCTCAAATGTGTTTTCACAATTTGCCCTTCAAAGGTGGCCTCCCTTTTAAGCCTGCCTTTTGGGCTCACACCTCTGCAAATGACAGTCTTACTTATGTTCCTTCCTGAGAGATATTCACACCTCCCCCAGGGGGGGACGACAGAAGGCTGTCTTGTGGCCATCAACAGTAAATTGTCCATGAACAATTTGGGGCAACAGAGTGTTACATTTCTGAATTTTCTGTGAGCTAGCTCACCAAAAGGTGAACTAGACCCAGAACACACAACTGCGTGCCCTATGGCTTCAATATGAAACAATCCTTATTCAAATGTTACCAATATACAACAATTTGTAGAAAAATGAATGATAATTCTGTTATACAAAGTTTATTAAAAACATGTTGATTACAAGCTTTCTATGCGCATTCAAAAGGTGCTCCACTCTTCTAGATGAAAGTTGCTGAGGTATCTGAAATTGAAGATTGAAGTTTTTGCTAAGGTACCCCGATGCATTTCGAGTAAAACACCCTTTGTCAGGTTTAACTATGAATCAAGAAAAAAGGTTTGGAATAAACATCATTAAGGTCAAGTAAAAAGCAGTATGCAGTAAGAACAACGGTAAATGCAGAAAGAGGAAGAAGGGAAAAAAAGGAAAAAGTCAGTGAAGAAGGAGATACAAGGAATCCCACTTAGTGAGTGCAATCCGCATCATAGTGCAGCTGAAGATCAAACTGGAAACTAAAGTGCCCATGGGAAATGTCACACCGAACTACGCAGTAACCCTCACTGTGTAATTCCAAAGGATTGTGCCTCTCATGACTTGAATAAATGCATTGTAATATTGAACTGAATGTGAGTCATAAGCATAAAGGCAACTGTGCCGACTAATGTACAAACAGGTGCCTAGTTCTCAGTTGAACTAGATTACCCAGCATGCATCTCAATAGAGCTGAGTGTTTGGCAGTGATTGTAAAAACTATCAACAGCGATACAGGATTTAAAACAATCCTTTCTAACTGAACGAAGCGTGAAGGCTATACTTTAGACCCCAAGCATGAAACACAGGAACAATGGCTTTCAAATTTATGGAATATGCATAATGCCATAAGCATGTAGCCCTTCAAGTGGGCATGAAAATCAATACCTCGTAAATCGACTAGTTGCGTGTAACTAGGTGCACTCAGGTCCATGTGAATTAGAAAGCGGCTCAAAGCAATGCAGTCCAGTTTGTGGATCAGTAGGCAACAATCCAGACAACTAACAACCAGAAAACACAAACTGAGTCCTAAGTTGTTCCTGGTATATACAAAACTATCTAACAAATAAGTATACATGCATCGTATTACCGGAAAAAGGAACCTTGGGTGTAATATTCGGCCAATGTATATCTGCCTGACTGCCTGCCTGACCCTAACATGGTGGCTGATCGAGAGAGAAACAGCGACCACAGCTCCGTTCATGGTCAGCGTGAGATACACACGTCTAACAAGGGATGGAGCCCAGCAAGACCTCGGGATTGGCCCGGGGATCAAGTGTGCTGTTTCCCCCCACCATCCGACCGTCTACCCCTATGGACATCTCCAACTCGGGGATCCCTCCAGATCCAAGACCACCACCCTTGAGTGCAACACCACCTGAACACCTGGCTGAACGATGGCAAGAATTTCCTGCTTTGTAAATATGTAATATATATTTGTCCAAGCCTAATCGCTGATAAATGTAATCCTGAGTGAATTTGCAATTTGTATATATATAACTCAAACCACTAGTATATGTAGTGGACCTTTGTACTTACTACCATTCCTATGTGATTTTAGAGTTTGTCTGTTTGTATCTCTTCCTTGAGTGACTTTACAGCTTGTACATTTGCAATTTTTTTCTGTTTGTACCTCTTATGTAACTCATGTAATCCAAAGTCCTTATGCAACGCAACTGGTTCTTTTGTAAAGTGCTCTAACACCTTTGGGTAATGTTCGCGCTATATAAAAAATTGCATTAAATAAATAAATAAATAAAAAATAAAAAATAAAACCTCGTTCATAAACTTGTCATCGTAGAGTGCGAGAACGCTGTGTAAATGTAATAAAGTGTTTCAAAACAAGGAGGTGCGTGCTGTGGTGTGCATTATGATAGAAATAGAAGAAAAAGAACAGATTAAGATGGATACTCCCATCATGCTTTTCATTGTTTTGTTAAATAACAAAACAAAACCATTAGTTTGTGAGTCGCACCCCGTGGAGAATTAGGATTTCACAGCACCCTTCTCCTACTTATCTCTTGTGTAAGACAATATGAAATTGGTGCCCTGGTCTGGGATTACCATTCTCCAAAATCCAACAACAAAAAAACAGGAGAGCTCTTGGTACCACCAGTCCTTTATACTCCTCAGAGGTGCTGCCTTAATGTACCTTGTGGTATGATCCACTGTAACATTGATACATTTGTTGGCTGACTGGGATAGAGGTCAAATGGATCAACTATGTCTAGGCACACACCCTCATATGGAACACCTACAACTGATAGAGGCAATAACAGTGCCTTTATTCTCCCTCTTGACTTTTAACATACCTGGCAAGGGGGGCCGATTCTATAGAGGAACTCCTTGCCTCTGCATAATCCTAGTCAGCAGAATAGAGGGCTCTAGCTATCCTGGGTTTTTTGAAAACCCAGTTGTTCTGCCAAGGCCCATTCATATGCTAGTAACTACACAACAATTCTGTGCCACTATGGAGCCACTATCCTCTTTGTAGACCCTGGCTCAGGATCCACTACCTCACTTTACAGTAGGCAGTCATCTCAGCCAACATCAGGGCAGACTTCCCATCATTTGGTGCAACACAGTAAGAGAGCTTGCTGCACTGTGCTGGGTCAAATGGAGAGAGCAGGGATGCACCACACTTGCTACAATATGGCAACTTCCTGTTCTCTGTCTGCACTGGCCCATTTGTGGCTGTCAAGCACAACAGCAGGAGCCCTTGCACCACGGTGAAAGGGTGCTACCATTAAAGGCAGGAATTGTTTTTTTGCAGGTAGGGACACCTTTTTGCACAAAAACAATCCTCATGGGCATTTTCCTCTTTCTTCAAGTGCAGTAGATGCAGCACACATGGAAAGAGGAAATAATGAGGAGATATAGACTTAATACATTTCTTCTCGCCTTGCCTCTGTTGTGAAGGCATACCATCTTGACACATTCCCTGATTTACTACACTTGGTAAATCTGGGAATGCACCAAAAATGATTGCTGGATTTGTGGGAACACTAATGCTATACCTATGGCATATCTTTCCATCACAGATTAACGCAAGGCCGCAACTTGCTCTGCTTTGAGTTACTCCAGAATTACTATGCCACGCAGAGCAATGTAAGGTCATGCTGAGTGACATAATAAATCTGAGTTAAGGCTTGTGTTTCCTTGTGTGTCACAAGGGCAAAACAAGGCATTAACAAATCTGACCCATGCTGTTTCCCAACTACTTCCTTGCTGACCGGTTCTTAGTCTTCCTTCCATAAACATACAAACTCTTCCTGTGCCTTGCAGAAATCTAACCGAGTAAGACCCACAGCATCTAACAAACTCTGCAGCTCTAGAAGCAACCCAGACTCCAGCACCTGTTCTGCTTTAGAAGCCTCACCCTCCCATCCCTCTGCACCAGACAATATGACCTCCATGGCTTGCGGCTTCCTGCAGTTTTCACTTTGGTGCAAACTAGCTTGTTATGGACCCTGCAAATCTATAATTATTCCACTCTCTTCCAGAGACTGAGGCGTTACCTGTGCTCTGATCAATACAGCTGAAATGGTACAACCGTAAAGGCTTCTAGTCCTGGCATCAAGCCAGCGCAAACAAATCCTTACCTAAGAGACAACCACAGACTTCCTTGTCCCTAACCCCAACATAGTCTTGGCTGCCATTCCCTTGAGTTTAATTTCAACTGGGCAAGCAGGTACTAATGCCCACTCAACTACCTGCCAACCCTGTGTCCTTGGTACCAGGAAGAATCCACTCAGGCATCAGCCATCTAAACCATTCTGTGGAGGCATCAGTATCCCTCCGGGCACGCACCTTCCTACCACTGTTACTAACTTCCTGCACTAACCCCAACTTGTATTGATGAATGTGCCACTGAATATCTGGATACCTCTCTCAGCTGTTCGTAGTCACAAGGTTGAGTACAACTGTACACTCCCGGGTCCACTCACCCTAGTGAAGCATACTAGCAATCAAGAGAACAGCTGTTACAGGATCTTTCATTGGACAGTCTCTCTCAAAGTGTCCCACCTTGATGCACTTGTAGCAAGCCAATATCTAGGACTTAGAAGACCTTCCCTGTCCTGCCTTCTTTTAATGCTCCTTTCCATACACACCATTATCATTCCCATTCCTCTTGGGCCCTCCTTAGGTCCTCTGGTAATTATCCTTGCCTTAACCCCTTTGCTGCTAGGCCTCCATGCCCCCCGTGCAAAGCATTTGTTGGCTATTTGGGGTAGTTCGCGCTTAGGCCCCTGTAACTTTTTGAACCCATAAGGTATCCATGCCAAATTTGCATCCTTTTCTGCCAATATAATGGGTATTCTAAAGATACAGATGGGTTATTGATTCCCCTGGAGGGGACCCAGATATTAGCCAAAATGGTAAACAGACATAATATCGAATAAAAAATATCGACAGGACAGAATATCGAGTTTTTCATATAGAATGGACAGAATATCGAATTGCCAAAATATAGTGGTGAAGAATATCGAAAATCAGGTAAGAAATATCGATTTAAATGATATAGAAGTAAGTAATATTGACAGTCATAATATAGTTGCTAAAAATATCAATTTTTTTTATAGTGTTTTAAGTGTTAGTATATGTGTTAAAAGTATGTATTAATTTTGGAATGTATGTTTGAATATTTTTAAAGTAATGAATGTTATGTTATTTAATTTTTGTGTAATTTAATTCCGTAGCGGGTTGTGGGTTTATAGGGGATTAGGGTGGGAAGTAATTTAATTATAGTACATTAAATAATCATTTTTAGGAATTATTAATTATTTTTAATTTAATTTTGCGTTTTACTTTTGTAGTGGGTTGTGGGTTTATAGGGGAATAGGGTGGGAAGTAATTTACTTGTTATTAGGTAATTATTAATTGGTATTGAAAATTAATTGGTTGTTGATTAATTATTAATTGGTAAATAATTTGTATTAATTGATAATTAATTTGTAATAATTGTTTAATTGATAATTATGTTAATTGTATTCATTTATTATTTGTATAGGGTTGTGGGTTTATAGGGAATATGGTGGGAATTAATTTAATTGTAAATAATTAATTATTGAAATATTTTTGTATATTGCTAATTAATTTATTATTAATTAATTATTAATTGGTATTATTTTTATTTATTAATTTTTGGTATTAAAAATCAATTGGTTGTTAATTATGAATAGGTAATTAATAATAATAAAAAATATTGGTATTTATAATTAATTAATTATTAAATATTGGGGTATTAAAAATGTATTTATTTTTAATAAAATATTAAATTATTATTTTCCCTACTATTGCACTCACTGGAGTGGGAATAGTAATTTTTACCCCTACGCTATCCAACGCTTTCCTTACTGTTGCACTCTCTGGAGTGGGAATAGTAATTTTTACCCCTACGCTATCCAACGCTTTCCCTACTGTTGCACTCTCTGGAGTGGGAATAGTAACTTTTAGCCCTACTCTATCCAATGCTTTCCCTACTGTTGCACTCTTTGGAGAAGGGAATAGTATTTTTTACCCCTACGCTATCCAACGCTTTCCCTACTGTTGCACTCACTGGAGTGGGAATATTAAATTTTACCCTCCTGCTATCCAACGCTTTCCCTACTGTTGCACTCTCTGGAGTGGGAATAGTAATTTTTACCCCTACGCTATCCAATGCTTTCCCTATTATTGCACTCTCTGGAGTGGGAATAGTAATTTTTACCCTCCCGCTATCCAACGCTTTCCCTACTGTTGCACTTTCTGGAGTGGGAATAGTAATTTTTACCCTCCCGCTATCCAACGCTTTCCCTACTATTGCACTTACTGGAGTGGCAATAGTAAATTTTACCCGCCCGCTATCCTACGCAAAAAATATTGAATATTTTTAATTAATATTACGTTAATATATATGTATTAAATTTTGTTTTTTACTTACATTCATTATTTATTAATTTTAAAGTTTTTAAGTATTTTTAAGTATGTTTCAGTTAATTATATGTATTATTTCATTAATTTTACATTACTTTTAAGACATTTAAAAAATTCGATATTTTGACTAACTATATTTTTGCAACTATATTTTGGATTCTATATTTTTGTACTTACCTGCTTGGAGATAGGGCTTCGATATTTTGGCATTCTATATTTTTTCCTCAATATTTTTGTAGGTCGATATTCTCCTTCTCGATATTTTGTCAATGATCCAGCCAAAATACAGCTACATTTTTGTTTCTTGGGGAAAAATGGGAACAAACAGCCTCATGCATCAACCCAAAATCCAGTCGGTAAAATACCGATTCGCTAATAGCTCCCGGTATTAAGTTAAAAATACCCAATCCCAATGCATCAACCCAAAAGCAGAAATCGCTATTTAAGGAATCCTTAAATAGCGATTCTTTAAATAGGGATTCCTTAAATACCGATTCCTTAAATAGGGATTCCTTAAATACCGATTCCTTAAATAGCGATTGCATTTAAGGAATCCCAAAGTGAGATTCCTTAAATGCAATGCATCAAAGTTAAAAAATTAGCGATTTCGCTAATAGGGGGAGCAAATTACCATGAAGATGAACTGCATGGTAATTTGCAAAAACTTTGAAAAATGCACTTTTGTGCATTTTTCAAAGTTTCATGTTGCGCACACACATGCCCTTAGAGCATGTGTGTGTGCAACATATGTGCACATATCATTTTCAGGGGTGCTATAGGGTGTCATTTTGACACCCTTGCACCCTTGAAATTGCATGAGCAATTTGCGAGAACCTACTGGTACTCGCTATTTGCTCATGCAATCTCCGATTCATTCCTATGGGCCTGGAGGCCCATAGGAATGATTGGGACGGCATTCCTTAATTGCTACTCGCTATTTGCTAGTAGCAATTAAGGAAAGTTAAGGAATCGCTATTTGAATAGCGATTCCTACATGCATAGCCTTTTGCTATTCCTTATTAGCGAATCCATATTTTTCGCTAATAAGGAATCGCAAATGCTAATGTTGATGCATATGCCCCAAAGTGCTGCAAATGAAAGGGTCTGTTTTTTCCCTGCAAATGGTATCAACAAAGGGTTTGTGGGGCTGGAATCACCATGTTCCTTCCTTGCAGGGACTTACAGAGGTTTGTAAGAAAACCACAACTTTTTTACACAGTTTTGGCATTTTACTAGGACATAACCTGTTTTTGCTATTTATTGTGCTTTCAACTTTCTTCCAGTTAATAGTAGAAATGAGTATAAAAGCAATAATGGATCATGAAAAGCTATACATTTTAAAAACGTAGACAACATTCAAAATTCAGCAAGGGGTCATTTGTGTAGATCCTTCAAGGTTTCTTACAGAAACTAACAGTTGAAAATAGGAAAAATTGAAAATGAGTTGAAAAAAACAGCCATTTGTGCCAACATTTTCACCTGTCTTTTCTTCTAATTATGGCATATGTTTACAAGCCATATACCGTTACATCCACTAGACATTTCTGGTTGTGGGGATATATAGGACTTGTAGATTCACCAAGAACTCGATGAACCAAGAACCATTAACTGAGCAGCGTCTTGCAATGTTTATTTATTATGTAATGGGTATATAGAAATTAATTTGGGAAAATATATACAGTGAAGAATTGGCATGAAAGACACCTATGTATTTCTGAAATTGGAGCAAAATATAGAGTTTAGAAACAGTAGCTATTTGCACATTGCTGAAATGTTTAGTACCCATTCTAGCATGAGAATTATAGGAAATTTTTCAAAGTGACTTCTTTTTTACCATTGTCTTCCATTTGGAAGGCAGAAATGCATTGAAAGTCAATAGGTAATAACAGTTGCTCTACAATTCTGTGTACCCCTAAGTCTCCCAATAAAAACTGTACCTCACTTGAGTGGGTAGGCCTAGTGTCCGCGACAGGAAACGACTCAAAACAAAACGTGGACACAATTCATTTTTACAGTTAAAATTTATCCTTTTTTTGCAAAGTAACAATATTGAAACATAGCTCTGCCGGCACCTATGGAAACCTAGCAAACCTATACATTTTTGAAACCTAGACACCCAGGGGAATCCAGGATGGGGTGACTTGTCTGGCTCTCACCAGGTTGTGTTACCCAGAATCCCTTGCAAACTTCAAACTTTGTATAATAAATACATTTCCCTCACATTTCTGTGGTGGAAAGTTCTGGAATCTGCGTGGATCCACAAAATTCTATGCACCCCAATTTCCCCAAAGTCTTCCAAGAAAAATGGTACCTCACTTGTGTGGGTAGGCCTAGTGCCCGCGACAGGAAACATCCCAAAATGCAACTTGGACACACCACATTTTCACAGCAAAAATGGACCCTCTTTTTGCAAAGTACCTAGCTGTACACTTTGAACCGTAGCTCTGCCGGAACATAGGGAAACCTAGCAAACCTATACATTTTTGAAAACTAGACACCCAGGGAAATCCAGGTTGGGGTGACTTGTCTGGCTCTCACCAGGTTCTGTTACCCAGAATCCCTTGCAAACTTCAAACACATTTTCCTCACATTTCTGTGGTGGAAATTTCTGGAATCTGTGTGGATCCACAAAACTCCACCCACCCCGCATTCCCAAAACATTTCCAAGAAAAATGGTACCTCAGTTGTGTGGGTAGGCCTAGTTCCCGTGGCAGGAAATGGCCCAAAATGCAACATGAAAACACCACATTTTCACATTGAAAACTGACCTTTTTTTTTGCAAAGTGCCTTGCTGTAGATTTTGAACCCTAGCACTGGCGGCACCTAAGGAAACCTGGCAAACCTATACATTTTTGAAAAAGAGACACCCAGGGCAAAAGAGGATGGGATGATATATCTGGCTCTCTGCCAGATATATCTGGCTGAGAGCCAGATGGCATTTTCCACACATTTCGGCGGTGGAAAGTTCTAGAATCTGCGTGGATCCACAACATTTCACCTACCCAGCGGTTCCCCAGGTCTCCCGATAAAAATGGTACCTAACTTGCATGGGTGGGTCAAGTACCCACTACAGGCAAGGGCCCAAAATGTATTGAGGAGACATCAAAATTACCTA
This sequence comes from Triturus cristatus, assembly GCF_964204655.1. Classification (NCBI taxonomy): domain Eukaryota; kingdom Metazoa; phylum Chordata; class Amphibia; order Caudata; family Salamandridae; genus Triturus; species Triturus cristatus. The sequence continues at coordinate 1,800,303,933 of NC_140590.1, forward strand.
TCACAAAATAACCTGGTTTTGCAAGGGGGGTCAGCTGGGTTTTTGGCCCGGGCTCGACGGGCATCTTGGAAAACCTACCAAACCCACACATTTCTGAAAACTAGACACTCAGGGGACTCCAATGAGGTATGCCTTGCATGGGCCCCCCAACATTTTCCTACCCACAATCCCCTGCAAACCTCAAATATACCTGAAAGAAAAGTTTAAATTTCTGAGTGGGAAAGTTCTGGAATCTGCATGGATCCACAAATTTCCTAACACCCAGCGTTCCCCCAGGTCTTCCAAAAAGAATTGGTACCTCACTTGCGTGGGTGGGTCAAGTACCCGCGATAGGCAAGGGCCAAAAACATATTGAGGTAACATCAAACTTACCTATCACAAAACAACTTGGTTTTGCAAGGGGGGTTCACCTGTGTTTTTGGCCGGGGGAGTCCAGTGAGGTATGGCTTGCGTGGATCCCCCAACATTTTTTGAACCCAGAATCCCATGCAAACCTCAAATTCAGCTGAAAAAAAACAATTTTACACATATGTTTGTGTGGAATCATTGTGCCGGCACAAATGTCCTAACCCACAGCCTTCCCCTCATTCTCCTGAGTAAAACGATATCTCACTTGTGTGGGTGAACCAGTGAGGTATCATTTTTCTCACCAGACCAAGGGGAACGCTGGTGATAGGAAATTTGTGCCTGAGCGATGATCCTACAAGTTACCCAGACAGAAATGTTAGGAAAATGTGACTTTGTAAGTAAATTGGAGGTTTGCAGGGGATTCTAGGTAGGAAAACTCTGCAGGATCCACGCAAGCCACACCGCCAGCCAAGAGTCAGTACACACACACTACCATACATGCACACCACCAGCCAAGCACCATCTATGCACACCACCAGCCAAGCGTCATGAATGCACTTTGCCAGCCAAGCGCCATCCACGCACTCTGCCAGCCAAGCGCCATCCATGCATTCTGCCAGCCAAGTGCCATCCATGCACACCGTCAGCCAAGCGCCGGTCCATGCACATTGCCAGCCAAGTGCCACTCCACACACACCACCAGGCAAGCGCCAATCTACACACATCGTCATCAAGCGAGAGTCCACACACACCATTAGCCAAGTGCAAGCCCACACACACCGCCAGCAAAATGCCAGTCAATTTCAGGCAGCCCCCACCCCAACAGGCGTAAAAAGAAAAATAATCCCTGGTGCCTAGTGTCCTTTCTGCCCCCCCCCAGGGGATCAGATTGGGAGCTATTGCCCCTATCTGCCTCCCAGGGGGGGCAGAAAGACTGTGGAATTTGTGAGGGGAATTGGCATGCCCATTTTGGGCAGCCCCACCCTTACAGACGTTTAAAAAAAAAGAAACTGGTGCCTAGTGTGCTTTCTGCCCCCCCCCCCCCGGGGTAAACAGATTGGGGCTATTGCCCCCTTCTAACTCCCGGGGGCAGAAAGACTGTAGAAATGAAGGGGTGGGGGCATTGGCATGCCCACTTTGGGCAGCCCAGCCCCTACAGGCATAAAAACAAAACAATCCCTGGTGCCTAGTGCCTAGTACGATTGCCCCATCTGCCTCCTGGAGGGGCAGAATAACAGTGAAATTTGAGGGGGCATTGGCAGGTCCATTTTGGGCAGCCACCACACCGACAGGCATAAAATAAAATCCCTGAGGTCTAGTGTGCTTTCTGTCCCCCGGGGGTAGATTGGGGGCTATTGCCCCAATCTGGCCCCCAGGAGGGGCAGAAAGACTGTGGAATTCGAGGGGGGTTGGGGGCATTGGCATGCCATTTGGGGCAACCCCCACCCCTACAAGCTTAAAAGCAAAAACAATCCCTGGTGCCTAGTGTGTTTTCTGCCCCCTAGGGAGGTGATATTGGGAGCTATTGCCCCCATCTGCCTCCCAGGGGGGGCAGAAAGACTTTGGAATTGGTGGGGTGGGGGCACTGGCATGCCCATTTTGGGCAGCCCCTACCACTACAGGCGTAAAAAACAAAAACATCCCTGGTGCCTAGTGTGCTCTCTGCCCTCCCCGGGGGGCAGATTGGGGGCGATTTCCCCAACTGCCTCCCAGGGGGGGCAGAAAGACTGTGAAATTTGAAGGGAGCATTGGCATGTCCATTTTGGGTAGCCACCACCCCTACAGGCTGAAAAAAAAAATCCCTGGAGCCTAGTGTGGTTTCTTCTCCCTGGAGATTCTCCCCTTTTCAATGACACCTCTGCCTCGGTGCTCTGGGGTTGAGAGCCGTCCGATGCACATGAGAACTCGTTCTTCGGACGGCTCCCGGCCGTCCGACGCACCGACAGGGTTAACCCTCAGGTATGGCAATAGACTTGGGAGAGCTCTTCTCCCCCCTTTGTTTAGAAACATGCTGTTCCAGCCCCTTGTTCACCCTCTTAGCTAACCACTTGTCAGCCAACCCTGTCTGTTCTGAGAGGTACTGCCTAAGTAGGATAGAACACTCCTCATTGAGTAACTCTGTCGACAACTTGTTGAGGGACTGACAGTCCTTGGCCTCCATCCTTCCAAACAGTCATTCCAGTCTTACATTAATACTGAATCCATGTCTCAAATGGAACGCCATTTACTCTTCAGCATATCTTGAACATTTGAAGGTACTGACTTCAACCAAAATATTTAAATTAGAGCTTCCTTCATTTGCTGATACACTATCTGGTCTGCCATAGGCATCTTTCCAATGATGGAGGTCCCTTCTAGTGCAAGCAATCCACTAGGGTAGCTGTCTTAGTCACCTTATTCAAGGTCTGCACCTTTCAAGTGACCTCAAAGCTCTTTTTAGTATGTTCTGACCTTCCACATACACGTGAATAGGATCTCTTAGAATCTTAATCACAACCTGTCTCAAACTGGAGGCAGAGTCACTCATGTCAGATGGAGTTGTTATGGCGTCCCTCTCTAGCTCTCTTTCTATTTCCTTTTAATCTCCTCCCATCCTTTTTGCTTCCTCTCCTGACCCTAGTCTCTCCTACCTACCTCCCACCTCCTCTCTTCTTATTCCTAGTGACCCAGCATCAATTTCTTGTGGTCAAACTCCCTGGCCTTCTCCTCAGCTTCAGCTTTAGCTTTCTGGAGAGCCAAGTGCAAGTGCATAGTCTCTGTTAAACTCAATTCGCTTAAGAGATTAAATTCTGGAGACAGTGGTACCAAAGGCATATTAAGGGGTGTACATGTCTGGTGCAATCTAGAAATTGAAGGGGGGTGTATCTAGGACACTCTTGAAAATACATTACGAGACACATTCTGCATGTGACTTGGATAGATCTGTGGTAAGGAGACCCGAGAGCATTATTCTGATCGCCCTTCTCTGGGCTCCATATGGGTACCATAATTTGGGAGCCAAACCTTGCAGTCACTCCAGTGTTCTGCTGGTGTTCAGGGCTTTGTGTGCCATCAGACATGGATTACTAAGATGCAATTAAAAAATAAAGTATGCCAGTTGTGGGTTCCATCACATGGTGTTACATATATGCCTACCCCTGAAACACTCCAATAATGCTATGAGTAATAGTACTGTATAAAATGTGGTTATTGGTTGAGTGGTGGGGGAAGCCCTGCTCAAGTAACAGCCACACTCCTGGTCTGGGTGAGACACAAAAAGTTAATACATTAACCTGTGCTTGACTCCCTGGTAGCTTGGCACAAAGCAGCCAGGCTTCACCTAGACACTAAGTGTAAAGTATGTATGTCGCACTTCAACAGTAATTAAGTGAAAACACAGCAGCAGAAAAATCCCACAAGAGTTTAGAAAAATAGAGTACAATGTAATACATTATTTATTCCAATTAGCAGAATCAGAGATATGCAATTTTAAAGATGTATCCTAAAAAATCAAAGCAAAAAGCGCCTAAAAGCAAAAAGTGCCAAATGTGGATATCTGCACATGCCGGATGAAGGTAAAGTCACAAGTTCAGGGTGACAGCAACTTAGCCCGGGCCAGCTACAGGGACCCATTTAGGCCTTCTGAATAGTGTACCTTAAGTCCAGGATGCATGGCGTGTCTCCATGCAGCAGATGTTCCAAAGAGTAATGAGAGGTACGCATCGAAGCTGCATCACGCTGCAGAGGTTCTGATGAAGAGCTGCAAGGGCAGCAATGCAGGTTTGCATCAAGGCGGTGTTGCACTGTAAAAGTTTGTATGAAGATCTGTGAGGGCTGTGATGTGGGCTTGCGTCGAGGCAGTGTCACATTGTGTCGGTTCCGATGAATAGCTGTGAAGCCTGCAATCCAGGCTTGAGGCGAGGCTACATCTCATTTTGTATGATCTGATGAGAATCTGTGAGATCTGCATCAGGTTTGTGTCTCATTACTTTGGTTCTGGTGAAGAGCACAACTGGGCTGACAGGGCACCTTTATCTCTGCTTCCAAGTGCACTTTTATCTCCACAACAGGCAGAGTCCAAGTGCAGGGTTCTACATACTTGGAGCCTTTTTTGTCTCTGAGACTCTGATCAGGAGCCAGCCAACTAACAATTTGATTCACTCTGGAGACCCTGGGTTCAAGGTGCAGGTCCAGGCCTTGAACTAAAACAACTAGATGGCAGAGCAGCAGGTTAGCATGGCAGTAGAGTAGTAGAGTAGTCCCTTTTGCAGCAGAGCAGTCCTTCTGAGTCTTTCACAGGTACAGAGGTGATCTGAATAGTGGGATTAGGTGTCCTGGTCCTATACCTGGTACCTTCTTTGAAGTAGGAGAAACTGCTGGTGGTTTCTCTGTAAAGAAATATCCAGAAATGGCTGCCTATCTGACCTGGCTTCAGCCTGGCCACAGGCCCACATGGTTAGTTTAAAGTTTGTTGTGTGTGACCAGGGCTCAGCCTTTTGATGTGTAAGTGGCGCTGTGCACAGTTCAACCCCCCCTCCTGCTTGAGATGGCCCATCCAGACCCAACTAGTCTCTCTATTGTGTGGATGTACGGGAAGAATACACAAAGGTCAACTGTCAACTACTCCTTGCCATGTGACCGCGGACACATTCTGCAGGCATTTTCTGAATTAAAATGCAACTTTACAGTTAAAAGGGTTTCCTCAGACAACTAACGTGATCGTGATAACAAGACGTTATCACTTTTTAAATTTAATAAGGCAACCCAATGTTATCCCATAGAGAGGTAGGCCTCACAGTAGGGAAAAACAAATGTAGGTGTGTTTCACTACCAGGGCATGTAAAAGTTCAGAGTACATGTCCAAATTATTAAATATTCCATACCTGACCAATGGGCTGGTTAGGGCCTACCCTATGATGACATATGTATTAAAAAGGAAGGTTTAGGCCTGAAAAAAGATACATTTTGCCAAATTGTAGTTTAAAACTGAATACAAAGGCTGCATTGGCAGTCCTGAGGCAGGTTTCAAAGGGCTGTTTGAGTGGATGGCACAATAAGTGCTAAAGGACCACTTTTGTGTAGTTCCTACAACTCTCTGTAGGATCTGTGCATTTAGACAATGTAAACTAAGGGACTGGTGTCCAGAATGATTCTAGACACCCCCAGAGGACATGTTAGCCTGTAGACCAGTTGGCTCATAGTGGCACTATGAGGCCCTCTTACTAAGGAGCGAATAACTTCTGGCAACTACCACACATGACAACTTTGACCCCTCAGGGATCGTGGATACAGTACAGTAATTTTCGCTCAGTTACTCATGCTCACTTTTTCTCAGAAAGATATACAGAATAAACGGTGGGGATGTTTTCAATAGGCATTTATTAAATAGGCATCATTCTAGTATAAAATACGTGGACTGCAACATCCATGATAAAGAAACAGATATATAAGGTTATACGCACCAGCAGAGTAAAGAACAGGTAGAATTCTACCATAGTGCTAAAACAATGAATATATGTAGGTGTATGGATACATGACAGTAATAATATGTACCCCTACAGTGCAAGCCCTAGATTGATGAACCTAAGCGTACCTAGCATGTATGTATATGTATAGCGAAGAATCCCCTTATAATAGAGCCAATCCCATTACCTTATGTGGGAGAGCGAAGGAACACGTCTTGGTCTCGAGATAGACACCCTGTGAGCGATGTCAGACCATGGTGTGCTGGAGTGTCTGAGTGCAGGGATCTTAGCATCTTGTGTCAGCGTGTCTGCATGGAAGTCTTTCTCCTCTAGTTTGCCCAGCGAAGATGGAGTGCTTATATACCCAAAAGGTACCCTCAGGGTTTCTACCTAGGTGTGTACTATGGGCATGTCTGCCAAGGATGACGACATTGGTAACCATTATACAAAGTTATTATGCAGAAGACGGTAATCCTGCTATGATACTGAGAATCCTCATGCATAAGCAATTAGGCTATATTTCAGAGAAAACCACACAACAGTTTTCAGCACCTAACTAGGCAAACGTTCAGTGCCATACCTGTTATGTAGAACAATGGTAGGACAAATGTAGGTAAAGGGTCGTGCAACTACCTAGACCTATATTGGGGTACATTGGGGGTTCATAAAACCCACTCCTTAAACGACTGGACGGCATAGTAGAAAATGCTAAAATATGCCCCTTTAAATGCATAAAAGAATTGCTAAAATCTGAGTTAAAAAAATTATGTAGACATGAAAAAGCTGTATAAGTCCTCTAAAAAGTCAATATACTGTTAGACCAACTGAGCACGCCAAAAGCGATAGTGCTGGGTGAGAGCAGAAGAGGAAAAATAAAACAAAAACAACGTTTTTGAATTTAATTTTTAGTTGTTTTCGAAAAATGAAGAATTGTTCCCAGCACACGGAGAACCAAATGTTTATGTGTCATTTGTGGGAGACGCATCATTACTCTTGCTTAGCTTTGCAGACGACGGTCCCGACGACGGTCCCCGTAACACCTCTTGGATCAGGTCAATAGAGCAAAGGTGATCTTCTTCGGTTTCCACAGCCGAGGATGCACTTGATGCCTGTTAGCCTGTTACCGAGCTGGTGTAAATTCCAGCAGGAGCTTAATCATCCAGTGGTGGCTCTAGGAATGACATCATAAGGATTGGAATACGCTGAGGACACTGCACTATATGGGCCTTTAATGGGTCCACCAGTACATCCACATCCAGAGGCGCAACCAATGGAAGAGTTAGACAAATGTCCAACATGCATTCATCAAACCAAACACACAAGAGCCCTTGGGTCTAACAAGAGAAAAAAGGGGAAAAAGACTGGGAGGATTGACTAAGAAAAAGGTGTCCCTTTAAAGGACGGTTTCTCTCACCCACCGGAGGTGGCATGCTTCATTGTTGGGAATCCTTCTCGCACCATGAAGCCTAGTCATGGTGCAGGCCACAACCCCCTTGCTGCAAGGGAGGAGCTCAGGGATTATTTTCGTGTAAGAGGGGTTATTACTAAAACCCATTTTGAGCTAGTGGGTGATGGAAACCATCCTTTAAAAGGATGCCATTTTCTTAGTCAGCACTCCCTGTCTCTTTCACCTACTTCTGCAAAAGTATGGCTTTCAGTCTGCTCAGGGAATCAAACCATATAAGGGAAGCATTCAACAACTGCCATAGTGGTGCCTCCTTGACTGTGTAGGTCAGTAGAAAGAATACTTGCATACAACAAGTAAGCCTGGAACTTACTGTGACCAATATGCGATGCTCAGCAGCATCCCGCAACACCCTTGATCACTCATCATCAAATAACTCCTGTTCGAGAGTAGTTTGAACAGAGGATGAATCACAGCAGCTGGGGATCCTTTCAAGTGACAAGATAGGTTTGCAACCAAACCGTTGCAAACTCTGTGTAGCATAATATCCTGACAAATTAGAGACACACTTAATGAATTCTTGTAGTCTGGACCACTGAGAAAGAATTCAGTGTCGCCACTTTTGCATCTAAATATTTAAGGTAATTCCCAAGATTCATGGATGTATTCCTTACCCGACGCTTCATATCTGCCTACGTGGTGGTACTGTAGACAATATTGAAATTGGAATTTTGTCACAGGCAATGTTATATTGCCATGGATTAAACATTCTGTGGAAGGTGACTCAGCCACAGTGAAAAGTAATTGGTCTAATCTTTGTGCCATTGTTTTCTGTCTTTCCGTTAAATTATAAGCAGAGAACAGAGACGGGCTGTTGAGATATCACCAAGGCACATGACCAGAGCACAGTGATTGTAGAGTCCAGCTTAATAACAGAAACAATCATAGCTGTGATTGCCTATGTTGAAAAATGGACAGGTCCTGTTCCATAATACCTATTGCAGAGCACACAATGTTGCCCAGTGAGTACAGTGGATGTGAGTGTGGTCATGCCATTGTTGACCACTGCCAAAGCCTTTTCTATATTAACCCTATCAATTTCACGCAACCTCTCTGCAGATTCCTGTTGAGAAATTTTCCATACTTCAATGTAAAAAGTCACTATGTGCAAAAAATGATGATCATAATGTTTGTAGCAATACATGGTTTCAGAATCAGATTTATCTTCATACAATTAATCTCTAGAAAATGCAGTAGATTGTTCTAAATCATCAGAGAATGTTCTGGAAGTGATGATATCATTTAAAGAAATTTTAGATACATGTGGTATGGTCAAAAGTTCAGCGGGACCAAATACATCATCTGAAACACTATCCCAAACTATTCCTTCAGGAATCAGAACCTCTGGAAAATTCACCAAGGACAGGTCTCTTCGTTCACAATGAGATGATGTGTGTGGTTTGAGGACCAAGTTTACATGTTGTACTGCAGAGCATTCTGAAAGATAATGTCCTTTCAGGAGCAGAAAAAAGACAGTGACTACACCTATCCAAAGGACTAGGAACAGTACACCAATTGCAATCCAGAGCTGGAGCCAGGGAGAAAAAAAGTAAGTGTTCTTCAGCCAAAGATAGATGTTATATATATTTTATTTGCGGCAAATAGAAGTTGGTGGTGACTTAGGTTCACTCAGATACAGTGAGAAGTGCTGTTCAAGTTATCTTTGGTAGCTCAGCAGGTTTTGTTGAACTGGCAGTTGACTCATTTTGAGAAATATTCACATAGATATCGATATTAGGCTGAATTGCGATCTGTGTTTTATTTATGTTTTGTTTTTGTTCAGTTTCCACTGGTACGATTCCCATTCCATTGTTGGCAACTTTGTTACTTTGTACAGTAGAATCTTCAAACTTTATTAGTCCTTCTGTCTGAACCTCCTGAATGGTAGTGAGAGGAGATAGACTGCTACCCATTCAGTATCTCCACATAGTGTGGTTAGATCAGATCAATGGAGACAAATCTCTTTTCTTTCTTGCCAGCACAGCTTTTGCTTCTCCAGTGGCAGTACATTTTACTTGAACTTTGCTATGTAGTGCCCGGAATTCATTGAGTTCCTGTAAAACAACCAAACCTTCATTGATGTCGAATGCTTTTTCATCCCCCACTGTGCTGCCATGATCGAGTTTGGGTAAACACATTCTCTTCCCAGACAGGACCTCATATGAAGTACAGCCTCCCAGCTTCTTAGCATGCTATTTAGTGCCCTCTGGATTCCATATAGTTGATTGACCCAACTACCACCCAAGCCTAATATCCTTTCTGTTATGGATTGCTTTAAGTTCCAGATTTTCCTCTCCACAATGGAATTTCCCTTGGGATGATATGGAGAGGGGTACCACAATGCTACAACCAAACTTCCCATGACCTCCTTGTATTACCAAGAGCTGAACGCGGGGCTACTGTCAGAATGTAATGTGCAAATTGTGTATGTCCCTATCCTTTATAACAATTTGGGCATCAGCCAAGCGCTGAGGCCAAATCTACAGGAATATTGAGCATGAATCCACTGTCACCAAGATGTACTTGTAAGCCCCGTCAGATTGTAAGGGGCCGAAGTGGTCCAAATAGGCACATTCGAGAGGTCTATCTGATATCAGTAACGGTGTCTGTGGTGGACATGCTACTATGGAACACTTCATCTGTTTACAGATGTCACACATACGGACAAAGTCCATGGTCTGCTTGGTAAGACCTGGCCAACAAAAATGTTGTTTCAGAAGTAAAACCGTCACAGTAATACCAGCATGTGCTGAGCCCTGACTCTCGTGTGCAGCCAGTATTAAACCTAATCTGCGATCCACTTACAGTATCAATCTATCCCCCACTTCTGGAATTTGAGCATACAGTATATTTTATGCATCTAACTTGTAGGAGTACTTTTGGCAAGGCTGTGCTGTTTTTACATAAAGGGATGACAGCTATTGTCTGTCCATCCACTCTCATGCTAGAATGCGTGATTGCAGCAGCAGTTTGCACTGTCATCTTGGTGGCTTCATAGGCCAATTAATTCCCTTCAACGTGCACGCCAACAGTTTGATGACTCAGTGCATAAAACACGTGAGCCCACAGCAAGCCTTTTTGTTTTCTCTGCAAATTGTTCCCAAAGTAATTTATGCTCTATTGTGCAACCTATCAAATCTTTAAAACCATTCTGGCCAATAGTCAAGATATACATTGTATGACTGGACACAGTAAAATAAATTGCACACAATCAGTGTGGGGAATTCCCGATCCATATATTTTAGTGCCAGTATCAGGGATTTTAGTTCTCCCAGTTGAGCCAAGCAATCTCCTAGAGATTGTGTCTGCGTATTGCTAGGAAAAGAACTTACCATTGTGCATATGTCCCTTTAGTATTGTACAAGCTGTGCTGTATTGCCGTTTACTTACTATGGCTGGCTGAGCTGGCCCATCAATGTAAATGTTTTATTCATATTGATCTAGGGGCATTAATGCATTTGGAAGAGGATATTCTTGTTCGTATTGAAAAAATGCTTGTGTTTTTAATGTAGAATCAAATTTGTAGGCTACATCTGCTGCAATGAGAGAATTACCCCATTGAATCCATTGCGGATGCAGTGCTTTATCGTTAGGAATGCTTGCTTTGGTAACAGCCTCTAAGGTTGGTACTGGAGTTACTATGATTATTCATTTCCTCTGAGCCAATGCTCTTTCTCTCACTACAATGCTGTCAGAATTTTTTCTGTTGATGCAAAATTCATTTCAGTGTTTGTGTACAAATGTGATTTGTATGCAATTGCAACAGTTTCTCCTTCATTGAAGGTGAGGTAAGTGTTCCCAGATTGACCTACTATTACGCGGATAACCAAATTTGTAGTGTTTACACGTGTGCATAAGAGTTTGGAAGCTATCATGTCAGCTTGTAGGGAACAAAGAATATCTGTATGTTCCTGTGTCCAATGTTGGACTGAGAAATCAGGTTTAAGTCGTAGAAAGGTTTCACCTTTTCTGGCTTTAGTAACAGCCTCTAAGGTTGGTACTGGAGTTACTATGATTATTCATTTCCCCTGAGGCAATGCTCTTTCTCTCACTACACTGCTGTCAGAATTTTTTTTGTTCATGCAAAACTCATTTCAGTGTTGGTGTACAAATGTGATTTGTATACATTTGCAACAGTTTCTCCTTCATTGAAGGTGAGGTGAGTGTACCCAGATTGACCTGCTATTACGCGGATAACCAAATATGTAGTGTTTACACATGTGCATAAGTGTTTGGAAGCTATCATGTCAGCTTGTAGGGAACAAAGAATATCTGTATGTTCCTGTGTCCAATGTTGGACTGAGAAATCAGGTTTGATTAAGTCGTAGAAAGGTTTCGCCTTTTCTGCGTAATTCAAAATGTATGTTGGAGCAGTGCACATTTTTCTTAAAAAGTGGCTGCCAGGCTTTTCCCTTCACATTAAAGCTCATATCCTAAAAATAGGACATTGAGGTGGGCATTTTTTGATTTTTTAAAGTTAAATGCAAAGCTCTCTGAGGCAAAACCCAAAATGATGTTGTTCACCCTTTCTAAATGATCCAATAGTTCATCGTCTGTCAGATAAATATCATCTATATTGTACAATGTCTCCTCATCAAAATATTGGAGTAACTCTGATACTCTTGCTGAGAACACCCCGGGGCTATTCTTATACCTTTGGGGCAATCTACATAATGATGTTGATAGCCAAGGGCTGAAAATGCTGTCAAATATCTACTCCCAGGCTCTAAATTTTGGCAAAAGAATCCATATGAGTTGTCTTGTGTTATTTTTTTTTTTTCACAATGTTATTCATTAATGTGGCAATGTGTGCATTCTGTACCGCAAATGTTTTTGTGCATCTGTTCAAATGCCTGTAGTCTATATCTAGATGGTATGATTTGTTGGGTTTCATTACGGAAAACAAATTATTATTCATGGAAGAGGTGCATTTTTCTATTACACTTTGGTATTCAAGTTGATCTAAGATCCCTCTGACTTGTTTTTTCACATCATGTTCTACTGGGTGTTGTCTCTGTGGAGTTGGAGAATTGTTTACTAAGATTTCATGGTGAGGTGACTCAGCATCCCACACTACATGATTGGGGTATAATGCTGGAGCTAGTGCTACCGCCCACTCCTGTGCGTATGAATATTTTGGTGATTTGTGAATGAGGTCAGAGATGGCTAGTAAAATTGACATTTCTCCCTTTGGCCAGTCCATAAAAAACTCAGGTGGACAATCTTTTTCGGCTAAAAGGATGTCATATTCAAAATACAGGTTATCCCAAAAGAGACCTTTTACTATCCTGGGTTTGTCCACCTCCATATGAAGTGTTATTTTGTATATCTGGTGGGGACACTTACCCTAGTGTCAGGTGTCTCCACTGTGATATGTTTATTCAATGCCGCTGTCTCCAGAAATTCCATCATGTTCTGGTGAGCTATTGTTACTTCTGCTGCACTGTCTATTATCGTCAGAGCACATTCTCCATTCAGAAGATGATTCCTCTGCAGCTTGAGCATTTCTTATTTTAAGGCCAGCTACTTTCTTCTTTTTAGATTGAGGTTTTGATTTTGGTATATCCTCCTTTTTGATTTTATAGTCTGAAGTGCAATGTGTGTCTTTTGGCTTAGCTTGCACTTCTGATCTGTGTTCTGATCGTCCTTGCCTCTTGGAGTTTTTTGAGGAACCCTTAAAGGAACAAGAGGAATGTACATCAGTATTCTGATACCTGTCAGGTTTTTTTATGTTATCATGGCTTCTAGGGTTATACCTCCTGTTGGAGGGCTCCTGTTGAGGAGACCCTCCCCGTGGTTGTGATGCATTCTGCTTATTTTGTTGTTGTTCATTATCCCATTTCTTTTTTGAAAAATCTGGTGCTTGCTTATAGTTATCCTTTTCAGGATTATGCATTACTTACTTGTGATTTCATGGGTCTAGCTCCTAAGTTATCTCAACCTAATTCAGGTCATGTATCTTTGATAATTTGGGGCAAATTCCGCTCCTGTTGTGCAGGAGTGCATTCCCTCAAGCGCTGGCATATAGCCACCACTGCTGCCTTCCCTTTTATATTTGCTAACATAATTGCAGATACCTGGGAAATATTTCCTATTAATTTCATCCCTAAATTTAGAGCAGGTTCTGCTCCATACTCATTTCGTATTTGTCTTAATACTTCTGGCGTCACTGCTATTGAAGGGGTGCCATGAGTCCTGGTATAGATAGTAGCAAAGACTGTACCCCAAGTTGTACAATCCTCTATCAGTGTAGCTATCCCCATTGGCAAGCAAATTGTCAGTATTCTATGTTTTTCTTGTGGGCCTGTGTGTGGAAACACTGCCTCTAACTGTGCTATTTTCTGTGCTATCCGGAATGGCATTTGTTCATGTTTAGTAATTTTGCGGCCCCTTGAAGTTCACCTGCTGGAGTTACCTTTGTGGGCTGAAGTGTGAGTGTTCTAATAAAGAACTGTGTCAGATTTCTGTAAAGTTGTATTATTTATTTGTGAAGTGGATGTAAGTCTTTTGTTGGCAATGTGTCAACTTCTGGATGTGGTGTGTAAGCAGCTAGAACCGGCCAAGTCGCTCCATCTCTGCTGAGTGGACTGAGACCCACTTTTTTGTGATGCGTGGTAGGGTGCCTTTAAACCACTTTCTATGTTCCTGATATGTTAACAGACCTCTAAGTCCTAGTATGCATTGTACTCCTCTGGTATTTCATCCAGAGTGTAAGAATAAAATGTATGTGTGCGTGCATCTGCAGGTGGGAATTTAATCCACAAAGAGAACACCTCCATTCTTTATGTTTTGTGTGCCTCAACCGTTAAGGTAAGAGTTTCACCTAATGCTAGGGCTCCAAAATCTGTTAATTTTAATGTAAGTGCATTTTTAACATTTTCTGAAATGATTATAACACCTTCCATCTCTCCCATCCTCCATTACATTCACCATGTAACTATAATCCCTCAGGCTTGAACAAACCTACAGCCAGTACATAGGATATACCTACTCCACTGCGGCACAATTTTCCCTTCCCACTCCAGACGTCTCTAGATAAATGTGAGTAGGGGGTCTCTGAGAAAGCATTACTTAACTAGCCAAATGTAACCATTAAATAGGAACCAAACCATTGTTGGCAGTGCCATGTTGTGTAGTTCCTACAACTGTAAATAGGATCTGTGAGATTAGGAAACGTAAACTAAGGGATTGGTTTTCAGACTGATCCCAGACACCCCCAAAGGTTATGTTGGTCTGTAGTCCAGCTAGCTCACAGTGCAACTATGAGCCCCTCTTACTAAGGAGCTAATAGATGCTGGCAACTACCGAACATGACAACTCTGACCCCTCAGGGATCGTGGAAACAGTGTAGAACTTTTTGCTCAGTCACTCGTGCTCATTTTGTCTCAGAGATATATACAGAATAAACGTTGGGGCCGTTTTCAATAAGCATTTATTGAACCAGGGTCATTCTAGTATAAAATTAGTGTGCTGCAACAACCATGATACAGAAACAGATATATACAGTTATGAGTACCTAGCATGTGTGTATATGTATAGCCAAGAATCCCCTTAGGATATAGCCAACCCCCTTACCTGATATGGGAGAGCGAAGGATCCCATCTTGGTCTCAAAATAGACACCCAACGAGGGATGTCATACCACTGTGTTCTGGAGTGTCCGCGTACAGGGACCTCAGCATAATGTGTCTGCGTGCCAGCATGGAAGTATTTCTCCTCTAATTAGCACAGCGAAGATGAGGTGCTTATATACCCAAAAAGTACCCTCAAGGTTTCTATCTAGATGCGTACTATGGGCATATCAGCCAAGGATGGCGATAGTGTTGACCCTTATACATAGTTATTATGCAGAAGATGGTAATCCTGTTGTGATACTGAGAATCTTCATGCATAATAAATGAGGCTAGATTTTGGAGAAAACCACACAGCATTTATTTAACACCTAGCTAGGCAACAGGTCAGCATCAGACCCGTTATGTAGAAAAATAATAGGACAAATGTAGGTAAGGGGTCGTATAACTACCTTTGCCTATATTGGGGTTCATAGCACACTAGTAGTATTTAATTTGAAGGTCCTGGGTATAAGGTAACCCACATTAATAGGTAATTACAAGTAAATTACATGTGCAATAAGGTGTACGCCAATTTCACCATGCTTAACGGAGCGAGAAAAAGGACTTTAGCGCTGGTTAGCAGTGGTAGAGTACATAGACTCCTATTTGCCAACAAAAACTCGTTCAGAAAACAGGAGGGTAAAAGCAAACATTTTTGGGGTGACCCAAAGTTTAAAAGGAATATGATAGAAGTTTAGAAAGACTATGAAGGGACATTTAGCTTGATTTCTGATCATAAAGAATAATGTAACTTTGGTAAAATCTCAACATTCATCCCTATGGAGAACCCCTTTTTCTTTTATTGATTTAGTGCGCCCAGGTTCGACAGGTTTATTTGGCACCCACTGTTTTGGTATAGCACTCAAGCCAAGGGAAGCAGTAGGATATCTCTCATCCTCCTGATCATCGTCTAAGCACTGTATATTGAATATTGTTGCAATAAAGAGCTCAGCAAGGTGAAGGGGAATGAAAACTGATCATACAAGATCACCCAGTCAGTCAGTCAAAAGTCTTTATTCGGTTTAAGTGCAAACCATAAAGGCATGCTACAATAAAAATACTAAAAAGATACAGATTTCATTTTAAATAATCATTATAACTAAAAATACATCAACATGAATTAATAAAACAGAGCTACAGATCCATCTAAAAACATTAAAAAAGGATACAGTTCATTTCCTCAAAGAACGAATTACAACAGATAAAAAATTCGCAATGTTAAAAGTTTCCCAGACACCATTTAACATCTGGAGGTAGAGAAGAGCAGGTCTCACCTGCACAAAGCCTTTGTTTCTTAGTATAGGGAGTAAAAAGCGTTTCCTAATGTCAATAAAGTGCTCACAGAAGAAGAAAAAATGTGTCATATCCTGTAGAGAGAAATTGTCACAAGAACAGGGGCCAAGATCCTCAACCCTTCTCCAACCTTTCCTATCTCCAAACAAAAAGTGTAATTGATTTAGTCTGAATCTAGTCAATAGGAAACGGTGATTTGCATTTGTGACAAATCCTAAATATGGTTCCATGGATGATGTTGTTTTACACAGCTGGTGAGCCCTAACGGTGCCCTTTACCAGCTCATTCCCTTCCCTATCCATGTTAAATATGTGCAGGAATGTTTCTTTGCACCATTTTATATCACCTTTTACTAGGGCTTCTGGAGACTGATATAATTCAGGCCTACCTAACATTATGGTCAGGTCCTGAATATATTTCAGCCAAGGTATACGTAACCCATAATCTAGCAATATACAATCTTTCATAATTGTACGATTCAACTGTAGGTCCGGGTTTAGCCAAATGCTAATCCATTTCAGTAATGGGGCCAGAGCAATGCTATCTTCTACAAAACCGATTCCAAGCTCCTGATGGACATTATAGTTAGCAGTTGAGATCGGGACTGAGAGGAGGTTTTTTAGGAACCTATCCTCAATGATCTGAATACTTTTAACATTTTTAATGCCCCATACCTCGGCTCCATACATTGCCAAAGAAAGGCACTTGGCTCTATAGACTTGAATAAGGGCCTTCATTGGTCTGGCACCTAGCTTTCTGGCAAAACCTAGGACCGCCACAGTCGCTCTAGATAAAACAATCTTTTTTGCTGTTATTTGGGTTACCCTAGAACCTTGGTCATCAAAAAGAACGCCCAAGTAAGGGAATGAAGATACCCTTGATAAATGGTGACCCCCACATTTAAAAGTTTTAGTCTTTACCGATCTCGGGCCAATAGCCATGACATGCGATTTTGCAAAATTGACAGTTAAATCCAACGCCTTCATAAAACCCGCAAATGAATCTAGCAATAACTGAAGGCCCACTCCCGTTCTTGCGAGTAAGGCGGCATCATCGGCGTATAAGAGTGCAGGGATTAGGCAATTCCCTGCACGGGGGATATCATTACATGAGGAGATTAAGGCATTGTCTAATTCATTTATGTAAAGAGTAAAAAGCAGTGGTGCCAAACTGCACCCCTGTCGAACTCCATTTGATATAGGGATGTCTTTTGTGCAATTGCCCAGTTGATCATACCGTACTGTAGCCGATAAGTCCCTATGTAGATCAGCTAAGAAGTAGACGATGTTTTTGTCTACTCCATAGGATAGGAGCAAGGTCCACAGTTTTGACCTATTTACACGGTCAAAGGCCGATGACAAATCCATAAAGGCTATCAATAAGGTTCCCTTCTTGGCCACCGTGTATTTGCCTATTAATAATTGTAGGTTTAGACATTGATCTATGGTACCCATCCCTTTTCTAAATCCGTACTGGACCTTAGAGAGTGTTCCTGTTTCCTCTAGCCAACCGGTCAGTTGGGCAAGGACAACCCTCCCCAGTACTTTCACTGAAGAATCTATTAGGGATATTGGACGGTAACAGCTCGGATCACCTCTATCGCCTTTTTTATATATGGGTATGATGACAGATTTCGCCCAAGTCGGAGGCAGACCCAGTTGACATGCATTAACAAAGACGTTGAATAAAATTTTAGACCAGGTTTTAATGTCTGATTTAAAAAGGTCTGCCGGGACTCCATCAGGTCCCGGTGCCTTATTACTAGTCATTTGCGAGATGGCATGTGTGACCTCTAATTCTGTAAAAGACAGAGTGTAATTCTCCAAGTTTAGTGTAGGCGTCACCCTAGAGCCATCTCCATCATACACGTGTTTAAAATGGTTAAACCACTTATCTTCTTGAATACCGCAGTCAAGCATATTATTGCTTTTATCATTAAAAAAGGGCTTGTTTACCACGGTCCAAAATTTGGCACTATTTTTAATAACATCAATAGATAAAAGTTCATTCCATGCCTCTTCCCTAATTTCATTTTTACGATTGTTCTGGGCCATTTTGTAGGCTTTCCTATATATAGCGATTTCTGCTTTGTCAGGTGGGACAGCTTTCAAGGCTCTCATTAACTTGCGTTGGGCTAATGAACAGCTATGGTCAAACCATTTTTCCCCGATTATGGGTTTGGCCTTACAGACTTTTTTAAGGTCACTATTTACCTGTGAACAGATTTTACCATAAGCTGTCAGGACCACTTCACCAAAAATTCCGTCTTGCAAACAGGTATACATTTCATCCCCAACCGTTCCCAACAAGTTTTTCGTTAAAGTCCTTTGGTACCACTCGGCACCATTTCAGGCGGCGTGATTGGTCCGTTGGCCTAATGTCCAGAATTCTGACTGTAGAATTGTCAGATTCTCTTTTCCTTAGATCGTCAGACAAGATTATCTGGACAGAATTATGATCACTATATATAGACCAATTGACCTTGTACCGACTTATATTATCAGCTAGGGTTGTGCTTACAAAAATTTAATCAATGGTCGAGCCCAAACCACTACCTTTATAAGTTGGAATATCATTTGAAATGTTAACGGGGTGAACCAAGGCATTACCAGCACGGAGCTCATCTAGGTACATACCCTGTGGTGTATGTTCAAAATGTGAATTTCCTTGGTTTGACGGACCTAAACTGTCCCATACAAAACAGTTACTTGGACAACGATGAACATTAAAATCACCGAGCACTAAAACCGAATAAGGATTCTTATTATTATCATTATACATTTGCAAAAAGTCATGTAGACTGACTAAGTGTTCATTTGGCGTACTCTTAGTAAAAGAATTATAAAAATTAACAATAAGCCATTTCCCGTTAGAGTTGGTTTCAATTTCCACTGCAAGACAGTGAGGCGAGCCTGACTCCACTTTACTGTAATTGCCCTCAAGTGTCAATGAAATGAGGGTGAGAAGTCCACCTTTTGCCCTCCCCCTAGGAGAGACCACCGCAGGTGACCAAAAAGCAGAATACCCGTCCAACAGGAAGATACTTTCAGTGTCCCAGGTTTCTTGGAGCCCAATAATTTCACAGCCTAATAAACAGTCCTTCCATAAGGGATCATGCATTTTACTGTTAAGGCCGGCTATGTTCCAGCTAAGGACCCTTGTACCTGCAGGCTGTAATGGGACATCAGCTGTACTATCCACATTTTCATCAATTTCGTTCCTCACTACAATCATAACATTTGTGGTACCCTCCACCCCCGTGTTTGACCCAGGTCCACTTATTCCCTGATCCTCCTCCAGTATCAATGTTGAAACTTCCCTAATAGATATAGGAGGGACCCCATCATGGTGAAGTCAATCATTAGAGTCTAGATTACTCAAAGCTTGAAAACGATTTGATGTGACGACACCATGACAAGGTACTCTACCCTTCAGAGGGTCACTAATGGGTGGATTTATCTGTTGCCTATAGAAGTATCCCAATGGTCGGAGGGTAATACCCTGATCAGTACGAGGGAGCAAGGTAGCTTTTAATAGGGTATTATTAACTAAGAAAGGATTACTAAAGTTTATTATAACGCAATCCCCATTTGTGTTCTTACGAGAATGCCCTATCCATGAGACTCTTCTGGTTGTTAATATCTGATGTGATAATTGCACAGGGAATCCACACTGTTTGTTTAACCACGAAACAGTTTTATTTTTAAGAGATTCGTGGGATTCTAATTTGTTTTTCTGGTCACCATCCTTCAGGGGGGGGACATTTGTTAACACTACAACAAAGGGAGCACAATCAGGAGGTAAATCTGGTTGGGCTCCTTCTGTGTGCGTAGGCCTGGGTTCCTTTTTGTTCCATGTGCAACTATCTAAGGGTGTAGTTCTATTCACATTAGTCATAGGTACAACATCTGAGGGTTCAACGAGATTTGGGGTTTCCTTTACGGACTTGTGTGAGTCAACAGGTCCGCATGAACCCCCCACTACACTACTAACTTTCGCGGGTGAGTTACTACGAAGGCCCACGAGATTTCGTAGACTTGCAATCTCTGCCGATAATTCACCAATTTTGGTTATTAAGGGTTCAACTATCTTTAAAATTTTGGCCTCCAGAATGCCTACCAAAGAGTCTAGTTGGTCAGAATCAATCTTTGTTATAAGATTGTTAGATGAGACTTCCCTCGAGGTGTCCCCAGTTAAAGACATAGAACTTGTTTTTTTATGGGTATTTCGAGTACCTCCCCGTTTAGATTGAATATGTTTACGGGGTCTCAGAACTCTCTGTGTTATCGGGTCCGGGGTTACCTCTAATGGGGCCTCATTTACATCTTTTAGGGAGTCCCTATTTACTTCAGGCAGTTCTTTTTCAATAGGAAGTAGATCACCCAAGGTTACCAAATCATGGTTTTCAATGAAGCTGTTCACACCATGGGATGGAGAGGATAATGTAGTGGGAGTACTAATCAATGAAGGGGAGGTAGTAAACGAGGTGGAACCCTGACCTAAGGATTTGCGCCTTTCACTGTTAATTTTAGTAACTACTTTTACTAAGTAGTTATCTAGTGTTGAAGCAGTGGTAGATTTGTTTCCTGACGTGAATTTCGACATAGTCACAATAAAATATAATTAAACAATAGCAGGCTGTGATGTCACCAGCACACACAAGAATACTAAAAAGCCAAAACGAAGTTAATTATAACCTGCACAATAGCAACACAGTTCATGGGGATGTACTGCTCATCGAGTCCTGCTAATCTCGTTGAATATACCTGAGCGGTTAATAACGTGGCCCGTCCCGGCCTCACTCGGTCCTCTGAGGGCCACAGAGGGCCCGCCCTTTGCCCGGGCTTAGCCCGGCTCCGCCCGCGCGCGTCCCGCGACGCGGAGGAAGCCTCTCGATTTTAAGCGTCTCCGGGCGCGCAGGAAGGCGGAACCAGGAAGTGCCGCTAAGAACTCTGGGGGCTGTAGTCCCCCCCCACAGCGGCCAGCAAAGGAGATGGCGGCGAGGGAGACCACAGCGTCGCTAACCCAGGGAAGATGCCAAAATGAGCAGCAGAGCGTCCGGGCGTCAGGTAAGTGCCACAAGTTCCGCTAAATGCCCCACAAGATCACCCACTTCAGTAGGTCCTCACAACACAGCTGAAAAGGACAGACACACAGGACCACAGCAAACATCTAGGAACACATGTTAGCCATCTACTACAATTGAGGCTCGACCAGTGCTGAGAAAGAGATGCAATCTGTGATGTAGTCAGGCCAGAGTGGAGTGAAACATAAGTTTCTGTGGACAGCACATTAGGTTAAGGCAAACTAAGATGGAGTGAAAAGAAGGCAAGCTGGCTCTGCAAGCGAAGTCCAAGTACATTAGAGTCATCCTATAGAACAACCAACCAGTTCACCACAGAAGAAGGAGTGCAAAATGTTACTAGTTAGTATCCCTAATGAAGCCAGGACAAAACACTGATAACATCACTCAGGAAGCACACGTAGTCCGAGGAGAATGACCACAGAGCACAAAATGGAATCACAAATGCCCACAGCAAACCTCAGCAGCCTGGCTATCAGAATTTGTGATCATGAGCTGTATGAGAATCCTCTTAGCCTAAAAATCAGTGCATATGTCCAACAACTAGCTAGATTCCCTCCCAGATGGATCCTGTCCCAGAGGTAACTCCTCAATGTTTCCTGTGGTGTGCTAGTGGCCCACACAACAATTTTCCCTGAGTGTCATAAATACTTCTGACACCTTCATTAGCGTGATCCGGTCTTCAGTGACTTTCAGAGCAAGTTTTCTAGAGCTGCAAGGATGTGTGTGTCATGATCAATGAGATATCTTAGGTAATGTGAAAATCTTAAATCTAAAACTAGAAACAAAGTACTTTTCCTGGCCAAAAACCGAGAACACAGATACTCATGGCTCATGTCTTATTGAAGTTTTCCATAGGCCGTTCTAATAGTATTTTGTTTTTGGAATTCCTTTCTCAATGGAGGGTGATCAATGCATGTTTGGGAACAGTATAATGGTGATTAGAAAGTTTGGGCAGATGACCTGGCTATCGAGTTCCCCTTTCAAAGGATAACGTTAATCCTTGTTTCTTATGAGAGAGCATCACAGTCCAAACATTGCTCACATTGTTTTTGTGTGACAGAGATGCTCACAAACACTGCAGTGGGAGGGTCCTCAGTCAGGTTCTCTCCTATATCATAACAATGCTATTTGCTTCCTGGAAGATTTTCATAGTCCTTAATGTTTGCCTACCCTTGATTATAAATGGACCATTGATCCTCATCAGTTATTGGATAAGAGCTCAAAAACAACCCTATGGTTTTCGACTGATCTCAAAGGAGAAGATTCACTTTAAAACATCAGAAAAAAGTTGATGGAAACTCTGTACTAATCAGGCAAAAAAACATGTACAAGGGAATGTTGCAGGGGTTGCCTACTGCCAAAGAGAGGAGAAAGGAATCTTGTGTGTACTTTTTTTCAACTTTTGAAGGATCTCCAAGGGCTTGGAAAAGAGCTTGCCTCCTGCTGAAGTCTCAGGAACAACAGACTTCACCCCCCAGCTCCCCAGAGTTCTTTGGAAGTGCCTGCTGCTGTTTTTGGGCCTTCTGAGGGACTGAGTGTCGCAAGGAGCTAGAAGCGCGACTCATGAAGGAGAAGCGTGCCGCCGTCTGAACTGTTGTCGTCGCATCGCTGAAGCGTGTCGCCATCGCAGCCAACGTAGCTGACGCATTGCACCGAATCAAGAGAAGAGTCTCACATCGAGGAAGAAGCGTGTCACCATCGCAGACATCGTAGCTGACGCATTGCTCAGCATCAAGAAAAGTGCCTCGCATGCACGGAGAAGCGTGCCGCCGTTGGAGATGTTGTCATCGCATCGCATAAAGTGTGTCGCCGCTGGAAGCTGTTGCATCGAGCGGAAGCTTCTCACAACAGTGTCACCGCCAAAGCCGCGGTCGTCGCATCAAGTAGAGTGGTGTCACCGCTGCAGCTGACTCATCGAATCGAGTCTTCTCGCAACATCGGAGAAGCGTGGAAGATCTTCACGTCTTTATTTCTTTGCACCAAAATCTTCATCGCATCAACATCGTTGCAACACTTTTGTTGCCCTGTGTCTAGCATCTAAAGGTACATTGACTTAAAGTGTTGCATATAAGAACTAAAGAGAACTAAGCTAAATTCTACCATCTTAAAGTAACAGTATTGTGGATTTTTGTCGTTTAATGGTCTTGTGGTAAATCTATTTAAAGAATACTTATTTTTGATATAAAACCTTTGTGGTGTCCATCTGTTGTGTTGTCACTTGATTACTGTATGTGTTCACAAATGCTTTACACACTGCCTCTGAGATAAGCCTGTCTGCTCGTGCCAAGCTACCAAGGGGGTGAGCAGGGGTGATTTTATGAGTGTACCCCTTTACCCTGACTAGAGGCGAGGGTCCCTATTTGTCACAAGTGTATACCTGTGCCAACTAGAGACCCCCAAGTCTAACAGATCCCGAATCAATTTCCTATGCAGTTTTATAAGATTGTTGATCAGCTCTTTTCTAAGTTTCGTTGAAATAATAAAACTCCCCATATAAGCTATAAAAAATAAAGAATTGCAAAATGTAATGAAGCATAAGGTTTACCTGATTTTTTTTAATTATCATAAAACATTTACATTAAAAAAACAAAGCTCTCTTTGTTTAATCATTCCCACCTTAATAATTCTCCTGCATGTCTTTTCATAGGAAAAGGTTTGATAACAGCGTTTCCTTTACCTTCTTTACTAACTATGTCTAATACTTCAATGTTAATTAATTAATCTATTATTTTGAAATCTGCAAAGTTATTATTTCCTGATTCATATTCACTTTTTCAATCAACTCATTTGTATACCTTAGATATGTCATTATCCTAGATCAAAACTTTCTCGAACTGTAAAATGTTGTCCCTCTTGGATTAAAGCTGGTAATTTTTATTGAAAAGACCTGTAGCAGAATATTATTTTTCATCATTTTATGAATTGCAACAAAAACTTTGGATTTTTCTAAATATGAGATGTTATGTAATTCTATACTAGATTCCTTAACTAATATTATTCCCTCAAATATTAATTTGGATTCAGCAATTTAAAATCAAGCAGTGTCTGCTTCATCTTGCCCTGTATCATTAATTTATAAAAAATTGAATAATTTCCAAGGTAACAATATCAATATGAGTTCAACGTTTTGGATTAATGATCTGTTACTATTATTCTGACAGGATACATGGAAGAAAATCTGGTTAAATAATATTTCAGGATGTTTACAAACTCCTTCATTCTTTTTAACTGCTTATGGACTCTGTTAAAGTTCTTTCAAGCTAAGCTTCAATCTACTTTGAATTGTTGCCACTGTCATTTTCATCCAAGGTCATTAAAATATATGCTTTTTTAATGTAATTTCCTTCATAAATTTTGGAGGTAACTTTGGGATGTCATAAAAAAAATAATTCTCTGAAACGCTTTGTTATAATATTTTGATTCTACAGAATTTTCTGACTTGAACTGCAAACTTCTAGACTTTGTATTGTCAGCAGCTTTAAAATCTATTACGGCATGTTGGAAAGATATGTCCTCATTATCTTTTCATACTTCGTGGTCATGGATATTTTTTACTAGAAGATGGGCTGATCTATCCTTATCTGTTATTCAAAACAATCTTTCTTATCATTTACTTTGGAAGCCAATTGATACTGATATAACTTCATATTTATACCTTTTGTTTTATTCTTCTTTCATTCCAATTTGTTATTTATTTCTTGAATTATAACAAATGTATGGTTATTATGAGTAGCTCTGTCAACATTATTTCTACATTGATGATTTTATGGTTTTCTTCTCCAACTTTTTAAATGTATTATTATTCATATTATATTGCATCTGTGTTATATTTAGGTACTATTCTTGTTATGCTTTCTTGTTTGAAAGACTTTTGTGGGTACTTACTACGGTGCTCTTTTTTGTATCGTCTTTGTTTATTAGAAAATTTACGAAATTATTTTGAACACCGACTGGGAGCCATGTACCTCCTCTCCTTCCAGCCCCAGCAACGCAGCTGGGGCTGGAGAGAGCTTCACTGCGCATGAGGGGTTTGGCCAGCCTGAGACAGCCAGCCAAACACTTTGTGCGCAGTGATGGGACTGCCCACCAGTCCCCCACCAGCAGTGTCATCCCCTGGACTGGCCCCCAACACTCATAAGAGTCCTGGGGCTGGTCCAGGAGATAAAATAAAAATATAATAAAACCCATTTTATTATTGTTTTATGTACTGGGGATAGCAGGGGGTTGGAGGGGGGGGTGGAGCTCCTCTGCTCTAATGGAGCGTCCGTCACTGTGCTGAACTACACAAATGCTATTTCATCCATTAATTCATTGGAATTCAGTGGAGGTATACTAAGTGAATATTTTGTACTCACTGGTGATATTTTGAGTGCTTACTGCACTGTTTGATCATTCTTTTTTGCTTTTATTTTTAACTGTGTGTAACAGGTGTTATTCAATTGTGGATCTTTTAATTAAACAAGCAATCTGGTGAACATATCATCTCTGGTAAGGTTGCAGAACTGTTTTGTGATATAGCTTGTCTCCCCTTCAAACTACCTCCTATGAGCTAACCTTGGACAGTTCATCAATTGTGCTCTGGAGAGACAATTTCTGTCTTACTTCACCCTGGTCAGTCAGAAACAAGGTCAATCTGGCCTGTGATATTTATCGGTGGCCCCTAGAACTTCCTTTAAAAGGAAACACCTGACACTCAGCAGACATTGCATTTTTTGCAAGACCAGCTAGCATGCCTTGTTTTATATGCCCAATCAGAGGTAGTGACACTTCTTCATCACCAGTGGTAGATTTTGCCAGCTCTCAAATTTAGGGTCATCCAGCTGTAGCAGACCCAGTAAGATAAATTCTCGCTATTCAGCCATTGCAACCTTCCACAGGCCCATTGTAAGAGTAACGCTGTTAACTTATGTTGGCAATGTCATGTGCCAGGCAACACATCCTGCCAGGTCTTGTGTACCTGGCAGCCATTCCTCGGAGTGTTCATTTGCTTGCTTGAGCAGGCCACCCTACAAACTTCCTCATCTGAGACAGAAGAAGAGCCATTGTGCAGTGGGGAAGTTGGAGAGCCTGGGGGATGTGGATGCCATGTGGACATGTTTGGTACACCATGGGTCTCTCTCAGGCTCCTACAGAGAGAAATAAAGTACATAGTAATACATACCCACCTGGTACCCTGCTCCAATCAGCACCAGCCTCCAGGCTACACGTCCAGGAAAATATGGCCCCACCTTGAAAGAAGACAGTAGTAGGTTATGTTCCAGCAAGGTGGGCCCAATGCCTGAAGTGCTGAGGGTGATGAGCTGCCAAGGCTCTTAAAGTGCCTTGATCCCTTCCTCTGGTTGCTAAGCTGCAGTGACTGGCCAGTAGTTCCAGCTGAATGGTGCGGCTGACATCACTGGCCTAGCAGCTACAGCTCTCTGACTATAGTGCAGCCACGTTTATTGCATTTAAACTGATAGATCTGTTAATTTACATGCAATTTTTGTGGCCAAACTCTCTCAAAAGAGAGACCTGATTGTCCAGAGTCCACTCTGCACCACCAGACATGGCAGCCTGGATGGGGAGATGGTCAAGATTGCTGGAAGGGATGCCTCCCTGCGGGCAGGAGCACGTTACTTAAACAAGTAGTTTATAACTTGCTTGAATTCAATGTTTACTAAGTTCGTACACTTCGACTGGATGTTGAAATTATTTCTTTATGATAACCATTTGCAATCAATGAAGTCATTATACAAATCCATGTTTGTTCATATGACCAAATCATATTAGGTTTACACATTTTCGTATACCAATGCATTTCGTGTCGGCATATGACCCTTCTTCAGGGGTCACTTCATGGAAATTCTAAAATAAATGAAACGGGTGGCTTTTCAAAAGCAATATACCCCTATTTACTGGATAAACAATGATGAGAACATCTTTTCGATAATGTGACTTATGCCCAAGTCAGAAATGAATAGTGGGTGTAGAAACGTGCGCGTTGGGTGACAATCATGCTAATTAAATCCATCACCATGTGTCTAATCGAAAAATGAAGCCAAGTGTGTTTAAACAAAGATGGCTTAAACTACGAACGACTTTGTGCTCAAACTGAATTCATGCTGCTGAAAACAAGTGTTTATATGAAGGTAAAAAGTGGTCAGAATCCATTTTATAATTATCAACGTGACCGCGTGCAGCGCATGCTATTACTAGCTAAGGGCCATATGTACTAAAGAATTTTCCCATTGGCACAGAATGGGTAAAACCCTTTGAAACATCTGCTCCCAAATTATTTTTGGAGCGAACATGCAAAATATAAAGCTATAAAGACTGTGTGAAATGTATAGCTTACCGGTGTACTGTCATCAATCTCCCTGCCGAGCCAGCAGTGTTGGTTACGCGATGCGACTAAGGTTATAGGTTAAAAATGCGCCGCGCTTCCTGCCATGTTAAAGGGAAAGTGCTCACTCGCAAACAAACTAGAGTGATAAAGTTATTTGAAGACCTTATGTGTAAAAACAAACGTATTAGACCTAAGAACTATTATGAAATTTACAACATTATGCAAAATGAAAGATTAATAACATCAAAAATCCAATTATGATCTAATCAGCTTGAAAATGGATGATTTTAGCCACATGCAAACAGAAACCAACCAAAATATAAGAATATGATTAAATCAAACAAGACCACGAATCCTCATACAGTCAATTAATCTAAAGAAAGCAATTATATTCCAAAAGATCATTCAACCCATGCGGTTGCATGGCCTGAATGGTGCGGCTGATGTCACAGGCCTAGCAGCTACAGCTCTCCGACTATAGTAAGTGCAGCCACGTTTATTTCATTTAAACTGAAAGATCTGTTAATTTACATGCAATTTTTGTGGCCAAACTCTCTTGAAAGAGAGACCTGATTGGCCAGAGTCCACTCTGCACCACCAGACATGGCAGCCCTGGATGGGGAGATTACCTGATGGCTTTCAGCCCCGTTTGACAGACCAGACACACAGAAATACTGCTGATGGTGCCTGGGACTGTACAGTGCCACACCCTCTCCCCATGGCTCCTATATTTCACCCAACCCCACTTCACAACTGATATGTTATGAAGGTTAAATGTATTCATAAATGCGCTTTAATGATTCATTTCACAGTAATATTCATCACAATCAAGCTGCATGGTTATTTTTTATGACATCGAGTTACATTACTTCATTTTAAATATTGAATACTGTTTAGGGCCCGATTCCGATCTCGTTGGGAAAGGCCTCCGTCCGAATCGGATCTGAAGGGTTTTCCGACTGAGCTGTGCCTCTGGAGTCCGACCGAGCGAGTATGATGCAGCCGTATGCTGATAGACTCGGCTCGGTCGGACTCCCATTCAAGTCAATGACAGCCTGTTGTACGATGCGTACATAGGCTCCCAATGCTGTAAAAGGTACGTTGCGCACAAGGGCGCTCCCTGTAGTGGGGATGCATTTGTGCCACCCGCACTGTAGATGCATGTGCTGTGATCGACTCGTAAGGCTACGGGTGAAGGGGGGTCCGACACGGACCCCCAGAGTCCACTTCCCGGAGCGTGTACGTGCCGGAGGCTCCGACTCGATCCGGCTGCCCAAATCGTGCATCGTACTGGCTCGGTCGGTAATCGCCACCATTGCACGGCACGGTTTGGTTACGTGCAGTACGTACGGAGCAGTTCAGACCCGGAAACGGTTCGGTTGGCAATTTCGCGTTTCTCACATCGTTCTTGCTTGCTTGTACAGCTGTACGATTTGGAAGGAAAACATGCGTACGGCTAGTGATTTTTCCAGCCGAATCGTGTTCAGAGCCCTTCCGAATGAGATCGGACTCGGCCCCTATATATGTAATATCCGATTTCTCCTCTTGGCTCAGGACCAGATGGTGCCTTTTTAAACATTTGTTTTACCTATACTCCCACGACTAATTTGAGAAATCTTATACTGAAAATGAGACCATTATTATCAAAACTACTAATGGATATATAAGGCACACCAGCAGTGGAAAGTCTTATAAAGACATCACCCATTGTAAGCCGAATTATGTCATAAAAACGAATAATGGATTTTGAACAAATACACAATACCACTTTCATAACTGTAATTCTCCTTGGAACATCTGTGTAGAAATAAAGTGAAGAATTAGGTAGCTTAACAGGCAGTTTTTGCTTGAATTTAAGGTTCCTATCATTATATTCTGTCTATCCATTTTTACTTTTTACATAGAAAGTATGGTGACCGGATGTAACAGTAACCTCTTCGTGAAATATGATATCCATAGTAGTATATGTTCTTCCGGAAATAGATATTTGTCCTGCTTTGAAATTTGTTATCTCTGTTTCTATTTTATTGCCAGCTGCTATGCAATGTTTTACCATCGAAATAAGATATTTCCCACTTCTTTGTAAACATAATGGCAGATCTGATAGAGAATTCCGGCAGGTATTACTTTGTGTAGCTTTTTTTAACAAAATGTCAAATGGCACAGTTTTGTAATCTGGTATAGTTAAATAACAAAATCACTCTGTATACATTTCTGTACAGAATGTCAATGAGCAATATACTTCTTCTTCTAATACCCCAAAGATCATCATTATATACCCCTGTGCATCCTGTTGAGCGTTTGGAGTAAACTGTACAGATCCACTTTATATATGTACAAGGTATTGAATATGCAAAGCTCAATGTGTTGTAGTCTTATCAGTATGTAAATGTTGTAAGAAAGCACACCGTACAGAACCCAATCATTTCTGTGGTTTCTACTCAATTGCATATATACAGGATGGGGTAATTAAAAAAGTATTTTTAGAACAACATTTACATAGCAGTTGACACCAGAGGGGGTTGACAACTAGTAACCAAGATTATCTCGCTCATTGTCACTTTTTGTTTCTTGTCAACTTCTTTCTTCTCTATTATTTCTATTTTTCCTAAGACATTACTACACTCCTCATTTGATTTGCTGATAAGTCTCAAGTACTGTGCACCACATGTGCACAGGTCCTGTAAATCAAATGCTGCAGCACTGATTGTGCCACCCACAAGAGTAACCCTAAAAACATGTCTCAGGACTGCCACTGCAGATCCTGCATGTGCAGTTGTAAACTGCTGTTTCAACCTGGCAAGATCACTTACTTGCCAGGCCCAACCCTTACCTTTTATCACATATACATCACCCCTAAGGTAGGCCCTAGGTAGCTCGATGGGCAGAGTGCAGTATATTTAAAAGGTAGGACATGTACTTTGATTTTCTACATGTCCTGTTAGTTAAAAACTGCAAAATTCGCTTTTCACTACAGCAAGGCCTATCTCTCCCATAGGTTAACTTGGGGGCTGCCTGGGAGCATCATTCAAGTGTATTTTCCAATTGGGAGCAGATAGAAACATAGAGTTTGGTGTCCCTGGACTCACAGTTTAGAGAAGTTCAGTTTTTGGACTAGCCTGGGCAGCGAATGCGCTGATCTACAAGGCATGCTGAATTGAGGTAGGGATTTGAAGCTCTGCCCACTTTCCGTCCATATTTTTCATTGGCTTGTGTTATTGTCCACTGTAAACTGTGGCTGTTCATTGGTCAAAAGGCTTAGTAGTCCCTCCGTAGTACCGCCTTTTCTCATTTTATAACCTCCCATGGTGACACACCCTGTTCCGTGTGTTGTTACTTGGGAGACTTTAATTACAAGCACTATTTCTTTCAATGGTTTTCACCTGCCTACTGTTGCAGTCAACACACGCTCTCACCTATTATTATTATTTTTTAATAGCATGGCACGCAACTGTGGCGGCCGGGCCTTTGTTTTATTTGCAGTGCCGAATGCAGCCTCATTTTATTCCCTGTTTTTTATTTTATTTCAGAAGCGCCCCAGGTTGCGCTTTTACGTTAATAGATGCCACTCCCCTTACGGCAGAGGAGCTGCATCCTAAGAAATGTTTGCAACAGCTATGAAAGTGAAACCGCGGCATGAGGTGCTTTTACAAACAAAAGTATTTGTTTGTTAACTTGAAAAACAAATGCTTTTTTTGTAAAAGCCACCCATACTGCACTTTTACTTTAATTGCTGCTGCAGACCATTCTTTAGACGTGGCTCATCTAAAGAAAGGGGCATGGCCTCTATTAACATGAAAGCATGGCATGAGTTCCTTTACAACAGAGGTATTTGCAATGCAATTGGTCTAGCATTTCCAAGAGTTTAAGCTATTGTCATTTACAATGCCAATAACTCAACCTATTGCGATACCTGTTGCATTGCAAATGCTTGTTTAAATTGCAGGTCTGAAAAGTTTACTTTTAGAAAGTTTACATTTTCTTACTTTAACCATTCTGGGGTCTCTGACTGTCTCTAGAATACACATCTGGCCTGGATGACATCTAGGCTTTGTAAATTTATTTTAGACAGTCACACACAAAGGGAGCTGTTTTGTGCACTGAATATTCTGATGGCTCATCCCACGGTTGATAAGCCTTCCTGAACTAGAGTGGTTTGAGGAGGTAACACTTCCACCTGAAGAGGGCTATGCTTATCCCCACAATAACAGCTGCATACCCCCTTGAGTGTGTCTGGAGCCAGGGACAAAAAGGGCAGGGTCCTCTGCACTAGAAACAAGTCTCCCTATTTCAAAGACGGAAATGGCTATAAATACTGAACCTACTACACCATATACTCAGAACGATTCTGGACCGAGGATATTCAGCCTGGAAGAAGAGCTGCCAAGAGGGCCTGCAACTCTGAGTTGAGCTTACCTCCTGTTGGAGTTTTCAGGGCTATGAAAGACTCCCTCTCGGAGTGCCTAACTAACATATGAAAGGATAAATCTGTTTCTATAACATCCTTGGGGAATCAGAGTGGTCGCGTTCTGAGGTTACAGATACCATCTAGTACCCTGTCATGGTTAGGGGACTGGATGGGGTAGTGTGAGCTAGGCCGGAATTGGGGCAAAATATTCTAATGGTATGGATAGACTCAGTCCCCATATGCTGACATTTATTTTGTCTGAATCCACAGTCCCACTTAAATCATAGAAACTGTATGGGATGCCTTATTACATATAAAAGTGCTGACTTTTTGTAGGAAAGTCATGTTTGATGTCTGAGAAATTACAATTTTAAACACCCTTTAATGGTAAAGTTGGATCTTAAGTCACATCTTTGAAAATGTTACCTTTAGAAAATTGGCATTCTCCTGTCCTAACCATTTGATGCCTGCAGCCTGTTTCTAGATCACATGACTGGTTACAGTTGAACTTTGTATATTCCTCCCAGATGCCACAACATAGAGACCAGGTGTGCTCAGTTGGCTAAAACTGGCAGGATGTGCAGCAGAACTGGGCACATTCTCACTTGCAAATCAATACGTGTGCACTGCCTTCACACAAATGACTTCCTACTCCTAGTAGTCAGGCTGGAGCCAGGGCACGGGAGGTCAAAAGCCTCAAACACATAAATGGGAAAACTCTCAAAGGCTCCTACACTTTAATGGTAAAGT
The DNA here is from genome assembly GCF_964204655.1 of Triturus cristatus. Classification (NCBI taxonomy): domain Eukaryota; kingdom Metazoa; phylum Chordata; class Amphibia; order Caudata; family Salamandridae; genus Triturus; species Triturus cristatus. Next base: position 1,800,336,664 of record NC_140590.1, read on the forward strand.
TGGATTTTAAGTCACATCTTTGAAAATGTTGGTGCCTGCAGCCTGTTCCTAGATCACATCACTGGTTGTAGTTGACAGTTGAACTTTGTATATTCCTCCCAGATGCCACAAAATAGAGAGATCAGGTGTGCCCAGCTGGCTAACAATGGCAGGGCGGAACTGGGCACATTCCCACTTGCCTTCACACAAATGACTTTTAACTCCCAGTAGTCAGGCTAGAGCCAGGGCAGGGGAGGTAAAAAACCTCAAACACGTAAATGGGAAAACTCTCAAAACTTCTCTCATTTCAACGAAGGTACCAGGTATAAGAACAAAACCCTCAGACCCACTCTTCAGTACACATCTGAACATGTGGAGGGCTCAGAAGAAAGACTGATATGCTGCAACAAGGACTGCTACTCTGCTGCCCCGCAAATCTGCTGCCCTGCTCCTTGAGTAAGAAGGACTGAATGTGCATCTTGAATCTAGGACCACCCAAGTGGCTTCAATGGCTAGTTATGAAATGAAATAAATGAAATACCAGCATTTGGAAAGCGCACAGCTACCTCCGAGAGGTGTCCAGGCGCTGGGGGTCATCGGGAAGATTAAGCGAGCTAATGCCCAGAGTCACATGGTGCTGGGCTAACCTGCCTCCGGTGCTGGGGATCGAACCTTGAACCCCGTAGTCTGGAGTCAGGCACCCTGGCCGCTGCACCACACCACTTCCAAATTAGCTGATCTCCTGATCAGGGCCCCAGTCCTGGACCCTTTGAAGTGGGCCTGAGGTTGTTCTGCAAGCCCAGCAGTGGTCCCAGCAGAACCTCTGCAGCTCCTCACAACCACTGCTGTGCAATGCATCCTCAAAGTAGGATTATGATTTGCCCCCCGCAGCCCCTTGGAACCTCCACTGTAAGACACATCCTCGATGCAGGACCTCGCAATATTCAGCAACCAGGATTTAAGGTACTTTGTTGAGCGGGCCTACCATGGTCCTGTATCTGGCCCGCACTCCATTGTGTTCTGCCTTAACTTGTGACTTTGCCCCATTTTGGGATGACCAGATAACCACAGTTGGCGCTATGTGCTTTTAGGCACTATTTTCACCTACAGTTTTAAAATTACATATCTCTGGTTCTACTTATTGTATTCATGTCATTTGGTCTGAAGTTATGTGTCAATTTGCCTCTATTTTTCTTAATTGGTGTGGGATTTTTCTTGTGTTGTATTTCACTTTATTACTGTTTGAAGTTCTTCATAAATGCTTCACAGGTTGCCTCTAAGTAAAGCAGGACTGCTTTTTTGCCAGCTAGCAGAGGGTAAGCACAAGATATTTTGTGGTTTGCATGTGAGGTCACTCTGACAAGGATTGTGGTTGCTGCTTGAGTAGGATTTCACTCCCCTGAACCAGCAACCTAATTTCTTGCATTGGTGTTCAGTGGTGAGGATTAGGACTTGTGTTTGTTCAGTTCGATCATACAGTGATTTGATGTTACACTAAAAATCCAAGATAAGTAATCTGAGACCAATCTGAGCATTTCTAAATTCTCCCTACTTTCTGATTGGCTGTGTTTCCATTTTCTAAATGTAACTTCCCTGCCTCATATCTTGTACCATGCAGAAGAGCTGCTCAATGTTGCCATCCTCAGCAGGGCTGAGCAGCGCTGCAGTAGGTCTGCAAGGAGAGCAGGCTGAATACAGGGGAACGGGCCACAGAGCTTGACCTCCAGATAGCCTCCAGATCTATGAGGAAGTCAAAAGAGTGTAGGCCAGACCAGAGGAACACGAGGATGACAATCCTGGGGAAACTCCCTGCCCCTGCACCTCAGGCAAAAAGCATCACTGCCTGCCTGAGAGGACACTTTGCCCACCTAGTTAACTCTGATATGTTCTTTAAATGTTATGGTTTTCTGTAGATGTTGCACAAAAGTTGAGGTTTCATAAATTATGGTTCACACTGATTTGATGTTATTTCACAACAAATCCAATTAAAATATGTATTTCATCTTTTGAGAGTCTAGTTTCATTCTAATGTTCTTTACTCTGATTAATTGTTGTCTAAATATTACATGTCCTCTTTGTATAGCATAGTCTTTGTTTTAAATAAAATGAAACCTAAACAATCAAATTGCAGTCAGTGGCCTATGTTAGATAAACCTTGCAGCTAGAAGCTCCAAGAATCACTAATATTTGCACATTCTGTTTGTTTAACAAAGTGAAATATATTTGTATTAAAACGTTAACTTCTTATTAAATATTTAAATAGGATTCTCTTCACTTTGCTACAAAAACCAAACAGTGTTCCACTTACAATTTTCAAGCAATATTTCTCTGTTTTAGAAAAGGACAGAGGTTTTAGTGTATACATGAATGCAAAGCTGTTGCAATTAGAGTGTGTAGCTCCTGTACTAAACCACAAAAGAGATGCACATCCCACACAGAAATTCCAGATGCACCTTTATTACCAGTCCCACAACCACCCTGAATGCTATGGGTATTTTTAATGGTGAGGTTGGTCAACGATGACCATGGTACTTACACATATTAAGTATGAAATATGAAATAGAAAAACTCTTCTTATCCCTGAACCAACATGTACCTTAACAAGCAAGCCACTGCTTAATAAAGAAATTATAAATAACAAATTATTTTTCTTCTGCAGCTACTCACTCACTTTTGCAAAGCCCAATTTTAATGCCTTGTGGGACATATTTCAGAAGTGTTAATTAACAAAAACCTTCTAATTGCTTTTGTTCCCCAGCTCTGGCTGCCTTCTAAGCGCTTTCCCTGTCCACCTTTAAGGATCAGATCCCGGGAGACAGAACCCACACTGCTATAAGATGCCTGCAGCATTTGGAACAAGGCCTGTGAAGAAGATATCATGCTGGCGGAATTTTTCTTTTACTTTTATAGGTTCTCAACATTTTATATATTAACTATTTGCATTCTGTTTATTAAACAGTTTTCTTGTTGCTGGACAGCTTTGCGCCTTGGCTTCTTCAGACTTATCTGCAGCTTCTTGGCCTGGAGACAGCTCTTCTCTTCCATCACTGATCCTGAAGGGTGTTTGTGAAATTCCTGCAGAGGGGTCTTCTTCTGTCTGCCACAAACTGCTTAGTGGTTCATCTGCAAGGTTAGTGGCCCTGTTTTGCAATTCGGGGTTTGTGTAAAATGGAAGCTGTGGGTGGTGTCCAATGATGGGTTTTGTAATTACCAACTGCGCATGAACATAAAAAATATCTATGTGATTATCAGCATCCTGGAATTGGACCTCGTTGGATAATGGTTGTGTTTCTCAGACCTCTCTTTTGGGATCCCGTCCTGGTCAGTTAACAGAGGTTGCCAGTCACAGTAAACCACAAACATCTCCTTCATGTGACCCCAGTGTCGGATCAATAACACATTGTCTACTTCAAAGACTTCCTGGCTTCCCATGCCACTGACAACAACGCCATATTTATCATAGGGCTGCTTCGCTTTTGCTCCATGCAACGGGGTGCAAACGTGACGCAGCGCTTAAGATGTGACTTATCAAGTAACGCAAGGCCCCCTTGTGTGGCCCTGAAAGGTTTGATAAATCCAGAGTAATGCAAAGTGGCGCAAATCACTTCATTGTGTTCTCTGCCCTAGGGGTGTTCCATGGGTGGTGCATGGGTGTTTCCATGCAAAACCCATGGATTTTAACACACTCCCAGATTTATCGTAAGTGGTAGACCTGGGAATGTGTCAAAACTGCTGCGCCTCCCCAGGAGAAGTGTAATATGTTTATTTCTCCTCATTTTTTTCCTCTTTCTATGTGTGTTGCATTTTTTCAGCACACTTAGAAAGAGAAAATTCCCTAAAAGGATTATTTTTGTGTAGGAAATTGTCCATTCCTGCACAAAAACAATCCTGCTAACAACGCAGTCAGCCTTGCACCATGGTGCAACAGTGCCTGCATTGACACCAGGCAGCGTATTGTGTGCTAGCACTAGGAAAAGGAAGGAATTCACCATGCAATGCTAAGTATGACGCGTTTCTGCTCTTCCGCTATCACGCAATGCAGCAAGGTGACTTGATGAGCTGGGTGCTATATTGATAGATATCCTCTTACTGTATACAGGCTGGGAGAAAAAAGGTGACCTGAAAACTGCTTTTATACCAACCTGCACAGAGCGAGCAAACATAGTCCACAAACGACCTTCTCGTTAGGAGTCAGGTAACCCAGGTCTTCTGGGTAATGGGAACACTATTTCTCTTTTTTCCTGCATGAGGAAGCGGCGTTTCTGTGCACATCTCATTGACTGATGGAGTGAACCACTTTTCCATTGAGCAAACGGATATGAGCTCTAGTGGGAGGGGCCCCTCAAGACTACCTTTTAAAACTAGTCTGGAACAGTAGAGTTTTAAAATAAAAAAGCTGCAAATCTATCTTTGTTTTGCCACATTAAAGTATAAATGTGAAAGTGTGTGCTAATTGTGTATAGTATTTTATTAAACAGCATTGACTCATGCAATGGGTTTCTGAACCTGGGAGGCAAAACCAGCAGATCTTAGTCTCTCTAGGTCGGTTCAAGCAAAATTGCGCCAGATTGTGTCCACAAAAGGCAACTGGACTAGTAGAGGTCTGTAGTAGGCAAAGTTCCATCAAGGAAGGGGCTTTAATACGGTGTTACAGCACTTTTCATAATTAAAATGTTATTCAAGTAAAAACCCTAACACGTGCTCTCTACAAACCCATCAATAATAACAAGCACTGGCAAAGCCAATAGGTCTGCGCTTCTTAACTAGACACGTTCTTTATTGTAATGTCACACCCAGACCAGCCACTTCTTTCATGAGCCTGTCATAAACACATACTGAACTTTCCTACACCAATCACAGAGGATCCCAACTTCGGGAAAAGCAAGGCAGGCTCACGTCTCTGGAGGTAAAATTTCTCATTTAAAAAGGACAAGTCTGATCTGAAGAAACTAAGATTTTTATAACAATAAGTGCTAGATCTCACGCTGCCTTTAGCTTTTCAATAAGTTACAATTAATTGGAAATGTTCTTCTAATATATCATTAAGGCTTAGGGGTATAATGTTTGTCATTGTTGTCGTATTAGATAAATCTTTGCCTCATTGTCTCTTCCATATGTTAATAGAGAGTTATATTGGTTGCCATTAACTTCATTTCTAGACACTGTTGCTCACAAGCAAACTATTTGTATTTCCTCTGAACATTGCAGACCGCAATAACATGTTCAATTTACTACATGTGCTTTGTTTTTAATTTCCTTTTTCACTCTATTCTCTTGAATATTTATATTCTATATTGCATATTAATGTTATGACTTGTTCTTCAATTTTGATATCCTTCATTTTTAATTTCCCCTTCTCCCTATTATTCCCCAAAACAGGAAAAAGTTAAACAGCTTATTTTCTTATTCCCAGTTTTGAAATATTATTGCTTTTCTGACATACATTTCCTGTTATTGTTACTCTTTCTTTGCCATTGTTATATACTGCTGATTTACCTGAAAAAGCCCAAGTCTAAAAAGCATCAACTATCCACAATAACCTATAGATGACAGTACTACTATCTTAGGTCAACAGGGAGGAGAAGTCAGCCATAGCAAGGGCAGCAGCTGACGTCACACATGCCCATTTCCAACACACAAACACCAGTACTAATGAATTCCATTTCACATGTTGTCTGGTGTGGACCAACTTTGCTCTATACTTTGCAGCTCAGTGGGTTGCTGTGTGTTTTGAGAAAGACAGAACAAGTCTGTGATACTACAGACACGTTTGAGGTCTGATTTCTCGAATTAGACAAAAATGCCATATGTACTTTTGTTTCACGGGACAACTTTGTTTCAAGTGTTTTCTACACAAATGAGCCGTATTACTTACACTATCACATTCTTCAACAATATGAGTTTTGTGGTGTGTTTGAGCTCTTGTCTTGCTAGTTATAACTGACATGCTGTCGGCATGTTCCACACATTCTTCGCTGTCAGTTCTCCTCCAAACTGATCCGGACCTTGCTTTTCTTGTGAACGTCTATTACATTCCGGGGTATAAGTGTGGATTTGGTGGTTCTTGGGTGGTCCCCAGTCTACCCCATCACTCTATTCCCACTGAAGGAGTTAAGATAGAAGGTTGTGTCAGAAATAAAAGGGCCTATTATTTGGCTGCATAAATCCACACATACTAATACATATCTTCCTTCCCATGTGTAGAGTTAAAAAGTGAGCGAGGAGCTCAAATGAAGAACTCAGCAAGACTTTACTCTGAAAAGAATATGGTAGGGAATAATTATTTTTCTGAACAATTCCCAAAATAATTTCTTTAAGCACCTTTTCTTTCAAAAAAAGTAATAGGAAAACAGAGTCAAGATGTCACAAAAGTGTCTATAAAAAGACAAATTAATTTTGAAAAAGAAGATACAAATGTGTTTCTCAGGCTGTATTAATAACAAGTTGATAAATAACATGCATCTATAGAAGAAAATGAAGAGGTACAGCAGTTGTATATAAATAAAACATCTAAACCAGCACATCATGGAGATGGGCGGTAGGGGTTCTAGCTTTTTGCCTAATGTCTATCGGAATTTTATGACTGCATGCCTGATGGAGGCCTTGTGGGAAAGGTTTCACTCAGTACTGGAGGCCACAGTTCTCTATGGTGATAAGCCAATGATGACAGCTGCAGGCCTGATTGTAGGTAGTCATAGGTCTGATCTGTTTATCATTTTCAATGTATGATACATTCAGTACACCAGACATATTGAATGTGAAAAGTATATAGTAAAACCAATAGTCATTTGACAGACTGATTAGTTTCTCTACAATAAAGCCTATGGTAGCGAATGTTGTCACATGAATTGTCAGTGATTAACTATGTAGGGAATGATTTTGGTGTAGGTTACTGCCTCTGACAAACCCAAGGGGAAAAGATTTGCACTGGAATATTCATGCTAGAAACTTTTCTTAGCTGTCTGTTCGGTCTTGTGATATATTTATTTTTAAATAATACAGACATCCTCATTAATAAATATATATCCATGTAGATAAATAGAGAGCCTCTAGGTCATCCCTGTTCTGCCATTGGTCTTCCTGAGAGTCATTGTTTACACTCTGCTTACATCCATGACAGCCACTGCATGGGGTAAATGTTCCATTAATGTCTCTCTTGTCTCTTGCCCTGTAAATGATGACATTTTCTGATCACATGTGCACAGCCACCTGGAAATCAGTGCACCTTAGTGCCAGGGCAGGTTTGCCCTGTCCTTTAGTCTTGCATTTTCTCCTTTCATAGTTTCTCTTACCTTTCTTTCTTTCTCTTCTTTTTAATCTATTGTTTCTTAGGAGGATATTTCCTGCTGTCCAGGCAGTGATAACAGGTCACTTGTTTGCAGCTCATATCATCTGCAGTGTGACACATCAGATGTGGCCACTCGTAAACCAGGAAACAATAATGAAATGCTGTTCATAGAGTGTCATTGTTTTATCATTGAAATATGGTCAATACATTGGTTTTAAATGCGGTCGCCATACTTGAACTATCAAACAACAATTGACTATTTACAATATCTTTACAAAATTGACACCCATTGCTATATTTGGTTTGTTGTTGTAAGCACATGCTCCCTGTAGACAGTAGCATGTTTTATTTTTGTACTTGTATTCTTTTAATTGATTTTGCATTTTTTTAGCTAGTGTGTGTTTTATTGCGGTTGTTTGTGATGGTGAAAGCAATAATCAGTGGATAGATGAATAAATGCATGAGTGCAACGATGAGCCACAGAGTGCTACTAATATGACTTAATGAGTGCCTAAATCAATCAATGACACTCATTCATAAGCCAGACCTATCAGCTTTGCGGTTGCTTGTCTGCCTGCTGACAATCCACGGCAGGGAAAAAAAAGGCAAAATGGTGCACCACATACCTTTATAAAGCCCCCATGCTTCATTGATATTGCTCTTTTCATTTTTCATAAACAAACCCCTGCACGGCCCTGGGATCAAAAAATGAAGAAAATGCCAGTCCATCTGGCATGGTGCCATGAAATGGCTGCCAAGCCTCTATTCAGCGTTTTTGCTGAAAGTCCTTTTGTCATTTGTGCAACACTCCCTGGAAATCCCTCTTACTACAGCGAGAACATTTGAAAGATGAGTTGCAGCTGGGGCTTTCTCATTGTTTGATGTGGAGGCATTTGATAAGAGTACAGATCCCTCCACAGTTGATTTTCATCCACCCTATTGTTTCAATCAAGCAATGGTGTCTTCTTTGTTGGGTTATTTGGATTATACAGCCATAAATTCTTGCCAGCTGACCACTGGCACTGGTGTGACTCGAGTGCCCAGGAGTTCTACGTCAGAACACTTACCTTAAAGAAGCAAGGGGCATATCAGCAACAACCGGCGATAATTATCGCTAAGCGCACTTAGCGCTAGGATAATTATCGCCGGCTAGTGTGGATTTTTATCGCTGAAATAGCGTGCTATTAGCAACGCTTATCTCAAAAGCGATAAAAATCCTAGCGCTGTCGAACGTGAGATTATCGCTGGAAACCCAGCGATAATCCCACAAAGTTTGGCAATAGCTTGCTGATAGGGCCTCACATACTTAGCCATGATATCCACCTTACATAGGATATCATGGCTAAGTCAATTTCAAAGCAGGCGTAAGGAAAGTAGCGATAACAGAGGTTATCGCTACTTTTCTTGTAACTATGCTGCTTTGCGTGAGGCTTGATAATAGGAGAAATGTCGCTTAGCGACATTTCTCCCATTATTCTGGGGAGGAACGCCCACTTTGCATCTCATTAGAGATGCAAAGATGGGCGTTAGAAATTCAGGCGCTAAGGCAAGGTTTCACGCGATAGCGTGACCTTGCTAATATAGCGATAAAATTATCGCCACTTTTCGGCGGAAATAATTTTTATATCGCCACTTTGTAGTACTGGCATGCTCATAAAGAATTGTTCCAGCTATGAACACAAACAGCCACATTAGACCATCTAAACCCTTACCCTGTCACAGTCACAAAAGATTATTAAACATGTGTGGAGGACCCCAGGAGAAAGACAGAGACATACTCTGACTTATCCTCATCTGCTCCTAAAACCGCTGGAAGTGGGGGTGCTGTGGGTGCAGCAGCAACTCCGGAATAACCTTACTGGAGTATATGAGGTAAATGAGCAACAAAGAAGGCTTCAAATGTTTATCTTGTCACATTTGAGGTGGTCAAAGACAGAGGTCAGATGTGAGACTGTGTCTTCTTTCAAATTGCAGCTTAGTCTTTAAGCATGGAGACTGGTGTTTACTTTTCTTTCCCTGACTACACTTTTGTACAAATGAAACACACTTTTGTAATTCTAAAGTGTTTGGAAACAAACGTTTCAATGTGATCAAAACAAATCAAGACAGTTTACTCAGTATGGCGCAAATTATAAATGCTCACACAAACCCCATGCGATTATCATTTGTGCCCTTTATACTTTTGTCAGTAAAACTGCCTGCCTGTGCAACTTTAGTGATACTTTCAATGGAGAATCTACTGTCTGTAAATAACAATGCGCTATCACACCATGCTTTAGTAATATATTTGTGACAGTGTTCTCCAAAATTCACCATAGGCTCCAAAACCACACAACTCTCTTACTCAATGGTTGTTGCTTATTTGCTACACTTCTGCATGTGGATTTTTTTTATAATCCCTATTACTTCAGTGATGGACATTGATGACAGCACCCCTAGTATGAACATTTTTCCAACACCAATGTCTGCTTCTCTCTGTGGATTGCCAATGATTTCAGATTATCCAAGCAAAGACATAAAACATGGGGTTAAAGACAATTGAACTCTGGCAGTTTTCACCATAATATATGCACTATTTATTCAATACAGAGGGTCGTAATTAGAGTTTGGAAGATGCAGGAAATATACTATGAAGCAGCAGATATCCCGTCCACCCTATTTAGATGCATGGAGGCACTATGCACACTTAGGGCCCAACTATGAGTTTTGAGGTCCTGTAGCAGGCCACCACACCGCCGACCTGCTCCAGGACCACCAAACAGGGCTGTAACCCTCCCACCAGATTACAAGTGAAATCGTGGTCTAGTGGACAGGTGTTGTGGCGGTCCCACGGCGGTGCATTAAAAAGGGTCAAATGTGAGCCTTAATGCTACATCGCCACGGGACCGCAACAGCGTGTTCTAGCACAGAATAGACTGTGAAGTCCATGCCATGCTGGAACTGGGTTGACAAGCACACAGGGGGACACCAGATGTGCCACCTGCATGCACCATAAAGCATAAAGCATGGGGCAGGGGGGGCTGTAGACCCCTTTGTTTCCTGACCATCAGCATTTTCATGTGGTAAGAAGCTCCATGAGACTCAGGAAACTCATAATATGCATATTGTTAGCCCCTAACCACTGCACCACTGCCAGGGAATGCAGTTCCCTGGCGGCTGCAGCGATACTACAGCGGTCCGACCACAGTAGTCATAATACGGCATTCAGACTGATGGTGTGGCAGTCACCGACCGCCACTGCAGCTCCACCATGGGACTGCTGAATTTGTAAGCAGACCCCTAATTGGGTGGGCTAGTTGTTTGCAACTTTTTGATGCTAAACTCTAAATAAAGCCCGGGCCTTTTTTTTACAATTTTCACATATACCTCTTTAAGATTGGAAACTGGTTTCTGGATTTTAGTTCATTGCATATTGCTGTCTGAGACAAAATTCCAAATTAAAGCACTCACTTAAGAACAGTTCTCTCTTATTTTGTCCCTCAAGTTATGTTCTTACACCTGGGGCAGATTTATAATTATTTGAAGCAGCACATAGCAGCAAGACAACTTGCAGGGGTGCACTGCATCAGGTGGAGCAGACAGGAATTCACTATATCTATCATGATATAGTGCATGCCTGTCTCTTACTGCAATAGCGCACTGCGTGCTATCTAGCACCAACACTGGCACCCTTGTGCATTGGTGCAAGGGTGACTTGGTTGCAGGCAGGATTGGTTTTGTGCAGGAAGGAACACCAAATCATTACTTAGAGGTGGTTCCCACCTTCTAAGTGAGTTGGGGACAGCAGCATACTTAGAAAGAGAAAACAACAAGAAGACATAAGCATCTTTGTCCTCATTGCACCTCTGTCGGGAAGGCATATATTTTGATGCATTCCCAGGTTTACCAGTCTTAGTAAATCTGAGAATACACCAAAATACATGGGTGGGTACATGGGAAAACTCAAACTGCACCCATGTAATGCCTTCCTGGTGCACGGTACACAACGCAGTGACTTGTGCTGGTTTACGTCAGTCCAGATTTCGCAAGCCACACAGGGCCACATATGGTGACCTAGCGTGGCTTAGTAAATCTGACCTAACAATTGTGTTGGCCTTGCTTCACCTTGTGTGATGCAAGGGCAATGCAGTCCTATCATAAATATAACTCCTGGTCACCAAGCAGTTCCATCACAGGTTTTCCAATACCAATTAATGTTCACCATTTTGCCTCAACACTATTTATTTTTTAGCCCAAATGTCCAAACATAGACTTTACTAAGTGTTTAGGCAGTTCTGTATCACATTAATGATCACTCATATTACTTTTGAGAGTACATACTACATATAGTTGTAGTTGATCTGATGTTGAGTTGCTTTGATGTTGATTTACCTTCTTTTACTTCATTCAGAAGCTTTTCCTGGATTACCTTTCCCCAGGAGTTTCTACTTAGTAGGTTTTCCAACTTATATTTTACTGTTGCCTTCATTCATAGGTTTTCAGAAGACCCAGAAAGTGGCTGACCATGAAGAAGTGCTTGCATCTGTCCTAGATTGTTAGAATCAGACCATTGACCCAGGACACCAACAAAAGTATGACCTTAACTTGATAGAAATGAAGCCAAGTATCGAGCTGGGCTTTGGTGTGGCAACTATACAACAGCACTTAACATGTGTGTCTTCTCTTGCAAGAGTTCAAAGACTTGCTGCATTTCAGCAAAATATATAAATATTTATTTACTCCTATAATTTTCTCCCAAAATCCAAAGTGCTGTAAATCTTCCAATAGGACTTCCAATTCACCCTACTGAGTGCTTGAGCAGTGTACATTGTCGTCCCTGCCACCTGCAACCATGTGCTTATGCTAGAATCAAAGGTATCATTTAGGCATTTACAGGATCAGACATATGTCACCTGGCCTCATGGCCAGAGTCCTGCTCTCTCCCTCTGCAGCTCCGCTGCTGTGCTGTGCCACTGCCCTGTGCAGTGCTTAGTGCAGGTAGGGGTTTGAGCCTCTGTCCAGATTGTATTGTGCCCTTTTTTGCCCCTCTTAGTTGATATCTGTTGCCTTACTGTGCCCTTTATTTTTTGACTGTATTGTTGCCTGCCTATTGTGCATTCTCTGTTTTGCCTTATTGTGCCATTCTGTTTTGCCTTATTGAGCCATTCTCCTTGCCTTATTGTGCAATTCTCTGTTTAGTTGCGCTCTCTGCCCATTTTCTAGCTTCCCTCTCCTGAGTCTGCTGCCCCCGTGGCCCCTCCCCCCTTCCGATTCCCGCTCACGCCTCCCAGCTGTTCCCCCTCACCTATTTAATGATGGGTGCTGTGTGGCCGCGCCGCTGGCACGCCAAAGGCAAGCCCGTCTGCACCCATCCACGACCTGACCCCAACCAGCACCCCATACTCTGGCTCCCCAACCATCCACTGCTATGAACCAGCTGCCCTCGTCACACTCAACCCCAGAAAGAATAACAACTGCCAGCTGTAGAAACCTAACACCACCCACGGCCAGTTCTTCTGCTGATACTGCAGACACAACTTCACCATCTACTGCACCCCCAAGACCTCTGCATTCATGTCCAATGCCTGTACCACCAAATCCCAGAAGTGCATCCTACTCAATGTTTGATTCCTGCACAGACATGCCGTAGAGATCTGGGACCTCCTTGACACCCTCTTGCCAGATGTCGCCTTCTTCACAGAAACCTGGACAAACGCTGCCCCTGCCCCTGACATCACTAGCACTATTCCAGACGGCTATAAGATCTAGAGAAAGGACTGTCCCCACTGCCCAGGAGGAGGACTCGCCATCGTACACAAGAGCTCCCTCTGCCTCTCCACCTCCAGCACAAGCGACTCCCTCTCCAACACCGAACACCTCCACTTCCAGATAGAGACCAGCCCCAGAACCACACTTTGTGGCACCCTCGCCTACAGACCAACACTCACTTCAGCCACATCTCGCAGCCCTTCTGGACAGGCCACCACTGCGTACACTTCTCCTTCAGCACCACCACTGCACACAAGCCTGCCCCACGACTGCCACAAAGAAATTGGAGCAAGGTCACAGAGGAGCACCTCAACTCCACCCTCATCCACACCACCCCTCCACCACGACCGATGCCAACTCTGCAGCCATGGAACTACACCGCTGGATCACCAGCTGAGCAGACAAGCTTACACCCCTCCGCCACCCCGACAGACAGCACCCCCGGAAAGCCGCCTGGTTCACCACCGACCTCCAAGAAGCCAGACGCTCATGCAGACATCTCGAGAAATGATGGAGAAACAGAAAAACCACAGAAGACCACACCACCTACCAGCACGCCATGACAGAATACCACCATCTCATAAGGGCCACCAAGAGGACCTTCATCCGGAACAAAATCCTCGCAAATACCAGCAACTCAAAGGAGCTCTTCAACATCACCCAGCAGTTGACCAAACCCCCCTGTGAAGCCACAAGAGCAGGCGGAAGGGCCTACTCCTACTTCACTTTTAAGGCCTGAAACAAGCTCCCAGTCAACATCAGATGTTCCCCTACCGTGCACACCTTCAGGAAACATCTCAAGACCCGGCTTTTCGACTGACCTGGAGCTGTACACCCGCAGTTCCTTGAGACCCTCACGGGTGAGTAGCATGCTTAAAAACCCCTGATTGATTGATTGATTGATAAAATAGATGGAACTGGAGAGTGTTTGAACAGCAGCTTACAGAACTGTTCATTTTTTGGAGGGGGGTAAATATCATTCAGATGTGGTTGTCGGCCAAGGGAGCCCTTGTTCTAGAATGTACTTAGAGAACTGCATTACAAGGTATCTTTAGAGGTGGATGCTGTACTTATGCTGGTTCTTATATTACCATTAAAATTTAGTTAGATGGAATTTCATAAATGAATTGGAGAGAAAATGTTGTGTAGTTTATAAATCTCCTCAGTTTTGTTTGAATGATTTTATACTTTACAAAATATTTTCTGTGGTGTTTGACAGCACATTTACCATTGATGAACAAAGAATTTAAAATTGCGCTCTAGGTGCCAAAATGAGGCTTGAATTGCATGATCCTTTGAAGTGTGTAAGAGAAAATAGTTGGTGGCATTCCTAACTTTGGAGTTGGAGTCGGTACCTTTTCATTAGCGTGGGTTGAGGCACTACGGCACATCATGTGCTTCAGAGGGCTGATGGAGAAGGCAGGCTTGAAGGGCGATCAATCCTCTCAGAAATGCATTGTTTCCTGTCCACTACACACAGTCAAGCTCACTGCTGAAATAGTAAAAGTAAATACAGACTTTAATAGAAACTCAAGACTCTACACTCATAGATTGGCAACAAAAAACAGTACCATCCGCCCCACGCATCAGCATTCTAGGTGAACCCACAGGGTGGAAAAGCAAGTCAGGCAGAGAAAGAGGGTGGGTGAGGATGAAGGTGGAAATAATGAACATAACACATAGGTTTTAAGTGAACTGGGACCCTATATGCTTCGATAAATGTTCTTGAGGTCTCTGATGTATAGCTCTATTCTTCTTTGGTTAGCCTTTGGTCACAAAACTAGACAGAGGGTAAATATTGTAGAATTTGCCAGTGTTTCGATTGTTAGTTTTTTTAATTGGACATTTTTCAGACCTTTAAATTCCATAGAATCCCTGCAGGTAATTGGTAGCTCCCACTAATCTTTCATATTCTATGATGGCGAATGATAGAATACTATTTTGGGATTAATCATTCAAACTCTGGCTAGAAGGGTCCATTGAGCTAAATTCCAGTCAGAAGTAGTAGGTCAAGGATGTCTGACACTATTAGGTCTGCATTATGACAGTTATATTCTCAATTTCTTCAACCTTTCATGTGAAATTAAATATAATAACATGTATTATCTGGGGCAATATATACATAATATTCATGTGTAGAAATGCTTTATCTTTTGAAAGAGTTTGGAACAGTAACATCTGGATTCAACATATTTACCTAACATTGAAATCAGGAACATACATCATGTGAGGCTTTTTTATTCTCCTTGTGAAAAGAGTAACTATAACTAACCAAAGTGCTTTGTAACTGCTGTACTCCTGTATATGTGCATGTCAATAATTTGACAGATTTTGTCTAACTGGAAATTTAAAATTATGATAGCCAAGTGCCCATATATCATTAAACATCAATGACCGTTCATGTCCCATATTGATGAATATTGTCTTTTTAATTGTAGAAAGTCATGAGGTTTCAATACAGAGAAGCTGCACCACAAGACAAATGGAACAAAGAAATCAGACCTCAGCAAATGAGTTCCTAATCACAGGTTTTGTTGATTTTCCGCATCTGCTGTTTCCAATGTTCTTTGCCCTGCTGTTAATTTATATGGCAACACTGGTGGGGAACCTTCTTATCATGGCAATTGTTTATTCCAACAAACAATTGCACACACCAATGTATTTTTTTCTTTCAAACTTAGCCTTTATTGACATAACTTACACAACAACAATTTTCCCAAAAATGCTGGCACACTTTTTTCTGGCCAGACAACTGATTTCTTTCACTGGATGCCTGTCTCAGATGTATTTTTTCATGTCCTTGGCGTCTGTCGAATTCTTCATTCTTGCAGTTATGGCCTATGATCGTTATGTGGCCATTTGCAATCCCTTAAGGTACATAAATGTCATGAATAACGTAATGTGCATTAAACTAGCAGTAGGAACCTGGATAGTTGGATTCATAGATCCAGTACCACATACTGCACTACTGTCTGGACTCTCCTTCTGTGGATCTCACACAATCAATCACTTCTTCTGTGATGTAATAGCTGTGATGGCACTTTCTTGTAGCAGCACTGGTACAATTGAGAGAGTGAGCTACTTCACGGGTGTTGTCATCGGACTGGGGCCTTTTGTTTTAACTATGACATCATACATCAACATCATCTCAACAATCCTGAAAATCAGGTCCACGGAAGGGAGACGCAAAGCCTTTTCGACATGTGCTTCTCACCTCACTGTTGTCATTTTATTCTATGGGTCAATCATTTCTACATACATGCGACCAACATCAACATTTACAATGAATGAGAACAAACTGGTGTCCCTGTCATATGTAGCGGTAACTCCTCTGTGTAACCCTATTATATACAGTCTGAAAAACAAACAGTTTAAAAATACCCTGAGGAAGACTAAGAATAGACAACATAGTTGATTAGAAGCAAAGAATCAGCATTTGTCTTTATATGGTCTTAAAACATATAGCATACAAGTAAATGTTACTTAGTGATAACCTATTCCAGCATGTAGTGCCCTCTAGTATTCCTCCAAGTCTACTCACAAAAACAGTTGTGTCTTCACAATTCCCATGTTAAATGGACCATAGGGTTAATTTAGAGGAACAATAACCTCTCTTTTTTTGTATTTTGACATTATTCCGATCCGTTAAAAATATTCCCCGTACGAATCGTATCCGGATTTATTTACGTACGAATCGTACAAGTCCCGTACAAACTGGCAAGTATGATTCGTATGTTAAAAAATCCATACGAATCGCATTGGGAAAATTCCCCGACACGTTCTTGGGTCGGAAAAAGTGTCCGACACGTCCCCGGACAGTTTTACGTCCGAATCGGTAAACTGAAGTCCGAGCGCGCAAGTACGATCCGTCCCGTCTGTCCGAATGCACAACCGTATGGAAAAAACACCGTATGGAGCGAACTCCCATAGCAACCATGGAGACGTCCAAACATGTGGTCACATACGCGCCGAACACCCCCCCCAGCCCACCCCCCCAAGTACGCGCCCTATCCCCGGCCCCCCATGTACGCGCCGTACCCCCACCCCACCCCCGTAGGCACGGAGCGTACCCCCACCCTGTGTAGGTACGGAGCGTACCCCCACCCCCGTATGCACGGTGCAGACAACCCACCCCACCCCGTAGGTACGGAGTGTACCCCCACCCCGTAGGTACGGAGCGTACCCCCACCCCCGTAGGTGCGGTGCGGACCCCCACGCCACCCCGTAGGTACGAAGCGTACCCCCACCCCCGTAGGTACGGTGCAGACCCCCACCCCGTAGGTACGGAACGTACCCCCACCCCTGTAGGTACGGTGCAGACCCCCACCCCACCCCGTAGGTACGGAGCGTACCCCCACCCCTGTAGGTACGGTGCGGACCCCCAGCGCGTAGGGGTACGCTCCGTACCTACGGGGTGGGGGTACGCTCCGTACCTACGGGGTGGGGGTACGCTCCGTACCTACAGTGGTGGGTGTATGCACCATACCTACAGGGGTGGGGGTACGCTCCGTACTTACAGGGTGGGGTGGGGGTCCGCACCATACATACGGGGGGCTGGGGGTACGCAGCGTACATACGGGGGCTGGGTGTACGGCGCGTACATGTATGGGTGCTGGGGTACAGTGCGTACATGGGGGGCTGTGGGTACGGTGTGGACATGTAGGGATGGGGGTACGGTGCGTACCGGGCCCCCTTTTCGTCATGCATTGTGGCGTACTTAGCTTTTCTGGCACTTTTTGGGTCCCATAAAAATGTTGCCGTGCGAAGTGCTGTGGGTACGAATCGTACTTGCTGATCCGTAAAACGCTGCCTGACTCCATGCGAATGTCGCGTACACGGTGTCCCGGATCCGAATTGTGGGTATATTTTAGCCGGTCGGTGTTTTTTACGATTCGTACGGAAATGGTGTTTCTGTACGAATCGTACTTGCGGGTTTGTAAGGTGTTTTTCCCGGGGTCGAGTTGGACGGAGAAAACACTCCGTCCGACGGTTCGTACCCGGGTTTTACAGGATCGGAATCGGCACCTATGTGTTTTATTATATTATAACGTGTTCATGCTGGACAGTTTTCATTTTCAGATTTTGCCTGCTACATCCGTAAATATTTCTGATGGAAATCACCATTGTTTTCCTGGTTTCACCCCCGATTTTTTACTTCTCTTTTATCGCAGGCTGTAGAACTCTGTGCACTACAGCCCTGCTAACCATTTGTAAAGTGACTGTGCTCACCCTTTCAATATTTGGAAACTGGCTTACCCCTGTTTGGCATAGTTAACTTACCTACAAGTCAATAGTATATGGTACAAAGTATACCCAGGACAAGACATTTATATGTGACAAGTGAAAGTGACTGTGTAAACATGGCTGTAGGCTTACCATCTGTAGTCTGGCTGTGCAGTTTAAAAACTGCAAATTTGACCTGTACAAATAACCTCTTTTGGTGGGCCTAGCCCCCGCTTTTAAATATTAATAAGTCAGCCCTAAGTAGGCTGTACTTCCCTGAAGGTGGGGTGTATGGTATTTAAAAAAAGGACATGTAAATGTTTAAAAGTAAACATATATTTACAGTGAAAAGTCCCTAAAAGCTCCATTTGCTGTAGCAGAGTTGGGTGTTCCACAGGGAAGCATTGGGATGCAATATTACATTTAGTATTATTATCTTCAGCTGGCAAACTACTACAAAGTCTATGGTTTGCCTTTTGAAGTATCTATGACAAACACAATTCGTTAGAAAAGTTGGATTAGTAATAACTATTTTGTAAAAGTTACTTTTGGGAAATTACATTTTCTCTCCCTAAAGCCTCTAAAGGTCCATTTGCATGATCTACAACTGCCACCCGGGATCTGAATAGCCCCTTGATGAGATGTGATCCTACTCCCAGAGCTTAGACAAAGGGTTTATGGGGAGGTGTTCTGTTCACCTGGCAGAATGTCTATTTGGGCTGTGCCTAAGAACGTAATTAACTTTAAAGAGACCTACACGGTCACAGTGTGATGTAGCTAACAGCAAGGCCTTATCACCCCTACATCCCGTTATTCAGCCAGGCACCAATCCCAGTGGGAGAGGAAGCGCGCCAAAACTGGTTTTGAGTGAGCACAGAGGAAGTATTGCTCATTTCCCTGGCCACACCTCTAGGGTGGACACAGAAGCTCGATACAGGGAAAGAAAGGATCTACCATCGTGTTTTAGGTACAGAGGGTCACAGTCAGATTGTTTGCAGTAGGTCACTATGAGGAAAGCAGTTTATTACATATAGTGGTTGTGCCACCTCACCATGTAATAAACTCACATCCATCTTGAGTCAAGCTTAATTGTAAAATCGTAGGTCAAATATGGGCAGCTATTGCTTTGAGTAGTCCGGCTTTACAAAAGGAACAAGTGCAAACATTTAGAAGTACAAAATCAGGTAAATAAGAAAAAATAGATCTCATTTTTATGATTCTTCAGATAACAAAACAAACAAAATCCACTGGACGGTTTTGGAGCTTTCAATTATTACTGAAGATACTGAAGGATGTTGAGGAAGCTGATCCGGTGACGGGGATCTTCCTGTGACCACCTCTTGATTCACAAACATGGTGGGCCGACTTTTACCACAAAATGTGATGTGTTTCAAAGTATGGGTGAAATCCAGCCAAAACCCATTGCCACTGGTCTGCTGGTCACTGGTTACAGTGAAACCAGCAGTTCCCTTTAACTGAAGCTAGTGTCCATCTTGTGCAACCAAACTGCACTCCGACAGACTCATGTGCACAATTCGATGGTCAGTGGCTGTCAAGCAATTGTGGCTACCATATTGCCAGGGCAATCTTCTTTAGCTTGTATGGCCCTGTAGTAGTAACATGAATGTTATGCCTCTGTTGTGAAGGCATACCATCTTGACACATTCCCTGATTTACTAAACTTTGTAAACCTTGGAATGCGCCAAAAATGATTGCTGGATGTGTGGGAACACCCATGCTCTACCTACGCTATACTTTCGCAACACAGAATAATGCAAGGTTGAAACTTGCTCTGCTTTGAGTTACTCCAGATTTACTATGACACGCACAGCAATGTAAGATTGTGCTGAGTGGCATAATAAATCTGATTTAAGAGCTTGTTTTGCCTTGCTTTGCCTTTTAAGAGTCACAAAAGCAACACAAGGTCGTTAATAAATCTGACCATGGTGTTTTCTAACCACTTCCTTGCTGGCCAGTTCTTAGGCTTCCTTCCATGAACATAAGGAACTCTTCCTGTGCCTTGCAGAAACCTAACCAAGTAGGACCCACAGCATCTAACAAACCCTGCAGCTCTAGAAGTAACCCAGACTCCAGCACTTGTTCTGCTTTAGAAGCCTCATCCTCCTCTCTCTCTGAACCAGACATGAGTACCCCCAAAGCTAGCGGATGAAAGTCCTGATGAGTTCAGAGCTCCGGCCTCAGTCAGCTGGGAAATGTACTTCATCCCAACTAACGATGTTGCATCCTCCCACGGCCGGGCAGCAGTGCACAAACATGAATAAACAAAGTGCCCTGAAGCCGTGGGAGGATGCAACATCGTTACGATGTTTTGTATGCAAATGAAGCAGGCTTTTCAGTGCGTGATTCACTCAGATCCAAGTAATGTAAATATAATTTTAAACACACGCATGAACTTACTACAAGGAAATTAATTACCTGCATTATGGACTCCGTGTCCCATAATGCACCAAGGGACAGCGTCAAATCCACACGCCCATGGTAAGCGGATATGGTTAATAAATTCCGGAAATGATATGCAGTGCTCAGGTGTGTTGTTTATTGCCAAGGAAGAAGGGGCTTGTGGCCCCGAAACGCGTAGGCAGAGAAAAGGCAGAAGAAAAAGAAAACGCGCACTTTACAAGCAGGCGGCATCATCAAGCTGTATGGCTAAACATCGTCGAGTGCTCCTCCAATGCTTTAGGGCACTTTGTTTATTCATATATATATATATATATCACGCTCAGAACTCCGTCTTTTTCTCTTCACTCTCGATCGGGTGCTCTCATAGCGGTGACGGACACCGCGTGTGTAATCTGGCTCGTGGTACTCGAATGAAATACCAGCACTCACGGGAACAGTGTCTTCAGTTTATTGAAAGACAAGCCTCACGACAAAACGCGTTTCGGCTGCCGCCTTCGTCAATTGTGATCGGCGCGCGCGTTCGGTAAACAGAAATACATTTCATGTGTCATTACAATGAACATAGGACTTCCGTCAGTCCCGGAGTGGCAGCCATTGTTAAATGTGCAAAATCTGCCATAAACTTAACATTTCTTATTGTTTGTAAATTACAAGCCCTGAATGGGCTTTCTTGAACAATAGAAACAAATTAATACATGTAAAACAATTACACCCTGGATGGGTTATATTGATGCCCTAAAACTTCAGTACTGCATCCTACATTCAAAACAGATTCTTACTGTTACAGGTGAACGGACATTTCTTCTCCACTGTTTAAACCAAAAGGCATCCTGGTCTGGTTGTCTATTATGTGTCTTGATTCTAATCTTCTCAATTGAAGTTGTCTATCACCCCCTCTAACACTAGATGGTACATGATCTATGCAAAAGAAACTTAGCAAGTCCCTATTACTTTGATGAAATTTTTCAAAGTGTCTTGCCACCGGGTAATTTACATCCTTGTTATTTATGGCCCTCAAGTGTTCAAGAATACGGATCTTGGTGGGGTGTATGGTGCTGCCTATGTAGCGCAAGCCACACGGGCACACCAAACAATACACCGTGAAGCGGGTATTGCAATTCAATAATTTGTTGATCTTTCTGGGGTGATCAAGACCAGGTATGCTGTAACTGGTGACCTTCCGACTGTTTTTACATGCTCTACATTTTGTACATGGAAAAAAGCCTGTAATCTTCCCAAAGGGTGGTGTTGTGCTCATTTTGTTACAATGACTCTGGACTAGATCGTCCCGTAGAGTCCTCGCTCTTCTGAATGTAATGAGTGGAGCTTTAGGTATCTCCCTACCAATAATGGGATCTGCTTTCAAAATGTGCCAGTTCTTTCTAAAGATTTCCCTGATAGTTTGGGCATCCTCTGAGAAATCGGTAATCATTCTGAAGTTGTTATTCTTACCTCTCTTACTACTTTTTTCCCTGTTTGTACTTCCTTCCTCAATGATCAGATCAGTTCTGGATTTAGCTTCAGCTTTTCTCTTGGCCACTTCTAGAATATCCTGATGGTACCCTCTAAGCCTGAATCTATTCATGCTCTCTTGTGCTGCGGAGACATAATCGCAGTTGCGTGTGCAGTTTCTCTTAATCCGAAGAAGTTCGCCATATGGAATGCTAGTTTTAGTTATTTCCGAATGGCAACTTCGAGCATGCAACACGGAGTTTCCCGCGGTGGGTTTCCTGTGCAAACGGGTGCACAGTCTGCCCTCCGCGGTGAACACCGTGAGGTCCAGGTAGTTCACGGAAACCTTACTTATCTCCCCCGTGAACTTGAGGTTAAGGTCATTGTTATTCAGTACTTTCACATATTCAAGTGCCTGTGTTTCTGTTCCTTTAAATACAATGAATAAATCGTCAATGTATCTGGTCCAACTTACGACCCTATGGGTCCAGTTACAGTTGGACTCCGCCCAGGCGACCTGCTCCTCCCACCAGCCCACGAAAAGATTCGCGTAGCTGGGGGCGAAGCAGGTCCCCATCGCGGTACCTCGTACCTGTCTAAATAGGAAATCCTGAAACAGAAAAATATTATTGCTCAGGCAAAACGTTATGAACTCTATTAGCATGTTGTTATGTTCCACCAGATTAATGGAACGGTTGCTCAGAAAGTACTTGATTGCCTCCAGTCCTTGCATGTGGTCAATACTGGTATATAGGCTAGAAATGTCAAGAGTCATCATTACATAATCGTTATCCCAAGGCATGCTTTCTACTTTGATCAAGAAGTCCTTAGTATCCTTGATGTAGGAGGTGAGGTTCGTCACGAATTCAGACAGGAAGAAATCTACAAAAGTTGACATATGTTCAGTCAAACTTCCCAAAGAGGAAACTATGGGACGGCCAGGTGGGTTGATGGCGTCCTTATGCAGTTTCGGAAGGTGGTAAAAGGTTGGTACTTTAGGATGTTTACATTCCAGGAAGCCATACTCTTCTTTTGACAGCATGCCTTTATGGTACCACTTATTCAGAAGGGTTCGGTAGGACGCTATACTGCTCTCAAAATCCTTCCGTGTTACCTTTGCATAACTTGATTCATCATTGAGTTGTTTGAAGGCTTCACTTTGGTAATATTCCAAAGTCATCAGCACCACATTGCCACCCTTATCCGATGGTTTGCATACAATCGTCTTATCTTCCTGCAGACTTTTAATTGCCTTTCTTTGGGTCGCAGTTATATTCCCACATTCCCTCTTTGCATTATTTCTGCCACGTAGTTTGATAAGTTCTTGTGTGACTGTTTCGGAGAAAACATCAATTGAATCTGCCGGCATCATGGGAACAAACCTCGATATGGGCTTGAAGGGGCTTCCCGGATTTATTTGCATTATTCCTGCTTTATCAATGGTTCCTGCGATATTGGGAATCAATTCCCTCGGGTCTCCTTCCTCCTGGAGTTCTTCCAACACAGCCAGTGTTTCCAAGTCCCCCGCCACAAGATTGTCCATATCCAATTGGGTCGTTCTACCTTTATTCTGGGTAGATCCCTTTCCTTTAAAATACTTGGTCAGTTTCAGTTTTCTTGAAAATTTAAATAGATCGATCCTAGTCTGGGTATATTCAGATTTCTTTGAGGGGCAGAAGCCCAATCCAAGTTGGAGTACCTTCAATTCTGCATTGTTCAATCGCCTTGGTGTCAGATTTACGACAGTGATCGTTTGTGATTCTACCGTCTCATCCCCCGTTTGCTCCGAGTTACCCGAGGCGATGCGGTACTGCTGCTTGCGCCAGCCGCCTCTCCTCGTCCGGCGTTTGCTCTTCTCCTTGGTTCCGAATTTACAAACAATAAGAAATGTTAAGTTTATGGCAGATTTTGCACATTTAACAATGGCTGCCACTCCGGGACTGACGGAAGTCCTATGTTCATTGTAATGACACATGAAATGTATTTCTGTTTACCGAACGCGCGCGCCGATCACAATTGACGAAGGCGGCAGCCGAAACGCGTTTTGTCGTGAGGCTTGTCTTTCAATAAACTGAAGACACTGTTCCCGTGAGTGCTGGTATTTCATTCGAGTACCACGAGCCAGAATATATATATATATATGTATGAAGTTGAGTCGTCTTCAGGTAACCAATTATCGGAAAAACAGACGAAGAGAACCCAAAGTTGTAGTGCAAATATTTATTGGGTGCCCAACACCACCGCCGCCATAACGCGTTTCAGCCCGTGTGGGGCCTTGATCACATGACACATTTGAGGGCGTGGAGAGTACATTTAAAGTGCAAGTGTGTGACATATTTTGATTGCATCAGCTACATTGCTTGGCAATAGACATGGAAAACATACTTTGTTGTTGCCACAAAATGTAATTTTCTTAGCGGCGGGACTGTGTCAATTACAAAATATTTGAGACCTGCAGGGTTTTTGGCATGGAATTCATTGAAATGTCTTGCGACTGGGTACGCGGTATCGCCATTGGTGATGGCCCGTAAGTGCTGGAGTATCCTCTTGTGCACCTGCAACTTAGTATATATATATATTCTGCTCCAAAGGTTGTCCACCTGGTGAGTAGCACTCGATCAGCAGCTTTATTTATGATAGGCAGGGACAAGGATCCGCTTGTAGAAGCCGCTCCGTAATGAATTGCCTGATGCGTTTCAAAGCTCCACATGCTTCTCTTCAGAGACTTGAATGGAGACGGTGTGTGTAAACGCTGAACCCACTTCACCATTTTCATATTGCACACCCACCAATGGGAAGCTCAAATGAGACAATGTGGGAAATGTGGTCCGGATAGCACACAAATCTTATCCTGTATGGACCCTGCAAGTGCACTCGTCCTCAATCCTGTTTGCCGCTGCTGGCCAACATTGCCGACATGATAGTTACCATGTCGGATGGCCCCATAACATTACGGGGTGGTGCACACTACGCGGCAGGACGGACGCGTATTACATTCTGCTCCTAAGGTTGTCCACCAGGTGATCAGCACTCGATCAGCAGCTTTATTTATCCCAGGGACCTTCAG
This sequence comes from Triturus cristatus, assembly GCF_964204655.1. Taxonomy (NCBI): domain Eukaryota; kingdom Metazoa; phylum Chordata; class Amphibia; order Caudata; family Salamandridae; genus Triturus; species Triturus cristatus. The sequence goes on from NC_140590.1 coordinate 1,800,361,842, forward strand.
GATTGAAGAGGAATAAATTCCCCAACTTAAAACACACCACAGGGCCACCTCTCTGCAACGCAGCCCTGTGGGGCTTACTGGAGGTACCTTGTGGGCTAGTTGGCCCCCAGGGACCCTCAGGATTCAAGGGAAATGATTTCCCCAACTTAAAAACGTGCCACAGGGCTTGTTTGCACACATGTCACATCAGGCCCCGCCTCCTCCCTTCACAACTGTGCAAATGCGCCCGTGGCGCTTTTCAAGTTGGGGGGTTAAGTCCCCTTGAATCCTGAGGGTCCCTGGGGTCCAACTAGCCCACCAGGTACCTCCACTAAGCGCCGCAGAGCTGTGTTGCAGAGAGGTGTAAAACGGGGCATGGCCTCTGAACACCTCTCTGCAACACAGCTCCCTGGTGCATACTGGAGGTTCCTGGTGGGCTACTTGGTCCCCATGGACCCCCAGTATTGAAGGGGAATCAATTCCCCAATTTAAAAAGTGCCACAGGGTGCGTTTGCAGAGTGTTTCCATATGGGGGCAGGGCCTAGGCACAATCTAGTTTATTTTTCTTTTTTTCTTTCTTTGGAAGGGGGGCTGTGTAGCCATCCTTCTGTTTACTTTTTCTGGGCCCTGGGGACCCCATTCCCCAGGGCCTGACCCCCAATTTAAAATAAAGAAAATTATTAACGGAAAGGGGGCCGCGTGGGCCCCCATCCCGTGGCCAATTCTGAGCCCCGGGAACCTCATCCCCTGGGGCATGGCCATTTTTTAAAATATTCTTTTGGAGGGGGGCTGCGTGGCTCCCCTCCTGAGGCCAATTATGGCCCCGGGGACCCCATCCCCGGGGCCGGCCTTTGCGTGTTTTTTTTAAATAAATTATTATGGGGAGGGGGCCCACTTGGCCCCCCTGCCGGGCCACTTCTAGCCCCGGGGTCTGCATCCCACGGGACACGCTCTCTCCGTTGGGGACCGTGGAAGGTTCCCCAATCCCCCGGATGGTCTCACCGGCTCCCCGCGTCCTGCGGGAGCTGGCATTACTTTTCTACTTGGGGAGCTGCTAGATGCAGCTCCTCGTGTGGAAAAACAATCTGCTTTAGTTTTTGGAAATAACATGGAAAAAACGCGTTTTGGGACCCCACTTTTTTTTCGGCCCCCGCTTGACGAATCACCCCCAAACTTTCAGGATAGGAGCTGACCAGAGTGTGTGTATGGGTGTTGGTGGGTGAATGGATATCTCAGTGGTGTATGTGTGAGTAACTACATATGTTTTAAAGCAGTATATGTGAGTGTTGGAGTATATAAATGACTATATGTTAGAGTGAGTGATTGCAAGAGTATCTGTATGGATGAGTGTGTGTTTCCATGAGTGACTGTTTAAGAGAGTAAGTATGTGTTAATATCTGTATAAATAAGTGTGGTGGTCTGTGTATGACTGTATAAACAAGGACATGGGTGTGTGATAGTTTCTTTGCATGACTGACCAGGTGTATGAGTAACTCTTTGGGTGAGTGGCAGTGTGTGAGTATCTATATGGGTGTATGAGTAGACATATCAGTGGCTGTATAGATGAATGACTGTGTGTATGAGTGACTGTATGGGTTAGTGGGTGGATGTGTGTGTAGACATATGAATCACTGAGCAGGTATGTAGTAATTGCAATTGGTCTGTCTATAGTTTCAATATTGGTAGTCTGTATTTTGGTGTGGGTGTTTGAAAGGTTTTATTAGGGTAAGAGGAAGTACATCATATGATCACATAGATAATGTCATCAGTAATGTCATCAGTGATGTCATTTGAGATGTCATCAGTGGTTTCATCAGTGATGTCACTAAGCATGTTATGTGTGATGTAATATGTGACGTCTTCAGCAGTGCATTGCGGGGGCGTGAGTTATAGTTGGGTCTACTAACTATAACGGCTGAATTTCTATGCTTTAGTATGAGTGAAATCGCCAACTAAATATAACGTCCCTGAAACCCATGGTTTTTTCTGTGAATTTCTAAGGCTTTTTAAATGCTAATTTCTAACTATAATGTCCCTGAAACCTATGATTTTTTCAGTGAATTCCAAAGGTTTTTTAAATGAAAATTTCTAACTATAACGTCCCTGAAACCTATTTTTTTTCAGTGAATTTCAAAGGTTTTTTTAAATGCTAATTTCTAACTATGCCTACAAAGCTAGGACATGTGAAGAAAGAGGAAGAAAAGCACAAAAAGAAGCAAGACAAATGCAGAAAGAGGCAATAGAAGTCCAGAAAGACGAAGAAAAGTGCAGGAAGAAGAAGAGATGTACAGAAAGAACTAACATAGGAGCAGAAAGTCCTCCTGTGCCCCCAACTTTTTGCTGATGGGAACTGGTGGTAACTGACTCTGACTAACCGGGCCTAGAGCCAGTGCTATGCGAAAAGACACTTAGAATACAGTGAAAACACCTACATACAATAGGGAACACTATGTGTTGGTGTACCCCTGTAATTAGTATGATCTCCTCTGTATTTGCCATGAGTTAATGCCTGGGTCTTTGCATGAGTATATGAGTAGTGACTGGATGATTGAAGTGCTACAACGATAATGCATGTTGATTTTATAAGTGCTTGGGTTTTGGCACAGTGATTGGATAAGCACATAGGATTGGCTGGGTGTTAGACCTGGCACCTTGGCGTGAGTCTCCCTTCCACTTTTTGTCGCTGTGCCTCATGTGTTTTGCTGGTGTTCGCTGCTCAGAGCACTGTGCCACTGCCAACCAGTGCCAGAGTGCAAGTGCTCCCTATTTAAAATGTTGGTTGGATTCCATGATTGGCTTATTTGGTTTACTGTCAGACCCCAGTAAAGTGCACCAGGAGTGCCAGGGCTTGTAAATACAAATGCTGCTGGTGGGCTTGCAGCACTGGTTGTGCCACCCACAGAAGTGGCCTGGTAAAATGTATCTAAGATCTGCCATTGCAGAACCTGCATGCAGTCTGGTACTGTCATGCTGACTGGGCAAGTGCACACACTTGCCAGTCCCTAAACCTTCCCTTAACTTCATATCAGTCACCCCTATGGTAGGCCCAAGGGCAGGGTGCATTGTAAGCATAAGGTAGGACAAGCCCTGATGTGTGTGGCATGTCCTAATAGTGAATTACAGCCATTTTCGTTTTTCACTATTGTAAGGCTACCTGTTCTCCATAGGCCAGAATGGGCTGTTAGAATTTTTACATTCTATGATCCTAACAGACCCAGGGAACATGGTAGAAATTCGAGTTTAGTATGCCTGAACTCAGAATAATAAAATACATCTTTTAGTAAAATTTATTTTAATATTCTGTGTTTGCAAATACCACTTTTAGAAAGTTGGTATTTGCTTGCTTGACCATTTAAGCCCGCCTCTGCTATGATGTGTATCTGCCTGTCTGGTTGTGTGAGTGACAGGGCTGGGGAAACCCAGAGGGGCAGGGCTAGGTAGCCTGGTGGTGAGTAGGAAGATTGGCAGTCAGATGGGTGGGAGGAGTACACCTGGGCTCTGAATAGGGTTGTGCTCTGCTACCACAATGCTGGCTTCACCTCCTGCGGAAATGCTGATGTCTCTGCCCTGCACCCTGAATAGAAAGGCAGAGTCATGTCAACAGAGTGATCAAGAACTGGTTTGGACTGGGCAAAGGCCCCTCTACCCCAGAGGAACAAAGGAATTAGGGGTATAAGTATTGGGACCCTGCTCCCAAGAAATTAGATCCTGCTGAACCAAGAAGAACGTCTGCCAGAAGAGAAGGAACTGGGAAAGCTGTAGGAGGAGTAATGTCCCTGACCTGGGGGATTGGCCTGCAGTGGTTGCCTTGCTGCTGAAGGAGAGGAGAAAGACTACCAAAGACTTTGCTTCAACTTGTGCTTTAAAAAGATCTCCAAGGGCTTGAGCTGAGCTTGCCCCCTGAACGAAGTCCCAGGACCAGTGGACTTCACCCCCAGCTCCCCAGAGTCTTTTGGAAGTGCCTGCTGCTGTTGTTGGGCCTTCTGAGGGACTGCGTGTCACAAGGAGCTGGAAGCGCGATGCAAGGAAGAGAAGCGTGCTGCCGTCGGAGCTGTTGCCGTCGCATCTCGCAGAGAGTGTCGCCGCTGCAGCATCGCATCGAGTGGAAGTGTCTCGCATCATTCCGGAAGTGTCTCGCAACGCCGAAGAAGCGTGTCGCCATCGCAGCCATCGTAGTTTTCGCATTGCACCGCATCCAGAAAAGTGCCTCTCATCCACGGAGAAGCGTGCCGCCGTCGGAGCCGCTGTCGTCGCATCTCGCAGAAGGGGTGTCACCGCTGCAGCATCGCATCGAGCGGAAGCATCTCGCAATGTCCGAGAAGAGTGCCGCTGCCAAGGCCGCTGTCGTCGCATCTCGTCAAGGGTGACGCCGCTGTAGCCGACGCATCGAGTCGAGCCTTCTCGCAACATCGGAGAAGCATAACACATCTGGAAGATCCCATCTTTATTTCTTTTGCACCAAGAATTCAACGCATCTGCATCGCTGCAACACTTTTGTTGCCCTGCATGTCGCATCTAAGGTACATTGACTTAAAGTGTCGCATTTAAGAACTTAAGAGAAACTAAGCAATCTTCTACCAACTAAGCAACCGTATTGTGTATTTTTAATCGTTTAATGGTCTTGTGATAAACCTATATAAAGAATCCTTATTTTTAATATAAATACCTGTGTGGTGTCCATTTGTAGTGTTGTCACTTGGTTACTGTATGTGTTCACAAATGCTTAACCTATAACGCTCTGAGATAAGCCTTGTCTGACCGCGCCAAGCTACCTAGAGGGTGATCAGGGGTTATTTTAGGAGTGTAACCCCTTACCCTGACTAGAGGAAAGGTTCCCTGCTTGTCACAAGTACCTACCTGTGCCAACCAGAGAACCCAGATTCTAACATTGGTGGTCAGCGGTGAGGATTCTGGACTTGCATTTGTGACTCATGTACAGTGATTGGTGAACACGACTTAGTGAGTGCAGACCTTAAACGCAACCAATACTTGTTGGTAGATTTCTTTTTGGGACTTTCTATTTTTGAGTACTGCCAAACTTAACCATGGTGGAGAAAGCAGCATCCATAGTCTCTGTGAATACTGAGTTGGAATGGGAAGAAGAGAAATTTGAAAACTACACTGCCAAGCAGCTGAAATCCTTTTGCAAAAAGTTTAAAGTTTCTACAACTGGATGTAAAAACAAGGCAGAGTTCTACAAGGTGCTGAGGGCCTGGGTAGAAGCAAGGAATGCCATTGATGATGATAATGCAGAGGAACAGTTAGATGGCCCAGGAGGTCTAGGTTGAAGGAGAAGCCCTTCCCCTGCTGGTAGTAGTGTTTCTAACCACAGTCTATCTCCAGAGGAGCTGGCAGATAGAAAAGAGTGTAGGATGCATGAATTGGAGCTGGCCAAGCTCAAGTTAAGTGGGCAGTTAGAATTGGAAATGCAGAGTAGACAGTTAGCCCTGGAAGAAAAGAAGCTACAATATGAACATGAAAAGGTTTTGAGGGAGATGGAGCTGAAAGCCCATAGTCTAGAAAAGGCTCCCTCTGGTGGCAGCACACCGTCAGTGCAGGTGGAGTCAAGGGTGTACATACCCAAGGATGTAGTAAAGGAATTTTTTTAAATGATGACATAGGGCAGTGGTTTAAGGCCTATGAGGTAGCCATGTCTTCCCACTGGGTCACTGAGAAAGATTGGGGAGCGGGGTTGTTGTGACGGTTCCTTAGTGAGGGGTGGGATACACTGCTGGATTTGCCTTCAGATGATTATAATTCCTATCCCCATATGAAGTCTGCTTTGATGTCTAGGTATGGGTTGACCCCTGAGGTGTATAGGCAAAGGTTCAGGGGTTGTACCAAGATTCCAAACAGAACATATGTTGAGTATGTGACTTTTTTTTGCAGAGCACTGGATGGTTGGGTGAAGGGTAGCAAAGTTAATGATTTTCAAGGGCTTCTTGATTTAATGGCATGGGAGCACTTGTCCAGTAATTGTTTTCCTGAGTTACGCCAGCACCTGATTGATAGTAGGCTGACTAACCCTAGGAAGCTTGCTGAGGAGGCGGACCGCTGGGTCAGTACCAGGCTCCACAAGGGTCAAGTGGGAGATTCTGCCAAAGGTGGGCAGGGTCCCCAGCAGAAGAGTGGGGGGGACAAGGGTAAACAGAGGGAGTTCCAGAAGAGGCCCCAAAGTAATCCCCAAGGGCACCAAGGGAAAGGTTCTCAGCCTCCCCCACCACAGAAACCGACCGGGGCCCCGACAGGTACACCTGTTCAGAAGGGGTCCATCAGATGTTACAAGTGTGGTAACATGGGGCATTTTGCCTCTGATGTGAAGTGTCCATTGTTTGGTAAACCAGCACCCACTGGTGCTCCCTCCCGGCAGGTGACTAGTGTAGCCCTGGGGGAGGAGATGGGTGTCCAAGGTGGGTGGGGTCCCACAGAGATGTCCCTTGTCTCATTAGGAGACTGTGAAGTGGTCCCCCAAACCCAGCTGCCTGAGAACACTAAAAAATACAGGCAGTGGGTGACCATAAATGGCCATAGGGTTGAAGCTCTCACAGACACAGGAGCCAGTGTGACGGCTGTCAAGCGCCACCTGGTGTCTCAGGAGCAGGTTGTCCCAGGAGCATTCTATCCGGTTGTTGCCGCCGACAACACCGAGAGTCACTGCCCAGTGGCTCAGGTTCCCTTTCAGTGGGGGGGGGTCTCTGGTACTCTTCAGGTAGCTGTGAGGCCCGCCATGCCTGTAGACTGTCTGTTAGGGAACGACTTGGAGAGCTCACCTTGGGCTAAGGTGGAGTGGAGTGCTCTCCTGGAGATGTTGGGTATGCCGGATTGGGCGTGTGTCACCACACGGGCCATGGCAGCCAGTAGAGGTGCTCAAGAGGTCCTGGAGCCTGAGAGGGAGGCCCAGGGACCGGCCTTAAAGAGAAGGAGCAGGGGGCGCGGGAAACCGGCCCCTGAAGTTCCCACGGTCCAGGAGGGAGCAGACCTGGAGGGGGATGCCCTGGAACCTACAGGGGAACAGATAGCTGAACTGGGGGACCTGCCTGAGCTGACCCATTGGCAGCAAGAAGGAGGACCCTCCAGGGAAGAGTTCTGCAGGGAGCAGAAAGAATGCCCTTCTCTTGTGGGTATGCGGCAGCAGGCTGCAGACCACGCCAACGGTGATCAGTCCGGAACACATTTCATTTACTGGGAGAACGACCTCCTGTATTCTGAGCCTAAGGTTGCTGAGCCTGGGTCAGCCTGTGTGCTGGTGGTACCCCAGCGCTTCAGAGCCTTCCTACTGGGGCTGGCTCACGATGTACCCTTAGCAGGACATTTGGGGCAGGACAAGACCTTTGAAAGGTTTGTCACCCACTTCTTTTGGCCCCAAATGCACAGTAGTTCAGATACTCACTGCAGAACATGCCAAACTTGCCAGGCAAGTGGGAAGAGTGGAAGGAAGCATAATGCTCCACTCCAACCATTCCCTGTGGTCAGTACCCCATTCCAGCGAGTGGGGATTGACATTGTAGGGCCACTGGACCCCAGTACAGCGAAGGGCAATAGGTTCATCCTGGTCCTGGTGGACCATGCCACCCGGTACCCGGAAGCCATCCATCTGAGGACAGTGGTGGCCCCCGTGGTGGGACGTGCGCTGATGGGAATTTTCTCCCGAGTGGGATTCCCTCTAGAGGTGGTGTTTGACCGAGGTACCAATTTCATATCTAAATATATGAAATCCCTTTGGCAAGAGTGTGGTGTAACCTACAAGTTCACCACACCTTACCACCCCCAAGGAAACGGGTTGGTTGAGAGATTCATCCGAACCCTCAAAGGCATGATAATGGGCCTGGAAGGACCCATGAGGCGTATGTGGGATGTCCTCTTACCATGCCTCCTCTTTGCTTACAGAGAGGTGCCACAGAAGTCTCTAGGGTTCAGTCCCTTTGAGCTTCTGTACGGACACCCAGTGAGAGGACCTCTAAGTCTGGTCAAGGAAGGCTGGGAGCAATCTCCCAGGAAACCTCCCCAGAATGTATATAGCTACATGCTGGCCTTCAGAAACCAGACTAGGCGTTTCAGGGAACTTGCTGAGGCAAACCTGGAAGCCAGCCTGGAGGAGATGAAGCGGTGGTACGACCGGAATGCCACTCTGGTAGAGCTTCAGCCTGGACAGAAGGTATGGGTCTTGGCCCCAGTGGAGCCCTGTGTGCTCCAGGATAAGTGGACCGGTCCCTTTGAGGTGGTGGAGCGCAAGAGTCCGGTTACCTACTTGGTGGACTTGCAGTCTCCAAGGAACCCCTTAAGGGTCCTCCATGTCAACCGCCTCAAGCCCCACTTGGAGAGGTCCCAAGTGGGCATGCTCTTAGCGACAGATGCTGGGATGGAGGAGGAGACCGAGCCTCTTCCTGACCTCCTGTCAGTCAAGGAGCAAGATGGGTCAGTGGATGGTGTCATCCTCTCTTCCACCCTGACCCCTGAGCAACAGAATGATTGTCGCCAGCTGCTGGGACAATTTTGTGGTCTGTTTTCCCTGGTTCCCGGTGTCACTGATTGGTGCGTCCATGATGTGGACACTGGGGATAGTACACCTGTGAGGCACAAGGCCTACAGGGTGACTGACAGGGTAAGGGCCTGCATCAAGGAGGAGGTCTCCAAGATGTTTGCCCTTGGGGTAATTGAGTCCTCCAGCAGTCCTTGGGCGAGCCCAGTGGTCTTGGTCCCAAAGGCTGCAGCGCCGGGAGCCACACCCGAACTCCGGTTCTGTGTGGACTACAGAGGACTCAGTTCGGTCACCAGGACTGACGCACACCCCATCCCCAGAGCTGATAGATCGGCTAGGGGCTGCCAACTACCTCAGCACGTTTGATTTAATGTCTGGGTACTGGCAGATCGCCTTGACCGATGGGGCCAAAGAGAGGTCAGCATTTTCCACCCCTGATGGGCATTACCAGTTCCGGGTTAGGCCCTTTGTGATGAAAAATGCCCCTGCCACCTTCCAGAGGTTGGTCAACCAGGTGTTGGTTGGGCTGGATTCTTTCAGTGCAGCCTACCTGGATGACATCGCAGTGTTCAGCTCCACGTGGGAGGAACATCTGTGCCACCTCTGGGAAGTGTTGATGGCGCTGCGGAGGGCAGGCCTCACGATCAAGGCGAGTAAGTGCCAGATCGGGCAGGGTTCAGTGGTGTACTTGGGGCACCAAGTTGGGAGTGGCCAGGTGGCACCCCTTCAACCCAAGATAGAAACCATCCTGAATTGGGAGTCGCCCAAAACCCAGACGGAGGTGAGAGCCTTCCTAGGTCTCACCAGGTACTACAGGAGGTTTGTCAAGGGGTATGGCAACATTGTTGCCCCCTTGACAGCGCTGACTTCAAGGAAGCAGCCCAGGAAGGTAATCTGGACTGACACCTGTCAGAAATCTTTTGAGGCCCTGAAAGCTGCTATGTGCACGGCGCCCGTGCTTTTGGCTCCCAACTTCTCCAAAGAGTTTATCGTTCAGACAGATGCTTCAGAGCATGGTGTGGGGGCTGTTCTTTCACAGATTAATGAAGAGGGCCTAGATCAACCTGTAGCCTTTATTAGCAGGAGGTTACTTCCACGGGAACAGAGATGGAATGCTATTGAGCGTGAGGCATTTGCTGTGGTCTGGGCGCTGAAGAAGCTAAGACCCTACCTGTTTGGGTCTCACTTCCGGGTTCAGACAGACCACAGGCCCCTCAGATGGTTGATGCACATGAGGGGTGAGAATCCAAAGCTGTTGAGGTGGTCCATTTCCCTACAGGGTATGGATTTCACGGTGGAACATCGTCCTGGTACAGATCACGCCAATGCTGACGGTCTGTCCAGATTTTTCCGCCTTAGTGATGAGGAACTCCCTGGGGTAGGGTAGTTCTCCCCACCTTTCAGCTGGAGGGGGCACGTGTTAGACCTGGCACCTTGGCGTGAGTCTACCTTCCACTTTTTGTCGCTGTGCCTCATGTGTTTTGCTGGTGTTAGCTGCTCAGAGCACTGTGCCACTGCCAACCAGTGCCACAGTGCAAGTGCTCCCTATTTAAAATGTATATGTTGGTTGGATTCCATGATTGGCTTATTTGGTTTACTGTCAGACCCCAGTAAAATGCACCAGGAGTGCCAGGGCTTGTAAATACAAATGCTGCTGGTGGGCTTGCAGCACTGGTTGTACCACCCACAGAAGCGGCCTGGAAAAATGTATCTAAGGTCTGCCATTGCAGAACCTGCATGCAGTCTGGTACTGTCATGCTGACTGGGCAAGTGCACACACTTGCCAGTCCCTAAACCTTCCCTTAACTTCATATCAGTCACCACCCCTATGGTAGGCCCAAGGGCAGGGTGCATTGTAAGCATAAGGTAGGACAAGCCCTGATGTGTGTGGCATGTCCTAATAGTGAATTACAGCCATTTTCGTTTTTCACTATTGTAAGGCTACCTGTTCTCCATAGGCCAGAATGGGCTGTTAGAATTGTTAAATTCTATGATCCTAACAGACCCAGGGAACATGGTAGAAATTCGAGTTTAGTATGCCTGAACTCAGAATAATAAAATACATCTTTTAGTAAAGTTTATTTTAATATTCTGTGTTTGCAAATACCACTTTTAGAAAGTTGGTATTTGCTTGCTTGACCATTTCAGCCCGCCTCTGCTATGATGTGTATCTGCCTGTCTGGTTGTGTGAGTGACAAGGCTGGGGAAACCCAGAGGGGCAGGGCTAGGTAGCCTGGTGGTGAATAGGAAGATTGGCAGTCAGATGGGTGGGAGGAGTACACCTGGGCTCTGAATAGGATTGTGCTCTGCTACCACAATGCTGGCTCCACCTCCTGCAGAGCGGCTGATGTCTCTGCCCTGCACCCTGATTAGAAAGGCAGAGTCATGTCAACAGAGTTCTCAAGAACTGGTTTGGACTGGGCAAAGGCTCCTCTACCCCAGAGGAACAAAGGAATTAGGGGTATAAGTATTGGGACCCTGCTCCCAAGAAATTAGATCCTGCTGAAACAAGAAGAACCTCTGCCAGAGGAGAAGGAACTGGGAAAGCTGTCCCTGACCTGGGGGATTGGCCTGCAGTGGTTGCCTTGCTGCTGAAGGAGAGGAGAAAGACTACTAAAGACTTTGCTTCAACTTGTGCTTTAAAAAGATCTCCAAGGGCTTGAGCTGAGCTTGTCCCCTGAACGAAGTCCCAGGACCAGTGGACTTCACCCCCAGCTCCCCAGAGTCTTTTGGAAGTGTCTGCTGCTGTTGTTGGGCCTTCTGAGGGACTGCGTCTCACAAGGAGCTGGAAGCGTGACGCAAGGAAGAGAAGCGTGCCGCCGCCGGAGCTGTTGCCGTCGCATCTCGCAGAGAGTGTCGCCGCTGCAGCATCACATCGAGCGGAAGCGTCTCGCATCATTCCGGAAGTATCTTGCAACGCCGAAGAAGCGTGTCGCCATCTCAGCCATCGTAGCTGTCGCATTGCACCGCATCGAGAGAAGAGTCTCGCATCGAGGAGGAAGCGTGTCGCCATCGCCATCGCAGCCATCATAGTTGTCACATTGCACCGCATCCAGAAAAGCGCCTCGCATCCACGGAGAAGCGTGCCGCAGCCGGAGCCGCTGTCGTCGCATCTCGCAGAAGAGGTGTCGCTGCTGCAGCATCGCATCAGGCGGAAGCGTCTCGCAATGTCGGATAAGAGTGCCGCTGCCAAGGCCGCTGTCTTCGCATTTCGTCAAGGGTGACGCCGCTGTAGCCGACGCATCGAGTCGAGCCTTCTCGCAACAACGGAGAAGCGCAACGCATCTGGAAGATCCCTTCTTTATTTCTTTTGCACAAAGAACTTCAACGCATCTGCATTGCTGCAACACTTTCGTTGCCCTGCGTGTCGCTTCTAAGGTACATTGACTTAAAGTGTCGCATTTAAGAACTTAAGAGAAACTAAGCAATCTTCTACCGACTAAGCAACCGTATTGTGCATTTTTAACAGTTTAATGGTCTTGTGATAATCCTATATAGAGAATCCTTATTTTTAATATAAAAACCTGTGTGGTGTCCATTTGTAGTGTTGTCACTTGGTTACTGTATGTGTTCACAAATGCTTAACCTATAACGCTCTGAGGTAAGCCTTGTCTGCTCGCGCCAAGCTACCTATAGGGTGAGCAGGGGTTATTTTAGGAGTGTAACCCCTTACCCTGACTAGAGGAAAGGTTCCCTGCTTGTCACAAGTACCTACCTGTGCCAACCAGAGAACCCGGATACTAACACTGGGTGATTGGAGGACTGAATAGATAATACCAGGGAGATTACTGGACTGCATAGGTGGTCCTCAAGGTATTGTAGCAGTGCATGTGTTAGTGACTGGGTCATTGAATGAGTACATGGGTACTGAGTGGATAATTAGAGTACTGCAATGAGAGTGTGTGGTGAATTTATAAGTGCTTGGGTATTGGAGGAGTGTTTGGATTAGTACATGGTAGTGGCTGGGTGACTGGAGGAGTGCACAGGGAGTGACAGTGTGATTGCGGGACTGCATGGGTATTACCTGGGGAATTGAAGGAGCAAATGAGAAGTGTGTAAGTGGGGACAGGACTGTATGGGTAGGGCATATGGGTTTGTGACAGTGATCAGTTAGTGCCTGGATCATTGCATGAATACATAGCTACTAACTGAAAGATTAGAATACTGCAAGGAGTGTGCCTGAGTGAATTTAGAAGTGCTTGGGTATTGGCGGAGTGTTTGGATTAGTACATGGTAGTGGCTTGGTGACTGGAGGACTGTATGGGGAGTGTCAGGGTGATTGCTGGACTGCATGGGTACTACCAGGAGAATTGAAGGAGCGAATGAGAAGTGTGTAGGTGGTTAGAGGACTGCATGGGTAGTACACAGGGTTTGTAGCAGTGCATGTGTTAGTGCCTGGATCATTGCATGATTACATGGGTAGTGACTGGATGATTAGAGTGCTTCAAGGACAGTGCATGGTGATTTTATAACTGCTTGGGTTTTGGCAGAGTGATTGGATAAGTACATAGTGATGGCTGGGTGATTTGAGGAGTGCATGGGTAGTGACAGAGGGATTTCTGTAGTGCATGGGTACTACCTGGGTAATTAGAAGAGTGAATCAGTAGTGTGTAGGTGGTTAGAGGTCTGCATGGGTACTACCAGGGGAATTGAAGGAGCGAATGAGAAGTGTGTAGGTGGTTAGAGGACTGCATGGGAAGTGCTTAGGGGATTGTAGCAGTGCATATATAAGTGCCTGGACCATTCCATGAGTACATGGGTACTGACTGGAAGATTAGTGTACTGCAAGGAGAGTGCATTGTGAATTTATAAGTGATTGGGTTTTGGTGGATTGATTGGATAAGTACACACGTCACATCAGTGCTGCCCCCTCCCTTCACCACTGTGCAAACACGCCCCCAGGCAGGTTTTAAGTTGGGGCATTCATTCCCATTGAATCCTGAGGGTCCCTGGGGGCCAACTTACCCACCAGGTACCTCCTGTAAGTGCCTCAGAGCTGCGTTGCAGAGAGGTGGTCCAAGGCCACGCTCCTTTTTACACCTCTCTGCAACGCAGCTCTGTGACGCTTACTGGAGGTACCTGGTGGGCTAGTTGGACCCAAGGGACCCTCAAGATTTAAGGGGACTTAATCCTCCAACTTAAAACATGCCACGGGGCGCGTTTGCACAATGGTGAAGGGAGGGGGCGGGGCCTGATGTGATATGTGTGCTAACACGCCCTGTGGCGCATTTTAATTTGGGGAATTAATTCTCCTTGAATCCTGAGGGTCTGAGGGGTCCAACTAGCCCACTTACTGAATGCATGGGTTAGTGACTAAACTGTGTGAATATCTGTATCAGTCTGTCAGTTGGTGTGTAAGCAGCTGCATGGGTTGGTGAGTAGCTACATATGTGTCTCTATTGTTTATTGATTGATTGTCTGAGTATCAGTATGGGTGCCTGAGTGTCTGTGTGGGGGTGGGTGACTGTGCATAAATGTGCGAGTGGGTGATTCACTTGGTGTATGAGTTCAAGAGTGCATGTGTGAAGGGCTGTTTGGGTGGGTGAGTGTGTGTATGGGTGTTTTGGTGAGTGAATGTATGGCTCAGTGGTACTTGTGTGAGTAGCTGCATATGTGAAAGGCAATTTTTGTGAGTGTGTGTTGGATTATATAAATTACTATATGTGAGAGTGTGTGATTGTGAGAGTGGCTATATGGATGAGTGTATGCTTGTATCAGTGATTGTATAAGAGAGTAAGTATGTGTTAGTATCTATATGAAAAAGTGAGGTGGTGTGTGTATAACTGTTTGGATGAGTAAATGGGAGTGAGATTGATTCTTTGCATGACTGACTAGGTGTGTGAGTAACTCTATGAATGAGTGTGGTGTTTGAGTGTCTGTATGGGTGAATGAGTGAAATGATAGTGCTGTATTGATGGGTGACTGCATGTATGAGTGACTGTATGGGTGAATGAGTGTATATATGTGTAGAGCTAGGAATGAGTGAGTGGCTATGAAGTAACTGGTATTGGTGTGTCTATGGTTTCGAAAATGATAGTCTGTATTTTAGTGTGGGTGTATCAAAGGTGTGAGGAGGTACATCAGATTATCACATCGATGATGTCATCATTGATGTCATTTGAGATGTCATCAGTGATGTCATCAGTGATGTCACTGACCATGGGATGAATTATGTAATATGTGACATCATCAGCAGTGCATTGCGGGGGCGCAAGTTATAGTTAGCTCAACTAACTATAAAGGCCGAATTTCTCTGGTTTTGTATGAGTGAAATGACCAACTAACTATAATGTCCCTGAAACCTATGGTTTATTTAGTGAATTTCAAAGGTTTTTTAAATGCTAATTTCTGACTTTAACGTCCCTGAAACATATGATTTTTTTTAGTGAATTTTAAAAGTTTTCCTAACTATGCCTATAGAGGTAGGACATGTTCAGAAAGAGGAAGAAAGGAGCAGAAAGAAGTAAGAGAAATACAGAAAGATCCCACAGAGTTGCAGAAAAAGACCTTGTTGCAAAGTCATCCTGTGCCCCCAACTTTTTGCTGATTGGTACTGGTGGTAACTGACTCTGGCTAACCAGGCCAGGGGCCAGTGCTATGCTGACATACACTTACAATACAGTGAAAACACCTACATGCACTAGGGTACACTATGGTTCGGGGTACCCCTGTGATTGGCATGACCTCCCCTGTAAGGCCCTAGTGCATAATAGGGAGGGGATTAAAACTAACTCTATGTCAAAGGTGCAGAAAGAAGCAAGAACAGTGCAGAAAGAAGCAAGAGAAGTGCAGAAGTGCAAGAGAGGTAGAGAAATTGGGAATAGGGGTGCAGAAAGAGACATGGGGGAAAGAGATATTTGCAAAAGATGTTCAGAAAGAAGCAAGAGCAGTGCAGAAAGAACTAACAGAGGTGCCAAAAGTGGCAAGAGGAGTGCAGAAAGAGGTAGGAGAGATGTACAAATTGGCAAGAGTGGTACCGAAAGAGGCAGGAGGGGTGCAAAAAGAAGGAGCAGAAGTGCAGAAAAAAGCAACAGAGGTGCTGAAAGAGGTGCGAAGGTTGCCAAAAAAGGCAAGAGAAGTGCAGAAAGAAGCAACAGAGGTACAGAAAGAGGCAATAGAGTTGCAGAAACAGGCAAGAAAGGTGCAGAAAGAGGTAACAGGGGTGCAAAAAAGTGAGAAGTGCAAAAAGAGGGACGAGGGGTGCAGAAAGAGGCAAGATCTGTGCTGAAAGAAGAGAGTGAGGTGCAGAAAGAGGCAACAGACGTGCTGAAAGATGCAAGAGAAGTGCAGAAGCAGGCAGACGAAGTGCAGAAAGAGGCAAGAGAATTGCTGAAAGAAGCAGCAGAGGTTTAGAAAGAAGCAAGATAAGTGCAGAACGAGACAAATGAAGTGCAAAATGAAGCAAGAACAGTGCAAAAGGAACCAACAAAGGTACAAAAAGAGGCAATAGGGGTGCAGAAAGAGGTAGGAGAGGTGCACAAAGAGGCAAGAAAGGTACAGAAAGAGGCATGAGGGGTACAGAAAGAAGGAAGAGACATGCAGAAAGAAGCAACATAGGTGCTGAAATAGGCACGAAGGGTGCAGAAAGAGCAAGAGAAGTGCAGACAAAAGCATTAGAATGTACAGAAAGAGGCAAGAGAGTTTCAGAGTCAGGCAGGAAAGGTGGAGAAAGAGGGAACAGGTGTGCAGAAAGAGGCAAGAGAGGTGCAGAAAGAGTGGAAAGGGGTGCAAAAAGAGGCAAGAAGGGTGCATAAATAAGTAAATGAGGTGCAGGAAGAGGCAACAGAGGTGCAGAAAGACGCAAGAGAGGTACAGAAACAAGCAAGAGAAGTGCAGAAAGAGACAAAAGAATTCTTGAAAGACGCAACAGAGGTGTGAAAAAAAAGCAATAGAAGTGCAGAAAGAGGCAAGTTAGGTGCAGAAAGAGGCAAGAGGGATGCATAAAATGACAAGGGCAGTGCTGAAAGAACCAACAGAGGTACAGAAAGTGGCAAGAAAGGTACAGAAAGAGGCAGGAGTGGTACAGAAAGAAGGAAGAGAAGAAACGGTTGTTCTTATGCCTTAAATGACCTGGTGGTTCCCACGCAAAAAAAGGAGTTGGATACACATATTCTAACCTACAACTGCTCAGAGGGTCACAACAATAAACTGTATTGTATCTGTAAACTGGGGCCTGGAATCCAGAAAAAAATTATTTTAGGATATTTTTATCTAGCCATCATCCAATCCTGCAACAGCCCGACACACAACAAAGGCTCAACCCTCGATCTTATAATCTCTAAAATGGACGTCATTCAGTTGGAGTCGATCCAACCTTGTGATTGGTCGGACCATCATATCATCACCTTCTACATCAAGGAAACTTTTAAACTCATCTCGGCTCACCCCACAAATCCAAAGATATGGAAAAGAGATCTGAAAAATCTCAACCCTAATTCATTACCCTCCTCCAGCTACAATCTGCTTCAGCCCCCTCTTGGTACCTCTGACGTTCATGACCTCACCAACCACTACCTCAATGCCATGTCCACGTTATTCAACGAGGTAGCCCCCCTGCAACTAAAGAGAGCTCCTACTAAAGTCTCTAAGCCCTGGTACAACGGTCTTCTTAATGAGGATAGACGGGCACTCAGATCCCTGGAATGCAATTGGAGATCAGCGCCATCTGCTAATCACCTCAAGATACTAAGGAAAAAGAGAAATGCTTACTACAAAAAGATCAAGCGCACTAAAGCAGACTTCTTCAGTCACCAATTAGACCAAGCTAAAAATCGTCCCCAAAAACTTTTCGAGTTAATCAAAAGACAATCCAAGGAGGCACAACCACGGGTATAAAACTTAGCTCGCCCACAACCCAACTGTGAAGAATTCTCTACCTTCTTTAATCAGAAGATCGACAACATCACGATGGATCTCCTTCATGACCGATTACCACGCTCTGATCCTCTTACGAAAATCACCACCACTCTCCTTACACCGCCATCCCTACTCCCCCCCAACTCTGGCCCAAAAAACGATGCAACCTGGTCCTCCTTTGACTCTTACACTGAAGAAACTTTAGGCAGGATTCTCAACGCCTTGAAGCCGGCCAATAACCTCACCAACCCTCTCCCTGCGGATGCTGTCAAAGACCTCGCACCTTGGCTTCTGCCACTCTCGACCAAAATCATTAATAGTTCTCTCCAACAAGGCTGCATACCGGACTCCCTCAAAATAGGACCGGTTTCACCCATTCTCAAGAAACCTACAGCCGACCCTACCGACCTTAATAACTATCGTTCTATCTCCAATACCCCCACCCTGGCTAAACATCTTGAAAAATGTGTACAACGCCAATTGACTAAACACATTGATCACTTTGACCTCCTTGATAAACACCAATCAGGTTTCAGAGCAGGTCACAGCACCGAATCTGCCATGATACACATTATTGATGATGCGCTACAAATCCTTGACCAGAACGGATCTTGTTTACTCATCCTTCTAGACCTATCACAGAACACAGAATGGGTTTATCAGGCTCAGTGTTAAACTGGTTTACCTCTTTCCTACATAACCGTACCCAAAAATTCAAGGTCAACAACACGCTCTCCAATTCCTCTCCAGTAACGTTGGGAGTGCCCCAAGTGTCCTCACTTTCTCCGACACTGTTTAACTTATTCATGGAACCCCTCACCAAAATGCTCCATGCTTCTAACGTACAATTTCATATGTACGCTGACGACACACAACTCTACCTCAAGATCAACACCCTAGAAGACATCACTTTGCTGAACTCCACTCTCAGGAATACCCAGTCCTGGCTTGCAGACACCCATCTCAAAATGAATGCTCTAAAAACAGATTTCCTCCTTATAGCCCCACCTGCCAGAGTCCCTTTAATGCAAGACTTGATCAAACAGCTTACTGCACTCAACGTGCAACCAACCATAGTGGACTCTGCAAAATCTCTGGGTATTACCCTTGACAGCAACCTCTCGATGCAAAAACACATTAGCAACGCTACAAAGGGAGCAAACTTCCAGATAAACACATTGAGGAAGCTGAAACCCTTCCTTCCAGTTGATGATTTCAAGTTGGCAGTACAAGCGCTAGTCATCCCTCGTGTGGATTACGGTAGTGTCTCCCTTTGTGGCCTCCCTAAAGCAACAACTGCGCCCCTAAGAGCCTCAATAAACGCAGCAGCGAGACTCATCACTGGCTCGAAAAGAAGTTCTCACATCTCCCCTGACCTAAAAGCCTTGAATTGGCTACCGCTTGAACCCAAGATCCACCTAAAAATAGCATGCATGACGCACAATGCCTTACATCATAATCCTCCCAGTTACCTCGCACAGAAATTAACAATCTCTGGTGGTCTAAGATCCTCAAGGAGTGCCGTTAACCTATTATTGAAACCTCAAAGGTTCAACAAGAAGAAAACTTACAAACGATCCTTCTCGGGGATGGCCCCCAGAATTTGGAACACTCTAACCCCCGAAACCAGACTGAATGCCTCTACCGTATCTTTCAAAAAGGAAGTCAGAGCTATTCTCATGGCAAAAGTCACATGAACACAATCCTATACGCACCGACTTTCATAGATCCTGGATGTTTTATGCCCTTCTATTTTTATGTGACAATCTTCCCCCTCGCCCTGGACTTTCGCATCGGGGATGCTTTCCCGGTTTCTACCCTGCTGCTGTTTGTACGATATGCTGTTTATTTTACTGCTACCTGCTTTTATCCTGTTTGCTAACTCACATTTGTATCAATGTAAAGCGCTCTGATATCCGCAAGGATCTTGTTCGCGCTCTATAAAACTCTCAAATAAATAAATAATATAAATAAGGAGTCCTCAAAATCAAGGAAGGCTGTCAGCAACCTAGATTGAGATGGCTTCCTCTATCACACAAAGAAGCTCATATAATTTAATAATAAAAAAACACATAGCAGCATAAGGATGCATTTCCTGTCCTCAAAAAATCGTGTTGATGTGGCCTGTGTTTAATGCGTCCAATTTAAGTTCTTAACACGTACGAATGAAATATTTGTTTCCTTCAATTTATCTACAATGTTTGAGAAACTGGGAACACCTTATTACCTTATTTAGGGGCATATCATCAAGGACCGGCGATAATTATCGCTAAGCGCACTTAGCGCTAGGATAATTATCGCCGGGTAACGTGGAATTTTATCACTGAGATAGTGTGCTATTAGCAACGCTTATCTCAAAAGCCATAAAATTCCAAGCGCTAACTGCCTAACATGAGATTATCGCGGGAAATCCAGCGATAATCTCACAAAGTTTGGCGATAGCTTGATGATAGGGCCTCACAAACTTAGCCATGATATCCACCTTCCATAGGATATCATGGCTAAGTCAGTCTTGAAGCAGGCGTAAGGAAAGTAGCGATGACAGAGGTTATCGCTACTTTGCTTGTTGCTCTGCAGGTTAGCGTGCCCATTGATAATTGGAGAAATGTCGCTTAGCGACATTTCTCCAGTTATGTTAGGCCAGGAACGCCCACTTTGCATCTCATTAGAGATGCAAAGCTGGGCATTCAGTAAACAGGCAATAATGCAAGGATTCACGTGATAGCATGACCTTGCTGATTAGGCGATAAAATTATCGCCGCTTTTCATCCGAAAACGGACGCAAAAGCGGCGATAATTTTATATCGCCTCCTTGATGATATGCCCCAAGGTACCTAAAATGTGTGAGCAAACTTACACTGCCCAGTCCTACAGCTGTCAACCGGCACCATGCCCAGCGCTCACTTTCAGCCATACCTGGCACTAAACATGCACGGCCTTGTAGTTTAATTTTTATCGTTGAAAAATCTGAGCCTACAAGTCCTAGGAGGCTTAGAATTTGTACCTGAATTCCAGGACTGAATGAAAGGCAGGCTCTATTATGATGTGGGGCCAAGTGGCAGCCATGTTTGTAACATCAGGAGTCTTGTTCCTGTAGGAAGCTCTTTGACAAAATGCGTACCATCGCTGGCAAAGTTTGTCAGTTTTTATCCAACTGGGTTATAAATAGGTACATGAAATACATTATATTTCTTAACAGACTCTCAATCAGTTAGGTGAGACTTAGCAGGACACAAAAATGTCTCACATACTGCACCAAGTGTAGGGTGGCTACCGACTATGAGGACAAGCATAGCTTACATGCATGTCATGAAAGCAACCCAAGAGTTTGTCTTACTTTATAAAGGTTACAATAAATCCCTCCAGCAAACACAGAAGAATAATGCCGCATTGTGATGGTAGAAAAAGAAAGGTACCCAGAGATTGGTACAGATCTCAGGACCTAAAATCCTTAGTATAGAAGTGAGCTGCGCTTCTCAGAAACTGCCTAGGGCACTTCTGGCTTGGAAAGCTTTTCTGGGGGATACTTACTGAAAAAGATTGAGCATTATCAGCACACATCAAGAAACGAAAAGTGCTTTGATAGCAGATGTTATGCAATTGCTCAACCTAGCTTTGAAGAAGGGCTGGAAATGCTCTTTGGCCTGAATTCCCTTATATTCGACAGGGTATAAAGAGACAAAGATAGCTTTGCAACGTGAGTGCACCTGAGCTAGGATTCGAAATGTGCCCTACAATTTGCACATATCTCTACAGCAGCCTCTAAACCACCTGAGCTACATTACTGAGATTGGAACATGTGAGCTGCATGTTACACGTGGCTCTTTAATGCAGGCACTAAAGATAAGAATCTATCTTGCTTGGTTTGAAATCTGTGAGTTGCAAATTACGCTCAGATCTTTTCAGCCCAAACTCAAGTCACTAATTATTCTCAATAGGACTAGATAGTTCAATGTCAGAAACCCTTATGTTACCACCTGGTTCTAGTAGAAACCACTGGTGACCGGTCAAGATACTGGACAAGAGCTGAGAAGTGTTGGGTTGGCCGAAGAGTGATTACAGCTGAAACCACTCACCTGTTGGTACATAAATGTTAACACACAAAACAAGGCTCTATTTGGGGGCCTCAGGCTGCATATAGATCTTCACAGCAGGCTCTAAAACACTGGGCTTTATTATTTAGATATGCAAAATAACCTATTAGCATAGTGGTTACTATGATAACTAAAAAGTCTGGTCTCAGAGTTGTCTTTGAAGTCACAAACATTTTTTATTAATTGTTTTGCCAGTAGGCCTCCATACTTTAGCCAACTCCATAAAACAAACATCAATAACATTGTACACTAGGGATTTATTAATTATTTTTATTGGAATTTATGTGGATTTTTATTTCGTGGCATAGCTGGCATGGACTGGCAGCTTCGAGGAGGCTTTACTGACTCATGGCTACAGGGCCACACACTGACAATCAACCCTCCCAAGCGTAGTACGGGTTTGGTTAATTCGATGCCCGGCTGCCGCAGCATGCCTCTGCAGATACATTTATTGTGATTTTGGTCCTGATGTATCGAAGGGTTTTACCATTCTGAGTCTATGAGGAAATGTGTTGATTTATAAGGACCTTTGGTTTCTACACAATTGTAACGGTCTAGTTGTTCTGGCAGCCAAAAGCCCCGGAAGAGCACCCACACAGTGTATCACTCTCTGGCCAGGCGTGGCCAGAGAGAGTATAAATAAATTGTCGGAGGTCGCTCGGGACCTTCCGGCCCACAACCGTACACCTGTCTCCTGTGTGTTCTTTAGCCTTCCCAACCACCACGTGCCCCACGATACCTGTAGGCCTGTAGCTGCCGCGGCGCCCCGACAGCAGGGGTCTTACACTGGCGACGAGGGTGGGGCCGGAGCCCTCGATTCTGCACCTCGCAGGGCAAAGACGCGCGCCCAGCACACACACGGATACGGAAGACGAGGAGACCTGGAGAAAGAAGCAGGCCGTCTGCCGTGTCCAAAGCGCGCCACACACGAGTTGCAGCCACCCAGAATGAGCGCCCGTCGACGCGAGTGCTGCCGAGAAGGGAATCAGCGGAACTGCGCACGCACGCATCCAGCGCATGTCTTCCCCAGTTGTCAACGGAGTACCGGTAAGCCGAGGAAGAGCCACGTGCGCAGCGGGGCAACAAAGCTGCCAGAATTGGGGGAAGTGTTTCGACAGCCAAGCGGGGCTTAAGAATGAACAAATAAGCATTGGCAAATAAGCATTGGCAAAGGCAAAGAGAACAGCATTGGGGGACACAAATCCAGCATCATATTCCCACGTCATGGGTTTTACTGCTATGAAGGAATAAACATGATCACAGGCACAAGCATTGGCAAGGGCAAGGAGATCACCCCACGAATCACGCTGATACATCTCAGTAGTGGGGGAAAAACAGACACATGGCAACATCTGTGGGCAGCAGTGGGAGCACCGACCTGCTGAGAAAGACGAAACAAGCCTTGGCAACTACATCCAGCGAACTAGTAGCCAACACAGCTAACGGGAAGATACTCCCTTGAGACAGCACATGAAGACAAGGCACGAGCTACCCCACGTTAAGGAAGACTCTAGAAGCGCAGTTCATCCGGAACGACGTCGGGTAAGCGCTCAACATGGTAGATCAGGCGGTGGTAGGAACAAGCAGGCAACCAGTTGCACCAGCACCACCAGCAGCTCACATCCACTCGCAAGTAAGCGCGCTGCCCCCGTTCAGTGAACTAATTGACCCCGCAACGGCGTCACCCAGGTGGAAGGTATGGCTGGGCCACCTTGATAACTATTTCATAGCAACGAGGGAAACAGATGACAAAGTCAAAAGATCACTCCTGTTGCATTTTGCGGGGGACGAAATCTACAAACTGTTTGCTCACCTGCCGAACACAGGGCCAGCAACAGACTACGACGCAGCGGTCAGGGCATTGAATGCACACTTTGACCCCCAACTCAACCCAGATTACGAGCGTTTCAAATTGCGGCAAGCACGCCAGCAAGACGGTGAGTCCATGGATGCATTCCACGCCCGCCTTCGAGAACTAGCCAGCACGTGTACGGAGGATGAACCGGTCAAAGAAGCACGGGCACAGTTGATTCAAGGGTGCTGAAACAAGACATTGAGGACGCTCATCCTGCGCCAACCCCGCATATCGCTGGAAGATATCTTAATCTTGGCGAGATCGCACGAGCTCTCAGATGTTCGTGCATCCGCAATGGAAGCAGCCCTGCATGCGGCTGTTGTAAATTGAAACAACGATGTGATTAAGCATTTACCGAAGACATGAATTCTCCTTCCTTAGAACATGTCTCTTTTGTTATGTTGACTAAAGCTAGGACTCCATTTTGTATTGTCATGCTTCCACGTGCGCAACACGAGAAGAGTCCTACCTTCGTGTTAGTTGCTCTTGTAATCTGCCTAGTAACAGTCTAAAGATAGCTCCTTTGTCCATCTGGCGCATGCCCAGACTTGACCACATCTGTTATCAGTTAGTCCTTGCTTGACCATGTTTTCGCGGGCTCAAGGAGTGTGTTGGCTCCGCCCATATATTGATTCTGTATCGAAGATGACCATAAAAGGTAACATTCTTTGCCTCATGTTGTCTCCACTCAATTATGAGCCCCTCTGTTGTGTATAAAAGGGGACCGTGTATGCAAGTTCTTTGTGCTACTCTATGCAATACTGAAGGGTGTTGTATGGATTGTAGGACCACCCTTAAGGGTTAATAAACTCTGTCTTTGTACTTTGCAGTTTCCGTGCCAACTTCCTTATAGGTTTCATTGTAGGAGAGCGAACCCTTGTGTCCTGCGGGCCTAGCTGGGGCCTGTATTCATCAATTGGCGCCCGTCACGTGGGGCTCATCGGCGACTCGGATGCTCGAAGGACTGGTCGTGACGAAGGTGAGGAATTTGGCCGAGGATGTGATCACTGCCAGAGGCGATTTAGTCCTGGCATCCCGAGGTTTTCTTCCTTCCCTTCCGAGCTGACCATCTGGGTGGCGCCGGTCCTCGACTGAGACCTCTTCTGTCGGTCCTGCCGTGACAGCCGTTTGGGCGAATTTGGAGCTTGGCAGTTGGAATCTGGACTCTTGATTGGTAAGAACCGTTGTACGGTACTTGCTCCGAGTTTTTGAAGCCTGGTTTGGCTATTGGAATTTGATTTGTGCTGACCGGTCATATCTTGTATTGATTACTGTGAGAATATATGCGTTGCAACACATATAGGCAGGTAATGTGGAGATATTTCTCCGGAGCTGTGTAACTTTGAACGGCGCAACGTTTAAGTGCCATTTTTTGGATAATACTGCATATTTTGCATTATTTTTGAGCATGCCTGCTTTTAGCGCACTCCGTAAGTGGTGTTGCTGCTTTGGAAACCGGTTAAACCTTGAGGAATCTGCTCCAGCCCCCCCAGAGGGGACTCCTAATAGGGATCTGTATGTGAAGCATGGTCTTTCTTCCATAATGTACAGCACAGTATGGAGGAAATATACCAAGAAGGATCCTGAGTTACGATGGCCTTTGTATGGATCGTTTGATATGCGTAAGATTGAGTATGTGGAACAGTGTATGTGCAAACGGCGTGCTCGTCAAGATATGTTTGAGTGTGTGCGGTTATGGGTGAAGGAAGTACGTGAGCGAGAGAAACGTGAGAAAGCGCTGTTTGATAAAGAGCAATGGAAGAATGATCATGCGCGGGCACAGGACGCGAAGCGTCGGGAGGAAAAAGACCAGGCAGAAAGACAGGAGAAAGAGCGTAGGTTGCAAGTATCGGGTCAATATGCTGTTCGGCAGCCACTTTATCCTGTCCTTAATAATCTTGATGATGATTTTTATTTATTAGATCGCTCTCCGCCTCCTTACGTTGGCGCGACAGCCCCGAGGTCACAGGATTCCGCATCGGCTTCGGATAAGGTAGACACGCGGTCTATGCTATCGGTTGACCGGATGGGTGAGCTTCGGACAGTTTCTTTCCGTGCACTTAAGGGCAAGTTATCCCTTGCTGAGTTGTTGGATTCTTGGGAACAGTGGCAGGAAAGAGAGAAGTTGTATTTTTTAGGACACTTTGCTGATGAGGTGATTTCTGCATTTCGGAAATATTCGAACGTTTTTGAGCCTGATGATGTGGTTTTCGATGCTAAGGCATTGCGTAATGGTGTTTTTCCTCCTTCTAAGGCGCCTGATGCGGTTCGACGGCTGTTTGCATTACGGGATGCGGCGAGGGACCTTAAAGAGAAAGCGCGCCTAAAAGCGGAGGAGGACAAGCAATCGGATTCACGTATCGGTGATGGCCAATCATCTACCTCCCATTCAGATAAGAGCGAGCTAGTGCATGCTAAACCCATGCGAGAGGCGGCACCTTTGTATGTTCCTCCTAAAGGAGCAGGAACTAGTTCGGATATTACTTCTGCCGATGCTAAGGGGTATTTTGTGTATAATTGGGTTTATACTCCCTGGCATAGAGCTGATGTTATGGCATTAAAGAATGCGCTGCCTGATCCCCGCAAGAATCCAGCGGCCTTTTACGAAGAAGTTGAAGGGGCCTTGAATTCTTGTACTATGACCTTAGCAGATATAGATTTGTTCTTTGGCCTTATTTTACCACCGGATATGTGGAGATCTGTCCGGAAGGTGGATGATCACGCCGCTTTTAAGGCTCGGTGGTCTGAGCTCGAGGACGCGGACAGGGAGAGAAAGCCCGCGCAGAAGCCGCCTCAGATTATCTTAGATCTCCCCGCTGCTATTTTGGCTAAGTTAAAAACGATTATTCCCCCTAAAAAGATTGACTGGAACATGTTAGCGTCGTGTAAACAGAAAATTGATGAGTCCGTGGCAGATTTCTTCACGCGCTTCGAGGAGACATTTCATGATTTTAGCGGTCAGTCACTTACGGATGATACGGGTCGACACCTTTTTGCTGATAAATATGTGGCGAATTTATTACCGGCAATAGCAGCTCGTCTAAAAGCGAGTGAAAGTTCTTGGTCCTCTGCGACCCCGACAGCCCTCCTGACTATAGCTCAGTATTGTGAGCGTCAGGAGCAAGAAGCGAAGGGACAGGAGGAGAAGAAATCGAAAGATTTAAAAACGAAGGTAATGTTAGCGCAAGTATATGGTCCGCCCCGCCGAGGTGCTAATAGAGGTAGGGGAGGATTTTATGGTCCTCCCTCGGGCCGATCTGATTTGAATAGGAATCAATGTGCGTATTGCAAGCAATCGGGACACTGGGCCAGAGATTGCCCGGCGTTGCATGCCGCGCGTCAGGGACATAATCAGGGTGGCCCGAGAGGTAGAGGGGGTTTCTCGAATTTTAGAGGGAATTCTAACGATCACGCTCGGTTTGACCCTGCCGGGCAACAACGAGATAGGCCTAATGTTTTCGATCGACACAACCAGTATCAAGTGTCGGGGATTGACCGCTCTGGGTACCATGATTCTCAGCATGCATAGGAATGCGTTGGATGGGGGTTAGAATCAGTTGAGGTGCCGGTTGATCAGAAGGGTCCTTATGTATCAGCTGAGGTTTTGGGTTCTACTGATCAGTTCCTAGTGGATACAGGAGCGACTCGTAGTGCGCTGTCTAAACAATTGGTTCCGAGGGCTCCCCCATCTGGCTTAATGGTTACATCGGTAGGGTTTGACGGTACACTCTCCCGAAGCCCTCTTTCTCGGCCGCTCACATTTCAGGTTGATTCTTTTTCTGCACCCTGTCCGTTTTTGCTTGCCCCGAACACGCCGGACAGCATTATGGGCCTTGATATGCTCAAGCACTTCAGAGCTACGATCCGCTGCTCCCCTGCTGGAGTGCGGGTGATACTAAATGACAATTACCCTCGGTCTGAACGGATGTGTGTGGTTGCAGAGGATGCTGTGTTAGCAACCCTCCCCCGTACCTTGTGGGCCACTTCGGATACTGATGTGGGATAGATGGTGATTCCGCCTGTTCACATTAGTGTCCAGGAAGGGGCGGTGTTACCATGCCTCCCACAGTATCGTATTTCCCAGGAGGGGGAGGAGGCTCTTATACAGATTGTGCAGGATTTGATTAAGGTGGGAGTAGTGGAGGAAGTTACCTACAACGTCTGTAATAGCCCGATTCTACCCATTTTGAAAAAGGATACGGATGCCAAAGTTTATCGGTTTATAATTGATTTGAGGGAAGTGAACAAGATCGTGATACCCCAGTGCCCCGTGGTTTCTGATATCACGACGTTGCTTACTTTGGTCCCGCCTACGGCGACCACGTTTTCAGTCATTGATTTGAAAAATGCTTTCTTTTCGATTCCTATTCATCCCGATAGCCGATACCTTTTTGGTTTCACTCTAAATAATAGGTCCTATCGATTTTGTAGAGTCCCTCAGGGCTACACAGAAAGCCCTAGCATTTACAGTCAAGCTTTGAAAAGACAATTGGACTCCTTTGTTCTGTCCGAGGGTGTTGCCCTCATTCAATATGTCGATGACATCTTGCTGGCGGCTGACTCTCCGGAGTTGTGTGAAAGGAGTACGTTATCCTTGCTTTCCTTTCTGGCATCCCACAATCACAAAGTATCTCGGAAGAAATTGCAGTTCTGTAGACCAAAGGTGACTTATCTGGGTCACCTTTTGTCTAAGGAGGGGCGTGCACTCACACCAGATCGCATTCAAGCAATTTTGGACACGCCAGTGCCTTCCACACAGAAGGACGTGCGTGCGTTTCTGGGTCTTGTTTCTTTTTGTAGGCAATGGATATTAGGGTTTTCACACATAGCCAAGCCATTATTAGCCCTTTTGACAAAAGACACACCTATTCCGCTTCCTTGGTCAAATGAGTGTGACGCTGCTTTCCAGCAATTACGACAGGCCCTTTGTTCAGCACCAGTGTTAGGGACTCCTGATTATACAAAGCCTTTTTCACTGTATGTGCATGAAAAAGATGGATGTGCATTATCAGTTTTAGTGCAGATGCACGGCGACAAGCAGCGCCCTTGTGCATATTTTTCGGCTGTACTTGACCCTGTTGCCCGAGCATTGCCTGGTTGTTTTCGCTCGGTTGCGGCGACAGCTGTGTCAATACGCCAAAGCGAGGGAATTGTGTTATCTCATAAGCTGTTGGTATTAGTCCCCCATGCTGTTGATGCCCTGCTTAATCAGACAAAGACGCAGCATTTGACCAGTGCCCGTTTAACGGGATATGAGCTGACGCTTTTGGCTCCTCATATTACGTTAAAAAGGTGCGTAACATTAAATCCGGCTACATTGTTGCCGTTCCCGGAGACTCAGTCTGAAGCACAAAAAGCACATGATTGTGTTCTTGTGACTGAGGAACAGACAAAGGGTCGTATTGATCTCCAGGATACGCCCTTTCCAGATGTAGATGGAGAACTGTGGGTGGACGGATCATGCCTGAAGCTACCAGATGGTACGACTTCAGCCGCGTATGCAATTACCACACTGCAAACAATAGTGGAGACAGCACGCATACCACAGAAATCAGCCCAAGCAGCGGAATTGATAGCATTAACACGAGCATGCGAGCTCAGTACAGGATTGTGTGTGAATGTTTATACAGATAGCCGCTATGCCTTCGGAGTAGCGCATGACTTCGGACTACTCTGGAAGGAGAGAGGGTTTTTAACGTCACATGGAGCACAGATAATGCATGGAGAGTTAGTTCACAACCTTTTGACTGCATTAACATATCCAAAGAAGATTGCTATAGTTAAATGCAGTGCCCATAAGAAAGTAGTGGATAAGGTTGGAGAAGGGAATGCTTTGGCAGACCAGGTGGCGCGGGAGACTGCAATGCAGCCCGGTACTACTGCCATGTATGTAGTGAAGTCGCAGGTAGAAAGATGGAACGATGCAAAGAGAGAAGTGCTGGAAATACAGAGGACCGCTTCTGACAAGGAGCGGGAGCAATGGTCTTGTGATGGAGAATTGGATGATGAGGGTTGTTGGAGAAATAAGCAGATGGATAGATGGAAGTTACCCACAGCTTTTGTACAACCTATGGTTCAGATGGCACATGGGCTAGCACATGTTGGAGCTTCCGCAATTGTAAAATTGCTTACTCAAGTCTGGGAGCATCCAGAGATTGCTAGCACGGCAAAGAGGGTAGTGCAGACCTGTATGGTTTGCCTGAGGTACAACCCAGGAAAGGGTACTCGAACTCCAGCAGGAGGATTCGCGACACCTACTGCACCCTTCGAGGTTTTGCAGATGGATTACATCCAGCTTGAGCGCTGTAACAATTTGAAGTATGTTCTAGTAGTGGTTTGTGCCTTCAGCAAATGGGTTGAGGCATACCCTACGAAAGACAATACTGCAATGACTACAGCCAAGATGCTATTGAAGGAGTTCTTCCCTCGATATGGCGTTTGCAGACTGCTGTGGAGCGATAACGGACCTCACTTTATAGCGGATGTTATAAAGTATGTCCTGAAGGGTCTGGGTATTACCCAGAAGTTCCACGCAGTGTTTCACCCTCAATCTGCGGGATTGGTTGAGAAGTATAACGGTACGCTGAAGCTCAAGATCGCTAAGATCCAAGCTTCGACTTCTTTGACTTGGCCAGATGCTTTACCACTGGCATTATTGTCAATTAGATCGATACCGCATTCTCGAACCGGTCTTACACCGTACGAGATTGTTTTTGGACGCCCAATGAATATTTGGGGTCCACCTAAACCGAAGTCAGTGTATGATGTACCTTGTGTAATGATGAATGATTATCTGGCACAGTTAACGGATAACTTGGTTTCTATTCATCAACAGGTCCGAGAGGCGCTCCCTGATCGGTCCACAGGCGAAGGTCATAGTCTCCGACCCGGAGACTATGTGATGGTGAAGGTTTTCGAAAGGACGAACAGTTTGGAGCCGAGATGGGTTGGTCCTGAGCAAGTCCTACTTGCAACGAGGACAGCTGTGCGGGTTTCCAATAGAAAGAATTGGATCCATTCCCTGCACTGTCGTAAAGTGCCGCCCGGATTGGTGGAGCCTGCTGTATTGACCGACCATCGAGAAGTTCTGACTGCGGAGAAAGGCCGTGCTGTGGAACCGAACGACACTGAGGAGCTCTTTCCGGACCACGTGACTCCTGGAGGAAAGCGATATCATCTCAGGCCAAGGAAGTGAATTCTTCAGTACCGGGACATGTTGTCAGAACGGCCCTTGGGCTAGTGAAACGGAGAGCCAATGAGGCAAGGGGGGGGATCAGCCCTGCATTAGTGTAGCGACACCCGTCTTGGCCCGCTGGTGAAGAAATCGACCGCTGCCCAAGGGGAAGAGTTCTGACAAACCTTTTAGTTACAGGAAGATATTGATCCTTTATTCTGACATGGAGAAAAAGAAAATCCTTTGTGCATCAGGTTTTATGCTCACGGTAGCTATTGTTGGGATAACCACATGGTTTGTGGAGGATGTGACTCCCGCTCGAAAGCTACTTGTGTTGACTACTCCAGTGCCTGAGGAGCACTATTTTTATACACTTCCGTATCAAGAGTTAAAGCATCGCCAGTCTTACTTGAATAATACTTTTATCCAGATGTTGCATCACACCCACGTTGCCACGAATGCTACGAACTGTTGGATATGTGGCATGATGCCAGCTCACCAGAAGAAAGGAGGAACTCCGTTTATACCTCTTCCTTTCTCTCATAATGGCTCTTGTAGAGCATGGTACACTTTGCTTTTTGCCACTCGGAAACCCACAGTGGGACGATTACTCTTCAGACTCAATAAAGAATGTCACCAGGATAAAGATGGATATCCACAAGCGAATGGGACAATTTGGGAATGGGAAGAGTATTGACCGGACAATGAATCGATTCCCTATATTTTCACGAACACCAGAGACACTGTGGGAAAAGACAGATTTGTGATTCAAGTGGCACAAGCTCAAGCGGACCTGTGTGTCCAGAGTGTGGGTTATATTCCTGTTGGTGTTAGTGATTGTATTACTGTTTTAAATATTGATGGGTTGAATAACAGTACCTTCTTGGCCTCCCATAATACATACTTTGTATGTGGAAATAAAGGTTATTACCGCTTGCCAGCTGGTTGGTCCGGGGTATGTTATGTGGCATTCCTATTACCTCCTGTATTCTTAGCACCAGCATCCTATCATAAAGATTTGAAATTGTTGAACAATGTGACTGTAAATAGGTATAAACGTACTCTATCAATTGATGACGTGGATCAGACTGACACCAGCCTGCAGCAGTATATTGATTTCAATTTAGGATTGTTCTTCTTTGTTGGAGCTGCCCTAAATAGTAGGAAAGTTCGAAGGTTAACGAGAGTGGTAGAGGCTGTGACAAATCAAACCGCTGCTGCTCTTGGGAATCTTACGGAAGAATTGCAAATTACTAGAATTGTTGCATTGCAGAATCGTATGGTGCTAGATGTTATGTTAGCTGACCGAGGTGGAGCTTGTAAAATTATCGGAAGTAGTTGTTGTGTGTTTATCCCTGACCACACGCCGTCAGTCTATAATGCTATCAACAGGTTGCATAAAATTGCAGCTGAAATCCATACAGAAAACGGCACTTGGACCTTTTTTGGATGGTTTTGGGCATTGATCACCGCATGGAGATGGAAAGTTTTAACTGGTCTCTGTATCATTGTAGCAATTTTGTTTTCGTGCTGCATCTGTATTCAATGTGGTCCCTTGCTCTGTTCCTTATGTGTATCATTTTGTATTCCCGATAAGAAAGCTATTGCCGATGTCACTTATCAGAAACATTTAGCTAAAGAAGTAAAAGAAATGATGATAATTGACATATACAATGATTATCCTAACAAACCGGATGTCTTCAGTAAATGCTGAAAGGGTCGTCTGTTGTAAATTGAAACAACGATGTGATTAAGCATTTACCGAAGACATGAATTCTCCTTCCTTAGAACATGTCTCTTTTGTTATGTTGACTAAAGCTAGGACTCCATTTTGTATTGTCATGCTTCCACGTGCGCAACACGAGAAGAGTCCTACCTTCGTGTTAGTTGCTCTTGTAATCTGCCTAGTAACAGTCTAAAGATAGCTCCTTTGTCCATCTGGCGCATGCCCAGACTTGACCACATCTGTTATCAGTTAGTCCTTGCTTGACCATGTTTTCGCGGGCTCAAGGAGTGTGTTGGCTCCGCCCATATATTGATTCTGTATCGAAGATGACCATAAAAGGTAACATTCTTTGCCTCATGTTGTCTCCACTCACTTATGAGCCCCTCTGTTGTGTATAAAAGGGGACCGTGTATGCAAGTTCTTTGTGCTACTCTATGCAATACTGAAGGGTGTTGTATGGATTGTAGGACCACCCTTAAGGGTTAATAAACTCTGTCTTTGTACTTTGCAGTTTCCGTGCCAACTTCCTTATAGGTTTCATTGTAGGAGAGCGAACCCTTGTGTCCTGCGGGCCTAGCTGGGGCCTGTATTCATCACGGCAACCGAACAGACAGTGACTGCACAATGCCACGTGGAGCCCGAGGGAGGTGGCCTACCAGAACGCCACGAAGATCACAGTGCGGATATTGTGGAAAGGAGGAACACCCGCAAGAAAACTGTCCAGCACGAGGGAAAACATGTACCAAGTGTGGCATACCCAATCACTACGCAAGTGTGTGCAGAGGAGGCGCAAGGCCGGGAGGAGCGTCAGGGAGGAAGACACCGTATAGACAGGTGAAACAGCTATCAATAGATGACCCGACACAATCAAAAATACCCAACCCAGGGCATGCGCATCGGCAATACCTGGAGGACTCGTCAACAGAGGAAGAGGAAGAATGCCACTTCGTGTCATTCGTCAATGACCTAAAACGACAGCCTCGTCCACAGCCAACCTGCGACATCAAGATAGCTGGAACACCGGTCACTGCCCTGATAGACACGGGAGCGTCTGTAAACGTCATGGGATACCAACACTATCAGGCACTCACACCCAAACCTCAGCTAGCACCGTCCAAAGTGAAAATCCTCACATACGGAAGCCAAGTACCACTAAAGGGGAAAATGGTAGTAGCCGTACAATCAGAAGATCATGAGGTCACCACGACATTTCATGTTGTAGACAAGCAGGCCGACATTCTACTTGGGAGCCACACAGCCGAAGACCACAATCTGGTCACGTTCGCTAACGCCGTGAAGACCCTGCAAACAGAGGATATCCTGGAGTCATTCGCACAACTATTTCAAGGGCTAGGAAGCATAAAAAGGCCTCCCATAAAACTACACATAGACACAGCAATCAAGCCAGTAGCCCTACGACATCGGCGGTTACCTTTTCACCTGAGACCATTGGTTGAACAAGAACTACTGAAGATCAAACAGCAAGGAGTCATAGAAAAGGTGTCAGGTCCGACTCCGTGGGTGTCCCCGATGGTGATTGCCCAAAAACCCCGCCAACCAGGAAAAATCCGAATATGCATCGTCAGGAGGATGCCCAACCAAGCGATCAAAAGAGAACGGCATCTGATGCCCACAGTCGATGACATCCTAGCAGACTTGAACGGATCGCAATGGTTTTCCAAGCTAGATTTGAATGCAGGATACCATCAACTGAAGCTGGATAAAGACAGTAGATACATAACAACATTTTCAACACACCTAGGCCTGCGGAGATACAAGAGGTTGAACTTTGGGATATCCTCAGCTGCTGATATATTCCAGAATGCGGTAAAAGAGGTATTGACAGGCCTGCAAGGATTTATAAACGTAAGTGATGATATCCTGATACACTCGGCGATGCTGGAAGAACACCACCGCTGACTCAAGGCAACCCTGAAACGGCTAGCCGAGCATGGAGTGACACTTCACAAAGAAAAATGTCAGTTCTTTCAACGCTCAATAGAATTCTTCGGATATGCATTCAGTCCGGATGGGGTGAAGGTAGATTCGAAGAAGTCGAAGGTGATTCAACTGGCACCGGCGCCAAACACGACCTCGGAGGTCAGGAGTTTCATGGGTATGGCAACGTACTGTGGGAGGTTCAACCCGAACCTGGCCACCATCGCGGAACCACTACGCAAGTTAACAAAGAAAGACGCAGTGTGGCAATGGACTCAAAAAGAGGAAGAGGCGTTCCAGAAGGTAAAGTCGGCCTTGCTAGCCAGCACGACAATGGCGTACTTCGACATCAACCGCCAGACAGAACTGATAGTAGATGCCAGTCCCGTAGGACTAGGGGCGGTATTGACTCAAGAAACTGAACCGGGGACCTGGGCGCCATTGGCGTTTGCCAGCAAGGCGCTAAAGGCAACCGAAGCTCGATATTCTCAGATAGAGCGAGAGGCGCTCGCCATCAAATGGGCCTGCAACCATTTTCACTTATATGTCAGTGGGCACCCGTTCCGAGTGGTAACAGACCACCAACCACTACTTCCATTGTTCCGAGGGTCGGCGCCACATCCCCCACCTAGAATTGAACGGTGGGCGATACAGCTCCAGCACTACCAGATGGAGCTAGTGTACCGTCCCGGCGCAAAAAATCCAGCAGACTTTTTATCACGACACCCTGCACAACAGGAAGAAACAGATAATGGCCAAGAACGGAAAACCGAAGAGTTCGTCAATATGATATCTCAATGGGCATGCCCGCAGACAATTTCAAAAGAGGAAATAGTAGCCCACATGGATTCAGACATGGTCCTCAAAAGAACAGCGGACGCTATACGAAGAGGATCATGGGATGGTTTCATCCACAACATCCATGGTTGGAACGAAGCAGAAAGAGCACGACTAGGGAAAATGTGGAGAGTCCGGGACGAGCAAAGCACTGCAGAGTGTGGTATCCTACTAAGAGGGTCACGCATCGTCATCCCTCAGAGTCTGCAAGACCGAATTACTACCCTGGCACACGAAGGTCATCAGGGCACAGGAAGAATGAAATCCCGGATAAGGGAAAAACTATGGTTCCCAGGGCTGGAGGAAGCTGCGGAGAGAGTAGTCAAAAACTGCCGAGCATGTCAACTGACAGGGAGTGCAGAGTCGCCGGCCCCTGTGATTACTGAGGACCCTGCCCCAACACCCTGGTCGTGGGTGACCCTAGACTTCGGGAGTTTCCCTGATGGGAGGGTCACGGCAGTGCTAGTAGACAGCTACACAAAATACCCCTGTGTCGAAATCCTACCATCCACAGCGTTCAATCATCTAGCTCCAGCTCTCATGAAAATATTTGCACTTTTTGGCCTCCCACATGCAATCAAGACTGATAACGGACCTACGTTGCAGGGAAATGAATTTAAAGAATTCCTATCCAAGCTGGGAATAAGACACCATCGCATTACCCCACAATGGCCACAAGCTTACGGTGAAGTGGAACGCTTCATGGAACAGATCCTGAAGTGGAACTACAAAAGTTCTTGCTTGAGTACCGCAGCACACCACACTGCAAAACTCTGAGATCTCCATGGTCTTTGATGCTGGCAGGGCCTCGGCGGGACAACTTCCCAGTAGCTGACAACTGGGAACCGGAGCCGTACAATGCATACGAGACACAGCGCCGAAGAACCACTAGCAATGAAAAAGCAAGTCAACGCAGGCGGGCGAGAGTCCGCACACTCAGACCAGGATGTAGAGTACTAATTCGAAATAGAAGAAGTGGAGGAAGATTCCGGACGCCCTATGAGGATGGTCCATGGTCTGTGCGGAAGGTCCGAGGAACAGCAGTAATGGTGGAGCGGAACGGAGAAGTGATCACAAGGAACATCTCATGGTTCAAAGAAATTCCTAAGCCTGGAAGGGAACTTCAAAATTCTGGACAGGCAACAAGCTTAGATCTGACCCTCTATGAACCAAGACCTGCTCACACCGATGGACCACAACAGAGTCCGACACCAGCAAGAGAGGAAGCAGAGACGGACTTGCCAGGGACAAACAGCGAAGCAGGAACTGCCAGTCTCACCAGAGGTTCGAGCACAGTGCAACATCGGTACAACCTGTGTCCTAACCCACGACCAAATTGCCAACTAACTGAGTTCGCGTGGGAGGCGCAAGTTGGACGGCAAAGAAAAGAAAAGAACTGATTTGAAATGGGATGTAACGGTCTAGTTGTTCTGGCAGCCAACAGCCCCGGAAGAGCACCCACACAGTGTATCACTCTCTGGCCAGGCATGGCCAGAGAGAGTATAAATAAAAGGGCGGAGGTCGCTCGGGACCTTCTGGCCCACAACCGTACACCTGTCTCCTGTGTGTTCTTTAGCCTTCCCAACCACCACGTGCCCCACGATACCTGTAGGCCTGTAGCTGCCGCGGTGCCCCGACAGCAGGGGTATTACACACAATCACTTTATTTCTGTCTCACTCACTACCAATCATGACTCAGTCAATCAATTTGTTCACAGAATTCTCCATTAAATGCCAATAATCAATTTAGAATACAAATAGTTTTTTTCTGAGATCTACTGGCAAATTCGTGTAGAATCATAAACCCCTTCTGGTCCAATCATGACCCTTTGTTAAGCCAGAATGTATCTACCTGAGGTCTAAGGCCTCATTCACAAATCTTTCTTTCACATACTAGTCTATCTTGCATGCACACATTGCCTTTTACAAATGTAAAACCACTTGTAATTCACAGGAGTCCGTTTTGCAGTCATTAAAATGATTTACTCACACAAGGATTTCTGTGTGAGTAACTCTTCTACAGAGGGTGCTGACTGAGTGGCCCTTAAGGGCCTGAATGCCCTGGACGTTTTTGTACACCCACAGACGTACACATTTGTGAGTATTAACAAACTATTTCCTGCCCCTTCCAACCTTGTAAATAGTCAGTGTATATCCCTTTCCAGGGTAGGGTGAGGGGAAACACACCCAATGGTGTTGAGGTGTGGAAGGACTTCTCCATAGGGACGAAAATTTGTTTTTCCTTGTAGAAAAAAACAAATAGTTAGGCACAGCTCTGTTCTTTTAACACATGCAAAAAAGTAAGGGATTATATTTTCGCTTGTAAAAAATAAATTCATATCTTTTCCAGAAGTATACCTACAAAATCAATGTTGGCACAGATTTAACCAGGAAAATTTTTGTAAACTTCGATTCAGGACTCCTTTTTAGGTCTCGCCTGATCCAGCGCATGCGCTGGTCTGGCCGAGACATTTTGTATGCGGGTTTTCCAAGTGCTGCCTGTGGCCTAAAGCTTGCATGCACGTGAGCGTGCAGGTGCGCAGCCGCCATGTGTCTTACTCCGCCGTGCTTGATAGCATTCTCGATCACTTTCACTTTCGTGAGCCCCGCGGCCGTGTCATTTTCACGGCCGCGCGGCCAATGCTTGTTTGGTTTGTTTTGCCAGGAATGACTGGAATTGCGCCATCTGTCTGTCCTGTATTGTGTATTGTTTTTGTAGCACCCCGAACAGACGTGCAACGCTTTAATAATGCAAGATTATTTTCGGGATCTCACATCTCATATAGATTTAATAATGATGAAAGGCTGAGCCGGCCTCATGGGTTATCAAACGGTGTCAGAGTTTAAGAATGCTTTGGATTTCACCAACAGCCTCCAGGTGTTTGCTCATCTCTCTTGGCATCCGAGTGATCCTGTAATTTCGCCAGTACTTACACTTAGGGTATACAAGGATCTCGGAAGCAGGTGCTCAGACAACCGCACTGTCTAACCAGCTATTCTCTGTATTGCCTGCATTTATTTTCTGAAAAGGGATTGTCTCCTAATGAACATCTCTGCACTCACGGTTCGTGTCTCAATGACTCTACCCCCTCTGCCCCTGATACTTGTTACTTCCAGTTCCCCGATTCCTTAACATCCATCTTTGACGGGTCCTGTCCTGTTGCAAGCCTCTCCGGTGCCCTGGTTAGACATTCAAATACAGCCGCGATTTGGATACCTGGGGCCCCTACTACCACTGCACCTGCTGCACTTTTGAGAGCTACGTCCATGCATTTGAGAGGCAAAACTTTGTGGGGCATTTATCCCACCCACCAGCGGTGACCCCTGCCAGTATTCAGGACTCAAGGAATCAAAGAAACTCAAATGATTAGGCCGATTGCCAGTTCCCCCTCTCCCTTCACACCGCCCCTTGCCTCTCCCATGCGGCTCTGTCCGCGGGGCATACAGGGCCCGTTCCGAGCTGTGGATGTGCCGCGGGCTCTACCTCGGTTCCTGGATTTCGCGCATGCCCTAACGCTAGCTCTTCACTAGGTGGCGCAGCAGTGACTGATAGAAGCGCGATCCGGAAAAGACCAATCCTGCCTCCGTAGGCACAGAATGTTCAGGTGCTCCTCCTCCGGGGACTGTTTCAGTGACAACATGCACGAGAGAAGAGAGCATACATCAGAGGTATGTGGGGAACAGAGGGGCTCACATGGGAGGCACCCTGTCTTTACAGCCCGTGTCTTCATGGCGTTATACATCACGGGCTTTAATTGGGATGAAAAAACTGGATAGTCTCTCAAAGGGGCGTGGCCGATATAATTAAGGGCATGGCTGACCAGCACTTAAACTGAAAATCTGTGTTTAGCATGATGTGCCGCCTGACTGGTATTTTGCTATTTCAGTCATTACATCCAGATACATAATATAGCAAGTAACATTACACTTACAAAAAGCCAGGACTCTTGACTTTGTCAATGGTTGTAAGTTGCATAAGATAAATAAGCACTAAATATGGCTTCGTTTTATAGAATATTGAAAATGCTTCAGTTCTGAAAGGGTAAGACTATGAAAGAACTATTATGAGTCTCTTCAACGTTATATCAAAGGCAGTGAAGGGTGACACTGCAGCAGAGTTAAGATTGCATTTTTTCATCCTGAGGCTGAGGGCAAAAATGGAGCGCCCGAAAGGGACCCGTCTCAGTACCTGCTTTTTAGAACTGCCGGTGCTGAACACAGGCAGGACCCGGGTCACTTAAAGCCCTGGTTATAGCCTTACAAACCCCATGTTTTCTCTCATTGCAGTGGGTTAATCTTTCCGAGACCGCACCCTACATTACCGGGGTTCATTTCCTCTTCTAGACCTTGTCTACTCAAAGGAGATTACGTCCTCTCCTAGCCCTTGTGGTACAATGCAGGGTTATACCCTCCACCTGTGTGTGCCATGCGTCTACAGGGGTTTATGTCCTCTTCCAGCTCATTCCCTACACTGCAGTGGGTTATATCTTCCAGGCCTTGCCCTACATTGCAGGGGGTTAAGTGATCTTCCAGCCCTTGCTCTACACTGCAGGGGGTTAAATCGTCTTCCAGCCCTTGCTCTACACTGCAGGGGGTTAAATTATCTTCCAGCCCTTTCTCTACACTGAAGGAGGTTATATCATATTGCAACCCATGTCCTACACTCAGGGTTATATCATTCTCAGCTCCTGACCTACAGTTCATGTGGTTATAGCATATTCCATCCCATGGCATACACTGCAATTGTATGTCCTCTTCCAGCCCATGGCCTACAATGCAGATGGGCAACATCACCTGCCAGTCCGTGCACTACACTGCAGGGAGTTGTAACATCTTCCATCTTATGCCCTACACTGCAGTTGTATGTCCTCTTCTAGCCCATACTATTTACTGCAGGGGGTTATATCCTCTCACAGTCCATACCCTACACTGCAGGGGGTTATATCATCTTCCAACCCATGCCCTACCCTGCAGTTGTATGTCCTCTTCCAGCCTATGCTATACACTGCCGGGGGTTATATCATCTTCCATCCCATGCCCTACCCCGCAGTTGTATGTCCTCTTCCAGCCTATGCTATTCACTGCAGGGGGTTATATCCTCTCACAGTCCTTATCCTACACTGCAGAGGGTTATATAATTTTCCAGCCCATTCCCTACACTGCAGATGGGCACTATCACCTTCCACTCCTTGCCCTACACTACAGGGGGGTATAACATCTTCCATCCCAT
The DNA here is from genome assembly GCF_964204655.1 of Triturus cristatus. Classification (NCBI taxonomy): domain Eukaryota; kingdom Metazoa; phylum Chordata; class Amphibia; order Caudata; family Salamandridae; genus Triturus; species Triturus cristatus. Next base: position 1,800,402,010 of record NC_140590.1, read on the forward strand.
GCCCTACACTGCAGTTTTATGTCCTCTTCCAGCACATGCTAATCCCTGCTGAGGTTATGTCCTCTCACAGTCCATACCCTACACTGCAGAGGGTTATATCCTCTCACAGTTGACACCCTACACTGCATGGGGTTATATCCTCTCACAGTCCATACCCTGCACTGCAGGGGGTTATATCCTATCACAGTCCATACCATACACTGCAAGGGGTTATAGCCCCTCACAGTCCATACCCTATACTAAAGGCGGTTATACAATTTCCCATCCCATGCCAATGCAGCACAGATAGAAAAAGAAACAAGCATTGGCATAGCTAATAGGTCTCGCCTTTGGGACCTCATAAGTATTTAGCTATGCAGCACAATTTCCTCGGTGCAACAACATTAACTGTTGCATGGCTAAACACTTATAAGGTCCCAAAGGCGAGACCTATTGGCTATGCCAATGCTTGTTATATTTGGGCCCCAGTACGTCTGTACAAGGCGCATTGTATTGTTCAGAGATTCTTTGGGATATACTGATGTTTTCAGTTAATACTTCATGTACAAACATTCAAGGTCTGAAAAGCACTGTATAAAATACAGACAAAGATACAAGTAAAAATCGGGGGGGTGTGGCCAGCGAGCCATCATGGCGGGTGCAAACTGCTAGAGCTCCATCACGAATCCTCAGTTCTCCTGATCTACGCCCAGAATCCGACCCATCTGCACAGAAGAAAGGTGGGAAATTGCTGGCGCCAAACTGCGGTCGCTGCTGAGGCCTCTCGGCCAGCATGGGAGCAGATGCAGCCCACGATATTGGCGATTGAAGATTGGCGGCCTACACAGCTGAGTGGCAAGTGCGGGAACGCAGTGACAGCCATTGAGAACCTGTGTGAGCCGAGGTGGCACTGAGCATTCAGGCGAGACACGGATGTACCCGTCAAGATCACCAGCACTGTGAGACATGACCGTCAAATCGTGATTGACGGTGCCCTGCCTGGAGAAACCGACTCGGTGATCGCCAAGACTTGTGCCCCGGGTCCTCCTAGAGGACCAGCATGGGAGACCCTGGCTGTGTGACACCATGGAGGAAGCTTGCAGGCTGCCTTGCTGGGTGGTGGCTGTGGGAATGTAGCGACTGCCCGGACAATGAGCTGAGGCGATTCCTCGGCCCAAAACATCCCCGGATCCTCAGGAGTAGGGCGCTCAATAGACGCTTCCACTGACACACTGGAGACAGAAGCCTGGAGACCATTGAGGCCTACACCTAGTTCCCGGAGGACCTCGCCACTGAACCTGTGACTGCACAGAGCAACTGTGAGCGCAGGCACCGTGAGATGTGGTGCCATGCCATGCGACTGCCCATGGGCTGGCCGACACACCAGTGAACCTTCGGCAGCCTTGCACCAGAACGGAGACCACAGGAAAATGCCCGAGGCATAATGGAGCTGCAGGAGCTGGTGGCCATACTGGGAGCACCGCGCACAGAGGTACGTGACTTGCCGCCACCCAAGCTCACACTGTAAGACAGCTGTGCCCTGAGATCCACATATCCTTGGAGTGCCACCCGCGTTGGAACGGATCGGGAAGGCCTTGCCTACATGTGAGCTGCCTGCTGCAAGTCCAAGTCTGCAGACATATGACTGCCCCAGCAGGCAATCCGGAGGAACTCTCCACAGACGCCGAGCACGCACTCGGGCAAATAGCCATGCTCAATCGTTGGAGTGGGGCAGGGCGTGCACGGCATCTCGTGGCCTGACCAGCTGGACCGTACAGGCAAGGGGCTTGATGCACTAGAACATACGGAAAGAAGTGGAAGAAATAGAAACCTGTGAGAATGGGGTGGTCGATGTCGGAAGCCCTCACCGAGCCATAGCAGTGGAACTTTGAGAACCTCTGTCATCGCTGAGAACCTGGGGTAGTACACACCAGGGCAACCACCTGTGGACCACAACCCCTTGGGGTGGGATTCCTGGACAGCACAGGTGATACTACGGGCACGCAGGAGCAGCCCACGCAGAGACTGCTGTGGACCCTACAAGCATGGCCCCCAGAAAACGTGCTACTGCAGCCCTCTGACTCGCGACGACAGCCGCTGAGCAGGGCAGACTGTGTCACTCAATACACCACAGTGGAAGAAGTCAGCTGCAAAAGTGTGGACGAGTGGCGGAGCCTAAACAGTCACCCACTGTGGGAGCATACATCTGGTACGTGGTACGCACCAGCAGGAAATCCAGAGCACAATAGACCATAGTATATGATCTGGTGGAGCCTTGTGGTGGAACTGCGGTGAACCGAGCACTGGACTAACAGTCAGCCATCTGGCAGGCATATAGCCACGGCAAAGTGAAACACATCTGTATACTGATTTGACCAGATCGCCAGCGCCGCTCCCACAGCAGAGACTCTGTCACCAAGCGAATGACAGCAATACTTCATGCCGCATTGAGAGTGACAACCTCAAATCCTTTAAGGGGGGGCCGCATTGTTGAAAATTGACCTGGAGAAGACATGCCCTGGAGGTGGGATCCCGGCTGTGCCGTGCTCCAAGTGAGGCATTGTCAGCGGTAAGTGACGCTAGTGAACTTAAGTGCTGGCCCTACCAGCAGGCACACAGACAGTAGGGGCAACCTCACACCTATAATGCAGCATGGAGCATATCATAGCACGGCCGCTTCACATCAGGGGTCAATGCTTTCCACCCAAAAACTAGCCATGGGCAGTGTATATTGAAAGAAGCAATGGGCCATCTCATGATGCATGTGAAAATATGTTCATTCTTTCTTCAAGTTCTAATCCTAGAATTTAGGAAGAAGGGCTCTACTCTTAGAGAAGAAAGGTACACATGCTGAATATGTTTAAATGCCCCTAAAACTGTTCAACATATATAAAGCATGTGAAAAGACGTGGAAAGTGAAAAATGTTGAGTGCTCAGCTCTTCATTTTTAAAGGCGGGTCTTCCAAACCGTCAAGAAGAACTAGGTAATGCTTTAATTGTGACCCACCCAATACCTTGTGTAGAGTAGCAGCAGGCCACTTCTCAGCAGTTCCTAAAAGGCTCTAAGTGCTGAATCTAAGGGACATTAATAGACAAGTGAATACTTATATATGTGTTATTTCAGGGATACTTGTTTTCTCAGATGCAGTTCCTTATCAATGACTGCATTTTATGATCAGTTTGTGTATCAAACATTTGAATGTGAACAATTTTTGACTAAAAACATCTTATGTGTCCAATATGTTGTGCTTCTCGTATTTCTGCAACATTTTATAAAAATCTAATCCGAAAAATGAGTGCATACAGGAAATTCATTTTATTTCTATTTTCTACCTTAAGACTATTTTTGGAGATGTAAACCTTTGGTCAAGAAGGATCAGTTTATTTAATACATAAAGCCATATTTATTAATATTTTAGTTCAATGGAGTCATTCATATTGTTATCTGATTAGACCATTCAAGAACAACTGAAAAGCTAAAGAGGACTCGGCCCAGAATCATAAATTGTGTCTATACACTTTAACTATTATTTTTCATCCTCTACGCACATCTAAACTAAGGGGCCAATTCTGATGTTGTTTGGTAACAGTTACGAACAAATCAGTCTCTGAATAATTTCCGAACGAATCGGGTCCTGCGAGTCCGAACGACTGATTACAATGCTTCCCAACATCGTTTGGTCGGACTCCCATTGACTTCAATGGGAGCCTGTGTTCCGAATGAACACATATGCTCTCATTGAAAAAAAAGTAATGGTTGGAGAAAACCTTGCACCCTGTGGCAGGAGCCCCATGATGCCTGCCACACTGTGCATGGTTGTGAAAAGGGGTCCCATGGGTAACCCCACTGGACCGATTCAGAGGGCCCCGGGTAAAGGGGATCCTGCTACAGGCCTCCAAAGTCAGATTCCAACTGCCCTTTCGTGTAAAGCAAACCAAATCGGAACGGCTGCCCGAATCGGTCATCGTAATTGCTCATTCAGAAACCGTGCCTATAGAGCTGTATGATTCGGCTCTGAAAGACTGTCCGAATGCCATTCTGAACCAAATCGGACAGCCAGACGGTTTCCAGGCATCGTAATCGGTCATTGGGAAATGTTTATGATTCGGTCGGAAACAAGGGTTGCGAATCGGATTCTGGGATAGCGAATCCCATTTGGAGCATTTCCGAATTACATCAGAATTGACCCCTAAGAAGGCAAAACATCTATCCTATATGTTACCAATTTTACACGTCAATATTAAGTTTTGCTCTAATGAAATGAAATGCCGACAGTCATGTTTTCAAACCACCACAGACACACCCATCTCATGTTTGACTGTCACACATTATTCAAAATGTTCATCTTTATTTTATTCCCATATTTCTCCAGTAGTTGAACAGAACAGTGTTGGAAAAAATCAGAGCCTCATTTATGAGTTTTTGTCATAGGGCACTGCCACATGCATTCCTACTGCACTGCCCTGCGGCAAAATAAAAGGGCAGGAATGCACCATATTTAACTGATAGGGCACATTCCTTTCTTTTTCTCCAGCACTGATGCAAAATGGGCTGCTGTGCACCAACACCGGCACATTTGCACCATGGTGCAAGGATGCCTGCATTGCAGTAATGATTATTTTTGTGCAGGAAGGGAAGCCTTCCTGCACGAAACAATCATAGGAGGCATTTTCCTCTTTCTATGTGTGCTGCAGAATGCAGCACACATAGAAAAAGGTAAAACTAGGAGAAATAAAGATATTTCTCCTTGTTGTGCTTCATTTATGCCTCCACTTGGGAGATGTGCTTTTTTGGCACTGCCTCAGAGTTACGATTTCACCAGGGTGTCACAAAAAGTTACGCACCGGCAGCACAATGGGCTTATAAATAAGGCCCTCAGTGAGTATGTTCAGCATTAAAATCTAGTCAGCATTAGCCACAAGAACATTTAGGGGTTTATTTCATCCTCACAACGTAGGCACCCTTGCACCTTGGGCCAAGGGTGCCTGAGTTGGTGCACAGCAGCCCAATGTGCGCCAGCACAGGACAAAAGGACAGTAATGTGTCGTATCTGATAGATACATGCAAAAAGAACAATTGATGGACAAAATGTTGAACCTATGTCAAACAATCACCCCACTACAGAGATCTGGGCCTAAACCCATCGTGCTTTTGCTCCCCTTGCCATTACCAATTTGAACCCAACAATTTGCAAATCAGTTTTGACCATGATCCCAATGGGAACAGTCCATCCCGAACTGCCTGGCCAGGTCCTCCCTGGACTGGAAACAAGCATCCTAGGACCGCTTAAGGGGTTTCACCTCTCATCAGCCAGGCTAGCTTGACTCCAGTGGCGTGGAGAGCATGGGACCCATGTCTGGGCATACCCGTCCCACTCAGGTGACAAATGCAAAAAGAACAAATGATGGACAGAATGTTGAACAATGTCAAACATTCACCCGAGTACAGATATCTGGGCCAAAATCCAATGTTATTTTGGTCCCCATGCCATACCAGTTTGAACCCAGCCATATGCAAATCAGTCTTGACCATGCTCCCAATGGGAACAGTCCGTCCCGGACTGCCAGGCCAGATCCTCCCTGGACTGGAAACAAGCATCCTAGGACCGGTTAAGAGGTTTCAGCTCTCATCAGCCAGACTAGCTTGACTCCAGTAGCATTTGGAGCACAGGACCCACGTCTGGGCATACCCGTCCAACACAGGGTGATAAATTCAAAAAGAACAATTGATGGACAGAATGTTGAACAATGTCAAATATTCACCCCAGTGCAGCGATCTGGGCCTAAATCCATTGTTTTTTTTGCCTCCCCTTCCCATTCCAGTTTGAACCCAGCCGTATGCAATTCAGTCTTTTCTCTGTTCCCAATGGGAACTGTCCAGCAAGAACTGCCAGGTCAGGTCCTTTCTGGACTGGAAACAAACATCCTAGGATCAGTTTTTGGGTTTCACCCCTCTGACAGATTAGCTAGAGCACGGGACCCACGTCTGGTGATACCCATCCCACTCGGGGTGGCAAATGCAAAAAGAACAATTGATGGACAGAATGTCGAATGATGTCAAACATTCACCCCAGTACAGAGATCTGGACCTATATCCATATTGCTCCCCATCCAATTCCAGTGTGAACCCAGCCATATGCAAATACGTTTTGACCCTGCTCCCAACGGGAACAATCCAGCCCGAACTGCCAGGCCAGGTCCTCTCTGGACTGGAAACAAGCATCCTAGGACCGGTTTCGGGGTTTCACCTGTCATCATCCAGGCTAGCTTGCTCCAGTGGCATGCGGAGCACGGGACCCACGCCTGTGCATACCCGTCCCACTCGGGTGACAAATGCAAAATGAACAATTGAAGGACAGAATGTTGAACAATGTCAAACATTCACCCCATTACAGAGATCTGAGCCTAAATCCATTGTTTTTTTTCTCCCCATGCCATTCCAGTTTGAACCCAGCCACATGCAAATCAGTCTTGACCCGGATCCCAATGTAAACAGTCCAGCCCAAACTGACAGGCAAGGTCCTCTATGCACTAGAAACAAGCATCCTGGGAACAGTTTTGGATGTTCACCCCTCATCAACCAGGCTAGCCTGACTCCAGTGGCATGGGAAGCACGGGACCCACGTCTGGGCACACCCATCCCACTCGGGGTGACAAATGAAAAATAAACAATTTGTGGACAGAATGTTGAACAATGTCAAACATTCACCCCAGTACAGAGATCCGGGCCTAAATCAAATGTGTTTTTGCTCCCCATGCCATTCCAGTTTGAACCCAGCCATTTGCAAATCAGTTTTGACCCTGTTCCCAATGGGAACAGCCCTGCCCTAACTGCCAGGCCATGTCCTTCCTGGTCTGGAAACAAGCATCCAAGGTCCGGTTTTTGGATTCACCTCTCATCAGCATGACAAGCTTGACTTCAGTGGCATGAGGAGCACGGGACCCATGTCTTTTCACACTTGTCCCACTAGGGTGACAAATGCTAAAAGAACAATTTATGGACAGAATGTTGAACATTGTTAAACATGTACCCCAGTACAGAGATCTGGTCCTTAATCCTTAGTTTTTTTGCTCCCCATGCCATTTCAGTTCGAACACAGCCGTATGCAAATCAGTATTGACCCTGCTCCCAATGGGAACAGTCCAGCCCGAACTGCCAGGCCAGATCCTCTCTGGAATGGAAACAAGCATCCTAGGACTGATTTTTGGGTTTCACCCCTCATCAGCCAGACTATCTTGACTCCAGTGGCATGGGGAGCACGGGACCCATGTCTGGGAATACCCGTCTGACTCAGTGTGACAAATGCAAAAAGAACAATTGATGGACAGAATGCTGAACAATGTCAAACACTCACCCCATTACAGAGATCTGCCCCAAAATCCATTGTTTTTTGCTCCCCATGCCATTCCAGTTTGAACCATGCCATATGCAAATCAGTCTTGACCCTGCTCCCAATGGGAACAGTCCCGCCCGACCTGCCAGGCCAGTCCTTTCTAGACTGAAAACAAACATCCTACGATTGGTTATGGGGTTCCCCCACTTATCAGCCAGGCTAGCTTGACTCCAGTGGCATGGAGAGCCCGGGACCCGCGTCTGGGCATACCCGACCCACTTGGGATGACAAATGCAAAAAGAACAATTGATGGACAGAATGTTGAACAATGTCAAACTTTCACCCCAATACAGAGATTTGGGCCTAAATCCATTGTTTTTTTTGCTCCCCATGCCACTCCAGTTTGAACCCAGCTATATGCAAATCAGTCTTGTCTCTGTTCCCAATGGGAACAGTCCAGCAAGAACTGTCAGTCCAGGTCCTCTATGGACTGGAAACAAGCATCCCTGCACCGGTTATTGGGTGTCACTCCTCATCGGCCTGATTATCTTGACTCCAGTGGCATGTTGAGCACGGGACCCATGTCTGGGCATACCCGTCCCATTCGGGATGACGAATGCAAAAAGAACAATTGAGGGACAGAATATTGAACAATGTCAAACATTCACCCCAGTACAGAGATCTGGACATAAATCCATCTTTTTTTGCTCTGCATGCAAAATCCAGTTAGAAGCCAGCCTTATGCAAATCAGTCTTGAATCTGCTTCCAATGGGGACAGTCCAGCCTGAACTGCCAGGCCAGGTCCTCCCTGGACTGGAAACATGCATCCTAGGACCGTTTTTGAGGTTTCACCTGTCATCAGTCAGGCTAGCTTGACTCCAGTGGCATGGAGAGCACGGGTCCCATGTCTGGCCATACCAGTCCCACTCGGGTGACAAATGCAAAAAGAACAATTGATGGACAGAATTGTGAACAATATGAAACATTCACCCCAGTACAGAGATCTGGACCTAAATCCATTGTTGTTTTGCTCCCCATGCCATTCCAGTTTGAACCCAGCCATATGCAAATCAGTCTTGACCCTGCTACCATTAAGAACAGTCCAGCATGAACTGCCAGGCCAGCTCCACCTGGATACAAACATGCTAGGACTGGTTTCAGGGTGTCATCCTCATCAGCCAGACTAGCTTGACTCCAATGGCATGGGGAGCATGAAACCCATGTCTGGGCATTCTCGTCCCACTCGAGGTGATATATTCAAAAAGATCAATTGATGGACAGAATGTTGAACAATGTCAAACATTCACGCCAGTACGTAGATCTGGGCCTAAATCCATCATTTTTTGCTCCCCATGCCATTTGAGTTTGAACCCTGCCATATGCAAATCTGTATTTTCCCTACTCCCAATGGGTACAGTCCACCCCGAACTGCCAGGCCAGGTCCTTTCTGGACTGAAAATAAGCATCTTAGTTCGGGTTTTGGGGGTTTCACTCCTCATCAGTCAGGCTAGATTGACTCCAGTGGCATGTAGAGCACAACCCACGTCTGGGCATTACTGTCCCACCCGGGGTGAGAAATGCAAAAAGAACAATTGATGTACAGAATGTTGAACAATGTCAAACATTCACCCCATTACAGAGATCTGACCCCAAAACCATTGTTTTTTGCTCCCCATGCAATTCCAGTTTGAACCCAGCCATATGCAAATAAATCTTGACCCTGCTTCCAAAGGGAACAGTCCAGCACGAACTGCCGGGCCAGGTCCTCCCTGTACTGGAAACAAGCATCCTGGGACCAGGTTCAGAGTTTCACCCTTAATCAGCCAGGCTAGCTTGACTCCAGTGGCATGGAGAGCAAGGGACCCACTTCTGGGCATACCTGTTGCACTCGGGGTGACAAATGCAAAAAGAACAATTGATGGACAGAATGTTGAACAGTGTCAAACATTCACCCCAGCAAAGAGATCTGGGCCCAAATCCATCATTTTTTGCTCCCCATGCCATTCCAGTTTGAACCCAGCCATATGCCAATCCATCTGGACCCTGCTCCCAATGGGAACAGTCCAGCACGAACTGCCAGGCCATGTCCTACCTGGACTCGAAACAGGCATTATAGTACCAGTTTTGAGGGTTTTACCCCTCATCAGTCCAGCTAGCTTGACTTCAGTGGCATGGACAGCAGAACCCACATCCGGGCATTCCTGTCCTACCCTGGGTGACAAATGCAAAAAGAACAATTGATGGATAGAATGTTGAACAATGTCAAAAATGCACCCAATTACAGAGATCTGATCCTAAATCCATTGGTTTTTTACTCCCATTCCATTCCAGTTTGAACCCAGTCATATGCAAATCAGTCTTGACCCTGCTCCCAATGGGAACAGTCCAGCATGAACTGCTAGGCCAGGTCCTCTCTGTACTGAAAACAAGCATCCTGGGACCAGTTTCAGAGTTCCACCTCTAATCAGCCAGGCTATCTTGACTCCAGTGGCATGGGAAGCACGGGACCCACGTCTGAGCATACCCTTCTCACTCCGGGTTGAGGTTCTGGACTTTTAAGAGTCCAGAGGTGTCAGGGAAACAACACCCGAAGACCCCTGAGTTCCTCCTGTCTCGGTGCACAAAATAAACAGAGACGCGGGTTTCTCGATGGCGGCGTCAAAGACCAAGGTTTATTTACTTCAGGGACACAGAAGTCATAGGAACCACACAGAGGCAGAATCTACGAGACTGTTCAAATTGCATTAAGTGGGTTGCTCCTTAAATACACGAAAAATGTCTTGAGGCAACATTACACGAATATTTCTCATGCCCAACCCGGTATCCCAAACAGACAATAAATATACATCAAACAATAATTAGTCGTAGGTTTTCGGTATTCGATCTGATCCCCTTGTCAGTTCTCCATTCTTTGCCCGATCCTCCCCATCATAAAAATCGTAACCTCCCCATTGTAAAAGCCCAGAAGGAGAGGAGAAGAGCCAGGTGCAAGGATTGAAAAGCAGGATAAGAGGTGTTTATGGATCATAAACGGGCATGGCTATCGTCTTCGGCCTCTTGGTTAGGACAATGGACACGAGAACCAGTATAGCAGGACTGGCCTCAGGCAAGGGAAGCAGCTTGATTCTGCCTAGTCATGTAGCGTCAGCCTTTCTCGGGACTCGAGCTTACGTGTCCTTAACAAGGTGATCCTGCCGGGGTCATCGTCCGTTCATTGACTATGTGAGGGCAAGAAACAAAATGGACGCCGTATCTAAAATGGATGCCATGACCTGACAACAGAATGCCCTATTCTTCAGTGAATTCAAGCTCGTTGCATAGCGAAAATACTGTCATGTATATAATGGATCATTTGCGGTTCATTGGTACCAAAATCGTGTCAGTACTACGATACCAAATACTCGGGTTCGGATCGCTACGGAACCTCAGGGTGACAAATGCAAAAAGAATGTTGAACAATGTCACACATTCAGCCAGTACAGACTGCTGGGCCTAAATCCATCATTGTTTGCTCCCACTGCCATTCAAGTTTGAACCCAGCCATATGCAAATCAGTCTTGACCGCGCTCCCAGTGAAAACAATCCAGCCTGAACTGCCAGGCCAGGTCCTCCCTGGACTGGAAACAAGCATCCTAGGACTGGTTTCGGGGTTTCACCCCTCATCAGCCAGGCTAGCTTGACTCCAGTGGCATGGAGAGCACTGAACCCACGTCTGGGCATACCCGTCCAACTCTGGGTGACAAATGCAAAAAGAACACTTGATGGACAAAATGTTGAACAATGTCAAACATTCACGCCAGTACATAGATCTGGGCCTAAATCCATCGGTTTTGCTCCCCATGCCATTTGAGTTTGAACCCATCCACATGCAAATCTGTATTTTCCATTCTCCCAATGGGAATAGCACAAACCGGACTGCCGGGCCAGGTCCTCCCTGGACTGAAAACAAGAATCGGGACCCAAGCCTGGGCATACCCGTCCCACTCGGGGTGACAAATACAAAGAGAACAATTGATTAATATAATATTGAACAATGTCAAACATTCACCCCAGTACAGAGATATGGGCTTAAATCCATTGTTTTTTTGCTCCCCATGCCATTCCAGTTTGAACCCAGCCAAATGTAAATAAGTCTTGATCCTGTTCCCAACGTGAACAGTCCAGCAAGATCTGCTAGGCCAGGTCCTCTCTGGACCGGAAACAAGCATCCTTAGACTGGTTTTTGGGTTTCACCCCTCTTGAGCCAGATTAGCTTGACTCCAGTGGCATTGAGAGCACGGGACCCACAACTGGGCATACCCGTCCCACTCTGGTGACAAATGCAAAAAGAACAATTGATGGACAGAATGTTGAACAATGTCAAACATTCACCTCAGTACAGAGATCTGGGCCTAAATCCATAATTGTTTTGCTCCCCCTGTTATTCCAGTTGGAACCCAGCCATATGCAAATCAGTCTTGATTCTGCTCCCAATGGGAGCAGTCCAGCCCGATCTGCAAGCAAGGTCCTGTATGGACTGAAACAAGCATCCTGGGAACAGTTTAGGAGTTTCACCCCTCATCAGCCAGGCTTGCCTGACTCAAGTGGCATGGGGAGCAGGGGACCCACTTCTGGGCATACCCGTCCCACTCAGGGTGACAGATGCAAAAAGAACAAGTGATGGACAAAACGTTGAACAATGTCAAACATTTACCCCAGTACAGAGTTCTGGGCCTAAATCCATAATTTTTTACTCCCTTTGCCATTCCACTTTGAACCCAGCCATATGCAAATCAGTCTTGACCCTGCTTCCAATAGAAACAGTCCAGCAAAAATGCTCAGGCCAGTTCCTCCCTGGAATGGAAAAAATAATTATATGACCGGTTTCGGGTTTCACCCCTCATCAGCCAGGCTAGCTTGACTCCAGTGGCATGCAGAGCATGGGACCCACATCTTGGCATACCCTTCGCACTCGGTGTGACAAATGCAAAAAGAACAAGTGATGGACAGCACATTTGTTCCCTTTTCTTTTGCCGTAGGACAGTGCAGCAGGAAGGTAAGTGGGGTTGCCCTACAGCAAAAACTCATAAATGAAGCCCGTCGTTTTTTAAGGATATTCTTCTTTGATTTACCCACATTATTCTCTGCAGGGACCAGAAGTAGGTGGGAATCCATGCACCTATAAAATGCTGTGCATCAGACTGCCCCTTAAGGAATTAATACTGTACTATATTCCAGATACTGATTGCCAATTCCCATCCTTATAAATTGGAAGTAACTATTCAATGACTATGTTTATTAGATTGATAAATCAGTGATTTTTGGTTCTCCACTATTCTTTTTTGTGTTGTATTTCTTTTGGTTTTTTATGTCCTGATTTTAAAATTTGCAGTGGTGGGTGTCAATGCTGTATTCTTTTTCTTCTTTTTATCATCTGTACGTTTTCTTCATGGTTCATATCAATTAATCCCCTATTAGTTAAAGGCAAGTCTTTTCTATTCTTGGAGTACTGTATTTCAGTTGCATCCCAGGATTTCTGCCCCCAATGGATACTTCCTCTGAGAATTAAGGAAATTATAAAAAAATATTTGCGTGTTTTCATCTGTGTGATAGATGTTTTTGTCAGTTTAAAAGTTTACAGAAAATTCCAGATAAGGCATACACCCGAAATAACAACAATTTAAAATCTTGGTGTGTACATTACATACCACAAAAATGTTCATAGCAGCTCTCTTGTCGTACAAGGCACCAAGCACAAGGTGAAGAATTAATAAATAGTGGTTTTCAACACAAGCTAAGTTGGAACAGAAATACTGAAATGAAAGATCTAAAATTGCAAACCCTGTTGTCTTTTTGGGCAACTGATGCACAAAAACATATGTTTCTTCATAATAGTGCAGCAATAAATATCACAGATCCACTTAATAAGCTAAACACTAATAAACTAATCAGCATTCATTGTATAATTCATGTTTCCCCTACGTACCCAAATGGGGAATAACAAAGTAACAAAGTGAGCTTAAACTAAGCAGCTGAAACTCTGCAAAAAATGTTTTAATTGTGTTAAAGCATAGACATACTATAAACACCCAAAAGTCCACCACCCAAAAGTAAACTGTGATTTCTACTCACTTAAACATTAGTAGATAAGACAGTCAAAAGCAGTTGCCAAAAGTAACATTTCCAGTTTCTAGTTGACAGACTCCCCAGGAATTCAGTGGGCAGTTACAAAGTGACACAGCATACAGTTCAGCTGAAGACTGGTTAGTGTTCCAATGCCTCTCTAAAGTTATAGTTCGATTGAGGGACCACTGTTGCTGAAACAGAGTGACCATTCATAGAAGATCACAAGAGGGGACCAACATTGTGAGGCAGAAGGTGTGCACAGTAAACAATGTTTGTTTTGCAGTGCCACTCATTGGTTTTTGTATCCATTATACCCTAATAGCAACTAACTACAAGGGTTAGAGGTAAGGCATAGCTGCATCTTTGAACCATAGTATCTCATGAATAATATGAGCCCGATAATGTGGTGAGGCATTGCTGTAATTAGCGTATTAAATCATGGTTAATGCAACATGTCCATAAGACCAGGAACAAAAGTTAAACATCCCTTGCTCCTCCGGGGCTAATGATGAAGTGATGCAGGATCACTTAAAATCAGGCTTAGTGCAGAATAGGTCAGGTTTATGGCACAACCAGTTCTACATTATCTCCGCAAGGACCTTTACTTTCCTAAAAAGGAGAGATATTAAGGCTTAGATTTACTAAGCCTTTGTGTTGCCCTTTTGTCATGCACGGTGACATAGAGAAACCCTTAGGCTTGTAAGGAATTTGCAAAGCCACGCAAGGCTTGATTTACATGGCCTTGTCTAGCTTTGTACAGAAATATAATGCAACACAGCAGCTTGCACTGTGTTGCATTACATTTCTTAGTGCCAGGCATTCAAATTCAAAATTTACTAAGGTTTGTACAGCTAAAATTGCCCGAAATTGGTGGCATCACAAATAGAAAGAGGAAAATGCTTTTAAGGATTGTTTTTGTGCTGGAATGTCGATATATCTTTCTGTACAAAAACAGTCCTTCCCATAACGCAAGTGCAAGGTGCCTACATTGGCCCTAAGCAGAATCAAGTGCAACCACTGCCCCGGCATGCACAGTTTTCTCCTCAATAATTACATTTCAAATGTTGAAATGATGTTATAGACAATGTCATGAGTAATTTAATATGTAGGGTAATGAGCAGTGTATGGCAAGGACACAAGTCATAGTTTCATGAGATAACTATGACTGCTGAATTTCTATGGTTTGGTGTGTGGGTAAAATCTGAGCCTAACTATAGTGCACATGTTTCCTTTGATTCTTTAGTGAATTTCTAAGTTTAAAAAAAATTCTATTTGCGAACTATAACGTCTATGTAAGTTTGTTTTTTTCAGTTAATTTCTACAGGTTTCCTAACTATAATGTGCCTGTAACCTATGGTTTTTGAGTGAATTCTTGTGGTTTTTAATGTTGTTTCCTAACTATAATGTCCCTTTAAGCTAGGTGTGCAGTGGGAGTCCTAGTGGTTGTGTGGGTGTCTGAATGTGTGGTGTGTGCGTCAGTGCAGTGTGACTGGCTGTGTGGGTCTGTAAGTCAGTGTGTGAATGCCTGTGTGGCTCTGTGAGTTTGTGAGTGAGTGGTTCTCTGAGTGTCTGAGTGGGTGTGTGAGAGCCTTATGGGTGTGTGAATGGGTATATGCATCAGTGTGAGAGTGGGAGTATTATTTTTAAAATTGGGAACTGGATCCTTGGATCCTCGTGTATTCCAGAAAATATCTTTTAACAATTTCTTGCCCATGAGGGGTCCCGCACAGACCCCTCCATCAGTCTCATGGAGTCAGGATACCTCTATCCTGACCCCTTATATCATATTTACTCTTTATACACCCCCCTGGAGCTGTGTCCCATTTCTCAAAATGGGGACAGCAACTTTTCTCTCAGTCATGGTATTGCTGGCAGCATGTAGATGGTTCCATGGTTGATCTGCATCTCTAGATATAAATGCATTTTTTTATTTTTTTATTCCAAAACTTCTGAAAAGATTTACACCAAATTACAAAAAGCATTCTTTCAGTACCAAGATCTAACTATCTGCCAAATTTGTTGCAATTCCGTTCAGCGGTTCGGGCTGTATTCATGTCTAAAATCCCTATGGGAAATTATGTGGAGAATACACATTTTAGGACCCTCTTTTTTTGCAGCCTCCAGCTTGACCAATCAACCCAAAACTTTACAGGCAGCCAAAGTGGTTGGCAAATAAGTTTTGAAAATGTACATATGTATATTAATTAACTACTGCCTTTCGCCAATAGGTAGTTATAGTTAGGACCATGTTAATGTAGAAAAAGTGTTTTTTGAATTGCCTATATCTTTGGCGCCATTTAATGTATCTTCACAAAATTGTCCACAAAAAATTTTATAGTGAGTCTTGTTGTGCGGGAAAAGTTTTGGGGTGGTCCTTCAAGCGGGGGCTGAGCAAAATGGGGGTCACAAAAATATGATTCCCCATGTTAATTCCCATAGGAGCTTTGAACTCAACTGCAGCATGAACAGATGAATGAAATTACACCAAATTTGGCAGGAAGGCAGGTTTTTGGTTCACAGATCATGCTTTCAGTTATCCGGTGTAAATCTGTTCATTAGTTTAAGGGAAAGTAAAGAAGGAATTCTGCGCGGAGCCTAAGCACAGATCTCATGATAAGTCCCACCAAAAACGTTTAAAAAAATGAAAAGGGGGCAGGGTAGGAGTGTGGTGGTGGGGTCCCCCTGTTACCCTGACGGGGCAAAAATCACTTTAAAAAATGTTTTTGCTGCAAAAACGTGAGCCACAGATCAATGGCAATTTAAAAGAAAAAAAAGCAAGTGGGGGCTCCTGCACTTGTTTTGAATACAATCCATGGGTGGGCCAAGTCCCGGGCGTTTTTTTAAAAAAAGGAGGGGGCACATGGGGCCCCCTTACTAAGGATCATTGAAGCCCAGAGACCACCCCCTCCCTGGGATTTTAGTGATTAAATGGAAGGGGCCACGCCGGGCCTCCCTCCATGAACTTTATTAGCCATGGAGACCACCACCCCACCAGGGCTAAAGAATGATTGCTGGTGGGCTGTGCTGATTGACGAAGCCCCAGGGATAATCACCTCCACAGGGCCAAACAACATCTAATGGAGGGTGCTGCAGCCCCCACCTGTTCCTGGGAACCACCACTTCCTGCAGCCAAATGATTTTAAAAAATGAGAGAGCTGCCCCATCCCAGGCCAGATACTGCCTCAGGGACAGCCACCTCCCTGGGGCCAGTCCATGCAGATCAAATGAGGGATGAGTGCTCTCCCCTCCAGGATTCAATATTGGCCCTCGGGACCGCCACCCTCCAGGTCCGGTTCCTGCTATACCCACCACTGGGACATATCTGTTTGTTTTGACTTGGCAGGAGCTTAAATAGCGCCTGCCAAGTCAGTGCAAGCACAAACTCTGCTCTCAGCAAGTGAGAGCTGTAAAACCACTCCCACTTGCTGAGATAGGAGTTTTTGTCTGTTTTGACAACGGGCAGGGAAGCAGATGACAATATTGCTCTGACAGTCATGGAGCTGCACAGTGGTAAGATGGCAGGAGCCACAGGGTCCTTGAGGGTACCCCCTTATTCCCTGGGAGAAAGGTTGAGAAAGAGATAAAATAAGGGACAGAAACTAGCAGAAAGAGACAGATTAAAAGTCGGAAACGAGCAAAAGAGGCAGAATAAAGGTCAGCAAGGTGCGGAATGAGGCAAAATAAAGGTGAGAAACAAGCAGAAAGAGGCGGGAGAGAGGTGAGAAACAAGCAGAAAGAGGAAGACTAAAGGTCAGAAACAAGCCGAAAGAGGCGAAATAAAGGTCAGAAATGAGCAGAAAGAGGCAGAATAAAAGTCAGTACCAAGCAGAAAGAGGCAGAATAAAGGTGAGAAACTCGCAAAAAGAGTAAATATAAAGGTCAGAAACAAGCGGACAGTGGCAGAATGAAGGTCAGCAATGAGCAGAAGGAGGCAAAATAAAGCTGTGAGAGAAGCAGAAAGAGGCAGACTAATGGTCAGAAACTAACGGAAAAATTCAAAATAAATGAGCAGAAAGGGGCAAAAAAAAGCTAAGAAACAAGCAGAAAGCAGCAAGGTAATGGTCAGAAACGAGCAGAAAGAGGCACAATAAATGTCAGAAACTAGCAGAAAGAGGCAATATACAGCACAGAAACTAGCAAAAAGAAAACAAATAAAGGTCAGCAATGAGCAGTAAGAGACAAAATGAAGGTCAGAAGTGAGCAGAAAAAAGGCAGAAAACTAGGAGTGGGCTGTAAACTGCTTTCTGCCAGAAGAGTTTACAGAGTTTTGCCACTCTGAGCTCCGAGTTCAGCAAAAACTCTGTCAACCACCAGCAGAGTGGCGTTTACCGGCATGCTCACCCCTAGACTTCATCCCCTAACCAGTAGTGTGCCAGGAGGTCCCTTTGCAGAGCGGTTGAGAAACGGGGCGGGCCTCCAACAAGGTCTTGGCTGTCCCAATATTGGGGATTTACTTGTGGCATCAATAGGGTTTCTTCGCCCCCAATGACTCTCAGCCAGCCAAAGAGACTTCATCTCCAACCAGTAGTGTGCCAGGAGGCTTGTTTGCAGAGGGGTTGAGAAAGGAGGCAGAGCCTCCAATGAGATATCAGCAATCCCACTGTGGGGACTCAATAGGGGTTCTTGGCCCCCAACACCACTTACCAGCCAAGGGGAGTTCATCCCCAAACCAGTAGTCCACCAGGAGGCACGTTTGCAGAGTGTATGAGAAAGGGGCAGGGCCTCTGATGAGGTCCCAGCAATCCCGCTGTGTGGGACTAACTGGTGACAACAAAAGGGGTTCTTTGCCCCTAGTTATGCTCAGCAGCCAAAGGGACTTCATAAGGGGTGGCTGAGCAATACTCCGCCCCCTCAAGGAACTTAGTGCAGTTTTTCGGTAACTCTGTGGAATTCCACAGAGTGAAACTCTGTGAGCTCTGCCCATGCCTACAGAAAACAAGTTGAAGATTAGCAGAACCCACTCATGCACCCACTCATAGAACAACTCAGACACTCTCACAGCCACCCACAGACCCATTCACTCATGCACCCACTCAAACACGTCCACACACTGCCAGATACTCATGCATTCACTTACAGAATCACTAATACACTTTCTCATCAACTCACAGAATTACTCAGAGACTCACGCACCGACTCACAGACACTCTCAGAGACTCACACACACTCACCAAACCACTCAGACATTCATTTCATATACCAGTTACAGCCCCACTAATACTCTCTACTCCCACTTACAAGCCCACTCAGACACTCATAAACCCACTGAGACACTCATACACTCACTCACAGACTCAGTGTCAAAGGTTAGTGGTTACTGCTTGGAAATAAAATTGAAAAACACTTACAACTTCACTGAAGAAACAAAGGTTACAGGGATAGTATAGTTAGGAAATAGAATTAAGAAAACCTTAGAAAGTCACTGAAATAAAAACAAAGGTTACAGGGACATTACAATTAGGCTCAGATTTCACTTGTACAAAACCAGTAAAATTCATCAGTTATAGTTACCTGAGCTAATTATAACTTACGCCTGCAATGCACTGCTTATAATCTCATATATTACATCCCATGCTCACCATGCCACTGGAGTCAAGCTAGCCTGGCTGATGAGGGGTGATACCCTGACACCGGTCCCATGATGCTTGTTTCTGGTCCAGGGATGACCTGGCCTGGCAAGACAGGCTCTACTGTTTCCATGGGGAGCAGGGTCAAGACAGATTTGCATATGGCTGATTCTAAACTGGAATAGCATGGTATGCAAAAAACATGATGGATTTAGGCCCAGATATCTGTACTGGGAAAAATGTTTGATATTCTTTCACCATTCAGTCCATCAATTGTTCTTTTTGCATTTTTCCATACGTGGGTCTCATGCTCACCATGCCACTGGAGTCAAGCAAGCCTGGCTGATGAAGGGTGATACACTGAAACCAGTCTCAGGATGCTTGTTTCTGGTCCAGGGAGGAACTGGCCTGGCAGTTCAGGCTGGGCTGTTCCTGATGGGGAGCAGGGTCAGGACTGATTTGCATATGCCTGGGTCTAAACTGAAATGGCATTCTGTGCAAAAAAACCTATGGGTTTAGGCCCAGATCTCTGTACCGGGAGGTGAATGTTTGACATTGTTTCAGAATTCTGTCCATCAAATGTACCTTTTTTTGTTTGTTGCCTTAAGTGGGAAAGATATGCCCAGACGTGGGTCCCGGGCTCACCATGCTAATGGAGTCAAGCTAGCCGGGCTGATGAGAGGTGATACCCTGAACCCAATCCCAGGCTGTTTGTTTCTGGTCCAGGGGGAACCTGGCCTGGCAGTTCAGGCAGGACTGTTCATGATGGGAAGCATGGCCACTACTGATTTGCATATGCCTGGGTCTAAACTGGAATGGCATGGTGTGCAAAAAAAAACAATGGATTTAGGCCCAGACCTCAGCACTGGGGGTGAATGTTTGACATTGTTTCAGCATTCCATCCATCAATTGTTATTTTTGCACTAACCTCAGTTACAAGGCATGAACTCCCCTAACCATAACTTACACAGCAGATGATCTTTAACGCCTGTCTGCTCTTTAAGTATGTTTTATACTGGAATGGTTTGTTAAATGTTACCTGTGTTTGAACTCTCAATAAATCCTTTCGAAGTGTGCAAGTGCACACACTTTAAAACTGCTGCTACCTTACAAATTACAAAACGTTCTTGGTCTTGCTCAGAGCATTTTTGAATTCTTTGTTTTTCAAACTATATATAATGGGGTTGCACAGAGGAGTAACAATGATGTAGGACAAAGAGATGAGCTTATTGTCTGTCATTGAATATGTTGATGTTGGTCGCATGTATGTAGAGCAGACAGTTCCGAAGAATAAAACAACCACTGTGAGATGTGAGGCACAAGTAGAAAAGGCCTTTTGCCTCCCATCTGTAGACTGGATTTTCAGGATTGCTGAGATGATGTTGGTGTAAGATATAATGATTAGAAGAAATGACACAAGTCCAAATGCAGCACCAATGGTATAACTCATTATCTCTGTAGTGCGAATGCTGCTACAAGAAAGTTTCATCAAGGCTGTCACATCACAGAACAAGTGGTTTATTATGTGGGAGGCACAAAACGAAAGGCCAGACATCTGTACAGTGTGTGCCACTGGTACCAGGAATCCACCTACCCAGCTTCCAGTTGCCAAGCTCATGCAGACAGCCGGGTTCATGATGGACATGTAACGCAAGGGAATGCAGATGGCCACATACCGATCATAAGCCATGACTCCAAGGAGAAGAATTTCAATGGACACCATAGCCACAAAACAATACATTTGAAGCAAACATGAAGTCTGAGAAATAAGAGTCCCAGAAAAAAAGAACTGGGTCAGTAGTTTTGGAAATATGACAGATGTATAACTGATGTCGACAAAGGACAAATTTGTCAGGAAGAAATACATGGGAGTATGTAGATGTGAGTTGGTGTAAATGATTGCTATGATAAAAAGATTCCCTGCCAGAGTAAGCAGGTAAATCAATAAAAATATGAAAAATAGGGGAACTTGTAATCGCGGAAAATCTGAAAACCCAATGATCAGGAAAGTAGTTTCTGAGGAGAGGTTTCCTTCTCTCATTTGGTCAGTGGTTCAGCGATGAAGAAATCTGAAATTTAAATTAGATGTAGTAACATGTAAATATAATTGTTAGCAAAGAAAAGACACTATAAACATAATATTATATTGTTTTTACGAGTGTTCTATGAAAATATTATAATATTGGTTTATTTCTTTGATACATTAATTGGCAAATTGCAGAGCATGAAATGCATGACCACTCGCAGTATTCGCAATACTTTAATCATCTATTATCATAATTAACATACCCACTTTTCATACCTATGTATGAGGATGTATTCATCTGCCATCACATTGCATAACATGGCACATTGCCTAGTTTTGCCTCTTTGCATACTCTTTGGGGGCACCTGGCACAGTCTGGAAACATGTACCCAATTACATAATGAAAGGCCACATAGCCAAAAGATTTTAACAGCTGTAAATGACCCAATTCATCATTTGCAACCATTAAAATGCTTTTTAATTTATTAATCCCATTTTAGGAGTCAGAAACCTTTTTCTGACTCATAATAAAAGATTCCGAATGGATACCTATTTGGTATTTGGAGGAACATTTTGCAGGCGTCCTTTCCAAATACTGATTTGATATCTTATGTATCAGTGTTTCTGACTGAACTCTTGCAAAACATAGATATTTTACAGACACCATATATGGGGTGGTAATGAGTTCACAAAAGGGGGACGCATCAGCATTGTGAATATGAAAAACGTTTGGTGACAAATAAGCAGTGGTCTCGGGAGTACTGAAAACTCTTAGGCACTTAAAAGTACATGTTCTTTTTATACGCCATCCCATTTCCTTAAGGAAAACTAGCTGGATTTTAAAAAAAGATGTTTGCTTTATTAAAAAACAATCACAGCCACGGTGGTCTGATGAACACAGCAGGCTACCAACTTTGTGTTTTGAACCAATCGCAGTGAGTCGCAAAATGCGACCTATCACTGTAATATTCATGAGAAAGGTCAGATTCAGACCCACTACAATTCTGATTTTTTGGAACCAACATAGATCAGCTCATAAAAAATTATTTACTGGTCGCAAATGTGCTGGCCTCAGGTTGACACCAGTATTTTGCCACCTGATATTCGACAATTTGTCTTGAAGGGCTCTTTGCCCAGGGCATGTGCTAAATAGGGGGCAGCATTTGTGGTGCTTCAATGGCATAATATTGAGGTTAAAAAATTACCTTGCAAAAATATTTAAGGTAAAAAAAACTGAAAACAAAATATATACTGTACATACATAGCATGTAAAGAAGAAAACTATCCACCAGAAGAATAAATTGGATGAAAAATATTGAAAATACATAGGTATGCTCATTTTAAAGGAGTTGACATTAAATACCTTTACAAATAAATGAATAGATACAAAAATAACTTGATTAAATAAAAAGTTATTCATTTAAAATATTTGCTTACACTAAAATACATAATAGAAACTACTTTTATAGGGTAGAGCGAGTGGCACAAACAGGATGCATTTGGACAGGACTCAAGTTATCAACCCTCCCTGGTTGCAGTGCCCTGTGGGCGAAGGCCCTAGTACTGCAAGTACTGCAGGAGGTTGTGCGGTTTTTAAGCACGCTCACATGCAGCACTGCAACTAGGGTGGGTCAGTAAGTTGAGTCCTGTCCAAACACATCCCATTTGTAACACTCACCTTTCCCTTGATTCACTTCCATTTTTGAATTTTCACACACATGCCGTTTGAAGCCAATCTGGTATGACTATATCTCTTATACATAGGCAATATCTAGAGAGCAATTCAGACCATTATGATTGGAGGGTCAGTTATCAACTGCATACTACACTCCTTCCAGTACTAGTGATGAGACAGAGATGTTTTGTTTGTCACAATTCTTTACAACATGGTGGTGTGTTGGCACTTTTAGACATTCTAGGTTCAGAGTTGATAGTGATGTGAACTATAAATTCCATGTAAGCTATGCAGTTAACCTTTGATATGTCCTTCATTTCTTTAATAGCAGTGATGTTACAATTATAATTACTTTGATACAGTTAAGTTGATTGACGTGTATGCCGTAATACATTCCAACATAGCCACTGTATTTTTACTTGTTTTCTGTCATGATTGTCCCTTGTTGACGGTTATACCACAGGCATTTATTCAAACTGCATTGGTGAAACATTTTCATATAATCAAGACTGCGGGAAGGTCGAAACACGTAATGAGGAAATTATGGATTAAATCAATTTATACTGCAACATTTGCGTGTCCTGAGAGGGGATTTATGCTGTGGTTCTGAATTTTGATTTCCCGTGTGCTCTGCTGGCATATGCACCACTTCTATTGCATCCTTGGTCCCGGTAAGAGTGCTGTTTGGTGTTTCACAGAAAAAAACAAAGGTTTCAGGTACGTTATAGTTAGGGATTAGCATTGAAAAAGCCACAGGTATCAGGGACGTTATAGTTAGGCTGATGTTGCACGCATACAAAAACAGAGAAATTTGGCTGTTATAGTTAGCTGAGCTAACTATAACTCGCGCCCCTGCAATGCACTAGTGATGACGTCACATATTATATCACTCATGACATGGTCAGTGACATCACTCAAGACATCACAAATGACATCACTGATGACATCACTGATGACATCATCCACTTAATATCGGATGCATCTACTCACATCCCAAAATAACCTTTCATATAACCACTTCAAATATCATACCAACATTCTTGATACTATTAACACACCAGTCCAGTACATACATACCCACTTACTGATTAATAGGTCTACATACACTCACTTACCCATACAGGTCATCATACAGCCAGTCACTCACCTATACAGATGCTTATATACTCACTCATATACCCATACAGCCACTCGTGAACCGTCAGTCACCCATAGAGATACTCAAACACCTACTCACTCACTCAAACATTCAATCACACAACCAGTTACTCACCCATATAGAAACACAAACAGACTCACTACTCATACAAATACTAACAAATACTTACTCTCCTATACAGTTGCTTACACAAGCAGATGTTCAACCATATAGCCACTTTCACTCACTCACACACACAGTTAGTTATATACTCCAACACTCATAAATTCTGCCTTGCACATATGCAGTTACTCACCCATATACAACTAAGACATCCATACACTCACCAACACAGCCATACGCACACTCACTCACCCATACAGCCCCTCGCAGATTCACTCAAATCAAATCAAATCAAAAATAACTTATTCGGTTATTATGCTGAGGATAACCATAAAAGTACAGTTTAAAACACATTTACAATATATATAAAAAATGATAAAAAGAAGAAGTCAACCCTCATTAAAATAAGTTATAAAAATTTCACACATTAATTGATTTCCGTGATTTAAGAACATTTTTTTAAAAAGCGGAAACAGATGCAACAGTAAATATATTGTCTAATTTCTGAATGGCCAGAAATGCAGGGCGACATTGCCTAAGTTCCATACTCTTTAATATTGGTACTATCCATCTTCTCCTCAGTATTGAGTAGAACTTACAGAAGAACAAAATGTGTATGTCTGATTGACTAGACATATCATCACATGGACATTTATAAAGTTGTCTTGTCCAGTCATTCATCTTGGGGAAGCTTAGAAATCTAAATAAAATATTTAACCTGAATTGTGTTAGTAAAAACCTTTCAAAGTCCTTCATGTATATCTTAACATACGGTTGGATGTTAAAAGTAGTCATTATTAGATGATGAGCCACCACGGTAGTTTTTGTCATCGCACAGATAGTTCTACAATCACTCAGGTATGTCATACAAAGATTTTTAAGCTCTTTCCTTGAGACATTACACATCAATGGAGGATCGCTAAAATACTCCTGGTGGTCAATTTTTATAAGAACATTTTTTCATAATGCAGCCACTTAATCTTACTAGCATTATTAATATTCATTGCATCCTTCAAAATGGAATGATTAAAAACACACTCTTCAGTAGACCATACCCTGTGCCACAGCAGAACCAGTTGTACCTTAATCCCATCTTCTAGATACGACTGTCCGAGTTCAGCGTGACATATAAATGTGGAGACACTATCTGGGACTGATAAGAGATATCTCAGGAAACAATTTTCTGCAACCTTTAATGATTTCACATTCGTATATCCCCATATTACTGCGCCATAGGTCGCAATAGCTACACAGAGGGCTCTATTTACACACAGAAGTTCCCCAATCGGTCTTCTACCCATTTTTCGACTAAAATTTGTCAATGCCATTAAGGATTTACAAAACAGGAATCTTCTTGTTTTTACCGCATTTGTCCAAGTACCAGACTGGTCGAACAAAATTCCTAAATAGGGAAATGGAGGTGTAAAATCAAGGGGTTTAGAGTTAATAAACATTACCTTTTTCTTTTTATTAGCCCCAGGGCCAGAATTCATGTAAAACGTCTTCGTACAATTGATTCCCAAATCCAGACTTGTCATAAAATGGGAGAAGGATGTTACCATCCTCTGCATGGCAACGGGCGTCAGGACCATCAATACCGCGTCATCCGCGTATAGGAGTGCCGGAACAGACCTATTAGCTACCTTAGGCATATCCCTGAAATCCCTCAGCAAGGTTCTTTCTAAATCATTAATATAAATTGTAAACAAGAATGGGGCAAGGACATATCCTTGACGCACTCCTCTTGCAATTCCAAAAGCCCTTGAACAATCCCCATTCTTTCCAAATCTGACTTTAGCCCTTGCTCCAGAATAAAGCTCCATAAGAAAAGAAATAATATTTTCATCCACCCCTAAATTTTCCATAATTAGCCATAACTTAGTATGGGTAACACAATCAAAAGCTGACGTTAAGTCAACAAAAGTTAAAAATAAGCGACCTCCCTTGGCTCTGGTATACTTTTCTAGTAGAATGTATAGATTGAGACACTGGTCAATAGTGCCAAGACCCTTCCGAAAACAATATTGTAGATCACTAATAATTTGATGTTCGTCCACCCAAGATTGTAATCTATTTCAAATCACTCGTCCAATGATCTTAATTGTTGAGTCTAATAATGAAATGGGGCGATAGCACGAGCAATTTGTTCTATCCCCCTTTTTAAATATAGGTACAATAATAGACTCATACCATGATTCTAACAGTCCACTCGAGCAGCATGCATTAGCCAATTGCTTAAGGAGTGGACCTCATAACACCACATTGTTTTTGAACAGATCAACCTTCACCCCATCCGGGCCCGGTGCCTTACCCCTGTGCTGGTTTTAATGCCCATGTTGATTTCATTCAAGGTGATATTCAACCACACTCTCTTAAAACTATGTGGAGGCTCGGGATCTGTTGCATTCTCTAATGTTAGCTGCTCTAGTGCGGGCAAAACACTATATAAATCTGTATAGTGTGATACCCATTCATTCTCCGTTATGGCTATCTCTATTGTTGCTTTTGTTTTATCATTAAGAAAAGGAGCATTAACCACTTTCCAAAAAGCTACAGTATCTCTTTTCAGTGAAGCCTCACACAAGGAATTCCATGCCTCTTTTTTCGTTTCGTCTCTTCTTTTCTTAAGTGTCTTCTTCTTATAATTATTTCTCAAATCCCTTATTAAAATCTGGTATTTTTCTGGGGCATTTAAAGCATGTTTCAGGTTAGAATAAGCCTTAGTGCATGCTGTATCAAACCAACCAACTGAGTCTTCTCTATGTTTGTTGGTTTCTATCCACAAGCTTTCCTTCATGTAAGAGGCGATAACTGCAAAAACAATTATAATTTCAGAGGTTTTTGAGTTTTCATCCAGGCAAGCATAGATACTGGCTTCACATTTCTTAACTGAACTAAAAAGGAACTCATCTGGTATCACCTTTATCCATTTTAGGGAATACCCATTTTGTCTATTCAAGGCAATATTATTTACAGACTGCCTACATGTCCTATTTCTAACATGATCATGATTGGGAATTAAAATTTCAACACGTAGAGGGAAAGGATCGCTTAAAGCAATATCAAGAGTATTAAAATTCCTAACTTGTGTTGCATATCTAGAGGATATCATTATAAAATCAATTATTGAAGAAGCCCCTCTACCATTGAATGAGGGATAGAAAGAGGTCTCTGGTTGACAGAGTCTATTAGCATAGCCCATATCACAAGAAAACATTATTTCATTCATTGGATCTCCACATACAGTGTGCTCAAAATGTGATAAGCTAATCTCACTGTCCAACATTATACCGCGTGACCCTAGCTCCCCTCTTTTACATAATGAACAATTAAAATCCCCTCCCCAGATAACAATGACTTCTTTATTTTTCCTGCCTAATAAACTTTTAACATCTGCATTCAATGCTCTTAATATGTCTTCAATTGCATCAGAAGGGACATTATTATAAAAATGTATGATAACCAAGCAAAGGACTTTATCTACATGTATCCTGACTGTATGATAGTATCTAGTAATATAAACTGTTTCTATTTTTTCAATTTTGAGATAATTAGATATTTAAGTACAAAGTCCCCATTTTGCCCTTCCAGATCTGGAGCCTATCGCTGATGTGCGTATAGTCTTAAAACCACACAAATGGTGTGCCTCTTCCGCCCAAGTTTCTTTTAGACTTAAAATGTCATACCCATTTACAAAAACAGGCCACAATTGATTGGACACCTTCGTTTTTAACCCAGCCATGTTCCAAAACATGATCGCCCATTTACTCTCTTTGATGGCACTATCTACCTGACTATTACATCTAAGGGCGTCACTAGATCTGATGTTATTTTCATTGTGGATGTTAGCTGCAAAACTATTATCCCCCAATTCCCTGCAAGCTTCTGGATCTAATGTCCGGATTCCGACACGGGGGTCAGGATAAAAACAACTAGGTCCATCTATGAGTTGGCCATTATGTACAGATGGATTCTGTGAGTTAGAAGTATCATTAACCATAACGTTCCCTGTACTCAGTCAATCCACTCCTTCAAGCCCATAGAGCCTGTCGAAGCGATTAAAGGTCGGGATGTTGAATTGATTATTATTCAACATCATTGAGTCCCCTCGCCGTTCCCCAAAAGAATACAAATTTGATTTACGGGCGGTAGGAGGAGGATAAAAATAACTTAAGTTAAAGGTCTGTATATTACTTGCCCCCCTTCGGTGGTGCCCATCACAAATAAATTCAACTGCCCATCTTTCTCTGAAATTAATAATAATACTGTCACCGGCTAAATCCTTTGGTCTGTGTCCCACCCAACCTACTCTACGGACAAACAAAATTTCACTATAAGTGTAGGAAGGGAGGGGTCTATTATTATTTAGCCAAAAAATAACCTTCTTTTTTAATTCGGTATATGTTTCTATGTTGCCTTTATCCAATTCGCGGACCCCGACATTCATAACAACATATGGGAAGTAATCCGGGGGTAAATCAATTTGTGTAAAGGAGCTCTTGGTTTTTACATTATTCGTTGTTTCATTTGCTGTACTTGATGATTTTTGGGCCAATCCCGATTCCCTTGGTTCCTGTTCCTGCCCCCCTCCCGCTTGTTGTCCACCTCTTCCTTGCACCACTGCATCACTGTAGGTACTTATACCAGCTTGCCTATTCCCACACAATGAAACAGAAGGTGTATTGGGTACAGTTGGAATGGGCGCCTGGGGGATAATATTTAAGGGATCACAGATTATATTATTATCCCCTGAACTCTTTCAAGGAGTCAATATTTATTGCAATAGACTGTTCAAATTTTATCAGTCTTTCATCAATAGATTTCAATTTCGCCAGCAGCGGTAGCATAGAGGACTTGATGAGTTGTTCCATCTTTTCCATAAATCCCAATTCAAATCTGGGCGAAGAACAACCTGCAGGCACCGTTGGCAAATCCCTTAATGAAGGATTATTTGTCGAGGGGAGAGCAGTATCTAATAAAACCGGAAACTCACAATCCACATTTTTAGTTGATCTAGGCGTTTTTGTTTTCATCAGACAATTTCCTTTATGTGAGCCCCCTCCTCTCTTCCTCTTAGCAATAGAACCTGTAATTTGTTTTAGGGATGGGGATTTGGGTTTAGGTGCTGACCTTGTGGAAGTACGTGTGACTATTCCACTAGTTATGCCAGTCAAGGCGGAATCATCAGTTAAGATAATAGGGCTAACGTCTTTTGTCACAGATAGAGTCGACATGTGTGTATGGGTGTGTTGGTGAGTGAATGGATGTCTCAGTGGTACATGTGCGAGTAACTACATATGTTAAATGCAGTATATGTGTGTGATGGTGTATATAAATAACTATATGTAAGAGTGAGTGGTTGTGAGAGTGGCTATATAGATGAGTGTGTACTTGTATCAGTGATTGTATAAGAGAGTAAGTATGCGTTAGTATCTGTATGAATAAGTGAGGTGGTGTGTGTATAACTGTATAGGTGAGTAAATGGAAGTGTGATTAATTCTTTGCATGACTGACTGGGTGTGTGAGTAACTCTGGATGAGTGGCGGTGTGTGAGTGTCTGTATAGGTTTATGAGTGCATATGATAGTGTTGAATTGATGAATGACTATATGGGTGAATGAGTGGATGTGAGAAGTTGGCCTGGTATATGCTGTCCACTAATTAAAGTGGGCACCTTGTACCAGTCCAAACAACCACTTATGGTGATAGGTTAAAGACAACCTTTATTGAAAGCTATCCTAGTGGTAGCTATGGAGAGCAGCCTTCAGGCTAAGTCTTGATGGAATGTAAAGCAGCTTGTTTTACCAGTCTATAATCTCTTGAATTACCAAATGAAAGGACAACCACACCAGGTATATATTCAAAATATATGTATTTAAGATAAAACACACCCCTCCAGTCTCTTTATGAGACTGGAGTTCGAAGTACTTAAGTTACAAGTCAGTATTCAACAGTAAAAGCACAAATACACGTTTGGGCCCTGGGGCGTACCAAACCATATACCAATACAGTGGTATAAGAATCACCACTGAACTAGACACAAGGCCTAGAGCCTTTAGAAGCGTTTGGGCCCCAAGGAACTACCCAAGTTAGTGACGTAGGGGACCCACGGGGGACGCGTGCAGAGTTAGAACACAGACGCGAATCGCCGTTGACTTCTATGGGGAAAGTCGCATTTGGAAAATTACAAATTAAGGACACTTAGAGCATGACTACAAGCAAACCCTTTTGGACTTAGAGGTGTCTAGGGCCAACACCCATGGGAGCACCAGAGCTCTCGAGTTACCTCACCCAGGGACACTGGTTGCATAGTTGTCTTTTGGTGTTGGGTCGCGGCGTTGTTTTCAATGGAAGCTGGCAAAGAAGTGCTGCTGCCGTGAAGAGAAGTGTCCGAAGAGATCCAAGCCTGGATCGAGGATGGAAGGAACCTGAAAGCAGAGGGGACAGAGTCTGGGTCCCTTACCAGTGACCAGGGGCACGATAGTCCAATGCCCACAGATATCAGGTGCTTCAGGTGAGTTGAAGGGTGTCTTGACTCTTCAGCCACAAGGTCCAGGAGGTGTCAATGACAACCAGGAGCTGGATTCTAGCTGTCTCAAAAAGTCTGTCGAGTGCTGCACTGTCGGCGACCAGAATGGACCAAACAAGCCTTGGCAAAGCAAAGGCAAGTCAAGTGGAAATAGAAGAAAGACGTCGGTACAGATGAGCAAGGTTTGGGAGACTCACCCAGCAAGGGAAAGTCAGAGCACATCTGGAGCAAACAGGAAATCCCAAGCAGAAGAGGAGTTTCCTTTGTAGGGAACCACTAGCCAACGGGCTAGCAATCGTGAAGGAGCCTCAAGCAGTCGCACTAGAAACTGGCCCACGGATCACTCGTAGAGTGGAGGCCAGAGATCTTTGGTGCTGTAGGTGCCCAAGGCTGGGGATACTCAGAGCCCAAAGCACAACTTCAAGGAAGACCAGCAAGATGATGTACCGGCAAAAGTTCACATTGTCCATGGGTCACGGTTCCACGTCATCCATGATAGCCACAGGCCTCAGCTTTGCTGTGGACTCAGGGTAGCCTCAGGGAAGTCTGGAAATCTAACTCTGGTGATGCGGGAGCCTCAGAGTTGCAGACGGGACAGTTGCTTCTTTGGTGCCTGCCAAGCAGGGGAGTCACTTCTTGACCCCAAGGGAGATTTCTTCCGTCTTCTATTTGAAATAGAAAGTCGAAGGTCCAGGATATATGTTGCAGAGTTTCATCCAGGGTAATCTGAAGTCTCAAGGACTGGGTTCCTATACTTATACTAAGATAGGGGGTTGGACATACTCTGGGGACCCACCTATGGGAGGGTTTGGAAAGTGGGGTGGTTACACCCATTTCCTTTGTCCAGTTTCATGCCAGAGCAGGGGCAGGTAGCCCCTGCAACCGGTTTGAACTGGACTATGCACAGGGACACCAAGTGTGCCCTCAGTGCAGGACTTCAAAGCACCAGAGAGTGCTCCCGCCCAGCCCCTATACACATCTGCCTGTCTGCGGAGGTGGTTACACCTCCCTGTGACAGGAAACCTATTGTCCAGGCATCCCCTGCAGGAGTTTCGGTCAGCAGCAGGAGTCCAGAGCCGTGTCTGTGGATGCCAGGG
Source organism: Triturus cristatus (assembly GCF_964204655.1). Classification (NCBI taxonomy): domain Eukaryota; kingdom Metazoa; phylum Chordata; class Amphibia; order Caudata; family Salamandridae; genus Triturus; species Triturus cristatus. The sequence goes on from NC_140590.1 coordinate 1,800,433,583, forward strand.
CTCTAGAAAGTCTTTACCCGGTAGACCAGTGTGAACATGTCTCTCCCTCTAGAAGGATGGAATGCTACCCCCGCCACCAGAACTGGCGGGGGGTAGTATTCCAAAGCGGTTGACACCAAACCCAACATTTTTCCGTGCAGCCAGTCCAAAGCTAGCATTTACTGCGAGGTTATAATGCACTTAAGAGTATATGGTCAGGCTGCAGAACAAACAGCATCAGAGGAGGTACGAGGAGGTACTCCAAACACTGCAGAGGGGCTCTGCTCATGCAGGGGCACCCTCTCACATAGAAACCAAGCACTCTGCCTTCAGGATTTTTAAGGCCTGCCATAGGAGTGACTTATAGGTTTTATATGTGTGTGCAATGGTAGTGATATAGGTAGCCTATACCACAGTAAGGGGGGCATGCACCACCTTACCCAGGCTGCAGTAGCAGACCTGTGGTGTCATTTTGGAGTGCTTCCCAGGGGTGTCATAATACATGCTTCAGCCCCTGGTAGGCCTCTGAGGTGCCTATTCCCTGGGTACATAGTATACCATATACTAGGGACAGATAAGGCACTCCAGAAACCAATTAGAGATGTACCTAATGTACATGAAAACCATTTTAGAGAGGAAGCAGCTAGGCTGGGGTCATGATTAGCAGGACCACAGCCAGACTAAGGTCGAAAAACAGTGAAACACCAGCAAAAAGTGTGGGTACCCATGTGAAGCAGATCCTACTCTCCTAGAGTGCATGTGTGTGTAGACCTAGGAATCAGTGAGTGCATATGTAGTAACTGGTATTGGTGAGTCTATGGTTTCAAAAATGGTAGTCTGTATTTTAGAGTGGGTGTATCAAGGGTTATATTAGGGTATGAGGAGGTGCATCAGATTTTCACGTGGATGAAGTAATCAGTGATGTCATCAGTGATGTCACTGATCATATCATGAATGATGTAATATGTGACGTCATCAGCAGTGCATTGCGGGGGCATGAGTTTTAGTTAGCTGAACTAACTATAACGGCGGATTTCTCTGGTTTTGTATGAGTGAAATGTCCAACTAACTATAACGTCCCTGAAACCTATGGTTTTTTCAGTGAATTTCAAAGGCTTTTTAAATGCTGATTTCTAACTATAACATACCAGTCACATTTCCAGAATGGTGAAGAAAGGTGAGCATGGCCTCCGAAACACCTCTTAGCAATCCCACCATGTGGAATTTACTGGAGGTAACAGGAGGAGTAGTTAGCCCCCAACGTCAACCTTGGGGGCCAACTACCCCTTTAATTACCAAACAGCAGAATTGCTAACTTGTTATATCAGGGCACGCCCCCTGCCCGCACCACTGTGCAAATGCGCCCCCTCGCATGTTGTAAATTGGGGGATTAAGTCCCCTTGAATCCTGAGGGTCCCTGGGGGCCAACTAGACCACCAGGTACCTCTAGTAAGCACCACAGAGCTCCTTTGCACAGAGGTGGTCTGAGGCCACACCCCTTTTTAAACCTCTCTGCAATGCAGCTCTGTGGCGCTTACTGGAGGTACTTGATGGGCTAGTTGGACCCCAGGGACCCTCAGTATTCAAGGGGACTTAATCCCCCAAATTACAACACGCTAGAGGGCTGTTTTGCACAGTGGTGAAGGGAAGAGGTGGGCCTGATGTGCAGAAAGAAGCAACAGAGGTACATAAAGAAGAAATAGAAGAGCATAAAGAGGCAACAGAGGTGCAGAAACAGGCAGGAGATGTGCAGAAAGAGGGAACAGGGTATAGACAGAGGCAAGAGAGGTACAGAAAAAGGGAAGAGGGATGCAGAAAGAGGCAAGAGGAGTGCAGAAAGAACAGGTGAGGTTCAGAAAGAGACAACAGTGGTGCGGAAAGAGGCAAGGCAGGTGCAGAAACAGGCAAAAGAGGTACAGAAAGAGGCAAGAGAAGTGTTGAAAGAAGCAACAGAGGTGTGGAAAGAACAAAGAAAAGTGATGAAAAAGACAAGAGAGTTGCAGAAAGACAAAAGAGAAAGATGCATAAAAAAGCAAGAGAAGTAAAGAAAGAGGTGGGTGAGGTGCAGAAAGAGGTAAGAGAAGAGCAGAAAGAGGCAGGAGAGGGGCAGAAAGAGGCAACTGAGGTGCAGAAACAGGCAAGAGGGGTACATAAAGAGGCATGAGAAGTGCAGAAAGAAGCAACAGAGGTACAGAAGGAGGCAAGAGAACTACAGAAAGAGTCAAGAGAGTTGCTGAAACAGGCTAGAGAGGTATAGAAAGAGGAAAGAGGGTACGGAAAGAGGAAAGAAGGGTGCAGAAAGAGTCAAGAGAGGGGCAGAAAGAGGCAAGTGAGGAGCAGAAATAGGCAAGAGGGGTGCAGGAAGAGGCAAGATAAGTGCAGAAAGAAACAACAGAGGTGCAGAAGGAGGCAAGAGAACTGCAGAACAAGACAAGAGAGCTGCAAAACCGGGCAAGAGAGGTACAGGAGGTACAGAAAGAGGAAAAAGGGATGCAGAAAGAGGCAAGAATGGTTTAAAAAGAAGCAAGAGAGATGTAGAAAGAGGCAAGTGAGGTATAGAAAGAAGCAAGAGAAGTGCAGAAAGATTCAAGAGAGGTGCAGTAAGAGGCAAAGGTGGTTTAGAAAGAGGAAAGAGGGGTGCAAAAAGAGGAAAGAGAGGTGCAGAAAGAGGCAAGAGGGGTGCAGAAAAACCTAAGAGAGAAGCTGAAAACAGAAAGAGAAGGGCAGAAAGAACCAACGGAGGAACAGAAAGAGGCAAGAGGGATGTAAAAAGAGGCATGAGAAGTACAGAAATCAGCAACAGAGGAGTAGAAAGAGACAGGAGAACTGCAGAAAGAGGAAAGAGACTTGCAGAAACAGGCAAAAGAGGTACAGACAGAGAGAACAGGGGTCCAGACAGAGGCAAGAGAGGTTCAGAAAGAAGCAAAAGAGGTGCATGAAGTGGAAAGAGAACTGCAGAAATAGGAAAGAGAGGTGAAGAAAGAGGCAAGAGAGGTGCATCAAGAGTGAAGAAGTGTACAGAAAGAGGCAAGAGGGGTGCAAAAAGATGCAAGTTAGGTGCAGAAAGAAGCAAGAGAAGCGCTGAAAGAAGCAACAGAGGTGCAGAAAGAGTGAAGAGAGGTGCAGAAACAGGCAAGAGGGGTACAGAAAGAAGCAAGAGAGATGCAGTAAAAAGCAAGAGAAGTGCAGAAAGAACAAACGGAGATACAGAAATAGACTAGAGGGATGCAACAAGAGGGAAGCTGAGTACTGAAAGAAGCAACAGAGGTGTAGACTGAGGCAAGAGAACTGCAGAAAGAGACAAGAGTGTTGCAAAAACAGGCATGGGAGGTGCAGAAAGAGGAAAGAGGGATGCAAAAAGAGGCAGGAGAAGTACTGAAAGAAGCAACAGCGGTGCAGAAGGAGGCGAGAGAACTGCAGAAAGAGAAATGAGAGTTGCAGGAACAGGCAAGAGGGATACAGAAAGAGGAAAGAGGGGTGCGGAAAGAGGCAAGAGAGTCGCAGAAAGAAGCAAGAGAGATGCGGAAAGAGGCAAGTGAGGTACAGAGAGAGGCAAGAGAAGTGCAGAAAGAGTCAAGAGAGGTACACAAAGAGGCAAGGGACGTACAGAAAGAGGAAAGAGAGGTGAAGAAAGAGGCAAGAGGGGTACAGAAAGAAGCAAGAGAGATGCAGAAAAGAGCAAGAGAAGTGCAGAAAGAACCAATGGAGGTACAGAAAGAGGCAAGAGGGCTACAGAAAGAGGCAAGAGAAGTGCAGAAAGAAGCAACAGAGGTGCAGAAAGAGAAAAGAGAACTGCAGAAAAAGAAAAGAGATTGCAGAAACAGGAAAGAGAGGTACAGTAAGAGAGAACAGGGGTGCAGACAGAGGAAAGAGAGGTTCAGAAAGAAGCAAAAGAGGTGCAGAAGAGGCAAGAGAACTGCAGAAATAGGAAAGAGGTGAAGAAAGAGGCAAGAGGGGTGTAAAAAGATGCAAGTGAGGTACAGAAAGAAGCAAGAGAAGCACTGAAAGAAGCAACAGAGGTGCACAAAGAGGGAAGAGCGGTCCAGAAAGACGCAAGAGAAGTGCAGAAAGAAGCAACAGAGGTGCAGAACGAGGCAAGAAAAGGGCATAAAGATGCAACAGAGGTGCAGAAACAGGAAGGAGAGGTGCAGGAAGAAGGAACAGGGGTGTAGAACTAGGCAAGAGAGGTACAGAATGAGTAAACAGGGGTACAGAGAGAGGTAAGAGGGGTGCAGAAAGAAGCAAGTGAGGTGCAGAAAGAGGCAACAATGGTACAGAAAGAGATAAGACAGGTGCAGAAACATGCAAGAGAAGTGCAGAAAGAGGCAAGCGAGTGTCGGTTTGAACTGGACTATGCACAGGGACACTAAGTGTGCCCCCAGTGCAGGACTTCAATGCACCAGAGAGTGCTCCGGCCCAGCCCCAATACACATCTGCCTGTCTGGGGAGGTGGTTACACCTCCCTGGTGTCGCGATTCTTCAGCGTATGTCAGGAAAGATGGGTTTCCCTGCACCTACAGATAAGGCTCTTTTCCCTTGTATGCATGTTACCAGGTCTATTGGCAAATGGCGCACAGCGGACTACATATCCCAGAATCCCTTGGGACGGAATTCTGGTAGATGGATAAGGAGACGCCTGGATTTCTGCTCCTATAAAGCCCCTCCCCTTCCTGGGGTTGGGGCTTGACAATCTCACCTGTTTTTGAGTTCAAGTTAGTGGATGGTATTCCCCACTGGATTTCTGGTTTGGATTTGTTGTTTCCTGCTGAAGTTCTTTCCACAAGCAAGGCAATTGCTTTCCGAGGCCCAGGCTTTCTATGAGGAGTTTTCCAGTTGGTTCACATGAAACTCTTTTCATCAAGCAATGCAATTGCTTTCCGAGGCCCGGGCTTTCTCTGAGGAGTGTTCCAGCTGGTTCACATTAATCACCGTTGCTGACATTTCTTCATTCCGAAGAGTTTGAAGGGTTGCTTTCAAGGTCAGAGGATTCTGTTTTTTACCAACGCTGGAAACACAAGGTATTTAACCTAACTCGGAAAGGAAGTGCTGGAGTGCTCCTTCTGCTTTTTGAAACAGTTTAATTTCGTAATTATTTCCACGCTGGTTTTCTCTTTTGGTGCCTGTGCGTACAATCTACACTGTGCTTGCAAACAGTGGTTTGGCGCGCAATTGCTCAGTGGTATTGAACTTGAGCTTGTGACTACTGCGTGCACAACTTTATTCCTTCGCCCTTATGCTGTGCTATTAACAGCGTTTTTATGCTTGTTTATGGTGCTATTCATAGTCCTCTTTAGGCACCATTTCCCGTGACTTTGTTTGTTGATTGAAATCATCCTTGGGTTCAGTGAGCTCATAAACTCCCTGGCAATCCAGTTCATCGGCTCTCAGTGTATGGTCTCACTGGGATTGGATAGTCTCAGAACCTTCTCTAAGAGTATTGCTGCTTGTTATATTGTGAGTATCTGACTATAGGAGCATTCTGTTGTGTGATATGAATGAATCCCTGAGTCATTTCTCATATCCCTCTCTGTTCTTTCATCTGCAGCTTATGTTTGTGGGGTGACTTCTGAAGTTATACCGAGCCATAGACCAGACTTAAGGTGTAAGAAGACTCCAGCACAGCAGCAGAGTTTATTATTTTATCCCTTTTCCCTATTGCCCGGGGTGCTTCCTTACATAGCAGTGTATATCTACTCTGTGTGTGGTTGTGCTCAGGGAAGTAGGGGGACTTCTCTTCTCTCCGTCGTCCCCGCTGGTGGTACAAAGGTTAGTGGCATTACTTGTTTCGGCGCTGCTGACACATCCTGACACCTGGGACAAGAAACCTATTATCCAGGCCTTACCTGCCAGAGTTTCGGCCAGCAGCAGGAGGCCAGACCCGTGTCTGTGGCAGAGGCATCCATTTTGTGATGCCAGGGCTGTAGAAAGTCCTACCGGATTAGACCAGTGTGAACATGTATCTCCCTCTAGAAGGGTGGAATACTACCCCCGCCGCCAGAACTGGCGGGGGGTATTATTCCAAAGTGTTTGACACCAAACACTACATGTTTCCGTGCAGCCATCCCAAAGTTAGCATTTACCGCAAGGTTTTAGTGCACTTAAGAGTACATGGTCAGGCTGCACCACAAACAGCATCAGAGGAGGTACTCAGAATGCTGCAGGGGGGCTCTGCTCATGCAGGGGCACCCTCTCACATTAAAACCAAGCACTCTGCCTTCAGGATTGTTAAGGCCTGCCATAGGAGTGACTTATAGGTGTTATATGTGTGTGCAATTGTAGTGATATAGGTAGCCTATACCACTGTAAGGGGTGCAAACACCACCTTACCCAGGCTGCAGTAGCAGACCTGTGGTGCCATTTTGGAGTGCTTCCCAGAGGTGGCATAATACATGCTTCAGCCCCTGGTAGGCCTCTGAGGTACCTATGCCCTAGGTACATAGTATACCATATACTAGGGGCATATAAGGCACTCCAGAATCCAATTGGAAATGTACCTAATGTACATGGAAAGCATTTTAGAGAGGAAACAGCTAGGCTGGGGTCCTGATCAGCAGGGCCGCAGCCAGACAAAGGTAAAAAAAAACAGTGAAACACCAGCAAAAAGTGGGGGTACCCTTGTGAAGCAGATCCTACTCTCCTACAGTTACCTACTTTATAGACCTTGGAACCCCTAGGAGTCCCCACAGGGTACTTCATGTCAACAGACTTAAACCATATGTTGACAGGGCAGACATGGGCTTGCTCATGGCTACTGATGAAGGACAGGAGGAAGAGAGTGACCCACTCCCTGACCATTATTCTAGAATCCAGGGCCTGCCCAGTGTTAGACATTTTGGCCTGTGACCTAGTCACAGCAAAGACATGAGCAGGGATCCCTAACATTTCTGAATGTGTCCTGAGCTCCACTTCAGCCCAATCTGAATATTCTAGAACATTGGCAAGCAAGCACTGTACTGGTAGGTCTGCACTTACCACAGCCTTCTTAAGGCGGCCAGTTACCCCTCCCCAGGAGAAGTTAACAACTGCCAGAGAATGGTATGTTCTGACATTGCTAGCATTGGTCACATGGTACATTTCACCTAGTATAATCTGCCCAGGATCCACAAGATCTTTTGTCACCATTGTGACACTTGCTCCTGTGTCCCTGAATGCCAAAGAGTACTTTCCATTTATTAAAGGCTGTTGTCTGTATTTGCCTAGATTACTGTGACTGACAAAGGAGGACACATCCATGCCTCCATTACAGACTAGAACAGCCTGAGTTGGAACTCTGGCTAGGCCAGAGTCCATCTCAGAATCCAGGGTCAATCCTACTACACCCTTATTCTGAAAATTACCACCAACAATTGTAGCTGAACTAGGGGGAACAGTTGCCTTAGGGGCAATGGTGGCTGGGGTACATTTGGACTTGGTGCAGTCACTGGTCCAGAGAGGTTTCTTTTTACAGATGTTGCACCATGATTTCTTTTGTCCTTTTCCTTTGTTAGACTGTGAATCCCCACCTGAAAAAGATTTTTGGGGGCCTTGTGAAGACTTCTGGTCTTTTCCCTTCTCCCCACCCTTGTCAGAGTTTTTAGGATCTTGCTTCTTGGGTTCACCACCTTGGTTCTGTACCTTCGACCTCACCCTGGTTCTGACCCACTTGTCTGCCTTCTTTCCCAATTCTTGGGGAGAGGTCAGATCTGAGTCTACCAGGTACTAGTGGAACAGCTGATTCTGACAATTATTAAGGATCTGCTCCCTCATAATCAAATTGTACAATCCTGGATAGTCATGCACTTTGCTGCCAGGTAACCAACCTTCCAGAGCCTTAGTAGCACAATCTACAAAGTCTAACCAGTCTTGATTCTGTGCCTTTCGGGTATCTGTGAACTTTAACCTGTATTGCTCAGTGGTTAGGCCAAACCCATCAATCAAGGCATTCTTCAGACTGTTGCAATCATCTGCCTCCTCCTCTCTAACAGTGAGGAGCTTATATCTACCTTTGTCTGGAAGGGAGAGCCATAAGATTGCTGCCCAATGCTCCTGGGGGACCCTTTGTACTTTACAGGTCCTTTCCAGTGCAGTTATCCATTTGTGAATGTCATCCACACTCTGGTAGGGAGTAACAATCTGTTGGACTTGGCCCTTTTGGCAGGTTCACCCCAAAACTATTTGCGTTCTCCTAGCCTTTTTCTGTAACCTGGTGTTGGTGATTTTAGGCCTCTGAGCACTTTAGCACTGAGGTCCAGTGTAAAGTGTGTGCGCTCTCTGTGTATGTGTGGTGAGATGGGCCTGCCCTCCCATAGGAATGCATGGGGGATATGTGTGTCCATGGTAATTCCTGATGTGAGTGGAGTGCAGGGTCGAGTTTGGTATGTGCAAACTCGTGAGAATAAATGCTGCGCAATGGTGTGCGCAGATTTATGGTGACTGGTGGAGAAGTGCCACTTCTAGAAGTTGGCCTTTCTGTGTACTGTGTGTCTGCCTGCCTGATGTGGAGTGCATGTCTGGCTTGTGATTGACAGGAGCGGAGAGGGTTGGGGAATTCCAGGAGCCAGGGTGAGTCTGCCCAGTGGTGAATGGAGAGATCTGCATGTAGATGGGAGGGAGGAGTTGTACTTGGGACCTGAATAGGGCTGGGCCTTCCCTCCACAATACTGGCTCCACCTTCTGTGGTGCGTCTGATGTCCCTGGCCTGTCCTGTGAATAGAGAGGGGAGCTCGGCAAAACAAAGTGCTCCATAACCAGTTGTATCTGGTTCTCCCCTCGCCCTACAGTTTTAAATAAAGGAAAAAGCTGTATAAATAAGGGGCTGTGACCCCAAGTAAAGGTTCTTGTTTGTGGACTTGAATCTACCAGGGGCGTGCTGCTGCTGGGGTCAGGGGAAGGCTTGCCTCCCTGGGCCCTGCCCTGCCCCGGGATGCCTGGAGGACAGTTTGGGACCCTGTCGTTTTTCTTCCATAGTCCTAGACCTCCAGAACTCTGAGTGCCTGTGTGCCCTGGGAGCGCTGTGCTTTTCATCCCCCAGGACCTTGGCTGCATCCTAGCGCCCTGAGAGCACTTTATTTTTATTTGGCCAAAAAGAGGAGCGTCTATGCTCCGCAGCGGTCAGCTGCCGTCTGGATAGAGAGAATCCCCATTGTAGGGATTCACCCGTGCTTCAGGATCGAGCGGGAGCCCACCCCGCTGATCTGTGCCTGTGTTATCGAGCGGGTGCCCACCCCGCTTATTTCTCTTCAGTTAAGGAGGTGCCCACCCTGCGTCGTGGCCTGTATTTTTAATTGATGCATGGGTGCCCACCCCGCGACTTTGCCTCCTGGATTGAGCGGGTGCCCACCCCGCTTGCTATTTTTTAATTAGAGGGAACCTACCCCTCCGTGATCGAATCCCTGCCGCCGTGAACCTCGGCCCGCCTGGTTTTGGGCAGGGTCTGCGGATGGAAGCAGGAAGAGGAGTACGTGGGAAGTCCCGCCTGCCGAAAAGAAGCCGCCCGGAGGGAAGAAGATGGCACCTGCCTGTGCGGGGCTCCAATGGCTGAGGGAGAGCCCCGCAGGCACCAACGAGTGCAGGTTGAAGGCGGAGGGGGCTCGAGTGCCATTGCTGGTGCCAGCCCCCACAGCATGCGAAGTGACGAGAAATCTGTGGCCAGGAGGTGTCCAGAGCCCCGTGGGCTCCAACTTGAAGTCCCGGTCCCAGAAGAGGGACCATCCGAAGCCAGAGATCACCGCATGCTGAGAGGAAGAGGGAGAAGAGACCGGAGGAGTCCGATCCCACAGCCCCAGTGAGTAGGGGCTATCTCCTGTGTTGAGCGTGCTGAGGGAGGCACAGGGACACACCTGCATTTCGAGTGGCCCCGCCTGGCAGCGGGCCGCTCCCACGTTATCACCACATTTGCTTGGGGGGCCTAGAGGGGCCCAGGATATTCCCTGTGTGGCTCCAACGTTCACCATATTCTCCAGCTGCCCCGCTTGCTAGAGGGCAGCTGCAACGAGGGGTATAATTAGTGTTAAAAGAACCAGAGGGGCCCGTGGTTATCCCGCATAGCAGTGGGCAGCTGCGACGTGGGAATCAGTGGTTTTGCAAAGCCCCAGAGGGGGCTTCCAGAGCACAGTTGGTGTCAGCGCTGTTCCGGCCCTCTGTATGTGCCATTCTCTCTACTACCCCATGGCACGGTGGTGCCGGTTTTGTTTCTAGTTGGGAGCAATGATTAGTGAAGCCCCAATGGGGCTCACGAGGCGGAGTGAGTGCCCGTGCCTACAATCATTTTTCCAGCTGCCCAGCAAGTAGTGGGCAGCTGCACCGTTTAGGTCTTTCTGTTTGGGGACATATTTGAATTCAGAGTGAGATGCACTGCTTCGCCCTCTGACCTTCACAGCTGCGCAGCACTTAGTGCCAGCTGCAATGTTTAGGTCTGTGCAAAAGTGCGCACCCTTGACTTTCGCTGCATAGGCAGCACGCCCTGACTTTTGGGACACAGGGCATTTGAGCCCCTTTTTGAGATGGGCAGTTGGTCATGGGGGCTGTGAGGGTTGTAGGGTGCCAGGCCCTAATGTGAGTGTGGTGCTAGGAAATGTGATTCCTGTAGAATGATTTACGCACCTGTGTTGATACCTCTAAATGTAGTTTATGATTATGAGGTTGGTTCACATATTATGGTTTATGCTAATGAGATTTGTTTCCTAATGTAGTTATACTTAGGAGGTCAGGGTCTAATGCGTTTAGACTTGTGAGATGATTGCCTCATGTGTTTATGATGGTGAGGTTGGCGCAGAATGTAATGCGCGCCTGATGTGATGCTGTGCATAACGTAGTTTATGTTACAGGCCGATGCTAAGTACCTTGATTACCAGTAATTACTGGTTGTGTTCTATGTTTATGATAAGTTCTACATTTACTAAGTTCACTTTGTGATGGTACTGACAGTGGTCCAGTTGGCCCTGTCAAGTGTAAATAATCCCTTGTAAATATGATCAAGTGCCAGGTGGCAACATGTATATTATGTGATTACTATTTTAATGTGTTATGATAATACAAAGGCTATTTTTTTATATAACCTTGTGTGGAGTTCCTTTTGTAGTGTGCCTGGCATGTTGTTGCTGTGTGCGTGCGCACATGCTTTACACATGGCCACCGGGATAAGCCTGACTGCTCGTGCTAAGCTACCAAGGGGGTGAGCAGGGGTTATCTTTGGCGTGTAACTCTCTCGCCCTGCCTAGAGTGGTGGTTTCTGCCTGGCTTTGGAGCAAGCCTTAGCCAACCAGAAATCCCATTTCTAACACAATCTTATTCAGGTTTCTATGGTCATGAGACCTCTCCCTATCTCTAGGGATGTTGCTGCCACCATGGGACTCTAGTCCCAACATTTTTCTAGGTCTGTAGAGCTCTAGGGTCTCCATATCTAGGGCTACCTGCTTTCTTCTGATTTCAAGCTGAGCTTCCTCATACTTGAGCAGTCTCTCCCTTCTCTCCTGAGAGGTTTCCCTCCTATGAGAGGAGATTGAGGTCCCTACAGATGAGTTAGAATGGTTAGACTCCACTGAGGGAGATCTTGACCTTCTAGGCCCACCACCAACTCTCCCAGGAGGGACAAATAGGGGTCCATTGTGGTCCTCTCCATCACCTTCTAGGGGAATTGAATTTTTCAGGTCCAGATCATTGTCATCTGCCTGGCCAGCCTCAGAGGTTAGATCTTGGGGAGTTGAACCTCTAGGCCTTTCCTCATGAGTTGTCCCACACCCTCTGCCTAACCCTTCAGATCCTAAAGATCTGCTGAGGACATCCAGCCTGAGTACCTCTATGAGATGCTGGGTGGTTGGACTTTTGCCTGTCTTCAGTTTCCTAGTTGTACATAATGCTCTCAGTTCCATGAATGAGAGGTTATCATACTGGGAATCTAGAAGCCCATTGGCTTCTGGCAGGGACCTACTGGTTCCTGGCCTTGAAGACATTACTAGTGTGGTATGGTGTATTGCACTACCTACTCTAGTGTGGCCTTCTAAACTCTCTTGAGTTGTAGAAAGGGTGTGCTAGGCCCTAAACACACAACTCTAAGTGCAGTAGAAGTTACTGTTTTCTAAAGCTTGTATTATATGTACCTAGGGTACCTTTAGTGGTTTTCAGTTAGTCACTCAATTGAGATTATCTGGTAAAACAATAGTAAGCTGGAATCCCACATGATGCACACCAATGTGAGAAGTTGGCCTAGTATATGCTTTCCACTAGTTATAGTGGGCACCCTGTACCAGTCCAAACAACCCCTTATTGGTTATAATTTAAAGACAACCTTTATTGAAAGCTATCATAGTGGTAGCTATGGAGAGCAGCCTTCAGGGTAAGTCTCGAAGGAATGTAAAGCAGCTTGTTTTACCAGTCTATAATCTCTTGAGTGCCTAAATGAAAGATATCCACACCAGGTATATATATAAAATATATGTATTTATTACTAAACACACCCTCCTAGTCTCTTTATGAGACTAGAGGTCAAAACACATAAATTACACTTCAAATAGTTCAGTAAAATAGCACAAATACACATCTGGCCCTAGGGGCGAGCCAAACCATTGACTAAAATAGTGATATAAGAACCATGACTTAACTAGACACAAGGCCTAGAGCCTGTAGAATCGCTGGGACCCCAAGGAAACACCCAATGTAGTGACACAGGGGACCCACGGGCCGTGTGCAGTGTGTGAACACAACCGTGAGCTCCCGTTAGCTTCTATGAGGAAAGTCACTGTTAGATTTTTAAAGATTAGGGACACTTAGAATTGAGTCAGGACCAAAAGCTTTTGTACTTAGGAAGTTCTAGGGCTAGCACCCATGGGAGCACCAGAGTACTCGTGTTACCTCACCCAGGAAGGCCGGGTGCATTGGTGTCTTTCTTTTGGTGTCGGGTTGCGTCGTCGGTTTCAATGGGAGATGGCGAAGAAATGGTGCTGCCGGGAAGATGTGAAGTGTCCGAAGAGATCCAAGCCTGGATTGCAAATGAGAAGAACCTGAAAGCAGAGGGGACAGAGTCTGGGTCACTAGCCAGTGATCAGGAACGCGATAGGCAGATGCCCACCGATGTTGGGTGTTTTCAGGTGAAGAATGTGAAGCTTGACTCTTCAGCCACGAAGACCAGGAGGTATCGAGGACAACCAGGAGCTGAGTTCAAGCTGTCCCACGAAGGATGTCGAGTGCTGCAGCATCGGTGCCCGGATTGGCCACAACAAGCCTTGGCAACAGCAACCCATGCAGAAACGAGAAAGATGCTTTGGTGCAGACCAGCAATGTTTGTGGGATTCACCACTTGGTAGAGAGTTGGGGTACATCTAGAGCAACCAGGGAAGCCCAAGGAAATTCAAAGTTACCCCCTCAGGGACCCACCAGCCAACAGACCAGGGATTGCAAAGGGACCTCAACACAAAACACAAAATGGTGGCCCACGGGTCACTCGGAGTGACCAGGCCAACAATCTTCAGTGGATTCAGTGCTCGAGGTGGGGGCTACACGTCAGCCCTAATATGATTTCAGGAGACGTCGAGAAGTCAATGCACTTGCAAAAGTGCATGGTGACCAGGAGTTCCGGTTCCATGCTACTCACCAGGGCTGCTGGTCTCAGCTTTGCTGGGAACTCGGGTCGGCCTCTGAGATGTCTGGAAATCCTCTTCCTGGGCTGCAAATACTTTGGAGTCCGGCGGGAGCTTCAGAAATGCAGACCGGTAAATTGCTTTGTTGGTGCCTGCCAAGCAGGGGAGTCACTCCTTGACCCCAAGGGAGATTTCTTCAGTCCTCTAGTCTTGAAGTTCCAGGATTCAGCTTCAGAGTTTCGTCCAGGGATATCTAAAGTTCTGGTTACATAGGTTCCTTATTTATACCTAAGGAAGGGGTTGTAGTAGCTCTGGGGACCCACCTATGGGAGGGTTTGGAAAGAGGGGTGGCTACACCCATTTCCTTTGTCCAGGTTTGTGCCAGAGCAGGGGCTGGAAGCCCCTGAACTGGTTTGAGCTGGACTATGCACAGGGACACCAAATGTGCCCCCAGTGCAGGACTTCAAAGCACTCAGAGAGTGCCCCCACCCAGCCCCAATATACATAAGCCTGTATGGGAGGTAGTTACACCTCCCTGTGACAGGAAACCTATTGTCCAGGCCTCCCCTGCTGGAGTTTCGGTCAGCAGCAGGAGGCCAGACCCGTGTCTGTGGCTGCAGCATCCATTTTGTGATGCCAGGGCTCTATTAAGTGTCTTCCTGGTATACCAGTGCTGCCATATCTCTCCCTCTAGAAGGGTGGGATCATACTCCCACACCAGTTACTAGTGTGGGGGTATGATTACAAGGTGTTTGACACCAAACACAACATGTTTCAGTGCAGCCAGGCCAAAGTTAGCATTTATCGTTGGGTTATAATGCACTTAAGAGTATATGGTCAGGCTGCACTACAAACAGCATCAGAGAAGGGTCTCCGAACACTGCAGAGGGGCTCTGCTCATGCATGGACACCCTCTCACATAAGAACCACGCACTCTGCCTTCAGAATTTATAAGGCCTGCCATAGGAGTGAAATAGAAGTGCAAAAAGAAGCAAAAGAGGTACAGAAAGAGGCAAGAGAACTGCAGAAAGAGGAAAGAGAGGTGAAGAAAGAGGAACGGAGGGTGCAGAAAGATGCAAGGGGTTGCAGAAAGAAGCAAGAGCAGTGAAGAAAGAATCAAAAGAAGTGCTGAAAGAAGCAACAGAGGTGCAGAAAGAAGACTAGAAAAGTGCAGAAAGAAGCAAAAGATGTACAGAAAGAGGCCACAGAATTGTTGAAAGAGGCAACAGAGGTGGAGAAACAGGCAGGAGAAGTGCAGAAAGAGGGAACAGTGGTGCAGAAAGAGGCAAGAGAGGTACAGAAAGAGGATAGAGGGTACAGAAAGAGGTGAGAGGGGTACAGAAAGAAGCAATTGAGGTGCAGAAATAGGCAACAGTGGTACAGAAACAGGCAAGCAGGTGCAGAAACAAGCAAGAGAAGTGCAGAAAGGAGTAACAGAGGTGCAGGAAGAGGTAAGAGATGCAGAAAGAGGAAAGAGGGGTGGATAAAGAGTTCAGAAAGAAGCAACATAAATGCAGAATGAGGCAAGAGAAGTGCAGAAGGCAAAAGAAGTGCAGAAAGAGGCAACAGAGGTGCAGAAACAGGCAACAGAGGTGCAGAAAAAGGGGAGAGAACTATGGAATGTAGGAAGGGGAAATCTGACTGCATGGTTGCCCCCACTTATTTCCTGGTGTTTTGATGGTTTTTGACTTAGTTTGGCTGGGAACCTGCTATCCTGGTCCCCAGCCTATCTGCTTTCTCTTATAAATTGATTCCATGTACTTTAGGTACAGTTCAGATTGGAACTGAGGTGCCCTTGTAAGCCCCTAGTATATGGTATACTATGTACCCAGGGCATAGGTACCCCAGAGGCCTACCAGGGGTTGAAGCATGTATTATGCCACCCCTGGAAAGCCACCCAAAATGACACCACAGGTCTGCTACTGCAGCCTGGGTAAGTTGGTGCATGCACCCCTTACTGAGATATAGGTTCACTATATCTCACCATATACCCACATATAAACCTATAAGTCACTCCTATGGCAGGCCTTATCAATCCTGAAGGCAGAGTGCTTGGTTCCTATGTAAGAGGGTGCCCCTGCATGAGCAGAGACCCTCTGCAGCATTCGGAGACCCTTCTCTGATGCTGTTGGTAGTGCAGCCTAACCATATACTTTAAAGTGCATTATAACCATATGGTAAATGCTAACTTTGGACTGGCTGCACGGAAACATGTCGTGTTTGGTGTCAAACACCTTGGAATCATATCCCCACACCAGTAATGATACTACCCTTCTAGAGGGAGAGACATGACATCACTGGTATACCCGGTAGAAACGTAATAGAGCCCTGGCATCACAAAATAGATGCTGCAGCCACAGACACGGGTCTGGCCTCCTGCTGCTGACCGAAACTCCGGCAGGGGAGGCCTGGACAATAGGTTTGCAAGGGAGGTACAGAAAGAAGCAACAGAGGTGCAGAAAGAGGCAAGAGGGTTGTAGAAGGATGCAACACAAGTGCAGAATAAGCAAAAGAAGTACAGAAAGAGGAAAGAGACATGCAGAAAGTAGAAGGCGCAGTGCAGAAAGAACCAACAGAGGTGCAGAAAGAGGCAAGAGAACTACAGAAAGAGGCAAGAGAGGTGCAGAAAGAGGCAAGAGATGTGCAGGAAAAGGGAAGAAGGGTGCAGAGAGAGGCAGGAGAAGTGCAGAACAAAGCAACAGAAATGCAGAAAGAGGCAAGAGAGGTGCAGAAATAGGCAAGAGAGGTGTAGAAAGAGGCAAGAGAGGTGCAGAAAGAGGGGAGAGGGCTGCGGAAAGAGGCAATAGAGGTGAAGAAAGAAGCAATTGAGGTGCAGAAAGAAGCAAGAGAATTGCAGAAAGAAGCAACAGAGGTGGAGAAAGAGGCAAGAGGGGTGTGGAAAGAGGCTATAGAGGTGCAGAAAGAAGCAATAGAGGTGCATAAAGAAGCAAGAGACATGGAGAAAAAGTGCAGAAAGAGGCAAGAGAGGTGCAGAAACAGACAACAGGGGTGCATGAGGAGGAAAGAGGGGTGCAGAAAGAGGCAACAGAAGTGCAGAAAGAAGCAAAAGAGGTACAGAAAGAGGCAAGAGACCTGCAGAAAGAGGAAAGAGAGGTACAGAAAGAGGAACAGAGGGTGCAGAAAGAGGCAAGAGGGGTGAAAAGAATTGTAAGAGATGTGCAGAAATAAACAAGAGCAGTGCAGAAAGAACCAACAGGGGTACAGAAAGAGGCAAGCGGGGTATAGAAAGAGGCAACCAAAGTGCAGAAAGAAGCAAAAGAGGTACAGAAAGAGGCAAGCAAACTGCCGAAAGAGGAAAGAGAGGTGCAGAATGAAGGACTTAGGGTGCACAAAGTGGCAATAGGGGTGCAGAAAGAAGCAAGAGGGGCACAGAAAGAGGCAAGAGAAGTGCAGAAAGAAGCAGCAGAAATACAGAAAGAGATAAGAGTTGTGCAGAAAGAGGCAAGAGAAGTGCAGAAAGAGGCAAGAGAGGTGCAGAAACAGGCAACAGGGGCGCATAAAGAGGAAAGAGGGGTGCAGAAGAAGCAAGGGAGGTACAGAAAGAAGCAAGAGAGATGAAGAAAGAAGCAAGAGAAGAGAAGAAAGAAGCAACCGAGGTGCAGAAAGAGGCAAGCGGGTGCAGAAAGAGGCAACAGATGTGCAGCAAGAACCAAAAAAGGTACAGAACGAGGCAAGAGACCTGCAGAAAGAGGAAAGAGAGGTACAGAAAGAGGAACGGATGGTGCAGAAAGAGGCAAGAGGGGTGAAAAAATTGTAAGAGACATGTAGAAAGAATAAAGATCAGTGCAGAAAGAACCAACAGAGGTGCAGAAGGAGGCAAGAGAACTACAGAAAGAGGCAAGAGAGTTGTAGAAACAGGCAAGACAGGTGTAGAAAGAACTAAGAGGGATGCAGAAAGAGGCAATAGAGGTGCAAAAAGAAGCAATAGAGGTGCAGAAAGAAGCAAGAGATTTGCAAAAAGAAACAACAGAATTGCAGAAAGAACCAATGGAGGTGCAGAAAGAGGCAAGCGGGGTGCCGAAATAGGCAAAAGAGTGGTCCCTGTAGACTCCATCCCCTGGGGCCTGAGCCATGTTTTTAAATACAAAAGGAGGGGGTACACAGCCCCCCTCCTGAGGCCAATTACCACACCAGGGACCCCATCCCCCGGGGCTAGGCCTTTGTTTAATTATTTTTTGTATACGGGAGTGGGGCCAAGTGCCCCCTCCCCTGACCGAGTTTGACCACGGGGACCCCATCCCCCAGGGCTTGGCCTTTTTTGTAAATTTTGATTAAAACAATTTTAAAGGAGGGGCAGTGTGGACCCCCTACCCTTGGCCAGTTTTGGCCCTGGGGACCCCATCCCCTGGGGCCTGCCCTCTATTTATTTTTTTTAATTGGAGGGGGGTGCATGGCCATCCTCCTAAGGTTGATGTAGCCCCTTGAACCCCATCCCCCTGGGCATGGCCAATCTTTTTTTGTATTTTTTTTAAAGGGAGAGGGGCCTATTTCTACCCCGGGGACTCCATACCCCTAGGATTTGCCTCTTTGTGGGGACCGGCTGGCTCACCGCCTCCTGCGGGAGCTGGCATTGCTTTTGGGCAAAGAGAGCTGCTGACATGCAGCTCCATTTGCCCAAAAGCAATTCTGCTTCGCTTCATGGAATCAAGAGCAGTTTTCCTGCTCTCGCTTCCATGGAGCCAAGCAGATGTTTGCTATGACAGGGTGGGAGGAGTGCTCCTGCCCTGCCATAGCAAACAGCAATGTCCAAGGGGTGGGCACCCTGGGACACTGCTGGAGCCAGCCCTGGGTGGTGGCGGTCCCCATGGCAATGGAGGGTGCCACAAGGGGGCCAAGCAGCTCCCCTCCAACATGTTTAAACCCCCGTGGAGGTGGTAATCCCCTGGGCCTGGGGTCTGCTATGGACCCCCATATGTTTATTACTCAATGCCCCAGGGAGGTGGTGGTCCCTGGGGCAGTGTGGGGGAAGGTGCCCCCCACTCTTAATTTTATTAATTGAGGCCCCCAGGAGGTGACAGTCCCCGGGGCTTGGGGGCCCACATGCCCCCCCACATTTGATTGCTCAATGCCCCAGGGAGGTGGCGGTCCCTAGGGCTGCGGGTGGGTGTAAGGCCCCCCACATTCAAACATTAAAATCCAGGGAGGTGGCAGTTCCCAGGGCTTGGGAGGTCTCGGAAGGCCCCCAACCATAATTAAGGTATGCCCCAGGGAGGTGGTGGGGAGGAGATCCCCAAGCCTTTTTTTACAAAGCCCCATGGAGGTGACAATCCCTGGGGCTGCGGGGGCCTCGCAGGGCCCCCCATCACTAATTTGTAATGCCCCCGGGACCTGGCCCACCCAGGGGCTTCAAGAAAATTAAGTGTGGGAGGCCACACTTTAAAAAAAAAATTCAGCCAGATTCGCAGACCCTACCCGAATCCCATAGAAAAGTTAAAAAAAAATGCTTTTTTGGGACCTCGGTTTCCCTGTGGGTGCCCTTGAGCAGCCCTAAGTGTCAGGGTGTTTCTACCATGCCCCCTTTTCTTCTTTTTTCAGCTTTTATCTTGTGACTCGGTTCAACCAAGTCACAAGATGGCTATTAACACTTCCTAGTGTGGGCAGTCAATCAGAAGTCAGCATGTGATTAGGAGGGTTTGCGGATCCACCGCGGTCACAGATACTAATATTTATTTAAGTATGAATTTCTCAGGAACTACTGAACAGATTTATGCCATTTAAAGCAAAGAGTGCACTCCGGACCTAGAGCTACTTCTCTGCCAAATTTGGTGTAATTCCATTTAGCAGTTTGGGCTGTAGCTGCGACAAATGTTTCCTATGGAAATTAACATGTAGAGGACGCATTTTGGGACCCCCTTTTTACTCAGCCTCCGCTTGACGAAGCACCCTGAAACATTCAAGCTAGGATCTGACCTGAGCAGGGCATTAGTTTTGAAAATTTTGCAAAGATTCATTAAACGGGGCCAAATATATTTGCAAAAGATAAACGCTTTTTGAATAGAAACAAGGTCCTAACTATAACTACCTACTGGCGATATGTGTATATATATATATATATATATATATATATTCACTGAAAAAACCATGGGTTTCACACACGTTATAGTTAGGAATTAGCATTTAAAAAACCTTAGAAATTCACTGAAAAAACCATAGGTTTCACACATGTTATAGTTAGCTGGACATTTTACTCGTAAAAAACCAATGAAATTGCCCCGTTATAGTTAGTTCAGCTAACTATAACTCGCGCGCCCGCAATGCACTTCTGATGACGTCACATATTACATCACTCATGACATGGTCAGTGACATCACTCATGACATCACTGATGACATCTCAAATGACATCACTGATGACATCACTGATGACATCATCCAGTGAATGTGTGTTTTTCTGAAAATTAAATATGTTTTATATATGTATATCTCAAGGTCGATGGAAGAATAAATGGGTATATAAGTGTCTAAATGGATGATTTGTTTTTGAAAAATTGATTGTGTTACTGACTGATTAAGTGTATCATAGTGAATACATGGCTTAGTGAGCAATGTTTAAATATGTATATATCTGTATCAGTCTCTCACTTTGTGTATAAGTGGCTGCATGGGTTGTTGAGTAGCTACATGGGTGTCTATATAGGTTATTAGTTGTTTTTTTGAGTATCAGTCTGAGTGTCTGTATGGTTCGGTGGGGGGTATTATGTAGTGCATAGGTGCATGAATGAGTGTTTCACTCTTTGTATGTGTTGAAGACAGCATGTGTGCAGGACTGTATGGGTGGATGAGTGTGTGTATGGGTGTGTTAGTGAGTGAATGACTGTCTCAATAGTGTCTTTATGAGTAACTACATATGTTTTAAACTAGTATATGTGACTATTGGTGTATATATGTGAGTATATGTGAGAGTGAGAGATTGAAAGAGTTCCTGTATGAATAAGTATGTGTTTCTATAAGTGATTGTTTAAAAGACTAAGTTTGTGTAAGTTTCCGTAGAAGTAAGTGTGGTGGTGTGTGTATAACTGTATATGCAAGTAAATGTATGTTTGATTCTTTATTAGCATGAGTGACTATGTGTGTGAGTAACTCTATGGATGAGTGGCATTGTGTAACAGGATGTATAGGTGTATGAGTACATATGATGAGTGAGTACATGTATGAGTGACTGTATAGGACTGTTGGTGAATGAGTGTATGTGTATGTGGATCTTAGAATTACTGAAGAGGTTGTTGTAACTGGTATTGGTATGTCCTTTGTTTTGAAAATTTTAGTATCTATTTTTGAATGTGTGTATCAAAGGTTATATTAGGGTGAGAGGAGGTCTGCCGCTCTATCACAAGGATGATGTCATCAGTGATGTCATCAGTGATGTCATTTGAGATGTCATCAGTGATGTCATGAGTGATGTCACTGACCATGTCATGAGTGATGTAATATGTGACGTCATCAGCAGTGCATTGCGGGCGCGCGAGTTATAGTTAGCTGAACTAACTATAACGGGGCAATTTCATTGGTTTTTTACGAGTAAAATGTCCAGCTAACTATAACATGTGTGAAACCTATGGTTTTTTCAGTGAATTTCTAAGGTTTTTTAAATGCTAATTCCTAACTATAACGTGTGTGAAACCCATGGTTTTTTCAGTGAATTTGCAAGGTTTTTTAAATGCTAATTTTTTTTTTTTTCTTCTATTTTTTCTAACATATTTTTAATTTAATTATCTTACCTTTTATAAAGACTATGTTTAAATTTTTACAATTCTTTAATATGTTTTTTTAAATATATTTTTTAAAATAAACATGTAAAATTTTTTTTTTTTTTTTTTTTTTAAAAATAAATTTTTTAGTACGCGTACCATAAGCTCACGGTAAGCGTACGGTTTACGCAACGTCCGTAATCTATCTACGCTGTTTGCGTATAGTTACGCACTTTGCGTAGCCACGCGTACTGCGCGTGGGACGCGTGCGCGCTTACGCCACACGCGCACGTTACGCGGAAGTGTCGGGGAGTGTCTGTTAAGCGCATGCGCACAAGCGCGTGTCTTTTTTACGCGCATGCGTACTTTTTACCGTAAGCGCACCGTAAGCGTACCGTAAGCGTACGGTAGGTCATGTGATCATGAAACACAACTTTTGATTGGTTGAAACTACTTTCAGTTCTAGAACTCTCCTACACCACACCCATTCCCCTCATTTCTGCTTGTGATCCCTTGGGAGAAGGAGCTGGTTTGTCTTTGGGATACGATGGCAGAACAGCAGAGCTCTTCTGAGAGTGAGGCTAGCACTAGCAGCACTGTCTTGAGGCAGAGATCGAGGAAACAGAAGCCCTCTTATGTATGGGATTATTTTACTTTTCCTGAAGGCCAGCAAAAGGTGAATGCACCCTTAGTTACTTGCAAGCTGTGTAAGCGTGTACTTTCTAGAGGTAATCCAGACAGGAAGTATTCCTTTGGGAATCATACCATGAAGAGACACCTCAAGGATGTACACAGAAGGACACATGGTCATCTTTTTGGAGGTAACTCTTCAGAAAGACGAGCCAGTACATCCACAGCAGCTCAGCCTGGACCATCAGCTGCAGGGCTGACTCCTTCTTCTGCAGGTCAGGTGAGCCCTTCATCTGTGGGGGGAGAATCTCCTTTTGCTGGCCCTCTGGAAATGAACCCTCGATTTCGGAAGGTTGATATTCATTGCACATTTTGTAAAGATCTAATTTGCCATAGGGAGACCAGTGTTTCCCTAGTGAACAACAAAATAGATCAGCACATTTGTCGCTTTGAATAATTTTCCCATGCTTCCTTTCCTCTGTCCCTGCATGAACACAACGGTTCTTTTAAGAGCCAACCTTATCTTTCATCTTTTTTTTACATATGTTTTTAAAAACTTTTTTTTATTTTTTTTTACCGTACGCGTACGGTGCGCGTACTTTTTTTTATTTTTTTAAAAAAAACACTAAAATTCATTTATCACATTACATTGTCCTTGAGAGACTACAATTATTATTATTGACTTACCATACTCACTGAAAAAATATTTATTCATTTGTTTTTTTTAAAAAATAGTTTTAAAAATGTTTGTAGTTTTCGAAAATTTTCTATATCTATCTGGAAAAAAAGAAAAAAGTATTAATATTTTTAAAACATTTTATAATACAGTACACATATTTACATTTTTTTCCAAAAAATATTTTTGCCTTATTTTTGCTGTTTTCAGAATATATTGCATTTCACTATAAATTGTGAAAGCAATTGCATTCATCATTTTACAGCGGGCAAAAAAATACCAATCACAAAGATTGTATTAAAAAAGCCCTGATTCTTTGTTTACTTAAACTTAACATTATAGAAATGCATAATATTGTAAAAAAATATCATCTGTTACATTTTGGTTCACGAAAATTTTTGGAATAATTTATTAAGTCCACAATAGAATTGGTTACTTTTCCACATGGCCAAATAGTAATTTTTTAAATCATTTTTGAAAAAATTTCCAATGGCAGTCCAATAACATTCCAAAATTTAAAATGTGCAGAAGTTACCGATAATCTCTAAAATATTGGTTTTTCAAAGTTTCATTAAAAATTAAAAAAGTCCACATTACAATTGGTTATCTTTCCTTTAGGCCAAATGATAATTTAAAAAATCTTTTTTTTACAAAATTGCAATGGTAATCCAGTAAAATGGTAAAATTGTTTTGTCCAGATCTTGCAAAGTCTCTCTAAAATTTAGGTTTCAGGAAGATTAGATAGGAATTTGCTAAATCAAAAGGCAAACGTTGTTTGAAAATCAATTGGGAATCATTACACAGTGTCCAGCCTTTTTCACATTTAAGATAAACTGTGTAATGTCCAGAAGTAACAGTAGGTCCTTCATGGAAAATTATTGCAACAGTTACAAAAGTTTTTCCTGAAATTGATAATTGCTGTCCTGTAAACTTCTTTATTAAAGTATCCAATTTTGAACCATCAGCTCTACATCGTTGCATCATTAAAATTACATACTGTCCGTATTCCTTTAAAATTAATGTTGAAAACATGTCAGAATTACACTCACCACATTTCATGCTATGATTAGCATCTTTAACTAATTTTGCAAAAGTGACTGTTTTACTCTCTGGCAATGTCAAATAAATAAACCTTTCATTATCAACAATAGAGCCACATATATTATAACAATTATCACAACTATGTTCCCATTTATAAGAGAGACCAAAAAAAATGTCAATGGGAACTCCTTCTTCTTCCACTACCTGAAGAAAATACATCAGAAATTCATGTGCATCTTGCTGTTCATTTTGTGAAAACTGTGTTCGTCCTGAACATACATCTAAAAGTTTTCTAATGTCAGTAGCACTTTCTATTTGAGTTTTATCTTTACTCATCTTTTGAAAAAGGAGACTCAGCTCTGAACAGAATCTGTTTCCCTGATTTACTATTATCTGCTCTTGCAAACTTTCCAGATAAAATACAACATTCAGTACTACATTTGCGTAGCAGTTGACACCAGAGCTATTTTCAAAATGACATCCTACAACCTGTTCTTCATTTTCCTTTTTCTTTTTGCTTGCAATTACATCACTCCTCTTTTTTTTCCTCTTCTCTACATCTTCATTACAGATATTCTCATTTTTTCTTTTACGAGAAACTACACGTTTCTCCAACACAGGATACTGACCTAAATGAGGAGCATAGCTTCTTCTTAATCTATTATACTCCTTTACACAGTTTGTATCAGCACTAACTTTTGACTCATCAAAGTCTATCATGAATAAACCTGATAATGTTTTCACTCGTGACAAAGCAACATATGCCATACCTTCTTTGAACACAGTTGAACCAATGTTCACAAATGCACAATCTACAGTCAATCCTTGAGACTTGTGAATAGTTACAGCATATGCTAGAGAAAACGGAAACTGCTTCCGACGTACATATAAGTCTTTCACAAGCATAAAACGTACTGTACAACGACAAATATCTTTAACTTCATCTATCTGATCAAATTTTATTTTTAAACATTCAACTCCTTCTTTTTTCTGATAATTAATAAAACCCACAACTCTTCCCATCGCTCCATTAACTAAACCTTTTTCAACATCCAAATTTCTCCTTAAAAACACTCTACAGTTCATGCAAACATATAGATTTTTTTCTAATCCAGCTGTTTTGGAGATGTTCTTTTCTAGTGAATCCAATTTATTTTTCAGTGTGCCTGTTAATGTGATAGTAATTCTTCCATCCTCAATTTTGTCCACTGCTTCCAATTTCCTGATATCTTCCTTTTCCAATTTTAAAAGCTCCTCATTGAATATTGAGCATTCACGTAGAGTTGGCATTAAGCAGATGACACTTTTGTTTTCTGCAATGTTCTTGTATATCTTCTCTGCAACTATTTCTTCCTTTGGAAATAAATTATGTAGCAGCCGACTCTGTAATGTTTTTTTGCCAACTTCTGTGAGTAGTCCAATCCTGATATCTTTCAGAATACTTCCATATTCTTCATCGTTTGCTTGCCTCATATTAGTAGTAAGTTCCTTGTACTCAAAGAAGGACCAAATATTTGTATTACCGATGCTTCCCAATGACTTCTTTGTGTCTTCATGTGTCACAGTATTAAACACTGGTTGTCCTTTAACTGGAGTAAGTTGTAGAAGATCCCCAAAAACTATGACATGTTTTCCACCAAATAACACGTCATAGTCTGTCTTCAAAATTTGCTGCATTCTTAAATGTACAAAGGCAAGCATTAAGTTTGATACCATGCTCACCTCATCAATAATGAGAACTTGCATCTTCTTCAATACTCTTGAAACTTCCAAGGATGCTTCTCCAGTTAGCTTGTTGAATTGTATTTTGTTCTCATGCTCCACTGGTAACATTAGCAAACGATGTAAAGTGATTCCTTTTATGTTATATGCTGCTAACCCAGTTGGAGCAGTAACCACACAAGACAAAGTAGAATCCGTTTTTTGCTGTAGGTAGCTTCTGATGACTTTTATTAGGAAACTTTTTCCAGTTCCAGCTTGTCCGCTTACATACATCCTGATTGGATGAAATGATGTGCATGAGCACTCTTTTTTTTCATGTAGAAATCCGTGATCAATTTTGTTTTTGATGTCTTCATAAATTTGTTGCTGCTCTTGATTCAGTTGTCTTTCCAAATTTTCTAAGTCGATAAATTCTTCTTGAGCTTGATTCATAGCCGTTTCCACTTCATTCATGGCTATTGATGCTTCATTTTCAATGATTGGTTGTCCTAGGGGATCTTGACTGTGTGTTCCTGAACTTTGGCTGTCCTGAGAACTGTCTCTTGCTATTTCTGCTGCAATTGTAGTTTCCTGTTCAATTTCTTCGTTTAACATTTGCAGATAAGTTGAGAATGTACTGCATTGTATGCTCTCTTTGCAAGCATTAAAAGAATCTTCATAGCTTTGAAATTCTCCCAGTAGTTCATCCTCTGTACGCCATGGTTTAAACAACTGTAAAAGAGCCAAGTAGTAAAATTCTTTCTTGTCAGTAGTGTCGCAACTCAGCTTCCGGTGATTTATCAAACTTCCTTTTGTTTGCTTCACCAAACATCCTTCTTCACCAACGACTTTATATTTTCCATTGTTGATGTCTTCTGCGGCTTTCCGTGAATAAATGTAGTTCTGCAGCACTTCATAGAGACACATGTTCTCCAGATGATGACTTCTCTTGGGATAATATGTGTCCAACATGTTTGTTTTCAAAATATCTGTACTTTCTGGGTCATTCTCGGCCAAATATTCAATTTCTCCAACAGATTTCAGTACCCGATTTCTCATTGCTGCAAGGCCTAAACTTGCCCAAATTATTCTTCTTGACTTCGAGTAGAGACTTGCAGAAGATAACCTATCTGAACATTCGTAGGATCCAATTTCTCGATGCGATAACATCTTCAAACTGAAACTGTACAGCTTCTTACTGACAGTCTTCTCGTGAGAAATCTCTTCCCACATTTCCTTCAATTCTGTTTTTTCTGATTTCGTAATGTAAGACGTTACATATCGTGCAACAGCAATGGAATTGTCAGCTACATACTGTATATCCATGTTAGCGTTCCACATGGATAAAATGACTGGGTTGTAGTCATTTATATTTTTTGATTCTTCTTTTCTTTTAAGGTTGTAGGTATTCTTAGGTGATTTTCTTGTGATAGTATGTCTCACAGCTGACATAAAACTGTTGACTCTTCCATTTGAAAGAACAGGTCTAGGAAATCCAAATCGACATTTAGTGTAGTATTTTTCTTTGCTCTTGTATTTCCGTCGACAGTATTTTCCACACCGATGACTTTGGAAACGTAAAACTTGCTCCTTTAACTTGTTCTCTTCTGTGCTTTTTGGTATAGCACATGTTGCATATTCTTGAATGTAAGATAACACTGCTTCATCAGCATCTGTTCCAAACTTTGGGGCATCCTTGATCCACAACAGCATATGAATATGAGGAGCACCTCTTGCCTGGTACTCTTTTCTCCAAAAGAAATCCACTACTTCTCCAAGGGGTGGATTTTTTTTATTGCAGATGAAGGACATCATAGCCTCAAATCTATGATTGAAATATCTGCAAACATTAACCGGATCCAATGAGCACAGTTCTCCTGCTGTCTTGTATTCGATGTTTTTAATGTTTGAATTGGCCTCTCGTAAAAAATCCAGTAAATCATCCCAAGCGTACTCGGCACAGCTTAGGGTAAGGAACCATGTTGGTGTTCCTAAATTCCGTAACATGCATTTTAGTTCACCATGGCGTCGGTACCAATATTCATTTGTCCCACGCTGACAAGCCATCAGATTGATCAGTTGTGTTTCCAAATGATCATCTCGGTGCTGCACTTTCTCCATAAAATCCTTAGCAGACACATTTTGTAAATGTACTCCACTTTTTAAAATGTGATTTACTGCATAAGATAGTGCAGACAAGTCGCTTTCAAATAAAAGATGGAACAAATAAGGAATACTTTGTCGAAATCTGGGATCTTCAGCATATAGTCTTGTAGTCCGATACTCAGAAGCTGGAATCTGTTCTGGACGTTCATCGTATCGTCCTCCTTTTCCTTTAGGAAACAGCTGGGGAAAACATCGAGCTTCCAAGCTCTCCTCCCATACACTCACAGGAGTTCCTTTTGCTTTCTTCATCTGAAAGAGATCAATATTGTCTCCCATAACTTCTTTCGAATGAAGAGGATGTATGCTAAAATGTTCATAAATTTCTTCTTCCTTTGACTTGTCCACTTTTTCAATCTGTCCAGTTGATGTTTCTGTGTCTTCTTGAAAATCTTCTTCTTCTTCTTCTTCTTCTATATAAATTGATTCAAACCATTTGTTATTTTTTTTCAAATACAAATTTGCTCTTTGTACTTTCCGTACATCTACCAGCTCCTGCCAAATCTTCTTATTCTTTGTAGGTACACCATTAACCAGAATAACTAATGGTTCAGTTTCCAAAGTATCCGCATCAATAGTTTCCATATTTTTTTTCAAATCCAAGGGCAAATACACCACTCTACCTTTTAAACCTCTCAGTAAATCTGAAGGAGGTAATTTACCAGTTTTGGGCTCCATACGTACTATGGTCTGGAACGGATGAACACATTGAATAAGTATAGACTCATATGTATTTAATTCAGAAAGTTCAGCAGGAATAGCATCCAATTCTAAATTATTATGTACAGCTCTGGTCGGCATTCTATTTTCCTCTAACTTGTTGTAACAGTATTTACAAATACGCTGATCTTCACCCAATTCAAAACAATTTTCTAGAAATATATATGTGGCAAAATCCTTCCACTTATAATTATCTTAATTTTCACTCTTTCTGTAGAGATCAACATTCCTAGTTTGTTTTCTATAATGAGTTCTGCGGCAACAAATACAAGTAACATTTGGTCTTTCATTAGAGACTATTGCAAATTTTGTTATGTGATCATTAAATGTCTTACTTACAGAAGGTTCTACATTCTCTTCCACTTCTTCCTCATTTACTGTGTCCTTCTCTGCACTGTTTTGTTCAGGACCAAAGTAACAAAACTGAATTTCATCAACAACCTTCTCTACATCTGATACCGTTCCTCGGAACAGAGCCCTATTCAATTCATTTAACTTTATTGCTGGACTTTTGGCAAAATACAACCGTCTCACAAACTTTCTCATTTCAGTATGATGAACAGCCAGCATCCTAAAATGATGGAAAACACTATTGCACACTTTTCTAGATAGACAAGCCAGAGAATGACCCTGCAAACCAGTATTCTCTCTCACTCTGCATGGATCCAGACTTTGAAGCACCTTAATCTTCTGTTTTACACTTTTTTTACTATATTCTCTAAGAAACTCTCGAAATTTGTCAATAGATTCCTGACGCACAGTGCAAATACTACTACAATTCCAAGTGTACACTGGGGCTTTAGGACGTCTCCCCATTGCCTCATCTGCCATCACTTGTACCTCATCTCTTGGAACCATTATCTCCTTCTCCATTATACAACCATTTTTCACTTCGTAAGCACGACCTCTGGTGTCAACTGCATGCAGCAAACTATTACTTTGAAAATAGCTCTCTTCATTAAAAAAAGGTTCACTACTTGAACTATGCATCCACTTTCCTAAAAACACTTTACAAAAGTTTGTTCTGTTCACTACTCTTTTCCTTTTGCTTTGTGATTTCAGTACATTAACCATTTTATCTAATGTACGCATCCTATTCAAAATTAATATGAATAGTTTCCTTTTTAATTCTAATGCTTTTGCTGCAATGGCTTCAATTTCTTTTTTTCTCTTGTAATATTTTGCCTTTTGCTTATATTTCTTCACATCCTTTATCAAATTGGACATAACTCTTCTCTGAAACATTTTTCTACGTATCTCTTTAAACGCTGTTTTTCTGTTTATGTAAATCTTTTCAGTTGCAGAAGGTATATTTGCATTAACTAAATTCCCAATTTTTTCCTGTTCTCTTCGTTTCGTAACATTCTTTCCAGTACAGACATTTTGTACATTTTTCTTTGTTTTGAATATTTTTTTAAGAAATTGTTTTTTCTGCTTACCAGAAGATTTTTTCTTTTTCCCATCATGAGCATCTTCTACTAACTTTGGTCCTCCAGTTGTCTTCAAATATAGTTTTTTTTTTTAGCGTTTTTTGAACTCTGGATTTTGTAGGCATCTTAAATTTTGTTCACTGCTCTTCAGCAATACCTGAAAAAAACTAAAAAAAAAATCCTTTATTGTATTTAAATATATTACTACATTTCTTTTCACAATAGTCACAAAACGAAATTTCTTTGCCAATTTGAATGCACACAAACTGCTCTTTTTTTTGGGCAAGTGAAAATCACTTTTACAAACTGTCACATTATTAAACCACTTTTCAGATTTTTTAAAAAGCCCATGTCCAGACTGCCAACACTCCAGCAAGGGCAACCAGCCTTAGTGATGCTGAATGTATTTGCATTACAGACTGAAACCTGAAAACCCCACTCGCTTGTAAATACTATGCATGACTATACATGGCAAGCACATGGGTGTATGCTAAGACTCTGCTTCTTCCCCCAAAAATTCGCTCCCCCTTTCCATCTAATGCAACTGTGAAATCACCAGAGCAATACGCAATAAATCTCTGCCTATAATTCCTCTCTGCACACAGAGTCATGTTTTCACATTAGTCCCAAAACGAAATTTCTTTGCCAATTTGAAAGCACACTTACTGCTCTTTTTTTTTTTCGGGGCAAGTGAAAATCACTTTTACAGACTGACACATTATGAAACCACTTTTTTTTTATTTATTTAAATGCACATGTCCAAACTGTTTTTTCAGACCACCACCATGTGTATTCTCGGTGACTGCCTACACTCCAGCAAGGGCAACCAGCCTTAGTGATGCTGAATGTATTTGCATTACAGACTGAAACCTGAAAACCCCACTCGCTTGTAAAAACTGGGCATGACTATACATGGCAAGCACATGGGTCTGTGCTAAGACTCTGCTTCTTCCCCAAAAAATTCGCTCCCCCTTTCCATCTAATGCAACTGTGAAATCACCAGAGCAATACGCAATAAATCTCTGCCTATAATTCCTCTCTGCACACAGAGTCATGTTTTCACATTAGTCCCAAAACGAAATTTCTTTGCCAATTTGAAAGCACACTTACTGCTCTTTTTTTTTTCGGGGCAAGTGAAAATCACTTTTACAGACTGACACATTATGAAACCACTTTTTTTTGATTTATTTAAATGCACATGTCCAAACTGTTTTTTCAGACCACCACCATGTGTATTCTCGGTGACTGCCTACACTCCAGCAAGGGCAACCAGCCTTAGTGATGCTGAATGTATTTGCATTACAGACTGAAACCTGAAAACCCCACTCGCTTGTAAATACTGTGCATGACTATACATGGCAAGCACATGGGTGTGTGCTAAGACTCTGCTTCTTCCCCCAAAAATTCGCTTCCTCTTTTTATCTAATGCAACTGTGAAATCACCAGAGGAATACGCAATAAATCTCTGCCTATAATTCCTCTCTGCACACAGAGTCATGTTTTCACATTAGTCCCAAAACAAAATTTCTTTGCCAATTTGAAAGCACACTTACTACTCTTCTTTTTTTCGGGGCAAGTGAAAATCACTTTTACAGACTGACACATTATGAAACCACTTTTTTTTGATTTATTTAAATGCACATGTCCAAACTGTTTTTTCAGACCACCACCATGTGTATTCTCGGTGACTACCTACACTCCAGCAAGGGCAACCAGCCTTAGTGATGCTGAATGTATTTGCATTACAGACTGAAACCTGAAAACCCCACTCGCTTGTAAATACTGTGCATGACTATACATGGCAAGCACATGGATGTGTGCTAAGACTCTGCTTCTTCCCCCAAAAATTCGCTCCCTCTTTTCATCTAATGCAACTGTGAAATCACCAGAGCAATACGCAATAAATCTCTGCCTATAATTCCTCTCTGCACACAGAGTCATGTTTTCACATTAGTCCCAAAACGAAATTTCTTTACCAATTTGAAAGCACACTTACTGCTCTTTCCAGCAAGGGCAACCAGCCTTAGTGATGCTGAATGTATTTGCATTACAGACTGAAACCTGAAAACCCTACTCGCTTGTAAAAACTGGGCATGACTATACATGGCAAGCACATGGGTCTGTGCTAAGACTCTGCTTCTTCCCCCAAAAATTCGCTCCCCCTTTCCATCTAATGCAACTGTGAAATCACCAGAGCAATACGCAATAAATCTCTGCCTATAATTCCTCTCTGCACACAGAGTCATGTTTTCACATTAGTCCCAAAACGAAATTTCTTTGCCAATTTGAAAGCACACTTACTGCTCTTTTTTTTTGGCAAGTGAAAATCACTTTTACAGACTGACACATTATGAAACCACTTTTTTTTGATTTATTTAAATGCACATGTCCAAACTGTTTTTTCAGACCACCACCATGTGTATTCTCGGTGACTACCTACACTCCAGAAAGGGCAACCAGCCTTAGTGATGCTGAATGTATTTGCATTACAGACTGAAACCTGAAAACCCCACTCGCTTGTAAATACTGTGCATGATTATACATGGCAAGCACATGGTTGTGTGCTAAGACTCTGCTTCTTCCCCCAAAAATTCGCTCCCCCTTTCCATCTAATGCAACTGTGAAATCACCAGAGCAATACGCAATAAATCTCTGCCTATAATTCCTCTCTGCACACAGAGTCATGTTTTCACATTAGTCCCAAAACGAAATTTCTTTGCCAATTTGAAAGCACACTTACTGCTCTTTTTTTTTTCGGGGCAAGTGAAAATCACTTTTACAGACTGACACATTATGAAACCACTTTTTTTTTATTTATTTAAATGCACATGTCCAAACTGTTTTTTCAGACCACCACCATGTGTATTCTCGGTGACTGCCTACACTCCAGCAAGGGCAACCAGCCTTAGTGATGCTGAATGTATTTGCATTACAAACTGAAACCTGAAAACCCCACTCGCTTGTAAAAACTGGGCATGACTATACATGGCAAGCACATGGGTGTGTGCTAAGACTCTGCTTCTTCCCCCAAAAATTCGCTCCCCCTTTCCATCTAATGCAACTGTGAAATCACCAGAGCAATACGCAATAAATCTCTGCCTATAATTCCTCTCTGCACACAGAGTCATGTTTTCACATTAGTCCCAAAACGAAAATCACTTTTAAAGACTGACACATTATGAAACCACCATGTGTAACTACAACAAAAACAATTTCCATTTCTATTATTCATTTCTTAAGTTACCACATACATCCCCTCTCAAACTGTAAACTCACCTTTAAAATTAGTTAGTTGTGAAAGAAATGTGACACTCAAACAGCAGATTATCAGAGCCAGGATCTCTGTTCTCTACACCTCTCTCCTCTCAGCAGAACCAGATAATGGCAAACTTTCCCTCTCTTTTTCCACACATATACATGTTAGTTTCAAATCTCAGTGCTTCCCCCTTTTTTTCAAATGTAATCACACATTTCTATTGGTTGAAAACCAACCCTTTTCCAAAAGTACCCTTCCCCCAACTTGACTTCTGCCTACTACCCTTCCCCCAACTTGACTTCTGCCTGCTACCATAGCAACAGCTCATGGAACACTGCTGTCTTGAGTTAGGTCAGAAGTTCGCCAAACAATGTTTCAATTCCACAGAGCAAGAGTGCTTGACTTTTCAAACCTAACAGCAAATCCATAGTACTGTTCTTTGGTTACACATTTTTTTGTACCAATACAAAACATGCTTCTATAAATTTACACATACAGCCTAGTTTTTATTCTAGAATGGTATGAAACAGCCAATCAGTTCTTTTTGTTTTGTAAAAAATATGTATGCCTCCATTTCCAAACTGTCTTTCATTTCATATTGCCATTCTACTGAAAGACACCTCCTGAGTGCATCCAGTTCTCCTTTGAAGATGGTCACAGTGTGGATTGTAGGGCACAGCTATGTCTTCTGGAGTGAAAAATTTGCAGAGAAGAGAGGTATGGTGAGAGACCTTGCTTTGCCAAATGTAGACATTAAATGGATTGGTCAGAGAGGGTTAAAGTGGCACCAATTGATGCCATTGGTGAAATCCTTCATGCAAATCCAACACCCTGACCTCATAATAGTGCACTGTGGTGGCAATGACCTAGGCACTTTGACTGGGGTAGGTCTGGAAATGCTTATGAAGGACACCTTTGCACAACTGTTTTCACTTTTCCCTAAAACTGCCTTTGTGTTTTCTAACATATGCCAAAGGCAAAAATGGAACTGGTCCAATCATTTTTGTCCACAGATTGACAAAGCAAGAAAGCACGTCAACAAATCTGTTTCTGCTTTCCTCCGTGACTATGGTATGGGTGCCATTTACCACAACAACTTGCGTTATGACATGCAAGACATTTATAGAGGAGATGGTGTGCACTTCAATGATGAAGGGAACAGAGTCTTCCTCTTGAACCTTAGACTCTGCATCGGTACTTACTTGTAGGTACCACTAAAAAAATGACTTCATAAACACAACAGCTCTTTTTAGAGCTCCCTAATATCTAAACTCTTAAATCTGCTTTTCTTTTATTTATTTATTTTTTTTTTACCGTACGCTCACCGTAAGCTTACCGTACGCGTACCCCGTGATTTTTTAAAAAATCAATAAATGTTTTTTTTGTACTTTTCTGTCCTTCTTTGACCCCCTTACAAATGTTAGGGGGTCTGTAACTCTCCTCATTGCCCCCTTTCCTTGTTTTCACTCTTTTTTCTCACAGTGAAATACACAAAATGGCGGCCGCCGCTTCCTGGTTTCGGCCGATTCGAATGTTTACTAAGATCTAAGAGCCAATCAGAATCGCGCTCGCGCACGCCACCGTACGCTTACCGTAAGCTTACCGTACGCGTACCCCGTGATTTTTTTAAAAATCAATAAATGTTTTTTTTGTACTTTTCTGTCCTTCTTTGACCCCCTTACAAATGTTACGGGGTCTGTAACTCTCCTCATTGCCCCCTTTCCTTGTTTTCACTCTTTTTTCTCAGAGTGAAATACACAAAATGGCGGCCGCCGCTTCCTGGTTTCGGCCGATTCGAATGATTACTAAGATCTAAGAGCCAATCAGAATCGCGCTCGCGCACGCCACCGTACGCGTACGGTAAGCGTACCGTAAGCGGGCTCAGATATATATATTGATTTTAAGGCTATTTTCTCAGAATCTACTGAACAGATTTACACCAAACCTACAAAAGGCACTTCCTTGACCTAGGGACTACCTCTCTGCCAAATTTTGAGTAATTCTGTTCAGCCATTCGGGCTGTAGCTCGTTCTAAAGGTCCTATGGAAAAATGCATGGGAAAAACGCGTTTTGGGACCCCCCTTTTATCTCAGCCCCCGCTTGACGGATCCCCCCGAGACTTTCAGGGTAGGAGCGGAGCGGAGCGCCCCACCTATTTTGAGAAATTCGCGAGGATTCGTCGACCGGCGCCAAAGTTATTCAAAATAGAATGTTGAGGTTTTCCTATGGAAACGTGGTCCTAACTATAACTACCTACTGGCGACCGCCAGTAGGTAATATATATATATATATATATATATATATATATATACACACACACAAACCACAACCTCCTACAGTACTTGGGCATACTCCCAAGCAGCACTGCAACCAAGGAGGGTCAGTAATTTGAGCACTGTCCAAATGCATCTCATTTGTAATACTCTATCCTCGATGCAGTTGCATTTTTATATTTTCACACACACTCTTTGGAAGCAGTCTGTTATGACTATCTCACTTATACATAGAAAGTATTTAGGGAGCAATTTCATACTTACTCCTCAGATCATTATGATTAGAGGGTCGGTTATCTACAGCAAACTTCAATCCTTCCAATACCAGTGAAAAAAAGTGAAAACAATGTGATCTTTAAGGTGCTAGGGTCAGCCTGTAAACTATGTTACCAGATCAGAAGATCCCTGAAAATACCATATTATAGTAACCACGCTCCAATTTGGGCCTCCCAAGGGACACAGAAATGTTTGAAAGACAAACACTCAATTTCCTTGAAGAAAGAAGGCATAACAAAATGGAGTTAGCTGTTAGTGGAAAACAACCAAGTAGAATTGGAATGGCTCTCAACAATGGCTAACGGCACCATATCAAAATTCAAGTATTATCAGCTAAAGAGTTGGGCTAACACACTGGGAAATGAACGGTCAGGGAATAGGGATCTAGTAGAAAGAATGCAAGGTAGTCTGATGCAAAAAAGGAAGTATGGTACTGGGGTTTACTTCTGGCAGAGGATGGGGGCTATACCTTGCCTATGGAGATCTGGGGGAAAGATCTGGAGAAGCTGGAGATACAAAATGTATGGCAAGTATCAATGTATACATTTTGGTATACTACCAAGTCTACACCTCTCAGAAAGAACCATTTATTTACAGTGCACAGAGCGTAATGAACACCTAAAAAATTGACAAAGCTGAACAAACAGGAGGTGAAGCGCTGCCCTAAATTCAGAGAAGAAATGGCGAATGACATACATATGTTTCGGCAGTGCCCCCTGAGCCAGAGTTTCTGAAAAAATCTAACTAAGTAATAAACATAGAAATAAACTCTTTATATTGATTTTACTGACTAGACCAGAGATCTGCATCAATAGGATACTTAATAGCCCACCTACTGTAATGTAATGTAATGTAACCAGAATTTCTAAAGCACACTGTCACCCCACGGGTATCCTGGCGCTGAAAATGACAGAGGTTCTTCTACATGCACTTATTTATCCACCGGATGAATAACCTGCACTACATCCTAGGAGAGAGATAAGTTTTAATTTTTTTCCTAAACTGAAGGAACTCTTCTATTTGTCTGATATTGGGCGGGAGATTGTTCCACAGATGGGCAGCCGCACAGTCTACACAAGGAGAATGGTTAACATTGGTCCAGAGAGTTAATAAACTGGATGGTAGGGAGAACGAAAGTGGGAGGACAAGATTTTGGGTCATCTGGGAGAAGAAACCTGGCACAGAGAATCCGTGGAGTAGAAAACAAGAATGAAGTCCAATGATTATGCATTATAGCAATAACCCACAAACAAGGTACATGCGCTGGCGGTCCCAGAAAGCGGTTTCTTCCTTGGAACCAAGGGGACCGGATGATAGGGGGTCCGTTGGAACGAAGGACCCAGACCCAAGCCGGAATAGAGAGAAATGGGACCCCTGATATCTCCGAAGCCAGACCCAAGCCGGTATAGAGAGAAATGGGGCTTGTGATATCTCCTAACCTGTATATTGCACGATGAGGACATTGAAATGTTTTGTATGCCACAATACCTTACAATATTGCAGTGTGTGTTGGCACTTTTTGACATTGTAGGTACGCTATTGATATTAACTATTAATTCTACTTAAGCTATGCAGTTAACCTTTGACATGTCGTTTATTTCTTCAATAACAGTGATGCTACAATTATAATTATTATGATACAGTTAAGTTGATTGACATGTATGCTGTAATACATTCCAACATGGCCACTGTATTTTACTTGTTCTCTGCCACGAATGTGCCTTGTTGATGTTTATACCACAGCCATTTATATGCACTGCTTTGGTTAACAATTCTCATGTGATAAAGACTGCAGGGTATTCAAAACCGGCAATGAGAAAATAATGGATGAAATAAACTTATACTGAAACATTTACCGTGTCCTGAGAGTGCATTTATGCTGTGCTTCTGAATTTTGATTTGCGGTGTGCTCTGCAGGCACACTCACCTAATTTATTGGGTCCTTGGTCCAGGAAAGAGTGCTATATATATATTTATAAGTAATAAAAGAA
The DNA here is from genome assembly GCF_964204655.1 of Triturus cristatus. NCBI lineage: Eukaryota > Metazoa > Chordata > Amphibia > Caudata > Salamandridae > Triturus > Triturus cristatus. The sequence goes on from NC_140590.1 coordinate 1,800,470,980, forward strand.
ACACTATTAAAATTATTAAATAGTATTAAATGTAAACACTTCAATATGAAATTGCTACCAAAAGCAATATTTCACAAAAATTAAAAAAAACAAAAACTTAAATAAGACATAAAAGAAGGGTGATGTCACAAACAAACCCTAAATTGACCTTTGCTCAACCCTTTTGTTGGGTGGCACAGAGCAGTCAGGCTTACCTTAGAGACAATGTATAAAGTATTTATGCCGCAATTCACACAGTAATAAACTAAAAAAGAACACAAGAAAACCCCACAACAAATTAGAAAAATATAGTACAATGTATTAAATAACAAGAGAAAAATTACAAAAACACAATCAGTAGACCGGGAGATATGCAATGTGCCAAAAAGCACAACTGTGGTTATGTGGTTAAGAGGACCAGGCGATGTCACAAGTTCAGGCCGTACGCAATGGAGTGAGGGCCGCCTACAGGGAGTGGGACCCAGTTAGGACAGCAGAACAAGAGTACCTTAAATCCTGGTTATGAAGCTTTGCAAAGTCCTGTATCAGGGATGCATTGTGCAGCAAATGTCGTGTGAGGTCTTACTGAGGAGATACATCACCCAGAAGCAGTTCCAGGGTGCTGCAATGCTGCAATGCAAGGCCCTGCGTCATCATCAAGGATAACATAGACAAGGGACTTACAATGTAATGTCCTGCATCTAAGTTGCGTCACACACCGGCTGGTTCCGAAGAAGCTGCTGGGTTTGCATCGTGGAGTCCTGCATTATCATTGAGGATGCAGTCAACAAGGAGCTTGCAACGCAAAAACCAGCGTCGAGGATGCATTGTGCAGCGGCTGTTCTGAGGAAGCGCCAGGCTGCGATGCAAAGTCCTTTGTCAGAGATGTGTCAGAGAGTGGTTTTGATGTGGTGTTTGGTGAGGCGATGCACCACGCAGTAACTCAGATGTGGAGTTCTGTGAGGTGATGCATAGGTTCTGCTAGCACCACAGTTGTCCTGGAAGAGCAACTTCAGGGCCACTTCCAAGGGTCCAGGTCTGGGGTGGTACTCACAGCAGGCAGAGTCCTTGTACTAGGTTAAAGGTGATTTAAGCTTTCTGACCCTGAGGCTCTGTTCAGGTGCCAGCTCCATCACCCACACCTTCTAACGAGGCTAAACATTGAACAGATTGCCTTCTATTTACACCATTGCTTCATCAAATCCTAGTTAGCTTCTAAGTTCTTGGAAGCCTTTTTCTAGAACTTCTGATTACAGAGAGCTAGCATGTATCTAACCACATCCTGAGGGGGCTTCTTGGGAGCTCGCTACCACCCCTTCTTCACCAAACTGAGAGATCCTTTCACAGGGTGGCCATGGGAGGAGGTCAAAGGGGCTAAACCTGACGCCTTTCTGTAGTACCTCTCTGTCGAGTAGACAGGGCAAAAATACATCACACTTCAGTCTCAAGATCGCTGGTAGGCCAATAATCATTAGGACCATGTAGAATTTTTTACTCACGGAATGGGAGGAATTCCTCAAATCCACATTACTCTTTTAACACTGAGTTCTGGTCAAATTATGCCAATCGCCTCATGGTGGAATTTTTTTCCTGTTTGAGCAAACATGATGACAATGGGAACAAAATATGGCATCAGCAAGTGAACTAGTGAGCATGAGCGAGATTTGACATCCCTTAGCGTGATTTTTGGTCACTAGGAACCCTTCCAGAGCCATTTTTGAAGGTGGGCAGTCTTGAGCGGTTGCAGTTAGCAGGGTTGCTTTTCAAATTGATTTTCTACTCAAGAAGCAGCTAACTCAACTCGCTTTTCGCATAGTAGTGCTTTCTAGAGTAAAACATACTTTTTATTTCGTTTTTTATCAACAGGAAGGAAATTCCACAGACACTCCATCCCCCTCTTCCTCTCCAGATGGCTCCTCCTAGTGCTTTGTCCATCCCTTGGTAACTTTTCATTCAGTTTTCAAGGGGAAAGGATTAGCATCTTTGTCTGCAATCCCTTCTGCATACATAGGATTGGATTTTAAGGATTTCTTGTAAGAAATCAAATAAGTTAAAGAACGTTGGATGATTCTTGTTTGATGTAGGGCATGCACCAGTATTCTTTTACCTTTTCCTTAAAATTTTAAATTTAATTCTGGGGGCCTGGAGTTGTAGTAGGGGCCTATTTTACATTCACTTTTTTCTAAAGGGAAATGTGTGCATATCTTTTGGAGGGCTGGAGGACTGGTTATAAAGTGCTTTTTCTCCATTTTCTTGTATGTTGTTTGTGAATTTTGCACTGTTTTGCTCATTTTACTGTCTGGGTCAAGGTTAACCAAGTGTCACAGCCAACCAGTATTAGGCTTTGTACATACATCAATGAAAAAACTGTTTCTGTGCTATATGTTTTTTTAAAATACATCTATTGATTTATCAATGGCCTTGAATTAAATGCGAAATGTAATTATTGTATTTTATGTTTTTCTGCAAAGTGTTAATGTGTATTTAATGGGGTGTTTTTAATGCCTTTGGATGTTTGTGGTTGGTGATTTTTTAGAGTTGACTTCATTTTCATTTTTTTACATTGCTGAATTAATGGTAGTGTTTTCTTCTTTGATTATCAAACCTCCTTTCTTTGGTGTCCAAGTGGCCATTTTGTGTGATCTGGTTGTGTGTTTGCTATAGGTCACCACTTTGTCTTTCTTCTAAGCCTACTTTGTTCTCAATGCCATGCGGAAGGGTGGCCATTTAGGGCCCAATTACAGGTCTGGTGGTCCGAAGACAGCCAGACTTGCGTGGGGCAGCATTGGCCATCCACCCCAGCATACTGGTATAACCTATTACGAGTTGGGCAGTCCAACTTCCCTGGGACTGCTGCTGGTGTGGCATTCAGAGGTTACAACATTCTTGGCAGGAACGCCGTGCTCTAACCAAGCATATTACGAGTTTCCTCTCTGTAGGCGGTGACATGGTGGTCCTTCCTCCATGTCAACCCTAGCACAAAGGAAACAAAGGGGGCCCTTGTGCACACAGGGGGGCATAGCATGTGCCTTCCTGTGTGCATGCACAACAGTTCCTGCACGGAATTGACATTTCCATCCTTGCCATGCAGGAACCTTATTTTGAGGTGTTCACATTGCGGTGCCTTTATCAAAGGCACAGTGGCCTTTGAAAGAGGCACCGCCCTGGGAACGCCACACTGCCCACCTGACAGACTACAAATAAGTTGTAATCTGATGGGTGGGTGGTGGCATGTCATGGCAGTGTGTGGGCATGGCAGGAGAGTACCACCCGCCAGCCCCAGCACTGCCAAAAAGCACAATCGGGCCCTAATTTAGTGAGTGAGGCTTTCCCACAGGCCACTGTGTGTTCTTTCATGTTCAAGCCTTCTTGCTTGTTGTTCTGAGCATGTGGCCAGTGGCCATTTTGTGTACTCAGTATGCTTTTGCCATAGGCCTGTATGTGTTCTCCTTTGTGGTACATGTTTTTGCCCTTGCCGGCCATGTGATGGTGGCTATTTTGTGTAGTTATGGTGTGCTTTGCCAGAGGCCGGCATGTGTTCTTTGTTGTCCATGCATTCGTTCTTCAAAGTCTTGTGACCAGTAGCCATTTTGTGTAGTCAGTGTGCTTTTGCCAAGGGCCTGCATGTGTTCTTCGATGTGTACCTGTTTGCCCTTGGTTGCCATGTGGTAGGGTGGCCATTTTGTGCAGCCATTGTGCTTTGTTCTTGCCAAAGGGCGTTCCTATGTCCTTTGCTGTCCATGCCTTCGCACCTGGTGGCTATGAGGCCGGCGGACGTTTTGTGTAGTCCGTGTGTAAATCCTTTTATTCAACTTTCAGTTTTCCAAGCTATAGGGACATTGATAGCAGAAGCCTATGGCTTTTTGTTTTTTTGTTCATTTTTTCTTTTTTTCCCTGATATGAGTTTAATGTGCTTGAGCGTGATTGTACTTTTAATGCATTTTTTTATTTTTCCCCTGCACTTCGTTGTTGCCTACAGGATTTCCCATAGTCCCTAGGGAGACAATAACATTTTTTTCACTTATTTGATTTTTCTTGCACCCCCTGCCTGCCATCATTATGATATAGTTCATAGACGCACATACACAATAATATTTTTAAGGATTACTCAATTTTTCCCTGAACCCCCTGCCTTCCATGGGTGTCTCATAGCTGCACATCAGCATTTATTAAGTTTTTTTAAAGATTATTCCATTTTCCTCTGCACCCCCTTCTTACCATAGGTGTCTCATAGGCCATGAGCATACACCAGCAATTTTATTTTTAGAATTCATTAATTTTCCTTTCACCCCCTGCCTGCCAAAGCTTGTTTGGACAAAATATTGAAATTTAAAAATATGTGACAAGAATATCAGGATGTCAAAAATATAATTATAACAGAAATATCAGAGGGAAAAACATTGTTTTAAGTGTTGTTTTTTTATTATTGCTAAAAATATTGATTTAGAAAATATAGTTATTTATGATAATATTTGTAAGTGTTAATTGGTATGTAATTGATTGTAGTGTGCTGGATTCTATATATTTATTATTATTTTTATTTGTGCTTTTATTAGGCTAAATTATTAATTATGAAATTGTAACATTTTGAATTTTTTGTTGTGTTAATGTATAAAAATATTTTTTTTTAATAACTTTTTTAGCAGCACAATATTGTCTTTTTGGGGGATAAGGGTTGAGAGATATTTAAAAAGTGTGTATTTTAAAGTAAATGTTATGTTGATTATTTTAATGATATGCAAATTAATATTGTAAACATTCAAAGTGCTTTGTTATATTATTGTAATCATTTTGATACATTATAATTCATAACTAATTTAGAGAAATATAAATGGCATTCAATTTAAAAATTATTTATTATAAAAAACTAAAATGTTAATATATATAAAACCTAATTTTAATGAAAATATGTTCAATAATACAATTTTTGTGAACAATTTATTATCATAATTCTAATATTTTTTAATCGTTTTTTATAAATTATAATTGTATACAAAAAATATATTTTTTTATTTTTTGTAGTTTAAAAATTGGTTTTATTTTTTTAATTTATGATTCTTACTTTTGGATTATGATTTAATTGAATATTATATGGTTTAAAATTTAAGAATGGTATCCAAAGCAACCTACTTATTGCTGTCATCTCACTCTATTCATCAACTTGGGTGAGGGTCAAGGTCTCGGGCAAGGCTTTCACGAAAAGATCAATACAACCAAGGCCTAAAACAAGGATGTGTGCTAGCCCCTATGCTTTTTAACTTTTACAGCAGATATGTCCTCATCACAAAACCATGCTAATCTAATCCCTCCAAAAATAGGAACATCCAAGATCACCATACCACAGTGGGCAGATGATATAGTCCTTTTCGACAATTTGAGAATAGGGATCCAGATAGCCCTTATCACCCTCCATATATACAACATGACAAATATGATGATAGTAAACGCCTCAAAAACAAAGGTGATATCATTTGGAAGGATGCATAAACAAAATGTCAATGTTTCCTTGGCCCCTTAAAAATAAGAGGAGCAAAATCTTATAAATAACTGGGCACCTGGCCTTCAGCAAATGGCAGATGGAAAATGCATTTCTGTCACCGTAAAGATAAGGCCAGGCTAATCACCACCAGACTTTGCCAATTGAATGCCTCCCTTGAAAGCCCTAGCTCAGCCCAAATACGAAAAGTGCTCAGGGCTACATTACCATCAGCCATCACATATGGCAGCAAAGCTTTTCCGGGATTAACCACTAAGAACATGGAAAACCCACAGTGAACAGCCTATGAAATAGTTTTAAGACAGCCATATTACAATAGGGGCTCTTTGGTGATTGGAGTGGGGATAGTAAATGTCATCCCTTGATTGTCCAACACCTTCTCCCAGTAGGCTTAGTTTAGAGAGGAAATAGTAAATGTCACTCCTTTAGAGTTCAACACCGTCCCCAAATTGGTATAGATTGGAGTGGGAATAGTAAACGTCACCCCTTTATTGTCCAACACCTTCCCCAAATTGGCTTAGATTGGCGTGGGAAGAGCAAATATCACCCCTTTGCTGTCCAACATCTTGCCCCAATTGGGTTATATTAGAGTGGGAATATCAAATATCACCCATCTAGGGCCTAATTACAAGTCTGCTGGTCCTCAGACCACCAGGCTTGTGTTGGGGCTGCATTGGCAGTCTTCTGACTGCCAGAATATGACCTTGGCGGTCGCGCTGCCTTTGCTCCGCTGGCACCACCAGGTAACCGCTGTTCCCTGGCAGTGGCGCGGCAGAATTGATGCAGTAATATGCCTGGCAGGACCACCGTGTCCCTACCAAGCATATTAACCAAGCATATTAAGACTTTCCTCACTGCCACTGATTTCATGGATATCTTTCCTCCATGAAAACAGTAGCAATGAGGAAAGTGAGTGCCTCACTCCATGTGGATGCGCACGGGGGGAAACATGTGCCCCCTATGTGCATGCACTCCCAGTTCCAGCACAGCTGCTAGAACTGAGGGTGCTGGCACTTCCTTTGATGTTCCCACTGTGCTGCCAAAGAAACTGCCCCCAGGTGACTAAATAAGTCATAATACAGCAGGCATATCACACGTCGGTTTGGTGGGGCTGTTCCACTGCTGCACCACCAGACTCATAATTGGGCCCTTAGTGTCTTGTAACTTCCCCAAATTGGTTTAGATTGGAGTGGTATTAGCAAATTTATAGTGTCCTACTCTTGTTCCGGTTATGCTTTTACACCCCCTGCTCAGCCAGTCTGTTTGTGTGTGTGCTGCATGGAATGTTGGAGTGATGATGCGGTTGGAATGTTGGGTGCCTGAGAGGTTGGGAGTGACAGTTGAGAATGAACAAAACTACCTGCTGTACTGGAACTATCTACATGTAACTATCTTCAATAAAGCTTCCTGAATGTCATCCTTCCTGCGTGGACCTCCTTACTACATTTATTTGGCGACGGGTTGGTGACAAACCTACGTGAAACAATCGGATCTCAGGAATCTGACATACAAAAGAGGACCTGAAGATGAAACAAGCTACAGAGCAGACAGTCACATGCATCAAAGAGAAGGTATCCACAGGAAAGGAAAAACTGCGAACAAGATACAAGGCTGTTCTACACAGAAGAACAAAGACGACAACAAGGAAGAAAAAAGTCCTACACAGAAAAGAAAAGAAGACAACAAGACACATGTAAAGATGAAGTACTATGCCTCTCAGCACCACCAGTGCCATCACCATCTGACAGCCATAGCCCAGGCATGCTGTGCTCATCTGGTTTACTTTCTTTGGAATTTGAATTCAACCAACTGTAATTGTCATCAAGCCCAGCTTCATTCTGCTTATATGCAAGGATGGGTAGTATTGCATCATGCCACTACATTCAACAGCAAGTGATCCTGCTCAAGGACGCCTGTCTCTTAGGTGGTGTTTGCTGCTGGCATCAACCTGCCTCTTCGGCGCTTCGATGTGGAGGAGACACGTGTCTCCACAGCTGTTGACTCCTACTGAGAAGGAATAACTTCTACAATTGTGAGGTTACACGAGTGTGGGTGTTTATGCGTCTTTTCAACGCCTAAGTGTTTCCTCAAAATACCGTCTTGCTCAAGATTATGCCTACAAGCAGTCTTGGACCGCGCCTGTCAGACAGGGCAAAGTTGTGACTGACTTTCTAATTCGCTTAGCAAGAAAGTTCTGGCATCCAATTGTAAGTTTACATTACACTGTGCGGAATAGTGCTGGTGAGTCAGTCTATGACGTTTATTGTTTTCAGTCACCAGAGACTGTTTGCGTATTAGCCGTTAAACTGCTTTTTTGCAGTTTTAATACAAGCAGTCTCACCAGTACAGCGAGCGCATCTTACCTAATTTCTGTGATGACATGTCTCCAACGGTGAAAATTCTCGCTGTGGGACAACGTTTGATGCACCAGTGTGCCAGGAGCCTTCCGGCGCTGCGTATCATAGTCGCCGCCTTTAAGTACAGTGTTCAACACAACGGCAGGAGTATTCCTATATCTATCTCAAACTAGGAGATGTGTTTCAACATGGTTTCTCCCATTTTTCAGATATGGTCAAGCGCCATAAGCCACTCTCTCAGTTCCATCTGACACGACATGCTGTGCGTGCTGCTTTCTTCTGTTTGGCCTTGGGCATGTTTTTCTCAGTTTTATGCTAACTGCGTTAAGCGCCATGTTCTGCCACTATAGTTGTCTGTGGGTGTTCACCCCAATGTGTGGACTGTGACACTTCTGACTATCATGTTTATACCACCTACACGGATGTGTGAAGAATCATGAGTACTCTCTACGTTTGGTTGTCCGGGTCCTCACCATAGTGCATCGGCTTATACTTGCTTGCCTGCTTGGCATTTACATACAGCTGTTATGAAGAACAATAGGTGGAGAACCTGACTGCTTACAAGTCACCCTTCCCACCATAAACTCTAATTGTCAACAAACGTCAATGTTTTGATTTTTTAACACCAGAGGGTATCTCAACTTTACGGTGACTCAATTGTAATGTTATTGTGATGAGTCATTCAAGTCTTTTGTTTGAGTGCCTGTGAATACACAATATCCATCTATGTTTTGGCTTTTTGTACATTTCATACAGCAACTGTCTTTATTCACATGTATCCTGCATAGGATTGTTTGGTGTGTTCCTTGGGCTCATCATTTTACATCCATGGACTCTGGGTACACACCTTCTAGGGGTTCATTTGTTCATTTCACATGTGTACACATTACACTTCTTTCTTCCCTACAGAGGGATAGCAATGGGTACGAACCCCATTTGCTCACATTACACTCACCTACATGGGCTACTCACGGTTTCAACCCTCTCTCAGGGCGACATTTGATGGGAGTTTGTCCCACTTACATTTGTTAACCACCCCTATGCTTAGGGACAGGTTATGGGTTCAGTCCCACTTACAGTAGTGAACCTCTCTTACGTCACGGGATAGGTCATGGGTTTCAGTCCAATTTTCGGTAGCTAACCTCCCTTTAATTTCGGGGTAGGTCATGGGTCTTTCCCATCTTCTTGTACATTGATACCCTCACACAGGTTATGTCTGTTTGTAGCCAGCCCCATTCATACTTGCTTACACCCCGATGTCAGGGGTAGGTTATGGGTTTTATTCTCATCTTCTCTTATACTTTTTACCTCACACAGGGTGTGTTTTATGGGTTATAGTCCCATTACAACATTTCACTAAATGTGACCTCTACACTGGGGTTGCCCTTTAACGGGCTATCATATTATGTGTCTCAGTCCCATTTGCTGTTATTTTTTCACAATGTTATTCTTATATTATGTTTCATGTGCATTTGAAAATGCAACGTTATCCTTATATTATTATATTGTCAATTTGAAAATGGGGGAGGATGAGTTATAATCTTTGTATTTGCTTCTCATCTTCTTTGTTTTCTCTCTTGTCCAGACTCCTCGTGAAGTCACATATTTCTGTTCATCCTTGGTATCTGGACTACATCGGTCGTTAGTCTTCCTCCTCCCCAACCTTTCCCTCATTGTAGCTTCATTCTTTTTCTTCCTGGTTTAGGAGGAGATCCGTCCCTCTCTTCTTTGTGTATGTGTGTAGGCTGGTGTTTAAGTTGTGTTGTGCCTTGTCTTTCCTTCCTTGCTTGCCTGCCTGGCCAGTGGGTTTGTTTGGGGGTAATCTTTGGTGGGCCCATGTCCTTTTACTTACTTGTTGTTTCTTACCACTTATTACTATTTTCCTTGTTGGAGTGGATGGGTTATTTCTATTTTTGCCACTCACCCTTTGCTTCCTTTTTGCTTTCCCACACCTATCTCTTCACTTGTTCCTTTCTGTCCTTTTATTGTCTTTTCTTCCTCTGTTGCATTTGCATTCCTTTCAGCTCTTTCCTTACTGGGTTCTTATTGTTACATCTCTTTTAGGTATAAGACCAGTGCTTCAGTTTTATAAGAAAGGGGATATGTAGTATCCTACTCGTGTTTCTGCTATGCTTAAACACCCCCTTCTCAGCCAGTGTGTTTGTGTGTGTGCTGCACAGAATGTTGAAGTGATGATGCAATTGGAATGTTGGGTGCCTGAGAGGTTGGGAGTTGTTCTACAGAACAAAACTACCTGCTGTACTGGAACTATCTATATGTAACTATCTTCAATAAAGCTTCCTGAATTTCATCCTTCCTGTGTGGACCTCCTTACTACAAAATGTTATCCCATTAGTGTCCAACACCTTCCCTGAATTTGCATAGATTGAAGTGGGAATAGTAAATGGCAGCCCTTTAGTGTCCAACACCTTCCCCAAATTGCTAATGAGTTGCAGCAGGGATCGTATTTTTCACCCCTCTAGTGTCCAACATCTTATTCAATTTGGTACCGATTAGATTGGGAATAGTAAATGTTACCCTTTTAGTATCAAACACCAGCTGCAAATTGGTATGGGTTTGAGTGGGAAAAGTCAATGTCACCCCTTTAGTATCCAGCACAGTGCCAACATTGGTTTAGATTTGAGTGGAAATAGCACATATCACTCCTTAGTTTCCAACACTTTCTAAAAAAAGGGCTATTTATTTTTATCATTTTAGACTGAAATCCTTTGTTATAATTTTATTTGAAGACAGTAGACATACTTTGTGTTATTTAATTCGTATTGTTTTTGTCTAGAAATATAATTAAAAATAGTTAGTTGCATTTTTCTAATCAATGATATTATTAATTGCATTTTATTATAAAATAAAAACATGCAGCACTCATTTTATGTATGTTTTCGATGTTAATTTAATATATATTTTTAAACACATATATTTCAAATAAAAAACATACATTTACCATTAAATGAATAAAACATTTTTACATAAAGTTTAATATTAAATAAAACATGTAAATAATATTTCAATCGTATCGTATGTGGTACGTTTGTTTTAGATACATATTTTCAACATCATTTTAACAAAGGTTTTTGCAAAGATATTTACATATTTGGGTATATTTTACACTAATTTTTAATGTATACTTTGCAATTTGTAAATATTTTTTTACAACATGTTTGATGTATTTTACATGTGTAAAAAATGTTTATTTGGGTTGGAGTCTGTGTCCAGAATGATGCAGTCCGCCAACCCAAGTGTCTTCGAAATAATCCATTAGGGGCTTAGTTTGTGTTTGCTTTATTGGTCGATAGGGCTTTCCATTTGTAAATTATAGTGTGTAACTACCTCAGTGACAAGGACATAGGTTAGTGTTATTTTTTTTGTCAATGTCAAATTAGCTGTTTGTAGGTTTTAATACACTTAGGGCCTGATTATGACTTTGGCAGGTCTCTCAGCAGGACCCCACGCCAATGCCCCACCGAAGCCCTCTGCCTCCTGCCAGATTAGGAGTCTTCTCCTGGTGTGGCGGTCCTGCAGTGGCAGTCCCAAGGAAGTGGTGCCTTTCAAAGACTTATATATGAGCCTTGGAAAAGTAGCACCGTGGGACTGCCACAGCGTTTTCCAGCATGGCTTGAACTGTGAAGTCCATGCTGTGCTGGAACACACAGGGAGGTACACCATGTGACCTCCTGCATGATTTCCCTGGCCCTGAGGCAAGAGGGGGCTTTGTAGGGCCTCCTTTGTTTCTCCTCCACTACACTTTTCATGGTGGGATACCACCATGATACTGTGGCAGTGAGGAAACTCATAATATGTTTGGAGGATCCCCAGCAGTTGCAGTGGTACCTTGCTGGTCTGACTGCCAAACACGTAATAGGGCAGTCGGACAGCCAGTGTGGCAGTGCCCCACCCGCCACAGCAGCCTCCTTAGTTGTAATAGGCCCCTAACTGCAGATGGTTAGAAGCGTCTTCATATGCTTTGATGAAAAATGATAATAACAGTCTTGCATAGCTGTGTAGGGGTATATTTTTTAAATGGTTTGAATCGTGGATTGCTCAAAATTTATAAGTATTTTTGATGGATAGTAGTTATTTGTTTAATGTGGTTAAAAAGTTTGCAGTAAGTCTGCTTTGTTTATTTGGTAGTACGGCATATATAAAAAGGATATTTGTGTTTTGATATTCACTATGTATGTTGTACATCTGAGTAAAGGGTTTGGGACACATTTTTAAGGTTGCATCTATCATCTAGTTTTGGCAAAGGCTTAGTTTTAGTAAGCTATTTCCTATTGAGAATATTAGAATGAGTTTTTCATTGTTTAGGTTGTCATGTAAAAGGAACGTTTCCTCATTATGTGTATTTGTTAAATGTTTATGTAATTGCATGTCTTGGTATCTTCTCGAGACCGGAGGAGTACTGATGGTGGCTTTTTCAGTTTGTGCAATTACATGTTTTAAAGTGGGTATAGGTGGTAGCTGTGATGTGTTTGGGGACTTTAGGTAGTATATCTATGAGTATTTTGGTTGTGGGTTCCTGGGAGCTAGTGCTTGTCTTAATCCTGCAGTACCTCCCTTACCTCTATTTCTTTCACATTTGAAGGGTGGTTGAGTACTCTTATATTATTACAACATTATCTATTGTACTAGCCCTTCTATAGCATGCATTAGAATAATATTTGGTACATTTCCAATTTACATGTTCTTTGTTATAGGTGTTGGACATGTGACTCAGGGGCTGACCGTCATTGTGGCTTTTGGAAGAATGCCATCAAGATGGCGGCATCCCGAATGTTGAATTATGAGTTAATCACTGGGCCAGCAGTGTGCTGGTGGCAGTCTTGAGGCAGAGACAAGCTTCTGCTCACAGAGTGAGCCTGAAGGCAATGCCGCTGCACAACAGTACATGGCACACAGGGTGCTCAAGACAGCGATGGCATAGGGTGGCACAACATGTGCCCCTAGCCACAATGCCCAATGGGCAAAAGCACCCAGGGTCCTTGTTTGGGGCCTCTTCCCTAGCTTTTCCCTGACCTTTTCATGGTGGCGGATATCCAACTAGTAATTGGCCAATTCCCCTCGCCTTCCCCACTTCAGTGGGATCCAGGATCCTGGTGGTGGTAGCGGTCATGTAGCACTCTGACCGCCATGTTCTTAATTAGACAGCTGAACCACCTATTCGGCGGCACTGCGTACCCTGGACTGCTAGACTCAGAATCAGCCTTTTAGTAACTGCTTTCCTTTCTGCGATGTTATGTATATGGCTGTCTTTGTCATTGTATCTGAAAGTAGTGTGATAGTATAAATATATACACTATTTCACAGTTTGTACGTTTGTTATTTACATGTAAAAATATGCAACTACTTCTATTTTGTATACTTACAAGTATGTTCTATTTAGATGTTTCACACCGTTTGGCAGCTTTTCTGTTGGGGAGGTTATAATTCAGAGCAGGTATTTTCTCCTCTGTTGGATGAAAAATAAAGCATCCGTTTAATTTTAAATGCTAATTTGTCAATAGTGTGTATAGGCTGATGCTATTAGGTTTATTTTTACTTGCTATTTGGGTATTATATCTTATTTCTTTTTGCTCGTTTGTGATAGTTGTTTTCTTCTGACAGTTTATCACTTTTCTAAGTTACAGAGTTGTAATTGAGGAAGTAAATGTAAAGAGACAGAAGTTAGAAATAGTTTTATTAATTATTTGCTACTTTTTATTTTTAAGCTTGTTTACAAGGAAGTTATAGTTTAAGCATAAGCTTTACTTAGGTAGTTGTCAAGATTTAGACATTTCTTCTCTGATTGTCTGGTCAGAGAATCCGGCAGAGTTTCCTTGTCTTGCAGCATTTGTAAGTTTTTAAAGTATTCAGTAATTTGATTTTGTGTGCCTTTTATGTGGTTGATTTAAGTGTTTGTCTAAAGTTGTTCATACCCTGATCTTATTGGCTGGTGTAGTTTTAGTTTACAGTTATGTCCTTCTGTGGTAAATGCTAACTTATGTTTTATTTATAATGTTTGACATAGAATTTGATCATTTTGAATATAATTTTATAGAGACACATGTGTTTTTGTGTATATATATATAAATACACATATGTGTATGTGTGTGTGTATATATATATATATATATATATATATATATATATATATATATATACAGCTCACAGTTCCATCGGGTAATCGTACCCGTAACGGACGACAGCACTCACGGGGGAGAGTTCAAAGAGATTTATTTCTAGAACTCCGGGCAAAGACGCGTTTCGGCACTTAGCCTTCGTCAATTTCTGCATGGAGACGCCGCGGCCATTTCACATTAATAAAGTGCATTCAAGATTTCCGGTATAGAGACAGAAAACAGACTAATCATCATAGGACAACTTATCATAGCGCCATCTTAGAATGTCTAAAACGGAAGGAAAATAATGCAATAAATGTAGCAATAATTCCACAATAATACATAAATATGTAAATCCTTAATACCACATGAACACTCCTATATAGGAAAGCACATGAATTAAATCTTGCCCATAGATGGGCATTGGTATTCTGCCTCAAGATGCCAAACTCGGTGGAACGCACCCACATAGGAGAGTCATGCATAAATCATGCCCATGGATGGGCCAGTGCTCTACCTATGCAACAGGACTCAATAAAAACGTAATCAATCAGCACTAAATATCCATACACATATAGTACATTTTTAGGTGCGAAAAAAGAAAGCAAAGTTAGTACAAGAAATGGAGGAGAAAATCATCATAAATATGCAATGTAAACCAGTTTATCCCAAGTGTACAGCAAGCTCTTCACCACTATTCAGACCCAGTGGATTCTTACTTTGCAAGTCTAAAATATAGCGTGACTCTAAACGCCTAAGTCTCTGTATCCTATCACCACCCCTAGGGTTTTGTGGTACATGATCTAAACAAAAATATGATAGGAGATCCTTATTTCGACGGTGCATCTTGTTGTAATGTCTCGCTACTGGGTATGATTCATCCACATTGTTTATCGCCCTCAAGTGTTCGAGGATCCGTATTTTCACCGGGTGGATCGTGCTCCCGATATAACGGAGCCCACAAGGGCATACTAAACAGTAAATAGCATAGGGAGTGGTGCATGTAAGGAACTTGGTGATCTTTTTAGGTGTACTGAGGCGGGGGACATCATAAGTTAAAGTGCGTTTGCTTTTCTTATAGGCTTTGCACTTGCCACATGGGTAAAAACCATTGAGTGTTTTAAACGATGCCCTACTGGGTTCTACGTCATAATAGCTATGGACCAGGTGGTCTCTTAATGACCTAGCTTTTCTAAACGTAACCAAAGGATTCGTTGGTAAGTCTTCCTTGATAATGTGGTCAGTAAGGAGGATGTGCCAGTTTTTTCGCAATATCCTCTTGAGTTGGTTGGCATTTTCAGAGTAAGTAGTGATCATGCGGAAAGTGCCATTTTTGGACTTATTCACAACTTTCTCCGCAAATAGGTCTCTTCTCGGGATCTTATTGACTCTATCTAGGGCACTAGACAAAACTGCTTCGCTATAGCCTCTTACTCTAAAGCGTTGCATGCTCGATACAGCTGCCTTTAGGAATTCATTATTACTGGTGTTATTCCTTTTCAGCCTAAGTAGCTCTCCAAATGGGATACTATCAACCAGTTTTTTGGGATGGCTGCTGGTGGCAAAAAGGGTTGAATTCCCTGCAGTGGTTTTCCGATAGAGTTTAGTCTGTAACTGTCCATCATTTACATATACAGTAAGGTCCAAATAATTCACCTCTTCAGTGCTTACTTCACCTGAAAATTTTAGGTTTACATTGTTACAATTTAAAACATCAATATATGATTTGGCCAAATCTGGTGGACCATCAAACACTATGAACAAATCATCAATATAACGATACCAAGCCTTTATCCTCATGTTCCAAAATGCGTTAGGCTCCGCCCAGGCCACCTGCTCCTCCCACCAGCCAACGAACAAGTTCGCATAGCTGGGGGCGAAGCAGGTTCCCATGGCGGTCCCCGACATCTGTCGAAACAGATGTTTTTGAAACAAAAAAATGTTATGAGTCAGGCAAAAATTGACAAATTCCAAAATCATCTTGTTATGTTCATAGAACCTCAAGCCACGAGTTTCTAAAAAGAACCGTGTGGCTTCAAGGCCGTCCGTGTGTGCAATGCATGTATAAAGGCTCGTAATATCAAGAACCATAAGGCAGTAACTAGTTTGCCATTCAATTTCATCAATGTGTGTTAAAAAATCTTTTGTATCTCTCAAATACGATTTCAAAGTAACCACATGTTGAGAAATGAAAAAGTCAACATACATAGAGAGATGCTCCGTGAGACTACCCTGAGAGGCAATAATGGGTCTCCCTGGAGGATTCTTGATGTCTTTGTGGACCTTAGGCAAGTAGTAGAAGGTAGGGATGATAGGATTCAAACATCTCAAAAATCGATGTTCCTCTAAATTTAGTTTATTCTTTTTGTACCAAGAAGAAATCAACAAATGATATTCGGTGATGCTCTGATTATACATCTGTTCACTAGTTGTTTCATAACATACGGTATCATTCAATTGACGATATGCTTCAGTTTCATACTGGGTCTTAGTCATCAAAACAATGTTCCCCCCTTTGTCCGAAGGTTTGCAAACAAGTGAGGTGTCCTTAGATAAATTATCCAACACCTTCTGTTGCTGCTTGGAGAAGTTCGTAGTTCTCTTCCTATGTTTGTTGTCATAACGTAAGCGTGTAAGGTCTTTAATCACAGCATCGGAGAATGTATCAATTGCATCAGTGGCCATTTGTGGAAGAAATACTGATGCAGGTTTAAATGGACTGGAGCCTCCACTTTGTTGAATTTCACATTGAGCCATAAGTTGTGTGGAGCTAGTGTTAGTATCTTCAGTCTCAGTTCTTAAATCCTCCAGTACTCTCAAAGTTGCAATATCCTTACCAGTCAATGCATCTTTTGCAGTTGTTCTAGAACTAGGATTCATATTTTGTCTGGTGGGAGGTTTCAACTTGAAGTATTTGTGTAGCTTCAGCTTACGAGTAAATTTAAACAAGTCAATTCTTGTCTGGGTGAATTCAATGCTTTTCTGTGGGCAAAATGAGAGACCGAGTTGTAGGACCGATTCTTCTTCCACGGTTAACACTCTCAGAGTCAAATTAATTATCGTCAGGTTTTGTTGCTTCATTTCCGTTTGTTGGAAAACTTCTTGCTGCGGGTCATGGGTGGCGAGCCTTCTAATTTTCTGGCCCCCGCCCCCCCGCCTCGTCTTCCTCTTGCTGCCCGTTCTGGAGGCTTGCCTCTGCCTCCCTGCAATTGCTGTTTCCTGATAAGTCGGAATTCCTCGTGAAAAGGAGGTGCATCCATTTGAGCCCCACTCGCTCCATCTTCATTAGAGGATTCATCGCCCGTAATTTCCGATTCTGATGTGTCTGGGGCCACTGCTGATGGTTGGATTGGTTTTTGTCGTAATTCTCTCCTGGGATTGTCATATTTCTTGGCAAATGTTAGTATTCTGCCTTGGCTGTAATCTCTTTCATCCCGATCAAATTTCTCTTCTTACGCTGTTTTATTTTTTGTTCATATATTTTCAATCTTTTTTTCATTTGTTCACGTTTTGTATCCACATTGGTTTGGTCTTCCTCTTTACATAAAACATCCTCCAATTCCTTAATCGATATTAAGGCCTTATCACGGTCGCTCCATGCGAACCGTACAAGTATTTCAAGCATTCCCTTGCAGGACTGGGCCGTGTGTTCCGCCCATGCATCCAACAGCAAGGGGTCCGGATTTTCGTACGCCGGTACTGTATAAATGCGAAGGCCTCTCGGAACTCTGCCTACCTCCAAATAGTTTTGCAGGGAGGTGGCCTCCCACCATTTCCTGATCTCTCGCTCATAGAGACGCTCTAAATTGGAAAATTTCAAGGCTAGATTCGACATCGCAGACGTTCCATTGTTATTCATTGCAATCCTGTTAGTCCCGTTCTGCTTTTTAAAAATACTTTCGGCCGCTTCTCTGCGTTCCGTTTCGCAGAACATCATGTAAATTGTTTAATAGTTGTATGTACAACTGCAATGTTCATGCCCTTCTCCCCCTCGTTCAGTGAAAATGCGGATGATGAATGAAAGAAGTGTTTTTGCTTTCGGCACCTTACCGGGATTCACGTTATCTCAGCCGTCCGTCCTTGATCACGGCAATATTGACCCAGTATGTCCAGGATGTCTCGGCACTCAATCTTCGATGATCCCGCAATCACGGTGCAGCTGGAAAAGTAATATTTGCTCCACAACACCAGCCAGTTGCACTCTCGAACGGGTGCACGACAAGCGGGGGTGTTCCCGCTTCGTATATACAGCTCAGAGTTCCATCGGGTAATCGTACCCGTAACAGACGACAGCACTCACGGGGGAGAGTTCAAAGAGATTTATTTCTAGAACTCCGGGCAAAGACGCGTTTCGGCACTTAGCCTTCGTCAATTTCTGCATGGAGACGCCGCGGCCATTTCACATTAATAAAGTGCATTCAAGATTTCCGGTATAGAGACAGAAAACAGACTAATCATCATAGGACAACTAATCATAGCGCCATCTTAGAATGTCTAAAACGGAAGGAAAATAATGCAATAAATGTAGCAATAATTCCACAATAATACATAAATATGTAAATCCTTAATACCACATGAACACTCCTATATAGGAAAGCACATGAATTAAATCTTGCCCATAGATGGGCATTGGTATTCTGCCTCAAGATGCCAAACTCGGTGGAACGCACCCACATAGGAGAGTCATGCATAAATCATGCATGACTCTCCTATGTGGGTGCTGTCTGACAGCTTTTTTCTCCGAGACCGCAGAGACTCAGTCACTTCATCAGCAGGAAGACCTTGCTATTTACTGAAAACCGCCTTGAAAAAGCCCAAGGCCAATGGGCCACTAGGGCGAAACACGTGTCGGCTTGTTTGCTTTTTCTCTCGCAATTTATACCTGCACTGTCTACTAGTAATAAAAACATCACAAGCAATTTCAATTTGAGCAAAGTTCTTGATGTTGATTTTCCACTGACGTGGACCAATTAAGAAGGCACCACCCTCCACCATTTCTCCTTTATAGTTAGTTCTGCTAACTATAACTCGCGCGCCCGCAATCCACTGCTGATTATGTCACATATTACATCATTCATGACATGGTCAGTGACATCACTGATGACATCTCAAATGACATCAC
The DNA here is from genome assembly GCF_964204655.1 of Triturus cristatus. NCBI lineage: Eukaryota > Metazoa > Chordata > Amphibia > Caudata > Salamandridae > Triturus > Triturus cristatus. The sequence goes on from NC_140590.1 coordinate 1,800,490,051, forward strand.
TGATGACATCATCCACGTGACAATCAGATACACCTCATCGTACAATAGTATAACCTTTCATCACTCACTGTAAAATACAGAGTAACATATTTGAATCCATTGACACACCAATACAAATTTCTAAAAACCCACTCAGTGATTCCTAGATCTACACACACATCTAATCACTTACCTATAGATTTACTCATACATGCTGGTAATGATCAATAGAACACTATCAGATATACTTATACACCTATATCGACATTACACACCAGCACACATCCTATTCACTTATGCAGTCATCCCAGTCACTTATGCAAACAATGGATCATACTTACATTTACTCAGCTACACACTTATACAAACACCACTTCATTTATTCATATAGATAGTAACTCATACTTAGTGTGTTATAAAATCATTATTACAAGTATACAGTTATCCATACAGTCACTCATACAATCACTGAGTCTTATGTATTCTTATTTATATACAACAACTGTCACATGCACTGTCTTTTATTTTTCTAGTTTGTTGGACATGTACCATTGAGAGATATATTTGCTCATCACCACACCCATAAAGATATTCACTCACAAGAACAACTGTTATAACATGTAGTCTTAACCTCAAATACCTACTGAATCAACTATTCACACATCTTTGGGCAGTCACACCCCCCCACAGAATCACACACACATTCACTCTCCCATACAAATACTCAGTTAACTAATCAATAACTAATATAGACTTTCACATAGCTAGTAACCAACTGATGCAGCAGTTTACACAAAAACTGACAAAGTGATGCAGATATTCACACAGTTTAGTCACTACCCAATATATTTAGTGTGACACTATAAATTAGTCAAGTAAACTGTCAATCACACTGCTACTAAATCCTCCATCCAGATATTTATATATCCACTCATTCTTCAATTCAGATTGCTATATATATAATAAATATTTAAATAACGAACCAAACCACATTCACTGGATGATGTCATCAGTGATGTCATTTGAGATGTCATCAGTGATGTCATCAGTGATGTCACTGACCATGTCATGAATGATGTAATATGTGACATCATCAGCAGTGGATTGCGGGCGCACAAGTTAGACTTAGCAGAACTATCTATAACGGAGGTATTTCTATGGTTTGGTACGAGTGAAATGTCCAACTAACTATAACGCCCCTGAAACCTATGGTTTTTTCGGTGAATTTCTAAGTTTTTTTAAATGCTAATTCCTAACTATAACATGTCTGAAACCTATGGTTTTTTCAGTGAATTTCGAAGGTTTTTAAATGATAATTTTCAAATGTAATAATAGTTATATGTATTATTTTTAAATATTTTAGTTTTTTAAATTACATTATATATTTTTAATATAAATGGAAAAAATGCTTTATAAAATATTGAAACTGATTTTTTAATATATATTTTTATTTTAATATTTTTATATTATTTTCTTATTTTTTTCAGTTGGAATTACCAATGTTATCCTATGGAAGGAAATTCAATTTGCAGGTAACTTTTGTAATCCAGTGCTGGACTCCTAGGTTCAGAACTAGTACCTCTATCTAAAACAGGCAAGTAATTACATTTTCATCGTTGGCACAATTTTTAGAGAATATTTGTAAGTTTCAAAAATCGACACTTAGAAACTTTTTCAGCCAAAAGCAGGCAATGATATCCTATGGAAGGAAATTCAAGTTACTGGTAAGTACGGTTAGAATTACTTTTCAGGGTCAGTACAGGGCTCAAAGATGCAGCACTGAGGTCTCTCCTGATAACACGTGAGTAAATCGGAATTCGTAGTTCAGCTGATTTTAGAGGAATATTTGTAAGTTCCAAAACTCCACACTGAGAAGAATTTCCAAGTGAAACCAGTTAATGTTAGCCTATGGAAGTAAATTCAAGGTACTGGTAAGTACGGTTAGAATTACTTTTCAGGATCAGTACTGGGCTCAAAGATGCAGCTCTGAGGCCTCTCCTGATAACAGATGAGTAAATCGGAATTTGTAGTTCAGCTGATTTTAGAGAAATATTTGTAAGTTCCAAAACTCCACACGTAGAAGAAATTCCAAGTGAAACCAGTGAATGTTAGCCTAAGGAAGGAAATTCAAGTTACTGGTAAGTAAGGTTAGAATTTCATTTCAGGATCAGCACTGGGCTCAAAGATGCAGCACTGAGGTCTCTCCTGATAACAGGTGAGTAAATCGGAATTCATAGTTCGGCTGATTTTAGAGGAATATTTGCAAGTTTCAAAAATCGACACTTAGAAACTTTTTTAGCAAAAAGCAGGCAATGATATCTTAATGAAGGAAATTCAAGTTACTGGTAAGTACGGTTAGAATAACTTTTCAGGATCAGTACTGGGCTCAAAGATGCAGCACTGAGGTCTCTCCTGATAACAGATGAGTAAATCGGAATTCGTAGTTCAGCTGATTTTAGAGAAATATTTGTAAATTCCAAAACTCCACACCTAGAAGAATTTCCAAGTGAAACTAGTGAATGTTAGCCTAAGGAAGGAAATTCAAGTTACTGGTAAGTAAGGTCAGAATTTCATTTCAGGATCAGTATTGGGCTCAAAGATGCAGCACTGAGGTCTCTCCTGATAACAGGTGAGTAAATCGGAATTCATAGTTCAGCTGATTTTAGAGGAATATTTGTAAGTTTCAAAAATCGACACTTAGAAACTTTTTTAGCAAAAAGCAGGCAATGATATCCTAATGAAGGAAATGCAAGTTACTGGTAAGTACGGTTGGAATAACTTTTCAGGATCAGTACTGGGCTCAAAGATGCAGCACTGAGGTCTCTCCTGATAACAGGTGAGTAAATCGGAATTCGCAGTTCGGCTGATTTTACTTTGGTCCAGTATATATAGAGCCACTTTCTTACACCATCCCCTCCCTTCACCACAGCGTAAACACGCCCTGTGTCCGTTTTAAGTTGGGAGATTAAGTCCCCTTCAATCCTGAGGGTCCCTGGGGGCCAACTAGCCCACCAGGTACCTCCAGTAAGCACCACAGAGCTGTGTTGCAGAAAAGTGAACAAAGGGGCGTGGCCTCTGAACACCTCTCTGCAACGCAGCTCCCTGGCACATACTGGAGGTACCTGGTGGGCTAGTTGGCCCCCAGGGACCCTCAAGATTGAAGACAAATTAATCCCTCAACTTAAAACGCACCACAGGGCGCATTTGCACAATGGTGAAGGAAGGGGGAGGAGCCTGAGGTGACATGTCTGCAAACATGCCATGTGGCGCGTTTTAAGTTGGAAAATTAATTCCTCCACAATCCCGAGGGTCCCTAGGGGCCAACTAGCCCACCAGGTACCTCCAGTATGCGCCAGAGAGCTGTGTTGCAGAGAGGTGTTCAGAGGTCACGCCCCTTTTTACAACACTCTGCAATGTAGCCTTACTTATGACAAAAGTATGGCACACCTGAAGCCATCTTGATTGGAATAAACTGGTAACACTTAAAACATTTAATTTAAGTAGGAACAAATTGATGGGGTTCATTTTGTCATAGGGAATTATGGTTAGTGCTGCAGAAAGAAAAATTAGGACATGTTTCAAGTGTGATCTCAAATATCTTCCAGTTATATTTCAACAAGAGCAGACTGTCAGTTGATGCCTTTGTGTTCTACTGCAGCTTCCGAAAGTGTTCTAAAGAACAACTAGAGTGCTAACAGTCTTACTTATGACAACATTATGACACACCTGAAGCCATCTTGATTGGAATAGACTGGTAACACTTAAAACATTTAATTTAAAAATGAACAAAATGAGGAGGGTTATTTTGCTATAGAAATTATGGTTAGTGCTGCAGAAAGAAAATTTAGGGCATGTTTTAAGTGAGATGTCAAATCCTCTTCTATTTCATTAGAACATTCTGACATGCAGACTGAAACAATCACTTTCAATACCAGCAGTAGACTTCCAGTTAACTCCCTGGTGAGCAGTAGCTTTACTACAGTGATCTAATGAACAACTAGAGTGCTAACATTCTGAATGTATGGCAGATGTGTGACACATCTAAATGCCTTCTTGATGGAATCAAAGTAAAAAACTGAAAGCATTTCCTACTGAGGAGACTGCAGTAAATGAGGAAATTAGGAAACTTCATAACAAATAAGTCTCCCAAGATGGCCACCAGAGAAAAAGAGCCCAAATGTAGCACAAATATCACCCAGACTAGCCCACATATAGCCCAATGACAGAAGTGTGCAAAACACTTTTTATTTTTAGTTTTTCTGCAGTTTTATATATAGTGCAGACTGGTCAGGTATTGGAGCGTTACATCTTACTTGGACCCCTTATTGCGTATTTTGCACAAAGTACATGAGATTGATCTTGCGAAACATTGAACTTTACGATTCTGTTAACCTGAAGTTGCTCTGAACCGGGCTTTGTAACACCCGTTTTTACCAACTGGTTTTAATTAATTCTCACTATATTTCAAAGAAAATGTAACACAACAATCATTAAACAAAAGACTACACAACCCAGGAACCGTTAGGGGGGTAGTTTCCAAGGCAACTATAGTCCAATCATATCACAGTTCATCGTATATAATATCATGATGTCCCTTCCGCTTCCTCTTTCTTCACTGCTCGTCAGTTAAGTGCATTCCTAACATTCTTGTCTTAATCTGACGTTATTGCTGTTTGTATAGCGGTTTCTTGTGCACGTTATTAGCATTATTGCCTTGGTATTGTTTCATATTCCCTGCGTAGCAGGCTCTTGCCAGAGAGCGTTCTCCCCCTCGCAGTTTCTCCCGCTGTGCGCTCTGCGCGCGGTGAGATCCTGTCAGGCACATCTGTTCCTTCGAGCGCTCCCGCTGGTCTTTACGTGCGTTTGGGAATCCATTCACTCCTTTAGTGTCCGCTTGATTCCCGACCAACCCTCACCTAATTTTGACACCGCTACACGGTGATTTCCCCACACGGCCACGTTAGTGACCAGCGCCACCTGGTGGTGGTAATTGGTATTGCACCTCAGTCTATTCTAATAACAGCTTCGGGGAAAGCCCAGCTGTTGGAGAACCGGCGAGGGGGCTGCCTTAAGGATTTTAAGGGCATTTGTTCTGGGCTCACACCCTCTGCTATCATGTCTTCTCCAGAAGACCATTTTTACTCCTCCTACCAGGAAGTGGAGGAGGAATGCCCCCCCCAACTACTCTCTCCAGCAGTGGACCAAGCCCTCTCTCTGGCTATTTCTAGGGTGCTGGCTCCTCTTAGGGATCAGGTTGATAAGCTGGCAAAAAGCATCCCTGGGGTGTTCAGTGACCCAGACCTGTTGCATCATTCTTCACTTATCTTGCTTCTTTCTGTACCTCTCTTGCTTCTTTTTACACCCCTCTTGCCTCTTACGGTACCCCTCTTCCCTCTTTCTGTACCTCTCTTGTCTCTTTCTGTACCCCTCTTGCCTCTTACTGCACCCCTGTTGCTTCATTCTGCACTTCTCTTGCTTCTTTCTGTACCTCTCTCGCTTCATTCTGCAAACCTCTTACTTCTTACTGTATGCCTGTTCTCTCTTTCTGCACCTCTGTAGCTTTTTCTACACCCCTCTTTTACACTTTCTGCACCTCTGTTGCTTATTTCAGCACTACTCTTGCTTTTTTCTGCACCTCTCTTTCTACACCCTACTTGCCTCTTCCTGCACAATTTGTCCCCTTTCTGCAGTTCGCTTGCCTCTTTCTGCACCTCTTTTGCCTCTTTCTATACCTCTCTTGCCTCTTTCTGTCCCTTTGTTGCTTTTTTCTGCACCTCTCTTGCTTCTTTCTGCACCCCAGTTGTCTTTTTCTGCACTTGTCTTCCCTCTTTGTGCACCTCTCTTGTCTCTTTGTCCACCTCTCTTTCTTCATTCTGCACTTATGTTGCCACTTTCTGCACCTCTGTAGCTTCTTTCTGCACTTCTTTTGCCTCTTGCTCCACCCCTCTTGCCTCTTTCTGTGCATCTGATGCTTCCTTCTGTATTTCTCTTGCTTCTTTCGGCACCTTTATTGCTTTTTTCTGTATCCCGCTTGCCTCTTCCTGCTCCCCTCTTAACTCTTTCTGCACCTCTCTTGCCTCTTTCTACACCCTTGATACCTTTTTCGGCACCTCTCTTGCCTGTTTCTGCAACTCTGTTGCCTCTTTCTGCAGTTCTTTTGCCTCCTTCTATGCCTCTGCAGCTTCTTTCTGCACTGCTTTTGCTTCTTTCTGCACCTCTCTTGCAAATTTCTGTACCCCTCTTGCCTCTTTCTGTACTCCTCTTCATTCTTTCTGCACCTCTGTTGCCTGTGTCTGAACCCTTGTTCCCTCTTGCTGCACGTCTTTTGCCTGTTTCTGGCCTCTTTCTGCAGTTCTCTTGCCTCCTTCTGCACCTCGGTTGCTTCTTTCTATACTTCTCTTGCCTCTTTCTGCACCACTCTTGCCTCTTTCTGAACCACTCTTGCCTCTTTCTGCACCCCTTTCGCTTCTTTCTGTACCTTTTGTGCTTCTTTCTGCACCCCTCTTACCTCTTCATGTACCCCTCTTCCTTCTTTCTGCACCCCTACTACCTCTTTATGTATCTTTGTTGCTTATTTCTTCCCTTCTCTTGCTTCTTTCTGCGCCTCTCTTGCTTCTTTCTGCACCCTTGTTGTCTCTTTCTCTACTCGCCTTACCTCTTTGTGCTCTTCTCTTGTCTCTTTGTGTACTTCTCTTGCCTCGTTCTGTACACAGAGAGATAGGCTCCTATGAATGTGTAGACTGGTTACGTTCAGCTAGTTTGTTTCCTAAATCTAGAGGAGTTCTATGGGTGAGTTTAAAGCTTGCTAATACTCGTAACAGAGTACTGAAGTCTTTTCCTGAAATACAATATCTAGCAGAATTTGAGCCACACAGTACAGATATTCTGAAGATTAACGTGCTGCATACATACTATCCAGGAAGAAGTCATCACCTTTCAGAAGTAATGTCAGTGAAAATATAGATGAACGTAAATTTGCTGTGGCTGGATGTGAAAGATGTTTGGTGAGACACAATAAAAGGAAATGTAATCATTCATCGAAAGCTAAGTTGCCAAACTCCAGACAAAAGAGAGTTTTTCTATTTAGTCGTGTTACAGTTGTTTAAGCCATGGCAAACTGAAAGTGAGCTACTTGGAGAATTTAACTGTTATGAATACTCGTTAATCGCTGTCAAAGACAGCATTGAGTGCTGTGTGTTTCTAGTGTATCTTCAAATGTTGAGAGAAGAGAATAAACAACAAGAAACAATTGCTGCTGAGATAGCAAGAGAGAGTTCTCAGCGCTAAGTTCAGCACCTGGAAGTCAAGATCCTCTTGGAGAGCCAATCATTGAAAATGAAGCTGCAATAGCTAGAATGATGTGGAGAATGCAATGCAGCAAATAAGACTGCAAACTGTGGATCTAGTACTACTACTAATACAGCAATTGAATGCAGGACAGAAAGATATTTTTGAAGATATCAAAGGTAAGGTAGAACATGGATTTCTCTATGAGAATAAAAAGGGTGCATGTTCTACATATAAACCAGTTCTATTGTACGTAAGTGGTCAAGCTGGAACAGGAAAAAGCTTCTTGAATAAAGTACTGACAAGTTACCCACAGAAGGCAATAGATTCCAATTTGTTGTGTGTAATTACTGCACCAACAGAGTTAGCTGCTCATAATGTTAAAGGAGTTACCCTTCATCGATTATTAATGCTGCATGTTGAACAAGACAACAATTTACAAAACATCAAATTATCTGGTGATGCTTGTCATGAATTGGCAAGAGTATTAAAGAAATTAAAGCCACAAATTATTGATGACGTCAGCATGGTGTGTAACCTAATGCTAGCTTTTATACATTTAAGAATGCAGCAAATATTAAAAATGGACTATAATGTACTTTTTGGAGGAAAACACTTAATAGACTTTGGAGACCTGTTTCAACTAACTCCATAAAAAGAGCAATTTGTATTCAAGAAAATACTACATACTGAAACAAGGAATTCACTAGGTACTTTTGGAAATATAAGCATTTGGGAAAACTTTCAATATCAAGTGTTAATCCAAAATATGTGCCAAGCATTAGATATTCATTATGCAGATATACTAAAGGATATAAGAGTGGGAGACCTATCAAAAGAGGGAAATACAGTATTACAATCCTGTTTGTTTCCAAGTAATGTTTCAGCTGCTGAAGTATTTGTGTTAAGGAAGAAAAGTCCATTGTTTGTCCGATGCCAACTCTTGGAGAGCATAATAAAATTATTGCAACTGGAAAAAGAAGAGATCGTCAAAAATAGAGCAAATGATAAAATGGAACATCAAGGAGTTACAATGCTACTAACAGAAAAACTGCATTCAAAATTGGATAGTTTAGAAAAGTCTGTGTCAAATACTGCAGGATTTGAAAAACAGTTAATTATTTGTAAAAATTGTTGTGTAATCATATGTCGTAATTTAATTGTTTAAGAAGGGCTAGTGAATGGTGCAATGAGTAAAGTTATGACATTTGTTTATCATCCAAACAGAAAAGTTGTGGAATGCTTAGCCATAAAATCTGATGATATTGCTGAAATTAAGCAGATTGGTAGACACCTTGTACGTTTCCTACTTGTGAAAGACTTGTATGTCCAGCAAAAGCAGTTCCCAGTGTCTTTTGCATATTCAGTAACTATTCATAAACTGCAAGGTTTAAATATAGATAGAGGTCTTGTTAATGTTGGTAGTAGTGTATTCAAAGAAGGAATGCTATATGTTGTCGTGAATTAGAATATTGTCTTATTTATTTCTGATTGACTTTGATGAGAAGAACGTAAGTGCTAATGTGAGCTGTGTAACGGAGTATAATCGTTTAAGAACTCAATATGCTCCTCATTTAATCCAGTATCCTGTTCAAAAAGCAGCATTGTGTCAAAAGTGGAAAATATCATAACAGTCTATCAGAGTTGAACAGAGAAATGAACAAAAAGAAAATCAACAAGGAGGAAAGAAAAGAAAACTAGAGCACATTGAGGAAATACAAGGCTATCACTGTGATAATAAATCTGGAGTGACAGGTTATGTAAATGTAGTGTTAAATGGATTATATCATTTTCCTCATTTTACAAATGTTATTAAAAAAAGGTAGATAAAAGAATGTCTTCATAACTGTGTAGTTTACTTGAAGAATTAAGAAGTGATAGAAGTATTACACATTCTGCTACTGGAATAAGAAAACTCACTGATGACCGTACTGGATCAGTAGGTTTCTCTCAGAATCATCAGCAGGATGCTCCAGAATTTCTAATGGCTATGCTAGGACTATTAGACGAAAAAGATGTGAATATCAATGAATTATTAGATTTTACTTATAAATGGACCCATAACTGTGAAGATGGTGAATTAATGTCTAGCACTGAAATCAATGATTGCTCTACTTGACATTACTAGATTGTTAAGCTATGCCTTTTGAAGATGTAACTATAAACACAAATCAAGATGTGAACTGTCCAAACTGCAGATCGCAACTTAGGTCAACATTGTTTCTACAAAGGTATGGAAAATATTTCATAGGCATGCTACAATGATGCAGAGTGGATGGTACTAAATGAGGAACTGAAATTACAAACTTTAAAGCTGCCCACATTTCTATCTCAAAAAGAAATTTCACAACTATAGCAACCTATTTCATGAAGGAGTTAATATAACCTATGGAGACTATAAAACATATTTAAGATGTCAAACAGGATGGACAGAGTGCAATGACGTACAAGTGGCATTCAAATCAAGACTGACCAAAAAGTTACCAAACTCATATCTGCTATTTCTAGAACTGAAGTTTTAAGGAGAATCTAGGGTAAGAAAATGTGGCATTGTGTTGACATACATATGGATTATGTTTTTCTGAGACATTATTTGGCCTATTGAGGGTATTGTCTACAGCAAGCTGTTAGAAATGAAGGACTCTTTTTAATTTTGGGAAAGAAATGTATAAAACATTTGAGGAGCACATTGTGTTATTACAGATACAAAGTAAATGGAGGTACTATAATACCAGTAGCCCTACGTTGCATGTGAAAAGTCTCTTCACCGCTAAAAAAAAGTCCCCTTTTGTTTCTGCTACAGCAACGTCTATATAGTACTTTGAGTTATGTTTTTCATACATGGACTAAGAACATTTTGGAAATTATTTGGCCTAACAGGGATGATGTTTCAAAAAGGATACACAAAAATGAAGACTGCTTCATAGTTGTTGGACATTTTGTACCAGATATAAAAATATCAGAAATAGTTTTATCATATAGTTGCTTTCATTAAGGTAGTAACCTATCAGCAAGCCAGTATTTTAAAAAATTGAGTCACTGCAGTAAACAGTATGGCATATTTGTAATGATCTACTGTGCACATTCACGTTTTTTTTTCCAACTGTTTAACGATGAGTCTTCATATGAAGCACTGTTGAAAGTGAACAAGTATGAAAGCTGAAAATAGAAAAAAACTGTAAAACATTTGTCAATGTTGAATTCAAGTTTTGGTTTAAAAATATTGTATGTTGTTTGGTTGCCTAATGTTTGAAATGAAATTCTAAAACATTGTTGTCTGTTTCTATTTTTTCACAGTGGTTGGAGTCGAAATATATTATGTGTCAAATCAGTAATCTAGTGATGGAATCATTGAGTTACTGCTCATGTACTCATCCCATCACCCAGGCACAACAGTTTCACTTGCCCATTCATCCAGCTACTACCTAAACAGTAATCTAATCACTCAGGTACTGCACTTGAATCATCTAATCTCCCAGATACTACTCAGGCACTCATCCATTCACCCAGGCACTATCCATGCACTATGCAAACACCCAGACACTAAATATGCACTCATCCAGGCACTACTGCTCATGGACTCATCCAATCACCCAGGTACAACCCATGCACTTATCCAATCACCGTGGCACTATCAGTGCATTCAACCAATCATGTAGGCAGTATCTATGCATTAAACCAATCACTTAGGCACTATCCGTGCACTCACCCAATCACCCAGGCATTACCCTTGCAATCATCCAATTACCCAGCCACTACCCTTGCAGTCATCCAATCACCCAGGTACTGCTACTCTTGCACTCATCCAGTCACCTATGTGCTATTCATGCACTCATACAATCAACCAGGCACTACCCATGCACTAATCCAATCACCTAAACAGTACCCATGCACTCATCCATTCACTCAGGCACTATCTATGTACTCTCCCAATCACCTAGGCACTTCCTATGAGCTCATCCATTCACTGAGGCACTACCCATGCACTCATCCACTTATCCAGGTAGTACTCATGCACTCATCAAATCACCCAGGCAGTACCCATGCGCTCATCCAATCATCCAAGCACTACTCACACATTCCTCCAATCACCCAGACACTATACTTGCACTCATCCAATCACCCAGGCACTACCTTCGCACTCATGCAGACTCTCAGGCACTACCCATGCAATCATCCATTCACTCAGGCATTGTCCATGCACTCATCCATTCACCCAGGCACTACCCTTGCACTCATCCATTCACCCAGGCACAACACATACACTCATCCATTTAGCCAGGCACTATCCATGCACTCATCCAATCACACACGGCACTACCCAGGCATTAATTCATTCACCCAGCCATTATCCATGCAATCAGGCATTTACTCAGGCACTGCACTTGCACTCATCCATTCACCCATGCATTACCCATGCAATCCTCCATTCACTCAGGAAGTACCCATGCAGTCATCCATTCATCCAGACACTAAGCTTGCCCTCATCCATTCACTCAGGCGCTATGTATGCACTCTTCCATTCACTCAGGCACTACCCATGCACTCATCCAATGACTCAGCTATTAACCATGCACTCATCCACTCACTGAGGCACTAGACATGCACTCATCCATTCACCCAGGCACTACCCATGCACTCATCCAATCACTCAGGTACTATGCATGCGCTCATCCATTTGCTCAAGCACTACCCAAGTACTCATCCAATGACCCAGGCACTAACCTTGCACTCATCCAATCACCTATTTTCTACTCTCGTACTCATCCACTCACCTATGTACTAGCCACATACTCATACAATCAACCAGGCACTACCCATCCACAAATTCGATCACCTAAGCAGTATCTATGTACTCATCCATTCACTCAGGCACTATCTATGCACTCTACCATCCACCGAGGCACTATCTATGCACTCTACCATCCACCGAGGCACTATTCATCCAATCACAAATGCACTCATCCAATGACCCAGGCACTAACATTGTACTCATCCAATCACCCAGGTACTACTCTTGCACTCATCCAGTCAACTATGTGCTACCCATACACTCATACAATAAACCAGGCACTACCCATGCACTAATTCAATTACCCAAACAGTACCCATGAACGCATCCATTCACTCAGTTTCTATCGATGCACTCCCCCATCCTTCTAGGCACTATCCATGGACTCGTTCTATCACCCAGACACTACCCTTGCACTCATCCATTTACTGAGGCAGTACTTATCCACTCATCCAGGTATTGTATTTTTTATTTGTATTGGCATTTATAAGACGCGTAAATCACCCGTAGGTTTCAAAGCGCCCGCAGAAACTCCAATGATGAACAAGTCGTCAGACACAGTTAGAATAACCAGGTTTTTAGAAGTTTGCGGAACTTCAAATGGTTTGGTTCAATCCTCATAGGGAGAGGGAGAGCGTTCCAGATCAGCGGGGCTATTTTAGAGAAGGATCTGTCTCCGTTTCTAACCGTCCGAACTTTGGGGACGGAGAGAAGGTGCTTGTAGGATGATCTGAGCGTTCTAGTCGAATGATAGGCTATGAGTTTGTTGGCGAGATATAGGGGGCCTTTGCCGTTTAAGGTTTTGTGAACCAGGCAACAAAGTTTAAATTCGATGCGCTTTTTTATAGGAAGCCAATGTAACGACCTCAAGCTGGGGGCCGACGAAGTGCGAGAGGGGAGATCAAGGACCATCCTAGCAGCGGTGTTTTGCAAGACCTGGAGATTATTCAAAAGATTTTCATTAGTGGATGCAAAAAGCGCATTCCCATAGTCCAGGCGGCTAATAATTAGTCCCTGGACCAGAGGCAGACGGGAGGGAAGGGGAATCCATTTGAAAATTTTCTTCAGGTTGCGCATAAGCCCAAAACTGGAGCGCACAATGCTATTGATATGGTCAGACATAGAGAGTTTGTTGTCCAACACTATCCCTAGATTTTAGGTTGATGTTTTGGGAGGGGGGCACGAGCCTAAAGTTGGAGGCCACCAATCGTCGCTCCAAAATTTGTGAGCATTTCCGAAAAGTAGTATCTCTGTTTTGTCTGCATTAAGTAACAGATAATTATTTGACATCCACTCTTTTACCGTAATCATACATTGTTGGAATCTGAGTTTGACATTGGTGGGATCAATTCCTAGAGTGATGAGAATTTGTGTGTCGTCGGCATAGGACACGGTTTCAAAACCGTGTGCTTTGATTAATCTAGCCAGTGGAGACACATAAAGATTAAAAAGCGTGGGGCTTAATATGGAGCCTTGTGGCATGCTCTTGTCTACTTCTTGATCCGAAGAGGAGAATTTGTCAACTTGAACTTTAGAGCTACGTCCACTCAGAAAACTTTTGATCCACATTAAAGCTGAGCCTTCGACACCCACCTCCACAAGGCGTTTTAGAAGAATACTATGTTAGATGGTGTCGAAGGCAGCAGATAAATCTAGTAAAACCAGGATGGAGGGCTGTTTTACGTCGAGGGCGAGTCTTATATTATCCACCATTTCAATTAGAGCAGTTTCAGTGCTGTGAAATGCTCTAAATCCAGACTGAGAAGGATCCAACAATTTGTTAGCTTCTAAGTGTTTGGTAAGTTGGGAATTGACCAGAGATTCCAGGACCTTTCCAAACAGGGGAAGGAGGGAGATGGGGCGGTAGTTTAAAGGCAGAGTTGGGTCAGCAGATGGTTTTTTCAGAATGGGTCTGATGACGGCTTTCTTCCAGTGAGAGGGCACGGTTGATTGGGAGAGTGTGAGATTAAGGGTTCTGGTCAAGTAAGGAATGAGGATGGGGGCAATTTTGGAGATAATTGAAGATGATGCCGGATCGGTGGGGCAGCCTGAAGTAGTTCTAGACAGTGTAGATGTTACATCGAGTTCCATAAATGAATGGAAGTCCTTCAAAATGGTAAACGGAGTGGGAAGAGTTAAGCTTATTGGCTGCTTACAAGTTAGGTCAGTGGTAATGGGGTTGACAAAAGTTTTATATATATCATTTACTTTGTTATAAAAGAATGAAGAGAGACTATTGACCTATTCATAGGAAGATACTGTGGCAGGTAGACAGGACGCAGGACTGGAGAATTCTTTGACTATTTGATAGAGTTCTCTGTGGGAGTTAGCAGCACGATCTATCGTGGCACCCAAATAGACTCTTTTTGCAGAGGCAATGTCTCTCATGTATTGGTGATGGGATTTTTTATATTGAATTCTGTCGTAGGGGTTTTTAGAATGCCTCCATTTACGTTCAAGTGCCTTAACGGCAGATTTCATTATTTTGAGTTCAGGGGTAAACCAAGGGGATAGTTTAGTTGGACATCTGCTGGGTTTACTAGGGGCAACGGTATCTAGGGCTGCGGTAATAGCTTGATCAAGATAGATCGCAGCTTGGTTAGGATTGGTTAGAAGTACGATGGGTGTAGGGGAAAAATGCGTGGAAAAGGATTCCGGAATAATCTTATTCCAAGGTCTACTTGAGCTGACTCTTCTCTTAGGCGGGGGAGGGATTGAGTTAAGGTGGATATGGAATTTGATGGTGTAATGATCGGACCAAAGGACCGGTAAAAGTTGATCCAGTTTTAATTTATTGGATTTGGTAAATAAAAGATCCAGGGTGTGACCGGCGGTATGGGTGGGGCCGGTCACCAGTTGGTTTAAACCTAATGTGTTCATACTTGTGATGAGTTCGTTTGTGTGAGGGTCCTGTAGAGATTCGGCGTGATAATTAAAATCTCCTAGGAGAAAAAAATTGTCAGAGGAGAGAGCAAGGGAGGCAATAGTTTCAGTGAGTTTATTTACAAAGCTTGTTTTGGTTCCAGGCGGCCTATAGAGGAGGGCACCTTTCCAAGACTCTTTACTCCTCAAGGTAATTGTGAAGGTACAAATTTCGCCCCAATCAGCAAGATGAGAATCAGTGAGGTGAAGTTTGATATTAGACCTGTAGGCAATAGCAATTCCTCCACCTTTTTTATTCGTCCTGTCCAGCTTCGAGATTTTATATTCATGGGGAAGGGCTACTGCAATGTCGGGTAATGCAGAGTCTGAAAGCCAGGTTTCAGTAATGAAACACAGGTCTGGCTTGTCTGCGTCCAGAAGCGCCCAGATTTCTAATTGATATTTAAGGAGGGATCGAGCATTACAGTACAGGCAAGTTAGAAACTTGGGTGCAGGGAGTAATTTGGGGGTAAAGCCTGTGCTCACTTTTAGTAGGTGTCGGCAAAGGAGGAGGGACTGCTTGGAGAGGGAGTTACAAAGGGAGGAGGAAAAATTATCAGATAAGTTGAAAGTTGGGCGATCAATATTCAATGCATGGAGCTCAGAACTTGAGTATTGGAGAAACGCCATGGAGAAGAAGTTACAAAAGGAACAAAACGAAAATCAAGCAGCAATCCCGGCGCCTGGTGACGGTCAGGCATGGACGGGCGCAGACGGGCTTGCCATCGGCGCGCCGCCGGCACGCCCGCTGCGCGCGTCCGCTCTGCGCACTCGTTATATGCCGGCAGTGGGCGGGACCGCGACAGCAGCAGCCAGAACTAGATTGCTGACCTGATCAACTCACCGGAAGTGAGTATGTGTAAACTGGGTGTTTTACCCCTCTGCACGATCGGCACAAGCCGCGGCGGACCAGGGGGACACCTGAAATCAAGGTGGGCAGCAAAATTGAACGAACACAGTATTTTTTAAAAAGCACACAAAGCAGTTTTAAAAACACGCTAAAATATTAAAATATATGTGGAAATAATTGAGCTGAAATTGACCTGGATTTTCGAAGAGGTCTGAAGAGGTACTACTCATACATTCTTCTAACCACCCAGGCACTATCCATGTACTCACACAATCAACCAAGCACTACCCTTACACTCATCCATTCACCCAAGCACTACCCTTGTACTCATCCACTCACCCAAACACTACCCATGCACTCATCCATTTACTCAGACATTATCTATCCACTCTCACAATCACTTAGGCACTATCCATGCACTCATCCAATCACCAGGACACTACCCTTGCACTAATCCCTTCACTTCCTAAGTGATTGGGAGAGTTCATAGATAGTGCCTGAGTGAATGGATGAGTGCATGGGTACTGTTTAGGTGATTGGAGTGGTGCATGGGTAGTGCCTGGTTGATTTTATGAGTGTGTGAATAGCACATAGGTGACTGGATGAGTGCAAGAGTAGCAGCACTGGGTGATTAGATGACTGCAAGGGTAGTGCCTGGGTAATTTGGATGATTGCAAGGGTAATGCCTGGGTGATTAGGTGAGTGCACAGATTGTGCCTACGTGATTGGTTGAATGCATGGATACTGCCTGCATGATTGGTTGAATGCAGTGATAGTGCCTGGGTAATTGGATAAGTGCATGGGTAGTACCTGGGTGATTGGATGAGTCCATGAGCAATAGTGCCTGGATGAGTGCATATTTAGTGGCTGTGTGTTTGCATAGTGCATGGATAGTGCCTGGGTGATTGGATGAGTTCCTGAGTGGTGTCTGGGAGATTAGATGATTCAAGTGTAGTACCTGAGTGGTTGGATTACTGTTTAGGTAGTAGCTGGATGATTGTGCCTGGGTGATGGGATGAGTACTTGAGCAGTAACTCAATGAATCCATCACTAGAATAATGATTTGACACATAATATATTTTTACTCCAACCACTGGGAAAAAATAGAAACAGAGAACTATCACCTCAACAGTACCCAGGTATTACTCATATATTCTTCCAACCACCCAGGCACTATCCATGTACTCACACAATCACCCAAGCACCACCCCTACACTCATCCATTCACCCAAGCACTGCACTTGCACTCATACATTCACTCAGGCAGTACGCATGTACTCATCCATTCACTCAGCCACTACCCATACACTCATACAAGGACCCAGGTACTACCAATGCATTCATTCATTCACTCAGGAATTATCCATGCACTCATCTATTCATCCAGGCCCAACCCATGCATACATCATATCACCCAGGCACATCCCTTGCACTCATCCATTCCCTCAGGCACTATGCATACACTCATCCATTCACTCAGGCACTACCCATATACTCATCCAATTAACCAGGCACTACTCTTGTACTCATCCATTCACTCAGCACTACCCATGCACTCATCCATTCACCCAGGCACTAAATATGCACATATCGAATCACCCAGGCACTACCCATGGACTCATCCAGTCACCCAGGCAGTACCCATGTACTCATCAAATCACCCAGGCACTATCAGTGCACTCACCCAATCATGCAGGCAGTATCCATGCACTCACCTAATCAACAAGGCATTACCCTTGTAGTCATCCATTGACCCAGGCGCTACTCTTGTAGGTAGTCTTACACTCATCCAGTCACCTATATGCTACCCACGCACTCATATAATCAATCAGGCACTACTCATGGATTAATTCAATCACTCAAGGAGTACCCATACATCCACCCATTTACTCAGGCACTACCCTTGCACTCATCCATTCACTGAGGCACTACCCCTGCACTCATTTACTTACCCATGTACTATTCATTCACAAACCCAATCACCCAGGCAGTACCCAGGCATTCATCCAATCATCCAAGCACTACTCATTTATTCTTCCAATCATCCAGGCACTGTTCATGCACTCACACAATCACCCAGGCACTAACTTTGCACTCATCCATTCACTCAGGTACTACCCAAGCATTCATCCATGTACACAGGCCTTATCCATGCACTCCTCCTTTTACACAGGCACTACCCATGCACACATCCAATCACACAAGCACTACCCTTGCACTCATCCATTCACACAGGCACTACACACGCACTCATCCATTCACTCAGAAACTACCTATTGACTCATCCATTCACTCATGCACTACCCATGCACTCATTCATTCAACCAGGCACTAACCATGCATATATCTATTCACCCCAGGCACTACCTTTGAGCTCATCCATTCACTGAGGCACTATCTATGCACTCATCTACTCACCCAGGCAGTGCCAATGCACTCATCCAATCACCTAAGCACCACTCATATATTATTCCAATCACACAGGCACTATCCATGAACTCACACAATCACCAAGGCACTACCCATACACTCATCATTCACTCAGGCATTATACATGCACTCATCCATTCACTCAGGCACTACACATGCCCTCATCCATTTACTCAGGGACTACCCATACACATATCCATTTACCCAGGCACCATCCATGTACTCCTCCAATCAACCAGGCACTACGCATGCACTCATTCATTCACCTAGACATTATCCATGCACTCATCCATTCACTCATACACTACCCTTACACTCATTCATTCACTGAGGCACTACCCATGTACTCCTCCATTCATTCAGGCACTACCCATGCACTCATCCATTCACCCAGAAACTAACCTTGCACTCATCCACTCACTCTGGCGCTTCACATGCACTCTTCCATTCATTCAGGCACTACCCATGCACTCATCCAATGATTCAGCCATAACCCATGCACTTATCCATTCACTGAGGCACTAGACATGCACTCATCCAATCACCCGGGTACTACCCTTGCACTCATCCATTCACAAAGGCACTTTGCCTGAGCTCATCCATTCGTTCAGACACTACCCATGCACTCATCCAATGACCCAGGCACTACTCTTGCATTCATCCAATCAACCAGGTGCTACTCTTGCACTCATCCAGTCACCTATGAACTACCCATGCACTCATACAATCAACCAGGCACTGCCCATGCACTAATCCAATCACTGAAGCAATACCATGCACTCATCCAGTAACTTAGGCACTATCTATGCACTCTTTCAATCACCTAGGCACTATCCATGCATGCATCTAATCACCCAGCTACTGCCCTTGCAATCCTCCATTCCCTCAGGCACTACCCATGCACTCATCCGTTCACCCAGACCCTACCCTTGCACTCATCCATTCACTCAGGCACTATGCATGCACCCTTTCATTCATTAAGGCACTACACATGATCTAAAATAAATGAATCAGCCACTACCCATGCACTCATCCATTCACTAAGGTGCTAGACATGCACTGATCCAATCAGCAAGGCACTACCCATGCGCTTACCCAATCACTCAGGCTCTATGCATCAGTGTATCTATTCACTCAGGTACTATGCATGTACTCATCCAATGACCCAGGCACTACCCTTGCACTCAACCAAACACCCAGGTGCTACTCTTGCACTCATCCATTCACCTATGTGCTACCCACGCACTCATACAATCAACCAGGCACCACCCATGTGTGGAAATTTAGCGTGCAAACTGAACATTATCTGCGCCATCTTGCCTCTCCCCAGCGCCACGCACAGCGAATGCACGGCCGCCATTTTAGGCACCCCACTCTCTCCCCGCTCACTCTCGACCGCCAGCGCTTTCCCCTGGCGCTGCAAGCATCCCCCGCGCGCCGGCCACCCCCGCTCTCTCATACAGGCCATAAACCCTCTCCTTCTGCGCGACCCTGCTACGGAACCACTTCCGACCGACAATCCATACATGGTCATGCCTCTCCTTTGATAACCGCCTTCCTCTGCGCCCCATTGTCTGAACTGGTCCCAGGCCATCACCTAGCCCTGCGGATGCAGTTTACTGCCCCTACTGTAAGGGAAACACCCCACATCAAAGGGATTACAGTAGATCAAAGCCCCTACCCCCTGAGACCCGGCCAGTTGCACACACCCCCGGGAATTAGCGGAATTCCCTGCTGCGCGATAGCCATCTCCCACTGCGGGTAGGGTGGGAACTTCTACTGTATCTATGTGTGGGATCGGATCTGAGCCGGGGCTTCAGGGGATGTTCTTTCAGGCATCAAGGGAATCTCAAGAATATACTATGTGTAATAAAGCAATAAACCAGTGTATAAGAGACCAGGTCTCAGAGATGCAGTTAGAGCACCTCGTGACGATACCTTGCTGTCTGATCTGATGTGTTCTGCTCCGACGGAATAAAACCTTGTTTCCTGCCTTCCAGTCTCCGGCGCCTGCCTCTTTTATTGGTAAATTATCGAGTGGTATGAGAGGCGATTATCGCCGACAAATACTTGGAAGGTTATCGATTGAAACTGCCGCTACCATTTAACAATTGGCGCCCAACGTGGGGCCCATCAGCGACACGTGGATCCAGTGGGAGAGGTCCCGACGACAGAGTGAACGACTGCAACGATCGGGAGAGCTCCTGCCCAATAGACCCTCGTCTGGCAGCCGATCATCCGAACTTCACTGGTTCCGAGCAGACCTCTCTCGAGTGATCTACGGTCCTGACTGGGAACCATCAGGAGTGCCGCGGCAAATACGGAGAATAGAGGACGATCGGGCGCTGGAGGCGGAAGACGAGAAACTGTCCACGCGGTCCGGGTAAGGTCGTGAAATACGACAAAAGTGCGAAATAATTGATTGATTGTTTGAATACTAGTATTGCTCATTGATTGTTCTTTTTGAGATATTCGCTGTCTACAAACGGGGAGGAGTAGAAATACTCTCTCTCTCTCTCCCTTTGCAGATAGTGAAGGGTAGGTAACGCAGACTTTTGTCCCCGTTGAAACCCGTCGTGCCTATCTTTATCTCCCCATTGATTGATTGTCCGAACATTGATTGTTTTGAAGAATAGTACTTTTTGAGATATTCTCTGTTTGCAAATAACGTAGAATAGGAATATTCTGTCTAGTCTTTGCAAATAGTGAAGGGTAGGTAACGCAGACTTTTGTCCCCGTTGAAACCCGTCGTGCCTATCTTTATCTCCCCATTGATTGATTGATTGATTGTCCGAACACTAGTTGTTCGATATTGGTTCTTTGGAGGTATTCTCTGCTTACAAATAACGAGGAATAGAGATATTCTGTCTAGTCTTTGCAAGCAGTGAAAAGATAGGTAGTGCTGACTTTTGTCCCCGTTGAAACCCGTCATGCCTATCTTCTCCCCACTGATTGGTAGTTGGTTCTGCCCGGACCGCTTATTAGAGGTGAACCACCCGGCTCCACTGGAAGGCACCCCTAATAAGGACATGTTCACTAAATACGGACTAGTCGCCGTGGCTTATAGCAAGCTGTGGCATAAATATACCAAGAAGGACCCCGAAAGTCAGTGGCCACTGATGGGATCCTTCGACGACCGCAAGATAGAAGCGCTAGAAGTAGCTCTGCGTAGCAATAAGACGACGCCTACTATGCTTGACAGTATTGGCATGTGGCGCAAAGAAGCGACGCAACGGAAAAAGAGGGAAGAAGTAAAAGCAGAAAAGGAATTACGAAAGGCAGCTCAACTAGCCGCTAAAAAGTTAGAAGAAGACATAAAGGAGAGAAGGGAAACTAAACTAAGACAGGAGCCCGAAACCTCAGGCCAGTACGCTGTTAGGACCCCTTCTTTGCTCTACCCTGAGTTGTCCTCCAAGCAGCGAACGAATGACGAATTACTGTTAGGTCCCCCGATCATTTACATGCCCCCTCCGTATGCACCCTCCCAATCAGTAGTGCAACACCCACAACCCCCGAACACGAGCGAAAGCAGTACAGGGGCCTCGGCCCTCACGGCCTCAGCGCCGGCTGAGCCTCTTGTACTGAACCCAATGTCGACTACAACGCGAGACGACCATGAGATGGGAAAGAAAGAGTCCACCAGGACGAATCGATTAACTAAGGATGAACGAGCAGGAATCGATAGGATAGTAGGGGCGCTGGTGGAGCGAAAGGAAAGTGAGGAGTATATAACCGACGTGTATAGCTCGTATGCCGACAGCCGCAGACGACACTTTGTCGTACGGCTCTGTTATCACGCCCTGAATGCATATGAGGATAGGTACCACGATAAAGGTCCCGAAGGCTTAGCGGCCCTATATAGGAAGGTAGACATCGGAGAAGAAAGAGAGGGCGATGTAGCGAACCTCTTCACTCGTACACTCGAGGTCTACCGACACCTTAGAGAACATGGACGGACCACCGAAACAGAAACCCCCATAGCAACTAAGCCCCAGGGAGGAAGGACCGATGCCATGATGCCCATTAAAGAAGCTGCCCCCTATTGGGTCCCCCCACGGGGTCAGGGAACACACGACGACATCAATCACCAAGATGCGAAGGGAAGGGTTGTATATAACTGGGTCTACCAGCCGTGGGACCGGCAAGATATTTTGACCTTTAGAAAGACTCTACCCGACTTGAGAAAGAACCCGACTGCCTTCTACACTGAATTGGGTACAGCCTTAGGCTCAACGATAATGACGTTATCAGATATCGACTTGTTCTTTGGGCTATGCCTGCCGGCTGATGTGTGGAAACAAATCCGGAAAGTTGACCACGCTGAGCCGTTCGGATATACCTGGGTACAACTCGATACCATAGATAAACAGCGAGAACCAGGACAGAAACCCCCGAAAGCCATCTTAGAGCTCCCAGACAAGATTGTACAAAAACTGAAGACTCTAATCCCGGAAAGAAAGGTAGACTGGTCGATAGTGACGGCTTGCCGCCAGAAACCCCAGGAGGATGTGTCTGAATATTTCTCCCGATTCGAGACTGTGTTTTCCGATTACAGTGGCCAAGACATGACCACCGCAACCGGACACCACCTCTTTGTCCAGAATTATGTAAAGGGTCTGTCTCAAGAAGTTTCCCAGAAGCTACAGACCAGCGAGAGCAGTTGGGCAGCCTCCAAACCCGCAGCAATTCTCCAGATGGCCCAATACTACGAAAACCAGAAAAACGAGAACGATAGGGCGTCAGAGAAGAAGAAAAAGGAATTAAAGGAGAGGGTGATGATAGCACAGTTGCAAGGGGTGACCATAGGAAGGGAACCCCCGAAAGAGAACTACCAACCAACCGCCCCTAGAAAGCTACCCCCTAGAGACCATACACCTACGCCCTACAACGGACGGAGAGACTTAGATGGGAACCAATGTGCGTTCTGTAGAGGGTTCGGACACTGGAAATCCCAGTGCCCGGTCCTTTTGGAACTGAACA
This sequence comes from Triturus cristatus, assembly GCF_964204655.1. Lineage (NCBI taxonomy): Eukaryota > Metazoa > Chordata > Amphibia > Caudata > Salamandridae > Triturus > Triturus cristatus. Next base: position 1,800,513,291 of record NC_140590.1, read on the forward strand.
AAAATAGGGACCCCAATAGACACAACCGGAAGTTTGTTGATACCCACCATCAACGTCACCACACTTGATTAGGATCACGTGTAATCGAACAACGCCATTTTCCGAATACGCTAACTAGATCGCCGATACGTACAATGCTCCGACAAAATAGTATGGTCTAACATTTTTAATAACTTATAAGTAAAACAACATTCCGACAAGATGAACAGGTTAAAACATGTTTTGAACAACTATTTACATGACAGTCTGCTGCGACCCGCATCCCAAAGCATTTACGTCCACGTGACACCGTCCTCGCCTCTCCTTCCTCGAAGTTGCAACATTGGCCTGTTTTGGGCGGTCCCTTTTAGTTGACTTTGGGCTATAAAAGCCGTGCCAAAACCCCTTGACATCAGTGGCGGGCGACTGTGCGAATAGGCCGGAGGCTATACGAAGCGCCGAAGTTCGGGCAACACCAAGGCGGAGCCCGCCATGCTGTACGGGCCTACCCGTCTTCTTTCTTCCTTCTTCAGTAAGGGCTGATGCCCTGGCGGGGGGAGGCTACACGGACGGACCTCCCCCACCTCCCCAGGTGGAGGCTCGCCGGGCACCCCAACCGTCTTTGACTCACCGGCCAGCTAAGCCGCACCCAGCCATCTTTTTCATCGGCCTGCTGAATTTCACCCTGGCACGCTGTGCGGATCTTCCCATTCACTTCTTCCTTCAATAACGGAGGGTGCCCTGGCGGGGGGAGGCGACGCGGACGGGCCTCCCCCACCTCCCCAGGTGGAGGCTCACCAGCAGATGAGGGCACCCCAACCACGTCCTTCACACGTCGGCCAGCTGAGTTGCGCCCTGCCACTCCATTCGCCATTCGGCTGAGCCGGCACCCCTGCACGCGACCGCCAGGCAACCACCCAAGCACAGGGTTCACCAAGACTGCCGCTAGCACCCGACGCGGGGAGTGGGCCCCCGCAGCCAAGTAAGTAGGGGCCCACTCCGATGGTGATGTCCTCCGAACTGCTGTCATCGCTGCTACTGGAACCACTCCGGTGGCAATACCATCTGAACTGCCGCTGTAGCTGCTGTTGGCCCCTCTCCGATAGCCGTACCGAAGAGCTGCTGCTACTGCTGCCATTGAACTCCGGCAGTTGACCCCTCTGGCTCCAGGCCTGGCCCACCGTGAGGCAATTCTGGACTCGAAAGCTTGTTTGCTAGGGCATGGGCCCCACCCTTGACAGAACGCTCCCCTCAGCCTTACAGGGTTGGTTGGAGTCATTTGGCATTGGACTGCTGCGGACTTCCGGTAAGGACAAAACCACCGCCATTGCTCTTTTGCCCCCGGGCGGCAGCCGTCTTGCCTCCGCTTGGTGCAGTGAGAAAGTAAAGCGTCGGCGGAAGAACCCGCCTGCCGCCCCGCCCTAAGAACGAACCATGGCATTGTTACAAGGTTGCAGTGACGCCATGCTGACGCAAAATTGACGCTAACGAAAGTTCTAGAACTACCGAAAGGAATTCTGGTTCAACAGCTAATTCATGGAAAGACTTAGACTGTACACTGGCCCGACCCCGCCCCAAGATGGCGCCGATGTAGGAGTGGCCTACGACTCCTTGTGGCGTTCCAGCCACGTGACATTTGTGTTAAAAAGAGATATATATATGTACGCGATGCTTTCACACATGATGGGGGGGGGGGGGGGACCGATTTTTATGTTAATCCAGTGTTGCTCATGTTGCTCGACGCCTCTCACACCGTGGCCGGTCTATGGCGGCTGTAGGCCCGTACTTCCATACTGACATTGTTTTAAATAAAGGGCTTCTTAAAAAAAAAAAAAAAAAAAAAAGAGAATTACGAAATCAGTGTCATGACTAATCATCTAGGTTGTTGAAGGTTTTTCTTTTAAATAAATGATTGTTACTCCTAAGCGAAAGCATACAGATAATACAGACACAATTTGCCTAAAAAAATCTTTTTTGTTTAACGGAATTTGTACCCATCACGCCTGCCCTTTTTCCAAGAATTGTCAAATCAATAATGAACTATAACTTAAGGTATATGTCGCACACGAGGTATGGTAACTTGCACCATATTACACGACCAATTGAAAAATACATGTACGACCAGGGAACCCGAATTTAGGAGATGAATGAACAAGAGCATCTTTGCCTCCAATTAAAGAATAATAGGTCTGTGGTATTACCCACCCCTGCGGCTAGCCTGGTACATGGTAGGTAGAACCTTTCGTGTCTGCGCGCGCTGGGGTATTTCGAATACTGCACCTCCCTTCCCCTCTTATTTTCCCCTCTATAGGTCACGACGAAGTTCCGACTGAAAAGTGGAGTGGACACGGACCGCACCAAGTTCAATATCAGGGAAAACATAGACAAATGTTGCGAGATAGTGCGAAAAATTACAGATCATCATTGGGAACATGAAAAACTGTATGATATGATTGTGCGTGTGTACTACGACTATACGATATGAACGTGTATGCATTTCATGTTTGGGTCACTTGAAGAGAGCGTCACTGTATGATTGAAGTGCTCGTCCACCAATCAGAGGGAGGAGAATAAAGGGTCAGACACCCCCTAAGATAAACTACAAAATACTAAAGGTACGCAGCATGCATAGGAATAGAGGGCAGGAAAGGAGAGGTCCCCATGCTCAACACAGCCCTGAGTCTCCGTCTTGATGCATGTACTGTTACATCCTATCCGGCATTTGTGTATACGTGATCACCGAATTTATGTCTTTTCCCCGCTTGTGTTTTCTTACATGGAACAAACCCATGCTACTCCATGTTGTGTGTGCACCAAGTGGCCTATTATCTTTGTCGTATGTATGCCGAAATAGCCTACTTGATGCACACGTCTCTCTCTCTCTCTCTCTCTCTCTCTCTCTCTCTCTCTCTCTCTCTCTCTCTCTCTCTCTCTCTCTCTCTCTCTCACTCTCTCTCCCCCTCCCTCGCAAAAGGCTCTTTCTTGCCCTCTTTCTTCTTGAATAAATTAACGACATACACCTCTTTGGTAAGTGTATAATTGGCCAGAACACGGTGGTGTTCGAACAAATTGACAAAAACAAAAACGACCATACTTTACCACGTTACTACCTCTCCTTTTTGCAAACGTTAAGCCTAATCGGCTGAGAAGGAAAGGACAGGTAAGACGACTGATGTCTCCCAATCTGACCCTCAACACGGGGACTATATGTCAGTGGTTTTTGTTCTTAAAGGATCCCATCTCCACCACCCAGAATTACCCCTGACCAATTAGCCCGAAATAGAATGTCTAAAGCACCCTGTTCTCCCAGAGATAACTCCAGCCCTATACTAGCCGTCTCAGAGTATCCCGAACGAAACAGCTGATGGCCCTGTTTTAAACCGATAAAGGGTCACCTACTGTATGGAAAGGATACTCATGAACGCATGACAGTAGCACCTCGCACTTACGGGTATTACCAAACCTTGTATTATAAGGCGCAGAAACCGACACCTAGAAGACCAGACGATGGACAGGGACACCCACAGAACCCTGCACCACAGCAGTAATTAATAGATTAGTAACACGCACATTAACATCAGAGCTAATAGGCACCAATCATGTAGTAACAGATAAGAACATTTCCGCAACTACTCAGTGGTTGGGAGAGAGAATGAAGTATGTAAATGTCTTCCCTGCCAAGATCTCTAAGACTTTCGTTTCTTATCACCCATTCAAAGATAACCTGCAGCCATCGGAAGAGAGGGGTCGGACGTGACGCACAGCCTGGCTGCGGACCATAAAGCATCTATGACATCGACCAAGGGGGAAGCAACGAAGCAAAAAGGGCGTGAGACGAGGCACCATTATCAGGATGATAAGCGCGAGGGGCTACATCGAGGCCCCTGCTCACTGACCAGCGTGCCTGAAGTCTTAACCCGTCGGGCCCGATTGATGGGCCCAGTGCTGAGAGATTCTGCCCTCCTTGGTCCGCATTTTTGATCCGATCCCACGCCACCCCTCTTCCCTCGACATCCCGAAGCACGCCACCCCCTTCTCTCTTCCTCTTTCATTTGGACTATGACTTTGACCTACTACCGAGGAACAAAAGGCCGGCACCCTGTCTCAAAGTACCCGTGGTGAACTGTGTTAAGGAACAGGACTGTGATCAAAGAACAGTGAGTGGTCACACCCTGCCACGTGAGAAATCGGATTTGAGCTGGACCTTAGCTCCACCGCCGATGCTCAACAGTGCCAACGAAAGAAGAACAACAATGAGAGCTTACCAGTGATAGCTCTTTATAAAACATGGACACTGGAAAGAAGAACCCATGGCAAAGTTGAAAATCCTCTCCCAACCACCTTATTATTCTTATCAAGTTTTCATGATGTTGCATCAATCACTTCCGACTGTACACTGAGAAGTTAAGAAAATGTAACTTTGTATAGTAACATTCATACAACACCAGCCATGTACACGACTATACTGCAACTTTGAATGTACTTCCTCCTCGCCTACTTTATCAAACTGTATGAGACAATGTACAAATGTGTCAGATTACTCCTGCCTACCCTAAAGACTCTGTATCTTTAAACGTATGACGAACATTGACGATACTGTAACTGAAAGGCTGACAAAGGTGAATATTGGCCGGACAAGCTGGCGAAGATATGTTAAAAGGGAGGACTGTGGAAATTTAGCGTGCAAACTGAACATTATCTGCGCCATCTTGCCTCTCCCCAGCGCCACGCACAGCGAATGCACGGCCGCCATTTTAGGCACCCCACTCTCTCCCCGCTCACTCTCGACCGCCAGCGCTTTCCCCTGGCGCTGCAAGCATCCCCCGCGCGCCGGCCACCCCCGCTCTCTCATACAGGCCATAAACCCTCTCCTTCTGCGCGACCCTGCTACGGAACCACTTCCGACCGACAATCCATACATGGTCATGCCTCTCCTTTGATAACCCCCTTCTTCTGCGCCCCATTGTCTGAACTGGTCCCAGGCCATCACCTAGCCCTGCGGATGCAGTTTACTGCCCCTACTGTAAGGGAAACACCCCACATCAAAGGGATTACAGTAGATCAAAGCCCCTACCCCCTGAGACCCGGCCAGTTGCACACACCCCCGGGAATTAGCGGAATTCCCTGCTGCGCGATAGCCATCTCCCACTGCGGGTAGGGTGGGAACTTCTACTGTATCTATGTGTGGGATCGGATCTGAGCCGGGGCTTCAGGGGATGTTCTTTCAGGCATCAAGGGAATCTCAAGAATATACTATGTGTAATAAAGCAATAAACCAGTGTATAAGAGACCAGGTCTCAGAGATGCAGTTAGAGCACCTCGTGACGATACCTTGCTGTCTGATCTGATGTGTTCTGCTCCGACGGAATAAAACCTTGTTTCCTGCCTTCCAGTCTCCGGCGCCTGCCTCTTTTATTGGTAAATTATCGAGTGGTATGAGAGGCGATTATCGCCGGGCAAATACTTGGAAGGTTATCGATTGAAACTGCCGCTACCATTTAACACATGCACTAATCCAATCACTCAAGCAGCACCCATGCACTCATCCATTCACTCAGGCACTATCTATGACATGCAAATGAGAAGCTTGTGAGCTACTGGTAGCTCTCCAGCTACCTGAAAGTAGCTCTCATGTGTGCAGCCAACCCTACTAACTTAGAAGTTATTGCTTGGCTGAAATAATTTACATATACCGAATTGAATGCGTGCATTTGAGAAGAAAATGTATTTATTTTCAGAACTCATGAACTGATATTTTAAGGAAAATGGCTGAATATCCAAAATATATTTAAAGCTAATATCTGAGTGATAAATCATTTGGCATTGAGGAAGCTTTACAAATGTTATTACCTTGGTAGTATAGGCATTGCAGCTATGGCTTACCAATGTAGAGGCTGTTTTTGCTTACAAAGCCTTTTTAGGTCGGGCCTAGGCAACACGCGTGCGCTGTCTGCAAGACCTGTTGGAATAAATAAAAGTACTTTATTCCTGCCCGCTGCTTACCATTGGCTTACTCCAGCATCGCTCCTCTTTGCTGCCTACTAAAAGGTTCTGCAGGGAATACCTCACTTCTGTTTAAGGCCGTGGAGCACCGGCCACGTACAGTTTTCATATGCTTTCCGTGCTTCTCTGTTGCTTAGGAGAACTCTTTTTTTCCCTTTGCTGCCCTTCACCCCAGATCGGAGACATTTTCTTGCACCCTATGGGTTTGGTAATCTTGAGCAGCTGCCTGTTTGTCACCATCTATTTTTGTCCAACTATGCACTACAAGCCATGATCCTGTGTTTGCGTCTTCGTTGCCATGCGAGTTTAGCAACCACATTTTTTTGTTTGTTTTTTAAAGTTTCCTGCTCATCTGTGCCGATTCTTCCCAGGCGGTGCCATACCTCCACAACATCCCATCGCTCCTTGCTTCTCTTTTCCACCACATCCAGGTGCTCCTTGTTTCACTTTTCCATTCACAATAATTGAGAGCATCGATGTCCTGCGTAGGAGGCAGAAACATACAAGACACACACCTGATTTCCGCTCAAGTATACAAGCATTTGCTAAATATATTTAATATGAGTGTAGCTGCTTTTTTTTATATAAATACTTGTCGCCTTACTTAATTCACTTTTTTTGTTTACAAATAAACAAATTCTCTTTAGGAAGCTCATTAGTAAAAGATGGTGGCCATCTAGCCGTGTTTTAGTCCTTTGACTCTGTCCATGGCAGATGCAGTCGCCGCTTATCTCCCAGCATGCTCTGCTCTTGCAAACCGCTTGCGGTGAGTGCAAGCATTGGTGGTCCATTGGTGGTCATTAAATCTTTTGTTTATGCGGGTACAGGTTAGACATTTTAAAAGTTGTTATCTTGTGAAATACTCCAGCTGGTTTCAGAGAATTCAGGCTAGCGGGGATACTGGGTGGATGAGAAGTGGGGCCCTGCTGAGTATCAGCAAAGCCTTCTGTATTATTTTTACAGAGGCTTGCATAGCACTGAATTAACATGCAAAGAGCTTCCACCAAGTTTTTCCAACAGTGACATAATTTTGTAGCTATGTTCCCTCTAGGGCGCACATTCCTCCCTAACGCCGCACACTAAAATGCCTCAGGCATACAAACAGGCAGAGAATATGCAGATGTGTAATCAACCTATTCTTCTTAAAAAAAAAAAGGAAATGCCTTTCAGTCCGAAAGCACATGGACAGATCCATAAACATAAGAATCAAATTTATTTATAAAGGACTGTGGGGTACAATTTGGCCGAACTCTTGTTCAGTAACTTTTAGTGCTACACACTCAAAGTCCCCAATGCGCAAATGCATTCCTAGGGCCAATGATTAAACACTTTTTTATGGCTGTGGCGCACGCAAACATTTCTTAAACAGTGCTGTGCAGCACTTTTATTACATCATTTTAAGGCAGGAAGGGTGAAGCAGGAGTCTGGGAACTGGTGTGCCCTCAAATCTTGCTAATTCTTGGCCAAAGGTAAGGTGAGCCAGAAACTAATTGATAAGAAATCCAAGCAAAAGCAGGAACAAGGCACCAGTTTCTATTCCTTTCAATATACTGCTTTTGTTGTATTAGTGAGCTCCGTTCACCCCTCCTCCCACATTTATTTCTCATCACCAAAAACCTCCTTCTCCTCCCATTGTCGCATGGTGCAAGGGAGTTTTCAACAACCCATCCCCGTAACTCCAAAAAAGAAACTCTTTTAAATGTTTTAAAACATTGTTTCTAATTAATGCGCTGCCTCCCAGTGGTCCAAGAACAGGCTGTTTGTGGGGAGTTGCAGGTTCCATTTATATTTAATAATGCCTTAAAATTCAGAATCCGGCCGGTCATTGTACATATTGCTGGTGCACACTCACAATAATAGCCCGTATACTCGAAGAGTTAGAATAAAACATATATCACCGTAAATAATGGTGGGGTTTAGGATAATGTTTCTTTATTTGGAACACTATCAGAACAACAGCCATTTTGTACAGATCCTGCCATAGTGGTTGTTGTGTAAAACATGGCAGTTAAAATACAGTGGCACAAACAAGTGTATCAACAAGCATTGCAAAATTCTCACTAGCTCATAAATACACCTACACATAAAACCATTCTAAAACACATAACAATCCACAAAAATACAATACACAGCATACCTATTAATTAAAATCAGCATCATTTAACTACATGCCATGCAGTTTCATTCTACTCCAATCGAGCTGACACATTTCCATTACACACCAAATCATTCAACAAGAAACCACATAATACAAATTTACAACACAATTACATAACACACCGCATACATACAACCCACAGCACATATTTATACATCACATCACAAAATTATACAGCACACCACATATTTAAACTCCTCTACGTAACAGTCCACAGCACAAAATACCATGCCGCATAATTGCTCTCTATAATACACAATCACACTCCAAAGAATTCCTATAAACTAAATACCACATACTTTTTATTCACATATTTCCACTGCACAACAGACCACACAATTCAATTGCAAACCACACTCCACTCCAAAACACATAAGTTAAAAACGCCAATAGCTCCAAAGCTCACAAATGCAAGACATATTGCATTTCAAATGGTTGTTTACATTACTGCTGGCAACCATGCCTGATGCACGGAGGAGATCGCTGGTAGTAAACTGCTAATAATATCAGTAGCTCTCAATGACTTTCATTGAACATGAGTAGCTCTCATTACAGTAAAGGTTGGAGACCCCTGATCTATGTACTCTCCCATATACCTAGGCTCTATCTATACACTCATTCAATCACCCAGACACTAACCTTGCACTCATCCATTCACTGAGGCACTACCCATGTACGCATCCACTCAACCAGGCACTACTCATCCAATCACCCAGGCACTCATCCAATCACCCAGGTACTACAGTCATCCAATCACCAAGGCACTCATCCAATCACCCAGGTACTAATCACCTAGGCACTGCTCACATATTCTTCCAACCACCCAGACACTATCCATGCACTCATCAATTCACCCAGACAATACCCATGCACACATCCAATCACCCAGGTACTACCCATACACTAATCTAATGACTGAGGCACTATGCTTTCCCTCATTCATACACTCACGCACTACCCATGCACTCATTCATTCACCCAGGCACCAACCATGCACATTATCGAATCACTCGGGCACTACCAATGTATTCATCCATTCAACCAGGCACTACTCTTGCACTCAACGATTCACTCAGCTACTCTCCATGCACTCTGCAATCACCCATACACTAACCATGCACATATCCTATCTCTCAGACACCACCCATGCATTCACCCATTCACTCAGGCACTATCCATTCTGTCATCCATTCACGCAGTCACTACTCATGCACTCATGCTTTCACCCAGGCACTACCCATGCACATATCCTGTAATCCAGGCAATACCCTTGAACACATGCTTTCACCCAGGCACTACCCAGGCACACATCCAGTAATCCAGCCACTACCCTTGAACACATCCATTCACTCAGAGACTACACATGCGCTCATCCATTCACTCAGGCAATACCCATGCACTCATCCAATCAACCAGGCACTACCATTACACTCATCAATTCACCCATGCACTCATCCATTTACTCAGGCACTACACATGCACTTATCTATTCACCCACACACTACCCATGCACTCATATATTCACCCAGGCCCTACCCATGCACTCATCCAATCATCCAGGCACTACCCATGCACTCATTTATTCACTGAGCCGTTATCCTTGCACTCATCCATTCACTGAGGCACTACCCATGCACTTCTCCATTCACTCAGGCAATACCCATGCACTCATCCATTCATCCAGGCACTACCCATGCACACATCCAATTACCCAATCACTACCTTTGCACTCATCCATTCATTCAGGCAGTACCCATGCACTCATCCACACATTCAGGCACTACCCATGCACTCATCCAATGATTCAAGCACTACTGTTGCACTGATCCATTCACTCATGCAGTACTCATTTACTCATCCATTCACTCAAGCACTACCCATGCACTCATCCAATCACCCAGGCACTACACATCCACTCATCCGGTCACTCAGGCAGTACCCTTATACTCATCCAATCACCCAGGACCTACCCATGGACTCATCCAATCACTCAGGCACTACTCATGCACTCATAGAATCAGTCAGGCTGCACTGCTGCACTCATTGTAATATCCATGCACCAGTTATGAACTAACTCAATCATCCATACACCAGTCATACACTGATTCCAACATATATAATACTTTATCTTTATTTAATTGTTAAATGCGATTCCAACAGGAACCATTAATATTTATTTATTTTCGTCCTTTTGTAAAGTTTTACATTTTTTTTCTTTTTTTTATCATAATAAAAATGGCAACTGGGACAGTAGGAATTGAAAAAAAGTGCACTGAAAAATGTGGAACACATATAAAAGGGGACACAAATTAGCATGTATGCTGTTCTGCAGCATTGCTAATAGCTGTAAGACACTGCCCACCAGCACTACCTGTTGCAGTAGTCTGCACTTCTGAAGGGACTTTCCGGCCGGGAATTGTTGCTGCTGCCACTGAAGTAGATGGTCCTCTAGCTTCCCTCTGCTTGATCGCCAGTTGGAGACATTTTTTATGATAGGTTTTTAGATGAAATAACATGGATGTTGTCCCACATGAATATTTCTTGTTCTTCCCTCTAGGGAGGGTTTTGTCTCTTTTCGATTCCAGTTTACATATGGGTGCGGAAAAGGTGTGGACTCTGGGCCCAGTGGCATTTGGGACCTGGTTGTGGGTCTCCTGGGATCAGTGGCTTGCTGGTAGGATTCCTCATGGCAACTACCTGGTTCGGTACATTCCTGAGGTAGAATTGGGTCCCGTGCCCGGACGAAATTCCCACCAAGTCATTGGCAATAAAAAATGTCGGCCATTCAGGTTAAAATGGTCTAAACATGATTTTGTGGTTTTAAATGAGTACGGACACTAAAAATTAAATAGAAATAATGTTTTTCTGTAACTCAATTTTAGCCTTATAGGAGAGCATTGTGAGCCTCCTATGTATAACGGGGACCTGTAGGTTTTAAGCAGTGGTTTGATATTTCTTCTTTTGAGACACCTTTTTCTTTAAGTGACACACAATCGGGAGTTTGTTTACATTTCCTTTTGTATTGGGAAAGTGTAGCTGATGACACAGTGGGCTATCTGCTGAGTACCTACTAGCAGCTCCCCTGGTGTAGCTCATACGAGGCACTGTCTTAAATTACTTCATTTTTTCATACTAACTTAGGGGTTGATTACGATGTCGATTGGAAGCTATTCTGACTGAATCTGTTTCTGAATCGTTTCTGACCGACTCAGGTTCTGCGAGTTCAACTGACCGATTACAATGCTTTCCAACATCGTTCGGTCAGACTTGCATTGACTTCAATGGGAGCCTGTGTTCCAAACGAGAACACAGACTCCCATTGAAAAAAAGGGTGGTTGGGGTAAACCCTGAAACCCTGTGACTGGCACCCCATGGTACATGCCACACTGTGCATAGTTTGTAAGAGGGGTGACTTGGGTAGCCCAGAGGGGTGCCTTGGGTAGCCCCAAGGACCCCACCCAGAGACCTATGGGTGAATGGGGGCCTGCTACGGGCCCCCAAAGTCAGATTCTGATAGCCGTTTTGTGTCAGGCTGACTGAATCGGAACGGCTGTCACATTCGGTCATCGTAATCGCTTGTTCGGAAAGCATTTCCATAGAGCTGCACTAATCAGCTCCTAATGACTAGGGCCATCCAAATGCCATTCGAAAACAATTCGGACAGCCCAAACGGTTTCCTTGCATCGTAACCGGTCATCCGGAAAGGTGTCAAATTAGTCAGAAACATAGGTTCCGAATCGGATTAGCCGAATCCCGTTCGGAGCCTTTCCAGACGCCACCATAATCGACCCCTTATTTGTCAAAGTGCTGTGGGTTTCCGGCCTGCTTTGATTGGTTTTAAACATTAAAGATGACATATATGGGGAGTATATGACTAGATAACAAACCTTGTCCCACCAAGAAGGGAAATGGTGTGACCTTCCCTTACAGGTTAAATTTTTTTAAACTGTAAACTGTAAACAGGCTTTGTGCATTAATAGTATTGAGTGGAGGGTGTAATGGTTTTTTTATCCCTCTCTTGCTCCTTTTTTAAAAAAAAAATAAGACGTTTTCCATTCCCCTGATGTGATTTTGAAAAAGTCCCATGCCACACTGGCTCTCTTTTGCAGAGGTTCCTCTTCTTCTAAATCTTCAGTCTCCATCTACTCCAAATCCTGGCCCAGCTGTTGTTCTTGCTGACCCCATTACCTTACTTTGTTTTGATACAAAAAAGGCCCAAAACATTGCACACCAAGATGAACCACCTTCTCAGAATGAAGTTCTATGAAAGAAGATTCAAGAAGGAATAGTGACAGTGTACTTCCTATTCAAAATACAAGTTTAAAGTAGTTTTCTTAAAAATGGAAAGAAAAGCAGAACTTTCAATACTATAATACTGAACAGCTATACTGAAACTTGTTCAGAATAGCTCTACATTTATGTTTCTGAGTTGTTGAAAGATATTCGGTATCTGCGACTACCGACATCATTGCAACTTCTTCTGTCTTCGCGGAAACTGCAAATATTGTTTGAAGATAATTATTCTGAAAGCTCACTACAAAAATATGAGTTTAAAAAGTATACAAATAAAGCTCTACTGTCAAATATACTGCAGAATAAGTCTATATATATGATTTACACTTTGGAAAAACCACGCGCTCTTCGCGACTACTGACGTCCCCGCAATGACGTCGGTAGTCGCGAGTATACTTTTTTTTTGTTGCAAACTTGGCTTTTTCTAAATTGAGCACAGAAAAGAAAAGTTAAAACAATAATTTTACTAAATATTTAGACTTAAACTTTATTATAAAATGTCTTTAAGTGTATTTTTTAGTATGTGAAATACATTTACTGTTCACAGATTCTCCACACTAAGGGCCATATGTAGGTAATTTCTATTTACCGATTCCTGAATACCGAATTTTACCGATTCGGTATTTAAGAATCGGTAAATAGAATGTAGGTAAAAAATTGGTAAATTTTACCGATTCGGTAATATTAGTTATTACTGATTCGGTATTTACCGAATCGGTAATAAGGCATACCTTCCCATTCATTCCTATGGGCCTGGAGGCCCATAGGAATGAATGGGAAGCCATTCACTATTACCGATTCGGTAAATACCGAATCGGTAATAGGGGGAGCATATTCAAGGGTGGCAGGGTGTCACATTGACACCCTGTTGCACCCCTGAATTGTGCATGTGTGCACATGTGGTGCACATACATGCCCTAAGGGCATGTATGTCTGCCACATGGCACTTTTAAAAAAGCACAAAATTGCTTCTGAAAAGGTATTCGGTATTTACCATCAACTTGTAGTTGGTGGTAAATAACGAATCCTTAAACCAAAAATGCACTCACTTGAGTGCTCCCTACATACGATTTAAGGATTCGGTAATTTACCGATTCAGTATTTTACCGATTTCTTAAAATACCGATTCGGTAAATTACCGAATCCTTAAAACCTGCCTCCTACATTAGAAAGGGCTAAATACCGGTCGGTAACGGGAATATTACCGATTTTCGGCCGTTACCGGCCGGTATTTAGCTATCTACATATGGCCCTAAATGAGACAATGTTGTGTCGAATCACAAAATTGTTAAAAATAAAAGCAGTTATTAATGTACTTTCTGATAAACACATACAAAATAAAAAAATAGTGGTATATAATATAAATAAATACAAAATATCCAAATATAGAAAGAAAATGCGAAAATCTTAGAGGTTCACTTTAAAAAAATGGACATTACAATTAAGAAATAGAATTTTTTTTACCTTAGAAACTGACAAAAACAAAGGTTAGAGGGGCGTTTTAGTTAAGAATTAGCAGTAAGAGGTGGAATAGACATCCTCACTTGGCTCCCTCTCTAATAGGGCAGTGATTCCAGTCATACCCAAACCTGGGAAAGACCCCCTGTTATGCAGCAGCTACCGGCCAAACTCCATACTAAGCTGCAACATCAAAATCTTGGCCTTTGTTCTAGCTTCCCGACTACGATACACCATACAAGTCGGTTTCATTCCCAGCTATTCCTCCAGGAACCATCTCTGCACATTGGCTCACACGCTGTGGTCAGCCAAGGTTCTCTGGACGGACGCAGTGGCACTTTCTCTCGATGCAGAAGAGGCATATGACTGCATTGAATGGCACTTCCTCTTTAAGGTGATGGAATGCTTCGGCTTGGATGACCAGTTCATCGCTAAGGTGTGGCTGCTATACGAATGCCCCCCTGCCCAGGTCAACTGCCGGGGCTTCTTATCAGAACCCTTCTCAATCTCCCAAGGGACTCATCAGAGCTGTCCCCTCTCCCCACTCCTCTTCCTTCTGGTCATGGAGCCCCTGGCTGCAACCATACGTAACTCGACCAGCATCAACATCATCCCACTCCCCACCGGCAACTCTAAACTCTATCTTCATGCAGATGACATTTTGCTCACCCTTACAGACCTGCATCGCTCTTTACCATCCTAGCTGGACATCATTGATGAATTTTCGTCATTCCCTGGATATAAAATAAACTGGGATAAGAGCAAAGCTCTTCCCATCTTGCCAGTACCACCAAGGCGGCCATACATGGATACCCCTTCCGTTGGCAATCCTCCCACCTTAAATACCTTGGGATCCGCGTGAATAAAGGAATGGTAGGTATGGTACCGGGTAATCTACACCCATTGATTGCCCTGAGGAAACATGACTTCGAGAAATGGGCAGTGCTGGGATTCTCTATGTGGGGCAGAGTACAAGCCGTGTGGATGGTAACCCTCCCATGTTTTATGCATATTCTCGGAAAGCTTCCTATCCGTATCCCCCTTACTACACTTCACCTCATTGACTCCGGGATAAGATCCTTTGTCTGGGACTCTTCAAAACCCCGCCTAGTAGCATCCAAGTTGAAGGCTCGCTGTTCCAGTGGAGGTCTGGTTCTTCCCTCAGTAGAACACAATGCCCTAGTTCTCTATCTTTCCCAACCGGCATATATGCTGGAAGGGATTCCAGACCCGCCACAATGGGTGCACATTGAGTGATACCTACTGTCCATGGCTACAGGCCTCTCTGCCCTATATGGGGCAGAGACATGCCAACAGGACCCCACCCATCCAGTGCTATATGCTATGCGCAAAGCCTGGCAGCGTACACACTGTTGATTGGGGTAAAACATAGCTTAATGATAGCTCCACCCCAGATGTTCTGGATACCATAAGCGATGAGTACAGGCTGGTGAGACAGGATCGAATGGTTCAAGCTGGAGGCGGTATCGCTATAATCCACAAAGCAGCTATGAAATGCGATATTAAACAAGCTGACATAGATAATTGTGAAGCTTTTTTATTCACTCTATCAACAACAGAAGGTACCACCTTAGCTGTTTTTTTAATTTATAGACCACCAGACCCAGCAACTAAATTTATAATAAGTCTGGAAGAAAAAATAGTGCAACCAGCACTCAGACATAACAACTTTATGGTGCCCAGTGATCTAAACATTCATTTTGACAATAAGCAGAACCATGAAATATGTACACTATGTAATGACCTACTGACATTAAATCTTGTTCAAAAAGTAGGAACACAAACACATCAAAAGGGTCATATACTAGGTCAAATTTTCACTAACTGAGAAGAGTTAGTTGTTGGAGCACCATGGCCAATCCCCTGGTCAGACCACTACCTAGTCCCCTTTACAATACCCTCACACATAAAAAAACTCCAACAGCCTAGGAAGGAAATTACTACAAGGAAGTGGAACAACTTTAACTCCACTTCCTTTTCGCAGGCACTAAAAGGGAGGGAACCCAGATTGGACATAGACATTAATCGAGCGAATGACCAACTGGATTCATGGATCTCCGAGTCGCTAAATGAGATAGCACCATGGAGTACGAGAATTCCGAAAAGGCATAGTGCTACTGCATTATGGTTTAACAAAGAATTGGCAGAGGCCAAAAAAAGTGTAAAAAGCTTGAACGAACATGGAGAAAGGACTATTGCAATAGGGCCAGAGAAGAGTACAAGCATGAGCTCAAACGATATCACTAACAAATAAAG
The DNA here is from genome assembly GCF_964204655.1 of Triturus cristatus. NCBI lineage: Eukaryota > Metazoa > Chordata > Amphibia > Caudata > Salamandridae > Triturus > Triturus cristatus. Next base: position 1,800,529,459 of record NC_140590.1, read on the forward strand.
AAAGTTAGAGGTACATTCTATACAGAAATAATTGAAGGAGCCAGAAATGCCTCTAAGGAATTATTCACCATATTGAAAACACTAAGAACGCAGAAAGAGTTTAACGACCAACCAACCTCTAGGGAGAGCTGCGATAAGATAGCTGAGTTTTTCGCCGTGAAGGTAAAGAATATCTACGACACCTTCCCTAAAGAGGTTAGACTAGGTACCAGCACCAATAACTCTGACCAAGAACCCTACGTAGGAGGAACGCTAGATGAATTTACTATCCACAATCTAGCCGTACTTACAGATATAGCTAAAGGAATAAAATCTGGCTCCCCCGTAGATGCTGGAAGACCAGAGATAATAATGGAGGCAGCTAACCCTATTATGCAATACATTTTAGAGATTATATCTCGCTCCCTCCAAGAAGGTCTGGTCCCCGCTAAATGGAAGCAGGCTATTGTTAAACCTCTGAAAAAGAAGCCACAAATGAAGGATACGGTATTAGAAAACCTACGCCCGATTTCTCTACTGCCTTTTGTAGCAAAAATTGCTGAGAAAATAACCAACAAACAACTAGTCGATCACATAAATAAAAATGACCTACTGCACCCTTCGCAGTCAGGTTTTAGAAGCGCTCACTCAACGGAATTGGCACTACTCCTTGCCACGGAAGCACTGAGAAAGCATGCCGATGAAGGTGATACTGCCACATTGATCCTACTTGATCTTAGTGTGGCATTCAACACCGTATCACATGAGCTACTCCTACAAAGACTTGAAACATGTGGCATTAGGAGTAAGGCCCTGAGCTGGATGGTGTCCTTCCTCTCTGGCTGAAGTTTTAGAGTGGCTCAACAACCCTACTTATCCAAGAGTATGCCTCATACTCAGGGGGTCCCACAGGGCTCAATACTGAGTCCTACTTTTTTAAATTTATACGTAGGTCCTCTAGCAAAGCGTGTGGAACAACATAATATATCGATTGTTTCATATGCTGATGATACGCAGCTAATTGTCCTGCTATCACAAAACAAGGAGCAAGCAGCCATCCGTTTTTCTAAATGTTTATCAGAGGTCGCAAACTGGATGTCCAACCACTGCCTCAAACTGAATGGAAATAAAACAGAGGTAATGGTGTTAGGCAGATCACCAACCATATGGTCATCTGCGTGGTGGCCTGAGTCCTTAGGCCAACTGCCCACCCCAAATATTGAAGTTAAAATTTTAGGAATATACTTCGACTCTGAGCTGAACTTCGACAACTAGATTCAGAAGGTTGCGGGCAAATGCTATGGAGCTATAAAAATCCTGCGAAAGATCCTCGATTTTCTACCTTCTAATGCCAGGAAAACAATTGTCCATTCAATCATAACCTCGCAACTGGACTATGGCAATGTCCTATATCTCGGAGCCACTAAGAGAGGACTAGCCAAATTACAGCGGGTACAAAACGCCGCAGCCCGACTGGTGCTTGGCTTACCCAGAAGAGCAGACACAGAGAAGGCTCTGAAAGAATTGCACTGGCTGCCAGTGGAAAAGAGGGTCACTTTTAAGGCAATGTGCTATGGCCATCGCATCCTCAAGAAGTGCGGCCCCAAATATCTTTATCCTCTCCTAACGGAATACACTCCTGGTCGGACTCTGCGGTCCTTAGGGAAAGCCCTGGTGAAGGTACCAAGGATATACAAAGCCAGACTGGGAGTCCGTTCTTTCAGGTACCTGACGGCTAAAACGTGGAACACTCTGCCTATAGCCCTAAGAACAGAGACACGTGAGAAAAACTTCCGTAAACAACTCAGTTCAGCAGTACGGAAATCTCATAGATGTCTAGCAAGTGCTTTTCCAAATTGTATCAGCTCTCCCACTCCTATGTCTCAGCGCGGGGACACACCGTTTGGTGTAACCAAGCGCTCTATAAATGAAATAAACTAAACTAAACTAAAGCCCATGGCTTCATGAGAAAGCACCCTTGTGGGGAAATGCCAACATACACATCAACGGACAGGAGATATCCTGGCCCCGATGGAGGTCAACGGTTATACTCACCCTCGACCAGCTCCTTCAGAATGGAGACCTTAAATCTGTTAGCCGGTTCAGGGAGGAATTTATCCTCTCTGAACTACAATCCTGGCATTACAAACAACTGCAACACTGTCTGAGAGGGTGCCTGGGCCCATGACGTGGTCCCTGCCACACTTGCCATGTGTCATATCTCTACCTATGGAGAAACACACAGGAGTGACATCAGGACTATATAGTACCCATTCCTCTCATCTTTTTTTGCAACCTCTATCGCAAGCTCTACTTGCGAGATGACAAGCCCAGAAGCACAGGACAAAGGTACCAGTGAGGTGTGCATGATGTTCTGCCTCTTTAAGACATTACACTGGTATTGGCCCCACTGAAACTGCATTTAGCAGGCTTACTCCAGCATGTGAACTACTGGAGATGTGAGTGCACCCGCTGTGACATAACACACGTAATATGTGAATGCCCCTTGGTACAACCCTTCTGGTCCCATATAGGACAGGTACTGAGCGCCTCCATGCCGCTTCGATTGCCGCTTACCCCCTCAGCTATCCTCCTCCATGATCTACGGCACTCACCAGAGTTATCCAACCCTCAGTGCCACCTCTTCTGTAAACCCTTGGCCACAGCCAAGATCTGCATCCTCTGACAATGGAGATCACTGACAGCCCCAACGCAGGAGACTTGGCTAGTTGCCATGGTCCATACTGCTTCCCATGAGTGCATCATCTACAACCTACAAGACCAGTCTGATCTATTTCAACAAACGTGGGCTCCCTTCTTATGCCAGGAGAGCAGTGTTGGCAGCCACATAGCAGGCGGTCCCACTCATCTCATCTCCTCCACAACAATATTCATCAATGCATAGATTGGAACGGGCAACGTCACCCCACATGACAGAATAACCCCTGAGATGCAGCCACCTCACCCGTTTACACATGTCTTCATGCCCCCCTCCTTATCCCCCAACTCCCCCTTCTACGTACACCGTATGCACTAAATACACTGAAAAATCTCTTACATCTATCCCCCTTACAGCCTCCTACTGTGGACCTGCCCCTCCTAGTACTAGTCACCCTCCCTACCTGCACCCCCTCTCTGAACAACCCCACTGAAAATTGCTGCCCCCTCTCCCATCGTTCCTATACACTCTCCCACTTCATTCGCTCCTCATCCCATCTCTCCCTATCCCCCAAAACGCAGACCTGCAGTCCCCAGTAAAAGACCCACATCTCTCCTTCCTGAGGACAACAAAGAACCCACTGACACCATCCGATAGCACTGCCCACCCCACACTTTCCCCCCCTCCACAGGCAGCGACCACCTTAATAGTAACATATGACTATCACAACAATGATAGCAAACATGGAGGAATCAGTCACTGACTATCACTACCCCTCCCTTTCCTTATCACCTTCAGGCTCCATCCTCGCCCCCACACATATGCCAAAATGTATAGCCCCAACTACATCACTGCTGTCTCACAGGAATTTCTTTCACAAAGTACTCCTCTCCTGTTCCATCCAAAGCACATGCAGGGGCCCCTAAGGGTACCCTAAAGGAAACCGGATACCTGATCACCCAACACCTGTGCTCAGTTGTTTAGACCCTCCTACCCCTCACGATCACTAACACCATTTAGGTCTATGCATAGGCTCCCCTGAGATTACTAGGTCCACATCTTCTCTTCCTGCCTCTCCGCCTCCCCACTACCACCACTTTCCATCCCCTCCCCCTGCACCCCACCTACTGTTAAATAAGATATACCCCTCACCCATGTTATCACTATATGCAGCAACTATACATGTTTGAAGGATGAAGGCTTTTCATGTTATGTTCCTTTGATTTCTCTTAATAAAGAATTACAACATAAAAAATGAATGAACATTTAATAAGCCTTAGAAATACACTGACAAAAACAAAGATTACAGGGATGTTATAGCTAGGAAATATAATTTTCTTTTAGACCTAGCAATTCAATGAAAAAACCAAAGGATAGAGGGACGTTATAGTTATGGTGGACATTTTACACGTACAAAACCAGAGAAATTTAGCAGTTATAGTTAGTTGAGCTAATTTTAACTCATGCCCCACAATGTACTGCTTATGACCTCACATATTACATCACTGATGGCATCTCAAATTATATTACTGATGACATCACTGATGACATCATCCACAGAATATCTGACGCACCCCCTCCCACCCCAATGTAACCTTTCATACAGATTCCACACTACCATTCTCGAAACCATTGACATACCAATACCAGTACTTACATAGCCACTCACTGTTTCATAGTTCTACACACACATCCACTCAGTCAACCATACAGCCACTCATACACCAACTCACTCACTAATAAAGCCACTGAAATATCTACTCATTCAGCCACACAGCCACTCACACACTCTCAGTCACCCATAGAGCTACTCACACATCTATTCACTCACCCATAGAGTCAATTATACAGCAGCTTACTCACTTATACAGTTACACACACACCAACTCACTTATTCATACAGATACTAATACATGTTTATTCACCAGTTCAGTCACTGACACAAGAACACACATTGATTTTTAAGTAACTTCCCAGCCCCGGCCTACGGCCCTCCATCTCTTGTTCCTCGGCTTCCGCGCCGGGACACTTCCTAGTATCTGTGTGCGCTATAAATCTCACCCATACAGCTCCTCTCACAATCACTCACTCACACAGTCACTTATATACTCCAATATTCACCTATACTGCTTTTCGCATATGCAGTTACTCACTCATATACTGCTAACTCATTCAGTCACTCACTGACACAGCCATATGCACACTCTCTCACTCATGCAGCCCCTTAGAGATGCACCCACAAACCCATACAGCCACTGATTCACCCACTCACTCATCCATGCAAGGAGTCACACACCCCTCACCCACCCCGACAGACACTCTTACACCCATACAGGTACTTAGACAACCAATCATTAATCTATACAGCCACTCATTTACCTACTTACCAACCCATACAGACACTTACACACCAACTGACAGACTGATACAGACATGCACACGAATTAGTCACTCATCCATACATTCACTGAGAGACGTATAATCACTCACCTATACAGTCACACACCCACTAAATCATCCAAACAGGCACTCATACACCCACTGATTCATCAATAAACCTTGGTGCATATACATTTAACACTCATACATTTTTAGAAAGACTCACAGTCACCAGAAGATGTCATCAATTATTTGATCAGTGATTTCATTTGAGATGTCATCAGTGATGTCACTAACCATGTCATGAGTGATGTAATATGTGAGGTCATAAGCAGTGCATTGTGGGGGCACAAGTTATGGTTAACTGCTGCATTTATCTGATTTTGTACAAGTGAAATGTCAGCCTAACTATAACATCCCTGTAACCTTTTGTTTTTTTCAGTGAATATATAAATATATATATGTATATATACATTTATCTTACCTGTGGTAATTCTGATTGAATTTAGAATCATCCCAAATTTGGCAACAAGTTTGGATTTCATGGTGTATACCTTGTCTGGTCATGTATGGCAGTGTGAGTGGTGTGCCGCTTCTCACAGTAGGCATGTGTTTCCACAAATTCCCCCCAACACTCCTCTGGTATCATATGTAGCCTCAGAGGTACTTCATATGAAGCGAAACATTTGTTGCTATCATCTACCACGACATAGTAGATCTTTAGGGATTCAGACTTTCTTGTTGCCCTCAGACAGGGCAAGTGTGCTGCCACCATTGCTGCTGGACTCAGTCTGCTTGACTCTGATGTCCAGCTCTCTCAGGCTCCTCTCATGAGCCAATTTTCTTTCTCTAGAGCCAGCCTATTCTCTGTTTTAAGTGTAGCCATTTGTAGCCTGAACTCCCTCTCTGCGATCCTGTCTGCCAGCTCCTCTTAGGACAAGTTCCTGGATGACACAATACTTCTTGCCCTCACACTTGGCTCTCTTTCAGTGGGCAGATGATCTCCATCCTCTGGGATCTCCACAGACAGGTCCCCCTTCACTCCTAAAACAAGTTCTCCTTCATCAGGATCATCTTTGTTAAGATCCTCACCCTCAGATTCCTCAGGCTGGGATTGCCTCCTCATAAGCATAGAGGGCTATCTGAAGGTCCAGCTTTGAGGCCTTCTTTCCTGCACACAGCTTCCTCTCCTTGCCGAGCTTCTGCATCACAATCATTCTGAGTCTGTCCACATTAAGCATCTCCATCTCTAAGGTATGATACAAAGAGGTGGGAAACTAAAATTTCAATCAAGAAAAATAGCCAATCAGAAAACTAGGGTCTAAGATTACTTATCTGGGATTTTCAGTGTAACACAAAACCATTGTATGGTCTGCATGAACACAATTATTAATCCTCACAACTGAAAACCAATGTAAGAAACTGGGTTACTAGTTGAGAGGCATAATGCTCTTGCAGCTTGGCACAGAGCAGTCAGGCTTAGCTTAGAGGCAATGTTTAAAGTATTCATGCAGCGCTTTACACAGCAATAATGGGAGACACATCACAAGAAAGACCCACACCAAATTAAAAAAATACTAGGTGCCGGGTTCAAGGTGGTTAGAGCCTTCTGTTCCAGAAACGGGGGTAGAATTATTGGTTTAAATGTGGAAATGAGTGTAGTATCAATGGCTTCTGCACGTAATTACCCATTTGAAAGGGGCAGAACTAGGGTCTATTTGTGACCGTCCTGCAATCCTTTAGCCTAGTATTTCCAATAGACACGGTTTGCAGTAATACCACTTGAAGATTCCAATCTGTGACTATTACATAGTCATGCTATGAAATAGAAGAGCTTTACCATCTCTCTTGTCAGGTCAGTTTGTCTACATTCGTTGTCTCATCAGTCATGACACACATACATTTTCAATGCCTAAGAATCTAGAAGCAATTACTGGACAGGTGTAATAAGCATTTTTTGTGTCTGAAGCACTCCAATACAGAGTTTGCGTTCATTTTGACATGTACTAGCCTTTTTCAGGTGATTGAAATGGGTTTATGAATGGACATAAATTAGGTATCTGGAAGGGGAGTGTTGTAGGTGTCTCTTTCAATTAACATATTAGTACCATATGTGTCAATATTTACCAACTGAAAACCAGTTCATATTTTATAAATCCCCAAGATGGGGTGGGGACCTATTCACAAAAAAAGAAGGGGACCCCTGATGACTGGTTCTCCTTTGTGAGTTTTAATAAAAAATGCTGGGAAGCAGGAAGTGAGTCAACTCTCAGACAAAAATAAATAAACTATTCTTCTAAATGCAGCCCCATTTGCCATCAGGTAAATCAGGGTGCATTGAAAGAAAAGTTTACTTTATTGAAAGGCAATAACAGACATGGTGTTCTGCACACACCATTAGGTAAGGATGCCTGTGACGACCATAAATCATAGTGAGATGCAAATTGTGACCTACTTTGTGAATGTTGATGAGGTAGGTTGGATTGCGACTGACTGTGATTCAGAATTTTGTGATCCAGCCTATTGGTACATAGATCGGTTAGTAAAATTGAGCACTAGACACAAAAATAATGGTCACTAATTGCATCTAATATTTTGTAACCAGTGTACATCTGGCCCTTAGTGTTGCAGTGTGCACAATACAAACACATTAAACAAAAGCATGAAGTATTAGAAATGCTTCATATAATGAAAGTGCGGATGTTTTGGTTTCCTTTTAGACACAGATTTGTTTGACTAGTAGAAAAAAATAATTATAAGTTATACAGCAATTCAGACAAAATTAGCCCTGTATGTTTAGAAACAATTTATTCTTTTAAGGGACACTTGTGCATTACCCATACACCTACCCACTCTGTAATGCGCAATACCTAGCTGAAGTTTTTAAGCCAGCATAAAGTGAAGGGGTAATTCTTCATCTGCATTGAAAAGTAGGTATTTGCAAATGAGGGAACTCATTTGCATAGGAGTTTTCACAATATTAAAGATGAAGGCAGACCGGTAAAGAAGCCTTTGCAGACTGCATCAACAGAATTATTGTGATGACAATAATATCTTGAGAAATAATAATATTATAAGTAAGCTTATTTTTTTTACTTAGTTAAAAATATCAAAGTAATTAATCTTGTGAGATATAATATTGTATATAATACATGTGTTTTATTTTTTGGAAGGTATTAATTTTAGTGTTGTGAGTAATTAGATTATTGATATTTCCAATTTTATTTAGGAATTAATTATTATCTTTTTATTTATTGTTGGGTTATTGAATTTTGAAGGGGAATAGGTTGGGAAGTGTTTTAAAATGTACATGAATTTAATGTTCAATTAACGTATAAAATCTTAATAATTGAAATCAATTATTATTTAGTTAATTTTATTATTTAGGTTTATATGCAAATGTGTGTATATTTTTACATATTAAATGCAATGTTTTTAATAATTTGTATTTTTATTTTATGCGTGGGTGTATTTTATATATGTAATTTTTACTATTTGTTTAGTATTATTTAGAATGTTTTTTGGTAAAAGTTTGGGTACACAACAAACTGATCATTGCCACAAGAATACCTATTATCAGTTATCTGTGGTCTACTGCAAGAGAGTGACTAAGCTGATGAACTAACTCCACACCCACAGCACACTCTTGCTGCTGGTGCACAAAACATCACAAACTGAGAGAAAGGTCACACTAGGGGAAAGAAATAACCCAGCACAGCAAATATAGGTGCTCACAGCGGGTTCTGTCTGTCTTTCTTGAAGCTTGCCTAGTGTTATAAGTGTGTGTAAAAATCATGCATGTACAAAATTTGCCATCTTTTTTACCACTGTTCTGTGATTATGGGTACTCTACCCGTGGCACTCTGGGCCTTCCTGCAGCTAGTGTATTACCTTGAGGCTCTGGAAGCAGCTCTGTAGTTCCTGACCACTACAGGAAAGAGAAGATGTATGCACCAGTCCTCTGTCACCCCCTCCTATACCCTTTTTTGACTCTAACTCTATCTTACATGTATGTTACTCTCCTTCAGGAAGCACCGGAGGGCCATCTGGTTCTGCTCAGTGGAGGCTGCACAGCAGTTGTAGGCACAACTAGTTTGAACATAGACAAAGGACACAGGAGACACACTTGACAGTGTAATGACTTGGCACAATGTCCATCTTTAAACAGCCGCTGATAAGGACACAATAATATACCAATGCAGACTGCTGTGCCATACCAACTCAATGTCTCTGTAGAGATCCAAAAAACATTAAAAAGCTATCATAAGCCAAACAACTCTCATTAGAAGTGGTATATAAATGATATTTAATGTACTCCAGACCGGACCTGGCTGTAGAAAACAAATGGTGCCTGGCCCTAAATCACTCTAGTTCCCAGATAGACTGTTTGAGTTCGGCACATATGGTTTATTACCATATTAAATATTTTAAGAGTTGATGCTCACCCCTGAGTGGATAAACTAAAGAAAGTCCAACTGCAAATCAATTGTAACCAACTCACATGAACTTGTAGAGGGAAATTATCTTGTTTGTTGATACTTACTTAGTATGTGTCCCTTTATAATCTGTTACTAGGATGATTTAATAATCCCCCAACCCCACACAAATAAATGACCAAACCTGGGCAGGGCAAACTAGTTCTTCTGTATAAGATACATAGCAATCTGCCTTCGATATCAGGGTACAAAACCTATCTGATACTGTACAGAGATACTACAAATTTGCTGGATACTTGAGCATAAGGACCTTATTACGAGTATGACACCGGCAGTCCATGGTCCATTGGATCGCCGTAGTCGTGGTGACGGTCCGTGGACTGCCAGACTGGTGGTCCACCTGCCATATACTAACTATATTTAAAGATAATGGGGAACCCAATCTACCCTTGAGGGCCTGGGCAAAATTAAATGAACAGGTGAAAGTGCCTTCAAGGGATTTGTTTACAATACTTAGTCATGCAATTTCAAACTCTCAATCTGGTACAAGCTTTAATCAATTACTTGTTAGTCAATTGCTTTTTGTAAAGATTTCAAATTGTATTTGGTAAATGCTGATCAATTCTAGATAAAATAAAGACTTAAATCCAATCATAAGAAATGTGATCAAAAGATATACACATACAATGTAACAAGAGGAAGTTATAAACAATTCAATGGTCCTACAGTATCACACTTGTATCACTTTTCCTTGGATAAATTGACTTTAGAAAAAGTGTTAAGGTCGACGTTTCGGTCTCTCATGCAATCGTCCATGAGACCATCTTCAGGTCTATTGTGTACTATATGGATGATCTCTGCGATCGATTGGAGCTGATCATAGTAATTGCCAAGTGATAATGGTCAAGAACGATATGTGTAGACAGAATCCGCCTTTGTTGGATACCTGCTATTTCGAATGTATAGAAGATCGTCACAGTAAGGTATAACTTGTAAGACTCGTATCTTTATTTGGAGTCCTTTAATTTATTTCTTCAGAGTTGGACTTCGGTTGTGAGTAAATCTGATAATTCGTATCTCGCAGCGAGGTTTCTGCAATCACGCATCAGATACAGATCCCTACCAGTTTCCATAATGAAAAGAAGATCCTTCACAGGTTTCTTGTAGTTTAAGTAGGTTTATTCTTAACTCAGCATCCCAGCAAATTACAGCCTCCACATCTCAATCCTCTCTTCAGTAACCGCTCCAAACGGAACCCTCCATAATTTACATTCTACCTGTAGCTAGGTGACCATCCCATGACATCAGCACTACATTACATATCTCTACATATCTCCTTTTCTTACAATAATAAATAACACAAAAACATGCATTAATAATATGGATGGAAATAACAAAGTACTAAATAACTATATACAATATTCAGTCAAGCTAATTTCTAATTTTAGCTTGAATAAGTTTTAACATATTCCAGATACATTGATAGTTAATCCTGCGTGATTGACACATCACCTTAACTTTATTTATTTTTGTGACATTTTTTTTCCATGCTTGACACACTTTGAAAATATTCCCCAAACTCCAAGTTGTACCATCTTCTAAATCAACAACATTGGATCTTACCCCTTTGACTTGAAAAGGTCCAAGGTACTTGCTTTCGCCTTTGCGAACCCACTCATTCTTTCGCACTACTACCCAATCTCCTCTTTGGACACCCACTCATTTTACACCTTTCCTAGAATCATAAATCTCGTTCATCTTTTCTTGATTTCCTTGCACCCTTTTCAACACTTCCACACGGTCAACCCATACCTTCTCTTTTTTGCACAACCATACGGGACACTCTTTCTTTCCAGGCTCTCTTCCTTTGAGTGACACAAAAGGAGCTACTCCTGTACTGGAATGGGGAGTAATCCTATGCATCCACATCATTTTACTCAGCTCTTCCCTCCACGACAATCCATTAGCAAGTGACAATTGTATATTTTCCATAATAATTCGATTAGTTCTCTCCACTAGACCATTTGCTTGTGGTCTGAACAGAGCTACTCTCTCATGTACAATCCCCAACTTGCTTAAATAATCTACCATCTCTCTCGATATGAACTGCACCCCATTATCAGTTACAATACTGCCTGGTAATCCTTCTTCCATAAAAACCTTCTCAAGGAATCTTATGACATTACCGGTGGTAAGTTCCCCCATGGTTTGTATTATGAACCACTTAGAATGATAATCAACCAGGACCAGGATAAAACTATCCTTCATTCCTAATTTATTAAACGGTCCAATGAAATCCATGGATAATTTCTCCCAAGGTTTTGATGGAAACTTAGTATATTCTAGAGGAGGTTGACGTACAACCTTCGATTTATCGCTATTCAAGCAAAACTGACAATTCTTCACCAAGGCCTCGACTTCACTATCAATTCCCGGCCACCAGAATGATTCTCTAATTCTTCGTTTAGACATCCCCTGACCCGGATGTCCCTCATGGAGTATATCAAGAATCTGTTTCCTCACCTCCTTCGAAGGTATGATTTGCCATCTTCTCATAATGTTATCTCCACACAGACTCAATTCTTCTTTAACTTTAAAAAACTCTATCAAAACTAAATCTTTACAATCTTCCAATTTCCAACCCTGAACAATCCTCAATTTCACTTTTTCCAACACTGAATCCCCTTTCATAGCTTTCTCCCAATCTCCAGACAACAAAGCACTCACTCCTACATCACCACAGATATCATCAATTACATCAACACAAACTTCTTTAGAATCCTCCACCAAGGGCATCCTCGATACACAATCCGCGATCACATTTTTCTCTCCCTTGACATAATCAACATCGTAATTAGATTCCATAACAGATAGTAACCATTTAGAAATCCTTGGTGTTACACTTCCTTCCAATCCTTTCCCGCTTTAAAAATGTACAATAGTGGCTTGTGATCAGTCCGCACTTTAAACGGAAGACCCCATAAATAGAATTTGAAATGGCACATACCCCAGCAACACGCTAACGCTTCCCTCTCTATTACTGAATATGACCTTTCTGCACCTTGCAGTCTCCTACTAGCAAATCCAATAATGTTTTCTTCCCCTTTAATCACTTGTGACAACACCGCCCCAATACCAACACTACTTGCATCTGTAGTCAAAATCGTTCTCCCACCGACTTCAAACCGTCCTAATGTGGGTGCTTCAGAAATTTTCATTTTTATGAGTTCAAAACTTATTTTACATTTGTCTGACCATTCAAATGGGACACCCTTCTTCAAGATCTCTCTTAAGGCCTCAACCGTCTCTGAAAAATTTCTTACATATTTTGAACATTATTCTGCTAGTCCTAAAAACGACCTAAGTTGATCCTTATTTTCTGGTTCTGGTGCTAAAGTCACCGCCTTAACAATACTTTTTTTTGGTTTTATACCCTCTGAACTTATCTCATGCCCCAAATATTCCACTACACTCTTTCTCAACTGACATTTTTCTTTCTTTATGGTTAAATTGTACTTTTCAAGCCTTCTCATCACCTCCTCAAATAACCCATCATGATCAGAATGATCTCCACCAGCAATCTAAATATCATCTTGAAAACCCTAAACCTTCTCCATGTCCCCAAAAATACTTTTCATTGCCCTCTGAAAGACAGCCGAAGCTGATGCCAGACCAAATGGCATCCTTTTGTATCTGAACGCACCTAGAGGCGTAGCAAACGAAGTTAAATGTCTAGATGACTCATGCAAGCTAATTTGATGATACGCCGCCGACATATCTAAGACCCTAAAAACTTGTCCCTTGCCCATAGTTGACAACATTTCAGATATGTTAGGTAAGGGTTCCCTATGTACCCAAATGTTCTTATTTAGGTCGCGCAAGTCAATACAAAGGCACATATTTTCCCCCTCCTTTGGTGCGATTACAATCGGAGCCAATCATTCAGAGGCTTCTATTGGCTCGATAATACCTTGATTCAATAAATTATCAATTTCTTGACGCAGAGGTTCCAACATTAAATTGGGTACATTTCTTACTTTATGGACGACTGACTTTGCATTGTCCTTTAAAATGATCTTATGTGAAAATCCCTTTAACAATCCTAATCTGGGAGAAAACACATTGGGATATGTATCAAATAATCTCTCGTCATCAGATATATCTTGTACCTTTACTTTTTCTAAAACCATAACTGGTTCTTTAGCATTTGGATCAATGACGATATTTAAATCTTTTTGATGTCTCCATCCTAGGAGGTCTGACCCAAATTCTGTAATGTACACTCTACCCCTAACTGCTTCACTTTTGAATCTTAAAGTCAACCAACACATTCCTAGAATTTCTATTCTCTTTCCTGCATATTCTACTGCACGGATATCAGAGTTACACATAGTCGGATTATGGCCTTTAGGCCAGTTTTTCTCAAAATAATTTTTTGATACGAGTGTATACAAACTCCCTGAATCAGCTAATATTCTGTTCTCTTTTCCATCAAGTGTGACATTACAGTGAGGTTTTTCTAATTTATCTGTACTCTCCATTTTCAATCACTATGAGATAGTTCTTTGACCTCATTCTCCTGTGCCTCTTCTTGATCGACATCAACCATTAGAAAAATATCATCAAAATATTCACAAACATTCTCTACTTCTTGAACTCTATTTTTTCCAATACCTTTCGTTCGACACATTTTAGAAAAATGTCCCCTCTTACCACAACTCCTACATAATGTCCCTCTTGCAGCACAATTAAGGCTAGAAGCTATATGCCCAGGAGTACCACACCTGAAACATTGAATCTCTCTTGCTTGATAACTCATTTTAGATGGTTGGGGTGGTAACCTCTAATTATCAAGATTAGTTTTTACATCACTCTTGTTGTCATTCCTCTTTTCGATAAGTTATACTTTGTCTTGTTTAAAACTATTAGCAGGTTTATCCATTTCTTTTATCCAGATATCAGTATGTTCCATTGCCTTCGCAATCTCAATTGCCTCATCTAAACTGTACTCTTTTGTCAACAACTTTTCTCTTATTTTTTTGTTATTTACACAGCGTACCAATTGATCTCTAATTAAAGAATTGTTTAGCTGTTTAAACTTACATGTTACTGCTAACCCTCTCAAAGTAGAAACATATGATTTTATATCTTCACCCTCTTTTTGGTTCCTGGTGAAAAACTTATGACGTTCAAGCACAACATTTGTTTTTGGTTTAAAATGTGATTCTAGCATTTATAAAGACATATCATATATATTAGTAGGTTGGCCAACTCCCATACCTAATGATATTTCTGGTATTTCTTCATAGATTCTTCTACCTTCTACCCCTAAATGATGCAAAAGGATTGCTTGTCGTCTAACAGGACCATATTTATCCCCCCCGATGGCTAAAAGGTAAGTTACAAATAATTTCTTCCATTGTAACCATGGTATAGACGGCTCCCCTGGAGATACTAAAAACGGAGACGGAGATGACATGGATTGGTCCGGCATTATCATTAAAAAAAATAAGTAAAATTTAAAATAAGAATCTAAAATAATAAATTAAAATAAGAATTTGAACAAAAGTATAATGAACTGTTATTATTGCTGTCATTTAAAAAAAAAATAATATCCCAAATTCCAACTTCTTTTGATGGAGCAGTCTTTCTTTAATACTTATGTACTTGAGAGTCCTTCCTTAGTGTTGTTGTAAGTTGTAGTCCTCTTTTTGTGTTTATTTGAGCTTTATTGCTACCATCATTTAACACTGAAGAACCAACGAGACGGAATGAAGAACCAACGGGACGAAAAACCCTTGAATTGTAAGTATCTAAACTTTACGTTGGTGTTTTAGACTAACTATAGTCTTTTCATAGTCTTTGTTGCACACGCGATGTATTTCAGCTTGTGATTTGCGTGATGCGTGATGAGAACACGAACGCGCTCAATCTCTTTGTTTCCCTTACGAGCTTGTGATCTGCGAGAGAACGGAATGCGTGATGTACGCGAGCCTTTATATTTAAATAAAAGCAAGACGCCTCGCGTGATGCAGACACAAACACGCTCATGCACGCGAGCTTCATATTCAATTAAAAACAAGGCGCGTGTCTGAACGAACACATTTAAAGTCAGCTGGGCGTTCACAATTTCCAAGTATCGTATTCACAAATTGGACAAATATGCAAGTCCAAAGGCCGAGCCCATAAACGAGGTTAATTACACGCTTTAACCGTACACAGCGCTTTTGACAACTGTACACAGCGCTACTCCTCGCATGCAACAGCAGTGTTGTAGAAAACGTGATACATAGTTCTGGACACAGTTAGATGTTGTTAACGTCCTCAGTTTGATTTTTTTTTCATTTTTTAAATTGCGCTACTAAAATTCAATATTACTGAACAGTCTCAGAGGTTTAAGTTAGTGAAAAGCAGAAATTTGGATATTTTGAATAGTGTACTCACAAGGTTGAATGTTATCTTGCTTTTATCTTGTCTTTATCTCTTGTTGATAGTTCAAGGATAGTATCTTTCCTTTTCTTTTCTTCTCCTTTATCTTTTCTTGATAATTCAAGGATGGGTATCTTTCCTTTATCTTTTCTTGATAGTCCAAGGATGGGGTGCAGATCTCTGCTCCTTGCGCAGACCACTCGTCGCCATGAAAAGAAGAGCCTTCACAGGTTTCTTGTAGTTTAAGCAGGTTTATTCTTAACTCAGCATCCCAGCAAATTACAGTCTCCACATCTCAATCCTCTCTTCAGTAACCGCTCCAAACGGAACCCTCCATCGTTTACATTTTACCTGTAGCTAGGTGACCATCCCATGACATCAGCACTACATTACATATCTCTACATAACCACTGTCTTTCTGAAGCATTTAATTAGTTATATAGAGCATCTCATACCAGTGTAGGGTGTAAGGTCACTTTGCATCACACACACATTACACAGAGACAATCAATCATACATGTGTAAATTAAGCGTATAGAAAATGTTACATAAGTTAGAGGCCTACAAGATGCAGGAGTCACATGCCTTCCATACAGGTAGGCAGTATAGTTTAAGAGTGCTTCACCTGGAGAAGCACAAACTCAGATTTGAAAATGGAACATGATAGTTGGGGGTTTTCTTTAATAATAAGAATTGATTTCTACCCAAATGAACGCTTTTTGCAACATTAATCGATGCTCTAATCTATACTGCAGTGTGCATGCAGGTTTTGAAGACAGTTAATAATTCACTGTTCTATATTAGGATTTTAACATATAAACTGCAAGTAACAAAAGGATGTCTCTGACATATTTATATTATATGCCCTTTCTGATTTACATGGTACACGTTCTTTGTAGCAGGCAAATTAACCCGCTGGCTACCTTACAATGAGTCAAAACTTCCACTAGACAAAGCTCCATCTCTCTCCAGGAAGAACATTAATCACCGGAGTTATCTTGACATTTTATTGCTGCCTGGAAATTGCTGGAGGTGAGGAACGCGGCAGCAGATGCTTTTAAACCCAAATATACGGCGCCCCCTGAAGTCAGCACCCGTGTGGTGACAGCAAGGCTGTGTGTGATGGCTCATCACATCTCCATGAGGGGCACTTCTAAAAGAGAGAGGCCAAGGGGCTTCCTGATCCTCTCACAAGTGCTCTTGACTCAATAGCAGATCCAGAGAGAGGCATACGTGAAGGCTGAAATATTTACACATTGCACGCTCAAAGGAGTGATCCCCAAAACCTGGAACTAGGTGGCAACTCACCCATTATCTTCACAGGTAATGCACTTTATTATTAAATAAGGTTTAGTGGCACAATCCTGAGGCTCAGCAGAGGAGCTCCTTGCCAGTTAAACCTCATGTTAAAGTTTGACCAGAAACAATGCTGTACCTATGCATGATTAATGGAGTGCACCCTGACTTCAGTGACGAGGACCTGATGCACATCGGTGGTGCCAGCCCTCTTCACACCATGCCTTCCCATCCTCGCAGTCTCAGTGACCCTCATCTACTATATTCACAAATATGTCTGCAAATGAAAATTTAGCAAACAACAAAAGTTGGTTTTGCATTCATTAAATGATTTACTCACTCAAACATTTTTGTGGGAATACATCTGCTCCCAGGTAGCTGGAGTAGGTATGATGTGAGTAGCAAGTGAGTAATTCATGGGAGAAAGCCCTGTCTGTTTGGGCACATCCACAACCCTACATGAATATGGGTGTTCACAAACTCCTTCCCTTCCTCGAAAAGGTGACAGATGTACTCCTGATAAGGGCAGAAGTCACTACCTTCTTGGGTTGGGAAGTAGGAAGGAACAGCCACAAAACTGCCAGTAATGTGGGGGAAGGCATTCCTGCATGCAGAAAAAGATGCTCCCATGGGAGAAAACAGATAAAAGATGTAAACTGTACTTCTTCATATTCCATAGAGTTTTGAACAATATACACATATATCTGCTCATGTGAACATAGATTCACTGTATAACTTAATCACGTAATCATCCATCAGACAGGTGGTCCTTAACATTTTGACTTCTGTGGACCCCCACTGAATCATTACTGCAGTCTGGGAGGGGAGGGGGGGCACTGCGCTATTGTTTGGAGCTGGGGAGCCCCGGACTAAGCAATTTCTATGATTCGAACCACACAATACAAAAAAATATACACCAAACACATGCTCAACTATTGAACTTTTTGGTTTTATTCACAATTAAATGCAGAAAAAAAATCAGATTTTCAGTTTTGTTTATTTTTTTCTTATACTTCATTACTTTTAATGTAGTATTTTATTATTATTTCATGTTGTAACGCTGTCACAACCTACCTGAGCAGGGCTCGCGGACCCCCATAGGTCCTCGGACCACAGGTTAAGAACCACAGGATTAGGATACATGAGTAACCCTGTAATGTGACCCTCTTCTGCTGCAGGGGATTCTGGTGACGAGATAAACCAGAGACGGAATCAGTTGACTCAGTGCACAATATTCCCTTACACCTGTGGCATCTGTGCCTACTCCTCAGTTTTTGAACTGCACCTTCCTTAGTTCTGCTGACATCGGAGCCCACTCATGACGTGTCTCTGTGACATCAGCGGTGATGCCTCACCTCTCTCTTCCATTTCTGACGTCAGAGCCAGCCCCACACACCTCTCTTTGACATAAGAGCACGCCTCGTTTGTCTCTGTGACATCTGCGGTGACGCCTCACCTCTCTCTTGTGGCATCAGTGACCTCCCTTCATTTTCCATTTCTGACGTCAGAGCCAGCCCCACACACCTCTCTTTGACATAAGAGCACGCCTCCCTTGTCTCTGTGACATCAGCGGTGATGCCTCCCTCTCTCTTGTGGCATCAGTGACCTCTCTTCATTTTCCATTTATGACGTCTGAGCCAGCCCCACACACCTCTCTTTGACATAAGAGCACGCCTCTCCTGTCTCTGTGACATCCGCGGCGACGCCTCACCTCTCTCTTGTGACATCAGTGACCTCTCTTCATTTTCTATTTCTGACATCAGAGCCAGCCCCACACACCTCTCTTTGACATAAGAGCACGCCTCACTTGTCTCTGCCGCTGACCGCGGCCCCCGCAGGGGGCCACTCAGCGGTCGGCGCCCTAGTGCCCCTGGGGCACCGGTCACCCCTCCCCACCCCCTCACCTAGGGAGGGGGCGGGGACGCCGACCGGAGTCCCCATCTCCCAGCGGTGCCATTGGTCGCGACACTTTTACCTCACTTAGGGGATGCGGCCAGCCAACATATGGTGCTGCCGTCCCAATAACTGGGGTATCAGCGGGCCTAACGCAAGGGGACATTATGTCAATAGAACATTTGGCACGCCCTGGGTGTCACTAAAACTCGGCTTCAACGGAGCAGGAATTTGGCACCACTGGGGAAGCTCCGGGTTTGCGGGGGTCACCCCCCGGCCACCCTCCCACTGGGGAGCATGATGGGAGGGGCGAAGTAGGAATTAGTCAATCCTCAATGCTTGAACTTTACAGACAGCGCGCAATGCTTAAACCTGACAGATTCCCGAAGCTGGTATGCCTAGGGGGTTTCATCACTGAGGGATCTGTAGGGGCATAATTCCCATAAGGAATAAGGGATGGTGGGCAGGGGCAAGAGTCGCCCCTTGCCCATGGTCACGCGTTGTCAGCCAGGAGCACTCCTGTGCTCCAGGTTTAGCAATCAGAGGGGACTGTCCAAAGGTTAAGTAAAACCCTTCTCGCCATAATAGCCAAAGCAGGCAGGCGGGTGGGGGGAGTGGCACCTAGCAAGTGGGCTGCTGTCCCAGAGATGGGCACGCAGGTTCAGGCACACCCGGTGCGGAGGGCAGCTGCTAGGTGAGATCATCAAATTGATGGTGCTTGGCGAGCCGGGGTGCCGGCATCCTCCCGCCCAGATTAGCGGAGAGGTGTAACTTTCCCGCAGGGAGGTGAATGGTTCTTGGCACAGCTTCCCAGGCCCCAACGGGTCCTTTGTTTCAGCAGACACTATCTGACACAAGATAGCGTCTAGGGCTTTGGGACATAGATGGGGCCATCTATAGCACCAGGAGCTATAATGCTCACTGGTAAGTCTTGTGCCTGTGGTTGCACAGGATCTCACAGGAAAAAGGTTTGCGTCCCGCTAGCACTGTCAAGTGTCATAAGGGGGCAAAAAATTCAAACTCTCTTTCTGCAGGGATGGTTCCCTTCCAGCTAGTTGCAGGAGGCCCTCGTCAGGAGAGGTTGCAGGAAGACTATAGCGGGTTGGTGGGGGGCCCTGGTTGCGACGGTGAGCCGCCTCCAGGGCTGTGGCGGAGTTACAGGGCGATCTGGAAGCAGGCCGGTACAAAGGGTACCTCTGCGCGGCACCATAGGGGGTGCCTGAGCCAAAACCGTGGAGCCTCATGGGAGAGTCCCGGAAGCCGTGTCGGCGCGCCACTAGTCCTGCGGGCGGTTGTGGGCCTGAACAACCGGGGGGTTTGCTATGCGACGCTCCGCCCCGAGAGGGGGGGCGTGAGTAAAAGTTACCAACGGCACGTGATCGTAGAAAGAATCACCTGGATGGCAGCAAAGATGGGCTTCGCTCCCGCGCTGCCCGGCTCATCAGGCGGGCAGGCAGCCCAGTTGGTTGCCTGCCTTTGGATCGCCCGTAAGATAACCCACCCATTACATTTTCTGGAATTAACCTGCAGCATTTGTTACCCAACCCAGCAGTCTGTGTGTGTGTTATTTGGGTAACCTACGCTGGGGGAGGGGGGACAGAGGGGTGCCACTGGGGGTACTATGTGACATCAGCGGTGACGCCTCACCTCTCTCTTGTGGCATCAGTGACCTCTCTTCATTTTCCATTTCTGACGTCAGAGCCAGCCCCACACACCTCTCTTTTGACACAAGCCTCACTTTTCTCTTGCACATCTGTGCCGAATCCACACATTTCACATGTGACATGTTTATCACTCCTCATTTTTAATTTATGTCATCAGCACCACTGCTACCTTCTTTTAAAATGGCACATTGGGCACAGACTGAACGCTGCATTCTTTCCTCAAGTATGCAATCACTCAGATACTATGTTTGTCACTAAGTAGTCTGAGCAGTGCTTAATGATGATTGGTGTGCCTGGGTTGTGTTTATTATATTAATATTGAATATTAAAACACAAGCAGACAGGGCAGACAGATGAAAAGTAACATATACAAAGGTTTTTGCATTTGTCAGATTAAAAACTCTGTGCTTTCTCCTCATTAAAGAAAACAGTACACTGGTATAAATTCATTGTCCTAAGAAAGTTGATAAGCATGAAGAGATGAAAGTGCTCATTTTCACTGGGCAGAGTTTTATTACATAATTATTGCTGCACCGGAAGCTCATACCTGGCACTTCTACAGCCGTCACTGCAGGAAACGACTGCGCGCATGCGCAATCTGTGACTCTAAGGTAGCTATGAAGATGGCAGAGGGCACAGTGTTCTCTCCGCTTCTGCACCCAAATATCACACATTTTAAAGGACACCGACTTGTACCAGACACAAAAATGTACATTTCTGCCTTTGAGGTAGACTGCCCCACTCACCTTTCAGAAAAGGATGCAATGAGAGAAGAGTCCTCGCGGGCAGAATCCCAAAACTCTGGTGAAGTTTAGCCTTGTGACCTGCAGCGTGCTTGTGTTGACGTCAGAGAAGGAAGTGACATCTGGCTCCAGAGGCGAGCACGAGACAAACTTCGCCGAATGCGGCAAAGAGTTGCAGGGGAGGCAGCATAGAAAGCAAACCGTGCATGAGAGGCGAGGTGATGCCTCCAGTCCTGTCCTGACTCCGAGGTGATGCCTCCAGTCCCGTCCTGACCGGTGCAATAAATAGCCTAGTCCCCCGCCTCATCTGGTGCCCTGGGACTTGAGCTGCCAATCTGGGCTTGGCAAGTACAGCTTTAGGGCTGCAGAAGTGAACTCATTAAAAGTGAGATGGTGATTACAACTTATCTGTTCTCTAAAAGTTGTGAGTGTTGTCCCTCTAGCCTGAGAGTTTATTACCAAGCAGTTCCTTTGGGGTGTAAGCAACATTGCTACTCTGAGGTTTAATCCATCATAGATCCAAGTTTTCAAGAAAGTTGGAAGCCTCAAAAAGTTTTTACTGTTAATTGGGTTAAAAACATATTTGATAGATTTGATTGACAATGTATTCAGAAATTGAGAACCTTGGGTTGATGGGAGTGACTGGATGGTTGCAATGTGGATTGAAGCTAGGAGTGTCTGAAATGTGTGTAATTTGCTTTAATGTATTTTACCGAAAAAGGTGTGAAAATAAAAATAATTCCGCAAAATACAAATCCATCATTTAGAGCTACATTTCAGCAGAAATTGTGACGTTGCATACATTTTTGACATGAGAACACATTTTGCTGGAAAAAATAGCATGAAAACACCAGTGCCGTGGGCAGCTGCCGCTCCCTTCTGGCCCTGCTCATTTTTCCAGCACACTTATAGTAAAACTTTGCCACAATCAGCTAGTAACTATGGGGCATATTATCAAGGTCCGGCGTTAAAATTATCGCCGCTGGCAACTGAAAGCTTCCTTAAAAGACCACCTTTGGCCACAAGCGTCTCATCTCATTTGCTATTACATGTAGCCACTTTTTAATGTTTTGAATATTGCAAATAGTCTAACCACTGGCAATCTTTCCGAACAGCATTCCAACCCATAATGTTTCACCCATGATGCCACTCTAAACAAAGGCCTGCCTCATGCATATCAGTACTAAGCAGGAGGCTCATGGGTACAGTCCATCCTTAACTGCCAATCAAGGTCCCATCCCGAAGGCCTCCTCGGTGAGTTGTAGCTTGGATCTGATGGGACAGTGATCAAGGTACCATTGAGTGGGCATACCCTTGGTCACTTAGCGCATTACATCAATGACACAAAAGGTGGTTGAAAGGATGCTTGCAAATGGTGTAACCCTTGGCAATTTCTCAGGAAAGTATTCCAACCAATTTGTTTTTGGCCCACTCTGCCACTCTTGACAAAGGTCCACCAAATGCAAATCAGTACGGACCCTGCACCTCATGGGAACAGTCCACCCCGAAATGCCATATGAGGCCTATTCAGAAGGAAAAATAAGCCATCCCAGACTGGATTTGGCCTTGTTCGACCTTGTAAGTGAGGAATAGCTGGGATCCTAAGGCACAGGCAACATGGAACCCATGTCAGGCCAAAATCGAACTTGGGCTGCGTGTGTTCTGGTTCAGAGATAACCTTACTTGGCAGTTCTTGGACTAGTAATGAGAGTAGGACCAAGACTGATTGGCATATGGTTGGATCTAATCTGAGGTGACATGGTGAGCGACTGCCTGTGGTTGAACTATTTGCAAGCATTCGCAGAGTCACCTTTGCTGTGTTTGATTTAACACCCTAGATGGCCAAAGCTATACGAAGATGTGGGTTCCTTCCTTACTGAGCCCCTGGAGCCAAGTCTCACCCCATTGAATAAGCCCATTCAGACTAACCGGTCTTCGGGTGCTTGAGTTCCGGTTCAGAGAGGACCTGGCTTAGCTGTTTGAGCTGGAATGTTCCCTTTGGAGCCAAACCAATTTGCATATAGCTGGGTGTAATCTGAGATTACATGGTAGGCCAAAGAATGAAGGGTGGGAATGCTACACTGAGCAACTGCCAGTGGTTACATAAATTGCAAGCATTCCTCCCATTACTATTTGCATGTTTGATATAATGTCCCTGTTAGACCTAGCAACCTTGTTGTTGTTTCGACCTAACCTCTAACCTTTTGCCCTCAGACCTCCTGTTTTTGCTGACTTCATTTTTGCTGGCATTAGGACTCTGCACACTTTACCACTGCTAACCCATGCTAAAGTGCTTATGCTCTCTGCTCAAAATATTATAACACTAGTTATACCCAATGTGAACATTTAATGAACTTTTAATTCCCTAGTAAGGTGCATTGCATGTGAACAAGGCCTGTAAATTAAATGCTGCTAGTGGGTCTGCCGTATTCATTATGCCACCCACATAAGTAGCCTTTTAGACATGTCTCAGGCCTGCCATTGCAGAGCCTGTTTGTGAAGTATAAACTGCCATTTCAACCTGGCAAAGTGAGCCTTTTGCTGGACCAAACCTTCCTTTTTAATAAATAGAAGTGGCCCTGGACAGCCCCAAGGGCATAGTGTAGTGTATTTAAAAAGTTGGATATGTACTTTTAAGTTTTATATGTCCTGGTAGCGAAAAACTAGTATTTTAACTGAAAACTGAAAGGCCCCTCTCTCCCATAGAATAACATTGGAGATGCCTTATTACATTTTCTAAGTGTAATTTACAAATGGAAAGAGGTAACCCATTCATGTTTGGTGTTTCCGGAATCCTAATTCAAAATCCTAATTTATGGTGAAGTCAGATTTTATATTATAATTCTGAAAATTGCACTTTTAAAAAGTTGGCATTTTCTTGCCTTAGACATTTGGTGCCTGCAGCCTGTCTCTGGTCACATGACTGGTTGTATTTGGTAGCTGGGCTTTGTATATTCCTTGCAGATAGCCACACATAAAGGAAGCTTAGGTGTGACTGGATTGGCCATCTCTGGCAGTATGGGAGGTAGGAGCTGGGCCCAGTCTCGCTTACACCTGAATAGGCTATGTCGTGTCTCCACATAATGGGCTGCATACCACCTGTAGTTAGTCTGGAGCCAGGGCAGGGAAGGCAAGGCATTTCAAAGGCATGCCTCTAAAAGCCTCTTCTCACTTCAAAGGCACAACTATGCATATAAGAAGGACCTCAGACACCACCACTTATGGCACACTTCTGAACCTGTGAATACTCTGCCAGGAACAAAGACTGCTATGCTGCTGCAAGGAGTGCATCTCTCCTGGACTACTGCTCTGAAGGAACTGCTGCCCCGCTGTGCTGACCTGCTGCCAGCTGCTCTCTTACCTGGGTCAGAAGGACTGGTGCTGCATCACTTGAACCCAGAACCCAGAGTGACTGGGGGAGAGGATGTAGCCTTACGGCTAGAACGGCCGACTTTGAAGCTGGGGAACCGAGTTCGAGCCTCGGCAACAACGCTCACCATCCTGTGATTCTGGGCAAATCACGTAATCTCCCCGTGCCTAAGAAAAATGAATTTGTCCATCTATAACGAAAATGGTGCTATGTAAAGCGCTCTGTTACCCGATGTCTCAGGTCTAGTTTGCGCTATATAAAACTCAAAAAAAAAAAAAAAAGGGCTATTTGGCTGGCCTCCTGATCTGAAGCCTTAGGGACACAACTGGCTTCCAACAACCTGGCATCTGCACCTGGACTGTGCCATCTGTGTGTTTACCCTGCCAAATGGTGCCATTGTGGATCCTTTTAATGTGCTTTGCCAGCCTCTGTAAATCCAGTTGAATCAATTGATTGCCTCTGATGTGCTGTGCAACCTCAAGCAGAACTGTCGCATCTCTGCTGCTGTGTGGATTGGCCCCATTTCAAAGACTTGCATCACCGCTGATGCCCTCATCACCTCCAGAATTGCCATTGTGCGGTGCACCCTCAGCGCAGGCACTCACACCACTCATAAACGGCAGACTTGACGATGGCGACGGACTCCACATGGCAGCTCTTTGGAACCGATGCATCGCCCGACTATGTGCCACACCCCTGAAGCCAAACTGTGCATCACAAGCCCTGTTGACTGGATCCTCAATGACAACGCGACAGGATCTCACACCACAGTCTTGCCGCATCTCAGAACCGCTGTATCGCCTCAACTGCGTGACACATTTTTTACTTGGATTCACACAATGCTCCGCAAACCACGATTTACTGTACGCTCTTCAGCGGGACTAACTGGGTGTCTGTCACCGGTCCATGCTCCATCATGGTCGGCCTGAACTTGTGGCTTTGTCCCAGTCTGGTGTGACCAGATATCCACAGTTGGTGCTTTATGCCTTTTGACTCTATTTTCTCTAAAAACTAGTATCTCCGGTTTTACTGATTAGATTACTGCTGTTTTGGTCTTGTTTTATTTATTAAATTAAGCTCTATTTGTCTAACCTAATATGGAATCCAATTTTGTGTGGTGTTTTCACAGTTTTACTGTTTGAAGAGTTGTACAAATACTTTATAAATTACCTCTAGGTTTGATATTCAAAAAGGGCTTAAAAGGTGACCTGCAATGCTACTGCTCGATATCATTGATCAATCCAACCGCTGAAATCATGGTACAATGGCAGATGAACACAATGTGCTTTTCAGAGGTCCAAATTGGCTTCTGTCCAGTTCTAGGTACTGTGGATCAGTCCCTCAATATATACCTGTGGACCTTAGCATTGCTTTTTACTGTGTTAACAGGTCCAACCTCTGGAGCATGTTAACTAATATACAGGTCAACCAGTACATTGTCAATTTCCTTAGAGAGCTTCACAACGAGGGCACTGTCAGTGTGAGATATGGCCTGGGTAGAGAGACAAATTCAGCCTTTAACCTGGCCTGGGCTGTACGTCAGGGCTGTGTTTCGGCCTCATTCCTAGTCACATTGTATATAAATGGCCTAAAGGAGAATCTGCTTGAACTCAGGGCTGACTACCCCCACATAGGGGACTGAAGTGTTGCCACGTTAATCCATGCCAACAATACTGCCCCAATGCCCAGGACAGCAACTGGCTTACAATATCTGCTGGATCGTATTAGCTAGTTTATGACCAGCTTAGATCTAATGGTCAATCAGGCCAAGATACATTTTTATGATCTTTAGTGCAAAGAAAAATGACAGCACCACTTTTACAGTTAAGGGCCCTAAGGTTGGCACTGTGCCTTTGTTCTTACATCTAAGTATTCCCTTTCACACTCACTTAGCATTGGGCTCCTAAAGTCTAGAAGAGCTGCTGCTTTCTCAAAAAATCTTGAGGTTCTCCTTAACCTTTCCCACAGATAGGGCCATAAGCCAATTAAGGAACTAGTGGCCATCTAAAAAAGCCAAATTGTATGCCCTTGCCTCCTATGGGGCCAGGTTATGGGACATTAATGATCAGCGTAGTCTGGAAGCAATTGAGAATGGTTGTATTAAAAGGTTACTATCTGTCCCAAAAACACCAACTCTTTCATATGCCACTCTGAGGTTGTGACTGGGTACATAAATTACTTTATATGGTTTCAATCACTCTTCTTATGGCTTAGAAATTCGTCTAAGAGCTAGAGTTCATTCAAAAGAGCTGTGCTTGCTGATTGAAGTTTGACCGTTGCCTGACAGTTCCCTAGATAAGGTACATTTGTGACACCTGCCTAAGTCTGGGACACAAAGACATGTTTACTTCTCCTAGTAGTGTGACATTTGCCTCCTACACTTCTCTAAAGAACACTTCAATTCAATTCAATTCAATTCAAAAACTTTATTCGATCATAAATTAATGATCATAAAAGTACATACATACATAATTATAAAAACATGAGGATTCAGCAAATTTTAAATTAATCACATGTCATGAAAATAGTGCTTTTCCTCAGACATATCGATTTTAAAATATATACAGCAGTAAAATAGCAGATGTCCTGTGAATTAAGTCCAAATAAAAGCCCCATGGCTGAAACAGTATTGAATACATTATATTTTTTAAAAAGCGGTTTCAGGTATACTTTTCGAAGGTAGAGATAAAGAGGGCATAACAATAAAAAATGCTCCGTACTTTGTTTAGTAGTCCCGTCACACGGACAGGGGGCGGTAGTATAAGTCTTCATTACAGGATACGCAACAAGCAAATGAACAGTCCCCATCCGGAGTCTTGTCAACACAAATTGGTGGGAACGAATAGTAACCAATTTAAGGTATCCTGGAGGCCCCATTTCTTCCTTATTATATTTGTCATAAAAGACATGTGAGGAGAACTGGACAGTAGCTGCGTTACGCTTCATCATGCTAACCCTCAAAAATTCATGTTTAATCTCAGTCTTCGTGATATCTAAAACACAAGAAGGGTTATCACAAACCCTAAAATTAAAAAGAACATCAAATGTTCGGATAATATAGTTAAGCCACGGGATGCGGGAACATTTATCCAAGTGAAGACAATCAGAGATTATCTTTCTTGTAAAACCAGTCTGTTCCTTCGACCAAATAGATCTCCATACTAACAGGGGTCTTAATCTGATCAAGTCAGATAGATGTTCTAAACCAGACTCTTGATGGATCAACTTTGTTGAGGAAGAAGATGGCAAACAAAGGAGTTTTTGATAAATTTGTTCTCCTCTACCTGGAGCATGTTGTTATTACAATGGCCCCACACTCCTGAACCATATAGGGCCAGAGCGACACATTTATGTCGATATAAATACAACATGTCTAGTATCCGTCTTGAGCCTAGCTTGGATGCAAACCTAAATAAGCCAAAAGAGCACTTGGCCATTTTGGCTCTTACATTTATCATTTCGGAGGTCCACATCCCCCCACTATTAAAAGTGATACCCAAATAACAAAATTTGTCCACCACTGTTATGGTTTGGTCCATAACTATAAAGGGCCTTAGGTTCTTAATTTTCTTCCCACAGGGCATTATAAAAGTTTTTGAATTATTAATTTTTAATTTTCTCCCCTTGATAAAATCTGCAAATTTATTCATTAGTTTTTGCAACCCTAAGGGGGTTTGTGAGAGCAGAACCGCGTCATCCGCATAAAGCAAAATTGGGATGGACAAGCCACCAGCAGTCGGTGCATCTGCGCTTGTGGACCGTAGTTCCGACTCAATTGCATTAATAAAAAGGGAGAAAAGGAGAGGTGCAAGGACGCATCCCTGCCTAATACCGGATCCTATTTTAACACTGGGGGTGCACTCCCCCAATTGCCCATATCGTATCTTAGCTGTCAGATTCCTATAAAGTTGGGCCAGGAAATAAATAATATCTTGAGGGGCACCCATGTCCAACAAGGTTGACCACAGAAGACCATGGTCAACCAAGTCGAAGGCACTGGACAGATCGGCAAAACAAAGAAACAACGAGCCTTGTTTGGCTCGTGTATATTTACATATAATAAGGTCTAGGTTAATGCACTGTTCTATAGTGCCCAACCCCTTGCGAAATCCATACTGTGAATCTGCAAGGATCCCTTTGTCTTCTGCCCATTCCTCCAGACGACTCAATAATACTCTACTCATAATTTTTAGGGAAGCAGTAAGGAGGGAGATCGGGCGATAGTTTTTTGCCTCACCCCTCTCCCCTTTTTTATATACCGGAATAATAATAGATTCCCCCCAGGTCTGTGGAGCCGCAATCGTCGCAGCTGCATTAAAAACCTTTGTTAACAATGGGCTCCAAATGGAAATCTCGGCTTTATAAAGGTCAACGGGTACCCCGTCCGGGCCCGGCGCCTTTCCCCCCTTACTAGCCCGAATGGCTGCATCAACCTCTAGGACTGTGATATTGAGAGGTATGGGGATTAAAGCCATAGTTTCACTATCCCCCCCTACAGCTAGTCCTTCGGGGTTAAAAATATTAGTAAAATGAGACACCCATTGTTCCTCAGATACCTGGGCTGACATTACCGGGACTTCTTCATTTTGGAGGAAGGGACTATTTACAGTGGACCAGAAAAGCTTGGTATCCTTAAGGTCCACTGCCTTGGTCAAATTGTTCCAAGCCTCTTCCCTTAATTCCTGTTTCCTATCCCTCAGATGAATTGTATATTCCCTTCTGAGGGTATTAACTGCTTCCTTATCTCTGGGTTTTCCCTTAAGAGCAGCTTTGAGTCTTTGTAAGGATTTGGTACATTCTCTGTTAAACCAACCCCCATTAATCCTAGGGCCCTTTTTTTTTCTTCCAGTTAAAATTTCAGCAACATTTTTATTAATAATGTCGAAACTAACTAGAATATCAACATTATTCTTTCCAGGTTCAAGACAGCATTCCACCTCGTCTATACAGGCAGACACGATAGTACAAAGTAATTGTTCCTCGTTTTGCCTACCCCATTTAATTCTAGGGCCATTAGGTCTATGTGGGACTATATCTATCACTTCACCATGTAACGCCTTTTCTTTGTCCCCCCACAAAGAAAGATACATTGTTAAACAGTTATGATCACTTAGGGCCGGATCTACTATTACAGGTAAGGAACACAGAGCTGTAATACTGGTGGAGACAATGAGGTAATCGATAACCGTGGCACAGTTCCTACCAATAAAGGTTGGTACCGAATTACCCTCACTGTCTACCCTAGGTAACATAATACATAAATCCATTTTAAGCATAAAAGTGTTAAGGGAATCCCCATAAACCGAATGCATAAAGTGGGTCTGATCTTCCCCCACATCGTCCCCATGCCCACACACCCTATTGCCACCAAATGGGCACATGTAAATGTTAAAATTTCCGCCCCACAAAATATCAAAATGCACATCACTGCACCCATATAGTTTTTCCACCTCCGCTTCAAGTTCATCAACCATATCTGTATTTGAGTGGTTAAAGGCATTGTTGTAGTGATTTATAACTAAAACATTTCGCCCATTCCTATTTTGTAACCACAACAACTGAGTGTGTAGACCAACTGTCCGGTGGATTTTTACTCGAACCGGTAGCCTCACAGAAAGCAATATCACCATTCCACCGCTGGCTCTCCCCATGTTGGATGGTTGGGCATGGCAATTATAGGCAACATACCCGTCAAGATGGACATCTTCGGTCGCCCAAGTCTCCTGGAGACACAGGATATCAAATTGGGTTATAAATTCTGGCCATCCTAGACATTCTAACTTGTTATTCCATCCAGCAATATTCCAGCTCGCCATCTTATATCCCCGTTCCATTAAACTAATAGCCTCCGTGGATGATGGGGATAAGATGTGGACATGGGTTAATTCCCCTGGCACGGGATCTACAGATAGTAAGGTCAGGCTTGTACTTCCATTGGCCGGGGTAAAAGCATCGGAATTACAGTGAAGCTGGGCAAAATTACATGTACTGCCCCCAGAACTACATGTAGCATTGTATCCATTAGGTGTGTTAGTATCTATTGAACCTTTTTCCCCCGTTCCTCCACCCGTGTCTCCCCCTATATCACCACGGAATTCCTTCTCCCCCTTCCCTGTGAGTCGATGGCATCAATCACAGTCTTCCAGGCCACTAAACACCTCAAACCTATTGGTGGTATCTAGGGGTGTAAAGGGTTTGAGATGATCCATTCTCCTATATGTTAGGGGGTTATATCTTGGGCCTATAGTATTCCACCCATACAAATCTACAGCTAATGGTAACTGCCTGTCGCTAAATATAGGGCCATTATTGTAGACAGGTGGGCGATATGGGTTTGGAAGCATTTGCCTCAATAATGGTGGGGGGGGAGCTCGCTGTGATTGATGATTTGGTGGGAACACCACTGAGCGAGGGTAAAAATATGTTAGGGGACGGGGGGTAATAGGTTTGCTATCGTGGTCTGACGGCCAATTAAGTATAAAATGAACGGCATTCTGATCTCTAAAATTAATGACCACTATGTCTCCCTCAATATCTTTAGGTCTTCCTCCCAACCAAGGAAGGCGGCGGACATGTATAATTTCACCATTGATATTATTAGCAATAGGTCTGTGTAGACTTAACCAGTGTGATATTTTATTTTTCAACTGGGTAAAGCTCTCCCGTTTGTCCTTCTCCAGCTCTGGTACCCCAGTAAGAACTACTACAAGGGGTACTGCTTCTGGTGGAAGTTCTGGAAGTGGACCCTTTTTATAATTATCTCGAGCCGGTCGCTCGTTACCTCTCTCTCTATTTATATTCCCTAGGGCTTGCCCAGAGTTGTTCCGCTGTCCATTGGACGTTTCAGCCTGTACTGATGTGGGTTTACTGTTAGGTCCAACAGGATTACTCCCTGATATACTTCCACTCATACTAATTGAGGGTTGAGGCTGAATAGTAGTCTGATCAGGGGTAGGTGTCGTTATTATAGCGGATGTACCTGATGAAAAGGGTACCATTGGGACTTGTATAGAGGGGTTAGACGACACTTTATTAGTTACAAGCTTTTTCTCCAATTCTTGTTCTATCTTCCCAAGTCTGTCTTCTAGTTTGTTAAGTCTTTCTATGATAGCCAGGGAATAGGTCCTCATTATGGACTCTATGCTCTCAACCAAGGCCCTGTCTGAAGATTCCTGTAACTTCCCCACCGCTGGGGGGCTATCGGTGATGGAAATAACAGGGTCAGTAAAGGGAGTTACACGTGGATGCGTAGGAGATATTGCTTTCCTTCCTTCGTCTGTTACTTTAACCAGTCCTCCTCTAGTACTATCACCCTTTTTCCTACCAAAGTCTACATGATTAAGTTTCCTCTTTGAAAGGTTTTTTTTACGCCGTTTAGCCGGAGGGGGGCCATGGATTTTAACTTGCGTAACTTTTTTAACCCTACTGTTGACTTCTCTTGTTTGTTTAGGGATTGGGGTAATTTGTGCTTTAGTTTTAACAATAGATTTAGTGGTACTGGGAGTGATGACTGTGGTTACCTGGTTACTAGTAATGCCTAAGAATTCAAATTCTCTCGTAGATGTACCTTCTCTAAATATTAGAGGGATACTGTCCTGCGAGGTAATACAAATATCGCCCATAGAGCTCATTTGCGCTGATGACACCGGCAATGGTCTATTCTTTAGACTATCAATCGACCGCCGTCGTTCAGCCCGAAGTTCTTCAAGGGTAGGGGGAGTTGAGGAATCCAAGAGGGTTTTCTTAAAATACTTATCTAATTTCCCATCTACCAGACCCACCGACTTCGCAGGGCCAGGTAACTCCGGGGTTAAAATTTCAATGGACATGATGTTCATACAATGAACCCCACAAACACTTACACAATAGTTCTATGTTGATCGGTATTCGGGCAGGGGTTCTGGCCCAGTCCAGTCTCTGTTGGTCTATGAGGGTCTTAGAGGGTCCGCCCTTAGTCCGGGCTTTGTCCCGGGTGATGTCCCGCACACGCGTCCCGCTGGCGCGTAGTGGCCTCAGGTCTTATACTATTCGTAGATAGAGGGGGCAGAGACACGGGAAGAGGCGGCAGGTGTGCTCGATGCAACACGCACAGCCTGCTGGACCTCGCAGTCCCGTCCTCCTCCACCGCACTCCCCCAGTCTATTTTTGAAATCCACAGGGGCTCCCCGCATACAGGTCCAGTGAAACTAGTGCCCAGCAGGGCTCCACGCGGCTTCAGTCAGAAGGGCTGGAACAAGGCAAGGACTCCACGGCGAGCGGCTCCCGCGAAGCGGGGGCCGCGAGCAGTTTTCACCGGTCAGCAGGGGGCGGAGACACGGGAAGAGGCGGCAGGTGTGCTCGATGCAACACGCACAGCCTGCTGGACCTCGCAGTCCCGTCCTCCTCCACCGCACTCCCCCAGTCTATTTTCGAAATCCACAGGGGCTCCCCGCATACAGGTCCAGTGAAACTAGTGCCCAGCAGGGCTCCACGCGGCTTCAGTCAGAAGGGCTGGAACAAGGCAAGGACTCCACTTGTTTAGCTTGTCAAATGGAAGAGAGACTTCAGAGGGTGGCTGTTATGCCTACTGTCCGGGCGTATGTAGGGATTTGTGTAAAAACTGGCGTCGAACCCTACCTAACATGGGTGTGTAACCAGCACCACGAATGTTTATTAGTCAGACACAGACTATACACAGTGCAGTTTCTGACTGCCTTTCCTAGTCAAGGCCCCTACTTCTATACACTACCTGCCTGTTCCTGCAACGATCACTCACAACAAAGCGTGATTCATTTTATAATCTTCTGTAAATTGTATTAATTGCTGCGAAAAAATGTCACTTGTTACCTTTTTTAAAAGAAGCAAACATCCGATATTGCAAAGCAGCTTTTAATTATTTACCTTAATTCTGTGAAAATTATTTTTTAACTGCCACTTTCACTCAAGGTGCTATAAAGCTGAGGGGGACTCTGATTATGTAGTAATTGAAACACTTTTATTATTTGTCTGTATCTGTAAGGGTCTCCTATGTTTTTTATGATCATCTGTATTTAGTGGCTTTTTTAACGTCTTCTAATAGCAAATTACTTGCTCTAGGTTCTTACTGCTTTTTGGATTAATCTGTATGGATTTATTTATTTTATACTGTCATGTCTAGTTAGATCAAACAAAGTTGCTTCTGACTTCTGACTTTTGGTCTTCAATTCAAGCCTGACTGCTCTGTGCGAAGCTCCCAGGGGGTAAGCACAGGTTAATTTGAGGTTTGTTTGTGCCTTACCCTGACTAAGATTGATATTGTTGCTTGACCAGGGTTCACACCCCAGTCAACCAGTAACCCAATTCCTTGCACACTGTGCCACTGGAACCAATTTGCACCCTACAAAACAGGGCCAATCAGTATGAAACCAGCCTTGGAAAAGTTGTGAAAAAGGTTTCTGAGGACCACTACAAACTTTCAGTGAAACTTTAAAAAAAGATGAGAAGCAGACAATTTACATTAAGGACAACAGGTGTTGTAAAATGTTTCTTTATTTATATGCAATCACATAGATGCAGGCCACCATCCATGTTAGTATTAACCCTGGGTGGAGGTGGCGGAGTGCCATTACACAGAGTTCCACAGAGTTGAAAACAACTCAGTGGAACTCCACTTCACTCTGTTCCACCCTAAAAAAAGGGAAATAATCACTTACCTGCTCTGACGTCTCTGGGCTGCCCTCCTCCTCGCCATCCTCGTTGGTCACAAACCCCTACATTGTCCGTCTTGCGAGGACTGCAAATGCGCGCATGCATGGTCTGTCCTCCCAAGATGTACAAAGTAGGGGTTAGCAATCAGCGAAGTCAGTGAGGAGGAGAGACCACAGTGAGGAGGAGGGCAGACCAGAGACACCAGAGCAAGCAAGTGATCATTTATTTCCTGTTGGGGCATGGGGGCAGGGTCTAACTCCGAAACGCTGCAGAGTTTTTGCATGAACTTTGCGTTACCAACAGATCACAGAGTTGGTAAAACTCCGCAAACTCTATTGGCGGAGGGGAGTTCACCACCCGGGCTTAGTTATTACATCCAGCCAGAGTTAGTTGCAATTTCATAGGTCAGTCAAAATGTTTTATACTGGGAACAAAATTACTGGCTGCAAATTGTGACCATTTTTTTGTGACCAGCATAATGATACATCTGATGCCTTGTTTTCCCTTAACTTCTTTGATCTTCAACAGTTCAGTGCTTGCATTGTGTTTATTCAACTCTATCAGAACATGGATGATTCTCCAAAAGATCAGTGGGGTACTCCCTTGCTCACTTTGCCACTAGTTTAAAGCTAGCCTGTCTGATGAGGGGTGTTACCTCAAAACTGATCCCAGGATGCTTGTTTCCGGTTCAAGGAAGACCTGGCTTGGTAGTTCGGGCTAGACTGTTTCCATGAGGCACAGGGTCAAGACTGATTTGCATATGGCTGGGTCTGAATTGAAGTGGCGAAGTGAGCTAAAGAATGATGATGGATTCAACCCAGATCTGTGACTGGGTGTGAGTGTCTGAAAAGTTTCAGCGCTTCGTCCATCATCTCCTTGTGTTTGCTTTGTACTCTCTTGCTGAACATGCCCTCCCAGGATCTCACTGGCCCTAAATGCATTAGTCCACTCCATCTGCTACCTACTGGAGCTTATGATACTTGAGGTTCATGCAGCATCTTGATACATCACCTCATTGAAGGTACTTACTACTGTGATGACTTCATTGTCAGATTGAGGCCACACTAGTGCAATGAATTGGCCCTTGTGTCTTTACTAAATAGTCTTGGAGTGAAAGTACATACCAGTAGTATATCTGCAAAATTGGACGCCATACGTCTGGATCACCTTTCCTCATGGGATGTGCTGGAATACTTCCAAACAATTCTGACAGGGCACTTCCGAAATGTCTATATTTATTCTCTTTTTTTCACACCAATATGACTTTCTCATGATGTTACCCAGAGACCCTATCCTTTGTTTGCCCATTTTACATCTATATGGAGCATCTATGTAGAGCCACTTATTGGCCATGTATTTGCGGCTTCCACTTTGAAATGTTTATCAACTACACTTTTCTTCAAAATGGAACGGTTCATTGAAGGAACTGCATTGAGGTGTCCACAATATATGGCAGTCTGAGAATGGATGGAGGCAATTGCCTGACTCTCAAGTCAAATCAATGCATGGTCATAATTGTTGAGGTCACAGAGGATCTTGTTCTCCCTGTTCTCTGATTTCAATAACTGGAGATGTTCCCTATGCCTATAAGAATGGTAATGAATGTGGGAACAGAATTTCTCCTGAAAACATAAATATTGATAGTGGTTTCTAGATGCTTTTTCCAATTGAGGTAACTCAACCCCTTAGAGGCTAAGACTTTACGCCCATAGAGTCCTTTTTAGGCTATTTGGGGTAGCTGCCACTTAGATCTCCAGAACCTTTTTTAACGTAAGGTATCCATGCCAAATTTGTGTCTTTTTTTGTCCAACATCCTGGGAATTCTAACTCTATCCAGTGTTTGTGGATTCTCTTCCCACAGGGTCATATCTAATGTAAAAAAAGGGGAGGGGACCATTGGCCCTCCCTCCCGAGCCCCACGGACCCCGTCCCGCTATGCCAAAAATCCATACAAAGGGGAGAGCCTCCCTGAGCCTCATTAGGCCATGGGGGCACCATACCCCATGGCCTGCCTGAGCCTCATAAGGCCATGGGGGCACCATCCTGCATGGTCAGTTGTGGGTGCCTTGGTGCCTTGTCCAAGGCACCCACATGCTACATGTTGGGGGCTGTGGGGGAGCCCTAGGCACCCCGTACCCTAAGCTAGCTCCCTGCATGGTGTGGGGGTGGGTATTGATCCTGCCTGAAGGATGCATCTAATTATGCTGCTCCCTCTAGCCAGAAGCAATATAGCTTCTCTTTCCCAGCCTGCATCAGTGAAGGCAGGAAAACTGAACACAAGTCAGCTTACGGACTTGATGTGCAGAAAAACTACTGTGTCCCGGGATGGGCTTCCTGGGACACAACAAGTGAGCCAACCCCAGGGGATGAGGTCACCGGAGTAAGTAAAGGCTCAGGGTGGAGGCCCTACTGAGGCAATCCTCTCTTTTAATTTAAGTTACAGCACCGAAACATGGGATCTCTGGTCCCTTTTTAAGGCTCAAGGAGGGGAGTCGCGTGACCCCCTTCACTTTTAAAAGAAAATCAGCCCTGGGGAATGTGGTTCCTGATGCCTTTAAAGGCTCAGGGAGGGGAGCCACGCTGCCCCTTCCTTTTTTTTCTTACTAGTTTCTGAGACCACATTGGCTCAAAGAGGAGGCACCCCGTCTCCTTTAATATATCCACCCTGTGCGACGGGGTCCCCTGGACCCTAAATGAGCAGGGACTGGGGTCCTACTGATGCCTCCCCCCATTTTTTTAGGCTGCGATCCCGCGGGACTTCAGCGGTATCGCAGCACAATGTGCCAATTCTTTTTAAATTTTGGCCCCGGGGAGGTCCAGCTGGATTTCCTTATATATAATAAAAAAAGAAATCTTCAGTACAGTGGACTAGGTCCCCAAGTCCTGTAATGGCTGCCGGCAACATGTTGTAGGCAGTCAATCAGGGCTCTCGCTTTCCTAGGAGTCTGATTCCTGTGGTAATGAGATGGCCCAAGGAAAAAAAGCTCCCTGGGACCATCAGAATGCTCTATTTTTTTAACTGGCACTCCTGCAAAACTCTCACGGGAGTCCATTGGACCCACGGTCCAGATATTAACCCTGGGCGTAGTTCGCGAAGTAGCACTTCGCGAAGCTACGCAAAGTGCACTTCGCACTACGCGAGCTACGCGTAGCACTTCGTGAACTGCGTAGTACCTTGTTCGCACTGTGCCAGATGTCGTTTTCAATGATTGCACAGTGCGGACAAGCAACCGGCACTGTGCAATCATTGAAAATGGCATCTTGCACAGTGCGAGCTGTAGTTTTCTGCTGCTCGAGTAGATTTTTACTTGAGCGGCAGCTTTCTCAACGCGAACTGGTAGTTTCTCATCGCGAGCGGTCGCGAGCATACGCGACCACTCGCAATGAGAAACCTGACCTCCTCGCGTTGGGAATCTCGCCGGGAGGTTTATTTTCCATGTTCGCGATCGCCAACTTGATGTTGCTGATCGCGAACAAGGAAAAAGTCTCGCCGGGATGTCATTTTGCTTGCTCGTGGTCGCCAACTTGACGATGAGGACCGCGAGCAAGCAAAAAATGACCGCAGCACTACGCAACACTACGCTACGCGTGTTCGCACTGTGCTACGTGCAATTCGCGTAGTGCAAAGTAGCGCGAACTTCGCAAACTACACAAGCGTAGCGTAGTGCTTTGCCCAGGCTTACCAGATATACATATAGTTTTGTGCCTCATTAGGTCTCGCCTAGCAGTGCAGCACATGCGCTGTTGCTTTGCGAGGCATGCACTTTCCGCCATATTTTTGATTGGCTTCAATCATAAATGCTGCATTTTGATTTGTTTTCGAATTTTTAGTCCGTCCTCCTGACGGGCATGTCATCATTTTTCTCCTTCCATGGCTATTGGCCCCTTTACTTTTAAAACTCTTTTGTTTCCCTGCCTCCCCCCATTCCCTCCCGCAGTCCGTCACCTCTCTGCCCACCACCACCCCCGACCTACTCCTGTTCCTGCCTTCTTGGACGCCTGCTTTTTTGGTTACAATTCAATAGGTCTCGCGTAAATACTAGTCCTATTGCATTTGTAAATGCTTGTTTTTTCCTATGATTGGCTGGCTGCATTCGCACTCTATTTTGCCCGACCTGTCCAGACTCTCGAATGCGCGCAATGCTTTACATCGTACGCATGTGCGCCAACAGTCTGCCTCTGCCTCTTGTTTTGTTTAACTTAGGACTGGAAGTTAATTGGCACTGGCAACACACGCCGTTCCTGGTGGAAGAAGCTCGAGGTCAGTGTAGGAGCGGTGAAGGGCTGCACTCCATTCTCGTACCGGAATGCTTAGCTGCCTTCTGACTGGTGTATGCAGACCTTCCAGTGATGCCTGTTTTCTGCATTACGTTTATCAAGTTCTCAGAATGGAAACGTAAGAGACTGTGCTTTGTACTGCCTCATAATAGATTCAGCGTTTGTGAAGTGGAAGGGCCGCCTCTTTAAAAATATGTATTGTATTTTACGCTATTTACTTTTATCTTGTATAGCACGTTCAGCCTGACAAGGCAGTGACTTGCTTGCAGTTCTCTTCAATTGTGGCAGGGTCATGTTACTGTTCCACGCTGGTAATTACGTAAATGCAGAAGTGCCTGTAGTTTCTAAAAGTATTACCTGCTGCTCTTAAAAGAACCCGTCGATAACTGCTCTGTTCTGGGTGCTCTCGGCTTCAGACGCTGCCAGCTGTGTTAATCAGTTGATATGTGGGACTTTTTAAAATTTAACCAATTTTTAGATAATAAAATAGGACAAATTCAAAGTCTAAGGCTGACCACGATGGAACCCTGGCTGATACACTAAGCAGGAGGCCATGTTCAAAATTTTAACTTCACACTTTTTCTCTCGATGTCAAGCGGTGCCCTCCATTAACATCGTCTTATTGGTTTTCAGTGAGGCTCCAGTCAAATGCTGGAAGTCTAGAGTTCCAGAGCTTTCAGCAAGACAAATCTAAAATTCAGGTCATGTTTGAAGGTAGCCGTCTTGACTTTCGATGTAGGCTGGTCCGCTTATGGATGTTTTTCCAAACGTTCTTCCACAGTTCTCCA
This sequence comes from Triturus cristatus, assembly GCF_964204655.1. Lineage (NCBI taxonomy): Eukaryota > Metazoa > Chordata > Amphibia > Caudata > Salamandridae > Triturus > Triturus cristatus. The sequence goes on from NC_140590.1 coordinate 1,800,569,039, forward strand.
AACTTCTTTAACTTCTTCCTGAAGTTACATTTGAGGGTTCAAAGTGTCCAAAGCACAAACCAAAGGTTCTAGAAGCTCTGTGATGGTCCTTGGAAGTTTAGACTACAGTTCCCACAATGCACCTGGCCAAATCCTTAAAGGTCCACTGGACGCACTCCAGTACTTCTTAGAGGAAATGGTGCAGGCAAGTTCTTGTTGCTTTCAAGGAGTCCACTAATTAATCCTTTGTCAAGCAAGGCAGACTCCTCAGGGCTGTAGTTCCATGTGTGCAAGCAGTAGCAGTCCTTCAGGGAATAATTATGTGTGGTGCAGACCAGGGTTCCAGCAGGGCACTCCTTCTTCCTGCAGTTTCAGTTATCAAATTCAAATTCAGAACTGAGCTGCTCTGCAGCACTCACCTATTTATTCAATGATCTGTAGCGATAAGCAGGGGGGGCCCTGTCCAATGGGGTACAGGGTGCCACCCAAAAGCATAAAATATTCCTTCAAAGTATGGCATCTTCTTGTCCTACAAAGGACTGCACTTTAACATTTTTCAAGATGGGCGAATCCTCTCCAAGAGAGTGAAACCCACCGACTCATGCAGCTCATTTCTATTTGCAGTCCCCCTGCCCTTCTGCAGATTCCTTTCCTGGTCCTACGATTTGGCTGGGGGTACAGGATGTGGGGGTAGGTTGTCCTGGCATTCCTTTACTGCTCTCTTCTCTTTGAAGTCCAGTTTGATTTAACCAGCCCGACCTGGTCTGTATTTCTTCAGCAACAGAAACCCCTTCAATTAGATAACCTCTGCTCCCTGATGGCCACTTATCACCTCATCAAAGCAGCCTAGATAAGACCGTTAAGGCTGGCCAAACAGCAGATACTGCTAGAAGGCTGGATTTTAGTTTGCAGAAGAGAAAGTTCTAGAACTTCATGTCTGTACTAGTTATTATAAGTTCAACATGGCAAGTATTTGGATTTATCATTGACTATCTTTTAAATCTGTGAATGACATTTTTAGTTGGTTCCTAGTAATAGTTATAAGTTAAACATATTCCAATGTTAGCTAATAATCAACAATGGGTGAAAATTAATTTAGCTGTTTTCCGGTCACCAGGGCTTATAAAAATATGTTTTAATGTCCCTGCTGATAGTTACAAGGTACTTCACCCCTGTGGCACCTAGGGGAGGCCTTAGGGGTGACTAATATGTAAAAATAAGGTAGCTTACCATTGTGGAAGTACCTGTACCACCAAAGTAAAATTTATATGTAATTTATTTTTTTAAAGACAGAGCAAGGCTGCCTTTAAAAAGAACAGTAGGCACACAGCAGGAAATCTACTGAGCCTCTAAGCAACCCTGCCCTGTTAGATACTAGGGACTTAGAGTTAGTTTGAATCCCCCTTGCCCTATTTTATACAAAGGATGTATGAGGTCTGCCCTGGCCAATTGTAAATATTTTACCATATACCCCTTTTTCATCAGAGCACTGACCCTGGGCCTGTTTAGCACAGCCAAGTGCACATTCAGAGTCAGTGACCACCAGTATCAGTCAAAGAATCGGGTTGAAAGGGGCAAAAATTATGACTTTCTCACAGAGGCTAAAGCCAATAAGCCTCTAGAGGTTTTAGTCAGGTGTAGTGAATGGCCATATAACGTGTTGTATTCCCCCAGATTTTTGCCTTCTGTTGCTGAACCTGTTTTTGTTGGCCATAAAACTCTGCGCACTTTACCCCTGTTAACCATTGGTTCAGAGGTAAAGTGTGTGTGCCCTTCCCAAAAACATGTTCAAATTGGTACACAGCTGACTGGCACATGTATTTCATTTTGTATATCTAGTCTTTAGTACCACCTCTACCCAGGACCTACAAATATATTATTACTCCTAGGCTGCAGCATTCATTGTGCTTCCCCCTAAAGTGGCGCTGTAAAACATGTGTCACTGTACACTGGGCAACCTGCCATTTTGAACTGGCAAAGTAAACAGAACCTTTCTTTTTAGTGTCAAAAATAAATATTTAGGGCCAGATTTATCAAGGAATTCTGTTTCTCTTTAATATCACAGGGTGTCACATGAGCAACACAGTCCCTAAGTCAATTTACCAAGCAGCGTAAGGCCACCTTGTATGGCCCTCGGGTTTTTGGTAAATATGGAGTAACGCAAGACAGCACAAGTTGCTGCCTTGGGTTACTCGTTACTCTACCCCAGGAAGGCATTCCATAGGTGGAGCATGGGTGTTTTTGGTGCATTCCCAGATTTACTGAGCCGTGTAAACCTGGGAATGTGTCAAAATACTATGACTTCCCAGGAGAGGAGAAATATGTTTATTTATCCTCATTTTTTAACCATTTGTATGTGTGCTGCATTCTACAGCACACTAAGGAAGAAGAAAAAGGAAAATGCCTCTGAGTATTGTTTGTGTGCGGGAAGGTTTTCCTTCCTGCACAAACACAATCCTGCCTAGAACACAGGCACCCTTGTACCACAGCTCAAAATTGCCTGCATTGGCGCTTGGCTGCCAAAAGTGTGCTATCTCCGGGAGCAGAACTGCACCATACAATGTTAAATATGACAAATTCCTGCCCTCTCCCTTACACCCAGGGCAGCAAGGTGGCTTGCTGCATTGCGAGAAAGTATGATAAATCTGGGCCATAATGTATTACATTTCCTGGCACTAAAGACCTCCATAGTAATTGTTGCACTTTGGCATGACTGCCTCTCCAATAGATTAACACTCGTTTATAGTAATACATTAATAGTGCTAAATGTAGTTTTAGAATAGCTAGAAAAGGACTCATTTTAATGAGTAATTTAAAATCCAACTTAATGGTCAACTTACATTTTATATGGCTTTTCATTGAAAATGAAACATTTAGAGATTTGTTATTTGCCTGCCTAAACCCAAAAACCAGTGTCCAGCTGCTACCTAACCTAACTGTGGTGAGATATGTGCTACTCCCAGAGACCAAATAAAGGGCTCTAGGTGTGTGAAGGGGGTATGCTCCCTTGACAGAATTTCCTAAGAGTTATGTCCAGCCCCTGCCTGAGCTTCGAAGGACACCTACTGTGTCACTGGTCGATGTAGCTTTCACATGGACCTTCACCCTTGTATCTTTCTATTCAGGCAGGCTCCAAACCAGGTTGAAGGGGAGGAACTGACTACAACTGGACAAAGGATTGCCCCTCGCCCACAGGCTGGCACTGGGCATAATATTGGACCCAACAGGTCTCTCCTCAGAACACTGGACCTGAAGAATCAGAAGAAGGACTGCCCTGCTCTCTGAAGAACATGAAGGAAGACTGGATCTGCTTGCCGCTTGCCTTGAATCCAGGACCCTAGAAGTGACTCCAAAGGAATTGGGGTCAACTCCTGTTTGAGTTAAAAGGAATTACTGAGCTTTCAGAGGCCTATCTCTCTGCAATTGCCCAGCTTAACATTTTCAAGTGCAACTGTCCTACAGTCTGTTGTTGGCCACTGGTGGAGTGAGTCCTAACCCCCCTTTGTGTACCCATCCCCACCCCCAGGTCCTGGAAGCTTGGCTTCAATTAGGGTGTACTTCTCCTGTCCCCAAACTGCAAGAAGTTTTGGCAACTTTCTGCCTGAAAAACCAATGCAGATTGGGGTCATCTTTGAAGCAGCAGCTGTTGAATCGCCAGTCAGCCTCAACTTGCTGGTTTGCACTGCTGAAAAGAGAGCACCTCATAGGGACCAACACTGAACAGTATCTGATCAATGTGAGCCCTTCCTAGGCATGCATTTATTTTTTTCTCGCACCTTTGTTGATGACTGCACCAGCACTTCACTCTTCAAAAACCCACTAAGCAGTAATTCAGATCCAGCTTTCAGCTTGCCCTGACATAGACTCGTCAATGATCACCTTTTCCCCATAAAAGTGAATGTCGGAAGGTGAACTTACAACTGGGGCAAATCTGGCCCCTGTATCCACTAGAGCTCCATCGTGGTAGACCTTATCTTTTGACTTGGACCTGGTCTAATGCAACCAGATATTCACAGTTGACACTTTATGCTCTTCTCTCCTATTTATTCACTCAAAATGTAATGATTCTCATATGTTCATTTTTTGTTGTTTATTTCTTGTCAGTTCAATTCTAAATCTTTATTCAGCAAGTAAAAAGAAAAACATAAGACACAGGAATTTAAACAACATAAAAATCCTTCCGCCTAATCCACATGATGCATACCTAAATTTAGTGCCATACAACCATTAAAATACATCCACGAAATCTAATACATGGCACTTTTTGCATTGATTCACGGCTTTCAAAATAAAAAGAGCAACATTAAAACACACTTGGTGATCATTCAATGCAGCAGAAAGTTGAAAGCATCCTTGTGGGATCTAAAATTCTGTGCAAGAAACAGTGGTTTGAGATAGTAGTGTCTGTACTGAGAAAAGATTTTACAGAACAGCATAAAGTGCAGCGTGCTTTGTTTGCTAATTCTAGTACATGTACATAAAACCAAAGTTGAGGGACAGGACCTCATATTAGGGAAGGCAGCCAAGTGATGCAAAATTCCAAGTTTGAATCAGGTCAAAACAAAACGATGCTGGGTATTAGTAATGCAGGACAGGTATTTCTATTAGACCTCCTCAAATCCAAGAGACAAATAAAGTGCAACTGTCGGCTTTGTCTTCTCCAAGCCCTCACGCCATTCAGTTCGATGCAATAGGAAGATGTCTTTAATACCTTTCTTGGTAAGAGTTAACTCTTGGATTGGGTCAGTCTATATTGACAATTTTTAAAAATAAATACTAAATGAGTAATTTATGCATACTAACTAGAGGGTACGTGAAATATTATCTAGTGCTAAACAATCTAAAATAATGGACTTGGTAAGGCTGGTTTCTTCTTTTGATCATATGTAAAGCCATAGTAATAGCGGTCTTATCAGATCCTCCAAATATTGTAAGCACATTTCACGATGAACGATCATGTAGAGAGACTAAACATTTAAGACAATTATTTTTCTCAACCTGCAATGGCTTACAAGAAGAGTAGCCCCAAAGGCCGACCCCATGAGTTGCAGAAGCCACCCTCCAGACCTTATAGATTTTTACCATCTCTTTAATGGGTTGACACCCCAATTTTGAGGAGAACCTGAAAATCCTGGGAAAGTTTCCGCTCATCTTTTCTTTATCAGTTAGAATCTATTGGGCCCAGGAGCTAGTACTCATAAATAAGACTACTAGAAAATAAAACGAGTTAACTCTAGAAATTATAGTATTATGAATAACAAGGGGTTTCATTGCTTTGTGACCACATATCATGGTAAAAGTTTTCTTTTTGTTAATTACCATTTGTTTAGATGCCGTAAAATCCTCAAAAGTATTCATCAGTCTCTGCAAGCCAACCGGGGTCCTAGATATCAAAACAGTATTAGCAGCGTATAATAACACTGGTAAAGGGCACCTGGCGGCACATGGGGCATCAGCTTGAATGGACTGCAGAGCTATATATACCCCATTAATAAAAAGGGAAAATAACAGAGGGGCCAAAAGGTAACCCTGTTGAATTCCTCTCCCTACTTTAAACGAAGAGAAGCATTCACCCTGTGGGCCATAGCGAACTTTGCTTGATCAATTCGCAAATATACATGGTCTTAGGGGAATGAAGGGAAAGCAGTGACAACCACAGAAGAGCAACAAGATCAAAGGTGCTACTTATGTCAGCAAATAACAAAGGTATACAGATCCTGGTTTAGCTCCAGTGTATTTCCTGATCAGAAGATCTAAATTAACACACTGCTCAATAGTACCTATAACCTTTCTAAAACCAAACTGAACTCTAGTTAAAATAGAAAATTCTAGGGGTGGGCGGAATTTGCGTAATCGCGTTACGCAAATCTCCGCGAAACGGTAAAAAATCTCCGCGAACACGCAGAAATTCCGCGAACACGCGGAATTGCTTGTTCGCGATACTTTTTTCCTGTTCGCGATCGCTGTTTGCGTGCTCGCGGTGAAATATCTCGCGAACACGCATATCGAGAACGCGAACAAGCAAAAAATTTCGCGAAGTCGCGGAACGCAGATTTTTGGGCAATTTCGCGTTCTCCGCGGAACGCGAAATTACCCAAATTCCGCAAATTCCGCGAACGGAACGGAATTTACCGCCCAGGCCTAGAAAATTCCTGCACCCACTCGTTCAATCTCTTGAGTATAATCCTACTTTGACTGATGACTCTGAAAGTGAAATTGGACGATAGTTTTTGGGATCTGATTTATCACCCTTCATATAGATAGGTATAACTATTGAGATAATTCAGGAAATAGGGATCATACTGACAGGAAGTACATTAAATACTCTCATAAAAATGGGGCTCAATAGTTCTACTGCTGATTTAAAAGCATCCACAGGCACCCTGTCAGGCCCTGGAGCCCCACCACTGGCAGTATCATGTACAGCTCGGATGACTTCACCCAAGGTGATTTCTAAGGGGTGACGGTCCCAGCTACCCTTCTTAACACAGGCTTTAAGACTGCTAATCACACTGCTCTGTGCAAAGATTGCAGAAAAAATGTGCTTCCCAACCTTCCAGAAATGAAGGAATTAGGATCTGGGACAGTATCATTTGTTAGGAAGAGACCATTGACCATATCCCAAATGAGCTTGTGGTCTTTGATTTACATTGCTACAGGAAGTTGGACCACGCCTCCCCCTGTAACACCTTTCTTGCTGCAAGGACCCTCATATATTCCAGGCGATTGAATTTTATTAGACTATAATCCTGTGGGTATGAATGTAAGGCCACTTTCTGTTGCTGGGAAGGCTTTGTACATGAATGATCAAACTATGCCCTCTTCCTTGTACAGGAAAGATTCAAGTTCCGAGTGAAGAGTGAGTTAATAGAGCAAGTAATGAATTTGAAGCTATATAACAGCCCATTAGGGGTCACCTCCTCCTTTAAAAAGAAAGCAATTTCAAGATTGCTCCTATTTACTAGCTATTGTAATATTCTAGTTAACTGCCCATTTGACTGGGAATGATGTTATTAACTACTAGGAGGGTGGGCGTTAGAGAGCCGGCTGCAAGATGGCCACCACGCAGTGAGGCTCTGCAGGCCGGGCAGTTAATCCATAATTTCTTCTGCAGGTGGCCTGCCCATCGCGACCTGAAAAGACATGGAACCGAACCAGTACTAGCAGCTGCACCGGCTGGTGGCGAAATCGGCGGCGGCGGAGAGCTGGCTCCAGAGATACGTGGCGAGAACGCCGTCTGAGAGAAAATGGTGGCCCATGGCCTGATTTCGGTAATGGCTGGTGTGGACTGTGTGCTGGCCTAGCTGGAAGAGGCGCTGCACCCCAGATCTGTCCGGGTGCCGACGGTGACAACTAGGCGCTGGCTGAGGGGGAGACCTTCGCCAGTGGATGCAGGGGGAAGGCTTAGGCGGGCATACTGTGGCATTGCCTATCGGGCTCCGGGCTTGATTTCCTATGAGGCATCCCCACAGAGGTGCCTGGGCCCCGTGAGGCATAGTGAGAGGCGGCGGTGCCAGGTAGCTGGGCGTAGGCTGGTAGGTCGTCCGGTGGGGGGTGATCTCAAACGCTGATAGAGAGGAGCTGGGAGGCAGCAGGCCGCCTGCCCGCGAGATTGTTGCCTTGATCACGCGGGGCCTGCCCCTGGCTGGGCCCTTCTGGCCCTGGGCACCCTTCTACATGGTGCCAGGAGAGACAAAGTGTTTGGCCACAGCTACCCTTGATGAAAGTGTGACTATTGGGAGCTGTCCTCACTCCCCGCCAGTTCAAGTCTAGATTTTAAATGAACTCAGTTCCTCTCAGAGAGCAAGGGGCTCTCCCACATTTAAGCTGAGCAGTGTCTCAGTAGGGTGACTTGTCCTTTACTCCTGGATCATAAGGATGTAGGGTCAGTACCAAAGGGGTTATATTGTTGAGAGTCCTGATGAAAGCCGGGGTGGTACATTTTGCCGGCTGAAACATGTTGACCGTTCTGCAGAGTGGAGGTGTCGGTGTCTCATTATAAGCTCCCCAACCCAGCATCCACAAGTCCATTCTTAATCTGGACAGAGTACCCAGTATTAAAATTGTAATAGGGACTCCCTGAGACCAGTTTTAAACCACTATATCTGCACATTTTTTCAAGTGTTATCCTGTTTTTCTCAATTTATGTTGTATTGTCTTCCCCCTCCCTATTGCTCCACCTCCAGCGTTGGTCTGCGCGGAGGTGTGTTAGCAGACCTATGATGAAGAATGACACAGCTTGATGTGTGAGAGGGCAGTTTTAATCACTCTTGTGTATTTCTCCCACACAAACTTTCTACTATCAAGATTTACTGTCCCTCTTCCAGGTTGTAATTAAGACATTGTGCGGGAGGTATACCTCTCACCCCTCATTCTCTTGTGTGCACCTGGGCTCCCTTCGACTGATGCAGCACTGAGCAGAACCCCGCAGCGGGGAAGCTGAAGAGAGGACTTGTGGCCCCTGGGGAATCTCAGCTCGCCCTCTGGTGACGACAGCGCTTGAAACGGCCGGGGAGGCCGGGGTGAACAGTGCCTCAGTGACCGGGCCGTGTGTGAAGCGGGCCGTGTGTGAAGCGGGCTGGACTCTCCTGCGGTAGCAGCGGGGAGCGCATGGGTTGGCCCGTACTGCGGATATGGAATGCTGTTGGACACTGGGGACTCTGTAGCATAGGGGCCCTGGACCATATGTGAAGGAGTCAGTTGGGGACGCGATGGTGCCAAGGCCTAGCCCGCTGCATAGCGAAGATCTTGGCCTTTCACGGGCTGGCCGGCAGGCATCCCGCAGCGGCTTGGAGAGTCGGACCCAGAGTGCCTGGCCGGACCCTGCTTTGGCTTTGCTTGCTGACCCTGGGTGGGCCTGGTGAGCTTGGCTGGAGGTCGGGCTTGGAGAGGGTCCATCAAATTGTTTAGCCTAGCCCTGATGTTGCTGGGGATGATGAGGGCCGCTGTCCCCACCCCCCTTGGTGGGTCCTGTGTCTACCCTGAGATATATGCTGCTGGAGGATCACCTGAAATCCATGTGGAGGGGGGCTGCGACTCGGACTAGTAACCACTGGCTGGCATTGTTCCACTCCGAAAAGGGTGAGCAGCCATGGGTAAACTAGATGCCAAGCAACCAAATTTTCATTTGAACTCCACAAAGCCCCTAAAGGGAACATCCCCCCAGTGGAGGAAACCAACGGAGAGAACATGGCACCTGCCCCGAACTTGGAGCCGTGAATACATGGCATGTTTGCTGAGCAGAAGCAATCCCTGGCTGCGATCGACTTAAAAATTGATTCAATGTCTGATCGCCTGGACTGGCTGAAAGACAATTTGGTGAACCAAGACGAGCGCATCTCAGAGATCGAACAGCGGACCTCCACGCTGGAAGATGAAGGCACGGCGACACGCGAAAAACTGCACAGCATGGAAAAGGTGCTCAAGGTCATCTGCATCAAAAATAAAGACCTTGAGGCCAGGTCCCAGCACAACAATCTGCGCATTTTGGGTGTCCCAGAGTCCACCGCAATGACCCAGGTGGAGGATTACGTCGAGGACATGCTTCGCTCCTGTTTGGGAATGCCCTGTCCTATGTGTGGGTGGTGGAGCGTGCCCACAGATCCAAGGGCCCGCGGCCCCCCTGGGCATCCCAGCCCGTCCCATCATCGCGAGGCTGCTGAACTATAGGGACCAGGACACAGTGTTACGAAAGGCCCGCAACCTGTAGGACACCAGATAATAGGGAAATGTCATATCATTTTTCCCGGCTTTACGCTATCTGTCCAGGTGGACCGCCAAGAATTTGTGCCCGTCAAGCGGATATTACAGCAGCAGTATAATGAATACTCTCTTCTCTACCCGGCGAAATTACGGGTCTTTCACTCCGGAAAGACATCATACTTCACGGACCCCAAGCTGGCCACCAAATTTGCCAGCTGTCCTAAACGTCCAAAGCTGGTTGCCACCATGGACAAGGATCCATTGGCAGTTGACACGCTAAATGAGAATGACTGATCATTATGCGGCAGCCACACATTACCTGATGAGTTTATATGGACACTAGTGTTTAATGGGTTTGAAATTTGATTCACGCCCCTTGGGCATTTGCTTTCACTGGTCATTTGAGCCAGTCGAGAGTTGCGATGGGTGACCGCCTGATTGCTACTGCGAGCCTTATCTGGGCTCTTGCCTGGCCCCCGGCTCTCTGGGATGGGATACGCTGTGCTCCCTGGCGCTGTTCCCATGGGATGAGTCCCATGTTGCAATATGTTGTTGGCCATTTCCAGCACGGTTGGGTATGGGGTGATGCTCTTCAGCCTAGTTGGGTGGCTGTTGTGGGATGGGGTGGGTTGGGTGGGTAGTGATTGCACTGATTGCAATGTTTATTGATTGTCTCCCTCTTGTCTTCTTCCCCCCTCTTTTTACCCCTCTCTGGCCTCGCCCTTGCAGTTGCTGGTTCTATGCTCCCTCCCCCTTTGCTTGCGAATTGAGGTGCTGCGGTTATGGTTGAATAACCAAGTGCCAAAGGCACTCTTAAAGCCATCACCTGGAATGTGCGAGGCTTGAATGACTACTGAAAAGTGCGTCTCATAGCAGCGCTGCTGAATCGCCAAGGGGCGGATATCTGTTTTCTACAGGAGGTACACCTGATGCAGGGCATGTATTCGCACTTGTGCGCTGGCTGGATGGGCGAAAAATTTACAGCAGGTTACTCTAGCTACGCGAGGGGCACCGCCAACATCCTTAGAAATGGTCTACCGTGGCACAAGTGCACTGTTATCCAAGATACCATGGGTCGCTATGTGATGGTCTCCGGAGTCCTTTGTGGACGCTCCATCAGACTGGTCTCGATATACGGGCCTAATGATGATGACCCTCTGTTCTTTAGTGAAGTGTGGAGACTTGTAGAATCTCTGGGTCCGGGTGCAGTGTTGTATGTGGGGATTTGAATGTGGTGCTTAATCCTGAAAAGGACAGATCGGGAGACTCGCTCCGGCCCCATCCGCGGGCAGAGGCGCAACTTCAGGTGTTGATGGAGGATTATGGCGTGATTGATGTCTGGCGTCTGACCCATATGCATGGCCGTGAGGGAACCTGTGTCTCTACTGCGGGCCCCACGTGGTCCAGAATAGATTATTGGCTCATCTCTCAAGATGTTAACACCTGGGTTAAACACTGTGCTCATATCGCCCGCACCCTTTGGCACCATGCTCCAGTGCTACTGGAATTTGCTTTACCAGATGCGCCGAGCAGGTCCTTTAGTTGGAGACTCCCTGCCGGAGCCCTCCGCAACCAGGTCTTCAAAGTCACCATAACGGAATATTTCGGGCTAAATGAGGGATCAGTAGACTGCCCATCCACGTATGGGAGGCATTTAAAACAGTTATTAGGAGTAAGTGCATTGTTAAACAGGTCGGCATCCTTCACACTCTCCGAGGGGACTGGAGGCAACTCCAAAGCAAGATACAGTCGCTTGAGCAGGAATACTTTGAAACTAATCGACTCCCAATCCTTGCGCAGCTCAAGTCAAAGATGGCAGAATTCGAGGAGGCTGCGCTAAGGGAGACACATTATTTGGGAAAGGAGTCGAGGGCTCGACAATATGGTGAGGGTGGAAGAGCTGGTAAGACCGTTGCTGGACTGCTTATGAAGCCCTGGGCAAATGAGTACATCAGCGAGCTGCGTACGGGTGAGGACGAGTTAGTGGTTGGGCCAGAAGTGGTCCAGGCTGAAATGATGGTGTTTTATTCCTCGTTATATGCTGCACGGCAGATCGACTTTCCTTTTTAGATTCGATTTAGCTGGTCTGGCTCAGTGAATCCCACCACAGGTACTTCGACTAACCATTCTCTGTGGAGAAAGTGATCGGTGTCATTCGGGCTATGCCCGGAGATAAAAACTTGGGGGCTGGATGGGCTCACCTCAGCCTTTTATAAGGAGTTTGCGCCGCTGCTTGCACCCCATCTTCTTAACATCTACAAGGACTCCCTAGAACTGGGCATCTTCCTGCCTCCCTCCGCGAGGCCCTCATTGTGACCATACTCAAACCAGATAAGGATCTGCTACTGTGCGACTCTTACAGGCCTTTATCAATGATTAATATTGATAATAACATTTTTGCTAAACTTCTCGCATCGCGTCTGCTCCTCACGATCCTCAGGCCGGATCAATGCGGTTTTGTCCCAGGTCATAGCACTACTCATAATCTCCGTACACTTTACGCTGTGATGCAAGTGGTTGAACCCGCCCTCCCTGCGGCAGGATATTCCTCGACGCAACCAAAGCATTTGATACGCTGGAGTGGCCCTATCTGTTCTCGTTGCTTGCCTGTATCGGCCTCAGTCCCGCGTTCCTAAAAACGATAGCGTTGCTCTATACCTCCCCCTTGGCCAGGCTGCAGATAAATGGAGTTGTTTTCCCCTCCGATTGGAGTCATCCGGGGCACCAGACAGGGGTGTCCATTGTCACTAGGGGTGGGCGGAATTTGCGGAATTGCGTTACGCAAATCTCCGCGAAACGGTAAAAAATCTCCGCGAACACGCAGAAATTCCGCGAACACGCGGAATTGCTTGTTCGCGATGGGTTTTCCTGTTCACAATTGCTGTTTGCGTGCTCGGGGAGAAATATCTCGCGAACACGCATTTTGAGAACGCGAACAAGCAAAAAATTTCGCGAAATCGCGGAAAGCAGACTTTTGAGCAATTTCGCGTTCTCCGCGGAACGCGAAATTACGCAAATTCCGCAAATTCCGCGAGCGGAACGGAATTTACCGCCCAGGCCTAATTGTCACCCCTCCTCTTTGCTGTCACGATGGAGCCGATGGCGGCCAGTTGCAACAGTTCATTGCATGGAGAGGTCTTTATTTCACTCCTCGGTTAGTCCTTGAATCAATGTATGCAGACAACTTGACTCTCTACGTCCAGCACCCTGCAGACAATCTTGATCCCCTCATACAGGAGATTATTCGGTTTAGCAGCCTCTCAGGCATCACCATAAACTGGAGGAAATCTACGATTTTCCCACATACTGCTGCAATGGCTGCATTCCAATCAGAGTTCCCATTAAAATGGGCTGACTCCCCCGTGAAATATATGGGAATATGGGTTAGCAGGGACCATGAGGAGCTGTGGCAATACAACTATGGCAGACTTATGGAGTGGCTGGAAAGCAGGCTCCCCCATTGGAGGGTGCCCCCTCTTTCTCTAACAGGGCGTCTTGCCATTGCGAAGATGGTGATACTGCCCAAGTTCCTTTACACCTTCGTTAATCTCCCACTTCCCCTCACGGTTGAATTCAAGAAGCAACTTCGCACCAATCTGATTTCCCTGATGTGGGTGGGTGGGCTGCCACTGGTCACTTGGGAAAGTCTTATGCTCCTGTTCGAACAGGGAGGCCTGGGGGTGCTGGATATGGAATTATACCACTCCTGCGCTCAGGCACAATTTGCGTTTCACTGGATCTTCCCAACACTGGTCCCTGCGCATGCTGCCCTTGAGAGAGAACTGGCAGACCGGACTCTGCTGCATATGGTGATGTTCCAAACGCACAACCACCCGTTGGCTGGGATTGACACGGTTGGCAGTACGATGTGGGCATGGCAGATGCTCAACCGGCGGGCTGGTTTGAACTCCATGTTTGCACCTTCGGTGCCGGTGACTTGACACCCATGGCTGCCCTTCGCGACAGAGGCGGTAGTCTGTCAGCGGTTGTGTAAGCTACAGGTGAATTAGATGGGTCAGGCATTTCCAGATGAGGTATTCATAAGCTTGAACACCAATTTGGGAAATGAGCACACAGGACTTCTGGACAGGATGACCTATTATCAACTGTTTGCGGCTGTGCAGGCTCGATTTGCTTCATTCCTGGTGGCGCCACGTTTCATGTCCTGGAAGCATTTTTTCCAAATCCCCCACCCTGTAAACGTATACACGCCTGTACACGGGAAGCAGGGAGACTATCCTGTGCATTTACCACCGGCCCAGACCGTTTGGGAGGAGTGCTTGGGAGCTCCTTTTGAGGAGGGTGGGTGAACCTATTGCTGCACTCAATCCAGGGACATGTCGCACGACTATAGGTTTAGATTAATCCACTTTAAATTTCTCCACAGACTTTCTAGAACCCTGGTGTGGTTGTGCAGGGCAGGTTTGAGTGCAGAGGCATGCTGTGTGTGCTGGGGAGCGCCAGAGGCCTCATTCATGCACCTCACACCGGAGTGCTGGTAAGTTGCAAGATTTTGTGGGCGTGTGTTTGATGTTTTAGATATTATGCTGGAACACAGAATTTAGCGTACTCCGTTGATTGCCCTTCTAGGCTTTGTCTAAACGTACCTAAAGGCATTAGAAGATTTGCTGCAATGATGTTGCTGCTGGCAAAGAGACGTGTGGTGATGTGCTTGGGCCGCAGTCGCCAGCTGTGCAGGGATGACTGGCTGAAAGACTGCCACACACAGTTGACTGAGTTTTGGGATCTGATGCCGACACAAGCCCGGCCCCTGGCTATATGGGAACCATTGCAAAGGTTTTTACAAGTGCAGTGAGATTATCAGGCTCAGGCCCCTGCTGTGGATGGGTAGGCAAGAATGGGATGTGATGCGCGCCTGATGTGGGGGGTCTCTCCTCCCACACCAGCGCTCCAACAGTCCTTTGGCACTGCCAGAGAGGTTTCCCCTGCTTCCCCCCCTCTTTCCTCCCTTGTTCCTCCGACTTCCTGGGTGCTCAGATGTGCCCCTACTGTTAGATGGCGACTGCACTTGATCGTGCTGAGCAGCAAACTGATGAAAGAGAGGTTGGACTTTATGGACCAAAGCACGCCCTAACATACACTTATGTATGCTCTAGCAGGTGTTATAAGCTTTACAGCATTGGTGCACAAAGGCACATTATGTTTTATGCTTATGGTTTTGCTCTTCCTAAGGTGAGGTGTCGCTGTCTGTAACTGTTAAAATCCATAAATAATGGTTTAAAAAAAAAGTTACATTGGGAAATATGTACGGTATTTACCTCACCATGTGGATTTTGGTGAGTAATCCGTATGTTACTCCCCAATAAGTCGTTATAGGTGCTAATTATTGCACCCGATAAATAGTAAACCCTAGGGTACTGTTGTTTTCCGGGTACGATAAATAGCACCTCTACTTGTAATCAGGCCCTAAGTGTCAAATACGTTGATTTTGCCAAGGCTTGTTTGTGGTTAAGTGAAAATTCACTGACTTATTATTGCCTATAACATTTATATCTCAGGAACCCTCTGGTGGATCTTTTTCACCCTAGTGTCCGACTTCTTATAAAAATACAACCTATTCTTATAAAATGGTGTTAGATTTCTTAAAAAGAAAAAAAAACTAATAGGAGAGCTACACATTTCTTACCCCAGAATGGGAAAGGCATCATAATTAGGTCATGATCACTCAATACTGACTGAAGGGCTGGCAGAGGCAGATATCAACACATGACTGATGAAGCATTTCTAAATATAAAGGATGGAATTTGTTTCCGTTATCTCTACGAATATATGTCATTACTTCGCAAACCAAAACAACGCATCCTTTTTCCAACGTTGTTTTAGTTCGCGAATACCGTTACTACGCAAGATTTAAGTTGGCATACATTTACATTGCATGTGTATTCAAAAGCATTTAAAGAGACATTTACCCTGCATACTTTTTCAACTCCTTTTTAGTATTTTAAACCCCCCCAAAACTACGCTAAATACTAAATACAAATACGCTACCCTACACATCACAAACCTCACAACACTACCCAAACCCTCAAACCCTACCCCTCCACACTACCCTAAACCCTAAAACACTATCCTAGACTAAACAAACACCACAACCCTAAAACACGACCCCCAGCACTACCCTGCCCCTACCCCCAGTCCGGTCCCGAAACTGAAACACTACCCTGCATGACCCCCCAACACTACCCTAAACCCTAAAACACTGCCCTACACTACACAAACACCACAGCACTACCCTAAACCCTAAAACACTACCCCAGCATGACCCTGCCCCTATCCCAGTCCGTTCCCTACACTGAAACACTACCCTGCACGTCACACCGATACTACCCTAATCCCTAAAACACTACCCTACACTAACACCACAATACTACCCTAAACCCTAAAACACTACCCCCAGCACAACCCTGCCCCCACCGCAGCCCGTTCCCTACACTGAAACACTACCCTGCATGACCCCCTGACACTACCCTAAACCCTAAAACACTACCCTACACTACACAAACACCACAACACTACCCTAAACCCTAAAACACTAACCCCAGCACAACCCTGCCCCTACCCCCAGTCTGGTCCCTACACTGAAACACTACCATGCACGACCCCCCGACACTACCCTAAACCCTAAAACACTACCCTACACTACACTAACACCACAACACTACCCTAAACCCTAAAATACTACCCCCAGCACGAGCCTACTCCTACCCCCAGTCCAGTCCCTACACTAAAACACTACCCTGCATGATCACCCGACACTACCCTAAACCCAAATACACTACTCTACACTACAAAAACACAACTAGACTACCCGAAAACCTAAAAGACTACCCCTGCACGCCCCTCCTCCTTCCCCAAACTCTCAAAATCTACACAGCCCCTCTTACCTCTCTCTCTTTGTGGTTCCTCTCTTTTCCTTCAAGCGTGGTTCGTCTCTTCTCTGGCTTCCAGCATCGTCAGAGGTGCACGTCGTTGTGAGGAAACGAAATCGCATCCGTTTCCTCACAACGATGTGGATAACCATTACAAAGCATGCGATGTAACAACTTGCGTATTAAAGGCTGCGTGTTGTTATATCTCATGCGTTGCAATGCTTGCTAAGTAATGGTATGCAGAGTATAAGCCGCAAAGTAATGGGTGATTACCTGACAAAAATGTTTAGAACACTCCCCATCCAAATTTGTATGGTAGTGGGCAGCACTTGCTACTAAAATCGGCTGCTCATAACACTACAAAGCAGGTATGTATGGAGCGTAAAATAACATCCAGGCCAGATAAATGTGCATAGGCCACCTTACTACGTGTTGAGTCAAAGATATTATTACAAAAATTGACCAAGACCAAATTGGGACCCCCTTTGATGGATAGCCACAACAACCCCGAATGTGGGCCTACTTGAGAAAGCTTTTTACAGGTTACTGGACATTTTTTAGAAATATGTATCTGTAACTATCCTTTGGCCTGTCTAGCGTTTGACAGTATAGCACCTAAGAAATGAGAGGGAAAAGCCTCAACATGTTTTGAGGTCACACACCATGTTCCTGTAAACAGATAACATCAATGGCAGATATGGGGTTAGCCCATTCCAAGGTTCCCAACTTACTTGATAACCCTCCCCCATTCAATGTGGGAAAATGTATACCAGCCATCCAGGTCTGGGAAGATATTACACATAATATCCTTATTATTATGCTGACCTATAGGGATAAGTCCCACAACACATATATCATCATGAATATTGTCATAGGCTGCAGTTTGAGGAGGGCATAATTCCTTACAATTGGAATATGAAGGGGTACTACACATGGTTTGGTCATTATTATGATAATACTTAAGACTGGTACTAACTACACATATATCCTCATAACTTATATCAGGGACTCCAAATTGAGGTCGACAAAGATCCTTGGAATTGGAATATGGAACGGTAGATAAGTTAGCCATACTGAAAAGTCAATCAATTGAAGATAAGGCATCAAATCTATTGGCCGTGGGACTGTAGAATAAGGTTGGGACCCATAGCAGGGATCCACTGGGTCATAGGCAAATGCCTCTGATGCCATACCAGACGGAACGATTCATGTACAGAAGGGGGGCAACCAGGGCTGGGAGACATGAGCTGAACCACCAACAAAGTTAGGAGGCCCACAGGAGGGAGACTTCTATCTATTAACATGGCGATTCGCTGACCTATAGAAAAAGCCCTGTTGTACCAAAGTGATATTGTTCTTAAATTCAGACTGTGGATAAACCCCCCAGAGTAGGTTATGAGCTAAAACGGGTACCCAAAATTATCAATTACACAGTCTTCCCAAGTGTCCATAGTGTCTGGTCAAATCCAAGCACAGCATCGCACCATTAGAATATTTTTAGCATGAGCCATATCTCACCCACCAGTTCAAGGATTTGTTGTACAATTCTTCCACTACTCTCCCTGGTCCTTCGGCAAGGTTGGAACCCCAGTGAGAACCGCTACATATGGACAAGCGGCAGGCAGCAGATTAACCACTGCTTAGACAGGCATTTGGGCTGGAATGCTGACAGGTGGCATGGCTTTACTAAGGGTTGACATTTGATGTTCTACTCTGTTACTTCCAGCACAGTTTATAGAGGGGTTAGAGAATGTGGGCCATTGACACTACTCATAGGGTGAGGCAAGACATGGTGCTTAGCTAGATGAACTCCATGTGTTGAAGGTGCTTGGGGAATACAACATAGTCGTAGAATTAGGTTGAAGAGGGGATGGACACAGAGGTGCTGAAGGTTGTTGAGATATTCCAACATGAGGAAAAGGAAAAAAATTAGATGTAGAGGATAACAATTTAGATTCCAAGGCGTCTAGGTGTGTAACTAATGGAGAAAGTTCAGATTTTATCTAAGCACTTAAACGGGTAAAGAAATTCTCAAATAGCTGTTCTGTGCCTTTTTGTGATATACTATCATGGGTCTCCATCCCTAATTGGGAAGCATTATCCACTCTCTTCACCTCTTCACTAGGGGATGAAGTGACACACTTTATTAGGGAAATAGATGTATTACATTGTTGTTTAGAGTGCTCAACAAGCTTGGATTTCCTTGGTTATACATATGAATTAGCATTTTGTTTCACGTCACAATGGCAAATGGTCTTCATATCACATATTATTTGGAGACTTAAGCTTGGGGAATTGAGAGGCATTGGAAACATAGAAGTAGGAGCACCATCATCTGCAGTTGGGACAATAATATCGGGAGAGGCTGAGTCCACGGCCATGAACTTGATTGGAACTGAGACCGGTGGTGGGGATGGACAGTCTCCTTTCAGTAAGTGCTATTTCATTGTTCATGACATTCACACCACATTCTAACATCCGATCAATAGAGGTGCTCTTGCGCAGCAAAGTGGAACCTGAGCCACTCTAAATTAACTTGTTCTTCCCCACACTTGAACATGCACCAAAAGTTCAAAGTAGTAACAAACAATCAAACTAAAAATGTATGGATGTTTCCTCTACCTTATCCAGAGATAGACGGCTAAGTAAACAAGTTACTTGATGTCTGAAGTGGCAAGCCAAGAGACAGGGCCCAGACTCTTTTGGGCCATGATGGGTGAAGACGATCCTAAGCTTTGCCCAAGCGTGACCCGCATGCGTCCCATGTAGCAGGAGCCCGCAATACACTTTGTAGAATGAAGAGGTTTTTGGCCGCCTTTTCTCCCCGGTCTCATGTTGGCGCCTCCTGGCACAGTCTTGTGAGACACTGGGTGCCCTTCCCAGCAGCACTGCAAACAAACAATAGAGCACCCCAACCACTGGAGCCCCCGATGCGCTTTGTAACATAAAGGGGGGGGGGGTGGCCGCCTCTTCCTCCTGGTCTTGTGTTGGCACCTCCAGGCGCGGTCTCCTGGGACATTTAGTTCCATTTCCAGCAGCACAGCAAACAAACAATAGAGTGGAGCTCCGCAACTATGGGGGCCGGTGATGCGCTTTCTCGAGTGAAGTGGGTGTGGCTGGACTTGTGCTGGCGCCTCCTGCCATGGTCTCCTGAGACACTGAGTCCCCTTTTCAGCAGCACAGCAAACAATAGAGGCATATCATTTTATTTATGGAAATATTGTCTACTTTTCTAAATTGGTTTTGTGATTTTTCTTGCACAGTGTTTTCACTTTAATACTGTTAAGTGCTGCATAGATACTTTACACAAAATTAAGCGTGACTGCTTTGTGCCAAGCAACCAGAGGGTTGAGCATAGGTTTATGAAGTGATTTTTGTGGTTCACCCTATCAATGATGTTGTTTATTATTTGACGGGAGTCCTCAACCCCTTCAACTTACAATAGGGATAACTTATGAGTACAGCAGGTAGAAGATAACTTTCAAAAAACAACTTTTTCTTAATAATTATTACAAATCTGACTTAACATTGAATTTAAATTGTAAGATATTACAAAGAGTTCTCGAATTATGTTTCTAACTGCTTCCTATCCAAGTGTTTCTCTATAGAACAGCCAGACTTGCTGCAGTGAAAATAGCTTTAAGGAGGTAGCCACTATTAGGACATGTTTAACATAAATTTTCTCCATGTCCAAATTGTGATTACCATGTACCCTGCCTTATTGCCTATAATGGCTATATGTACTGCAACTGCAGTGGATAACACAATAGGAGCTGCCGTACACTGGTGGTATTTAACATATAGGTTGTTGGCCCACCTTGTGCCATTACTAGTACCTTAAAGGTAGGTTCGATATGCAAATTAGAATGATACCAGTTCAACATGTTTTTGAGGTCAGAGCACATACACTGTGGCCTGGTTATCAGTTTCCCAGTGCACAGAGTAGAAAATATAAGAGCATCATTGCATTAGAAATGGGTGTAACCTTGCAAAAAGAGGCACTTTCACACACAGGATCAAATAACAGAGTATTCATAGAAGCATTATTAATGTTTCCACCCGTATGTACTTTGGTGATATATATCATCAAGGGTCTTAGATGCTGAGTTCAGAATAGTTTTTCTAAACTTACCTATCTATACTTACCTTTGACGATATAGGTGGAAATGTTATTCAGTATTTAATGTTTCTAATTTCTATAAATGTATACTTTGACACACAATAGTATGACAAAAAAATCATGTTTCCCCAAGTTTGCACCATAATTGCCTTTTGTGACATAAGTCTGCTCTAGGCACAAACACTGCAACAATGAAGTTAGGAGTCAGGAACTCAAATACTTTAATTTGACCTCTGCTGGGTACATGAAGGATAACTGCAATTCATTTATTTTAATTTGTCTGGATAAAAGAGACAAACACCAGGCAAATTTGCTTTTGGAACTCCAGTCTGATGTGTGGCCAAATTTTGTAATAACAAAGTAAGGAGCTAGGAACTCACATACCTGATACTGACTCATTGTCAGAAAAAGATCTGGTCTGAATTCAGTAAAGAACCTTATTGATGGTCCTCATTGTATGTTCAGAGAAGGATGAGATAGAGCTAAGTTTACTTTGTCTAGATACAAGCTATACAAAAAGAAAGATGATAGTTGGATTCAAAGATATAGTGGTGTACTCCTCGACTGGGATTCTTTTAACCTCATGAAAACTGAAGGATCTATTGGGATGTTGTCTCGAATAAAGATGTGAGATATATGCTGTCTTCGGCCACCAAATTGTGTGTCAATGTTCCTCTCACAACCATTGACTATGACCACCAATACTCATGAATAGGATTAAGTTAAGAAGGAAAAATGTTTTAATATGTTAATGGGAGTATGTGTGTTTGCTGAGAGAAGTTTCAGGGCTCTGATTTAGCTTTGTAGATATGCACATCAAATAATTTTATGGAGAATGGACACTGACATTTGGATAGATTAATGAACAGATCCTCTCACAAGTAATGGACTCTGTTAAAATTATTTCACATATACAGTCAAATATATCTTTTGCATGTGAATAAAAGAACGAAACACCTCTATGTTGTAGTTTTGTCCCAAAGTACAAGATGAATGCAATGTATAATTATGCAGATGGGTAAAGGTGTTTGTTTTTATTTTAGTGTGATAGATATCTCAATCCACTACAAATATTAAAGTAACCGGGGGGATAGTGAGACACTTTCTGTTTTTTCGCTTAAAGCACACACATCAAAGGTTCCATTTTCAATCTATTAAAATCATATGCTACAAATCTTTACACCATCCCAGCTCAACGGAATACCTTGTTTCATGCTTATCAGACATTAAAGCCTGGATGCTGAAAAGGTGATTATTGACTTATGCAGCTAAAATGAAAGCACTGTCCTTCAACACAAAGGATGTATTTATAGAGCTTTTCCCAACCAGGATTATAATGCAATAAAAGGAACAAACAATTCTCAACGTATTTACAATCTATGTACAGTGGGAAACAATACAAAGCTGACATTATCAAACAAAATAAAAAATATTGCAAACCTCTCTTCTCAACTATAAACCATGTATTGCATCCATCTACCAATAATGTAATGAATCTATGAACGTCTTCACTTAAAAAACAACTAAAAGGCCTATTAGCATGGCAGGCGGATCGCCACTGCCCAACCAGCGGTTGCGATCCGCCTGCCAAAACACCCCAATGGACGGCCTTTTACCCCCTGCCACATTTGCATGGCGGCGGATGGAAAGACCGCCCGCTGCTCTTCCGCCGGTAAGCAATTATCACAATTGCCTAGCAGGCAGAAATGGTGGCGGTGCCATGCAGGTACCGCCATCCATATTATGATGTGAGCGGTAAAATGCCTTTCCATGACGGAGACTCCGCCATGGAAAGGCATGAGGTTTTTACTTTGGGGGTCCATTGCAGGCCTCCGGGGGGTGGGCTGCACTTGGGGGGTACCCATGGTAACCCCTACATTGGCATGCACAAGGTGGCAGGCATCGCGCGGTGCCTGTCACATTGTGCATGCTAATGCAAAACATGCATATTCAACATTGTGGCGGGTGCTGCTTACAGCATCGCCAGCCACAATATTGAATATGCGGGATGCAACCGCCATGGTGGCGGTCGCATCCTAATTGCCAGTGCGGTACCGCCGCACCACTGGCGGCCAGTCCCAGCACCACTAGGCTGGCAGGCAGACTGAAGTCCGCCTGCCATCCTAATAGACCCCTAAGATCCAACATCGGCCCTTTTGAAAGACTACATTTTAATTGAGCTGCTTGGTATGAAGACATAATATCGATGTCTTTATATCGATGTTTAAATATCAATATGACAGAATATTGACCATCAAGAATATCGTCGACCAGAATATGGACATGCAGGTACGAAATATTGTTTTAATTAATATCAATGTTAGTAATATCGTTAGTAAAAATATCGTTGTTAATAATATCGATTTTTTGTGTGTTTTGTATGGTAGTATATGTGTTAAAAGTATAGGTTATTTTTGTAATGTATGTTTGAATTTTTTACAAGTAGTTAACTTTATGTTCCATAGCAGGTTGTGGGTTTCTAAGGGAATAGGGTGGGAAGTAATTTAATTATAATATAATTAATAATAATTTTTTTGAAGTTATTAATTTAAAAAAAACATAAATATTGCGTTTTAGTTCCGTAGCGGGTTTTGGGTTTTTAGGAGAATAGGGTGGGAAGTTCTTTAATAATAATTAATTAATAAATAATGTTTTTAATTAATAGTTATGTAATTAATATTTTGCACTGTTAATTGTGTTAGAAACTTTATTTATTAGATATTAATTGGATATTAATTATTAATAAATAATTGGTAAATATGTTAATTGTTTAATTTTGTTATGAGTTGGTTGTGAGTTGATAGGGGGATAGGGTGGGAAGTAATTTACTTTTAATAAAAATTGTATTTTTTTTATATACAATATTTATTTAAAAATATTTTATAGTGTTAATTGTGTGAACTAATTTATTTATGATTGTTTTTAATTTAATTGTTATTAGTTAATTAATTAATTTTTAAATAATTATGTTAATTGTGTAATATTTTACAATATTGGTGGTGACGTTTATAGGGGAATATAGTGGGAGGTAAATTATTTTTGAAAAATGAATTGTTTGGTAATTAATGTTAATTATTTAGGAGGAGTGGGGATACTAAATTATTCCCCTCCGCTATCCAACACTTTCCCTACTGTTACACTTGGTGGAGTGGGAATAGTAAATTATTCCCACCTGCTATCCAACACTTTCCCTACTGTTGCACTCGCTGGAGTGGGAATAGTAATTTTTACCCACCCGCTTTCCAACACTTTACCTACTGTTGCACACACTGGAGTGGGAATAGTAATTTTTACTCACCAGCTATCCAACACTTTCCCTACTGTTGCACTCACTGGAGTGGGAATAGTAATTTTTACCCACCCACTATCCAATACTTTCCCTACTGTTGCACTCACTGGAGTGGGAATAGTAATTTTTACATATCCGCTATCCAACACTTTTCCTACTGATGCACTCACTGGAGTGGGAATAGTAATTTTTACATACCCGTGATCCAACACTTTCCCTACTGTTGCACTCACTGGAGTGGGAATAGTAATTTTTACATATCCGCTATCCAACACTTTTCCTACTGATGCACTCACTGGAGTGGGAATAGTAATTTTTACATACCCGTGATCCAACACTTTCCCTACCGTTCCACTCACTGGAGTGGGAATAGTAATTTTTACATACCCGCTATCCAACTCTTTCCCTACTGTTGCACTCGCTGGAGTGGGAATAGTAATTTTTATCTACCCGCTCTCCAAAACTTTCCCTACTGTTCCATTCTCTGGAGTTGGTTTAGTAATTTTTACCTACCTGCTATTTAACAATTTCCCTACTGTTGCACTCACTGGAGTGGGAATAGTATCTTATTCCCCTCCGCTATCCAACAATTTCTCTACTTTTGCATTTGCTGTAGTGGGAATAGGAAATTATTCACCTCCGCTGTCCAAGACTTTTCATACAGTTGCACTTTCAGTAGTGAGAATAGTAATGTTATCCCCTACGCTAACCAACATTTCCCTACTTTTATAGTTAATGAACTGTAATTTAAAAAAATATATAAATATTAATTTAAATATTTTAATTTATTATATATATTTTATTTTTATATTTATATTACAGGTGTATGTATATATATATATATATGTATTTATAACTTTTCTTATGTTTCTAACATTTTATAATTAAATAATGATTTATTAATATTACTAAGTTAATATAAATAAAAATATATATGTTGAATTTTTTTATATGACATTTATCATTTATCAGTTTTTAAAATTTTTAGATAATTCTAACAGTTTTTATTAATTATATGTATTATTTAATTATTTTATATTATTTTTAAGACATTTAAAAAAAACGATATTTTAAACAGCAATATTTTAAACAACAATATTTTGGATTCAAAATGTTTGTACTTACCATTGTAGAGATAGGCTGTCGATATTTTGTCCATCGATATTGTAGACTTGGGTGCCGATCACGATCCGGTAAAAAAAAAGCCCGTACGACTCGTATCCGGTCTTTTTCCCGTACGAATCGTACAACTGCCGTACAAACTGCCAATTACGATTCGCATGGGAAAAAGTCCATACGAACCGCATTGGGAATAATTCCCCACACGTCCTCCGGTCGAAAAATGTGTCCGACACGTCCTCGGACAATTCACCGTACAAATGTGAAAAGTGAAGTCCGACCGAGGAATCACGATCCCACCCGTGCGTCCGATCACACAACCGTATGGTAAAAACGCCGTCCGCACCGAACTCCCATTGCAACCATGGAGACATGTGCCCGCATACGCGCCCAACACTCCCCCCAGCACCCATACGTTCGAGTCGTACTCCCCGTAAATGTACACCCCCCTGAATGTACACCCGTGTACGTGTCGAACCCCCACCCGTGTACCCACACCCCTGTACGTTCGAGTCCCACCCCCACCCCTGTACGTGTCGTACCCCCCTGAATGGACACCCCAGTATGTCAGAGTCGAACCCCCACCCCTGTACGTGTCCTACCCCCGTGTACCCCCACCCCTGTACGTGTCCTACCCCCGTGTACCCACACCCCTGGACGTTCGAGTCCCACCCCCACCCCTGTACGTGTCGTACCCCCCTGAATGGACACCCCAGTACGTCAGAGTCGAACCCCCACCCGTGTACGTGTCGTACCACCGTGTATGGACACGCCAGTACGGTCGAGTCAAACCCCCCCCCTGTACGTGTCGTACACCCCTGAATGGACACCCCAGTACGTTCGAGTCGAACCCCCACCCCTGTACGAGTCGTACCACCGTGTATGGACACCCCAGTACGTTCGAGTCGAACCCCCACCCATGTACGTGTCGTACCCCCCTGTATGGACACCCCAGTACGTTCGAGTTGAACCTCCACCCCTGTACGTGTCGTACCCCCCTGAATGGACACCCCAGTACGTTCGAGTCGAACCCCCACCCCTGTACGAGTCGTACCACCGTGTATGGACACCCCAGTACGTTCGAGTCGAACCCCCACCCCTGTACGAGTCGTACCACCGTGTATGGACACCCCAGTACGTTCGAGTCGAACCCCCACCCCTGTATGAGTCGTACCACCGTGTATGGACACCCTAGTACGTTTGAGTCGAACCCCCACCCCTGTACGAGTCGTACCACCGTGTATGGACACCCCAGTACGTTCGAGTCGAACCCCCACGCCTGTACGTGTCCTACCCCCCTGTATGGACACCCCAGTACGTTCGAGTCGAACCCCCACCCCTGTACGAGTCATACCACCGTGTATGGACACCCCAGTACGTTCGAGTCGAACCCCCACCCCTGTACGTGTCGTACCCCCCTGTATGGACACCCCAGTACGTTCGAGTCGAACCCCCACCCCTGTACGTGTCGTACCCCCCTGAATGGACACCCCAGTACGTTCGAGTCGAACCCCCACCCCTGTACGAGTCGTACCACCGTGTATGGACACCCCAGTACGTTCGAGTCGAACCCCCACCCCTGTACATGTCGTACCCCCCTGTATGGACACCCCAGTACGTTCGAGTCGAACCCCCACCCCTGTACGTGTCGTACCCCCCTGAATGGACACCCCAGTACGTTCGTGTCGAACCCCCACCCCTGTACGAGTCGTACCACCGTGTATGGACACCCCAGTACGTTCGAGTCGAACCCCCACCCCTGTACGAGTCGTACCACCGTGTATGGACACCCCAGTACGTTCGAGTCGAACCCCCACCCCTGTACGAGTCGTACCACCGTGTATGGACACCCCAGTACGTTTGAGTCGAACCCCCACCCCTGTACGAGTCGTACCACCGTGTATGGACACCCCAGTACGTTCGAGTCGAACCCCCACCCCTGTACGTGTCCTACCCCCCTGTATGGACACCCCAGTACGTTCGACTCGAACCCCCACCCCTGTACGTGTCATACCCCCCTGAATGGACACCCCAGTACGTTCGAGTCGAACCCCCACCCCTGTACGAGTCGTACCACCGTGTATGGACACCCCAGTACGTTTGAGTCGAACCCCCACCCCTGTACGTGTCGTACCCCCCTGTATAGACACCCCAGTACGTTCGAGTCGAACCCCCACCCCTGTACGTGTCGTACCCCCCTGTATGGACACCCCAGTACGTTCGAGTCGAACCCCCACCCCTGTACGATTCGTACCACCGTGAATGGACACCCCAGTACGTTCGAGTCGAACCCCCACCCCTGTACGTGTCGTACCCCCCTGTATGTACACCCCTGTACGTCAGAGTCGCACCCCACCACAACCTCCTAAGTACGGAGCGCACCCCATGCCCCAACATCACGACCGCATGTACGAGTCGTACCAAGCCACACACAAGGACAGCACCGTACAACCAAATGGCCCATGTACACACCGTACACACGCTAAAAACGCACGTACACAACCAGGACAAAACAAAACAACACAATAATACACCATTCGAATGGCACAAAGCCACTAAACATGTCCAACAACCACTAAAATAACACATTCACTGACCTGCAACTGCCAAAAACAAACAGAGGCCCAATACACCACCACTCCTTATAACACACCCACCCAAACTTCAAACACAGCCACACCCACCAATGGACCAATAAAAAGGGCCCACACACACAAACCATGAGCCTTTGCAGCAGACTCACTGCTGCCAGACACCACAGACCTACAGCACCATACTACAAGCTACACCACACCTTACACTTGCACACCTTCACACAACCACCTTCACAAACACCCCCTCATCACATTCACACACACACACACCTGCACAACCACACACCCACAACCATCCACACCCCCCCCACCATCCACACCCCTCACCATGCCCACTACCAAGAATCCAAAGTTCAGTAACCGAGAGTTGGAGGTTCTAGTCGATGAAATCCTCAGAGTCGAGCCACAGCTCTTTGGAACATTGGTCAGAAACACCAGCATGGCAGCAAAAACAGCCATGTGGCAGACCATCATCGATGCTGTGAATGCTGTTGCGGACACCAGAAGGACCAGGCAGGAATGCCAATCCAGGTGGTACGATCTGCGGAGGAGGGTCCGAGCCAAGATGCTGGAGGAACACAACCAGGCCAACGCCACTGGAGGAGGGCCCTCCCGCAGACCTGTACACTACCAGCCCTGGGAGGAGAGGGTGATGGCCATACAGCCGGTGGAGGCAGTCGAAGGATTAGGAGGACTCCAAGACCCGGGTGAGTACACAAACAACGCACCTCACATGGGGGGAACGTCATCCACAACCAAAATCACTAACAGGCACGCAACCACCCCAACCTATCGTATGACTCAACCACACTCCATGAACACGCACATGCCACTGCCGCCACCATTCCCCATGCACCCAGCTGGACAATGTCAAGTCACAGGCCACAGAAGACACCAACACATGACACGGTAACCCGGATGGCGGGAGGGTGGGCCCCAAAAATCACATAGTGCAACTCAGAAGCAGACAACAATGCCCTCTGCCCATATGGCCTAGGTCACAGCCAGACAAACAGTGTGTACCCACACAGGAAAGACATTCCAGCAAATGGCGGATGCTGTGCATCAACACATGGGGGTGAAGGCACTGTTTTGCACATGACAGCAGCTAATGAACAGCCAACATTGTGAAAGAGTGGCAGCACACACCACCACAGCAGCAGCGCACAGACACACACTACACCCAATGGGTGCCTGGAGATCAGAAACAAACGCACATCAACAAGCCAAGGGCCATTCAAAGATCTGCTAACAGTGTGTGGCCAGGAAGCTGGGCTGAGGTGACAGAGGCTGACACACAGAGGGAGGGAAAGGGGGACAGAGAGGGAGGGAGAGGGGGACAGAGAGGGAGGGAGACACAGGGACACGGACAGAGGGAGGAGGCTGACACACGGAGGGAGGGAGAGGGGGACAGAGAGGGAGGGAGAGGGGGACAGAGAGGGAGGGAGACACAGGGACACGGACAGAGGGAGGAGGCTGACACACGGAGGGAGGGAGAGGGGGACAGAGAGGGAGGGAGAGGGGGACAGAGAGGGAGGGAGACACAGGGAGAGCAAATCAGCCGTGTGGTGTGTGGGAATGTCTGCTCGTCAGCAGGTAGACCGCCTGCATGTAGCCAAGGGTGGCCAGTGCCAGAACCCCCCCTCTTCCCCATGGCAAAACACAGGGCCATGTCACAACCTGTTCACGAGCACAACGACAGCTACCTGCATTATATAAGTGTGTGGATCCACTCCATGTGCACATGTACAGTGCTACACGGAAGGCGCCAATGCATGGCTCGCCACACCTGCCCACTCCACTGCTGACTGCAGTCACACTAGACGCAGCAAGTAAGACTGTGCCACACATAGTTAAAGGGGCCAAAGTGGTGCCCAAGGGACACACCCATGCACAAGTGCACTGTGAGTGGAATGCAAGACAGATCCTAATTCCAAGAGGAAATGTGCCAACTTTGAAACTGATGAAACATGGATGTTGCATGGACCAAAATTAACATTGTCTCTCTCACACACAGGTCAACGTTGTGGTTCACCCCCCAACACTGGGGGGGAAGACTCACAGGACCCGGATCTGCAGGAGCCCGATTCCACCGGCAGCGACCACTCTCACCACTCTGTGGACGAGCCCGACCGACCTGGCCCCTCTGGTGTCCAACCACCTGCAGCACCTGCGTCAGGTACAACTGTGCCAACCACCACCCCCACTCCTGCCACATATCAGGAGACACCCAGGATCCCTGCCCCACCACCACAATGCAGCCAGGCTGGCCAGGAGGGACACGGTGTCCCAGGCACCCAGGAGGAGGCAGGCGACAACGCCAATGCCACCCCTCAGGGGTCCCGGAGACCCGATGTACCCACAAGGGCAGGTCAGTTGCAAGTGGGCAGGGGTGGTGGGAGTGGAGGACGGCGGAGGCGCGAGCCTGACCAGTTGGCTGGGGAACCGGTATTTTCCCATGTCCGTAACATCCTGGACACATACCGGCAGGACACCACGGGCCTGGCCCAGGTTGTGTCTGTCCTCGAGGGGATCAAGACCCAGCAGGCCCAGCAACATGCGGAGCTACATGCCTGTCTACTGCAACACCAACGGAGGATGGAGGATGGACAGGCTGAGCTCGTGACGGCGTACACGGGAATTCACGATACACTCCGTCGGATGGCCGACAACATGGCCGACCCTCCCTGTGCCAGAAGGCGGAGAACATCACCACCCACAGGGAGGGAGCAGGAGGAGGAGGAGGAAACATCCGATGGAGCATCCCAGACGTCGTCACGGCCTGCTTCTGAGGGTCCCCGCAGGAGGGCGGGTCGTCCACGGAAAAGACCGTGAGGGTCGGCGCAACATCACCATCTCCCAGGACACCTGGCCTGGCACCTGGCCCACTGGAGCAACAGCATCACAGCATCAAGAGACATTCTCTGCCACATGGCCCTGCTGGTCACTGTCTGACCAATGTTGACAAAGACTGTGGCATGGACTCTGAGGATTTCAAATGGCAAGGACACCAACTCCCCTACTGAACTTTGGATTCCAAACTCCCGGAAAGCCCCTCACTTTATCCCCCCCCCACCAAATAAAATATCACACCATGAAGAGAAGATGCCTGCTGGTTGCATTATTACCTTACATGTGTGTTGTAAAGTCTAAACATGCCTGAGTTCTCTTTTGACTACAACCATGCACACCCTGGGGCCTGAGTCTGGCACAGGACACACGGGTCACAGTGTATTAGGCAAGACAGACATGGAGCACCATACACACCCGTGATGGGCCCAACCAGCTGAGGGGGTGGCCGCACAACCGTGCTGACAGACACATTGAGTACAGAAACAGTCATGCGCAGAGGTCAGGGATCATGTGGAGTGTCCTGGGGGGCACCCAGGTATGTGTAGACAGGTGGCAGAACCATGTCCTGCAAGCTTGAGTCCAGTGGATGCAGAGAATGGGGGCCTGGCCAACGTTGGATGCATGGGGACGGCACATGTCACAATACCCACACAGTCATGGACATCATGCCCAATACACAGTCTCAGCCCACACACACAGCTTGCATCTTGCTACTCAACACATCGACACATAGCCACTATCCGGGAAAACCATGCCAGACATGCTGGATGCACCGTGGCAACACACCAGCATTGACTGAGAAGAGGCACCTTGGAGGCATAGGGACACCTTTATTAGTCATGTTTTCGGGATTGCAGAGGCAACTTTAAGTACACATGAACACATCTTGTGGAGTAACATGTGGGTCCAACACTGGCCCCCCCCTTCTGCAGCACAAATGCGTGATAGCCATGGAACTGGCACACAATTGTCGGCTAACAGCTAAACACCCACAGCTGCTCACGGAGAGACTGCCATACACCATTGATCCGCTGATGTGGAAGTCACACACCATGTCAAGCCAATGCTAACCGTATGTGTCCGAGGGCAGTGTCACACACATTGATGCCATCATCACAATCCACTATCCCATCACTGATGACTGTCAACCAGTCAGACCATCTATTCAGGTGTACACAGCTGCATGTCGTGTCCCATGGTGATGCTACATGGCTGCAGAGGAACCAAACATCGACAGGGGCAGTGTGCATACATCGTGAGCAACTGCCACACCCAATACACCCCTGATGCATCCCTTACCCTAAGGAGACTTCCAAACGTGTCCCTGCCTGTAACGCTGAGTCAGCCCACGATGACGTGTCCATGAGGAATAGCAGTGCCACAACAATGCAAGCAGCAGACGGCATGCGCAAGTACCTGGGGAAGAGAGACACACAAGAAGTCAGCCACAAAAAGCACAGCCACTTGCATGTGCATGTACTCGACACATGTATGGATGACAACATGCTAGGTCACAATTATGATTGGGGAAATACAACCATCACTGGCACCATCACTCCAGTGACACACCCACACACACCTCTGACTCACGTGCCATTCATACAGGTGGAGACACACATCACAACACATGCCACACGGGGACCAATGCGTGCACACTCAGACACTGGTACTCACCACTAAGCAAAGAAGTCGCGTATGAGCCGAGTCCGGATGTCCTCTTGCGGCTCCACATCCTCCACATCACTAGCCCCATTGCCAAGCCCTTCGTCCTCCACGGGTGGATGGTCCTCGTCATCTTGATCCAGGATGAGTGGCACAGCTTTCTCAACTGCCATGTTGTGCAGCATACAGCAGACCATGAAGATTTTGCAGACCTTCGCAGGGGCATATGGGAGGGCGCCGCCGGTCTTGTGGAGGCACCGAAAGCGGCTCTTCAGCAGGCCAAACGTCCTCTCTATCACTCGCCTTGTCCGGCCATGGGCGGTGTTGTAGCGGAGCTGGGCCGGCGTGATGGGGTTGCGGAGAGGTGTGAGCAGCCATGGCATGTTGGGATAGCCAGCGTCCCCTACATGGGAAGCACATGGACATCGTTAGAAGTGGTGAAGCGGTCGTGCTGGTAGGCAATGCAAAATACAGGACAGACAGACTGTACCCACCAACAACACATGCTCGTTCGTTGCGCAGCTGCATCATCATTTCAGGCATCCTGCTACGCCTCATGATGTAGGCATCGTGTGCTGATCCTGGAAAACGAGCACAGACATGTGAAATCACCATGTTGGACAGACACACCACAAGGGCATTGATGGAGTGGTAGTGCTTCCGATTGCGGTACGCTACCTCCCGTGCGTGTGGTGGTACCAAAGCTACATGTGTCCCATCTATGGACCCAATGACATGGGGCATCCCTCCCAGGGCATAGAATCCACGCTTGGCCCCCGTCATCTGTTCAGGGGTTGGGAACTTGATGAAGTCATCCAGGTGAATCAACATGGCCTCTAAGAAATCATGCAGCACACGGCAGAACATGCTCTGGGACATGCCACCAACATGAGCTATGGTATTTTGAAAGGTACCCGTGGCTAGAAAATGTAGGGCTGCCATTACCTTCAGCTTGGGTGTCAGTGCCGTAGGATACCTGTGCAGCGGTTGCAGGTGTGGTGCCAGTCTCGCCGTCAACTCCAGAATCAACCGTTGGGGGAAGCGGTAGCACCGGATCCGATCATTCTCCCGCATGGCAGCCAAGTCCGGCATTGCTCGGGGAAGAGGCGGCGCTCTGCAGTAATTTGGAAGTGACAAGGAAGAGTGAGTGCACCACAACAACAAATCATTTGTACTGAGCACATGTTATTCTGTCTATACACATATGCTACATACAGAGTGAGGTATGTGCCACATGCCCTGGACACGTATGCCTGCCAGGTGACACTCCTACCAAGACCCAGCTACACACGGAGATTGAGAACCACCCCATGCCATGGGATTAGCTGTGTCCCAGTGCAAGTGAACAGCCAGACGCAAGACAGGAGTGACATACACCCACACATCAGCAGAAGTAGGAGGCAGATTGCAGAGACTGGTAGCGGAACAATAGAGCCACAGGTCACATGACATTACACTAGGACAGCCCACACACCTTGCCATGAAGGTGCACATGTCATGACTCACCACACATTCATTGAGAGGATGCAGACATGTCCTTGTCACGCTACTCTGTGTCCCATGCATACATGCGCACCTCGCATCCGAAACCACATGTGGCATGGTGTGCGGAACAGTGTGCGATGTCAATCTACACACAGACACATGTTGGTTGCTGCAACAGCTGCAGCTTTTGAGGGTGCTCCAACATCAACCAAATGGGAAGCCCCCACACATACATGACATAGTCACATCGTGCACCGTGGGTAGTGACAAGTCAGGTGTGGTAACCCCTGTTCCGGCCATCAGGGGACACTTGCGTGTGTTGGTGTCCATGCCATGCCAGTGACGCTCATCCCAAGTGTGCAGTACGACATGCACACATGTCCAAGGAGTCAAGGGCATGCCTGGCACACATTGCACCGTCACACATTACATCTGTACACATCTAATCATACATCTGGTGTCTTCTCGACTCAGGAGTAATGTGCCACATCACAGCCTGTCACACCTGTGCCCCACACATGTAGTAATGCACAGACAATGCCTTGATGTCCATTCATGGACAAGTATGTCCATCCATGGACAAGTATGTCTGCCCTATTCCTTCCTGTGTGCTGCCTGTCACCACTGTGATGTGTGAAAACCATTACTGCTGGTAAGAGGGCCTGTGTACGTTCCCATATCACTATGGGAGTGCTGCCGTATGTGTACCCATCGTGATGGCGAGCGTACAGGCATGTGTACGGTCCGTACCACTACGAGTACGCATACGCAAGAACACCCATAGTGGTACGGGCCGTACACACGCCTGTACTCTCCCTATCACTATGGGTGTCCTCGCGTATGCGTACTCGTAGTGGTACGGGCCGTACACACGCCTGTACTCTCCCTATCACTATGGGTGTCCTCGCGTATGCGTACTCGTAGTGGTACGGGCCGTACACACGCCTGTACGCTCACTATCACTATGGGTGTCCTCGCGTATGCGTACACGTAGTGATAGTGAGCGTACAGGCGTGTGTACGGCCCGTACCACTACGAGTACGCATACGCGAGGACACCCATAGTGATAGTGAGCGTACAGGCGTGTGTACGGCCCGTACCACTACGAGTACGCATACGCGAGGACACCCATAGTGATAGTGAGCGTACAGGCGTGTGTACGGCCCGTACCACTACGAGTACGCATACGCGAGGACACCCATAGTGATAGTGAGCGTACAGGCGTGTGTACGGCCCGTACCACTACGAGTACGCATACGCGAGGACACCCATAGTGATAGTGAACATAGGCACGCGTGTACGGGCCGTTGCTATGCATTTGGGGTGCCCTAGGGCCCCGGAACGCACCGTACCTATGTGTGAAGCTCCAAATTACATAGGGGACACATGAGGGACAAGTATTAAGGCCTACATGCATGCTGGTTGTCATGGAGACCAAGTTCAAAATTTGATTTTGTTCAGGAAGGTGCACAGCAGAAGTCAGTTGGAATGAATCTACATTGTTGCAATGTGTTTGTGGGGCTGACATCATGCAGGAGAAAAAAACTGATTGAGAACCCATAGACTGCTAGGTTTGAAGGGATTGGAGGAAACATAGGATGCATATGTGAGTGACCAATCACTCTGTACTCCTGTGCATGAGATGGGCCAGCAAGGCAGATATAAGGCAGCCAGGTCCCATGAGGGAGCACTTGCCTGCACATCTCTGTATTCCACGACCCAGCTGCTGCTACTGATTCCCTGGAACCATGTCAAGGGCTGTGGAGAGGTCACAGCCATTCACCTTGGAGGAGAACATGGCTTTGGTGGATGTGATCCTCCCACGGTACCCCATGCTGTATGGGCGACCAGGTTATCAGGTGAGTTCAGTGTCCACTGGCACAGACTGTGTCCCTTTTTTGTGACTGTGACTTCTGCCATTGTGTCCAGGTGTGACACACATGCTAAGTACTGTAGGGGGGGTTCCAGGGGGGGGAATGCCTGATGTCTCCCAGCAGTGCCCTGAGACAGGAGGGGTGGGGGCCTATCACTCCCAGCAGTGCCCTGAGACAGGAGGGGTGTGTGCAGAGTCCTCCCAGCAGTGCCCTGAGACAGGAGGGGTGGGGGCCTATCACTCCCAGTAGTGCCCTGGAGCATTGCTTGTGTAGTTGCCCTCATTCCACCTGTGTCCTTTAAATGGCACGTACTGCTTTTGGCCTTCCCCCAGAGGATCATGTCCCTATGACAAAGGTGCAATGCGTTGGATGCATACTATGCCTTGTTGGAAACAGCAAATGTGTTATGATCTGTGTCCCTGTGACATGTGCCAGGTGTATTGAGGTAGTGTCACTTGTCCATCCTCACAGGTAGACGCCTCTGCCAAGGAGAAGATATGGCTGGACGCCGTCAGCGCCGTGAGGAGTGCGGATGGTCGGAAGCGGCGCCTGCCCCAGGTGAGGAAACGCTGGCAGGATATCCGGTGCTGGACGCGGAGGATCGCACGGGTCCTGCTGGGGGACTCACCTGAGAGCCATAAGAACCGCGGGCGCCGCCGTCTCTCCCACATCCAGAAACGTGTGCTGGCGGTGGTCTTTCCTGACTTGGACAGGCGCCTACAGGAGATGCAGCAGCCGGAAGGGGGTAGGTACATGTGTGTGTTTGTTGTGTTTCACCAGCATTTGTAAGTGCACTGTTCCATAGATACACTTCCAGGGTTTATGGTGCTGTGCAGATCCTGTTACCCACAGTGTTGCAGGCCTCTCCTGCCTCCCTTCCCCACCTTGCAATGTGTTCCCTGGTCTCTGTGTAGTCACTCCATCACAAAGTTATGTAGCCTGACACCTTCTCCAAGTGTACAATGCCTGCAGCATCATGTGTGGGGGTGGTGTGTAACAGGTTTAGTGACCTTGCCTGTGCCCTGTCCAGTTCTGGACTTGTGGGTTCCATGTAAGTTGGCACTAATGCTGATTCCAGACATGGGAGTTAATCTCTTGAGTGCCAGGCCTTCCAGCAGGCATGTCCCATGTGGTGGCCTGTGACATGATGTGCATGAGGGTGCGTTACGCATAGTGCAGGGATGTTAGCGTGTGTTGCAGTCATTCCCATTCAGGAGCATGGAGTTGTGTGGCCACTACTGTCCCCAGGGGCATCTTTTCCTAGGTATCATGTGTGTAATCCGAGAATGTTGACAATCTCTGTGTCTACAGCATAGGTTGTGCTCTGTGCCATTGTCCCCTGGCACCATGTTTATTGACGTGAGATTGTATTACAAGTGTCCACTGTCCAGCCTGACCTGATTTTCCAAGTACATACTCACGGTGGCCATTGCCTGTGTGTCTTGTAGCAATCATCTGATGATGCCCATTTGTACATGATTCTTTGGACAGGCGCACCTTGGGTATTTGGTGTGCAATCTTGAATTATTGCATCCCATGTGTATTTCACCCAGACTAAGAGATGTAAGTGCTTCCTCTGTCTCCACATATTTGTCTCATGTAGGGGGTGGGTGGGGCGGCCATGGCCTACATGTCAAGACCTGTCATCTCCTTGCTCGGACTGGCCAGTGTGTGATGTTTGTCTGGACATACACTCAAGGTGCAGCGTGCCAGTCAGGGTGGGCATGTTCTCAGTATTACCTATGCTGCATGTGCCTCTAGTTCCTGGATTTGGTCCCTGCTCATCCCAATTTCCTGCCACGCTGTGTGGTGCAGATGCAGTGCTGGATTGTCCCCAGGGCCTTGCTCCTCAGTCAGAATACCATGTCATCTCATTTGCTATTGTGTCATGCTCTCCATAGTTTTTCCATGGCATGGTGGGTCACACAACTGTGTCTTGCAGGGCCTACGTATGTACCTTGTTTTGTAGTTGTAACTCATCCTTTGTTTCAGGCTATGCACTGTAACCTACGTAGATTTGACTCATGTGACATATGTATACAGGTGTATGATTACTTTCTGTCTCTTCACCCTGCCCACAGCATCGTCGGGGGACACGGAGGGAGACATGGACACAGACGGCGCGGAGGGACCGAGCACCAGTGCCAGCGGTGACATCGGGGCTGGCACTTCGAGTGGGACTGAGGCGGAGGAGAGTGAACCCGGGGACCTGTCGACTGGCACAACAGAGTATGAAGCTGACGGATCCGAGGATGATCTCTCCGAGTGGGCGGTGGCTGCACCACCATCTGACAGCAGCCCTACATCTGGCACCGCCCCCTCCATTGGCATCAGCCGCCTCCCACGTGCTCGTGTCCCTTCCCAACGTGCCCGGTCACCACATGTCTCCTTCCTGCCAGGCACCGCACCCCCTGCCCCTGTCTCCACTGCTGCCGCCAATGCTGAGTCTGTGGACATCTAGCGGCAGTTGCAGATTGGTCAGACTGCGATCCTTAATGTCCTCCATGGCCACAGCCAGGTCCTCAACAACATGGAGGCATACTTGGAGGGCATTCATTCATCGCAGGCTGACCAACGCAATTTGCTGAGGTCCATAGACTCCACACTGACTGCAGCAGTGGGTCTCCTGCAGCGCTACGTCCCACCCCCTACCCCTGCTCCTTCCACAATTCCCACTCCCATGCCTGTCCCACATACACCCAGACGTAAGCATGCACCCACCACAACAGACACAGGCACCACACCAGCAGGGAAGGTCCGCCGCACACCTCCTGACACGCACACACAGGGTGCAGTAGGCACACCCACTGGGTCGGGGGGCAAACGTGTGACATGCAGCCAGAGTGGGAGTCCGCATTCCACCCAATCCACTCCCTCCAAATCCCCTCCCCTCAGCTCTCCTGGCCACATCTCCCCCAAAGACTCCTTCATGGCCGCTCTGTCCCTGAGCCCCACAGTGACACCACCCCGCAAGCGGTCAAGGAGGTCCCCGGTCAGGGTGCTTGAGTCCCCCCCCTGTCCACACCCTCCCCCAGTGGCGCTGCGACCCATCCCTCTGACCCCCCCCCTCCTTGGGGCCTGTGGTTCCTTCGGGTGCAGGGGAGTCCCTGGAGGACCTTGCTAAGGTGTGCAGCGAGATCCTGGCCTCCGCCTTTGGCCCTGCCCCACCCCCTGTGGTGGAGTCCTCCATCCCTGCACCCACAACGCCTAACCTTCACCCTCCTGTCCCTGCGGTGCCTGTTTCTTCCCCCCCACATGATGCCCTCACCCCTGTGGAAGACAACGGATTGTAACTGTGCAGGCAAGCTAGGGGACACGCATCCCACTGTGTCCCCCATCCAGCTGGGACCCCTGGACTGCCCTATGGCCTTTGTTAATATTGGACTTACGTCATACTAGTTTTTTGCTCATGCTGAATAAAGCTATTTATTTTTTGCCCTTGGAACACTCCTGCATTGCTGGCATTGCTGTTGGTGGGGCTGCTACATGGTTGTGGGTGTTGGTCATGTGTTGGGTGTGTGGGAAATGTAGTAGTGTGCTGCTCATAGGGGGGACCCTGGGATCTGTGTGCCATCACACGGTGTTAGCTACCTTTCTCCATTCATGTAAGCAGTTGCTGCATGTTGCAATTGTCCAAAGGTGTATTCCTTCCTCTGTGTACCCTGACTTCTTCCCTGCAGGGTGTCCCCTGACTTTAGCACAGAGCTGTGTGTCCATTAGCTGGGTGTGTGACGTAGTCCTTCACCTTTGCACATGCATGCTGAGCGATGTCTCCACCTGCATCATTCGTGGCATCCTTGGTAGTCATTGTACTTGTGTATGTGGCCTATTGACATGACTTCATGTGTACATGTTTTCTTTTCTGCGCTATGCATGCGTATACTCCCAGCCTCGCACACATGTGGTACATGTACTGCAGGGTCTTTGTGCACCTGACTGACTTTTGTGGGCACGGTATCTGTGGCTACTCCACCCTTTGCGTTCCATGGGCACTGCTGGGAGGACTCTGCACCCACCCCTCCTGTCTCAGGGCACTGCTGGGAGGACTCTGCACACACCCCTCCTGTCTCAGGGCACTGCTGGGAGTGATAGGCCCCCACCCCTCCTGTCTCAGGGCACTGCTGGGAGGACTCTGCACACACCCCTCCTGTCTCAGGGCACTGCTGGGAGTGATAGGCCCCCACCCCTCCTGTCTCAGGGCACTGCTGGGAGGACTCTGCACACACCCCTCCTGTCTCAGGGCACTGCTGGGAGGACTCTGCACACACCCCTCCTGTCTCAGGGCACTGCTGGGAGGACTCTGCACACACCCCTCCTGTCTCAGGGCACTGCTGGGAGTGATAGGCCCCCACCCCTCCTGTCTCAGGGCACTGCTGGGAGGACTCTGCACACACCCCTCCTGTCTCAGGGCACTGCTGGGAGTGATAGGCCCCCACCCCTCCTGTCTCAGGGCACTGCTGGGAGGACTCTGCACACACCCCTCCTGTCTCAGGGCACTGCTGGGAGGACTCTGCACACACCCCTCCTGTCTCAGGGCACTGCTGGGAGTGATAGGCCCCCACCCCTCCTGTCTCAGGGCACTGCTGGGAGGACTCTGCACACACCCCTCCTGTCTCAGGGCACTGCTGGGAGTGATAGGCCCCCACCCCTCCTGTCTCAGGGCACTGCTGGGAGGACTCTGCACACACCCCTCCTGTCTCTGGGCACTGCTGGGAGTGATAGGCACCCACCCCTCCTGTGTCTGGGCACTGCTGGGAGGACTCTGCACACACCCCTCCTATTTCACAATATGTACGCTCATGGCATACACGGATGTGGGTACGCTCCATGCATTCGAGGTGGGGGTACGTGTCGTACTTAC
This sequence comes from Triturus cristatus, assembly GCF_964204655.1. Taxonomy (NCBI): domain Eukaryota; kingdom Metazoa; phylum Chordata; class Amphibia; order Caudata; family Salamandridae; genus Triturus; species Triturus cristatus. The sequence continues at coordinate 1,800,609,467 of NC_140590.1, forward strand.
ACTGTTGGGGTGGGGGTACGCTCCATGCATTCGAGGTGAGGGTACGGGTCGTACTTACACTGTTGGGGTGGGGGTACGCTCCATCCATACGCGGGTGGGGGTACGTGTCGTACTTACACTGTTGGGGTGGGGGTACGCTCCATAGGTACGCGGGTGGGGGTACGTGTCGTACTTACACTGTTGGGGTTGGGGGTACGCTCCATACGTACGCGGGTGAGGGTACGGGTCGTACTTACACTGTTGGGGTTGGGGGTACGCTCCATACGTACGCGGGTGAGGGTACGGGTCGTACTTACACTGTTGGGGTTGGGGGTACGCTCCATACGTACGCGGGTGAGGGTACGGGTCGTACTTACACTGTTGGGGTTGGGGGTACGCTCCATACGTACGCGGGTGTGGGTACGGGTCGTAATTACACTGTTCGGGTTGGGGGTACGCTCCATACGTATGCGGGTGGGGGTACGTGTCGTACTTACACTGTTGGGGTGGGGGTACGCTCCATGCATTCAAGGTGAGGGTACGGGTCGTACTTACACTGATGGGGTGGGGGTACGCTCCATGCATACGGGGTGGGGGTAGGGTCCGTACATATCCGTCCCCACGCTATGTGATGCTTTTGCGGCCCGTACCCAGGCCTTTGCCACGTGGGTACGAGCCGTCCCGCCATTGTTGGGGTGACGTGGGTGTGGGCGTGGTACGACTCGTACCCACGCTGTTCAGGCGTGGGTACGGGACGTACCTGTCTGGTTGTGTTGCCGGTTCGCGTCTTGACGGACTTCCGTTGTGGCGGTCGCTGGCTTAGCTGGACACGCCCCCACCCCCTCGTAGTGACCAGGGCATGGGAGTCAGGTATGTCCAGGGCATGTGTGCTGTGTGACTTTGGTGGGGGGTTTGTGGCCTGCCCTGGTCCTGCCACCCCCACCCCACCCCACTTTCCCCCTTCCCTTAGTTGTTCTGACCTTCTGCGGCACCTGCGTCCGAACCTGTAGAGGAGGTCGACTGCTATGAGGGCCGGGATGACACGTAGGTTCGGGTCCATGTCTGTCCGTCGCGTACGGGTCCTCCTTGTTCGCGTCGTCCTGTCTGTCCGTCGCGTACTGGTCCTCCTTGTTCGCGTCGTCCTGTCTGTCCGTCGCGTACAGGTACTCCTTGTTCGCGTCGTCCTGTCTGTCCGTCGCGTACTGGTCCTCCTTGTTCGCGTCGTCCTGTCTGTCCGTCGCGTACTGGTACTCCTTGTTCGCGTCGTCCTGATTTCCCGGCAGTTTTTGGCAGCCGGAAAATATTCACCGTGCGGGATGACGTCGGTGCGAATCGTGATTCCTGGTTCGTGAATGGCAGGCTGCGAGCGTCCCGACGTCAGGTCGGCGCTTTCCCGGATCGCATTTGTAGGTTTATTTTGTTCGGTCGGGGTTTTTTACGATTCGTACGGAAATGGTGTTCCCGTGCGAATCGTAATTCCATGTTTGTATATTTTAAAGACCGGGTACGCGTCGGACGGAGAATATGCTCCGTCCGACGGTTCGTACCTGGTTTTTACAGGATCGTGATCGGCGCCTTGATATTCCTGTAGCTCAATATTCTGTCCGTCGATATTCTGTCAGTGATCAGTGCTTCTTAAATGATAAGTGGTCTTATTTTCCCTGTTGCCAATGTCAACTTGTCAAAAGACACCAGCAATTTGCAGGAATCTCTAACTTCCTGATTTATACTATTTTTCAGATATTTCACTCTTCCCTATTCAAAGGCTACTTCCCAAAATGTTGAATTGGAAATTGTGTACCTTTTCCTGCTTTTTCTTGGTGCTGTACTCAATTGTCCTCACATCTTGTAATCACCTATCACTTTAGCCAGGCCAGACACCTTTCAGGGTAGCGTGAGCGCAAACATCGATAATCAAAATCAGTTTGTGATTTTCAAGATTGTCGGAGAAAAAAAATCAGAGCTAAACTCTAACTACATTTGTCCAAAAATTCAAATGTGATTGACAGAAGTGGTGTCATCAAATCAGAATATTTAATTGCACACATTTACAGATATGTTAACATCATTAAGGTTCCTCTTTAAAATGCTTACATATCAAAAATGACTTGAATGCATTTACACCATCTCAAAAAGTATTCTTCATGAATATATAACTATTTTAATGAGAATTGTGGCATCTTTTGAGCAGTTTCCAATATTGGAGAAATCAAAATAGCTCATGAGAGCAAGAATGGGAAAATCATATTTTTTCATCTGTCCTTTAACTTTTTTCAAGACCTGGGCATAGTTTGCGGAGTTTTGCTAAGCGGAACTCTGCGAATTTACAAAAAAAACTCTGCAAAGTTCTGCGAGTGGCAGAGTGCAGTGCGAACTGCAGTTTGTGCTGGTATTCCTGCCGCTCAGGTAGAAATTCTCCTCAAGCTGCAGCTCGTGCTCACTGACTTACTGTTCGCGATCGCAAACTTACCGTTCGTGAGCTGGGAAGAAACACCGCTGCACATCGCGAAGCGGAGTTTTCTGCATTCCACGAGCTCAGCGGAGTGTGAAGTGCAGACAACTCCCAAACTTCATGAACTGAGCAAAGTTCACTGCCCAGGCCTACTTTTTTCCCTAGGCCGCATTTTCTGGAATTTTCTGGAATTTGGCTTACCATACCTTAGCAAAGTGGCTGCCATATTTGGTGCAAATGTATCCACACTGTCAAAAACTGTAGCCAAATTACAAAATGTTTTTTCAAAGGAAAGTGTGGCTATGCCATAACTACACCAGGCAAAAGCTACTTAGTAATGTATGCTTATGTCATCATTTGTGTTTGTCTTCTATTATCCTATTTATGCATCCATGCATACCTTGAGTTTCTATTTCATTGTAAAGATTTCTGTTGGAAATTTACTCCCGAATAAATAAATAAAACTATGCTTGTGAAAATCAGTCAAACCATTTGCATAACTAGGGTCCTTTTCAGAGGTTGGGGGTTGGATACTCTGTCATACTGTGGCAGATATTCCATCCACCATAACTTAGTACTCAAATGTCACATTTCTCTAAAAATTGAAACCCTAAAGTTCTTGATCAGTCAGTCTTTCCCACAAATGTAGATAAGTATTAGAAATGATTTGTCGCCTGCGACTCATACGTACCCCGTGCTCTTGAAGAGTATAAACATTCCTGTTCCTCAAACACCTCATTCATTGTCCAAATTGTAACATGTCCTTCAGTCTGTTTCTCTCCATTGTTTCCCTCCTCCCTCTACCCCATCTTCATATTTTGTAAGCATGCACTGTCTTTCCTATTGTTTCTACCATTGTTTTACATAAAAGATCCTTGGTGCGATATATAAAAAATAGATAATTTAGCTGGACTTTTCCCATGGTAGATCAAGTGTCATAGAAATATAGATGTTTAAAACGTTAAAATACTTCCTCCTTTTCATATGCAAATGTGTGGGGGGCGTGGCCAAGATGGCGGCACTGTAGGGCACTTTGCTCCGTTGCTCCTGCCTATTGCCGGCCCGATAGCAAAATCCACACCGTATTTACACAGCAAAGCAGGTGGAGAAGCACCTGGAACCCTTGCACATGGGGTTCTGGCGAAAGCAGAGCGGGTTTGCCCCACCGCGGGTGTCCGGGACCGAGATGAAGGGTGAAGGGCGATAGCGCTGTGACCAAAGGATGGTGGCGGCCATGGTGTGAGGTGTTGGAGGTTGGCCCCGGAGTCGGCAGCGCAGGCCTGAGTGACCTACAAGTAGAGCGGCGGCCCAGTGGCGATAATAATTGGAGGCCGACAAGGTGCAGATCGTCCTGACAGAGTCATGCAGCAGGGCTGGCTCCAGGAGCGGTGGCGCACTTCGAGACCATCTGGAGTGGATGAGCAACCTGCACTTCCCTCGAGGTGAGGAGCACAATTGCTGAGCCCGTTGGGCAAGGTAGGGCCCATGGTGGAAGAGCACCAGAGATTTGCACTGCCGCGACCAGCCCCGGGTCCTGTGAGGCCGGCAAGGGACAAGGCCGTTGCAAGAGAGGAGCCGCAGCGCGGCCTCGCCAATGGCCTGGCAGCGAGTGTCATCTCGGTGAGGGGGCCCCCCAATCGTCAGTAGTGGGACACGAGCAGTAGCACCTCTGATGCCTGCTCCTGGGTCAGGCCACAAAAGGCCAGAAGAAAGGTGGCCAGCACACATACCCAACCTAAAACAGCCACATCAGCTATAGCAGTGAGTAGCACCCCAGCAGTGAGACATCCACATACCCCAAAAGGGGGAACAGGACCCCGCACTGGCCCCCTTGCTCTGACCTGGTGCGAGGAGCAGCAGTCATCTCTAGTGGCTGGTGCCAGATAGGTACAGCAGCGGGGCCTCACCTTGCAAGGTTGCCAGTGGTGGGTCGGAGACTCCAGTGGGGCTGGCCAGAGGATCCCTTGCACGATCAAGGGCCCGAGGAAAGAGCAAGGGGCCCGCATCAGCCTCCAGCAACACAGCTATGTGCATACTTCAGGCCTTATCAGTTGTGACAGAGCAGGCCTGGTTCGCCCTTCCCTGCATCAAAACGACCAGGCAGCCCCATCTGGGTGCCTGGGAAGAGGACAGAGCAGAATAAACAGTGTGCACAAAAGCACCACTCTGGCAGGAGTCGGCTGGAGGTTTAGTGCCCTCACACAGGCACAGCAGAGCCCAGAAAACTAGCACAGGCACATACAACAGGTCACAGCATGGGTGAGAGGAGGTTGCCCTAGAAGATGTGGTCCGTCGGCTAGACTGCCGACTTTGGTGCTGGAAACCAGGGTTCGAGCCTCGGGGTCGCATCCACATCTGGGCGAATCACTTAATCTCCCCATGCCTGAATATGTAATATAAATATGGTGCTCATGTACAGCGCTCCAATACCTTCGGGTCGAGTTTGTGCTATATAAAAGATGCAAAACCTCCGAACAGACGACAAAAGCATTCACAAGAAACAGAGTTTATGTCCACCAGCCAAGTGAAGAAAGATCGATCTCTCAAAGACATGCTCACATGTCCTGCTGGCACCGGCACAGCAGATGGCCCCACATCAGGGGAGACGAGCTACAGTGGTTCTGTTGGGAAACAAATACATTATTTACAAAGAAGTATATAATTCAAATGGTATTATTCGATTGCGATACTGTTGGAACACAAAACAAACAAAAAAAGAATGCACTGGTTATAATAGCAATTTTATTTCTTACTGGGTAAGGCAATCAAAATATGCATTTGTAAGGCTGCCAAAAAACAAATGTATAAATATAGTGACATCAATTACAGTGAAGTGGAGTGCTCAGCGACTGTGGTGCTGTGATCGTTTTATATACAGGTGTAGGAGTGAATTATATACAAGTTATCTAGAAGGATTTTACACATGAAAACATGGTCAGAACAACATTAATCAATGTCTCCGGTAGAAGGCAAATTATTCAGAACCGTGAGACTTATTGTAGCTGAGCCAAAAGTTATTGCAGACGTTTCGACCCTGACAACAGCCTGATTGATTGATGTCAAGCGGGTCTTCTTCAAGGCTAAGGGTGTTGTTGACAGCCCAACATAGGGGTGAATTCCCTCGAAGTAGCCTTTTTTGGTTGAGGCTAGTAGTGACCTGATGGAATTCAGGAAGACACAAGAGCAATTTTGCAGGAAATTTAGTGTAGAATCAGCGAGGTCCGGATGGAATTCAGGAAGACGCAAGGACGATTTTTCAAGAAAAATGGCAGACGTAATTGTTCATCAGCCACGGTAAAGCAAACTCAAGCGACTTGAGGAGGACGTGTCAGAAGGATCTTGACCGCTTTCTGGGAGCATAACTTTGCTTTGCTGTGGCTGATGAACAATTACGTCTTGAACAGAAATTGTATGTATGCGGTGCACACCTATGATAAAATGGTTTGAAACAATGTGACTGTAATGATTTATTTTATTTATTTTATTTTGAAGGTTTTATATAGCGCTGGCTAGACCCAGAGGTATCAGAGCGCTTTACAAGATAAGGATAGTATAAGGCACATGGGTATAAAAGCATATGAAAGGTAGTGCAGCAGAAATTTGAAATATACAAAGTACAAACAACATGAGCATTATACAAAACCAGATAAATAAGCAGGGGCAGGAGCTATACATTAGAGTAATTAGGTAAAAGGTGAACAGGAGAACAGGGTAGATAATTACTGAACAAATATAGTATGATAGATAAGAAATCATGAGTAGGACACAGGTTAGGAACCCCAATAATAATTGAGGAGGTGGGTTTTGAGGTCTTTTTTGGAACTAGAATAGGAGGGATTACAGTGCAGGTTTTTTGGGAGGGCATTCCAGATAATAGGGACATTGCCAGAGAAGGAGCAAGACTGTGTAGATTTCTTTTTATACAGAGGTGGGATTAGGAGTAGGGTGTTGGTGCTTCTCAGAGGTCGAGTAGAGCCCGCAGAGTGGAGTTTCTTTGAGAGGTAATGCGGAGTGTTTTGGTGGAGGACTTTATGAGTAATGCAGGCGGTTTTGTAGGCAGATCTTCCTTCGATAGGGAGCCATTTAAGAGATTTGAGAGCCGGGGATATATGATCGAAGCGTTTGCAGTCCGTGATGAGCCTGGCAGCAAGGTTGAGCACAGCTTTGATTGGAGCTATGTGTACTTTGGGGATTCCATTGAGGATGGCATTACCATAATCAATACGTGACAGAACAAGCGATTGAACTACGAGTTTGAAATCATCGGTGGGTATGAATGGTTTGATTTTCTTGTGGTGACGGAGAGTGAAGAGAACTCCTTTGGCAGAGTTTTTGATGTGAACATTAAGGGTTAGGGTGTTGTCGATAGTGATGCCAAGAGATTTGACGGAGTTGGACAGGGTGAGTGAGCAACTGAGTGCATTGAGGTCAGGGATCCATGATTGAATGGGTAGAGGGTTATTTTGGGGGGAAAAGAGAATGATTTCGGTTTTGTTAGGGTTGAGTTTGAGATGATTGGAATGGAACCAGGTTTGGATCTTGTTAAGGGTGTTGTTCAGGTGTAAGATGTCAGCATGAGTTTTAATCTTGTAATAGGCTTGGGTGTCATCGGCGTAGAGGTGATAATTTATGCCTGCTTGGTTAAGAATTAGGGTGAGGGTTTCCATAAAGAGGTTAAAGAGGGAGGGAGAGAGAATAGATCCTTGGGGACTCCAAGGGAGACAGAAGTGGGGGTAGAGAGACAGTTTTGAATTTTGATTTGCTGAGTACGGTGTTGTAGATAAGAGATGAACCATTTGTAGGCGGTGCCATTAAGGCCGAAACGGGTCCTAAGCACATTAAGTAGGGCTGAATGGTTGACTGTATCGAATGCTGCGGAGAGATCAAGAAGTAGAAGAAGGCAGGTCTCGCCATTGTCAAGTGATTGATGGATGTCATTTATGACATTGAGCATTGCCGTTTCGGTGCTGCAGCCTTTTCTGAAGCCAGATTGAAAGGGGTCGAGAAGGTTGAAATTTTCTATGTGTTTGTGTACTTGAAGTAGTACGCATTTTTCAAGTACCTTTGAGAGAAGGGGGAGGTTAGTGAAGGGGCGGAAATTATTTAGGTCATTGGGGTCAGCATTGGGGTTTTTGATTATGGGCGAGATTTGACCAAGCTGAAGGGAGGAGGGGACACAGCCGGTGGAGAGAGAGGTGTTGATGATTTTGGTCCAGAATGGGGTGATGATGTGCTTAAGGGCAGGGACAAGGTTGGAGGGTATTGGGTCTTTTGTGTGGGAGGACGGTTTTAGATTGCCAATTATATTGAGGACTTCAAGCTCAGTGACGGGGAGAAAGTTGAGCAAGGAGGCATTGTTCTTAAGTTGAGATTTAGGGGAGTTGGTTACTGGGGATGTGGAAGGTGAGAGTCCTGTGGAGTGGTGGGGGGTATGGGAATGGGTGGGTGAGGAGGCTCGCTGGGGAGCGGTAGGATAGAGGGCTTAGGAGAGAGAGTGTCGTCTGGAAGGGGGGATGTGGAGTAGGCATTAGAGGTGAGGACAAGATTGGATTGGAAGTTGGAGGATAGTTGTGTGGGAAGGAAGGATTGGTCAATTTTGGCAATTTTTTCTGAGAAGAAGTGGGCAATTTCTTCACATCTGTCTGATGAGGCTGTCATATTAGGAGGTGTGGGGGAAGTTTGGTTTCGGATGATTTTGAAGAGTTCCCTGGGTCTGTTTTTGGCACGGTCAAGTTGAGTGCGGAAGAAGGATGCCTTTTCTTTGAGGATGTGTTTTTTGTAAGTGGATCTAGCATGTCTGAGAAGTGCAAGATGGGAGGGTGAGGGATGGTGTCTCCAGGTTCTTTCCGACAGTCTGAGTGCCCGTCTCTCATTATTTATCTCTATATTAAACCAAGAGTTTGAGGGGGTGTTTCTTTGGTTTTTGAATTTAGGCGGGGCTAGTTGGTCAAGAATATCTGTAACAGTATTGTTAAGTAGTTCAGTGAGCTTTTGGGAGGGGGGAATGAGAAGAAGTTGAGCTTGGAGTTTCGATTGTAGAACACCTGGGGGGATGCCTTTTAGGTTTCTGGTCAATTTCTTAGGTCTGGTAGTTTTAGGGGCGGGGAGGTTTGCTGAGGTAGCAATGGTGAACAGTATAAGGTGATGGTCGGACCAGTCAGTGGGGATGATATTGGTAACGGAGGTCAGATCATCGTTGGACAGAATGACGTTGAGTATGGATCCTTTAGTGTGAGTTGGAGATTGGCAGAGTTGTTTGAGTTCATTGATTTCAAGAAGTGTAGTGAGGAGGGAGATGGTGGGGTCATTGGTATCATGCCAATGGAGGTTGAGATCCCCAAGAAAGAGATTTTTTGAGTTGGATAATGCTGATTGCGCCAGTAGAGGAGATAAGTCCTCAATGAAGGGCTGTGGTGGTCCCGGGGGTGATAGATGTTGTGTAGACGAATTGGGAGGGAGTTTTGAGTTAACAGTTCTACTTCCAGGTATTCGCATGAGTAGCAGCCTGGGTTAGAGATAAGGGAAATCTGAAGTTCCTTTTTGAAGATAATGGCTAGCCCTCCCCAACTCTGTTAGGTCTGTCTTTTCTAAGAATAGAGTATCCCGAGGGGGAGAGAAGGTCAAGTATGCTCGTTGAGTGGTCATTTAGCCATGTTTCAGTGAGGAATGCAATATCAATGGATTCACTCAGGATGGTTTCCGAGATTTGGGAAGAGTCCAGCCCGAACTGACAAGCCATGTCTTCCCTGGACCGGAATCAAGCATCCTAGGACCGGTTTCGGGGTTTCACCCCTCTTTAGCCAGGATAGCTTGACTCCAGTGGCATAGTGAGCACGGGACCCACGTCTGGGCATACCCTTCCTACATAGGGTGAACAGCAAAACACACAAGATGATGGACGGAATGTTGCACAATGGCAAAACATTCACCCCCAGTCACAGATCTGGGTTTAATCCATCGTTATTTTGCTCCACCACGCCACCCCAGTTCAGACATGGCCATATGCAAATCAGTCGTGACCCTGTGCCTCATGGGAAGAGTCCAGCCCGAACTGCCAAGCCATGTCTTCCCTGGACCGGAATCAAGCATCCTAGGACCGGTTTCGGGGTTTCACCCCTCTTCAGCCAGGATAGCTTGACTCCAGTGGCATAGTGAGCACGGGACCCACGTCTGGGCATACCCTTCCCACATAGGGTGAACAGCAAAACACACAAGATGATGGACGGAATGTTGCACAATGGCAATTCATTCACCCCAGTCACAGATCTGGGTTTAATCCATCGTTATTTTGCTCCACCACGCCACACCAGTTCAGACATGGCCATATGCAAATCAGTCTTGACCCTGTGCCTCATGGGAAGAGTCAAGCCCGAACTGCCAAGCCATGTCTTCCCTGGACCGGAATCAAGCATCCTAGGACCGGTTTCGGGGTTTCACCCCTCTTCAGCCAGGATAGCTTGACCCTTCCCACATAGGGTGAACAGCAAAACACACAAGATGATGGACGTGAGTCCCGTGCTCTCCATGCCACTGGAATCAAGCTATCCTGACTGAAGAGGTGTGAAACCCCGAAACCGGTCCTAGAATGTTTGTTTCCACTCCAGGGAGGACCTGGCTTGGCATTTCGGCTGGACTGTTCCAATGAGGCACAGGATTAAGACTGATTTGCATATGGCTGGGTTCAAACTGGAATGGCATGGTGAGCAAAAAATCGATGGATTTAGGCCCAGATCTCTGTACTGGGGTGAATGTATGACATTGTTCTGCATTCTGTCCATCTATTGTTGTTTTCGAAAATGCTGTGACAAGCTACAGTTGAGTCTTGAGTGGAGCTGGAAGAGTAGTGTAAGTAATCATGTGCTTGCTTATTCCACTATTTAATGAAAGGCTTCCTTTCTTCTGGGTAGGACCAGAAGTGTAGTCTTCCCAAAGTTTAGATTAGAGCATCTCTGCTTTTAATCCCAGAAGTAAGCCCATTTGGACATGATGAATGTTTGTCTAATTCTGGAAAATATGTTTTAATGTGCTATGCAATATTTGCGGGCTGCCTGTCCCACATGTAACTAAATAGAGAAAAAGTCAAGCGAACATTCACTTGCACAGCTGCGTGCACAATCAATGTAAATTGTGTAAAGTCTAATCCAATTTCAACATGATAAATCGTATATGTTAAAGTAGTTGTAAATAATGCTTCAACCAAAGATTAATTTTTGTTAATTCTTTTTTCTTATTATATGATGCCAATATATCAATAGAACAAAGCAACACAAAAGTGCATCAAATAAGATAGATCAAATTGCTTATTCCCTTTTGAATATGCACAGGTCCATTCATAGCAGGTTCATTGATCAAAATTATAAGATTACATTGTTCAAAATTATTAGATTCCGATGCTTGTAATTATCAAACAATTCTAGATAGCCCGAGTTCTAAATAGCCCAATGCATTTCGAGTCCCTTCCTCAGGGGCCACTGCAATATAAAAAACAGAAAACATATGCAAATGAGAGTAACATACATAAATGACGTTATCAACATTTTCATTAATTCACTTGCATTAATTCACTGGCATATCATTATCCCAAAAGCGTGAGACAACCAAAAAGGATTTCAATCACAATGTTGTATACCATGTGGTTAATGAGTATTATGGATGGAAGAGTTGCCATCACCAAGTAGAAAATAAAGTGCAAGACGGTGAATCGAGATCTGTACTAACTAAGATGATGATGGCGCGTGAACATAAGAAATGAAAGAAACAGCTGCTAGCATACTGAGTGAACGACCTTCAAAGTGAGCAGAGACGCGTGAGCTGGAACCCGAGAGAAAAAGAATAGAGTGGAAGACCTCCGCACTGATGCCTGGAAAATGAATGATAACATCTAAAAAAAGAAAGGGAACTAAATTTACCTGTAAAAATGAACACCACAACAAAAACCTAGAAAATGGGAAATGGGAACACCAATACGTCAGTACTGCTACACAGTGGCGAAAACAAAACTCAACGTGAAATGCACCTCATATCTGAAGAGTCTTTACCTGGTGTTACTGAGAGACCGGCATGCTATCTGCAATGTTCGATAAAAAATAATAAGTACAGTATCTATACGAAGTGTCAAGACGTCTAACCAATGGAGAAAAAATCGCGACTTTCCAAGTTTTAAATTGAAGCCTACTGCGCAAAAATTTAGTGAATTAATGCAAGTGAATTAATGACAAGTTTGATAATGTCATTTATGATTCAAACTGCTTCACACAAAAGAGTTATATATAACATTCCAGACCAAACAGAGTTGTTTTTACAAGTATGGGATCCTTTTCTCAATATGGAAAATGTTTCTGCAACAACTTCCACTATTTAATTTGCTCTAGCCACTTTTGTAAAATGATAATTAATTATTTTTTATTCCTATCTCTAAACGGCCTATTTATGGCATTTACATATATTGGAGTCTTGTTTACTTGCTAAGTCCTTCTCAATTTGCAATTGGATGTTCTTGTATTTGTATCCATATATTATCTCTTTCATATTCAAATATATTTCTTTAATGAAATATGTGATTTAATGCTTTAGCAGATTAATATTTTAATAATTTCAGAATTCAACGTTTTTATGCTTCACTAGATTTACATTTTAATAATTCCATATTTAATATTTATTGATGATTGTTTTCTTGTATTTGATCTAATGTGTTTTGCTTTTAACAGCTTCCCATCTACACTACTCTATGTATTATGATATATTTGTTTTTATATATAACTGTTTTATCAATATTTCTCTTCTGCTATGTATTATAGAATTTACTACCTTATCATATTCTTTCTTTACTATATTTATGAAATGCTAATAAAAAATGTCAACACAAAAAAAAAGAATTCTCATCCTCAACGTGAGGGGACTAAATAACCTTGTAAAACACAGAGCAATAATATCATACCTAGAAAGCATGAAGGCAGACATCTGTCTCCTGCAGGAAACCCACCTCCTTGCCACAGGCTCAGAGTGTGTGCGTTCCCTATTCAATTGTTCTCCTCATGCTCTACCAAAACCTCGGGTGTGGCTATTTTGGTGTCCTGAGCTTTTAGGGGTAAAGTGGTACAGAAAGAGGGCGAAATTCAAAGGAGGCTTGATACTTATAAATTCACATTGGGCGGCCAGGCACTGATCATAAGTTTGATATATGCACCAAAACGAGGCACAAGAGAAATGCCTCCACATCGCGCTGACAGAGGCAACAGATACGGACGGACGTAAAATACTTTTGGGGGATCTCAACTTGGTATTCAACAATATTCTAGATAGGTCATGGAAAGGCAGGTGCCTTACCACAGAAGGTCAAACCCTGATGAGAGAACCAAGTCTGATAGACCTCTGGAGAGCATCCCACCACCAAGCTAGGAAATATTCCTTTTTCTCTAATGCACATAAAACATATGCCAGGCTTAACTACCTTATTGGCACCAAAGACATTCACACACTCACAGCGGATACAAAGATACTCACTGCAAGACTTTAAGATCATGCAGCGGTGGTGGCCACACTGTCGCTCCCCCCTATGCAGCACTCTTTTTGACAGTGGTGACTAAGAAATAGACTTCTACAGCGCCCGGAAGTAGTGACACAAATTCAGCGAGCTATAGGAGACTACCTCCTACACAATGACACTCCGGAGATACGCAACACTGTGGGAAGCGCTTAAAACCAATATCCTGGGTGAATTCATTGCGAGATACACTGCAGATAATGCACTCCGGAAGAAGAAAAGGGAGGGCCTATCCAAGCAAATACGAGAATTAGACCACATTCACCAGAGCACAGGGGTTCCCAGAATATGGCGTCAACTCTTGCCCTGCAAGCACAATTAGCGGCGATCGATCTAGACTGTGCAGAGTATGCAGCTCGTCATCTGTGTCACTCCTTTTATGTACGGGGCAGATGTGGCCGCCTCTTAGCACACAAACTGCACAAGAACCGACAGAGACAAGGCATCCAGGCGGTACATAACCAAGAGCAAACCGAGTACCTGGACGGAGGCATCCGTTTTCAGGTGGTTATTGCTGCTATTTTCTGATTAAAACTGGCAAAATCCCGAGACCCAGATGGCTTCACAGCAGCATTCTACAAAATATTCTGTCCAGCAGTATCACCACTTCTGACTCGGCTCTTTAACACATTTTCGGAGACTGGTGCGATCCCAAAATCGATGCTGGGGCCTGCAATTCTAGTAATTCGCAAGCAAGGGAAAGATAAAACATACTGTAGTTTGTTCCGGCCCATCTCGCTTCCAAATGTAGACCTGAAACTATTCACAGGAATACTGGCCCATAGACTGAGCACCCACATGCCCACCTTGTCGACCCCAATCAGGCGGGCTTCATCCCTCAGAGACAGATTAGCGATAACACCAAGCGTGTTCGTCACATCATAGAGAAGGCATCCAGATCATCGGGCAAATACATGCTACTGACCATAGATACCGAAAAGGCCTTTGATTGGATGCACTGGCCTTACCTCAAACAGGTAGTGACTCACTTTGGCTTGGGGGAGAGGATGATGACCGAGATTTTGAACTGTCATCATCTTCCCATGGCAACGGTTAGAATTCACAGTCACACGTCAGCCCAGTTTCAGATAGGCAGATGTACGAGACAATGTTGCCCCATCACATTTTATATGGAGCCACTAGCGCAGAGAGTTCGAACGAACCCACACATCTCCGGAATGCCATTTGGGGGGGATAAACACACCATAACCTTTATGCAGATGACGTCCTGGTGACACTGGACAACCCGGACACCTCCCTAGATGCTTTCCTTGAGGAATTGAAATCCTTTGGCAGGCCCTCAGGGTTCAAAGTGAATGTATGGAAATCTGTAGCACTCAGCCTCTCCCTTCCACCCCAAATGGAATGATTCCAGAATCAGCACCCTAAACAGTGGTCACACAACACCTTTCCCTATCTGGGAATCCAATGAGCATCAACAATACAAGCCACTGCCGCTATCAATTACCGCAATCTACATAGGCAAACTCATTCCGACATCCGAAGGGGGAAACATCACCCGATCTCATGGCTGGGTAGAGTAGCCACCATTAAAATGATGGTTCTCCCTAAAATCCTATATCTGTTCCAGACTCTCCCCTTGCAGCCACCTCCTGGTTTGATTCATAAGATGTAGACAGAGATTCTGCAATTCATTTGGCAGGGCCGTAAACCACGGATGAAAAAAGCTATCAGCTTCCTTCCACCTAACGCGGGAGGGTTGGAGATTCCTGATCTCCTTACAGTATTATTAAGCAGTGTAATTGAGATATCTAGTGGAATGGAACCGCACTAAATTAGAGAAGAACTGGTTATTCCAGGGCAGAGCAGTGGCTGGAACATCACTGCCGAAGGTCCCCTTCCATAAGAAACCGCAAAGACCACAGAACCTGTATTTGTCCCCATAATGCAAACAACAATGGTGGTGTGGGATCAGATCAGCACTAGCCGCAACTTGACAACTTCCCCCCCTTTGACCCCACTTTTTGACAATCCAGAGTTCGAGCCTGGAATAGGGGTGGCCGGGTTTGCGCGGTGGCGCCATTTGGAGTGCTGCGCTCAGGATCATCTCTTTGGCATAGAGGGGGTTAAAGCTGGCTATGGTATGCTGGAAACGGAAAGGTTAAGATACCTGCAACTCCAAAACTGAGCATTACAGCCACAAAATAGGCCCATTGCGCAGAGACATCTCACCCAGTATGAAAAATGGCTTTTGTTTAAGTCCTCAAACAAGAAACTAATCTCAGAATTATATGTTCTGCTGAGCTCACAAAATAAGCAAATGTGCAACGCCGGCCACGCCAGGTGGGAAAAAGACATAGGGAGGGCACTGAGAGACAAAGAATGGGATGGAATATACCATAGAGCCAGACACACAGTTAGTAACACAGCTCTGACAGAAACAAAAGTAACCACCTACTGGTACTATACTCCAATGCAGATACACAAGGTCAACCCCACACAGAGTGCAGACTGCTGGGGAACTGTGGGAAACGAGGAACAATGGTACATGTTTTATGGGAATGCCAGCGTGTGCAGCATTTTTGGACTCAAGTGCTGGATGAAATTGACGCAAAATTTAAGTACCAAACTACCAAGATTTCCTGTATTAGTGCTCCTAGGGGTACCAAACCCACTCACATACCCCCTGAAGTCTAGAAGAGGGCGCCGTATTGGAATAGCCCTGGGGGCAGCCATGCAGAACATACTAACCCATTGGGGGACCCTTATGATTCCCACACATAGGGGCTGGCTCCTACAGTTATGGCACATTCTGGGAATGGAAAGGATAATGCTCACAGAGTCCGGGCAGGACTCCGCTCGGTCTTCAGGGACGTGTGGCAGCCCTTTTTGTATCTGCTCTCACAAAAAAGAGCTCACCTGCCCTAAATACTTAAGCCTGCTGTGTTTGCCCGAGACTGTTGCACCACCAACGCCAGAACAGAATTAAACTGCAGTACCTCTATCATTGAACCTCAAACTATAATGCAAATGTGAATGGAGGGGGGTGGTGAGAGGGCAGGGGTGGGGGTTGGTTTGCCTAGTCGACTCTTGCTTGTATGTTACAATGTAGGGCTTTGTACAGCCAAGGAAAACACAAAATCCACATTTGGCACTCTTTATTTGATTCTTAAAACACAATAAAAGATTTGAACCATATGCAAACATTTTTTAATATCACTTATGCTTTCTATTACATATTTATATAGAAAAATGTCCTTACAGTTTTAGAATTTCTTGTTTAAACTAATATCATGTAATTGTGCTGTCTATGAAATCCTTATTCTAAATTAAAATCATTGAACTTGCATATAAAAGTGAAATGTTTCAAGTAAAATGTCAAACAACTGAACATTTCACCGTAGGGTATTAATGGCTTCTCTATATGACCAGCAGTTTGGGAATGTTTCCATACATGCAATGAATAATGTTGTACTACTTTTAGAAAAAGAAGATTGAATAGTTTTATCCATTACCAAATAATAGTTCTGTCTTTGGTTTCTTCAAAGCATTTTTAAATTCCTTATTTTTCAGACTATATATAATTGGGTTGCATAGTGGAGTAAGAGAGGTGTAGAATAATGCAAGTATCTTGTTGTCTTCCCCTGAATACATTGATGCTGGTCGCATGTATGTAGGAAAGACAGATCCAAAAAATAATATAACCACCGTGAGGTGGGAGGCACATGTAGAGAACGCCTTGTACCTTCCCTCTGTACACTGGATTTTCAGGATGGCTGAGATGATGTTGCTGTAAGATATAATGACTGGAACAAAAGTGACAAGTACCAATCCTGCACCAACACTGTATGACAATGTTTCAACGATGTAAGTGCTGCTACAGGAAAGCTTCATCAGGGCTGTAATATCACAGAAGAAGTGATTGATCACATGGGAAGCACAGAAGGAGAGCTTCGACATTGCAATGGTGTGTCCCAATGGGACCAATAAACCACCAATCCAGCTTCCCATTGCAAGCTGGATGCACACATTTGCCTTCATGGTCATCGTGTAATGTAAGGGATTGCAGATGGCCACATATCGATCATATGCCATGACTGTGAGGAGAAGAAATTCTATACATGCTATAGCAATAAAGAAATACATCTGAAGCAAGCATTCAGTGTAAGGAATAACTGTTCCTGAAAAAAAGAAGTTATACAGCATTTTGGGAAATATTACACAAGTGTAAGTGATATCAACAAAAGACAAATTTGTGAGGAAGAAATACATAGGTGTGTGTAGATGTGAGTTGGAGTAAATGATTGCCATGATAAGAAGGTTCCCTGTTAAAGTAAGCAGATACAGCAGTAAAAGTGCAACAAAAAGAGGCACTTGCAAATATGGAAATTCCGAAAACCCCACAATGAGGAAATTATCCCCTAAGGTCAGGTTCACAGCTCTCATTTGCTTAGCGATGTTGCTCTATTGACATGTGAAGAACGTCTGAAATTAAACAAAAATATCTTATAAATGTAAATAAAGATAGTTGATAGCAGTGGTATTAATGCTTTATAATTTCCAATTAGACAAACAATATTTTGTTGGAAATTGCCAACACATAGGGGGGCAATTATGGTTAGGTGAAATTGGAGCTCTACTACAAGTTGATGGACCTCCCATTCACAATACCGGTGCCTCCCCTTCCAGAAATATAGGTGGGGAGACCACTGAGGGAACCTTTGTTAGCTCTACCTGTAGCCAATTCTTATTGGTGATCCAGTTACCAGACAGATTCTCTTTACTGCATCCGAAAGCCTGTCCTATTTAGGGGTGCCTCCTAAAATTAATTTTTCCTGCCTTGGTCTGTCATAGAATGAGATTAAGGTGCAAATGCCCTCTTGTCAAGGTAGTTGATTTATTATTTTATTGGAAACACCCGCCCCAGAATTTGCTTCTGAGAAACAAAAAATAATGTTGAGCAAGTTGTCATTACATTGTGTTACATTTGTCATTGCATTTCAGATGACATTACTCTGGACATGACTTCCATTTTTTCCTCATATTTGACTACTATGCTAGTTCTCTCTATGATACAGCTTTGTTTTTCTGTCAGGCTTCAGTTTTAGAACAAAGAACCAGACTTATCAATGCATAATGTAATCCATATTCTGCCATAGTATTAAAATACCAAAACGCTATGATACCACTCAGGATACTATATCTGCATTTCATTGAACATACTTACCATTCTGCTTGATGATGAGACATTCTCCTTCCAAATTTACAAATAGATACACTCTCCAGGAATGTTAAGTAGAGTAGCAAGCCTTTGGCTCACCTACTAAGCCTTGAAATCCAAATTTACTTAAATGAATGTTTTACCAGTGTTGCCTAGAGCACTCTACTTTCAGCCAAACAGTATTAATTCACAAGAGGTGGATATCATCACCTACTTTCACCACATCACATTTGGAGTACTGAACTGGGGAAAAGGGAGAAACCTAGTTCTTAGGAGACCAGCAGTGCCTGCAAATAATGACGATTGTTTTTTAAAGAGCTGTGCCTTATGTAGTACATCTGTTGATACATGTAGCACTTGAACACACAGGTTTATAAATGGATGCCCTGTATAATGAGGAACACATGATCCATGTAGCTTCTAATACACACATTAGGATAGCATGTGTCATCTTGTCCCCTAAAAGGAACTTACACACTGTTTGATGTCGTTAGAAAGATGCTGAGACTCACAAGAGGGGCATGACAGGAGGCGGACTTTAATTTTAGCTTATGCTTTGCATTACGAGCTTTGCCTCTCAAATGAAACTGGTAGAGAAAAGCGATCTTTAAAACATGTTCAAGATGAATTAACTTTTATCCTAGTCCATATAAGTCTCTGCAATGGTAAACTTCGAGTATGGCATAATTAGTAAGTTTTGTGTTTGAAAGTGAAAATGCATGCTGTCAAGTTTAAATATCTGAGTGCTACCATGCCTCAGATATGTCTGCACTTTTACATGTAGTCTGACATGTGTAGTGAAGCTTGTGACCCCAACTTAAAAACTATACAGTCTATCATACCACCTGTACAAATTGTGATACAGCTACGTCAGTATTCAGTTCAAAAGCACTGATCTGTTAGAAAAGCACCACAGAAGCACTTGAGCAGGCAGCTTTATACCAGGCTGGCTTGTATAATGAGGCAAAAGTGATCCATGCAGCTTCTACCACACACATTTTGAGTGCATGCAGTGTGAAACAGATGTAGTATTTTACCTGTAGGCTTCTTTACATGTGTCACATTATCCGCTAAAGGCACTGACACACTCATTGAGGTCCATAGAATTATGCTGACCCTCACAAAAGAGGCATTGCAGGATTCAGTATATGATTTTGGGTAAGGCCTTGCATTGCAAGCTTTGCCACTCACATTAAACTGGTAGAGAAAAGCAAGGTTTAAAACATGTTCAAGATGTATTAACATTTATCTTAGTCCATATAACTCTCTGCAAATGTGCACTGCAAGTAGCCTGTAAGTAGCGATGTGTGTGGTTTAAACGAAATAGTCTGTGATGTTTGAATGTCTGACTGCTACCATGCTCCTGCACAATCTTGTCAGATTTACTTCAGCATTCAGTCTCAGAAGCACACATGACTTAGCTAGGCAGGCATCAGGGAACCACTAGAACACACAGCATGGTACCCGGCTGCCCTGTATAATGAGCAGAAAGTGATCCATGCAGCTTCTACTACACACATTTAGAGAGCATGTACCGTGAAACAGAGGTCATTTAGTACCTGTAGGCTTCTTTACATGTGTCATCTTGCCCCTAAAAAGTCACTGACACACTCATTAAAGTCTCAAGAAAGATGCTGACACTCACAAGAGTGGCTTGGTAGGAGTCAACCTTTCATTTTGGGTTAGGCCTGGCATTGTGAGGTCTACCTATCTAATGAAACTGATAGAGAAAAGTGAGGTTTAAAAGATGTTGCCATATGAATTAGCATGTAGCCTAGTTCATATAAATTGTGGCAAAGGAACAGTTCCCTGACACAACATCGACTCCTATGATATTGACTTACAAAATTATCGAGCCACTGATATTGTATACAATATTGGCACCCACTACACAAAACTAAAATAACAAATACAGATAAAAAAATATAGTAAAACAAAATATCGACTACAAAAACATCACCAACAAAAAAGCACAAAAAATATTGCTAAAAAATTAAAATAACATATGCAACAAAAATATCGATAAGCATAATATCAACAACACAAACATGATAAAATAAATATAAACTATACAAAAAATAACATTTAAACATAAAAAAAAATATTTTCAACACTATAACAAAATAACATATTTCAAATATTACCAACAAACACTTAAAAAAATACAAGATTGATAAAACAAAAACACAAATATACTTGAAAATCAAAAACAAATAAACAAACATTACAACATAAAAATATATAACCACTATCAAAAATAAACAGACATATATATAACATATTAAACATATTTAAAAAAATATATAACATTTATTAACAGATACATTTAAATTATATTACAAAACAAAATAAAGCAAACATTAAATAAACATAATTAACATTAAACAAATTAAAACATAACTGCCCAAAAATTCAAAGAAAGCTACCTCAAACAATGAATTTAAACTCCACCAAAATAATCCAATAGAAATCTCTAATTAAGTAAACACTTTAGGTAAGAACACAAACCTTTTAAATGAATAAATAAAATTAACTTAAAACAAAATAGAATATAAACAGACTAAGTTAAAATAGGATATTCTTTTTCCTTTATATTTCGCAGACTAAACTTAAGTAAAACTCTACCTAGAAAATTAAAAAGAACAATTTCCTTCCAAAACGACTACAAAATCAACCTTAATGAAAAATATAAAAAATAGTAAGTATATATCTTAAATAACTTATAGAGCTAACTGATTAAAACTAAACAATTAAAAAAGCAAAAAATAAGTAACAAATAGTTTTATTTTACTTACTTCTGCTGAGTACAACACAACAACAACGAAAAAATTAATTACATCAACTAAAAATAGTTATGTATTTCTTTAATAAAAACAACTAAATGAAAATAGGGACTAACTCATCGAAACTAACAAACTACATGCAACACTTCAACAAAAATTACATGTTTTTTAACCAACAGAAAAAAAAACTGTGAATAACATACAAACTTCAAAAAATTATCCAGCAAGAAAAAAACCAAGATGCATTTAAGTATATTTTGAAATGTTATAATAATATTTTAATGTTTACTCTTCAGTAATTAATAATTAACAAACATATATATAAATACATTCACAGATATACGAAGAAAATGACAGATGGGGCAAAGTGCATTTCCTCACAAAAAGGAAAACTACTTCTGTGCTACATATGCTATATAACTGAAAATAAAACCCATAGAAATGTAGTAAATACTACTCCAATGCTTGCTATGAGAGTGCAATGACAATGGAAGCAAATGGTATTAGTGTTAGGGAACACAGCCATCCCCCTAAAGTCACAGAAATTGAGGTGAGAGATGTTTTAGAAAACATCAAAGATGTAAGCACCAGCTCACAACAAACCAGTAACCAAATATTAAAATACGTACTAACTCAGCTGTCTGAACATGTAACAGGACAATTACCTTCTAACCCAACTCTAAAATGCCTCTTAGCCTGAACAAAATGATCTACTGGTCAAATCCCAACCCCCCCACCAAATTTTTGCAGCAAATCGAAATTTTACACGAATACACAGTCACATACAAAGATGAAAAATTCATTCTTTATTACAACAACAGTCAAGAATTATCATCTTTGCCACCGACACCAACATTCAAAAGTTAAAACCATGTGAAACATGCATGATGGATGGGACATTTAAAGTTTGCCGTAAGCCTTTTTATTAACTCTATGCCATCCATGGCAAATATTACGAAACTAACCTCACCGTCATGTACGCAGTACTCTCCAACAAACAAAATACTACCTACATAGAACTCCTTACAATAATTAAAAAACAGATAGAAAACTACATCCCACAAAGAATTAATAATAATAGATTTTGAGCAAGCATTGATTGAGGCATTTTTTGAAATATATCCACATACTGTAATACAAGGTTTTCAACCAAAATATCTGGAGACATCTCTAAAAAGCTACCCTAAGTATAGATTATGCCACAAACAGGAACTTTGCTTACCAAATAAAAAAACGAATAGCCCTGTTCTATGTACCAACTTCAGATGTAGCTAACCATTAAAATATACTTATTGAAAGTCCTTTTTGCCAAGCCAACAAACAAAACTAACACCCTTGCTTGACTACTTTGAAGACACCTGGGTGGGAAGACTACATAGGGCAGGGTGCCACAGACAACCCAAATTCCAAATCCCCTGGTAAAATGCCCATGAGAGCACCCTAGCAGAAAAATTTAAACAAATAAGGCAGTGGAAGGATAGCATAATGCCTACCAAGCCATAATAGGAAAAGGAGAACCAACTTTACACAAACTAATACAAACCATCAAAAAAGAACAAAGTTATCAAGAATTAAGGCTAGAACAATTCCTCACTAAAATAGGTCCTAAACTTAGTAAGCAAACAAAACCAATGAACGAACACCTACAGTACAAAACTAGACTCTACCCAAACACCAAAGGTCTTAAATACCTAGAAACATTAGCCAAATCTAAATTTTTGAAAATAAAAGAATAGCAAACACAATGCAGCATTTGAAAATTACAAAACAATTAAACAACATCTTTCTAAACGTTTTTAAATGAATAATTATGATGATGTCATTTAAAAAGTGAAAACATACATAACAAAATAAAAACAAAACAAGCCAACAAAACGTACCGCTTTCTCCGACCGCCGCGGTCACAAACTGGGATGAATGGGAGAGCTGGCGGAAGAGCTGCTGCATAGCCACCGCAGCGGTTGCACCATGACAAATATGGCGGTCGACAGGAAAAAATCACAACAAGGCCACAAAGTGCACCCAGCAAACTAGCCATGCCACCAAAGAAACAGAACACACCCCAATGACACAACCACATGGCAAATACAAAAATACAAATCCCAGGACAACCCACACAACATACCTGACAGCAACAACCCATTGGAACACACCCACATAGCTGAGTATACAACCAGCCTCTTCCCTGACCACAATCCTTTGCAGCATTCCAAGACTGAAGGCCACAAACCCTGACAACAAAGGAAGGGCAAAGCAACACACCATCACCACCCACAGCACCACCACCACTTCAACACCAGCACCCATAACCCCCTTCACAATACATACCATACACATCACACCCACCCTCACCACTCACACCCCTGCACCCATAACCCCCTGCACATCACACACCATGGCCACACAAAAAATGGCCAAATTCACTGAGAGCAAGGTGAAGGTCATGGTAGATGAGATAATTTGAGTAGAACCACAAATGTTTGGTAGCCTGGTCCAACAGACACCATTGTGGTCAAGGATAGTCGAAAGGGTGAATGCAGTAGGGACCACCCCACGCTCCAAAAATGAAATCATGAATTGGTGGCATGACCTGAAGAGGGTGGTCAAACAGAAGAGGTGCAAGACCCGTGAGCTGGCTCAGAGGACTTGCGGTGGCGCTCCCCTTGCACCCAAAACATTCTCTGCATGGGAGGAGAAGGTGCTTGCCATACTGCATCCAGAGAGTCTCACAGGAGTAGCTGGGGAGTGGAGGCTGGTAAGTACAAGCAAATTACTACCACCACACTGCCATGTACTGCCTTGCACTACTACAAAGCTACACCTCCCAGGCCCAATTCCATCCATCTGCACCACACACACCCCAACACATGTATCTTAACAGGGAGGGGGGTTTGAGGGTGGGAGGCCTGCATTACAACTCCCACCATGCCCCTTGTCCCACACCTGAGCAGGATGGACCACTCCACACCCAGAATTATTTGGAAGCCATTGTCTCACAGCAACAAAAATATCTGGTATGTAGCCATCTTAACAGGGAGGGGGTTTGAGGGTGGGAGGCCTGCACCACTACTCCCACCATGCTCCCTTGTTCCCTAGCTCATCAAGATGGCGACCTCCCTCCCACCCAGAAGCATGTGGCAGTCATTGTAGAGTTCAACTCCACCTAACAGGTAGGTAGCAATCTTCCCAGGTTGTGCTATTTAGGAGTGGGAAGCCCGTACTACAACTCCCACCATGCCCCCTGTCCCACACCTGAGCTGGATGGACCACTCCACACCCAGAATCATTTGGAAGCCATTGTCTCACTACAAACAAACTAACAGGTAAGTAGCCATCTTAACAGGGAGGGGGGCTTGAGGGTGGGAGGCCTGCCCCACTACTCCCACCATACTCCCTTGTTCACCAGCTCATCAAGATGGAGACCTCCTTCCCACCCAGAAGCATGTGTCAGCCATTGTAGAGTATAACTCCACCTAACAGGTAGGTAGCCATCTTCCCAGGTTGTGCTGTTTGGGGTAGGATGCCTGCACTACTACTCCCACCATGCTCCCTTGTTCCTAAGCTTATCAAGATGGAGCACTCTCTCCCACCCAGAAACATGTGGCAGCCATTGTAGAGTTCACCTCCACCTAGCCGGTATGTAGCCATATTAACAGGGAGGGGGGGTTGAGGGTGGGAGGCCTGCACCATTATTCCCACCATGCCCCCTGTCCCACGCCTGAGCAGGATGGACTACTCCCCCACCCAGAAGCAGTTGGAAGCCATTGTATCAACACAAACAAACTTACAGGTAGGTAGATATATTATGCCTTCTAGTCCCACCCCTGAGCAGGATGTAAGCCTCCACCACACACACACACACACACAGATGTGTCACAAGACAAAGCCAAATGTGAAAACATAACAGGTAAGTAGCCAGTACGTGCACCCAGACATTCTCCTCAAGAAGCATGGTGAAATACGACAACACCAGCCCTCTCATCACACAAAAATACACACAGATCCAATTGCCACTCACAGTGTGCGCACGGCTAAGCAAATGAAACTGTCACAGCAACCAAAGTGTGACACACCAATTTACATGTAGAAGACAGTCTGGCCACAGTCATGCACAGCACTAAATTTTCCAAGAAGGGGGACTGCGGGGCTTTTATTCGAGGTCCAGCATTAGCTCCCTGTCAGATCCTAAAAGCTAGTGGAATGCTGTTCCTCGTACGGTGGTGCCTAGTCAATGCAAGTCAGAGATCCAGCCGCTATCATTGGGAATGATAGTGGGGGTGGAACCTACTCAAGGAGAGGGATTCAGAGGGGATCCCGTTTTTTCAGAACTAGGGTCCTCACACACCCAGCAAGCTAGGTGTCATGCTTCATCATCTGGACCTGCTCCTCATTGGGTCGGCGCTGCAATACCCAACGGGCACCCGCAAAGGCGCTCTTTGTCGAAGATCTTTTGTTCCTTGCCGTTTGATGAAGTGGGGGTGTGTGGCCCAAGTTTGTGTAGATAAAGTGGAGTGAGTGGGTTAAAAAAGGTAGGATAATCCAGATAACACTTTTATTCAGGCTGGTTATCCACCTCAGTAAAAGCATAAAGAGTGGCAGGGTCCCTGACGTGAAGGTTCAGTTAAAGCTATGCTCAACTCTAGGGGTCAAGATGTTTCTTGCCTCGTGGTTAGAATAATCATGGCATGTGTGGTCAGCAGTGGTGCAAATGTAACATTGGCATTGTGTGCACAATGATGTGCCATTACCCATGTGGCCACTGTGCACCGTTGATGCCAGAGAACCCTCATCTGCTGCTGCCTACAGGGACTGCTGCCAGAGAACCCTCACCTGCTGCTGCCTCCAGGGACTGCTGCCAGAGAACCCTCACCACCCACTGCCGCCACTGCTGTCTCATGTCCACAGTGGTGGCTAGGACAGAGAAGATCCGTGCCAGTCTCTTCACCAGCGAGGAGCTGGAGGTCCTGGTTGGTGAGGTGCTCACGCAGTATCCAAGGCTATATGGTGCCCCAAATGTCGTGGTAAGTCTTCAACAGTGGGAGAGAGAGTGCAGAGGGGGCACACATGTAGCTGATCTGATGCAGTATGTGCCTGAGAGTGTGGGGTTGTGTCATGCAATGCCTGGCATGCTTTCTCCAGGGGAAAAGGGTGTGTAGCCTATTCAACACGTTTCCCTACCTGCACATCAAGATTGGGGGGACATGTATTGTGTTGTCAGCCATACAGTGACACAGCAAGTGGATAATGCAGGAGTCAGGACAGTGGTTGCCTGTGTGAATGGCTGCGTGAGTCCCTGTTGTCCTTCTCTGTGTGAGCCCACCTGGCCTGCACAGTCACCACCCAAAATGACAGGGACACATCACTAAACTTACATTGCGTAAAATGTGTCTTTTCTCATTGCACACCAGCAATGAGCAATCTCAGCCCTGTAGATTGCACACAACAGGTCCTGTGAGAAGGGTGTGGGTTTGTGAGATCGTGTCCCTCAATGCGAAATCCATGACACAGTGAGCCACTCACAGGGCAAGGACATTTAGGGCTGCGCAGTGTTTGACACAGTTAGTCTTGCATCAGACACATGTGGATATGTGATATATGTCTTGCTCAACCTATATGTGGACAGTAGATGTGGGCAGACTACACATGGCTTTATGTATTGGCATCCTGCTTGTGTATGAGATGTGCAGGTACTGTGTCCCCCCTCACACCTGCATGCATTTATGTGTGCTTCTCCCATGAAGATGCACCCTGTGAGATGCATTTTTGTGTCAGGAAACAGATCTGTGGTTTGGGGAGAAGTCATCTACATGCTATTGTCCTGAGTGATTGTGTTACATAACACTGTGTCACTGATGTTTTCCCCCTCTTGTTTTTCATGCCTGTAGCTCAAAGTACACCAGCGTAAGGACGTGTGGAGAGCCATTGTGACCAAGGTGCGGTCTCTGTGTGTGTCAAACGTCCGGCACACCCACTGCCACAAGAGGTGGGACGACATCTCACGGCTGGCAAAAAACATTGTGGAGATGACTCTGGGGCTGCTCCCTCGCACTGGCAGGTTGGCACGGCGCAGCATCACACCACTAATGTGCCGCATCTTGGCCGTGACACAGCCTGAGCTGGATGCACGATTGAAGGAGTGTCAGCAGCAAAGTAGGGGTGAGTATTCTAGGAAGGGTGACTTTGGCTGTGAGTGGCTGCATGTGTACACAGCCTGTGCCAGTGCTGGGCTATGTGATGTTGGTAGTGTGATGCAGTGGTTTGTAAGCGGCCTCTGTGCTGGGTGCAGCTGTCAAGCATTTGTCCTACCTGTACTTCCTAAGGGAATTCGAGTACTGAGCATTTCAATAGCAATCTGGGTCGTGGGCTTCAGGTCACAGCTATTTGTGTTACTGTTTACACTGAGCCACATGCAGGATCTTGTGCTGTGTGGTCATCACAGGGCTCACTTATGCCTGGTTTTCTTTACACGCACTGTTTGAGTAACAAAAGTGTGTTGGCACAAAGTTAGTGCACAGGGTGGCATGCAACATGTAGATTTAGTCATCTTCAGTGTTGCTTTTCTTGCATATGTTTGCTATGTTGCTGCCACTGAACTCACCCTACATCTCTCTCTCTCTCTCTCTCTCTCTCATGCAGCATCTCCCGTGGTCAGGGAGGGACAGGGGATGGACACCAGTGGTGGGAAAACAAGCACAACAGCTGCACAGGAGCCCAGTGACACAGATGTGACCAGTGCCTCGGAGGGGGACAGGAGTCTGCTGGAGGAATCACAGCCCGAGATGCAAAGTTCCACGTCATCTGAAGCCAGCAGTGATGCATCCATGTTGGCGGGCACAGGGAATGGGGACTCTGGATCATCTTATACCACACAGCGAACAGTGCCCACTCTCCCAGCCACTTCCTCTGGTGCTGCCTGTGTTCACCCCAGTAAGAGGGGAAGAATGTCCTTCACCCCAGGCACCGCTGTCCCTGCCCCTGTCTCCCCTGCTGCCATCAGTGCTGGGTCTGTGGACCTTTTGCGCCAGCTGTGGGTAGGCCAGAGAGCTCTCCTTAATGCATTTATAGACCACGACCAAAAATTGGCACAGGTGGTTGCTTTCATTGAGGGCATACATTCAGACGCGAGTGGGCTGCACCGGACTGTCCAGTCAAAGTCCTCCGCAGCCACCGCAGCCCTTCAACTGGCACAATCTCGTAGTCCAGCTCCAGTCCCTTTGTCCACCCCATGTCAGTGGCCACGTCTGACAATAGTGACCATGCTCCACAGACCTCAAGGTCACGATAAAGCACACGTAGCACACAGCAGCAGCAGCCCAAGAGGGCCAGGGTGCAGACACCATCCCCATAGAAAAACAAAGCCACCCCAGAGCGCAAAGACAAAAGGCCGTCAGGCGACACCAAGGTCCAAAAAGCGAAGAAGCAGACCTCAGGGTCACATGCCTCAGAGCAATCCCCAGCTAAGGACTCTTCTCTCCCAAAAGCATCTCGCAAAGACAAGCAGACAGGTTCCGTGCCCACTGAGAAGGTGGTGCCTGCCAAGGGTACACATGAGAAGGGCTCCAAGGCAGATTCACCCACTACCTCGACTCCCATTCCAAGCCTAGTGAAGCAGGGAAAGGAGGGCACTGTAGGGGGAACACCTGGTAAACAGGGGATGGAGGGGCAGAGGCAAGGCCAGGCAAAGCGTACCACTGGATCCAGCACATTCCCACCTGCTGCAGCCTTGGTGTTGAGTGTGCCTGTTGTGTCCACACCACTTCCCATTAATCCAAAGTCAGGCAAGCCATTTAGAATCCCCAAGAAGTGGAAAGGCACCCCTACACAATCTCCCCCCACACTGTGTCTCATGTCAGCATGACTCCACCGCCACGTGCCACTACACCACCTGGTCCAAGCAGCCCTCCGGCTTGCCAAGCCACTGATAGCTCTACCTCAGCTGGGCCTCTCTCTCTCCGGTCAAGTGCTCCAACTGTGCCCGACACACAGCCAGCTCCCAGTCCGACTGACAGCCAAGTCTGAATGTTAGTCACCCTCACACACCTGTCTCTCCCACAGCGGGTCTGTACTGCCCACCGTGACTCCCCTGACTGGGTTGCTGACCATGGCAGGATACAGTCACACACATTTCCTGTGCAGCTTCTCATGGACTCACTTTGCACTTTGTCCTGCCCACTGGCCTTGCAATTCACTGCTGTGTGCCCCCTGCCTGTGCAGCTTCTCATGGACTCGCTCTGCACTTTGTCCTGCCCACTGGCCTTGTCGTTTACTGCTGTGTGCCACTTGCCTGTGCAGCTTCTCATGGACTCACTCTGCACTTTGTCCTGCCCACTGGCCTTGTCGTTCACTGCTGTGTGCCCCCTGCCTGTGCAACTCCTCATGGACTCACTCTGCACTTTGTCCTGCCCACTGGCATCGTTGTTCAATGCTGTGTGCCCCCTGCCTGTGCAGCTTCTCATGGACTCACTCTGCACTTTGTCCTGCCCACTGGCCTTGCTGTTTTCCCCTTGCCTGTGCAGCTTATCATGGACTAACTCTGCACCTTGGACTGGCCACTGGCCTTGCTGTTTTCCCCTTGCCTGTGCAGCTTCTCATGGACTCACTCTGCACCTTGGACTGGCCACTGGCCTTGCTGTTTTCCCCTTGCCAGTGCAGCTTCTCATGTACCTCATCTGCACCTTGGACTGGCCACTGGCCTTGCTGTTTTCCCCTTGCCTGTGCAGCTTCTCATGGACTCACTCTGCACCTTGGAGTGGTCACTGGCTTTGCTGTTTTCCCCTTGCCTGTGTAGCTTCTCATGTACTTCATCTGCACCTTGGACTGGCCACTGGCCTTGCTGTTTTCCCCTTGCCTGTGCAGCTTCTCATGGACATTCTCTGCATTGTGTGCCTTGCTCTTCTCTAATCTTGGTGCTTATCTGTGCAATATGTGAATAAAGATAGTTTCTCCTGTTGTCTGTTTTGTCACTGTCCTTACTAAATAAAGTGTCTTCGGTGTGTGTATATGGTTTACATGTTCTGTGTGCCACTTCCACATTGTCAGTGGCTTGTCTCACTTAATCTATTTTTTACAAGGGTGACAGGGACTTCAGTTCTTCCTGACTCCGATTCTTGTGGGTGCAATGATGTTGTTTCTAGATGAAATACAGTTATCATTTTCATTCTTTGTTCATGTTGGCTATATTGTACACATGTCAGGTTTGGGGGCACTTCCAGCACATAGGGGGATTCTATCCATAGGAATGCAGGCAGGCTGGCCAGGGTCAACATGTATGTGTGTTCTCGTGTTTATGTGTGCCCAGCAGTGTAGGTGTATGCACTTGTGGTGGTCAGTCATCCTAGTTACATGGGTTACTTTCAATGTGTGCACTTGGGTGGTCAAGAAGTGTGCAGTGTGAAAGGGTGACTTTGTCGTGAGTGTTGATGTGTGTGTGCCCCTGCAATGTCAACTACACACATGTGTCACCCAGGAGTGGAGTGCCTATTTGTGTGATTGTTCAGCCCTGTGGTTGTGATTGTGTGCACATGTGTGTGTTGTATGTTGTGCACTGTGCGGTGTGTTGGTGTGTCCTTGCAGGTCTGGCTGACTCCTACTTGTTGTTTTTGTCAATTGTGAGTATGCAGAGTATGTGACTGGCAAGTCAGTGTTGTGTTTTGTTGTTCATCCATGTGCCTTGATGCTGTTTGCGTTCACTGTGCGTACGTGCCCAACCACACTGACATAGTGGGTGTGATTTGCTCATGCATTGCTGTCACATGGAGCTTTATTGCCTCCAGTATGGCATGTGGTGTCACACCATCCCCTATCTGTTCTTCCGATGCCTACCCATTGTGAGTCTGCACTCTATCTATTTGTGTATGGTACACTCCTGCCATGTCCACTACTGAGGTACACACCACTTCACTATCATGTCAGCTGTCCCCTTGTGTTGCCTGTGTGTGCGCCTCCCCATCACTTCATTTGTTACACTGTGCTTTGTGGTGCTGATCTTTGCCCAGGAGCAATGTGCCACTCAGGACAGTTCACCAATTGGTTATATGTGATGTTCTTGTACTGTTTAGCAGTCATGGTTACTCATGTGCAGTTCAACTGTTTGTGATGCCCAGTCCTCTGGTCAAGTTGCTTGCACTTTGGTGTCCCAGACTTGTGCATCTGTGGGTGTTGTGTTCTATCTGTGCTCCCATGGCCTTTCTACAGTTTAGCTGCACAGGGCATGTCTGGTCTTGTTGTGGTTCTGTGTGTTTCTGTTGAGTTTTGTGTTTGTCTGTTGTTTTTGTGCAGACATTGGTTCTGGCATCCCTGTGTGTGTGATGTTTGTGGATACCCCCAGGGAGTGTGGTTGTTTGTCTGTGTATTGGCTGGACATTATTGACACCCTTCTGTGTGTCTGGCACTGGTGTTGTGTGCTGCAGGTGTGAGGGAGGATGTGTGTAGATTTCTACTTGTGTTTGACAGTCATGGAGTGTGTCAATGGGCCCTGTGTGTTGTGCTGCTGGCAAACTCCTGTGAAGTTTTTGTATACATGTGTGTGCCTGTTCTCAGTTTTACTTCGGGCCTTCCTTTCATCCCTGTGCCTATACATGGTTTGCCTTGCTGTCTCCATGAGTTGTTGCACATAGGTGACTATGGTTTAATTTCACTCAGTGTGCCAGCCATGTGTGATTTGATGGGCTGTGGTTGTTGTTGTGTTTTCCTTGTATTTCATGTGATGTACACATGCTTGGTGGTTATATCCTTGGCCTTCCATTTGTGTGCACCTCACTTTAGCTTTCCTATATGTTGTGCTCCATTGCTGCTGGAATGTGGTCTGTGTATGTGGCTGTGTGTCAGTGTGGGGTATCTCTGTGTGACTTGGCAGGCTGGGTGTCCAGTGGAGTGATTGTTCTTTGTCTGTGTGTGTGTTCATTTAGTGCTTGAACACAGTTTTATTGCCATGTGTGTGGTGTCGTTGTGGTGTGTGGGTAGCCCTGGGCCTGTGCTTCTGTGCTGTGTGTTCATCTGGGGTGGCAGAGTGGGCTAAAGGACGGTGATGGATCAAACCCAGATCTGTTGACTGGTTGTGAGTGTTTGATTGGTTCTGATGCTCCGTCCATCACCACCCCCTTTTGTACCGCTTTGTTCGCTATAAGTTGGCAGGGTATACTCAGACGTGAGTCCCTTGCTCACTTTGCCACTGGATTCAAGCAAGCCTGGCTGAAGACGGCTGAAATTCCAGAAACCGGTCCTAGGAAGCATGTTTCTGGTCCAGGGAAGGCATGGCTTGGCAGTTCGGGCTGGACTGTTCCCATGAGGCACAGGGTCAGACTGATTTGCATATGGCCATGTCTGAACTGGGGTGGCAGAGTGGGCTAAAGAACGGTGATGGATCAAACCCAGATCTGTTGACTGGGTGTGAGTGTTTGATTGGTTCTGATGCTCCGTCCATCACCACCCCCTTTTGTACCGCCTTCTTCACCATAAGTTGGCAGGGTATGCTCAGACGTGAGTCCCTTGCTCACTTTGCCACTGGATTCAAGCAAGCCTGGCTGAAGACGGCTGAAATGCCAGAAGCCGGTCCTAGGAAGCATGTTTCCAGTCCAGGGAAGGCATGGCTTGGCAGTTTGGGCTGGACTGTTCCCATGAGGCACAGGGTCAGACTGATTTGCATATGGCCATGTCTGAACTGGGGTGGCAGAGTGGGCTAAAGAACGTGATGGATCAAACCCAGATCTGTTGACTGGGTGTGAGTGTTTGATTGGTTCTGATGCTCCGTCCATCACCACCCCCTTTTGTACCGTGTGTTCATCTGCAGCCACACCCGCTGAGGCTGTCTCCCTAGTTGTTTGCTGTGTTGTGCAGGGTGAGGGTTCACCTGGCTTGTGTTTGTGCATGGGGGTGTACAGGAGGGGAACAGGAGGGGCACATGGCATGTCCCTTTATGTTTGCAGGGGGGGCCTAGTGTATTGAGGATGGAGGTGTGGCCCTGTGATCTTTGTTCACTGCCCATGCCTGGCGCTGGCCCTGCCTTCTACATTGTGCGCATGTTTTCCCGCGTCTTCACCGCTGCTGTGACGTTACCGGAACATTGCATTGATATCATGGTTGGTGGGTGACCTGGATGCGGAGGGGTGATTTGGTGACAGGTAGGACATGGGTGGGTACACTTGTGGATGTGTTCCGGTCCCCACCAGGGTTTCTGGTGTGGACAGGGATCCTGTATCAGCCCATGAGTTGTGTGTTGTGGTTGTGCGCGTGAATGTGTTATTGCGTACCTGTGTCGTCGTCCGCGAAAGTCCAAGATTTGCTGGTGATGTGTTAGGTACAGCACCGGGAAGACGTGTAGAGCTTGGTCCATGGCGATCGTGACCGGGCGGAAGGGACCCGGACTCTGGTTTCGTGCTCTGCTGTCGAGCTTCCACCGTCTCTGATTGGGTGGTTTCTCCGCTGCGGTGCGACTGGCTGTTTGGGGCATCCTGATTTGTACAGCGGATGGGACGTCATTCCGCACGGCGGTGAGTCTCCATTGGCTCCGGCCGCCGCGGTGGCGGGCGCACTTTGACAGCAGTTTGCGTCGCACCGCGGCGGATGGGAATTGGGCTATGTTTGACCATACTAATATGGCGGCCGTGTGAACTGCTGCTGGCGTGCGGAAATAAGCATTTTCCGCTGCCGTCAGCACCCCGATGGTGCCTCTGCCCACCATCCTAATGGGCCCCTAAGTGTTTGATATTCATTCATTCCAGCATTATCTAATATTTTAAGTATTTCTTTGGACAGTTTCTGGTAGACTAAGCCTGAATTCCTCCTTCTCCTCAGCGACCAATGTACTCTCCTTCTCCTGCCAGTCCCTGTCCATAATGACTAGTTCTATTTCAAGTTTATTAATTTATTTTTCAAAATGACCCACCTCACTTCTCCGCTCTTGTTTTTTCTGGTGGTGTGATTGGTTATGTTGCCCCCCTCAGAGGCACATTATGTGCACCTCAACTAGTAACTCATCATGTGATCCCAAAATTAAAATTAAAAAAGTTTTTGTCATGTTCAAGCCAGAGAATACCAGGGACCTCTTCATTATCCACCTGGAACTCCCTGAATTCCTTCCTCTTTTTAATTTAAGTAATATGGCATGGCATTATGATTGTGACTTTCTGAATGAAAGGTGTTTCTCCTAGTTGCTCCAGCTCTTGCCCTTCTGATATCTTTGATTTTCAATTCCTTCATTAATTTTGTTATGAATGATCTACTCTTAAACATTACAGGATGAAGCCCGTAAGTACACCTATCTAAGTCCACATGCAACCGTGTTCCACGCTATTGTCTGACACCTGTGAAAACTTGTTATTGCAGGGGTTGACATTCTGAGTTGGGTGGTATTTACTGCACCCGGGTGTGCTTAATACCTCACTGTTCAATAAACCAGCAGTAATGTTATTTACCAGGTGTGATTAATAGCATCTTTCCTCCGACTAACAATGAATCAGGGCTTTAGCATTGAAAGCTTCAAGTAATCATTAGCATTTAACATCTTTAGTAATCATTTTCAAAATGGATTCCTTACATAGTCTTTATAACTGCACACACTAACAAATGCATAATTCCCACCTTTACCCACTGGATCAAACTTTGTGACCCTGGGCAAATTACTCTATATCTGAGCTGTATTTAACTTAACTACTAGAAGAGTATGAAAATGTGATGCAGTTTACAGAATGTGAACTCCAAACAAAATTTATGTTCATGTTTGGTTCAAAAGGCTATAGAGCAGACCCATATAGAATAGAAATATGTATTAATTCCCTAGTGCACACTAGAAACTGAACTGTCTCTTGCCTCTTTCAAGACAATAATATTTGTGGGTGGATTGAGGTAGATCTGATTCATTTGTCCTTCGTAGAAGGGGTGTTCAGCTTCGTGGGGCCCTCATCAACAACAGATTGTACCTTCATCTCACTGGATGTTTCCAAAAAAATAGACTAATGACCTGATTTAGATCTTTTAGCAACAAATGATTAGCACACACATTTATGAAGATATGATGCACATCTAGTTATAACATCTTGTTAAGACATGGGTGCACAAATTTCTTTTGTATGATATTTATATGTTTTATATAAAAGTATATTCCTGTTTTCTTGTCTTCTTAAAATTAGATTTCTGTGTACTCAACACAAGAGACGTCTTCACAGCTTGATTAGTTATTATATATTTTGAAGTCTCATCAATCCTGTTCTTTTGTTTAGAATTTATAATTTAATTTACAGATGGGGAATCCCATCATCTCCAAGAGATAATGCATGTAGCCTGCTTGTCCCGTGCACCTATTACCCTCTTATAACCGTATCAGGGTATCCCCTGTGTTCTTGGAGACCTGTTTCTCCCAATAGGTGTTCAGTGCCTATGTTGTAATCAAACTCGTGTTCATTATGAGCAGTACAAAAAGAGGACCTGATTTATAACTTGGCGGTAGGGTTACTCTATCACGACAGTGAAGGATATCCCATTTACCAAATTATAAAGCCCATAGGATATAATGGGGTTAATATTTCGGTGGATGAGATATCCAACATGTTGAGACAGAGTAACCTGTCTGCCAAGTTCTAAATCAGGCCCTAAGTCCAAATGTTAACATTTTCACCCCGACTTTGTCCAGTGGGGCTCCAATGATGACACCTCCTCCTCAGTAGGATGCCACCTGCAGCCTTCCCCATAAAACTTTACCTTCTCAGACATTTTTACACAAAATTTCTTCTAAATCCGAAGGTAACTTCTGACCGGGTCCAATCGAC
This sequence comes from Triturus cristatus, assembly GCF_964204655.1. Taxonomy (NCBI): domain Eukaryota; kingdom Metazoa; phylum Chordata; class Amphibia; order Caudata; family Salamandridae; genus Triturus; species Triturus cristatus. Next base: position 1,800,645,168 of record NC_140590.1, read on the forward strand.
TTCTTGTACCCAACCCGCACTCCAACGCGGTCAGCCATATGTTTTGACTTTGACCTGCTCCTGCATCACCAGATATCCATGATTGGTGCTTTGAACTTTTAGGTGCTAGTTTTTGCCTTAAACTTTAAAAAGAATCAATAACTCTAGTTTTACTGATTGGGGGTTTTCTAGTTTTGCTGTCTAATAATTTATTAAAATGTACTCTATTTTTTATTAATAGTGTTGGATTTTTTATGATGATTTTTAACTTTATTTCTGTTTGTGTGCTGCAAAATACTTTACACATTGCCTCTAAGTTAAGCCTGAATGGTTCTGTGCCTAGCTACCAGAGGGTTATGCACAGGTTTTAGTGACTTTCATAGTTTACCTTGCCAGGAATTGTGGCTGTTGCTTTAGCAGGGTTAACAACCCACTCAACCAACACACCTGTTCCTCACAAGCAAGACCAGAACCCATAACCAGAAATTAGCAGAGACAGTTAATTTTGCACAATTGTCATAACATTATACACTTGAGATTTCAAATACTGAAAACAAGAAAAAACACTTTTAAAAAGTACTTATACAAAGAGAAATACATTGGATCAGAAAACTGGAAATTCCCTAGTGGAAAGGACTTTTTTCCTGTTTCCTATTTTCTTTAATATCAGACAACAAAGCTTACTTATTTTTCTATATTGCCTCTTGGTATACAGTGGTTTCAGCAGATATATTAATTATCAATAATACGGACAACTGCATATTTAAAAACACCTAAGTTTAACTTACATAATTGTCCTCTTCTAGCCTACATATTTGAATAGATTTTGCTACAATAATTGAATACAGAGGGGTTATTGATTTAACATAGAATTCTATTTTCCCACACTAACATTGAGGTTCAATACACATTGTTTTAAATACGGAATTACAATGCAAGTTAGAAAAAACTATGGAAGATGCAACAGTGGTTCACAAATTATTTTGGTTTCCAATGAAGAACACTTTTGATTTCAATAGCAACATCGAATCTTCCTTTGAGAAATCCAGGTCGGGTCCAGGGGCAGTCAGAAGGTACTGAATCTCAATAGTAACAAACTGGGTTTCACCCCTGGTGCGGCAGACCTGTACCCCAGGCACTCATTTACCGAGAGCAAACATAGGCTGGTCCACCTCCCTGCACAGCATCCTGGGATTTCCCAAGATGGTAGAATTAAGTTTTGATCTTCAAGAACTCTCCCTATAGCTTCACTCCACCCCTGAATGACTTTGAACAAAAGGTTCCTTCTCCCAAAGATTTTAAAGGGAGCCCCAGTTGTGACTAGTACCAGAGATCTACTTGTCCTTCTTCCCCATGTGAGAATGGGATGCCCAAGTGTGTCAGATGGTGTAAGCTAATCAGCCTTGGGTGTAAATTCAGTTCTCCCCCAACCCTCTTCCTCTTCCAGGACAATGCTAATCCCAAATAAATGGGCACATTATCTAGAAGTGACTTTGAACTGTCAGCTGTCCAACAAAGTAATTAAACTTAGCCCAGCTCAGCCATCCAAAAACCAAAACTCAACAGGGTTCGCTCAGGGACAAATTGCAAAGGTCAAAGTACAGGAAGAATTCTAAATGAAAACATTTTTTGGGCCTTTGATTCATGTCGCAAACATGGCGGTTTCTGATCACAGTGCACCGATCCAGCTCTTTGATCATATAACAATGTGGTTTAAACTTCAGTGCTAAAACATATTGCTATTCCCTACTTACAATTGTACACTAGGAGCAGGCAGGCACACATTCTTTATATTCACATTTTTCACATATGTTTAAAGATTTTTAATCTTCTCTAAAGTGTTTATATGCAGGCGTACACTGGGATGAGTTTCTCAAGGTACCATTTACAACTTAATTTTAAGCATAACATGATTTGTTCAAATTCCTTCTTAAAAGAAAGAATAATGACTAGCTTTTTGATTGAAATGTAATAAATAATTTGGCCCCTGTAGAAGGGCAACCAACCTGAAATGCATTAGAGAGGAGCAAGAGAATGCTAACTTTAATTAAACACAAGCAAAGATGAAAAGAGTGATTAAAAATGTTACAACATGAAGAATGTCTTTAACATTCTTTGTGTTTCATAACAAATGAAGAAGTTCTTCAAAATAACTAGTGATAACATTTATCTTAAGAAGCCAGGAATGTACATAAAAAGGATTCACGTACAGTCACAATGAACTAAAGAAAAGCAGATACTTTACATAAGACTCTGAACGATACTGTGAAATATCTGACACTAAAATATAGGTTTGTTGCATGAACTCTTTCCAGAAATATAAAATGACAGAGCATGACTTTGGGTCAGCTCCCATCAGCAATTGTTTTCTTCGGGGGGGGGGGGGGGGCGTTTGCTCCTTTCAGCCACTGCTTGCTGATAGTTTGATTACCATTTTGAATCATCCCAGAAGATAGTTTCTTGTTCACCATCCTCCTGTCAATTTTACTGGTACGTCATATGTAAGAGTAAATTATGGGGTGCATCCATTGAAGGGCATTGTGAATTGTACATAAGCAAAGCAGGGTATTCTAGGAAGAATTGTTCCCAGACTCCAAGATCCATGGATGTATCAGCCTGGTTCTTGGGCACACATTATTTTTCGCATTGCATCTGTTGGGCAAGACAAGGTTGTATGACGTTACAACGCATGCTTTACCCTGCATGCCGTTACAATGCAATTTTTTACCCCGACTTGCTGTCAGGGTGCGCTGGAGTTTTGAATAGTATAATTTACTATTCCAACTCTAGTCTGTGCAACTGTAGGAAAGGTGTTGGAGTTAAATCTAACACCTTATACCCCCTACAGCAATTTTCATTGTAATGGCATGTGGGGAGAAAGCCTGCATTGTAATGCATGCGCTCTAACGGTTGTTTCCCTGGCAAAAGTCACTTAGAAGGTCAGAGGTGACATCCTGCTGTTGGTTTCAGGGAGATTTGCTTGTGACTACGGATACCCACTTGTCTGAGGAACCATAATAGACTTCTGTTAACAGAACAGGCAGGGACCTCTAATAAAGTTGTGGAGTCACAGGCACAATAGATCCAACAGATGTGCTGTTCTGTAATGGTTAGGCCACAGGTGCATGTTGCAGGAAGGAGCTAGCTTTAGGTGCTAGATATAGACAGGGGCCTACCACAGGTTTTTATTTTCAAAAGTTGACTGTTGTACTTTGCATCAAACCCTTTTAGCACTGCATTACACACATATTTTTGTGGTACACCATGGTAACTATGCTTAGACATATTAGTGCAAGGAACACACTGTGATATATTCAGCCATCACACAAAATGCCAATGTATGAGCCCAATGTTTATAAATGGCTTGCAATGATACAAACTGTGAGAGGCTGGCTACATATATTATGAACACTTATTTAAGTGGACACCTTGCATTGATCCAGACAACCCGTATGATGATTTTAGTGGTCATAGACAACCTTAAAAAGCTCTCTAAGTGGTGGCTGTGGAGAGCAGCCTTCAGGCTTAGTCCAGAAGGAGTGTAAAGCAGCTTGTGTTACCAGCACATAATCTTATAGGTATAGATTAAGTGAAAAAGAACCAAACAGTGTACTTATAAAAATATTTATTATAAGACACTCACTAACACATACAGATATCTCCTAGCCGGAGATATTCACAATGCACACAATACTTTTCAATAGTGACAGTTAAGTAACACAGAATACACAGTGGACCAGAGGGGGAGACCAAGCTATATACTAAAATAGTGGTATGTGAACCACATCTCGAGTCACCGAGAGGATGTAGAAATGCCGGGGACCCAAGGAACCACCCAAGGTGAGTATCTAGGAGCCCCACGGAGGTCGTGTGCAGTTTAGAAACACAACTGTGTTCTCCATCTGAAGCAATGTAAGTTGCGGTTGCAATATTAAAGAAAGAGGACTCTTCCCAGTGGACCCTGAAGAAACCTTGTGGAAAACAATAGGTTGGAGAGTCACTCCAGCCGTGGATACCCTTGGAACCAGGTTACCTGCACCAAAGAAGCCGAGTGAATAGGTGTGAAGTGGCATCGGAAAACCGTCCTCAATGGGAGACTTCAGGAACATGCCGCTACTGGAGAAGGTGAAAGTGTCCGGTGGAGCCCAAAGGTGGAATCAAGGTGGAGAGTACCTGCAAGCAGAGACAACAGAGTCTAGGTCACTCAGAGATGACCAGGGGGCACAGAAGACCAATGCCCACTGATGTTGGTTGTTGCAGGAAAGATGACGCTGACCTTGGAGCTGCAGATGTGAGGACCAGGCGGTGCTTTGAAAGACCAGGAGTCATTCATGATCTGTCCCATGTCATATGTCGAGAGTTAGGGGTCGGTGTCTGTTGGGAGCACCAACAAGCCTTGGTAACTGCAAACAACATGGAAAGCAAAGACGGTGCAGCGTCAGGACCAGCAAGGTTTAGGGGACTCACCACATGTAGGGGAGTCAGGGCAGGCCATGAGCAATCAGGGGAGCCCAAAGAATTCAAAGGTGACCCTCAACAGGACTCACAGGCCAGAGGCACTGGAGTCACAAGAGGACCTTGAGCAGCTCACCAAAGAAGCAGGCTCCCGGTACAAGTGATGCGGTGTGGATGAATATTCTGGTCACTGAAGATGCTTGAGGTTGGGGCTACTTGAAGCCCAAATATCTTGATGGAAGAAGCCAAAAAGCCTTTGCAACAGCAAGTCGATGCACTTCATGGGGTACGGTTCCTGCAGCTCCAACAAGGGATACTGGCCTCACACTTGGTGAGAGGACTGGTCAGGCCTTGTGAGATGTGCAAAAACCACCACCTGTGTTGCTGAGCCTTTCGGAGCCCATGAGAGCCCAGGATCAGCAGACCGGTCATCTTAGTTGAGGTGCCTGCAGATGCAGGGAAGTGACTCCTTCACTTCAAGGAAGATTCCTTCAGGTGTCTTGGATGCCCACAGGCCTTGGAAGGTTTCCCATATGGAGCACATGCATAGATGTTGCAGCAAAAGAGCAGGGCGAAGAGATCAGGAGCAGCAGGAGTCTTCCCGGTTGCAGCCTTCATGCCCAGAGAGAAGTCTAGCGATGCCCAGGGTGCCCAGACATTTGAAGTTGAAGTGGTGTCTGAATTGAATTTTGTCCCACTACGAAGTTAGGGACCCAGCCTCAGGTTTGCCCTTAAGTACCCTAAGGAAAGGGTTGGGACGATTCAGGGTTCCCTTCCAGGGGAGGGGTTGGGCAGTGGGGAGAATACTCTCATGTACTTTGTCCAGTTTCACGCAACGACTGGCTCACTGAGCTCGTTTGAACTGGACTGTGCAAGGAGGGCACCAAATGTGCCCTTCAAGGAGACTGAGTGGTCCTGGCAAGCGCTCCCACTCGGCCCCAATACTAAACCCTGTCTGGGAGGTGGTCACACCTCCCTGTGACAGGATACCTATTGTTCTGCCTTCCCCTGCTCGAGATTGGCTCAGCAGCAGGAGGGCAGAATTGTGCCTCTGGTGGGCAGGAACCATGTTGTGCTGTCCAGGTCTAGAAGATTGGTACCAGGGCCTAACGGAGAGCCTTTATAGTGCTTGGAGTCATACCTCCCACACCATTTACGGTGTGGGGGTATGATTCCAACATGTTTGATACAAAACATGACAGGATTAGTTGCAGCCAGTTTCGAGATGGTCAACGCGTAATGACGCAGTGCCCCTCTATATGTTTTATGTCTGTCTCACTTACAACCTGGGAGAATGGACTCTAAAGCTGTAGGGGTGTCCTGTTCATGCAGGGACACCCTCACACTTAGAACCGAGCACCCTGCCTTCAGTATTGAAAAGACCTGCTGTAAGGGGTGACTTATAGGTTTTAAGGGCAGTGACCCTAGATATAGGGAACCTATATTGGTCGTAAGTGGTGTTAGCACCAACTTACACTGGCTGCAATGGCAGGCCTGTAGTGACAGTTTGAATGGTCTCTCATAGGAGGCATAATACATGCTTCAGCCTATGGGGACCCTTGGGGTTCCTATGCCCTGGGTACCTTAGTACCATATACTAGGGACTTATAAGGTTACCCCAGTATCCAATCTAGGATGTACCTAAGTACTTGCCATAACAATTTAGGGGAGAAAGCAGAGAGACTGTGGTCCTGATTAGCAGGATCCCAGTCAGACTAGTCAGAAACAGCATAGCAGCAGGCACAAAGTGGGGGTAAACATAAAAGCAGATCCCACTTTTCTAGACAAACCTACACTAAGTCTATTTTAATGTGGCCAACCAGGAGGACACAACATAGGAGGACGTGTACTCAGAAATATACCAGAAAAATAAAATTGAAGTTCACCCGAGAGGAGATATATATTTTTCTCAGTGAAGTGATAATTCAGGAAAAAGATCTTTTTTTCTCATCAAAGATCCCACATGCAATGAAGGCTACCTTGAGGAAAGGAATCCTTGACTGTGTAAGGCCCATACTGTTGCACCGACATGCAGGACTGTGGTGTGGTGCAAAAAGAAGTGGTATGATTGCAAACATAAGAAAAAGGATAATCTGGCAATGAATCTGGGAGTTTGTATAGCTACAGGAGGTGGCCTAGATACCTGGACAAAAGCTATGTCCTATGGATGTGCAGGCTATTTTAGTGATTGACCCTGATATGGGTGCCAGTATTAATGGCACTGCACCAACCATTTTAGAGAACACCATAATTTTAGCATGTCTCTTGACATAGTTTCAAAAGGAAACCAAACACCCACTCACAAACATGCACATTACAGTTTGTATTTGGTATTGTGCAACCATCTTTATATTGTATGATATTCCATTTATTTTAACAGTTGTATTTTGTATTGCAAGACACTCTTTCGTGCAGTGTGTCTCTGAACTGTTGTAGTCATGGGAACCAGCTCCAGAAATTCATTGGCAGGGTCTTGATCAAATGATCCAACTCTAATAATTAATTTGAAGTGTTGGATTGTATTTCATTGGTTCTATCAATGTGTCTAATGTAGACAATGTGTACCATGTAAATATCAAATGCTATAAGGCCTGATTACGACTACGGTGTGGGAGCAGACTGCCATGCCAGCACCCGGCTCCCAAACTGCCAAACTCACGCTCTACCTGCCCACCAGATATGGAGTTCTGATCTGGCAGGTGGTGCTTTGATGGTCCCAGGTGGTGTGCCTTAGAAAGGCACTGCAATGGCAACGTAAAAGCAAGTTCTTTCACAACATGGACTGTAAAGTCCCCCCTGCAGCATCTCCTAGCCCGTAGGCAACAGGGTGCCCTGTAGGGCCCCCTTAGTTGAGCCCCTGCCAGTCTTTCATGGCGGGCTCACTGCCATTAAAAGGGTGGAGGGAGGAAACTCATAAATGCTTGGTTGTACCATATTGCTGCCTCACACTTCTGCAAAACCACGAGGGATCACAGAGACAAACTCATAATAGGGCGGTCGGACCACCGTTGTAGCGTGCCTGCTTGGCAGTCATGGCTACTGCAGTCCATCGGACCGCCTTATTCATAATCAGGCCCTTAGTCACTATTAAATGAATATTCACCCATTATCCTCTCTGTTTCTTTCACAAACTTGCCAGGATTCACTGTGGCGACACTACTCAAACAAGACCACCTCTCAAGCATGGCCAATTGGGTGAAACAAAGTTCACGTTGTTTTGCTTTGTCCTTTCATCTCAAACTATCCTTGATTAAAATGATGCCCTCTGAGATTAAAGAATGCCAGTGTTCTCTTATAGAAAAGGAAACCGTGCCCTAGTAGCTGAATTAACAATAAATACCCCCCCCCCCAAAACTCACTAACTTTGAGCAAGCAATGATTACAACCATCTTAAAAATATAACCGAATACATATATATTAAGGCGTTATGACCATTTAAATGAAAATATGTGCAAAAACCAGCACAAAATGCTGAATGCTCAACAAACACCAAATTCAACTATGAAATTAAAAAATGAATTGCCATTAGGCCTGGGCTAAATTTCCGTTCCGCTCACGGTAATTGCGATAATTTGACATTTTCGCGTTCCGCGGAGAGCGCGAAAATGTCAAAATTTCCGCATTCCGCAGCTTAGCGATAATTTGTTTCTTGCTCGCGCAGTAAAATAATACATTCTCGCGCGCGCGCGATCGCCTTACCTGAATCCCCGCGTTCGCCGACAAGTTTTCCCGATCCGGTCGCGTTCTCCACGAGATGTTGGATTGTTGGTAGCCATTTGCGCTGTCTCGCGACAGTTCGCGCCCGCAGTAACGTCATGCGTTGAGCTATCACGTCTTTCTTCTCGCGGTGCATGCACCGCGAGAAGAGTGAAAACAAGATGGCCGCGCCCGCTAGCAACCGCATGGGTAAGTTGGCGAGCCGCGACCACGCAGAAAATACAGCGAAAGGACGGGAAAAAAACTTCCGCATCTTCGCGATATTTCCGCGTGTTTGCGGAGATTTTTAACATTTTCGCGATAATTTGCGAAAGTCGCTTTCGCAAATTCCACCCACCCCTAATTGCCATAGCATATGCCCCATAAACTGAAGGACCAAAATATTACAACTTCCTAACTGAATCACCCTACCATCAACAACACGTAAACAAACTAAATCCCCTAATGGATTCTTATTAAGACACTGTATTTAGCGGACTTCACAGTTTCAGTCAGACATCAACCCAAGTATCATATACTGTGGTGTTTTGACAATACCATCACACAACAAGTAAAAACAATGCAGTTGATGTATGGCAAAACTCCTTCCAAGGGAAGCATGAATCCAAATAACACTCTACTGATTTCTACAAATATTAAAAAGAAACAAAGCTACCAACAACTTAGTTTAGAATAATCTATTATACAATGAATACCTAAAATATTCAAACCAAAGAAATGCACAGAATACTACAATGAGAATTTCACTTATTTGCTAACAATGAAGTCCTAAAACCCCTAAGGGTGTATTTTAAGCCCCTTGTACAACCAGTACATCACTTTTTACCATACTAAAAGTGATTCACTGGTGGCGCAAGGGACTTGTAAATAGGCCCCCTAGTATCCAAAAGCAAGAACACTACTCTTAAAAATCCAAACATACAAACTAACTTATAAATACAATTCTGAGGAACAAGCACATATTAGACAAATGTATTTATAAGTATTATTAAAAAACATTTTACTAACCAACTACATATTTTTAGTATAAACAAAATCCAGACAGACTGAAAAGTAAAAATTGCTGTGATGAATATTAGTAAAAACATTAATGAACAATAAACTATCCAATTACCAGCTGTTAAGATTCCAATAGCTAATACAAATTACCAATCAATCAATCAGGGAATTGTGAAGCGTGCTACTCACCCGTGAGAGTCTCAAGGCGCGGGGGTGAGCAGCTCTGGTCAGTCGAAGAACCAGGTCTTGAGGGTCTTCCTGAAGACGTGCAGAGTGGGTGCATGTCTGATGTTGATCAGAAACTCATTCCAGGCCTTTGCTGCGACGTAAGAGAAGGCTCTTCCACTTGTTCTGGCTCTGCGGATGCGTGGGGTTTTGGAGAGGGTGAGGTCAGTGGATTGGAGGTTTCTCTTGGGTACGTGGAAGGCAATTCTTTTGTTGAGATATTGGGGTACGATGTTGTGGAGGCACTTGTATGTGTGGGTGAGTATCTTGAAAGTTGCTCTCTTCTGGACTGGGAGCCAGTGGAGGTCTCGCAGGTGTGGGGTGATGTGTTCGTGTCGGGGGACACCAAGTACAAGTCTGGCTGAGGTGTTTCTTATGGTCTGGAGCTTGCAGAGCAGAGATTGTTGATCCCGGCATAGGGGGCGTTTCCGTGGTCTAATCAGCTGGTTATGAGTGCATGGGTGATGGCCTTTCTTGATTCAGGGGGATCCATTTGAAGATCTTGCTAAGGATGCGAAGGATGTTGAAACAGGTGGAGGCGACGGCATTGATCTGTCGGATCATGGAGAGGGAGGAGTCGAGTATGATGCCAAGGTTCCGGGCATGGTCCATGGGAGTGGGAGGGCTGCGAGGGTGGTGGGCCACCAAGTGTTATCCCATGCTGAAAGGGAGGGTCCGAGGACAAGGACTTCTGTCTTCTCCGAGTTGAGCTTTAGGTAGCTGCTGCTCATCCAGGTTGCGATGTCCTTCTTTGCTTCCTTGAAGCTGAGTCTGGAGGTGAGAGGGTCCTCAGTGATGGAGACGATGAGCCTGGTGTCGTCAGCATAGGATACTATGCTGAGTCCATGCTGTCTGAAGATGGCAGCGAGGGGGGCCATGTAGCTGTTGAAGAGAGTGGGGATGAGCGATAATCCTTGGGGTACTACGCAGCTGATCTCTGTGAGTTTGGAGACAAAGGGAGGAAGTCTGATTCTTTGGGTTCTGCCAGTGAGGAAGGAGCGGAGCCAGTCGAGGGCGGTCCCCTGTATGCCGGTGTTGTGGAGTCTGGTGGTGAGAGTGTGTTGGGAGACAGTGTTGAAGGCTGCAGAGAGGTCGAGCAGGATCAGGGTGTGCCCTTGGTTGAGGAGCGTGCAGATGTCATCTGTGGCAGTGAGTAGGGCAGTCTCGGTGCAGTGGTTGCTGAGGAATCCAGATTTGGAGAGGTCTCTTCTATGAATTTGAAAGACGTTGACAATCTTTTCAGTGAGTTTGGTCCCAAAGGGAAGGTGGGAGATGGGTCAGTAGTTCTTGAGGTCAGTTGGATCTGCTAAGGGCTTCATGAGAAGGGGCTTGACTTCTGCATGTTTCCAGTCGTTGGGGAATGTGTCAGATTCGAGGGGGGAGTGGATGGTGAGTTGTAGCTCTGGTACATTGGCGGAAGCAGCTCTGTGGAGGATGTGCAGAGGGCAGGGGTCCGTGGTGGCTCCTGAGTGAATGCCTTTCATGTTCAATGCAGTGTATTCAGTGGTGACTGTGGTCCAGGAGGAGATGGTAGGTGGACTTTCGTTGCTGGGGGGCGGAGTGGGTTTGGTGTCCTGTGTCTGTTTGTCGCAGTTGTTGTAGAATCTTATTTTCAGGTGGAAGTAAGAGCCAAGTTTGTTGCAGAGGTTCTGCGAGGGTGTGGCATCCGTGGCTCTGCTGGGTGGCTTAGTGAATTCCTGGATGACGATAAAGAGTTCCTTGGAGTTCCTGGTCTTGGTGTGGCTTTTGTTTTGGATGAAGGTCCCCTTTGAGGATCTGATGAGTTGGTGGTATTCTGTCATGGCGTTCTTGAAAGTGGAGTGGTGCTCCAAAGTTTTGCTGTTACTTCAGTTCTTCTTGAGACATCTGCAGGTGAATCTGGCTTCTTGGAGGTCGGTGGTGAATGAAGAGGCCTTCCTGGGTCACTGTCTGTTGGGGTTGCAGATGGGGGCCGAGCTTGTCGGCACAGTTGGTGATCGATCTGTGAAGTTCTTTGGCTGCAGAGTTGGCATTGGTCGAGGTGGGAGACTTCGCGATTGAGGGTGGGTTGAGATGCTCCTCGTTGATCTTGCTCCAGTTCCTTCGTGGTGGGCGGGGTGCCGGTTTGGGTGCGGATGTGGAAGTGAATGCGGTAGTGAACCGTCCAGATGGGTTGTGTGGTATGGCTGAAGTGGACGTTTGTTACCTCCTGCGAAGACAGAGTCATGGGTGTGTCCTGCCTTGTGGGTAGGGGTGGTGATGAGTTGTTGCAGCCTGAAGTTGGCGAGGTTGTCCAGGAGGGTGGCGGAGTTGGGGTCACTGAGGTTGTCGAGGTGGAAGTTGAGGTCTCCGATGAGTATGTAGTCCATGGAGGCAATGGCGTGGGGCGCGATGAGGTCGGCGATGGTAGTGGTGAACGCGGTTCGAGGTTCAGGAGGTCTGTAGGTGAGGGTGCCTTGTAAGGTCGTTCTGGGGCTGCAGCAACACAACAGCGGAGCTGCTGGGGGAGAGAGCAGGTCTCAGATCAGGAGGTCAGAGGTCTTGCTCAAACACCGAGCATCGGTCGCCATTAAATAGGGAAGGAGGAGGGAAGCGCAGCTAGGAGGCGGAAACTGGCAGGGGGAGGGGCCACAGGGGCAGCAGCGGCAGGGAAGAGGACAGCAAAAACGGGCATGGAGGACACAGACAAGGGCACAAACAACAGGCAAAATAAAAACAGGCAAAATAAACAGAGGCACAATATTACAGGAAAAAGACAGGAAGGCGGCACAAACACAAGACAGACAACTGCAGACCAGCAGAAGAGCAAGGCTCTCCCATTGACCCACCAGGTGAGGCGCAGGCAGGAGCCTGCGGGTGGAGCAGGGAATCAAACACCCACCTGCAGAGCTGCTGGGGCAGAGAGCAAGTCTCTGACTAAAAAAGAAATAAAATTGAATACATAACAGATTACTGCACAACAGAATAATAGAAGGAACTTTTAAACAAATAAACATTTTCAATCCATAAAAAAACTAATCTTATTTTATACATTAGGTTTTACTGCACTAGACAATGAAAACTAAAACAGCAAAGTAACGTTTAACTGCTAAACAACGACAAAATTATAACATTTACTAACTTTAACACATCGTCCCAAACTACTAAATCCTCAAAAGATAGTGTAAAATCATTTTACCTGATCTGGTGAGCAGCAAGTGGGAATCATGCCCATTCAGAAACGTAGTAGATACATTAAAATATGAAGGGGTCAGTATGAAAAATGGCTGCAAAATGCACAGAAACAAAAAAGAGAAATGCTCAATGAAAATTAAGAGAAAATAACATAATATTGTTAATATTTATTTTGTATGAAGGCAAAGGTTTTAAAAAAATGCACAAATCAAACTTATTAATTTAGTGTACATAATATCTCTCTGACTGCTGGGCTTCTACCCCCCAGTGCTGAGCCATTTTCTGGTTATTTGGGGTAGTTTGCGCTTAGAGATACATAATTGTTTTTCAACATAATGTATTTATGCCAAATGTGCACCTTTTTTTTTAACATCGTGAGGATTCTAAAGGTGCCCAGGGTTTGTTGGATTGCCCTTGAGTAAACTGAGAATATAGGCAAACAGCAACATTTTTATTTTTGGTGGCAAAATAGGAAAAAAGTGCTCTGGATAAAATTGTCCGTTTTTTTCTAAAAATGGCTTTAGCAAACAGTTTGCTGTGCTAAAGGCACCATCATCTCAGCTTTCAGAAATGTGAAGAGCTAAATATAAAAACCTATTTTCTTACCACAGTTTTGGCATTTTTCAAAGAGGCAGTCCATTTTTCCTGCTCTCAACCTACTTCCAGCATGTGAGTCAAACCTAGTGCCCACGACAGGAAACACCAAAAAACAACATGGATACATCACATTTTTTGACTCAAAACCGGCCCTTTTTTGCAAAGTGGGTAGTTGTGGGTTTTGGAACCCAGTTCAGCTGGCACCAAGGGAAAGATAGCAAAATTGCTCCAGGGTGGGGTGACTTGAACGGCTCTCACCTTTTTTTATTTTGCCCAGAATCCTGTGCAAACCTCACATTTTGACTAAAAAACACATTTTGTCACATTTTCTTGATGGAAAGTTCTGTAATTTGTAGGAAGTCACAAACTTCCATCCACCCAGCATTCTCCCAAGTCTCCTAATGAAAATGGTACCTCACTTGCTTGGGTAAGTATAGTGCGCTCAAAAGGAAATGGCCCAAAATGCAACATGGAAACATCACATTTTTCCACATTTGTTTTTTGCATAGTGGGTAGTTGTGAGTTTTGAGTCCTACCTCAACCGGCACCTATGGAAACCTTGCCAACTTGCTCATTTATTTAAACTAAACTACTCAAGGAATTCCAGCTGGAGTCTCTTGTGTGACTCTCATCGTTTTTTCTACTCATAATCCCATACAAGCTTCACACCTTGACTACCACATTTCCTCGCTTATCTGTAATGGAAAGTTCTGGAATCTGCTGAGAGTCACATATTTCTGCAACTTGAGCTCCTAGTTGTCCCTCGATAAGAATGGTACCCCAGTTGTTTGGGTGGGTCTCAAGACCAAAAGGCCCTTAAAGTCTACATTTAGAGATAAGCAATTGGGTTAACTGCGGTGCTGCAGCTGTGTTGTGTTGCCACACATGCAAACCTATGAACCACAGACATTTTTGAAAACTAGACAGCTAAGGGACTCCTGGGTGATGGGCCTTAAGTGGATCCCACAAGGTTTTGTTACCCACAATGTCCTGCAAACTGTAAACTTTGCTTGAAATCATGCATTTTCCTTACATTTTGATGATGTTAATTTTTGGAATCCACAACATTCTTACCACCCAATGCCACTATACTTGTGCAGATAAAAATTTCTCAGAAGTTCTGTAGAGTTGCACAAACGTCAAGCCTTATCGCGCTTGACAATTGAACTTGAGGACTATTGAAAAGTTAAATAAGTCACGCAAGACACTGGCAAGGAGGTTGGTTCAGGAACAAAATGGCTCCCACAACATCTTTTCTGCTCAAACCTGTCTCCAGGTACATATAACCGTGTTACATTTCAGAGCCACAAAACTCATGACTTTCGCACAATGCACAATTTGTCAATTTCACATGCATTGTAAACATCGTGTGTGTCTAGACTTAATTTGGGCATTTAAAATGCTCTGCTAGAGGCGCCTGCACTTTATTTGTAAAGCTCACATTCACCTACCCGGCTCAAAGGTACTTCTTTTGTTGACCTTAAGAGCATGAAAGGCAGAGTGGCCCAGCGAGGATCCAAACTTGAGAGAATAGATTCAAACAAAGATCCCTGCAGTGGATGTCTAATCCACTGAGCCATCAGCCCAGGTACTGATAGCCCAATACTTGTATTTACAGGGTTGAGACACTGCACCTCTGCACAGACCTACAACAAACAGTACTTTCCCAGTGCTAAGACATTCACAGAGCTCTGAACTCCACCAAGAACTGATGCCTCAGTATTGATGCAAATACTGCGACAATTAAAAGGTTCTGATGAAGCACCACAGTACTTTTCTACACAATACACTGTCACACTGAGTGCATAAATAAGCAGGGCATAAGCCAAACAACCAAACAGACATGTTGCGGTGTGACTGCATAATATATATCAAAGACACATAGGATACCTCAGGATGTTGCATTTCTACAACACAGATCCCTGTGTAACTCACAGGTCAAAGGTTTCAATCTGTGTAAAAGAACTATGAGGATTAATGCACCTGCTGCATGGAGGGAGTGACAGAAGGGTGTGTGTGTGAGTGTGTGTGTGTGTATGTGTGTGTGTCTGTGCGCTTGAGTACACGTGTCTGTCAGCGCACGTGTATGTGTTTATGAGTGAGCATGACGTTTCTCTGTGCCTTCTTCTTAATATCATATGAGTCTTTTTTTTTGCACTGACACTGTGCATACTGCACACCTGCAGCACAATTGTGCGTGTGTGTGTTTGTGCAGGAATGTGGTGTGTGTGCGTAAATGTGTGTGCATGTGTATTGTGTGTGCGATTGCGTGTTTGTTGTGTGTGTGGGTTGTGTCTGTGTGCTGCGTGTGTTTAGTGTATGCCTGTGTGTGTGTTCTGTGTGCATGTGTTTGTTGCGTGTGTGTTTTTGTGTGCATGTGTGCCAGCATGTGTGTGTGCGCATGTGTTGTGTGGTGTTTGTGCCTGCATGTGAGTTGTGTGTGTGCGTTTGTTGTGTGTGCACTTGTGTGTTGTGTTGTGTTTTTGTGTGTGTGTTGTGTGCATTTATGAGCACGTACTCTAGACTGCTCACCCTCAAGTTTGCCCACGGCCACTCCTTCCATGATATCTTCAGTTTGTGATCTGGTTATTTCACACTTACCTCACAAGGATGAACATGCGGCCAACAGGGTCTCTGGCCGGGGATCGGTGGCATTCACTAATCACCCCTCCCTTCTTGCTAGACATTACGCAGCAGCACATGCTTAATTGTAAATGACCTGTGGGCACCGCTGCTAAGACTTTGTTTTCGGTGACTGTGTATGAAGGGATGTCCGTCAGACCCCCTCCCCCGTCATGCTTTCCTTAGCCGGAGTTGGTCTATGTTAACACGTTTCTGCGGAACGGCCGTCGGTTTGTTCTTCGCTCGGATGCACTCTGATGCCTGGCCTCTCACATCTTGAATTTAGAGTGGCACTAATACTTACATTGCTGCATAGTTAGAAGCGCCCATTCATTCATCCCTTCCCCAGGTTGGTTGATTAAGCCTCTGACGAGTCTTTCGGTTTGGAGATAAGATGGCCTCCCTTCACTCTCTTGTATTCCACAGGTGTCTGAGTAATGAGTGCTCCTGGGAGCACTTCGCATACATAATAAATATTGCCCCCGGACCTGTGCTGCATGTGTTTTGTGTGTGCCTCGAAACTTTTATTTTTTGATTTTCTCAGCAACTACTGAACGGATTTACACCATTTAACAACAAGAGTTCTTCCTCAAATAAGGGCTACCTAGTTCTGTTCAGCAGTTCGTGCTATAGCCGTGTATAAAGTTTCCTATAGGAAATTGATTTTCTGACCTCTTTTTTTTTAATTTCTCAGGAACTACTGAAAGATTTTATAACATTTAACTAAAAGGGCTCTTTCTGAAACAGGGGCTACCTTTTTCCAAATTTGGTGCATTTACACTCAGCAGTTCGGGCTGTAGCCGTGTCTAAAGTTTCCTATGAAAAATAACATGGAGAAAACATGTTCTGGGCCCCCCTTTTTTTCGGCCCCCGCTTACCGAATCACCCCGAAACTTTCAGGATAGGAGCTGACTGGAGTGCCCCTCGAGTTTTGAAAATTACGCGAAGATTCGTCATCCGGCGCCAACGTTATTGGGAAAACAAAAACGCTTTTCCTATGGAAACTAGATCCTAAATATAACTACCTACTGGCAACTGCCAGTAGGTTATATACATATATATATATATTCACTGAAAAATCCATAGGTTTCAGGGGCGTTATAGTTAGCTGGACTTTTCACTCATACAAACCATTGAAATTCCCCCATTATAGTTAGTTCAGCTAACTATAACTCGTGCGCCTGCAATGCACTGCTGATGACGTCACATATTACAGCACTCATGACATGGTCAGTGACATCAGTGATGACATCACTGATGACATCTCAAATGACATCACTGATGACATCACTGATGACATAATCCAGTGAATGTGTGTTTTTCTGAAAATTAAATATGTTTTATATATGTGTATCTCAAGGTCGATGGAAGAATAAATGGGTATCTAAGAGGATGATTTGATTTTGAAAAATTGATTGTATAACTGACTGATTAAGTGTATCTTAGTGAATACATGGCTTAGTGAGTAATGTTTAAATATGTAAATATTTGTATCAGTCTCTCACTTTGTGTATAAGTGGCTGCATGGGTTGGTGAGTAGCTACATGAGTGTCTATATAGGTTATTAGTTGTTTGAGTATCAGTATGAGTGTCTTAGTGTCTGTATGTTTCGGTGGGGTGCATAGATGCATGAATGAGTGCCTCACTGTTTGTATGTGTTGAAGACAGCATGTATGCAGGGCTGAACGGGTGGATGAGTGAGTGTATGGGTGTGTTAGTGAGTGAATGACTGTTTCAATAGTGTCTTTATGAGTAACTACATATGTTTTAAACTAGTATATGTGAGTATCGATGTATGTGAGAGATTGAAGAGTTCCCATATAATAAGTATGTGTTTCTATAAGTGATTCTTTAAGAAAGTAAGTATGTGTAAGTTTCTGTAAAAGTAAGTGTGATCGTGTGTGTATAACTGTATAGGCAATTAAATGGATGTTTGTTATTCTGCATGTGTGACTATGTGTGTGAGTAACTCTATGGATGAGTGTTAGTGTGCAACAGGACGTATACCTGTATGAGTACATAAGATGACTGAGTACATGTATGAGTGAATGTATAGGACTGTTGGTGAATGAGTGGATTTGTGTGTAGATCTTGGAATTACTGAATAGGTTGTTGTAACTAGTATTGGTGTGTCCCTTGTTTTGAATATATTAATTTCTATTTTTGAGTATATGTATCAAAGGTTATATTAGAGTGAGGGGAGGTCAGCCACTCTATCACAAGGTTGATGTCATCAGTGATGTCATGAGTGATGTCATTTGAGATGTCATCAGTGATGTCATGAGTGATGTCACTGACTATGTCATGAATTATGTAATATGTGACATCATCAGCAGTGCATTGCGGGCGTGCGAGTTATAGTTAGCTTAACTAACGATAACGGGGGAATTTCACTGGTTTTGTACGAGTGAAATGTCCAACTAACTATAACGCCCCTGAAACCTATGGTATTTTCAATGAATTTCTAAGGTTTTTTAAATGCTAATTTCTAACTAAAACATGCCTGAAACCTATGTTTTTTTCAGTGAATTTAAAAGGTTTTTTAAATGCTAATTTCTAACTATAACATGCCTGAAACCTAAGGTTTTTTCAGTGAATTTCCAAGGTTTTTTAAATGCTAGTTTCGAACTATACTTACAGAGGTGAGACATGTGATGAAAGAAGAAACAACGCACAGAAAGAAAAAATAGAAATGCAGAAAGAAGCAACATAAGTCCACAAAGTCGAAGAAAAGTGCAGGAAGAAGAAGAGATGTACAGAAAGAATCAACAGAGGAGCAGAAAGTCATCCTGTGCCCACAACTTTTTCAGATAGGTGCTGGTGGTAACTGAATCTGACTAACCAGTGCTATGCTAAAAGACACTTAGAATACAGTAAAACACCTACATACAGTAGGGAACAATATGCGGTGGGGTACCCCTGTGATTACCATGACCTCCTCTGTAAGACCCTAGTACATAACAGGGCAGGGAGATTAAAACTACTTCTCAAAATGCGCCACAGGGCGTGTTTGCACAGTGGTGAAGGGAGGGGGTGCCTGAGGTGACATGTGTGCAAACACGCCCTGTGGCGATTTTAATTTGGGGGATAAAGTCCCCTTGAATCCTGAGTGTCCCTAGGGTCCAGCAAGCCCACCAGGTACCTCCAGTAAGCGCCACAAGGGTGCATTGCAGAGAGGTTGTCCAAGGCCACGCCCCTTTTTACACCTTTCTGCAACGCAGCTCTTTGGAACTTACAAGAGGCCCCTAGTGGGCTAGTTGGACCCCACGGACCCTCAGGATTGAAGGAGAATTAATTCCCCAACTTAAAACGCGCCACAGGATGCGTTAGCACACATATCACATCAGGCCCCGCCCCCTCCCTTCACCACGGTACAAATGCACCCCGTGGCGTGTTTTAAGTTGGGGGATTAAGTCCCCTTGAATCCTGAGGGTCCCCAGCTTCCAACTAGCCCACCAGGTACCTCCAGAAAGTGCCACAGAGCTGCGTTGCAGAGAGACCACCCCTTTGCAACGCAGCCCTGTGGCGCTTACTGGAGGTACCTGCTGGGCTAGTTGGCCCCCAGGGACCCTCAGGATTGTAGTCTGGCTGCAAGAATCCTATGAAGGGCTTGCCTCCCCACCGGCTGTGTAAGATGTAGTTTAAGGACATGCAATGTGTGTGGAGAACTTTAGGTCTCATGAAAGCCTCTAGCTGTCAGACAGAAGCTGACCGGAGCATGCCACTAGTTTGGAACATTTTGTGAAGATTCGTCAACCGGCGCCAAAGATTTTGAAAAAACAAAAAACCTTTTCCTATGGAAACTAGGTCCTAACTATAACTACCTACTGGCGATTGACAGTAGGTAATATATAAATATATGCAAAAAAGAAGCAGAGAACTCTGGGTAGTTCTCAAGTTTAGGTGGAAAGCAGCTCCTGTATGGAGCACTCTCAACACCAGCAACACTCTAGATCTGCTCACCTCAAATGTCTGTTTTTCTATCAAAATCTTTAAGCATAGGATTAGCACAGTGCCATCCACGCTGAGATAGAAAAGGACAAAGTCTTTTGCCATTTGTACAGCAAAGTCTTTAAGCATAGGACTAGCACAGTGCTGTCCTTGCCGAGCTGTAAGATGACAAAAGCCAATTACCACTCCAGGCACAGTATTACAGCTTTGAATTGGTAAAATACCAATCAAGCCAACCTGAAATGAGTAAAAGCAACCCCTGACACATTGTTTCGCTCTAATATTGAGCTCTTCAGAGAGGTATAGCTTTGTCCAGACACAAGGGAGCACCCAGTATAAGTCAAAGAAATACCCTTTCAGGCATAGAGTGACGAATACATTATGCAAAAAAGAAGCAGAGAACTCTGGGTAGTTCTCAAGTTTAGGTGGAAAGCAGCTCCTGTATGGAGCACTCTCAACAGCAGCGACACTCTAGATCTGCTCACCTCAAATGTCTGTTTTTCTATCAAAATCTTTAAGCATACGATTAGCACAGTGCCATCCACGCCGAGATAGAAAAGGACAAAGTCTTTTGCCATTTGTACAGCAAAGTCTTTAAGCATAGGACTAGCACAGTGCTGTCCTTGCCGAGCTGTAAGATGACAAAAGCCAATTACCACTCCAGGCACAGTATTACAGCTTTGAATTGGTAAAATACCAATCAAGCCAACCTGAAATGAGTAAAAGCAACCCCTGACACAGTGTTTCACTCTAATTAGTGCTCTTCAGAGAGGTATAGCTTTGTCCAGACACAAGGGAGCACCCAGTATAAGTCAAAGAAATAAGCTTTCAGGCATAGAGTGACGAATAAATTATGCAAAAAAGAAGCAGAGAACTCTGGGTAGTTCTCAAGTTTAGGTGGAAAGCAGCTCCTGTATGGAGCACTCTCAACAGCAGCGACACTCTAGATCTGCTCACCTCAAATGTCTGTTTTTCTATCAAAATCTTTAAGCATAGGATTAGCACAGTGCCATCCACGCTGAGATATATATATATTACCTACTGGCGGTCGCCAGTAGGTAGTTATAGTTAGGACCCTGTTTCCATAGGAAATCCGCAACATTCTATTTGGAATAACTTTGGCGCCGGTCGACGAATCCTCGCGAAATTTTCAAAATAGGTGGGGCGCTACGCTCCGCTCCTACCCTAAAAGTCTCGGGGGGATTCGTCAAGCAGGGGCCGAGAAAAAAGGGGGGTCCCAAAACGCATTTTCCCCATGCATTTTTCCATAGGACCTTTAGACACAGCTACAGCCCGAACGGCTGAACAGAATTACTTGAAATTTGGCAGAGAGGTAGCCATAAGGTCAAGGAAGTGCCTTTTGCAGGTCTGGTGTAAATCTGTTCAGTATTCCCTGAGAAAATAGCATTTAAAAGCATATATATATGTGGGCGGAGCCTAACCACACATCTCATCCTGAGATCTGATTGGCTGTCAGCACTTCATCCAAGAAGTGTTGGCAGCCATCTTGGGACCAATATACATGATAGCACCTCATTAAAAAGCATTGCAGTTAATAGAAGGTTTTAAGACTTTAGTTACATTATAAATCATTTGTTGATGGTACCATACTCATTTTAGGAATTGTGGTATGTTCTAAGGTGATTTCACCATGTGAAAAAGCCTTCTGCTGGGATATCATGATTGAGAGAAAAATATGTTCTCATGCTTTTACCACAGAGGTTTGGAAGGTGATCTATAGGCTAAACTGAGAGCTTATTTTCTGTAAATTCACATTATCTTTCTTAGTCATGTGAGAATGAAGTCTGACATTCTCAGTAAAACATGTACATCCAACAAGGGCAGAGACTGTCAGTTGATTCCTTTGTGTTCTACTGCAGCTTCCCAGAGTGTTCCAAAGAACTACTAGAGCGCTAACAGTCCTACTTATGATAAACGTATGGCACACCTGAAGCCATCTTGCTTGGATTAAAGTGGTAACTCTTAAAACATTTAATTTAAAAAGGAACAAAATGAGGGGGTTCATTTTTCCATAAAAAGTATGATTAGTGCTGCAGAAAGAAAAATTAGGGCACATTTTGAGTGACTTCTCAAATCCTCTTCTATTTCATTAAAAAATTCTGACATGCAGACTGAAACATGCACTTTCAATACCAGCAGCAGTTTTCCCTGGTGAGCAGTAGCTTTACTACAGTGATCTAATCAGCAAAAAGAGTGCTAACATTCTGAATTTATGGCAAATGTGTGACACATGTGAATGCCTTCTTGATGGAATCAAAGTAAAAAACTGAAAGTATTTCCTACTGAGGAGACTGCAGTAAATGAGGAAATTAGGAAACTTCATAACAAATAAGTCTCCCAAGATGGCCACCAGAGACAAAAGAGCCCAAATGTAGCCCAAATATCACCCAGATGTAGCCCAAGTATAGCCCAATGACAGAATGTCCCAGAATGTTCTTAAAAACAACTAGAGCGCTTACTGTCTTCATTATGACAAAAGTATGGCACACCTGAAGCCATCTTGATTGGAATAAACTGGTAACACTTAAAACATTTAATTTAAAAAGGAACACAATGAGGAGGTTCATTTTGCCATAGAAATTATGATTAATGCTGAAGAAAGAAAATGAGGGCACATTTTGAGTGACTTCTCAAATCCTCTTCTATTTCATTAAAAAATTCTGACATGCAGACTGAAACATGCACTTTTAATACCAGGAGCAGACTTCCATGGTGCAGTAGTTTTACTACAGTGATCTAATGAGCAACTAGAGTGCTAACATTCAGAATTTATGGCAAATGTGTGACATATCTGAATACCTTCATGATGGAATCAAAGTAAAAAACTGAAAGCATTTCCTACTGAGGAGACTGCAGTACATGAGGAAATTAGGAAACTTCATAACAAATAAATCTCCCAAGATGGCCACCGGAGACAAAAGAGCCCAAATGTAGCCCAAAATCACCCAGATGTAGCCCAAATATAGCCCAATGACAGAAGTGTGCAAAACACTTATTATTTTGTGTTTTTGCAGTGTTATATAGTGCAGACTTGTCAGGTATTGGAGTGCTTTACATGAGCATTGGTTACATCACACAAGAACAAATTCATTTTGGTTGTAGACATGGGGAGACTAAGTGATTTGACCAGAATCACAGAATGTCGAGCTGAAGCAGAAACTGCAACCTGGTTCCCCAGTTGCAAAGTCTGCAGTTCTGGAAGTAACACCACATCCTCTCCCCTAAGTGCAACATGTAATCAAGTGGTCAACTGGATAAAAAAACATAAAGATAACAAATAATTTAAAAGTGCTTTGTCGCTATTTGAAAACTCAGAAAATATGTCCTTATTTTAGTCTTTTAGAGCACTAACCATAATTTTGATGCCAATAAGACCCTCTCATATATGTAATTTCTAAAGGAAATGCTCTAGGTATTACAGTTTTGATTACATCAAGATGATGTCAGGCGTTCCACACTTTTGTAATAAATATAGAATGTTAGCAAACTAGTTGTTCATTAGGATACTGTTGAGAGGCAGAGGCCAGGGGCACGGACTCTGAAAATTGAAGGCAGGTAGGAGGGTGCAAAGGCAACAATTTAACCACACTGAGCAGGCAGGAAGGGCCGTGGAAGCACAACAGACTATGGAGGGCAGTGGAAAGGGGGGCAGGGGCAACAAACCAACAATACAGGACTTGCAAGAGAGGCTGTTGGAGGGAAGATCTATTACGGGTCAAGGAAGCTAGGGGCGGTCCCCAGATCCCCGGGAGCCACCACAGAACTGAGCAGGAGAGTGAGTCAGGGACAAAAGGGGCACCTTAATTTGAGCCGGGGTGCCTAGGAACGCTTGCTCCAAAAATGAAGAAAACAGACATATGAGACATGGAATTGGAGGCAGAATACAATGGCAGTTTAATGAGAAGATGCAACTTCAAAGAAACCGCAGAATAGAGACATAAAGTACAAAATACAGAATCCAGATAATCATACAGCTGTCATAATATTCTCTGTATCTCAATTAATGTACTGACAGAGAGAGAGAGAAAACACATCTATAAATGCATCATGAGAAACAAGTTACACCAAGGAAAATGTTACCTAGGAACACTCACGTTTACTCTTAGAGCAAGCATTCCTGCAATTACAATACAAAATCTTTTAAATGCAAAAGTAAAGAGAACAATGGTTAAACATAACATGACATTTCATATAGGTAAAATAGAATAAGATACTTCAAGCAAAGCAGAGCAAGACATTTTAAGCAAAGGAAGACAAGCGCTCCCAGCTCTTGGGGAAAACCTGCACTGCCTGTTAACCTACATACAGACGGCGAGGTAGTCCGTCGATATCTGTGGGTGCTCCCTTTTTATATCATTTTGTGGGCTCCTTTGCACGCTACATCTACCTACGTATGCTACCCAAAAGCTTCGTCTGCAGATTTTACCAGACATTTCGTCATTTACCCACTTAATGCTGACAATGGACTGGGTGAAAAGGTCAGTCTCTCAGGCCAATCGCTTATCGTAAGTTCCATAGAGCAAGCAGAAAATAATGGGTATTGTACGGGAATTCAATATATTCATGTATAAAATCTCCTCAGTTCTCCTAACTTGACGCTCTGCGGTTGCCACTTCCTTAAAAGCGGGAAACCTGCCCAGGAAGCAAGTACCAGTCCAGGATGCAGCCTACTGTATGTCGACAGCTTCAGGGGGATGTTGAACTTTGATTCCGAGCACGGAGCACTCGGGTAGGGTGGGGGCTACTAGTTTGGATCAGAAGGCCTCGCAGACCTGCCTTCAGACTGCTATACACTAAAATTGCAGAGCTATGGTCAATTTAACAAAGAGGCCTACATATTGAACAGAAGGGCCTACACAGGGGTTTTATGCTGGCTGAGTGGTAAGGATGTCTCAGGATAATTATATAGCAACACAGGACCCGCTGGTCAATTTAATACGGCCTACAAATGCAGCTGGCAGGGCAAGGACAAGGGTCTCATACTTCAGGTGTGGACAGAACGGGCCAGGGGCCCCCTGTGATACAAAATCTACCCTCCTTCAAGGCTGTGGCAATGTAATAGACCATTGTGGGCAGAAGGAAGAGGCAATGGTAGTACAACCATACATGCCAACAGACCCGATTCAGCCAGGAAACGTCCAATGTTTTTAAGCTCAAATGGGCTTTATTTGATCTGTCTCCTGTCTACAATATCCTCTTTTTCAATGTAACTCAAAGGGGAAAATCAATACCCCAGTTTTTTTTCAAAATCTCCCTCTTACCAAGTTCAAAATGTTCGCAAGTATGGTACATTGGATCATGGAAGGAAATGGGATAGGGACATGGACTTGGATAACAGAGGACAGGAGGGACATGGAGAGGTGCACCAAACTGACCCTGCAGGGCAGGCATCAGGGTTTGCAGCAGCACAATACACCACACAGGGCATGCAGGACGGGAGTGCAGCACAACAATCCATAGAAAGCAAGAGGGAGGGGACAGGACCATGCACATGGACAACAGAGAACAGAGGGGCAAGAGGCAATGGTAGCTAGCTGACCATAATGGACAGACAGGAGAGAAAGCTGCAGCATAACAGACCATAAAGGGCAGGAGGGACGGATCAGGGGCATTACAATGGAACAGACAAGCCAGGAGGGAGGGAGTAGGGCTGGGGGCAAGGGGGCAGGGCAGGAGCAGTAAGATAGCCATGGAGGTCAGGCAGGATGGGCACTAGAAGCAAGACACACCATGAAGAGCAACAGTGAGACTGTGATGGCATACACACAGACCATGGAGGGAAGGTGGGAGGGGGTCAGGGGCAGCTAACTGACCACACAGGGAAGGTGGGAGGGGCCATGGCAGCACAGAAGACCATGCATGGCAAGTGGGAGGGTTAGTGGCAGCACAATGGCTATGATGGGCAAGAAGGAGGGTGGAGGGGCATGCACAAAGGACGATGGAGGATAGAAGGGAGGGTCAGGACCTGTGCACAGACTAGAAAGTTCAGGGGAAGGGACCTCACAACAGACCACACGGGGCAGGCAGGAGGAGCAGTTGCAGCACAACAGACCAGGGAGGGCAGAAGGGTGTGGCAGTACAATGGACCATGTAGGACAGGAGGAAGAGGATAGGGGCATGGCATGTGGACAGGCAGGGTGGAGGTGGCAGGGACAGGTTACAGTCATCTGACAATGCTAGGCAGGTGGGAGGGGAGTGGCAGCTCAACAGAACACTCAGAGTAGATAGGAGTGGCAGGTCCATGGGACATGGTGGGCAAAAAGGATGGAGCAGGGGCATGCACAAAGACATCGGAGGGCAGGGGGAAGGAGAATAGGGGCAGCAAGCTAAGCACAGAGTTTAAGCAGGAGGTCAATGATGGGGCATAGAATTGGGCAATGGAGGGCAGGAGGAGTGGACTGGTACATCCTACTAAATTGAGGGCAGTGGCAGCACATCAGACCATGTATGGCAGGAGGGAGGAGGCTAGTCCATGGATTTTATACACAAAACAGAGGATAGGGAGGAAGGGGATGGGGCAGCAAGCTAACTGTTCAGAGAAGGCGGGTATTAGGAACTTTATTGTTTTTAAAACATTGTGTCTGTGCGAACTACTTAAAATATGAACAAGTATGCAGCATAATCTCACTTTTATTCAGGAAGAAGAGGACGTTTGTGACTGTGACTCCGGGCTCACTTGGCAGAAACACCCCCTGACCCTCCACCCCCTATCGCAAAATGTAATGCCCGTGAAAAGGGTAGGTGAACACAGTGTTATATAGAACATAGTCCTGAGAGCACGATTGAAAATGAAAACTAGATATAGTGTATGGTATAAACTATGCACCAAAAAGTGTGATATAAGATGAACCGGGCGTGAAATATAATATGCAATACATTGTGCGCAATGACAGATTCATTGGAGAGCGCGAGATAGCACAGGCACTAGCGCGTGCTATGCGATATGCGCCTTGGAGTGTAATATGCACAGGGCAGTGTTGTGTAACCTAACTAGTCTCTAAAGTTGTAATATAAAATATGTGCTGGGGAGTGTAACGTTGCATATGCACTGTGACAAAGATATGGATCCCAGATTGTAATATGTATGGCATAGCACTGTGCGTTATAACATAGGCATCGAGAAAGGCACCTTAGATGGGGCAATATAACCCGTGCGAAGACAAGTGTGGCATGACATATTCACGGGGTGGTGTTACAGTGCACATGGGCTAGAGAGTGTCATAGCATATGCACTAGCTAGTGGAATACAACACAGAGGTGTGTGGCACTCGGCAGGCAATGGTGGGTGTAACACAGCATTGGGCTCTGTCAGGAGCACGCTGTGACTCTCAAGTGATGTTCGTCCCCTTTCCAGAGAGTAAAATAAAAAGTATTACACATCCGGCAGTGGATGTGTGTTTTATTAACCGTGAGGGGGGTTTCTTGCATAGTTTTGGTCGAATTTTTGTCGAATCCCCTTTGAATGGCTTGGTGTGCATGTGTATTAAATGTGCCCGTCAATAGCTACCCATGTTTGTATAAATAAACGACAAGGGTGTCTACCAGGATTAGGCACGGTAGGGCATCAGACATGTCAGAGCTTCACTAGTGGTGTAAATACATTCCACGTGGATTCATTGCATGCATAGTCGCCTTTTATGGTGATAGGTACGTACGGTTTGTCCAGCATGTCCTAGGTGTGTCTATGAATATATATTTTTTTAAAATAATAAAAAACAGTGGCCGGCCCTGGGGATTGGGGTCAAAAAAATATAATTAGGAGACTGGCCCTGGGGGATGGGGTCATCAGGGCCAATAAATTAGAATAAGAAGGGGAACCAAACAGCCCCCCTTCTTAAAAAACTAAAATAAATAAAAGACTGGCATCGTGCCGGAGGCCATGCCCCCTCCGTGCAGCACTCTGCAAACGCGCCCCCAACAGGCATCTCCAGTATGCGCCAGGGAGCTGCGCTGCAGCCAGGTGTTCTGAGGCCAAGCCCCTTTTTACACCTCTCTGCAACGCAGCTCTGTGGCGCTTACTGGAGGTACCTAGTGGTCTAGTTTGACCCTAGGGACCCTTAGGATTCAAGGGGACTTAATCTCTCAACTTAGAACAGCCACAGGGCGCGTTTACACAGTGGTGAAGGGAGGGGACGGGGCCTGAGGTGACGTGTGCAAACACGCACTATGGCACGTTTTAAATTGGGGATATAATTTCCCTTCAATACTGAGGGCCCCTGGGGGCTAACTAGCCCACCAAGTGCTTCCAGTAAGCGCCACTGAGCTGCATTGCAGAGAGGTGGTCCAGGCCGTGCCACTTTTTACACCTCTCTGCAACGCAGCTCTGTGGCACTTACTGGAGGTACCTAGTGGGCTAGTTGGACCCTAGGGACCCTCAGGATTCAAATGAACTTAATCTCCCAACTAAAAATGGACACAGGGCGTGTTTACACAGTGGTGAATGGAGGGGACGGGGCCTGAGTTAAAGTGTGCAAAAACGCCCTGTGGCCTGTTTTAAGAGGTAGTTTTAATCCCCATGCCCTATTTTATACTAGGGGCTTACAGAGGAGGTCATGCTAATCACAGGGGGACCCCAACGCATAATGTTCCCTAGTGTATGTAGGTGTTTTCACTGTATTCTAAGTGTCTTTTAACATAGCACTGGCTCTAGGACTGGTTAGTCAGACTCAGTTACCACCAGTATCCGTCTGAAAAAGTTGAGGGTACAGGATGATTTTGCAACAAGGCTTCTTTCTGCTCTTCTTTTTGTTCTTTCTGCACGTTATCCTTCTTCCTGCACTTATCTTCGTATTTGAGGACTTCTGTTGCTTCTTTCTGCACTTCTTTTGTTTCTTTCTGTGCATTTTTTCTTCTTTCTTCACATGTCCTATCTCTGTAGGC
This sequence comes from Triturus cristatus, assembly GCF_964204655.1. Classification (NCBI taxonomy): domain Eukaryota; kingdom Metazoa; phylum Chordata; class Amphibia; order Caudata; family Salamandridae; genus Triturus; species Triturus cristatus. Next base: position 1,800,673,767 of record NC_140590.1, read on the forward strand.
ATAGTTAGAAATTAGCATTTAAAAAACCTTTGAAATTCACAGAAAAAACCATAGGTTTCAGGCACGTTATAGTTAGGAATTAGCATTTAAAAAACCTCAGAAATTCACTGAAAAAACCATAGGTTTCAGGGGTGTTATAGTTAGCTGGACTTTTCACTTGTACAAAACCATTGAAATTCCCCCGTTATAGTTAGTTCAGCTAACTATAACTCGCGCGCCCGCAATGCACTGCTGATGACGTCACATATTACATCACTCATGACATGGTCAGTGACATCACTCATGACATCACTGATGACATCACTGATGACATCACTGATGACATCATCCTTGTGATAGAGTGGCAGACCTCCTCTCACCCTAATATAACCTTTGATACACACATTCAAAAATAGAGACTAAAATTTTCAAAACAATGGACATACCAATACTAGTTACAACAACCTCTTCAGTAATTCTAAGATCCACATACACATCCACTCATTCACCAACAGTCCTATACAGTCACTCATACATGTACTCACTCATCATATGTACTCATACACCTATACATCCTGTTACACAATGCCACTCATCCATAGAGTTACTCACACACATAGTCACTCATGCTAATAAAGAATCAAACATACATTTACTTGCATATACAGTTATACACACACCACCATACTTACTTCTACGGAAACTTACACATACTTAGTCTTTTAAACAATCACTTATAGAAACACATACTTATTCATACAGGAACTCTTTCAATCTCTCACTCTCACATATACTCACATATATACACCAATAGTCACATATACTAGTTTAAAACATATGTAGTTACTCATAAAGACACTATTGAGACAGTCATTCACTCACTAACACACCCATACACACACTCATCCACCCATACAGTCCTGCACACATGCTGTGTTCAACCCATACAAACAGTGAGTCACTCATTCATGCACCTATGCACTACGTAATACCCCCCACCGAACCATGCAGACACTCAGACTAATACTCAAAAAATCAACTAATAACCTATATAGACACCCATGTAGCTACTCACCAACCCATGCAGCCACTTATACACAAAGTGAGAGACTGATACAGATATTTACATATTTAAACATTACTCACTAACCCATGTATTCACTATGATACACTTAATCAGTCAGTTACACAATCAATTTTTCAAAAACAAATCATCCATTTAGACACTTATATACCCATTTATTCTTCCATCGACCTTGAGATATACATATATAAAACATATTTAATTTTCAGAAAAACACACATTCATTCACTGGATGATGTCATCAGTGATGTCATCAGTGATGTCATTTGAGATGTCATGAGTGATGTAATATGTGACGTCATCAGCAGTGCATTGCGGGCGCGCGAGTTATAGTTAGCTGAACTAACTATAACGGGGGAATTTCAATGGTTTTGTACAAGTGAAAAGTCCAGCTAACTATAACACCCCTGAAACCTATGGTTTTTTCAGTGAATTTCTGAGGTTTTTTAATATATATATATATATTACCTACTGGCGGTCGCCAGTAGGTAGTTATAGTTAGGACCACGTTTCCATAGGAAATCCGCAACATTCTATTTGGAATAACTTTGGCGCCGGTCGACGAATCCTCGTGAATTTTTCAAAATAGGTGGGGCGCTACGCTCCGCTCCTTCCCTGAAAGTCTCGGGGGGATTCGTCAAGCGGGGGCTGAGATAAAAGGGGGGTCCCAAAACGCGTTTTTCCCATGCATTTTTCCAAAGGACCTTTAGACAGGGCTACAGCCCGAACGGCTGAACAGAATTACTAGAAATTTGGCAGAGAGGTAGTCCTCAGGTCAAGGAAGTGCCTTTTGTAGGTTTGGTGTAAATCTGTTCAGTAGATTCTGAGAAAATAGCCTTTAAATCAATATATATATCTGAGCCAGCTTACGGTACGCTTACGGTACGCTTACCGTAGGCGTACGGTGGCGTGCGCGAGCGCGATTCTGATTGGCTCTTAGATCTTAGTAAACATTCGAATCGTCCGAAACCAGAAAGCGGCGGCCGCCATTTCGTGTGTTTCACTCAGAAAAAAAAGAGTGATAACAAGAAAAGGGGGCAAGGAGGAGAGTTACAGACCCCCTAACATTTGTGAGGGGGTCAAAGAAGGACAGAAAAGTACAAAGAAAACATTTATTGATTTTAAAAAAAATCACGGGGTACGCGTACGGTAAGCGTACGGTAAAAAAAAAATAAAAAAAATAAATGAAATGCAGATTTAAGAGTTTAGATATTAGGGGGCTCTAAAAAGAGCCGTTGTGTTTATGAAGTTATTTTTTAGTGGTACCTACAAGTAAGTACCGATGCAGAGTCTAAGGTTCAAGAGGAAGACTCTGTTCCCTTCATCATTGAAGTGCACACCATCTCCTCTATAAATGTCTTGCATGTCGTAACGCAAGTTGTTGTGCTAAATGGAACCCATACCATAGTCACGGAGGAAAGCAGAAACAGATTTGTTGACGTGCTTTCTTGCTTTGTCAATCTGCGGACAGAAATGATTGGACCAGTTCCATTTTTGCCTTTGGCATATGTTAGAAAACACAAAGGCAGTTTTAGGGAAAAGTGAAAACAGTTGTGCAAAGGTCTCCTTCATAAGCATTTCCAGACCTACCCCAGTCAAAGTGCCTAGGTCATTGCCACCGCAGTGCACTATTATGAGGTCAGGGTGTTGGATTTGCATGAAGGATTTCACCAATGGCATCAATTGGTGCCACTTTAACCCTCTCTGACCAATCCATTTAATGTCTACATTTGGCAAAGCAAGGTCTCTCACCATACCTGTTTTCTCTGCAAACTTTTCACTCCAGAAGACATAGCTGTGTCCTACAATCCACACTGTGAACATCTTCAAAGGAGATCTGGATGCACTCAGGAGGTGTATTTCAGTAGAATGGTAAAAAGAAATGAAAGACAGTTTGGAAATGGAGGCATACATATTTTTTTTATAAAAAAAAGAACTAATTGGCTGTTTCATACCATTCTACAATAAAAACTAGGCTGTATGTGTAAATTTATAGAAGCATGTTTTGTATTGGTACAGAAAAATGTGTTACCAAAGAACAGTACTATGGATTTGCTGTTAGGTTTGAAAAGTCAAGCACTCTTGCTCTGTGGAATTGAAACATTGTGTGGCGAACTTCTGACCTAACTCCACACAGCAGTGTTCCATGAGCTGTTGCTATGGTAGCAGGCAGAAGTCAAGTTGGGGGAAGGGTACTAGGCAGAAGTCAAGTTGGGGGAAGGGTACTTTTGGAAAAGGGTTGGTTTTCAACCAATAGAAATGTGTGATTACATTTGAAAAAAAGGGGGAAGCACTGAGATTTGAAATAAACATGTATATGTGTGGAAAAATAGAGGGAAACGTTGCCATTATCTGGTTCTGCTGAGAGGAGAGAGGTGTAGAGAACAGAGATCCTGGCTCTGATAATCTGCTGTTTGAGTGCCACATTTCTTTCACAACTAACTAATTTTAAAGGTGAGTTTAGAGTTTGAGAGGAGATGTATATGGTAAATTAAGAAATGAATAATAGAAATGTAATTCTTTTTGTTGAAGTTGTGTTTATTATTTTCTGTTTTGGGAGAAATTTAAATGTGAGGAACATGTAAAATAATATGGACTATGTTTTCACGATAAATTAGGGTGTATTGGTATAAAAAAAGAATAGTTTACGGGTTTGAGGTTGGACTCAGTAATGCAAATACATTCAGCATCACTAAGGCTGGTTGCCCTTGCTGGAATGTAGGCAGTCACCCAGGTTACACATGTTGGGAAATATAGGCAGAGATTTATTGTGTACTACTCTGGTAATTTTATATTTGCATTAGTAGGAAAAAGGGGGAGCCATTTTTTGGTGCAGAAGCAGACTCTTAGCACACACCCAGCTGCTTTCTATGTAGAATCATGGACAGTATTTACAAGCGAGTGGGGTTTGAGGTTTCAGTCAGTAATGCAAATACATTCAGCATCACTAAGGCTGGTTGCCCTTGCTGGAATGTAGGCAGTCACCCAGGTTACACATGGTGGTGGTCTGAAAAAGCAGTTTGGACATGTGGTTTTTTAAGAATCTGAAAAGTGGATTCATAATGTGTCAGTCTGTAAAAGTGATTATCACTTGCCAAAAAAAAGAGCAGTAAGTGTGCTTTCAAATTGGCAAAGAAATTTCGTTTTGTGACTAATGTGAAAACATGACTCTGTGTGCATATAGGAATTACAGGTAGAGATTTATTGCGTTTTGCTCTGGTGATTTCACAGTTGCATTAGTAGGAAAAAGGGGGAGCCATTTTTTGGTGCAGAAGCAGACTCTTAGCACACACCCAGCTGCTTTCCATGTAGAATCATGCACAGTATTTACAAGCGAGTGGGGTTTGAGGTTTCAGTCTGTAATGCAAATACATTCAGCATCACTAAGGCTGGTTGCCCTTGCTGCTATGTAGGCAGTCACCCAGGTTACACATGGTGGTGGTCTGAAAAAGCAGTTTGGACATGTGCTTTTTTAAGAATCTGAAAAGTGGATTCATAGTGTGTCAGTCTGTAAAAGTGATTGTCACTTGTCAAAAAAAGAGCAGTAAGTGTGCTTTCAAATTGGCAAAGAAATTTCGTTTTGTGACTAATGTGAAAATATGACTCTGTGTGCATATAGGAATTACAGGCAGAGATTTATTGCGTATTGCTCTGGTGATTTTACATTTGCATTAGTAGGAAAAAGGGGGAGCCATTTTTTGGTGCAGAAGCAGACTCTTAGCACACACCCAGCTGCTTTCCATGTGGAATCATGCACAGTATTTACAAGCGAGTGGGGTTTGAGGTTTCAGTCAGTAATGCAAATACATTCAGCATCACTAAGGCTGGTTGCTCTTGCTGGTATGTAGGCAGTCACCCAGGTTACAAATGGTGCTGGTCTGAAAAAGCAGTTTGGACATGTTCTTTTTTAAGAATCTGAAAAGTGGATTCATAATGTGTCAGTCTGTAAAAGTGATTATCACTTGCCAAAAAAAAGAGCAGTAAGTGTGCTTTCAAATTGGCAAAGAAATTTAGTTTTGTGACTAATGTGAAAACATGAGTCTGTGTGCATATAGGAATTACAGGTAGAGATTTATTGCGTTTTGCTCTGGTGATTTCACAGTTGCATTAGTAGGAAAAAGGGGGAGCCATTTTTTGGTGCAGAAGCAGACTCTTAGCACACACCCAGCTGCTTTCCATGTGGAATCATGCACAGTATTTACAAGCGAGTGGGGTTTGAGGTTTCAGTCTGTAATGCAAATACATTCACCATCACTAAGGCTGGTTGCCCTTGCTGGTATGTAGGCAGTCACCCAGGATACACATGGTGGTGGTCTGAAAAAGCAGTTTGGACATGTGCTTTTTTAAGAATCTGAAAAGTGGATTCATAATGTGTCAGTCTGTAAAAGTGATTGTCACTTGTCAAAAAAAAGAGCAGTAAGTGTGCTTTCAAATTGGCAAAGAAATTTCGTTTTGTGACTAATGTGAAAATATGACTTTGTGTGCATATAGGAATTACAGGCAGAGATTTATTGTGTACTGCTCTGGTGATTTTACATTTGCATTAGTAGGAAAAAGGGGGAGCCATTTTTTGGTGCAGAAGCAGACTCTTAGCACACACCCAGCTGCTTTCCATGTGGAATCATGCACAGTATTTACAAGCGAGTGGGGTTTGAGGTTTCAGTCTGTAATGCAAATACATTCAGCATCACTAAGGCTGGTTGCCCTTGCTGGTATAGGCAGTCACCCAGGTTACACATGGTGCTGGTCTGAAAAAGCAGTCTGGACATGTGCCTTTTTAAGAATCTGAAAAGTGGATTCATAATGTGTCAGTCTGTAAAAGTGATTATCACTTGCCAAAAAAAAGAGCAGTAAGTGTGCTTTCAAATTGGCAAAGAAATTTCGTTTTGTGACTAATGTGAAAACATGACTCTGTGTGCATATAGGAATTACAGGCAGAGATTTATTGCGTATTGCTCTGGTGATTTCACATTTGCATTAGTAGGAAAAAGGGGGAGCCATTTTTTGGTGCAGAAGCAGACTCTTAGCACACACCCAGCTGCTTTCCATGTAGAATCATGCACAGTATTTACAAGCGAGTGGGGTTTGAGGTTTCAGTCTGTAATGCAACATTCAGCATCACTAAGGCTGTTTGCCCTTGCTGGTATGTAGGCAGTCACCCAGGATACACATGGTGGTGGTCTGAAAAAGCAGTCTGGACATGTGGTTTTTTAAGAATCTGAAAAGTGGATTCATAATGTGTCAGTCTGTAAAAGTGATTGTCACTTGTCAAAAAAAAGAGCAGTAAGTGTGCTTTCAAATTGGTAAAGAAATTTCGTTTTGTGACTAATGTGAAAACATGACTCTGTGTGCATATAGGAATTACAGGTAGAGATTTATTGCGTTTTGCTCTGGTGATTTCACAGTTGCATTAGTAGGAAAAAGGGGGAGCCATTTTTTGGTGCAGAAGCAGACTCTTAGCACACACCCAGCTGCTTTCCATGTAGAATCATGCACAGTATTTACAAGCGAGTGGGGTTTGAGATTTCAGTCTGTAATGCAACATTCAGCATCACTAAGGCTGGTTGCCCTTGCTGGTATGTAGGCAGTCACCCAGGTTACACATGGTGGTGGTCTGAAAAAGCAGTTTGGACATGTGCTTTTTTAAGAATCTGAAAAGTGGATTCATAATGTGTCAGTCTGTAAAAGTGATTGTCACTTGCCAAAAAAAAGAGCAGTAAGTGTGCTTTCAAATTGGCAAAGAAATTTCGTTGTGTGACTAATGTGAAAACATGACTCGGTGTGCATATAGGAATTACAGGCAGAGATTTATTGCGTATTGCTCTGGTGATTTCACATTTGCATTAGTAGGAAAAAGGGGGAGCCATTTTTTGGTGCAGAAGCAGACTCTTAGCACACACCCAGCTGCTTTCCATGTAGAATCATGCACAGTATTTAGAAGCGAGTGGGGTTTGAGGTTTCAGTCTGTAATGCAAATACATTCAGCATCACTAAGGCTGGTTGCCCTTGCTGGTATGTAGGCAGTCACCCAGGTTACACATGGTGGTGGTCTGAAAAAGCAATTTGGACATGGGCTTTTTTAAGAATCTGAAAAGTGGATTCATAATGTGTCAGTCTGTAAAAGTGATTGTCACTTGCCAAAAAAAAGAGCAGTAAGTGTGCTTTCAAATTGGGAAAGAAATTTCGTTTTGTGACTAATGTGAAAACATGACTCTGTGTGCAAATAGGAATAACAGGCAGAGATTTATTGTGTACTACTCTGGTAATTTTACATTTGCATTAGTAGGAAAAAGGGGGAGCCATTTTTTGGTGCAGAAGCAGACTCTTAGCACACACCCAGCTGCTTTCCATGTGGAATCATGGACAGTATTTACAAGTGAGTGGGGTTTGAGGTTTCAGTCAGTAATGCGAATACATATAGCATCACTAAGGCTGGTTGCCCTTGCTGGAGTGTAGGCAGTCACCCAGGTTACACATGGTGGTGGTCTGAAAAAGCAGTTTGGACATGTGCTTTTAAAAAAATCTGAAAAGTGGATTTATAATGTGTCAGTCTGTAAAAGTGATTATCACTTGCCAAAAAAAAGAGTAGTAAGTGTGTTTTCAAATTGGCAAAAAAATTTCGTTTTGTGACTATTGTGAAAAGAAATGTAGTAATATATTTAAATAAAATAAAGGATTTTTTTTTTTAGTTTTTTTCAGGTATTGCTGAAGAGCAGTGAACAAAATTTAAGATGCCTACAAAATCCAGAGTTAAAAAAGACCACAAAAAAAACCTATATTTGAAGACAACTGGAGGACCTAAGTTAGTAGAAGATGCTCATGTTGGGAAAAAGAAAAAATCTTCTGGTAAGCAGACAAAACAATTTCTAAAAAACATATTCAAAAAAAGGAAAAATGTACAAAATGTCTGTACTGGAAAGAATGTTTTGAAAAGAAAAGGACAGGAAAAAATTGAGAATTTAGTTAATGCAAATATACCTTCTGCAACTGAAAAGATTTACATAAACAGAAAAACAGCGTTTAAAGAGATACGTAGAAAAATGTTTCAGAGAAGAGTTATGTCCAATTTGATAAAGGATGTGAAGAAATATAAGCAAAAGGCAAAATATTACAAGAGAAAAAAAGAAATTGCAGCCATTGCAGCAAAGGCATTAGAATTAAAAAGGAAACTATTCATTTTAATTTTGAATAGGATGCGTACATTAGACAAAATGGTTAATGTACTGAAATCACATAGCAAAAGGAAAAGAGTAGTGAACAGAACAAACTTTTGTAAAGTGTTTTTAGGAAAGTGGATGCATAGTTCAAGTAGTGAACCTTTTTTTAATGAAGAGAGCTATTTTCAAAGTAATAGTTTGCTGCATGCAGTTGACACCAGAGGTCGTGCTTACGAAGTGAAAAATGGTTGCATAATGGAGAAGGAGATAATGGTTCCAAGAGATGAGGTACAAGTGATGGCGGATGAGGCTATGGGGAGACGTCCTAAAGCCCCAGTGTACACTTGGAATTGTAGTAGTATTTGCACTGTGCGTCAGGAATCTATTGATAAATTTCGTGAGTTTCTAAGAGAATATAGTAAAAAAAGTGTAAAACAGAAGATTAAGGTGCTTCAAAGTCTGGATCCATGCAGAGTGAGAGAGAATACTGGTTTGCAGGGTCATTCTCTGGCTTGTCTATCTAGAAAAGTGTGTAATAGTGTTTTTCATCATTTTAGGATGCTGGCTGTTCATCATACTGAAATGAGAAAGTTTGTGAGACGGTTGTATTTTGCTAAAAGTCCAGCAATAAAGTTAAATGAATTGAATAGGGCTCTGTTCCGAGGAACGGTATCAGATGTAGAGAAGGTTGTTGATGAAATTCAGTTTTGTTACTTTGGTCCTGAACAAAACAGTGCAGAGAAGGACACAGTAAATGAGGAAGAAGTGGAAGAGAATGTAGAACCCTCTGTAAGTAAGACATTTAATGATCACATAACAAAATTTGCAATAATCTCTAATGAAAGACCAAATTTTACTTGTATTTGTTGCCGCAGAACTCATTATAGAAAACAAACTAGGAATGTTGATCTCTACAGAAAGAGTGAAAATGAAGATAATTATAAGTGGAAGGATTTTGCCACATATATATTTCTTGAAAATTGTTTTGAATTGGGTAAAGATCAGCGTATTTGTAAATACTGTTACAACAAGTTAGAGGAAAATAGAATGCCGACCAGAGCTGTACATAATAATTTAGAATTGGATGCTATTCCTGCTGAACTTTCTGAATTAAATACATATGAGTCTATACTCATTCAATGTGTTCATCCGTTCCAGACCATAGTACGTATGGAGCCCAAAACTGGTAAATTACCTCCTTCAGATTTACTGAGAGGTTTAAAAGGTAGAGTAGTGTATTTGCCCTTGGATTTGAAAAAAAATATGGAAACTATTGATGCGGATACTTTGGAAACTGAACCATTAATTATTCTGGTTAATGGTGTACCTACAAAGAATAAGAAGATTTGGCAGGAGCTGGCAGATGTGCGGAAAGTACAAAGAGCAAATTTGTATTTGAAAAGGAATAACAAATGGTATGAATCAATTTATATAGAAGAAGAAGAAGAAGAAGATTTACAAGAAGACACAGAAACACCAACTGGACAAATTGAAAAAGTGGACAAGTCAAAGGAAGAAGAAATTTATGAACATTTTAGCATACATCCTCTTCATTCAAAAGAAGTTATGGGAGACAATATTGATCTCTTTCAGATGAAGAAAGCAAAAGGAACTCCCGTGAGTGTATGGGAGGAGAGCTTGGAAGCTCGATGTTTTCCCCAGCTGTTTCCTAAAGGAAAAGGAGGACGATACGATGAACGTCCGGAACAGATTCCAGCTTCTGAGTATCGGACTACAAGACTATATGCTGAAGATCCCAGATTTCGACAAAGTATTCCTTATTTGTTCCATCTTTTATTTGAAAGCGATTTGTCTGCACTGTCTTATGCAGTAAATCACATTTTAAAAAGTGGAGTACATTTACAAAATGTGTCTGCTAAGGATTTTATGGAGAAAGTGCAGCACCGAGATGATCATTTGGAAACACAACTGATCAATCTGATGGCTTGTCAGCGTGGGACAAATGAATATTGGTACCGACGCCATGGTGAATTAAAATGCATGTTACGGAATTTAGGAACACCAACATGGTTCGTTACCCTAAGCTGTGCCGAGTATGCTTGGGATGATTTACTGGATTTTCTACGAGAGGCAAATTCAAACATTAAAAACATCGAATACAAGACAGCAGGAGAACTGTGCTCATTGGATCCGGTTAATGTTTGCAGATATTTCAATCATAGATTTGAGGCTATGATGTCCTTCATCTGCAATAAAAAAAATCCACCTCTAGGAGAAGTAGTGGATTTCTTTTGGAGAAAAGAGTACCAGGCAAGAGGTGCTCCTCATATTCATATGCTGTTGTGGATCAAGGATGCCCCAAAGTTTGGAACAGATACTGATGAAGCAGTGTTATCTTACATTGAAGAATATGCAACATGTGCTATACCAAAAAGCACAGAAGAGAAAAAGTTAAAGGAGCAAGTTTTACGTTTCCAAAGTCATCGGTGTGGAAAATACTGTCGACGGAAATACAAGAGCAAAGATAAATACTACACTAAATGTCGATTTGGATTTCCTAGACCTGTTCTTTCAAATGGAAGAGTAAACAGTTTTATGTCAGCTGTGAGACATACTATCACAAGAAAATCACCTAAGAATACCTACAACCTTAAAAGAAAAGAAGAATCAAAAAATATAAATGACTACAACCCAGTCATTTTATCCATGTGGAACGCTAACATGGATATACAGTATGTAGCTGACAATTCCATTGCTGTTGCTCGATATGTAACGTCTTACATTACGAAATCAGAAAAAACAGAATTGAAGGAAATGTGGGAAGAGATTTCTCACGAGAAGACTGTCAGTAAGAAGCTGTACAGTTTCAGTTTGAAGATGTTATCGCATCGAGAAATTGGATCCTACGAATGTTCAGATAGGTTATCTTCTGCAAGTCTCTACTCGAAATCAAGAAGAATAATTTGGGCAAGTTTAGGCCTTGCAGCAATGAGAAATCGGGTACTGAAATCTGTTGGAGAAATTGAATATTTGGCCGAGAATGACCCAGAAAGTACAGATATTTTGAAATCAAACATGTTGGACACATATTATCCCAAGAGAAGTCATCATCTGGAGAACATGTCTCTCTATGAAGTGCTGCAGAACTACATTTATTCACGGAAAGCCACAGAAGACATCAATAATGGAAAATATAAAGTCATTGGTGAGGAAGGATGTTTGGTGAAGCAAACAAAAGGAAGTTTGATAAATCACAGGAAGCTGAGTTGCGACACTACTGACAAGAAGGAATTTTACTACTTGGCTCTTTTACAGCTGTTTAAACCATGGCGTACAGAGGATGAACTACTGGGAGAATTTCAAAGCTATGAAGATTCTTTTAATGCTTGCAAAGACAGCATACAATGCAGTACATTCTCAAGTTATCTGCAAATGTTAAATGAAGAAATTGAACAGGAAACTACAATTGCAGCAGAAATAGCTAGAGACAGTTCTCAGGACAGCCAAAGTTCAGGAACACTCAGTCAAGATCCCCTAGGACAACCAATCGTTGAAAATGAAGCATCAATAGCCATGAATGAAGTGGAAACGGCTATGAATCAAGCTCAAGAAGAATTTATAGACTTACAAAATTTGGAAAGACAACTGAATGAAGAGCAGCAACAAATTTATGAAGAGATCAGAAACAAAATTGATCATGGATTTCTACATGAAAAAAAAGAGTGCTCATGCACATCATTTCATCCAATCAGGATGTATGTAAGCGGACAAGCTGGAACTGGAAAAAGTTTATTAATAAAAGTCATCAGAAGCTACCTACAGCAAAAAACGGATTCTACTTTGTCTTGTGTGGTTACTGCTCCAACTGGGTTAGCAGCATATAACATAAAAGGAATCACTTTACATCGTTTGCTAATGTTACCAGTGGAGCATGAGAACAAAATACAATACAACAAGCTAACTGGAGAAGCATCCTTGGAAGTTTCAAGAGTATTGAAGAAGATGCAAGTTCTCATTATTGATGAGGTGAGCATGGTTTCAAACTTAATGCTTGCCTTTGTGCATTTAAGAATGCAGCAAATTCTGAAGACAGACTATGACATGTTATTTGGTGGAAAACACGTCATAGTTTTTGGAGATCTTTTGCAACTTACTCCAGTTAAAGGACAACCAGTGTTTAATACTGTCACACATGAAGACACGAAGAAGTCATTGGGAAGCATCGGAAATACAAATATTTGGTCCTTCTTTGAGTACAAGGAACTTACTACTAATATGAGGCAAGCAAGCGATGAAGAATATGGAAATATTCTGAAAGATATCAGAATTGGACTACTCACTGAAGTTGGCAAAAAAGCATTACAGAGTCGGCTGCTACATAATTTATTTCCAAAGGAAGAAATAGTTGCAGAGAAGATATACAAGAACATTGCAGAAAACAAAAGTGTCATCTGCTTAATGCCAACTCTACGTGAATGCTCAATATTCAATGAGGAGCTTTTGAAATTGGAAAAGGAAGAGATCAGGAAATTGGAAGCAGTGGACAAAATTGAGGATGGAAGAATTACTATCACATTAACAGGGACACTGAAAAATAAATTGGATTCACTAGAGAAGAACATTTCCAAAACTGCTGGATTAGAAAAAAATCTATATGTTTGCATGAACTGTAGAGTATTTTTAAGGAGAAATTTAGATGTTGAAAAAGGTTTAGTTAATGGAGCTATGGGAAGAGTTGTGGGTTTTATTAATTATCAGAAAAAAGATGGAATTGAATGTTTAAAAATAAAATTTGATCAGATAGAAGAAGTTAAAGACATTTGTCGTTGTTCAGTTCGTTTCATGCTTGTGAAAGACTTATATGTATGTAGGAAGCAGTTTCCGTTTTCTCTAGCATATGCTGTAACTATTCACAAGTCTCAAGGATTGACTGTAGATTGTGCATTTGTGAACATTGGTTCAACTGTGTTCAAAGAAGGTATGGCATATGTTGCTTTGTCACGAGTGAAAACATTATCAGGTTTATTCATGATTGACTTTGATGATTCAAAAGTTAGTGCTGATGCAAATTGTGTAAAGGAGTATAATAGATTAAGAAGAAGCTATGCTCCTCATTTAGGTCAGTATCCTGTGTTGGAGAAACGTTTAGTTTCTCGTAAAAGGAGAAATGAGAATATCTGTAATGAAGATGTAGAGAGGAGGAAAAAAAAGAGGAGTGATGTAATTGCAAGCAAAAAGAATAAGGAAAAAGAAGAACAGGTTGTAGGATGTCATTTTGAAAATAGCTCTGGTGTCAACTGCTACGCTAATGTAGTGCTGAATGTTGCATTTTATCTGGAAAGTTTGCAAGAGCAGATAATAGTAAATCAGGGAAAAAGATTCTGTTCTGTGCTGAGTCTCCTTTTTGAAAAGCTGAGTATTGATAAAACTAAAATAGAAAGTGCTACTGAAATTAGAAAACTTTTAGATGTATGTTCAGGACGAACACAGTTTTCTCAAAATGAACAGCAAGATGCACAAGAATTTTTGATGTATTTTCTTCACGTACTGGAAGAAGTAGAAGTTGCCATTGATAATTTATTTGGTCTCTCTTATAAATGGGAACATAGTTGTGATAACTGTTATAATATATGTGGCTCTAATGTTGATAATGAAAGGTTTATTTATTTGACATTGCCAGAGAGTAAAACAGTCACTTTTGCTAAATTAGTTAAAGATGCTAATCATAGCATGCAATGCGGTGAGTGTAAATCTGACATGTTTTCAACGTTAATTTTAAAGGAATACGGACAGTATGTAATTTTAATGATGCAACGATGTAGAGCTGATGGTTCAAAATTGGATACTTTAATAAAGAAGTTTACAGGACAGCAATTATCAATTTCAGGAAAAACTTTTGTAACAGTTGCAATAATTTTCCATGAAGGACCTACTGTTACTTCTGGACATTACACAGTTTATCTTAAATCTGAAAAAGGCTGGACACTGTGTAATGATTCCCAATTGGTTTTTAAGCAACGTTTGCTTTTTGATTTAGCAAATTCCTATTTAATCTTCCTGAAACCTAAATTTTAGAGAGACTTGGCAAGATCTGGACAAAACAATTTTACGATTTTATTGGATTACCATTGGAATTTTCAAAAAAATTGATTTTTCAAATTATCATTTGGCCTAATGGAAAGATAACCAATTGTAATGTGGACTTTTTTAATTTTTAATGAAACTTTCGAAAACCAAAAATTTAGAGAAAATCGGTAACATCTGCACAATTTAAATTTTGGAATGTTATTGGAGTGCCATTGGAAATTTTTTCAAAAAAGATTTTTTAAATTACTATTTGGCCATGCGGAAAGGTAACCAATTCTATTGTGGACTTAATAAATTATTAATAAATCTTTCGGGAACCAAAATGTTACAGAGAATCGGTGAGATCTGTACAAATTAAACTTTAGAATTTTATTGGATTACCATTGGAAATTTAATCAAAAAAGAATTTTAAAATTACTATTTGGCCTAAAGGAAATGGAACCAGATGTATTGTGGAGTTATTTGAGATATAATTTTGTGATTATACTTCTGAAACAAAAATATCAGACGGTATTTTTAAGAAATAAGTATTGATATTAGATGATATATTTTTTAGAATATTATGCATTTCTATAATGTTAAGTTTAAGTAAAAAGAGATTCTGGGCTTTTTTAATACAATCTTTGAGATTGTTATTTTTTTTTTGCCCGCTGTTAAATGATGAATGCAATTGCTTTCACAATTTATAGTGAAATGCAATATATTCTGAAAACAGCAAAAATAAGGCAAAAATATTTTTTGATAAATATGTAAATATGTGTACTGTATTATAAAATGTTTTAAAAAATATTAATACTTTTTTCTTTTTTTTCAGATTGATATAGAAAATTTTCGAAAACTAGAACCATTTTTAAAGCAATTTTTTTAAAAAACAAATGAATAAATATTTTTTTGAGTGGGTATGGTAAGTCAATAATATCATGGTTCCTGTTTTTCAACTTCTCTACAATCACATTTTCAGTTTTTAATTGTAGTCTCTCAAGGACCTTGTAATGTGATAATTGATTTTTAGTGTTTTTTAAAAAAAAAAATAAAATTACGCGCATCGTACGCGTACGGTAAAAAAAAAAAAAAATACGTTTTTAAAAACATATATAAAAAAAAGATGAAAGATAAGGTTGGCTCTTAAAAGAGCCGTTGTGTTCATGCAGGGACAGAGGAAAGAAAGATTGGGAATATTAGACGGTACGACAAGTGTGCTGATCTATTTTACTGTTCACTAGGGAAACACTGGTCTCCCTATAAGTAATTAGATCATGACAAGTGGCGCACCGTACTTCAACCCTCGCAAACCGAGGGTTAATTTCCAGAGGACCAGAAAAAGGAGATGCTCCCCCCACAGATGAAGGGCTCACCTGACCTGCAGAAGAAGGACTCGGCACTGCAGATGATGGTCCAGGCTGAGCTGCTGTGGATGTGCTTGGTTGACTTACTGAAGTGTTCCCTTCAGTAAGTCGAGCATGTGTCCTTTTGTGTACATCCTTAAGGTGTCTCATCATGGTGTGATTCCCAAAGGAATACTTCCTGTCAGGATTCCCTCTTGAAAGTACACACTTACACAGCTTACAAGTCACTAAGGGTGCATTTACCTTTTGCTGGCCTTCTGGAAAAGTAAAATAATCCCATACATAAGAGGTCTTTTGTTTCCTCGCTCTCTGCCTCAAGGTAGTGCTGCTAGCCTCACTCTCAGAAGAGCTCTGCTGTTCTGCCATCGTATCACAAAGACAACCCAGCTCCTTCTCCTAAGGGATCACAAGCAGAAATGAGGGGAATGGGTGTGGTGTAGGAGAGTTCTAGAACTGAAAGTAGTTTCAACCAATCAAAAGTTGTGTTTCATGATCACATGACCTACCGTACGCTTACGGTACGCTTACGGTGCGCTTACGGCAAAAAGTACGCATGCGCGTAAAAAAGACATGCTCAAGCGCCCATGCGCGCAACAGGCGCGCCCCTCCACTTCCGCGTAACGTGCGCGGGTAGCGTACGCGTTACGCGCTGTGCGCGCGTAACGTGCGTATACGCAAATTGCGTAAATGAACGCAAACAGCGTAGAAAATTAGCGTAATTGCGTCGCGACGTGCGCTTACGGTACGCGCACGGTAAAAAAAAAAAAAAAAAAAAATATTGCTAATAAATTTTACCTGTTTATTTTTAAAAAAATGAAAAATAAAAACATATTGTAGAATTTTTACATTTTAACCATAGTCTTTAAAAAAGGATAGAAAATTAAAATAAAAATATGTGAAAAAAAAAAAAAAAAATTGCATTTAAAAAACCTTGCAAATTCACTGAAAAAACCATGGGTTTCACTCACGTTATAGTTAGGAATTAGCATTTAAAAAACCTTGCAAATTCACTGAAAAAACCATGGGTTTCACACACGTTATAGTTAGGAATTAGCATTTAAAAAACCTTAGATATTCAATGAAAAAACCAAAGGTTTCACACATGTTATAGTTAGCTGGACATTTCACTCGTAAAAAAACCAATGAAATTCCCCCGTTATAGTTAGTTCACCTAACTATAACTCGCGCGCCCGCAATGCACTACTGATGACGTCACATATTACATCACTCATGACATGGTCACTGACATCACTCATGACATCACTGATGACATCTCAAATGACATCACTGATGACATCATCCTTGTGATAGAGTGGCAGACCTCCTCTACCCCTAATATAACCATTGAAACACACATTCAAAAATAGAAACTAAAATGTTCAAAATAATGAACATATCAATATCAGTTACAACAACCTATTCAGTAATTCTAAGAACCACATACACATACAGTCATTCACCAACAGTCCTATACAGTCACTCATACATGTACTCACTCATCATATGTACTCATACACCTACACATCCTGTTACACAACGCCACTCATCCATAGAGTTACTCACACACATAGTCACTCATGCTAATAAAGAATCAAACATACATTTATTTGCATATACAGTTATACACACACCACCACACTTACTTCTACAGAAACTTACATATACTTACTCTTTTAAACAATAACTAATAGAAACACATACTTATTCATACAGGAACTCTTCCAATCTCTCACTCTTACATATACTCACTTATATACACCAATAGTCACATTTACTAGTTAAATAGATATGTAGTTACTCATGAAGACACTATTGAGACAGTCATTCACTCACTAATACACCCATACACACACTCATTCACCCATACAGTCCTGCACACATGCTGTCTTCAACACATACAAAGAGTGAATCACTCATTCATGCACCTATGCACTACATAATACCCCCCACCGAACCATACAGACACTCAGACTAATACTTAAAAAAACAACTAATAGCCTATATAGACACCCATGAAGCTACTCACCAACCCATGCAGCCACTTATACACAAAGTGAGAGACTAATACAGATTTTTTCTTATTTAAACATTACTCAGTAAGCCATGTATTTACTATGATACACTTAATCAGTCAGTTACACAAAAAAATTTTCAAAAAAAAAGCATCCATTTAGACACTTATATACCCATTTATTCTTCCATTGACCTTGAGATATACATATATAAAACATATTTAATTTTCAGAAAAACACACATTCACTGGATGATGTCATCAGTGATGTCATCAGTGATGTCATTTGAGATGTCATCAGTGATGTCATGAGTGATGTCAGTGACCATGTCATGAGTGATGTAATATGTGACGTCATCAGTAGTGCATTGCGGGCGCGCGAGTTATAGTTAGGTGAACTAACTATAACGGGGGAATTTCATTGGTTTTTTACGAGTGAAATGTCCAGCTAACTATAACATGTGTGAAACCTTTGGTTTTTTCATTGAATTTCTAAGGTTTTTTAAATGCTAATTCCTAACTATAACGTGTGTGAAACCCATGGTTTTTTCAGTGAATATATATATATATATATATATATACATCCAAGTAGAAACGCACTCTCAGGGATCCAAGTACTCCAACCATATATTTTATTTTCAACCGCTACGCGTTTCGACACTCGTGGTGTCTTGATCACACGATAAAGCTGCTGTAAACCAACGTGCCTTAGTACACAAGAAATAATAAACACAAAGGTAGGACTCACGTTGTACAGTTTTCGTGGTTAACAAGGTGGCCATTTTGTAACATGAAAGTAGACCCGTGATTCAGATGCTATTATTCATGGACTAGTGCCTATGTTATGGAGTATATAAGTATGTATACGTACAAAACGTTTTTTTCTTCTTTTTTCTGTTATTAATGAGTAACATAGGCACTAGTCCATGAATAATAGCATATACTCAGAATTAACCGAAGAGGTAGTTGTATAAATTAAAACGTATGATGTATAACCAAATTTTACCATATATATTGTACGAAGTAACATCTGAATCACAGGTCTGCTTTCATGTTACAAAATGGCCACCTTGTTAACCACGAATACTCTAACGTGTAAGTTTGAATATCCAATACGACAATATGCCAGAAAAAGATCTGATCGAGAAAAATTATCTGATTTTGAAACAAGTGATGGATGCTCACCAAGTATATTTGAAAAACAAGAAATTAAGTAAAATCAGAAGGGATGATAGGGATTATCAAGATGGCAGGATATATACATTTGCCAAGAAATTTGATGGGTTACAGGGAACGGAGGATACCAGCAAGAAAAGAGTAAGGGACAATAGAGGTGAAACTGAAGAAACAGGTTCTAATAGCAATCTATCCCTGTCTTCACTTGGCAGTTCCACCTCTAATTATGCCATACCAGATGTCCCTTTAGAAGAGGGGGCCTCCTCTTTCCAAAAAGAATTGGCCAAACTCAGAATAAGCAACCGCCTCCAACAAAAAAGAGATCAAATAAAACGAGGCGGGGAGGGAGGAGATCAAAGAGTAGATACGAGGGGAGGTGCGATAAACAAACCAGGTGCAATGACCAAATCAAAGAAATAGTTACTAGCGGACTTGGTATTGCAGATGATTCCACGATTTGTCAGAATGTAAACACTGATTTAAAGATTGTAAATCTATCTAATAAAATTTTGGACATTGATGAAGAGAACGTTTTGAGTAAGGGTCTCAATTTCTGCCCCACACAAGGGGGTGATTTTACCAACACACATATCGACCTTTTTAAGTTTATCAGGGTATTGAAACTTAAGGACTATTTTGCAAATAGACCGCACGAACTAGGGGGAAACATCAGCGCACAAAATGTTGGAACACACACTATACGTGAGGTCCGTGATATACATTGCTTACTAACTTTAAACCCAGATGACGAGTTGAATATTACCTCAGTCCTTAAGGATCTTGATATCAGCCATAATGCAAGTATTGACAGTGGACTCCGTCCTCAATCCAAAGTTATACCTACACATTCCTATCATCACAATATCGATGACTTTCACAACAGGGTCACAGAGGACCTATACGTCATGGAAACTCTGCGTAGGTTCACATCAAAGTCCACTGATAATATCACTGCGGCAGAAAGATCGGCTCTTAAAAGACTCAATAATGATTCCAACATCATAATAAGAGAAGCCGATAAAGGTGGGAATATTGTTTTAATGAATCGAGTGGATTATATGCAGGAAATTATGAGGCAGCTTAGTAATGATCTACACTATCGGAAAATTAAGGATAATCCTATCCCCAAAAGTACTGTGATGATTAATGCTAAACTGTTGGAGTGGAGGGAATCAGGCCTGCTTAATGAAGATGAATGTCGTTTCATGTGGGTTGATTGTCCATCCTTCCCATGTATTTATGTACTGCCAAAGGTGCATAAGGGTGGAGAGTTTCCACCGGGCAGACCTATTATTTCCGGGGTGGGATCAACAACGGAGAAAATGTCACAATTTGTCGACTCTAAACTACAAAAATATGTTCCCAATCTGCCATCCTATGTCAGGGATAGTAAAGACATCTTAATGAAGTTCAAAGATTTCGATTAATCGGAGGAATTAATGTTTGTTACTCTAGACGTAGACAGTCTCTATACCTGCATTAACAAGGACTTTGGTATTAGAGCTATACAATCTTTTCTTGACAGAGACGATGCAAGATTTTATGACTATAATGAGATGATTGTCTCTATGATCAACATCATCCTAGACAATAATTTCTTTTTGTTTGATGATCATTGGTTCCAGCAAATACATGGAACTGCCATGGGTTCCAAGTTTGCTCCCTCTTACACCTGTCTGTTCATGTGTTGGTTTGAGAGGGAGCATGCTTGGAGCAGGGATGCCTCCCCCTGGACTAATTACATCGTGTACTGGGGGAGGTCGCTCCCTCATCCGCCACATGGCCCTCCTGTGTCTTGCTGCTGCCGATGCCTGCTCTCACCGCCGCCACTGCTAAGTGCGTCCCCGCTCGTTGTGCTCCGCTCTGTGCCCCAGTGACCTTGTTTCGCGTCTGTACCCCGTTTTTGCTCCCCCCGCTCTGTTGTGCCCTTAACTGTGCCCCACTGACCTGTTTTTGTTCCGTACCCCGCTCTTGGCTCCCCCCGCTCTGTTGTGCCCTTAACTGTGCCCCACTGACCTGTTTTTAGTCCTGTACCCCGCTCTTGGCTCCCCCCGCTCTGTTGTGCCCTTAACTGTGCCCCACTGACCTGTTTTTTGTTCTGTACCCCGCTCTTGGCTCCCCAGCTCTGTTGTGCCCTTAACTGTGCCCCATTGACCCGTTTCTATTCTGTACTCTGTACCCTCTGAATTCTGTGCCCCATTGACCCGTTTCTTTTCTATACCCCGCTCTGTTGTTCCCTTAACTGTGACCCGCTCTTCGTTCAGGACCCCACTCCAGCCCGCGCCCCCCGCGTCCACCTTTCCACCGCTGAACCCTGAAGCCACGCCCCCCGCTGCCCCATTCGCCACCCCGCTCCCGCCTCCCAGCTGCCCCTCCCTCCCACTCCCACTTATATGGAGGCCGCGCCAAAGGCAAGCCCATCTGCGCCCGTCCGCGCCTGGCCCGCGCCCAGCGCCAGGACCCCTGACCCCTGCCAGCGCCAGACCACTCGACGGACCTACAACTCCGCCACCTTCAACTCACTCAAAACCGGCCGACCGCCAGCATGCTACCGAGCCACCCCGAAACGCACCCACGGATCCTTCACCTGCCAAGCCTGCAAATTCACCTGCCTCCGGACCTGCACCGCACCCGCCAAGCCGAACAACAACAGCAACCACCTCAAGTGCATCCTGCTCAACACTAGTCCTGGGCGAAAATTTCGTTCCGTTCGCGGAAATTGCGATTATTTGACATTTTCGCGTTCCCCGGAGAGCGCGAAAATGTCAAAAATTCCGGTTTCCGCAGCTTGGCGATAATTTGTTGCTTGCTCGCGCTGTAAAATAATACATTCTCGCGCGCGCGCGATCGCCTTACCTGAATCCCTGCATTCGCCGACAAGTTTTCTTGATTCGGTCGCGTTCTCCATGAGATGTTGTATTGTTTTTAGCCATTTGCGCTATCTCGCGACAGTTCGCACCCGCAGTGACGTCATGCGTCGCGCGATCACGTCTTTCTTCTCGCGATCATGCACCGCGAGACAACTCAAAACAAGATGGCCGTGCCCGCAAGCAACCACATTGGTAAGTTGGCGACCCGCAACCATGCAGAAAATCTCGCGAACATGCCGGAAAAAAACTTCCGCATCTTCGCGATATTTCCGCTTGTTTGCGATAATTTTAAACATTTTCGCGATAATTTGCGAAAGTTAATTTCGCAAATTGCGCCCACCCCTACTCAACACCCGCTCCGTCCACAGACACGCCATCGAACTCTGGAACCTGCTTGACACTACATCACCAGACGTCGCATTCCTCACGGAAACCTGGATGAACGCCTCCTCAGCGCCCGACATCTCCATCGCCATCCCGGACGGATACAAGATCACCCGGGGGGACCGCGTCAACCAGACTGGAGGAGGCATCGCCATCGTGCACAAGAACACCATCCGCATCACGACCAGCTCTGACGACACCTTCACCGCCGCCGAACACCTCCACTTCCAGATACACACCGACCACAAGACCACACTCAGAGGCATCCTCATCTACAGACCCCCAGGACCACGCACACGTTTCAGCGAAGACATCACAGACTTCATCAGCCCGCACGCCCTCTCCTCCTCAGACTACATCCTCCTAGGGGACCTCAACTTCCACCTGGTGAACAACAAAGACAGCAACACCACCACTTTATTTGTAAAGCTCACATTCACCTACCCGGCTCAAAGGTACTTCTTTTGTTGACCTTAAGAGGATGAAAGGCAGAGTGGCCCAGCGAGGATCCAAACTTGAGAGGATAGATTCAAACAAAGATCCCTGCAGTGGATGTCTAATCCACTGAGCCATCAGCCCAGGTACTGATAGCCCAATACTTGTATTTACAGGGTTGAGACACTGCACCTCTGCACAGACCTACAACAAACAGTGCTTTCCCAGTGCTAAGACATTCACAGAGCTCTGAACTCCACCAAGAACTGATGCCTCAGTATTGATGCAAATACTGCGACAATTAAAAGGTTCTGATGAAGCACCACAGTACTTTTCTACACAATACACTGTCACACTGAGTGCATAAATACGCAGGGCATAAGCCAAACAACCAAAGAGACATGTTGCGGTGTGACTGCATAATATATATTAAAGACACATAGGATACCTCAGGATGTTGCATTTCTACAACACAGATCCCTGTGTAACTCACAGGTCAAAGGTTTCAATCTGAGTAAAAGAACTATGAGGATTAATGCACCTGCTGCATGGAGGGAGTGACAGAAGGGTGTGTGTGTGAGTGTGTGTGTGTATGTGTGTCTGTGCGTGTCTGTGCGCTTGAGTACACGTGTCTGTCAGCGCACGTGTATGTGTTTATGAGTGACGTTTCTCTGTGCCTTCTTCTTAATATCATATGAGTCTTTCTTTTGCACTGACACTGTGCATACTGCACACCTGCAGCACAATTGTGCGTGTGTGTGTTTGTGCAGGAATGTGGTGTGTGTGCGTAAATGTGTGTGCATGTGTATTGTGTGTGCAATTGCATGTTTGTTGTGTGTGTGTGTTGTGTCTGTGTGCTGCGTGTGTTTTGTGTGTGCCTGTGTGTGTGTTCTGTGTGCATGTGTTTGTTGCGTGTGTGTTTTTGTGTGCATGTGTGCCAGCATGTGTGTGTGCGTATGTGTTGTGTGGTGTTTGTGCCTGCATGTGAGTTGTGTGTGTGCGTTTGTTGTGTGTGCACTTGTGTGTTGTGTTGTGTTTTTGTGTATGTGTTGTGTGCGTTTATGAGCACATATTCTAGACTGCTCACCCTCAAGTTTTCCCACAGCCACTCCTTTCATGATATCTTCAGTTTGTGATCTGGTTATTTCACACTTACCTCACAAGGATGAACATGCGGCCAGCAGAGTCTCTGGCCGAGGATCGGTGGCATTCACTAATCACCCCTCCCTTCTTGCTAGACATTACGCAGCAGCACATGCTTAATTGTAAATGACCTGTGGGCACCGCTGCTAAGACTTTGTTTTCGGTGACTGTGTATGAAGGGATGTCCGTCAGACCCCCTCCCCCCTCATGCTTTCCTTAGCAGGAGTTGGTCTATGTTAACACGCTTCTGCGGAACGGCCGTCGGTTTGCTCTTCGCTCGGATCCACTCTGATGCCTGGCCTCTCACATCTTGAATTTAGAGTGGCACTAATACTTACATTGCTGCATAGTTAGAAGCACCCATTCATTCATCCCTTCCCCAGGTTGGTTGATTAAGCCTCTGACGCGTCTTTCGGTTTGGAGATAAGATGGCCTACCTTCACTCTCTTGTATTCCACAGGTGTCTGAGTAATGAGTGCTCCTGGCAGCACTTCGCATACATAATAAATATTGCCCCCGGACCTGTGCTGCATGTGTTTTGTGTGTGCCTGTGTATGTGTTCTGTGTGTGTGCATTTGTTGTGTGTGTATTTTGTGTGTGGCGCCAGCAAGTGTGTGTGCACATGTGCTATGTGTGGTGTATGTGCCTGCATATGTGTTGTGTGTGTGCATTTGTTGTGTGTCACTCATGCAAGGTTTAAGTAAAAGAACTATGAGGATTAATGCACCTGCTGCATGGAGGGAGTGACAGAAGGGTGTGTGTGTGAGTGTGTGTGTGTATGTGTGTGTGTCTGTGCGCTTGAGTACACGTGTCTGTCAGTGCACATGTATGTGTTTATGAGTGAGCATGACGTTTCTCTGTGCCTTCTTCTTAACATCATATGAGTCTTTCTTTTGCACTGACACTGTGCATACTGCACACCTGCAGCACAATTGTGCGTGTGTGTGTTTGTGCAGGAATGTGGTGTGTGTGTGTGTAAATGTGTGTGCATGTGTATTGTGTGTGCGATTGCGTGTTTGTTGTGTGTGCGTGTTATATCTGTGTGCTGCGTGTGTTTTGTGTGTGCCTGTGTGTGTTTTCTGTGTGCATGTGTTTGTTGTGTGTATGTTTTTGTGTACATGTGTGCCAGCATGTGTGCGCGCGCATGTGTTGTGTGGTGTTTGTGCCTGCATGTGAGTTGTGTGTGTGCGTTTGTTGTGTGTGCACTTGTGTGTTGTGTTGTGTTTTTGTGTGTGTGTTGTGTGCGTTTATGAGCACGTACTCTAGACTGCTCACCCTCAAGTTTGCCCATGGCCACTCCTTCCATGATATCTTCAGTTTGTGGTCTGGTTATTTCACACTTACCTCACAAGGATGAACATGCGGCCAGCAGGGTCTCTGGCCGGGGATCGGTGGCATTCACTAATCACCCCTCCCTTCTTGCGAGACATTACGCAGCAGCACATGCTTAATTGTAAATTACCTGTGGGCACCGCTGCTAAGACTTTGTTTTCGGTGACTGTGTATGAAGGGATGTCCGTCAGACCCCCTCCCCCGTCATGCTTTCCTTAGCCGGAGTTGGTCTATGTTAACACGCTTCTGCGGAACGGCCTTCGGTTTGCTCTTCGCTCGGATGCACTCTGATGCCTGGCCTCTCACATCTTGAATTTAGAGTGGCACTAATACTTACATTGCTGCATAGTTAGAAGCGCCCATTCATTCATCCCTTCCCCAGGTTGGTTGATTAAGCCTCTGACGCGTCTTTCAGTTTGGAGGCTAAAATGGCCTCCCTTCACTCTCTTGTATTCCACAGGTGTCTGAGTTATGAGTGCTCCTGGCAGCACTTCGCATACATAATAAATATTGCCCCGGGACCTGTGCTGCATGTGTTTTTTGTGTGCCTGTGTATGTGTTCTGTGTGCATGCGTTTGTTGTGTGTGTATTTTGTGTGTGGCGCCAGCAAGTGTGTGTGCACATGTGCTATGTGTGGTGTATGTGCCTGCATATGTGTTGTGTGTGTGCATTTGTTGTGTGTCACTCATGCAAGGTTTAATGTGTGCTCCATGAATCAAATGATTGATGCACACATTTAGGAAGTTCTGATATCATTAGAAGTTGCATTTCTCACAAAACCTTTTTAATGTCATTTTTTTGTTATGGCATTGTTCATAGTAACACTATAGTACCACACACTAAAGATTGTAATGCTTTCCAGTACACGGGAGAACTACACGCTGTTTTGAAAAGGTGGTGCCGGTCGTCTTACATTTTATAGCTTTATATCCTGCTTGTAAGCGCTATACTGCGTGTTACATTTTCTAAACCTGCAGCTTGGGCCTATAACGATGTGGGAGAGGATGGATACATAATAAATATTGCCCCTGGGACCTGGCCCACCCGGGGGCTTACAGATAACAAAGCGCGGGAGCCCGCACTTTATTTTCTTTTTAATTTTTCATCCAGATTTGCACACCCAGCGTGAATTCGGCTGACTTTTTTTAAAATGCTTTTTTTTACCCTGAGCAGGCCTAGGGGGTCAGGGTGTTTCTACCCTGCCCCCTTTTCTTTTTTTTCGCCTTTGTTTCCCTGTTTTCTTGTGACTCGGTTCTACCGAGTCACAAGATGGCTGCCAACACTTACTGGTTTGGAGTGTTGACAGCTAATTAGAATAAAGCTCACGGTCGGAATTGTCCGCGGATCCACCGCGGCCATAGACATCAAAACTTTTATTTTTTGATTTTCTCAGCAACTACTGAACGGATTTACACCATTTAACAACAAGAGTTCTTCCTCAAATAAGGGCTACCTTTTTGCCAAATTGTGTAATTCTGTTCAGCAGTTCGGGCTATAGCCGTGTATAAAGTTTCCTATAGGAAATTGATTTTCTGACATCTTTTTTTTTAATTTCTCAGGAACTACTGAAGGATTTTATAACATTTAACTAAAAGGGCTCTTTCTGAACCAGGTGCTACCTTTTTCCAAATTTGGTGCATTTCCACTCAGCAGTTCGGGCTGTAGCCGTGTCTAAAATTTCCTATGAAAAATAACATGGAGAAAACATGTTCTGGGCCCTCCTTTTTTTCGGCCCCCGCTTACCGAATCACCCCGAAACTTTCAGGATAGGAGCTGACTGGAGTGCCCCTCGAGTTTTGAAAATTACGCGAAGATTCGTCATCTGGCGCCAACGTTGTTGGGAAAACAAAAACTCTTTTCCTATGGAAACTAGATCCTAACTATAACTACCTACTGGCAACTGCCAGTAGGTTATATACATATATATATATTCACTGAAAAATCCATAGGTTTCAGGGGCGTTATAGTTAGCTGGACTTTTCACTCATACAAACCATTGAAATTCCCTCGTTATAGTTAGTTCAGCTAACTATAACTCGTGCGCCTGCAATGCACTGCTGATGACGTCACATATTACATCACTCATGACATGGTCAGTGACATCAGTGATGACATCACTCATGACATCTCAAATGACATCACTGATGACATCATCCAGTGAATGTGTGTTTTTCTGAAAATTAAATATGTTTTATATATGTATATCTCAAGGTCGATGGAAGAATAAATGGGTATCTAAAAGGATGATTTGATTTTGAAAAATTGATTGTATAACTGACTGATTAAGTGTATCTTAGTGAATACATGGCTTAGTGAGTAATGTTTAAATATGTAAATATTTGTATCAGTCTCTCACTTTGTGTATAAGTGGCTGCATGGGTTGGTGAGTAGCTACATGAGTGTCTATATAGGTTATTAGTTGTTTGAGTATCAGTATGAGTGTCTTAGTGTCTGTATGTTTCGGTGGGGTGCATAGATGCATGAATTTGTGCCTCACTGTTTGTGTGGGTTGAAGACAGCATGTATGCAGGGCTGAACGGGTGGATGAGTGAGTGTATGGGTGTGTTAGTGAGTGAATGACTGTTTCAATAGTGTCTTTATGAGTAACTACATATGTTTTAAACTAGTATCTGTGAGTATTGATGTATGTGAGAGATTGAAGAGTTCCCATATAATAAGTATGTGTTTCTATAAGTGATTCTTTAAGAAAGTAAGTATGTGTAAGTTTCTGTAAAAGTAAGTGTGATCGTGTGTGTATAACTGTATAGGCAAGTAAATGGATGTTTGTTATTCTGCATGTGTGACTATGTGTGTGAGTAACTCTATGGATGAGTGTTAGTGTGCAACAGGATGTATACCTGTATGAGTACATAAGATGACTGAGTGCATGTATGAGTGAATGTATAGGACTGTTCGTGAATGAGTGGATTTGTGTGTAGATCTTGGAACTACTGAATAGGTTGTTGTAACTAGTATTGGTGTGTCCATTGTTTTGAATATATTAATTTCTATTTTTGAGTATATGTATCAAAGATTATATTAGAGTGAGGGGAGGTCAGCCACTCTATCACAAGGTTGATGTCATCAGTGATGTCATGAGTAATGTCATTTGAGATGTCATCAGTGATGTCATGAGTGATGTCACTGACTATGTCATGAATTATGTAATATGTGACATCATCAGCAGTGCATTGCGGGCGTGCGAGTTATAGTTAGCTTAACTAACGATAACGGGGGAATTTCACTGGTTTTGTACGAGTGAAATGTCCAACTAACTATAACGCCTCTGAAACCTATGGTATTTTCAGTGAATTTCTAAGTTTTTTTAAATGCTAATTTCTAACTAAAACATGCCTGAAACCTATGGTTTTTTCAGTGAATTTCAAAGGTTTTTTAAATGCTAATTTCTAACTATAACATGCCTGAAACCTATGTTTTTTTCAGTGAATTTCCAAGGTTTTTTAAATGCTAGTTTCTAACTATACTTACAGAGGTGAGACATGTGATGAAAGAAGAAACAACGCACAGAAAGAAAAAATTGAAATGCAGAAAGAAGCAGCATAAGTCCACAAAGTCGAAGAAAAGTGCAGGAAGAAGAAGAGTTGTACAGAAAGAATCAACAGAGGAGCAGAAAGTCATCCTGTGCCCACAACTTTTTCAGATAGGTACTGGTGGTAACTGAATCTGACTAACCAGTGCTATGCTAAAAGACACTTAGAATACAGTAAAACACCTACATACAGTAGGGAACACTATGCGTTGGGGTACCCCTGTGATTACCATGACCTCCTCTGTAAGACCCTAGTACATAATAGGTCAGGGAGATTAAAACTACTTCTCAAAATGCGCCACAGGGCGTGTTTGCACAGTGGTGAAGGGAGGGGGTGCCTGAGGTGACATGTGTGCAAACACACCCTGTGGCGATTTTAATTTGGGGGATAAAGTCCCCTTGAATCCTGAGTGTCCCTAGGGTCCAGCAAGCCCACCAGGTACCTCCAGTAAGCGCCACAAGGGTGCATTGCAGAGAGGTTGTCCAAGGCCACGCCCCTTTTTACACCTTTCTGCAACGCAGCTCTTTGGAACTTACAAAAGGCCCCTAGTGGGCTAGTTGGACCCCACGGACCCTCAGGATTGAAGGAGAATTAATTCCCCAACTTAAAACGCGCCACAGGGCGCGTTAGCACACATATCACATCAGGCCCCGCCCCCTCCCTTCACCACTGTACAAATGCACCCCGTGGCGTGTTTTAAGTTGGGGGATTAAGTCCCCTTGAATCCTGAGGGTCCCCAGCTTCCAACTAGCCCACCAGGTACCTCCAGAAAGTCTTTTGCCATTTGTACAGCAAAGTCTTTAAGCATAGGACTAGCACAGTGCTGTCCTTGCCGAGCTGTAAGATGACAAAAGCCAATTACCACTCCAGGCACAGTATTACAGCTTTGAATTGGTAAAATACCAATCAAGCCAACCTGAAATGAGTAAAAGCAACCCCTGACACAGTGTTTCGCTCTAATTAGAGCTCTTCAGAGAGGTATAGCTTTGTACAGATACAAGAAAGCACCCAGTATAAGTCAAAGAAATAAGCTTTCAGGAATAGAGTGACGAATAAATTATGCAAAAAAGAAGCAGAGAACTCTGGGTAGTTCTCAAGTTTAGGTGGAAAGCAGCTCCTGTATGGAGCACTCTCAACACCAGCGACACTCTAGATCTGCTCACCTCAAATGTCTGTTTTTCTATCAAAATCTTTAAGCATAGGATTAGCACAGTGCCATCCACGCCGATATATATATATTCAAAAACAATGGTGCCTGCTAGAGAAGCACTCGAACAAAGATGAAGGTCACCAGCCTTTATTCATAGTTATAGACACGGTTCAAAACGCCAGTCAATTGTAGCAGCCTTGCGTCGAGCCTGACGCGTTTCGAGACATTCTCTTCATCTGAGGCAAATGACGAAAGGTACGTGCTGCGGTGGTCACTCATCCCCTCTGTTGTAGCATAACATACCACGCCCCTATTGGGGCTCCTCCCATCAATGTGGTGTTTTCAGCCTTCTGGGAGTTGTAGTGACCGAATATCCACCTTAATACGGCGCACTTATAACTGCAAATCAAAGCTCCTCATGAGCCCCAGCGCCGAACCAGTCCTCATCCTACAACTTTGCTCCACATCAGGATCAGTGTATCTAGTCCTTGTGGCCCCCCTGTGATCACGGGGTGGTGCTCAACTCGGCGGCCAGGTCGCCGCCCATATTTTCAAAAACAATGGTGCCTGCTAGAGAAGCACTCGAACAAAGATGAAGGTCACCAGCCTTTATTCATAGGTATAGACACGGTTCAAAACGCCAGTCAATTGTAGCAGCCTTGCGTCCAGCATGACGCGTTTCGAGACATTCTCTTCATCTGAGGCAAATGACGAAAGGTACGTGCTGCGGTGGTCACTCATCCCCTCTGTTGTAGCATAACATACCACGCCCCTATTGGGGCTCCTCCCATCAATGTGGTGTTTTCAGCCTTCTGGGAGTTGTAGTGACCGAATATCCACCTTAATACGGCGCACTTATAACTGCAAATCAAAGCTCCTCATGAGCCCCAGCGCCGAACCAGTCCTCATCCTACAACTTTGCTCCACATCAGGATCAGTGTATCTAGTCCTTGTGGCCCCCCTGTGATCACGGGGTGGTGCTCAACTCGGCGGCCAGGTCGCCGTCCAAATTTTCAAAAACAATGGTGCCTGCTAGAGAAGCACTCGAACAAAGATGAAGGTCACCCCTCTGTTGTAGCATAACATACGACGACCTGGCCGCCGAGTTGAGCACCACCCATTCCCCTCATTACTGCTTGTGATTCTCTAGGAGAAGGAGCTGAATTGTCTTTGGGATACAATGGCAGAGCAGCAGACCTCTTCTGAGAGTGAGCAGGGCAGCAGCATCATCAGACAGAGAAGGAGGAAACAAAATAATTCTTTTGTTTGGGAGTATTTCACTTTTCCAGAGGGGCAGAAAAAGGTAAATGCTCCATTAGTCACCTGCTCACTTTGTGAGCGTGTCTTATCTAGAGGTAACCCAAGGAAGAAGTATTCCTTTGGTAATCACACTATGGTGAGACACATTAGGGATGTACATCCCAGGACTTTTGCTCGACATTCTGAAGCAAACCCTTCAGTAAGTCACCCGAGCACACCCGCAGAAGCTCAGCCGAGTACATCTTCGGCAGCTCAGCCGAGCCCTTCCTCTGCGGTGGGAGCATCACCCTCTTCTGCTCCTCTGGAAATGAACCCTCGATTTCAGAGGGTACAAATGAGGTGCACCAGATGTTATGGTCTAATTGTTCATGGGGAGACCAGTGTTTCCCTAATAAACAATAAGATAGACCAGCACATCTGTGGTCCTTGTTAATATTCCCATTCTTTCTTTCCTCTGTCCCTGTATTAACACAACGGCTCTTTTAAGAGCCAACCTTACCTCACAACTTTTTTTTTATTTTTTTAATGAATTTTTTTAATTTTTTTTTTTTATCGTGCGCATTTTTCTTTTTTTTTTTTTAAACAAAAAAATTGTTTTTTACCCTACAAGGTCCTTGAGGGAGTACAACGGAAATGAGAAAAGCAGACAGAGGAGAAGTAAAAAAAAGGGAGCATGAAACTAAATGTGTGATAAATACAGAAATTTCACACTTACCTGACCAACAAAATAACTTATTTATTAATAAAACCATCATATTTATAAAAAAAAGCTGACCCTTTCCTACAAATGCCATTCTTACAGAACCGGACCAACACAAATAAAATCTCTGACAACAATTCCTGTGTGCACACAGACTCATGGTTTGATTCTAGGCAAAAAACAGTATTCCTCAGTGATACCAGTACACCTTAACTTATGATGAAAACATACTCCATAATATTTTACAAGTTCAAGACAGTTAAATATCTCCCAAACCACAAAATGTAAAACATAACTTTTAAAGAAGAATCACAATTCTAATATTTATATCAAAAATCACCACATACATCCCCTCTCAAACTCATATCTCACCTTTAAAATTAGTTAGTTGAGAAAGAAATGTGGCACTCAAACAGCAGATTATCAGAGTCAGAATCTCAGAGCTGTATACCTCTCTCCTCCCCCCTGGAACCAGTAAATGGCAATGTTTCCCTCACTTTTTTCACACATATACATGTTAATTACAAATCTCAGTGCTTCCAACATTTTTTCAAATGAAATCACACATTTCTATTGGTTGAAAACTTCAACCCCTTTCCAAATGAACCCTTCCCCCAACTTCACTTCTGCCTTCTACCATAGCAACAGCTCATGGAACACTGGTGTGAGCAGAGAGGTCAGAAGTTCAGCACACAATGTTTCTGTTCCAAAGAGCAAGAGTGCTTCACCTGTCAAACCTAACAGCAAATCCAAATTAATCTTCTGTGGGAACACAATTTTCTGAACCAATACAAAACATGATTTTAAAAATTTAAACATACAGCCTAGTTTTTAGTGTTGAATGGTCTGAAACAGCCAATGAGTTCTTTTTATTAAAAAAAAAGTATGTAAGCCTCCATTGTACAACTATCTTTCTTTTCATATTGCCATTCTACTGAAAGACACCTTCTGAGTGCATCCAGATCTCCTTGAAAGATGTTCACAGTGTGGATTGTAGGTCATAGCTATGTCTTCTGGAGTGAAAAGTATGCAAAAAAAGAGGTATGGTGAGAGACCTTGCTTTGCCAAATGTGGACATTAAATGGATTGGTCAGAGAGGGTTAAAGTGGCACCAATTAATGCCTTTGGTGAAAACCTTTCTACATCTCCCACAGCCTAACCTTATTATTGTGCACTGTGGTGGAAATGACCTAGGCACTTTAACTGGGGTAGGTCTGGAAATGCTTATTAAGGACACCTTTGTGCAATTGATGTCGCTTTTTCCTCAATCTGCCTTTGTATATTCTAACATATGCCAAAGGCAAAAGTGGAACTGGTCCAACCAATTTTGTCCGCAGATTGACAAAGCAAGAAAGCACGTCAACAAATCTATTTCTGCTTTCCTCAGAGACTATGGTATGGGTTCTATATACCACAACAACTTGCGTTACAACATGCAAGGCATTTATAGAGGAGACGGTGTACATTTCACTGATGAAGGCAGCAGAGTCTTCCTCTTGAAATTTAGACTCTGCATCGGTACTTACTTGTAGGTACCACAAAAAAAACACTTCATAAACACAACGGCTCTTTTTAGAGCCCCCTAATATCTAAACACTTAAATTTGATTTTTACTTCAATTGTTTTTATTGTTTTTTTCTGCTGTGCGCGTACGGTAAGCTTACCGTACGCGCACCCCGCGATTTAAAAAAAAAAAATTAAATGTATTTTTCATACTTTTGGGACCTTCTTGGACCCCCTGACAAACGCTAGGGGGTCTGCAGCTCTCTTCGTTGCCCCCTTTTCACGTTCTCCACCTTTGTTTATCAGTGTGAGACACACAAAATAACGGCCGACACTTCCTGATTTCGACCGATTCGAATGTTTACAGTCATGTAACCACCAATCAGAATTAAGCTCGCGCACGGCAGCGTGCGCGTACGGTAAGCTTACCGTACGCGCTCGGAGCGCGCTTATAGATATATATATTGATTTAAATGCTATTTTCTCAGCAAATACTGAACACATTTACACCAGACCTACAAAAGGCACATCCCTGACCTGAGGACTACCTCTCTGCCAAATTTCAAGTCATTCTGTTCAGCCGTTCGGGCTGTAGCTTGGACTAAAGGTCCTATGGAAAAATGCATGGGGAAAACACGTTTTGGGACCCCCCTTTTTCTCAGCCCCCGCTTGACGAATCCCCCCGAGACTTTCAGGAAAGGAGCGGAGCGGAGCGCCCCAACTATTTTGAAAATTTCGCGAGGATTCGTCAATCGGCGCCAAAGTTATTCAAAATAGAATGTTGCGGATTTCCTATGGAAAAACGGTCCTAACTATAACTATCTACTGGCGACCGCCAGTAGATAATATATATATATATATATATATATATATGAAAAACGAAGAGTTGCCCCAAATGAGGAAGTCACACGCAGACAAGCTTAATCCTTATATTTGCAGAATGCAAGAGCATATCACCTGGCGCTCCAAACACAAGTCACACAGCCAGACGCGTTTCCGGCATTCTCCAGCCCTTGTTCACTGGCAGTAGGGAGCAGCAACGAAGCGGAACCACATGCACACATTTAAATATCCCGGCCATGTGGGCGTGTGCGCTGAGAATGCTGATCACTGTAGTTTCGCCATAATCATCCCAAGTGGGTGTTGCCGCGCTACCAAAATGTCAATGTCTTACCCCAGTGGGCATGTCTAGGGCACCCAGGATTCATGCTCAAACAATGTTACATCCACAAAGCGGGCTTGTAGCTCACGCAGCGCCTCTTTGTTCCTGGCGCTGCAGACCCGCTCGATAAGCGGTGGGACCTCCTCGCGGCTTGGCTGGCCGCAAACATGAAAAACGAAGAGTTGCCCCAAATGAGGAAGTCACACGCAGACAAGCTTAATCCTTATATTTGCAGAATGCAAGAGCATATCACCTGGCGCTCCAAACACAAGTCACACAGCCAGACGCGTTTCGGGCATTCTCCAGCCCTTGTTCACTGGCAGTAGGGAGCAGCAACGAAGCGGAACCACATGCACACATTTAAATATCCCGCCCATGTGGGCGTGTGCGCTGAGAATGCTGGTCACTGTAGTTTCGCCATAATCATCACAAGTGGGTGTTGCCGCGCTACCAAAATGTCAATGTCTTACCCCAGTGGGCATGTCTAGGGCACCCAGGATTCATGCTCAAACAATGTTACATCCACAAAGCGGGCTTGTAGCTCACGCAGCGCCTCTTTGTTCCTGGCGCTGCAGACCCGCTCGATAAGCGGTGGGACCTCCTCGCGGCTTGGCTGGCTGCAAACATGAAAAACGAAGAGTTGCCCCAAATGAGGAAGTCACACGCAGACAAGCTTAATCCTTATATTTGCAGAATGCAAGAGCATATCACCTGGCGCTCCAAACACAAGTCACACAGCCAGACGCGTTTCGGGCATTCTCCAGCCCTTGTTCACTGGCAGTAGGGAGCAGCAACGAAGCGGAACCACATGCACACATTTAAATATCCCGCCCATGTGGGCGTGTGCGCTGAGAATGCTGGTCACTGTAGTTTCGCCATAATCATCACAAGTGGGTGTTGCCGCGCTACCAAAATGTCAATGTCTTACCCCAGTGGGCATGTCTAGGGCACCCAGGATTCATGCTCAAACAATGTTACATCCACAAAGCGGGCTTGTAGCTCACGCAGCGCCTCTTTGTTCCTGGCGCTGCAGACCCGCTCGATAAGCGGTGGGACCTCCTCGCGGCTTGGCTGGCCGCAAACATGAAAAACGAAAAGTTGCCCCAAATGAGGAAGTCACACGCAGACAAGCTTAATCCTTATATTTGCAGAATGCAAGAGCATATCACCTGGCGCTCCAAACACAAGTCACACAGCCAGACGCGTTTCGGGCATTCTCCAGCCCTTGTTCACTGGCAGTAGGGAGCAGCAACGAAGCGGAACTACATGCACACATTTAAATATCCCGCCCATGTGGGCGTGTGCGCTGAGAATGCTGGTCACTGTAGTTTCGCCATAATCATCCCAAGTGGGTGTTGCCGCGCTACCAAAATGTCAATGTCTTACCCCAGTGGGCATGTCTAGGGCACCCAGGATTCATGCTCAAACAATGTTACATCCACAAAGCGGGCTTGTAGCTCACGCAGCACCTCTTTGTTCCTGGCGCTGCAGACCCGCTCGATAAGCGGTGGGACCTCCTCGCGGCTTGGCTGGCCGCAAACATGAAAAACGAAGAGTTGCCCCAAATGAGGAAGTCACATGCAGACAAGCTTAATCCTTATATTTGCAGAATGCAAGAGCATATCACCTGGCGCTCCAAACACAAGTCACACAGCCAGACGCGTTTCGGGCATTCTCCAGCCCTTGTTCACTGGCAGTAGGGAGCAGCAACGAAGCTGAACCACATGCACACATTTAAATATCCCGCCCATGTGGGCGTGTGCGCTGAGAATGCTGGTCACTGTAGTTTCGCCATAATCATCCCAAGTGGGTGTTGCCGCGCTACCAAAATGTCAATGTCTTACCCCAGTGGGCATGTCTAGGGCACCCAGGATTTATGCTCAAACAATGTTACATCCACAAAGCGGGCTTGTAGCTCACGCAGCACCTCTTTGTTCCTGGCGTTGCAGACCCGCTCGATAAGCGGTGAGACCTCCTCGCGGCTTGGCTGGCCGCAAACATGAAAAACGAAGAGTTGCCCCAAATGAGGAAGTCACACGCAGACAAGCTTAATCCTTATATTTGCAGAATGCAAGAGCATATCACCTGGCGCTCCAAACACAAGTCACACAGCCAGACGCGTTTCGGGCATTCTCCAGCCCTTGTTCACTGGCAGTAGGGAGCAGCAACGAAGCGGAACCACATGCACACATTTAAATATCCCGCCCATGTGGGCGTGTGCGCTGAGAATGCTGGTCACTGTAGTTTCGCCATAATCATCCCAAGTGGGTGTTGCCGCGCTACCAAAATGTCAATGTCTTACCCCAGTGGGCATGTCTAGGGCACCCAGGATTCATGCTCAAACAATGTTACATCCACAAAGCGGGCTTGTAGCTCACGCAGCGCCTCTTTGTTCCTGGCGCTGCAGACCCGCTCGATAAGCGGTGGGACCTCCTCGCGACTTGGCTGGCCGCAAAACGCGTCTGGCTGTGTGACTTGTGTTTGGAGCGCCAGGTGATATGCTCTTGCATTCTGCAAATATAAGGATTAAGCTTGTCTGCGTGTGACTTCCTCATTTGGGGCAACTCTTCGTTTTTCATGTTTGCGGCCAGCCAAGCCGCGAGGAGGTCCCACCGCTTATCGAGCGGGTCTGCAGCGCCAGGAACAAAGAGGCGCTGCGTGAGCTACAAGCCCGCTTTGTGGATGTAACATTGTTTGAGCATGAATCCTGGGTGCCCTAGACATGCCCACTGGGGTAAGACATTGACATTTTGGTAGCGCGGCACCACCCACTTGGGATGATTATGGCGAAACTACAGTGACCAGCATTCTCAGTGCACACGCCCACATGGGCGGGATATTTAAATGTGTGCATGTGGTTCCGCTTCGTTGCTGCTCCCTACTGCCAGTGAACAAGGGCTGGAGAATGCCCGAAACGCGTCTGGCTGTGTGACTTGTGTTTGGAGCGCCAGGTGATATGCTCTTGCATTCTGCAAATATAAGGATTAAGCTTGTCTGCGTGTGACTTCCTCATTTGGGGCAACTCTTCGTTTTTCATGTTTGCGGCCAGCCAAGCCGCGAGGAGGTTCCACCGCTTATCGAGCGGGTCTGCAGCGCCAGGAACAAAGAGGCGCTGCGTGAGCTACAAGCCCGCTTTGTGGATGTAACATTGTTTGAGCATGAATCCTGGGTGCCCTAGACATGCCCACTGGGGTAAGACATTGACATTTTGGTAGCGCGGCAACACCCACTTGGGATGATTATGGCGAAACTACAGTGACCAGCATTCTCAGCGCACACGCCCACATGGGCAGGATATTTAAATGTGTGCATGTGGTTCCGCTTCGTTGCTGCTCCCTACTGCCAGTGAACAAGGGCTGGAGAATGCCCGAAACGCGTCTGGCTGTGTGACTTGTGTTTGGAGCGCCAGGTGATATGCTCTTGCATTCTGCAAATATAAGGATTAAGCTTGTCTGCGTGTGACTTCCTCATTTGGGGCAACTCTTCGTTTTTCATGTTTGCGGCCAGCCAAGCCGCGAGGAGGTCCCACCGCTTATCGAGCGGGTCTGCAGCGCCAGGAACAAAGAGGCGCTGCGTGAGCTACAAGCCCGCTTTGTGGATGTAACATTGTTTGAGCATGAATCCTGGGTGCCCTAGACATGCCCACTGGGGTAAGACATTGACATTTTGGTAGCGCGGCAACACCCACTTGGGATGATTATGGCGAAACTACAGTGACCAGCATTCTCAGCGCACACGCCCACATGGGCGGGATATTTAAATGTGTGCATGTGGTTCCGCTTCGTTGCTGCTCCCTACTGCCAGTGAACAAGGGCTGGAGAATGCCCGAAACGCGTCTGGCTGTGTGACTTGTGTTTGGAGCACCAGGTGATATGCTCTTGCATTCTGCAAATATAAGGATTAAGCTTGTCTGCGTGTGACTTCCTCATTTGGGGCAACTCTTCGTTTTTCATATTTATATATATATATACATCCAAGGATAAGTAGAAACGCCCTCTCAGGGATCCAAGTACTCCAACCATATATTTTATTTTCAACCGCTACACGTTTCGACACTCGTGGTGTCTTGATCACACGATAAAGCTGCTGTAAACCAACGTGCCTTAGTACACAAGATATAATAAACACAAAGGTAGGACTCACGTCGTACAGTTTTAGACTTTCGTGGTTAACAAGGTGGCCATTTTGTAACATGAAAGTAGACCTGTGATTCAGATGCTATTATTCATTTACTAGTGCCTATGTTATGGAGTATATAAGTATGTATACGTACAAAACGTTTTTTTCTTCTTTTTTCTGTTATTAATGAGTAACATAGGCACTAGTCCATGAATATTAGCATATACTCAGAATTAACCGAAGAGTTAGTTGTATAAATCAAAACGTGTGATGTATAACCAATTTTACCATATATATTGTACGAAGTAACATCTGAATCACAGGTCTGCTTTCATGTTACAAAATGGCCATCATGTTAACCACGAATACACTAACGTGTAAGTTTGAATATCCATTACGACAATATGCCAGAAAAAGATCTGATCGAGAAAAATTATCTGATTTTGAAACAAGTGATGGATGCTCACCAAGTATATTTGAAAAACAAGAAATTAAGTAAAATCAGAAGGGATGATAGGGATTATCAAGATGGCAGGATATATACATTTGCCAAGAAATTTGATGGGTTACAGGGAACGGAGGATACCAGCAAGAAAAGAGTAAGGGACAATAGAGGTGAAAGTGAAGAAACGGGTTCTAATAGCAATCTATCCCTGTCTTCACTTGGCAGTTCCACCTCTAATTATGTCATACCAGATGTCCCTTTAGAAGAGGGGGCCTCCTCTTTCCAAAAAGAATTGGCCAAACTCAGAATAAGCAACCGCCTCCAACAAAAAAGAGATCAAATAAAACGAGGCGGGGAGGGAGGAGATCAAAGAGTAGATACGAGGGGAGGTGCGATAAACAAACCAGGTGCAATGACCAAATCAAAGAAATTGTTATCAGCGGACTTGGTATTGCAGATGATTCCATGATTTGTCAGAATGTAAACACTGATTTAAAGATTGTAAATCTATCTAATAAAATTTTGGACATTGATGAAGAGAACGTTTTGAGTAAGGGTCTCAATTTCTGCCCCACACAAGGGGGTGAATTTACCAACACACATATCGACCTTTTTAAGTTTATCAGGGTATTGAAACTTAAGGGCTATTTTGCAAATAGACCGCATGAACTAGGGGAAAACATCAGCGCACAAAATGTTGGAACACACACTATACGTGAGGTCCGTGACATACATTGCTTACTAACTTTAAACCCAGATGACGAGTTGAATATTACCTCAGTACTTAAGGATCTTGATATCAGCCATAATGCAAGTATTGACAGTGGACTCCATCCTCAATCCAAATTTATACCTACACATTCCTATCATCACAATATCGATGACTTTCACAACAGGGTCACAGAGGACCTATACGTCATGGAATCTCTGCGTAGGTTCACATCAAAGTCCACTGATAATATCACTGCGGCAGAAAGATCGGCTCTTAAAAGACTCAATAATGATTCCAACATCAGAATAAGAGAAGCCGATAAAGGTGGGAATATTGTTTTAATGAATCGAGTGGATTACATGCAGGAAATTACGAGGCAGCTTAGTAATGATCTGCACTATCGGAAAATTAAGGATAATCCTATCCCCAAAAGTACTGTGATGATTAATGCTAAACTGTTGGAGTGGAGGGAATCAGGCCTGCTTAATGAAGATGAATGTCGTTTCATGTGGGTTGATTGTCCATCCTTCCCATGTATTTATGTACTGCCAAAGGTGCATAAGGGTGGAGAGTTTCCACCGGGCAGACCTATTATGTCCGGGGTGGGATCACCAACGGAGAAAATGTCACAATTTGTCGACTCTAAACTTCAAAAATATGTTCCCAATCTGCCATCCTATGTCAGGGATAGTAAAGACATCTTAATGAAGTTCAAAGATTTCGATTGGTCGGAGGAATTAATGTTTGTTACTCTAGACGTAGAGAGTCTCTATACCTGCATTAACAAGGACTTTGGAATTAGAGCTATACAATCTTTTCTTGACAGAGACGATGCAAGATTTTATGACTATAATGAGATGATTGTCTCTATGATCAACATCATCCTAGACAATAATTTCTTTTTGTTTGATGATCATTGGTTCCAGCAAATACATGGAACTGCCATGGGTTCCAAGTTTGCTCCCTCTTACACCTGTCTGTTCATGTGTTGGTTTGAGAGGGAGCATGCTTGGAGCAGGGATGCCTCCCCCTGGACTAATTACATCGTGTACTGGGGTAGGTCGCCCCCTCAGCCGCCACATGGCCCTCCTGTGCCTTGCTGCTGCCGCTGCCTGCTCTCACCGCCGCCACTGCTAAGTGAGTCCCCGCTCGTTGTGCTCCGCTCTGTGCCCCAGTGACCTTGTTTCGCGTCTGTATCCCGTTTTTGCTCCCCCCGCTCTGTTGTGCCCTTAACTGTGCCCCACTGACCTGTTTTTGTTCTGTACCCCGCTCTTGGCTCCCCCCACTCTGTTGTGCCCTTAACTGTGCCCCACTGACCTGTTTTTTGTCCTGTACCCCGCTCTTGGCTCCCCCCGCTCTGTTGTGTCCTTAACTGTGCCCCACTGACCTGTTTTTTGTTCTGTACCCCGCTCTTGGCTCCCCCGCTCTGTTGTGCCCTTAACTGCGCCCCATTGACCCGTTTCTATTCTGTACTCTGTACCCTCTGAATTCTGTGCCCCATTGACCCGTTTCTTTTCTGTACCCCGCTCTGTTGTTCCCTTAACTGTGACCCGCTCTTCGTTCAGGACCC
Organism: Triturus cristatus; assembly: GCF_964204655.1. Classification (NCBI taxonomy): domain Eukaryota; kingdom Metazoa; phylum Chordata; class Amphibia; order Caudata; family Salamandridae; genus Triturus; species Triturus cristatus. The sequence continues at coordinate 1,800,714,904 of NC_140590.1, forward strand.
CACTCCAGCCCGCGCCCCCCCGCTTCCACCTTCCCACCGCTGAACCCTGAGGCCACGCCTCCTGCTGCCCCATTCGCCACCCCGCTCCCGCCTCCCAGCTGCCCCTCCCTCCCTTTCCCACTTATATGGAGGCCGCGCAGCAGCCGCGCAGCGGACGCGCGCAGCGGACGGGCGCAGCGGGCGCGCCTCTGGTGCGCCACTGGTGCGCCGCTGGCATGCCAAAGGCAAGCCCATCTGCGCCCCTCCGCGCCTGGCCTGCGCCCAGCGCCAGGACCCCTGACCCCTGCCAGCGCCAGACCACTCGACGGACCTACAACTCCGCCACCCTCAACGCACTCAACACCAGCCGACTGCCAGCATGCTACTGAGCCACCCCGAAACGCACCCACGGATCCTTCACCTGCCAAGCCTGCAAATTCACCTGCCTCCAGACCTGCACCGCACCCGCCAAGCCGAACAGCAACAGCAACCACCTCAAGTGCATCCTGCTCAACACCCGCTCTGTCCACAGACACGCCATCGAACTCTGGAACCTGCTTGACACTACATCACCAGACGTCGCCTTCCTCACGGAAACCTGGATGAACGCCTCCTCAGCGCCCGACATCGCCATCGCCATCCCGAACGGATACAAGATCTCCCGGAGGGACCGCATCAACCAGACTGGAGGAGGCATCGCCATTGTGCACAAGAACACCATCCGCATCATGACCAGCTCCGACGACACCTTCACCGCCGCCGAACACCTCCACTTCCAGATACACACCGACCCCAAGACCACACTCAGAGGCACCCTCATCTATAGACCCCCAGGACCACGCACACGTTTCAGCGAAGACATCACAGACTTCATCAGCCCGCACGCCCTCTCCTCCTCAGACTACATCCTCCTAGGGGACCTCAACTTCCACCTGGAGAACAACAAAGACAGCAACACCACCACCCTGCTGGACAACCTCGCCAACCTCGGCCTCAAACAACTGGTGAACACCCCCACCCACTACGCTGGCCACACGCTCGACCCAGTCTTCTCCTCCAGCAAGCACATCTCCTTCAGCCACTCCACCGGACTTCATTGGACTGACCACAGCTGCGTCCACTTCAGCTTCAGAAGAACCACGACACACCACCACCCGCAACAGGTTCCCCGCAGGAACTGGAACAAGATCACCGCCGACCAGCTCACCACCTCCCTCTGCCAGAACCCACCTGCCAGCACGACGGACCCCACCGAAGCAGCCAACAACCTCACGCAATAGATCAACTGCGCAGACGTCCTCGCACCACTGAAGACCCCTCCCAGCTGGCACGGCAGCAAGAAAGCCTCTTGGTTCACCGACAAACTCATGAACTCCAAGAAGAACTGACGCACCCTCAAGAAAGCCTGGCGCAATGACCAGACCACAGTCAACTGGACTGCCCTCAAGCACGCCACCCGAAAACACCACCAGCTGATGCGCAACACCAAGAAGACAGCATTCAAAGAACGACTGGACAATAACGCCCACAACATCAAGGAACTCTTCAGCATCGTCAAAGAGCTCTCCAACCCCAATGCCGGTAACAACGACATCACTCCCTCGCAAGACCTCTGCGACTCACTCGCCTCTTTCTTCCACCGCAAGATCGCCAAAATCCACAACAGCTTCGGCGCTCTCACCACGCACCCTACCACCAAACCATCGACCCCCACCACCACCCTCAGAACCTGGACCCCGGTCAGCACCGAAGACACCATCCGCACGATGAACACCATCCACTCCGGATCCCCTACCGACCCCTGCCCCCACCACGTCTTCAACATGGCCGACTCCATCGTCGCACCCCAACTCAGAGACATCATCAACGCCTCCTTCAACACCACCACCTTCCCGGAAAGCTGGAAGCACGCCGAGCTCAGCGCCCTCCTGAAGAAACCAACAGCGGACCCCACCGACCTCAAGAACTTCCGACCCATCTCGCTCCTCCCTTTTCCTGCCAAAGTCATCAAGAAGACCGTCAACAGACAGCTTGCCGCCTTCCTCGAGACGAACGGATCCCTCGACCACTCGCAGTCCAGCTTCTGAGCCAACCACAGCACCGAGACCGCCCTCATCGTAGCCACGGATGACATCAGATCCCTGCTCGACAATGGGGAAACAGCGGCCCTCATCCTCCTGGACCTCTCCGCAGCATTCGACACCGTCTGCCACCGCACCCTAGTGCAGCGCCTCAGCAACACCGGTATCCAAGAGAAGGCGCTGGAGTGGATCATCTCGTTTCTTGCCGGAAGAACCCAGAGAGTCCGCCTCCCCCCGTTCAGATCCGAGGCCACCGAAGTAATCTGCGGCGTACCACAAGGATCTTCACTCAGCCCCACCCTCTTCAACATATACATGAGCCCCCTCGCAGCCATCGCACGCCAACACAACCTCAACATCATCTCCTACGCAGACGACACCCAGCTGATCCTCTCCCTCACCAACGACCCAGCCTCCGCCAGAACCAGCCTACACGAGGGAATGAAAGACGTTGCCGAATGGATGAAGAACAGCCGCCTGAAACTGAACTCAGACAAGATGGAAGTCCTCATCCTGGGACCATCTCCCTCCGCCTGGGATGACTCCTGGTGGCCCGCCGCCCTGGGCTCCACTCCCAAGCCAACAGACCACGCACGTAACCTGGGCTTCACCCTGGACTCCTCCCTCTCGATGACCAGACAAGTCAACGCTGTATCGTCATCATGCTTCAACACCCTGCGCATGCTCCGAAAGGTCTTCCGTTGGATCCCCACTGAAACCAGGAAGACAGTCACCCAGGCACTCGTCACCAGCCGACTGGACTACGGGAACGCCCTCTATGCCGGAACCACGGCCAAACTTCAGAAAAGACTCCGACGCATCCAGAACGCCTCCGCACGACTCGTCCTGAACATCCCCCGACACAGCCACCTGAGAGACCTGCACTGGCTCCCCGTCTGCAAGAGGATCACGTTCAGACTCCTCACCCACACACATAAGGCTCTCCACGACCTGGGCCCCAAGTACCTTAACGACCGCCTGACCTTCTACACGCCCACCCGCCAGCTAAGGTCGACCAGCCACGCCCTCGCCGCCGTTCCACGCATCCGCCGAGCCACCGCCGGTGGAAGATCCTTCTCCTACCTAGCAGCCAAGACATGGAACTCCCTCCCCATCCACCTCCGACTAACCCAGGACCATCTCTCCTTCAGGAAGCAACTCAAGACCTGGCTTTTCGAGCAGTGATGGCCCCCCCTCCCCCAGCGCCTTGAGACCCCCCCGGGTGAGTAGTGCGCTATAAAAATGTCATGATTGATTGATTGATTGATTGACGATGTTATCTGTCTTTGGTCTGGTTCTACGGATCAGCTCAATCATTATGTTTCGTTTCTAAATACTAACGCATATAATGTAAAATTTACTATGATGTATCACAAAGAATGTATTAATTTTCTCGATATACAGTTTTACATAAAAGACGGGCAGATACACAGCACACTATATAGGAAGGAGACCTCATGTAATGCTGTATTACATGCGACGAGTGCACATCCTCGTTCAGTTAAGAACAATATTCCTTTCGGCGAAATGATAAGAATCAGACGTAATTGTAGTGAGGAAGCAATTTTCAACACGCATATCAATGACACAAAAAATAGATTCTCCAAGAGGGGATACAAACAAGAGGTTTTGGACAGAGCTGAATCAAGGATCAATAAGATCAGTAGGAATGATACATTGCAAGACAAACAAATCAGAGTTGCTACAAACTCGAAGGCAAGGTTTATAACCCAATTCACTTCTCACAGTGCTGCCATCTTTAATATCATTCGAAAACATTGGCACCTCTTTGCGGGAGTACCAGGTTTGAAAGACGTAATCGAGAGTAAACCTTCAATTACATACAGGAAGGGTACTTCCCTAAAGAGAACTTTATGTCCCAGTTATGTAGTTACTCCTAAAGCAATAAAAACATGGTTACCAGATAAACCCAAGGGTTTTTTCATCTGTGGAACATGTAATGTCTGCCGCTTGGGTAAAAATAAAACCTTTGAATTTGGGTATAACACTACTAGAAAGTTTACGATTGACCATTTCGTAAGTTGTAACATCACTTACGTGGTGTATGTTTTGGGATGCAGATGTGGTATCATCTATGTTGGTAGTACCATTCGTAGCCTGAAATTAAGAATCCAGGAACATCGACGGGCTATAAGAACGAATAATACTAGGTACCCGATCACCAACCATTATGTCAGAGAACATCCTGAAGATGTATCATTTTGGTTCCACGCTATTGATCATGTCCCAGTACTAATAAGAGGTGGCAATGGGGATCTGTTGTTACGGCAAAAGGAATCAAAATGGATATGCCGCTTGAGGGGATTTAGTCTGGGACATAACACGGATGGGGAGATGCACTATTTCTTGTAAACACTAATGCTTCTATTTATATATAGGAATCATATTTCAGGTTGTTCTAAAGAAAAGCATTTGGTTCAGTATGTCCTGTAAATATTGATTCTGAATACTAAATTTGAATTTGGTTATGCCTTGGACGTGATACTAACCATAAAGGACCATCTCTCATTGATTAACACTACTCTGTTTTTCTCTATACTGAAATGCTCTTTACTCACTGCTTATGCGTGTTCTACACAGTATTACACTGTCTGTACTGTATCTGCTCTGGCTACTATTGGCATCTGTCCAATAAGGTACTTTTGGTTTTACATTCCGTTCCTTGGAAATTGATAGTTCTTGTCTTATAATGGATGCTTGACTAGACATTGTCTCTAATTGATTATGCACATGGTCTATTTTCCACATGGCATGATCCATCTTACACGCCATGTTTAAGATAATGTCAGCAGGCCTTATATTCGAATTGGGATTTACTTTCCATTTGTATAATGCATTTCTTGTCAATATTGATTTCCATGAGTCTATTATACAAGCATTTGTATCTCTAAACGTGGCACATCCAAGATGGTAAAAACCGTGTTTTGATATTTTATTCTTAGTATCTCATAATGCGACTTCTGTTGAATTTACTGTGGGATCACAGTGTTCTCCAGATTATAGTAATTTGGCTGTTCTTGGATGTTGCTTTTGTATGCTGCACCGAGGGGGCACTTGGCAGATGTTATCATATTGTGCTCCGCATATTAACTCAAAATAGGTGGGGTAATTCCCACCTTATAGTGTTCATGCTTTTATCCGTTCTGTTATTGGCAGAACTGGTAATACGGCGTCGGCCCCCCCACCCCCCCTCTTAACTTTGAGTTTTAACTTTTGACTAGTATTGCCTTTAGAGGGCATGGTTTAGGGGTGGCACATGTAATAGTCGTTCATTGACTTATGGAGATGGTTCTATGCAGCGATTATTTGTGGGCTTTTGTTAATGCTCACATTTTGGGTCTGGGTTCATATACATCCCTGTTTTCTAATTTTGTACTTGCATCTAACTTCCACTTATTTTTCTGTTCTCATGTTTCGATTCCCGTAATTTATTGTCGTATTGGATATTCAAACTTACACGTTAGAGTATTCTTAGCTTATAATCACAGCCGGGAGTCTCACAGATCTTTATAACCTTGGGGATCGTATACCTTTCAAATATGGCGCTAAAGAAGCCGAGATTATTGATTATTTTTGCATTTGCATTTAACTTCCATTTATTTTTCTGTTTTTATTTTCTGATTCTCGAAATTTATTGTCGTATTGGATATTCAAATGTAATTGGCCTTAATTACACGTTAGAGCATTCTTAGCTTTTAATCACAGCCGGGAGTCTCACAGATGTATATAACCTTAGGGACCGTATACTGTTCCAATATGGCACTAAAAAAGCCGAGATTACTGACCATATACTATGAGGAGGGCTTGAGTGATCAGGTGTTTACTTGAACACGTGACATAATTGGCAGATCTCATTTAAGACGCCGGCTTTTCCATACACGGTTTCGTCGTGGACTCGGAAGAAGCAGACTTGTAGTCAGGTAAGACGAGAACGCCGATGTTTCTTTCAAGTTCTCTACAGGAAAAAAACATATGTTTTTTATTAGAATTGTCTATTTTGAACTTCAGGGGAGTTTGTGGCCATGATTAGCGGATCTTGTTAAATGAATAGTATCGTTATGACTTATAAGGCGCAGGATTGTAAGCCAGCAGGTCTTACGGGTTGTCTGTTTATCTAAGGACTTGGCGCACAATCCCTTTGGTAGTTGCTCTAAGGATTAAAATGAGATTTTAGAAGCTGATGATGGATACGGGATTATTCATTTGTAATAATCATCAATCTATGGTTGAAAGTTTGTTTAAGCGTGAGTTTGGTGAACGCGCGCTCATGGTGATTTCCGTTTTTCTTTTAGAGATTGGAGCCAACACATTGGCACTAAAATATACAACAACATTGTTGATTAAATATATATACAGTTTCCTTTTGAAATGGTCTGGAATCCTTACTACGATTGGATTGGTTTGTGACGTACATATGACTCAGGGGTACTTATACCGGGTTGATTATTGGAGAGGTAAGATTGATCTTTCTTCCTTCCATAAACACTTTTCTTCCCCCCTTCCCTTCCCCTTTTGTTAAGGATAGGGCCCGTAGTAACCTGCCTGGTCATTAATTTTGTAATATTGCTTCAAATAGGCCACACATTTTTCGGACTTTGAAACAAATACCAACTTGGATTTGATTATTTAGTGACGTTTTGGAGCGTGTTCACATGTGATGCTTTGGGTAAGAATTGATATTTATGGCCCATGCTTATATTGCACTTTCTAATAACTGTTTTGATGATTATCGGATGCGCCATCATAGTTTCAATTTTAACTAACAATACTAGAGGTGATTATTGTCAGGCTTCCCCCTTTGCTTATTGCCCTTTTTCTCTTTCTTTTTCTCCGCTTTCTTTCTTTGTATTCTTGCTTTTTGGTCTCCTTTCTTTTTTCTTCTTCTTTTTCTTCGTTTTCTCTCCTTTTTTGTCTCCTTTCTTTTTTCTTTTTCTTCTCTTTTTAACTTGTAATCTCTGGGGTTTTGATCTTACTGGGACCCATCCAGCACTTAATATGGGCATAACTTGCTCTTACTTATTCAGGTCGTTTTTATGTCACCTTACATGCATAAGGATATTATGTTTATACCGTTACGAATTAATAGGATGAGGATTGTGTGTCAGGATTGACGCACACTCAAGTCAGATATTCAAGGCATGGTTCTAAATTACTTAACTCTTGTTGTCTCGATCTATGTATCACATATTTAATACAATAATTCTTTTTAATGTTGTTAGGAATGTATATTGTCTTACATGTATTTTTTTGTCATTTATATATAAATGTGTCATAATTGTTTACATTTTATCAACTTTGAGTTTTGTTATGTTTGCGTTTTGTGATATATATATGGATTTTATATATATGTTGGTATCTGTATTCATTTCAGCCCTGACGAAGTTCGTAAAGAACGAAACGCATTGGCTGAGTCTGAATTTTAGAATTTAAATAAAGAATAAAAGACGAAATTTAGATCGTTTGGAAAGACTTTAATTCTCTGGTGCACCGTCCATTCTTCTAAAAGTTTGTATATCTGGTTCCCAGAGAGCACAAGTACGGCCTGCTCTGGACGTGATCTGCACCAACTCAAAAAAAAACAACAAAAAAAAAATTGAACATTTACTTGGAAATTGATGTGCTTAACATTGGTCAGCCGTATTGTCTTTTGTTTACATATATATATATATATATATATATATATATATATATATTATCTACTGGCGGTCGCCAGTAGATAGTTATAGTTAGGACCGAGTTCCCATAGGAAATCTGAAAATTCTATTTTGAATAACTTTGGTGCCGGTTGACTTATCTTCGTGAAATTTTAAAAACTAATGGGGCGCTCCGCTCAGCTCCTACCCTGAAAGTCTCGGGGTGATTCGTCAAGCGGGGGCTGAGAAAAAAGGGGGGTCCCAAAATGCGTTTTCCCCATTCATTTTCCCATAGGACCTTTAGTCGAAGGTACAGCCCGAACGGCTGAACAGAATTACTTGAAATTTGGCAAAGAGGTAGTCCTCAGGTCAGGCATGTGCCTTTTGCTTAAATGGTGTAAAACCGTTCAGTAGTTCCTGAGAAAATTAAAAGTAAAATCACATATATATCTGGGCAGAGCCTAACCACACATCTCATCGTGAGATCTGATTGGCTGTCAGCACTTCATCCAAGAAGTGTTGGCAGCCATCTTGGGACCAATATACATGATAGCACCTCATTAAAAAGCATTGCAGTTAATAGAAGGTTTTAAGACTTTAGTTACATTATAAATCATTTGTTGATGGTACCATACTCATTTTAGGAATTGTGGTGTGTTCTAAGGTGATTTTACCATGTGAAAAAGCCTTCTGCTGTGATATCATGAATCATGTTTGAGAGAAAACTATTTTCTCATGCTTTTCCCACAGAGGTTTGGAAGGTGATCTATAAGCTAACTGAGAGCATTTTTTCTGTAAATTCACATTATCTTTCTCAGTCATGTGAGAATGAAGTCTGACATTCTCAGTAAAACATGTACATCCAACAAGGGCAGAGACTGTCAGTTGATTCCTTTGTGTTCTACTGCAGCTTCCCAGAGTGTTCTAAAGAACAACTAGAGCGCTAACAGTCCTACTTATGACAAACGTATGGCACACCTGAAGCCATCTTGGTTGGAATAAAGTGGTCATTCTTAAAACATTTAATTTAAAAAGGAACAAAATGAGGGGGTTTATTTTGCCATAGAAAGTATGATTAGTGCTGCAGAAAGAAAAATTAGGGCATATTTTGAGTGACTTCTCAAATCCTCTTCTATTTCATTAAAAAATTCTGACATGCAGACTGAAACATGCACTTTCAATACCAGCAGCAGACTTCCCTGGTGAGCAGTAGCTTTACTACAGTGATCTACTGAGCAACTAGAGTGCTAACATTCAGAATTCATGGCAAATGGGTGACACATCTGAATGCCTTCTTGATGGAACCAAGTAAAAAACTGAAAGTATTTCCTACTGAGGAGACTGAAGTAAATGAGGAAATTAGGAAACTTCATAACAAATAAATCTCCCAAGATGGCCACCAGAGACAAAAGAGCCCAAATGTAGCCCAAATATCACCCAGATGTAGCCCAAATATAGCCCAATGACAGAATGTCCCAGAGTGTTCTAATGAACAACTAGAGCGCTAACAGTCTTACTTATGACAAAAGTATGGCACACCTGAAGCCATCTTGATTGGAATAAAGTGGTAACACTTAAAACATTTAATTTACAAAGGAACAAAATGAGGGGGTTCATTTTGCCATAGAAATGATGATTAGTTCTGCAGAAAGAAAAATTAGGGCAAATTTTGACTTCTCAAATCCTCTTCTATTTCATGAAAAAATTCTGATATGCAGACTGAAACATGCACTTTTAATACCAGCAGCAGACTTCCGTGGTGAGCAGTAGCTTTGCTACAGTGATCTAATGAGCAACTAGAGTGCTAACATTCAGAATTTATGGCAAATGTGTGACATATCTGAATACCTTCTTGATGGAATCAAAGTAAAAAACTGAAAGCATTTCCTACTGAGGAGACTGCACTAAATGAGGAAATTAGGAAACTTCATAACAAATAAATCTCCCAATATGGCCACCAGACACAAAAGAGCCTAAGTGTGAAAAACACTTATTTTTTGTGTATTTGCAGTTTTATATAGTGCAGACTTCTCAGGTATTGGAATGCTTTACATGAGCATTGGTTACATCACACAAGATCAAATTCATTTTGGTTGTAGACATGGGGAGATTAAGTGATTTGACCACAATCACAGAATGTTGAGCTGAAGCAGAAACTCCAACCTGGTTCCCCAGTTGCAAAGTCTGCAGCTCTGGAAGTAACACCACATCCTCTCGCCAAGGTGCAACATTTAATCAAGTGGTCAACTGGATAAAAAAACATAAAGATTACAAATAATTTAAAAGTTCTTTGTCGCTATTTGAAAACTCAGAAAATATGTCCTTATTTTAGTTTTTTAGAGCACTAACCATAATTTTGATGCAAATAAGACCCTCTCATATATGTAATTTCAAAAGGAAATACTCTAGGTATTACAGTTTTGATTACATCAAGATGACGTCAGGCGTTCCACACTTTTGTAATAAATATAGAATGTTAGCAATCTAGTTGTTCATTGGGATACTGTTGAGAGGCAGAGGCCAGGGGCACGGACTCTGAAAATTGAAGGCAGGTAGGAGAGTGCAGAGGCAACAATTTGACCACACTGGGCAGGCAGGAAGGACAGTGGCAGCACAACAGACTATGGAGGGCAGTGGAAAGGGGGGCAGGGGCAACAAACCAACAATTCAGGACTGGCAAGAGAGGCTGTGGCAATATAATAGACCATTGTGGGCAGAAGGAAGAGGCAGTGGTAGTACAACCATACATGCCAACAGACCCGTTTCAGCCAGGAAACGTCCGATGTTTTTAGGCTCAAATGGGCTTTATTTGATCTGTCTCCTGTCTACAATCTCCTCTTTTTCAATGTAACTCAAAGGGGAAAATCAATACCCCAGTTTTTTTTGAAAATCTCCCTCTTACCAAGTTCAAAATGTTCGCAAGTATGGTACATTGAATCATGGTAGGCAGGAAGAATTGGGGTAGGGACATGGACTCGGATAACAGAGGACAGGAGGGACATGGAGAGGTGCACCAAACTGACCCTACAGGGCAGGCATCAGGGTTTGCAGCAGCACAATACACCACACAGTGCATGCGGGACGGGAGTGCAGCACAACAATCCATAGAAAGCAATAGGGAGGGGACAGGACCATGCACATGGACAACAGAGAACAGATGGGAAAGAGGCAATGGTAGCTAGCTGACCATAATGAAGAGACAGGAGAGAAAGCTGCAGCATAACAGACCATAAAGGGCAGGAGGGACAGATCAGGGGCATTACAATGGAACAGACAAGCCAGGAGGGAGGGAATAGGGGGTCTGCACATGGAAACAGAGGGCTGGGGGCAAGGTGGCAGGGCAGGAGCAGCAAGATGGCCATGGAGGTCAGGCAGGATGGGCACTAGAAACAAGACACACCATGGAGAGCAACAGTGACACTATGGTGGCATACACACAGACCATGGACGGCAGGTGGGAGGAGGTCAGGGGCAGCTAGCTGACCACACAGGGAAGGTGGGAGGGGCCATGGCAGCACAGAAGACCATGCATGGCAAGCGGGAGGGTTAGTGGCAGCACAATGGCTATGATGGGCAAGAAGGAGGGTGCAGGGGCATGCACAAAGGACCATGGAGGATAGAAGGGAGGGTCAGGACCTGGGCACAGACAAGAGAGTTCAGGGGAAGGGGCCTCACAACAGACCGCACGAGGCAGGCAGGTGGAGCAGTTGCAGCACAACAGATCAGGGAGGGCAGAAGGGTGTGGCAGTAAAATGGACCATGGAAGACAGGAGGAAGGGGATAGGGGCATGGCATGTGGACAGGCAGGGTGGAGGTGGCAGGGACAGGTTAGAGTCATCTGACAATGCTAGGCAGGTGGGAGGGGAGTGGCAGCTCAACAGAACACTCAGAGTAGATAGGAGTGGCAGGTCCATGGAACATAGTGGGCAAAAAGGATGGCGCAGGGGCATGCACAAAGACATCGGAGGGCAGGGGGAAGGAGAATAGGGGCAGCAAGCTAAGCACAGAGGCTAAGCAGGAGGTCAATGATGAGCCATAGAATTGAGCAATGGAGGGCAGGAGGAGTGGACTGGTACATCATGCTAAATGGAGGGCAGTGGCAGCACATCAGACCATGCATGGCAGGAGGGAGGAGGCTAGTCCATGGATTCAGACAACAGAGGATAGGGAGGAGGTGGATGGGGCAGCAAGCTAACTGTTCAGAGAAGGTGGGTATTAGGAACTTTATTGTTTTTAAAATGTGTGTCTGTGCGAACTACTTAAAATATGAACAAGTATGCAGCATAATCTCACTTTTATTCAGGAAGAAGAGGACGTTCGTGACTGTGACTCCGGGCTCACTTGGTAGAAACACCCCCTGACCCTCTACCCCCATCGCAAAATGTAATGCCCGTGAAAAGGGTAGGTGGACGCAGTGTTATATAGAACATAGTCCTGAGAGCACGATTGAAAATTAAAACTAGATGTAGTATATGGTATAAACTATGCACCAAAAAGCGTGATATAAGATGAACCGGGGCGCGAAATATAATATGCAATACATTGTGTGCAATGACAGATTCATTGGAGAACGCGAGATAGCACAGGCACTAGCGCGTGCTATGCGATATGCGCCTTGGAGTGTAATATGCACAGGGCAGTTTTGTGTAACATAACTAGTCTCTAAAGTTGTAATATAAAATATGTGCTGGGGAGTGTAACGTTGCATATGCACTGTGACAAAGATATGGATCCCAGATTGTAATATGTATGGCATAGCGCTGTGCGTTATAACATACACATCGAGGAAGGCACGTTAGATGGGGCAATATAACCCGTGCCAAGGCAAGTGTGGCATGACATATTCACGGGGTGGTGTTACAGTGCACATGGGCTAGAGAGTGTCAAAGCATACGCACTAGCTGGTGGAATACAACACAGAGGTGTGAGGCAATCGGCGGGCACTGGTGGGTGTAACACAGCATTGGGCTCAGCCAGGAGTAAGCTGTGATTCTCAAGTGAGGTTCGTCTCCTTTCCAGAGAGTAAAATAAAAAGAATTACACATCCGGGGCGGTGGATGTGTTTTTTATTAACCGTGAGGGGGGTTTCTTGCATAGTTTGGTCGAATTTTTGTCGAATCCCCTTTGAATGGCTTGGTGTGCATGTATATTAAATGTGCCTGTCAATAGCTACCCATGTTTGTATAAATAAACGACAAGGGTGTCTACTTGGAGAGTACCCACCGGCGGGGGCGCCGGGATTAGGCACGGTAGAGCGTCAGACACGTCAGAGCTTCACTAGCGGTGTAAATACATTCCATGTGGATTCATTCTATGCATAGTCGCCTTTTAATGAAAATCACGCAAATCGTCATGGTGATAGGTACATACGGTTTGTCCAGCATGTCCTAGGTGTTTCTATAAATATATATATTTTTAAAATAATAAAAAACAAAGGCCGGCCCCGGGGGATGGGGTCCCCGGAGCCATAAGTGGCCTGAGGAGGGGGGCAACGCAGCCCCCTCCTAAAGAATTTAAATTAAAAAAAGGCCATGACCCGGGTGTTGGGGTCCCCGGGGCCGATTAAGGCAGAGAGGTGGTGCAGGCCACGCCCCTTTTTACACCTCTCTGCAATGGCGCTTACTGGACGTACCTAGTGGGCTATTTTGCCCCTAGGGATCCTCAGGATTCAAGGGGACTTAAACTCCCAACTTAAAAAACGGCCATAGGGCATGTTTACACAGTGGTGAAGGGAGGGGACGGGGCCTGAGTTAACGTGTGCAAACAAGCCCTGTGGCGCGTTTTAAGTTGGGGAAATAATTCCCCTCCAATCCTGAGGGCCCCTGGGGGCCAACTAGCCCACCAGGTGCTTCCAGTAAGTGCCATTGCTCTGCGTTGCAGAGAGGTGGTGCAGGCTGCGCCCCTTTTTACACTTCTCTGCAATGGCGCTTACTGGACGTACCTAGTGGGCTATTTGGACCCTAGGGACCCTCAGGATTCAAATTAACTTAATCTCCCAACTAAAAATGGCCACAGGGCGTGTTTACACAGTGGTGAAGGGAGGGGACGGGGTCTGAGTTAACGTGTGCAAACAAGCCCTGTGGCGCGTTTTAAGTTGGGGAAATAATCCCCCTTCAATCCTGAGGGCCCCTGGGGGCTAACTAGCCCACCAGGTGCTTCCAGGAAGCGCCACTGAGCTGCGTTGCAGAGAGGTAGTCCAGGCCGTGCCACTTTTTACACCTCTCTGCAACGCAGCTCTGTGGCGCATACTGGAGGTACCTAGTGGGCTAGTTGGACCCTAGGGACCCTCAGGATTCAAATGAACTTAATTTCCCAACTAAAAACGGCCACAGGGCGTGTTTACACAGTGGTGAAGGGAAGGGACGGGGCCTGAGTTAACGTGTGCAAACAAGCCCTGTGGCGCGTTTTAAGTTGGGGAAATAATTCCCCTTCAATCCTGAGGGACCCTGGGGGCCAACTAGCCCACCAGGTGCTTCCAGTAAGCACCACTCCGCTGCGTTGCAGAGAGGTGGTCTAGGCCGTGCCCCTTTTTACATCTCTCTGCAACGCAGCTCTGTGGCGCTTACTGGAGGTACCTAGTGGTCTAGTTGGACCCAAGGGACCCTAAGGATTCAAGGGGACTTAATCTCCCAACTTAAAATGGCCACAGGGCGTGTTTACACAGTGGGGAAGTGAGGGGACGGGGCCTGAGGTGACGTGTGCAAACACGCCCTGTGGCGCGTTTTAAAATGTAGTTTTAATCCCCTGCCCTATTATATACTAGGGGCTTACAGAGGAGGTCATGCTGATCACAGGGGGACCCCAACGCATAGTGTTCCCTAGTGTATGTAGGTGTTTTCACTGTATTCTGAGTGTCTTTTAACATAGCACTGGCTCTAGGACTGGTTAGTCAGACTCAGTTACCACCAGTATCCGTCTGAAAAAGTTGAGGGTACAGGATGATTTTGCAACAAGGCTTCTTTCTGCTCTTCTGTTTGTTCTTTCTGCACGTTATTCTTCTTCCTGTACTTTTCTTCGTCTTTGAGGACTTCTGTTGCTTCTTTCTGCATTTCTTTAGTTTTTCTTTCTGTGCGTTTTTTCTTCTTTCTTCACATGTCCTATGTCTGTAGGCATAGTTAGAAATTAGCATTTAAAAATTAACTGAAAAAACCATAGGTTTCAGGCACGTTATAGTTAGGAATTAGCATTTAAAAAACCTTAGAAATTCACTGAAAAAACCATAGGTTTCAAGGGCGTTATAGTTAGCTGGACTTTTCACTAGTACAAAACCATTGAAATTCCCCCGTTATAGTTAGTTCAGCTAACTATAATTAGCGCGCCCGCAATGCACTACTGATGACGTCACATATTACATCACTCATGACATGGTCAGTCATATTTATGTCATCCACTGTTTTGAGTGAATTTGTAACTCAATTCCCATTTTGGAATGTATTTATGTCGTTTTGCTAATTGTTATTTTTATAATATTGGTGTATGTTTTCCACATACAAATGCATTTTGCAGAGTCATGATGTAAACTTCTATGTCTATGACACTTTGTGGTTGCCATGGCAACCGTAGGTAAATGGCTGTGGTATATGTATGGTTGACACTGATAGAACAATTCATGCAGTGAACAAGGCGGTTTTGCCGCCGAAACGCGTCTGTCCTGTGTTTGAAATAAATCGCCTTCTGTGCCAAAATACTTCACGGAGTTGGTGCCTGCTTGTGGAAAGACGATCAGGTTGTAACTATATATATATATATATATATATATATATATGAAACAACCAAACACGTCTTGGGCGTGTGAAACAAAGAGCACTCCAAAGAAATCCAAAAAGGTATTTAAAGCATAAATGCTTTATTTAGCGAGTTCCCCCCCCCCTGGTCCCAAAAACGCTGGCAGATGCGTTTCGCTGACTGGCTTTTACGATGTCAGCTTTTCTTGTGCTCCGTGGGAACATTTAAACTATAATCACGTGTCATAAGGTTCATAATAAACATAGAAGAGAGACTTTGGCAACATTGTTCATGAATACATGGCGGCCATCTTACAGTGACTGATTTGCAAAATAGTGTTCCTTTTAGTGAGAATCAAATGCAATAATGCAAAATTCAAAGTTAAAAACCAAACAACAGTACCACATATTCATTAGGTACCATTTCTAGGAGATGAAAAAGGGAAGAAATTAATGATAAACAATTTCTAACATTATCGTGAACAAGTGTATGTATAAAATATACATCCTATATCAACAGAGTCACAATGTGTCTTTATCGATACTTAAATATTACGAGAAAATCTCATAAGTAAACAATGTGGATAAATATCCAGATCACTTGTACTCGTATTATTTATTGTGTCATCTCCTAACTAAGTTTATTATGCCCTGAATGGGAATTAGAACAGCTAATGAGAGAGAGTTCATTGAAGTTTTGGCTGAAAAAGAGGATAAAAGGTAGAAAGATAAAGCAAAAAAGTGTATCAGTTATTATATGATGATATCCTCTTAAGTGCCAAAACATCCTCCATATCCTCATAGGTGGACCCATAATGCCTCATCATTGTTTAACCCTATTGGGGCCTTTGTCTGGAGATCAATAATATAAGTTGATTCCAGAATGTGGAGTTGGCGTACCCTGTCCCCTCCTCTTTCTGATTTGGCCACTTGATCTATGCAGTGGAATTTCAATAAATCACGGTTGCTTTGATGGAATTTCTCGAAATGACGAGCAACCGGATATGCGGGATCCTTGTTTGTTATTGCCCGCATATGTTCAAGGATACGTTTTTTGGTGGGGTGTATGGTACTCCCTATGTATTGTTTGGAACATGGACAGGTAAGGCAATAGACAGTGAAGTCTGAATTACAGTTGAGGAGCAACTTGATCTTGCGTGTTGGTCTGGGATCATTGGGTCTGCCTTGGTAGGTGGTAACCTTTTCACTGAATTTGCAGGCTTTGCAATGTTTACAAGGATAGAAACCTGCAATGCCTATCCGGTTCCTTACTCTGGGGACTGAGTCAAAATGGCTGTGGATAATATAGTCCCCTACCGACAGGCTGCGTTTGTATGTGATCTGTGGGCGAGATAATAACTTCATTTTGAGGATGTTATCAGTTTGTAAGATGTGCCAGTTTTTGGCTAGACTTCTCATTGAAACTGGTGATCATCCTTACCGGGCCATTTTCTTCTGATTTTGCTGATTTTTTAGATATTAATAGATCTTTCCTGTTAATCTTTTTGATTTTAATTTCAGCTGAAGAGAGGTCTGAGTTGTTATATCCCCTCTCCCTAAATCTTTTAGTGGCTTTGGATTTGACCTGTTCATAATCAAGATCTTTGGAACAATTCCTTTTAAGGCGTAGGAGTTCCCCAAATGGTATATTTTTGATGACACTACGTGGGTGATCGCTACCAGCGTGTAAACAGTGTTACCTGCAGTTGGTTTCCTATATAATCTCGTAGAGAGTGTGCCATTGTCCACATATACCTCAAGGCCCAAGTAGGTGACTGAGATGTTGCTAATTTCACCTGTGAATTTAAGATTAAGTTTGTTTGTGTTAAGGGAAGCCACAAATTCCTCAGCCGAGGAGCGGCTACCATGCCGAATTATGAAAAGGTCGTCTATGTATCTAGCCCACAAAACAGTTTTCTCAATCCAATGGTCATTTAATTCTCCCCAGGCCACGTGCTTCTCCCACCAGCCCACGAAAAGATTCGCGGAGCTGGGGGCGAAGCACTGCCCATGGCGTCCCACACAATTGGCGGTAGAATTGGCCTGCAAATGTGAATATGTTGTTGGTAAGACAGAAAGTGATCATTTGTGAGAGCATTTCGTTATGTTTTAAGTATTTGATAGATCTTTTATATATATATATATATATTTATTTATTTTTTAATGAAAAAAACACAGTTTTCAGGGATGCTATAGTCAGTTGGACATTTTACTAATATAAAACCAGAGAAATTCTGCCGTTATAGTTTGTTGAGCAAACTAAAATTCACGCATCTGCAATGCACTGCTGATGATGTCACATATTACATCATTCATGACATGGTCAGTGACATCACTGATGACACCACTCAGGACATCATCCAGTGAATGAGTGTTTCAAAAAAGTTTAAATATGTTTTATATATATATATATGCCAAGGTGTATTGAAGAATGAGTGGGTGTATGAGTGTCTGAATGGATGATTTTGTAGGTGTATGACTGACTGTATAAGTGAGTGATTAAACGTGTCTTACTGAATGGATGGGTTAGTGACTAAACTGTGTGAATATCTGTATCAATCTGTCAGTTGGTGTGTAAGCAGCTGGTGAGTAGCTACATATGTGTCTCTATCGTTTATTGATTAATTGTCTGAGTATCAGTATGGGTGCCTGAGTGTTTGTGTGGCTGGGTGGGGGTGGGTAACTGTGCATAAATGTGTGAGTGGGTGATTCACCGGGTGTATGAGTTCAGTGGTACATGTGTGAGTAGCTGCATATGTGAAAGGCAGTATTTGTGAGTGTTGGATTATATAAATGACTATATGTGAGAGTGTGTGATTGTGAGAGTGGCTATATGTATGAGTGTATGCTTGTATCAGTGAAGGAATAAGAGAGTAAGTATGTGTTAGTATCTGTATGAATAAGGGAGGTGGTGTGTGTATAACTGTTTGGGTGAGTAAATGGGAGTGTGATTGATTCTTTGCATGACTGACTAGGTGTGTGAGTAACTCTATGAATGAGTGGTGGTGTTTGAGTGTCTGTATGGGTGAATGAGTGAAAATTATAGTGCTGTATTGATGGGTGACTGCATGTATGAGTCACTGTATGGGTGAATGAGCGGATATGTGTGTAGAGCTAGGAATTAGTGAGTGGCTATGAAGTAACTGGTATTGGTGTGTCTATGGTTTCGAAAATGGTAGTCTGTATTTTAGTGTGGGTGTATCAAAGGTTATATTAGGGTGTGAGGAGGTACATCAGATTATCACCTCGATGATGTCATCATTGATATCATTTGAGATGTCATCAGTGATGTCATCAGTGATGTCACTGACCATGGCATGAATGATGTAATATGTGACGTCATCAGCAGTGCATTGCGGGGGCGCAAGTTATAGATAGCTCAACTAAATATAAAGGCCGAATTTCTCTGGTTTTGTATGAGTGAAATGTCCAACTAACTATAATGTCCCTGAAACCTGTGTTTTTTTCAGTGAATTTCTAAGGATTTTTTAAATGATAATTCTAACTACAAGGTCCCTGAAACCTATGGTTTGTTTAGTGAATTTCAAAGGTTTTTTAGAAGCTAATTTCAGAATGTAACGTCCCTGAAACATATTATTTTTTTCAGTGAGTCTTAAAGGTTTTCCAAACTATGCCCACAGAGGAAGGACATATTCAGAAAGAAGAAGAAAGGAGCAGAAAGAAGTAAGAGAAATGCAGAAAGAACCAACAGCGTTGCAGAAAGAGACCTTGTTGCAAAGTCATCCTGTGCCCCCAACTTTTTGCTGATGGTAACTGACTCTGACTAACCAGGCCAGGGGTCAGTGCTATGCTGACATCCAGTTACAATACAGTACAGTGAAAACACCTACATACACTTGGGTACACTATGGTTTGGGGTACCCCTGTGATTGGCATGACCTCCCCTGTAAGGCCCAAGTGCATAATAGAGCAGGGGGATTAAACCTACCTCTAAGTCAAAGGTGCAGAAAGAAGAAAGAGCAGTGCAGAAAGAAGCAAGAGAAGTGCAGAAGTGCAAGAGAGGTGGAGAAATGTGAAGAGGGGGTGCAGAAAGAGACATGGGGATATAGAAAGTTGGAAAAGATGTGCAGAAAGAGGTAGGAGAAATGCACAAATTGACAAGAGAGGTACAGAAAGAGGCAGGAGGGGTGCAAAAAGAAGGAAAAGAAGTGCAGAAAAAAGCAACAGAGGTGCTGAAAGAGGCGCGAAGGTTGCCGAAAAAGGCAAGAGAAGTGCAGAAAGAAGCAACAGAGGTCCAGAAAGAGGCAATAGAGGTGCAGAAATAGGCAGGAAAGCTGCAGGAAGAGGGAACAGGGGTGCAAAAAGAGGTGAGAAGAGCAGAAAGAGGGACGAGGGGTGCAGAAAGAGGCAAGATCCGTGCTGAAAGAAGCCAGTGAGGTGCAGAAAGAGGCAACAGAGGTACAGAAAGATGCAAAAGAAGTGCAGAAGCAAGCAAGAAAAGTGCAGAAAAAGGCAAGAGAATTGCTGAAAGAAGCAGTGGAGGATAAGAAAGAAGCAAGAGAAGTGCAGAACGAGGCAAATGAAGTGCAAAATGAAGCAAGAGCAGTGCAGAAAGAACCAACAGAGGTGCAAAAAGAGGCAACGGGTGCAGAAAGAGGTAGGAGAGGTGCACAAAGAGGCAAGAAAGGTACAGAAAGAGCCATGAGGGGTGCAGAAAGAAGGAAGAGACATGCAGAAAGAAGCAACAGAGGTGCTGAAACAGGCATGAAGGGTGCAGAAAGAGCAAGAGAAGTGCAGACAGAAACATTAGAGGTACAGAAAGAGGCAAGAGAGGTGCAGAGTCAGTCAGGAAAGGTGGAGAAAGAGGGAACAGGTGTACAGAAAGAGGCAAGAGAGGTTCAGAAAGAGAAAAAAGGGGTGCAAAAAGAGGCAAGAAGCGCGCATAAATAAGCAAATTAGGTGCAGGAAGAGGCAACAGAGGTGCAGAAAGACGCAAGAGAGGTGCAGAAACAAGCAAGAGAAGTGCAGAAAGAGACAAGAGAATTGCTGAAAGAAGCAACAGAGGTGTGGAAATAAAGCAAGAGAAGTGCAGAAAGAGGCAAGTTAGGTGCAGAAAGAGGCAAGTTAGGTGCAGAAAGAGGCAAGAGAGGTGCAGAAAATGGCAAGAGCAGTCCTGAAAGAACCAACAGAGGTACACAAAGAGGCAAGAAATGTACAGAAAGAGGCAAGAGCGGTACAGAAAGTAGGAAGAGAAGAAACGGTTGTTCTTATGCCTTAAATGACCTGGTGGTTCCCACGCAAAAAAAGGAGTTGGATACACATATTCTTACCTACAACTGCTCAGAGGATCACAACAATAAACTGTATTGTATCTGTAAACTGGTGTCTGGAATCCAGAAAACATGTATTTTAGGCTATTTTTACCAAGGAGTCCTCAAACTCAAGGAAGGCTGTCAGAAACCTAGATTGAGATGACTTCCTCTAACAAATGAAGAAGCTCATATCTATAATTTAATAATAAAAAAACACACAACGGCATAAAGATGCATTTCCTGCCCTCAAAAAATCGTGTTGATGTGGCCTGTGTTTAATGTGTCCAACTTAAGTTCTTAACACTTACGAATGCAATATTTGTTTTCTTCAATTTATCTACAATGTTTGAGAAACTGAGAACACCTTATTAACTTATTTAGTACCTAAAATGCGTGAGTAAACTTACACTGCCCAGACCTACAGCTGTCAACTGGCACCATGCCCAGTGCTCACTTTCAGAGGAAAAAGTTCATCAAATGTTGAAAGTGGCTGAGCATTATAGGCCCATTAAAGCAGGGGCTATTACCAAGCTGAAAGAACTTGTTGATCGTACAACTAGCAAGGCTTACGCAGAAGAAACTATCTGTGAAAAAGAATATCTGTTTCTCAACAAAACCAATGCAATAATTCCAGCATTGTATGGTGTGCCAAAAACGCACAAAAGTGTGCTAGATCCACCACTACGACCGATAGTTTCTTCCATCAATTCCTCAACTGAACCACTTTCTAAATACGTGGACACATTCTTATGCCAGGCAGGGGGTGTTTACGACATTCATACCATATTACCCGCTCCCCGACCGAACCGCGCGAGTCCCGCACCAGATTCTCCATTGAGGTGCGGGGGGTTTATTAATGCCAGTAATCGCGTATGTGAAAATTGCATGCACTTGTATTATTTATCTGCCTTATAGGAAGCCAGCAATACATGTTGCATAATTATATAGCGCAAGCTGAAGGTGTTGGAGCGCCTTACCTGAGCACCCTATTTACATTACACATTCAAGCACGGGGAGCTTACAAGATTCGTATCATACTAAACAATCCCCGTGCCAGGTCCATTGTGCCTGCCGCACGCAGCCCACTGCATGCCCCCCCACCCTCAACGGCAGCGTAGCCGACGGGAGGGGGGGCGATAACCTTAACCAGGAAGCGCCACATATGTTGCACCTCCCGCGATCAGCGGGGACCCAGGCAGCTCCCAGCCGTGCAGTGCTGGTGTTTTGGGGCCGTGAACCCCGCTAGTCTCCTACGTACTCAAGTATATGGAGCAAAATCTTGCGAGCAATGCATGCACTGGTATCATGGATCTGCCTATATAGGCAGCCCGCAATTACATGTTGCATATTTATATAGCGCGAGATCGACCTGAATGTATTGGAGCGCTTTACATGAGTGCCCTATTTACGTTACACATCCAGGCACTGGGCGCTTAATTCAAAATACAATATTACGTGATCGAGTGCTACTTCTACTAGTCCCTTTGCAGGCTGACTCGTCAACAGTCTGCATTAAATCACAAAGTAGAGACTGTTGATTTCACCCACGACCCAAAAATGTACATCTTAGCGTCCAACCATCACATCATAAAAGTTAAATATTATGCATGTGCAGATGCAGGATTTAAAGTGTATTGGGTTCCGAGTTGACAAGAAAGATTACAGCGATGTCACCTTCTATGCAGGCAATCCTTGGTCACCCCCTTTGCACAGCCCTTTCAGCGCCTTATATGTTTGATGGTACTAGTGTTTGAACACTACGCCCTCTAGCTACCAGGTTTGCATTTTGACGTTTTAGTTAGGTCTTTACAAAGGATATATGCCGAATAATCACTATTTATTAACTACATCTTTATCGATTCGTAACTTTCGGTAAAGCTGAACTCCTCTCCACGGGGCACCCTTGAAGAAGCTACATACCCAGCTCTATAACCCTAGCCAGTAAAACCCATGCGAGGACACATGGATAAGCACTATCTCCAAATGAGTGAATATTCTGGCCTGATGTCATTTCCTGACAATCCATTGAGTGCATTTCATTGCGGGGAAAAAGTATCAGACAGGTGGATAGCAGTGGCGGTAAATACTACTTCACTGAATATAACAAGATCTAATGTTCTTTCTGATATCCCACAGTGTGCCGTTCTGTGCGCCATCTGTTACCGACGCCGGTAATCTGTCTCTTTCTGTTGGAGAGCAGACAACAGTGCCGGCGATGCTGAGACGCGTTCATCTCGTTATGTGGGATCAAGCCCTGCTTGCACATATGCTCCCAAGCCTTACCGCTAATGAGGCAGCTACCGGGATAGCAGGAAGGCGGGCATCTATTTTTAAATCGGGGTTGTCTAGCAAATGGGATGAAAGAGTTGATCCGATTGATGGGAAAGCTTAAACATTTCTTCGGGCTCCTGACGTGAGATCTTATAAGGCAGTGAGTGGGGGTGGGCTCAGGCGCTTGGAGGAACATCGGGTATCATAGCGAGGCGGAGCACAGTTGCGGACACCATTCCTTTTATATCCGGCACAGGGAGATTAAGTGATTTGCCCAGGATCACTGGGTTGTACAGCGTTATTGCCGAGACTTGAAACCAGGTCCCCACATTCAATGATGACCGCCCGAGCCCTTAGGCCAACCCTCTCGCTACATGAATCACCCAGTCACTGCGCGGGCTAGACCCAAAGGTCCTCGGAGCGCTGAGCCTGAGTACATATTTAAAATACCTTTCAGGGCAAGGAAAGATTAATTGGTTTGCCCAGGATACTATATCGCGCAACCGAACGAAGCTAATTTTTAGAAAGAGTTTGAAGTCTGTAAAGCAAGACCTAGCTTTCCATTTTCGTTAGTAAGTCAGCTAGTGCGCGTGAAGTGTGCTTCAAGTCAACATGGGTAGCGCTACCTAGAGGCACGCGGCGAACGTTTTTCATTTTCTGCAGCTTGTCCACTTTTCTGAGAGCAGCCAAGAAATTGAACACACAGTAAAATACTTAGCGAGCAGAAGTACCATTAAGTTCAAAATTCGTTTGGAGGCTTAAAAGCTCTGCCGCCACAATTTTCAAACAATGTGGCTTACTGGGTAGCAAGTCTGAGAGCTGCTCAGATGCCACGCGCGGACACGGAGACCTCTGCAAAGCAAATATGGCCAACAACAAGCCATCCCCCATGGTTAGCGCGGCCCCTGGCAATGCATCCTATGTGTCTTTCGTGACGATGGAACGTAACGTCCCCCGCACCTCACTCACAACCCGGTGGTGGCCTAAAGCCGCGTAACTCGGCAGAAGTCCGAGGAATCAAAAGCGGATCGCCGGGCGGAAGGCAGCACGAACGCACTGCAATCACACCGCCCCCTAAGCCCAACACACCAAACTGAGCCAACATGCTAGCCATGGAAAGCTTCCCGTGCCGTTGCGCTCCCACCCTGGGTGCCGCAACATCAGGAGGTGGGACCACAGCACCCCACATGGGGACAAATAGGACCACAGCACCCCATATGCGGACAAATAGGAGGAGGCTGATTAAAACCGACAATGGCCCCTCCTGGAACGCACTCATCGCAGTCTACTTAAGCTGAAACCGGAGTACATTCACAGTGTCATTGATCAATGCTACAGACATAATAAACATTCAATGCCACCATATTTTCAATGGATCACGTGATCGCACTCTGTTCTGAGGTAAATATAAGAATGTTTAGCGACTATGTGGGATTTCCCAAAAGAGTCTCAAATAACAGAAATACGATCCATCCAATATTTTCTGACAGAAGTTTGAGGACTGCAGTTAAATTGGCAATTTACAGTGTGAAACGCTAAACAGAAATGGCGGCGGGCTTTTAAGGTACACGACGGGAACGTTAAATCAAGTAACTAAAAAACGCTCTACTAATGAAAGGTTTAGACATTTTAATAGACCGCAATTCATTTATGTGAGAAATACACGGTAAAACAAACATTTCCAACAATCTGACCGGTCCGATCGGGTCTGGGTGCCGAGGGCTGTCTCGAACACATAAGCATCTGGAATGCGGCATGCTCTGATTGTGCGGTTTGGGCAGACCGGGGCTGGTGTAGACCGCGAATTATTTCCGAGGCGAACATGAAGGTCCCTTCCGGGCATGCCACGGAAAAGAGGTATAATTAAAAACCCGCGAATGCTCTTCTGCCCACGCCCGACTATTAAACTACCCATGCCCCTGTCTTGCGCCCCCTCCGCCCGTGGCCATCCTCGCCACAGGGCCCCGTCGACCTGGTACTGCCCAGGGACAGGGCCGGGGCGGAGTGGGTGCTGCAAGACTCACCGTAATCTAGTAGCGCAGTGCGAAGACAACAAACGTCGTGGGGGCCGTAACCGTAGCGAGGAAGGCGCAGACGACAGACCGATGTGCGAGGAAAGGCGAGGTGGGCGACAAAGAGGTCGCCAGTGAGGGTGGGGGAAGGCTAAATAGCCTCCCCCTCACACCTGGGCCCGGAAGTGACGCGCATTGCGCGTCACTTCCGGCCCCTGACACGGAGGGGGGCAACAGTCAGGATCCCTGCCCCCGCCCCCCCCGAAGGAGGGAGTGGGGAGGGGTGACCGGGGCCCCGGGGCCACTAAGGCGCCGACCGCCGAGTGGCCCCCTGCGGGGGCCGCGGTCAGCGGCACATCTGCGCATTCCACGAAATAAGCGGTACAGCGAAACAAGCAAAAAATGCAAACTTTGCTTTACTGTCAAATCCCTATTTCTGGCGGGACAAGCATGGGTAACTACGAGGAAAGAATTAAATGGATTTCAGCAAAGTTATCTTTGAAACGCTGCATCTGCTATTTAACCCCATATCACTTCTTTAAAAAGCATTTACGTTTCGGATTACAGCTGGCTTACCTCCTGTCGCTCCCATTGCCCGGTACAGTATAGGAGTGGTAGTGCAGGGGGGAGCGGTGATTCCATTGGTCATCGCTGAGTCACTAAGGAAACCACAGCAGGGGGAAAAAGTGAGACCAGCACTCCAAAAAACCATAACTCCCAAAATTCCGTGTCTAGCGTAGAAGGCAGGAAAAGTTGGTGAAAGTTAAGAGTCCCAAAAATAGTGTGCAGCCGCTGCCTGGCAGTGGTGTGAGTTATGAGACACATGTGGAGAAGGGCAAACTGCTGCTGCTGGGTAGCTTTCTTTAGGAGGACTGTTTGCTGAGGCAGATAGATGCAAAGCACCCAAATACAGGTAGAGGACCTGTCACTGATGACTGACAGCTGCCAAATGGAGTACACGCTGACAGAGTGCCGGAGACAGCCACGCACTGTGCCTGGTTGCTGCTCTCAGTCTAATACATTTTTGATTGCACGCGGAACCAAAACTGTGAGGGAAAAAACAAATGTGCAATGTGAGGCTAGAGTGGGAAAGGTACCATTCGGATGCGTAACCCGACGTGAGCATTTAAGAGGGAAGTGGAAGCTGCACAGGTAAAATAATACAAATCAAAGAAAGACACAAGGGTGTGAACGTGGGCAACACTCCTTTCACCTTCAACAACTTTAAGGGAGAGACAGTGAGTCATTCACTATATGTGTGTGTGCTGCCAGATGCACAAAAGGTTTCCGCTACTGGGTGGAGTAGCTCGAGGAAGTAATTAGTCGGTCATTCGTGTTTTACTTAACTTGTGGTTTATTCTTTGATTTCTTCCTCGGTAGCACTTGATAAAGCAGGTCCGTAGAGCAGGCCAAAGTACGTCAGAGAAACCACATCCAGTGTTCTGCTATCAGCACTTTTCTATTTCATACAACCTCATTCGAGTAATGATAACAATGTGAGTGATTTTGAAATCCCGGTTTAATAATATCAAATGATATGCATCCCAATATTTAATATCTGCATTATAAGATTTCAACTGTATATGCCATTCAGTGTTGGTAACAACTCTTTACATCACTAACAATACTGCCACACCTCCCCCTTTCCAACAGTCTCGCCACATGATGTCTCCCTGCCCTTCGCCTCCCAGTCATCATCTCTCCACACCAGGAGCTCTCTGTACTCACTGCCTCTTCACCCTCCTCTCCCTCTGTGCAAAAGGTGATCCCCTCTCTTCCTGCCCCTTCTGTCTTCTCGGTTAGGACCATGCACATTTGCTTAACGGCTGTTATCATGCAGATGCAGCGATTAGGCTAAGAGAAAGAGGTGTCAGTAAAGGAAAGCTGATACGGGCCAGAAACCCTGCCCTGCCCAGTTTGCTGCGGCTGAAAGTGATGAGGGAGGGAGTCATATTGCCCTTTGAGCCATGGCAGCGTGGCCCAGGAGAGGGGGGGCCCGCCTTGGGTCTTTCACGCTTCATCATGACTGCGAACCCCAAGGGAACTGCTGCCTACCTAGAACGCTCACAATGGCACATTTTCAACAGGATGAAGGGCTCGTGGGAGGGCCCCATTATCGTTAAAAGGCTGCAGGGCCCTGGGCAGCTGCCCACTCTGATGTGGGGATAGTCCTAACGTAGAACGGTCATTGCCATGTTAGTGACAGTTAAACACGGGTCGCTGCCGACAGTCTAAAAGAGGTATGCTTAAGCCCGCAACTCGGCCCCGCCAACATGCTTATGTGGGCCGCCTTCAACGGTCACTGATATGGGAAACTCACACATATCTAACTGTAACCTAGACACCCGGGTGTGTGCCAGTCGGGCAGGGCAACGCAACCGAGATAGAATGGTGTTATTATCTAGTGCTAAAGGAAGTCTGGTTTGAGCCACTAGATGGGTGTAGATATGGGTGCAGCTCAGGCCCCAATCGCATTGAATACGGGGACGCACTGACATAGCGGCAAAAGAATAAGTGGTCACCACATAGCGCATCACTAGGGCCTAAATCACGGCACTAGGTTACCTCTAGGGGTAGAACTTGAGACTAAGGGGGCTTTTCCTGCTTCGGCGACGCGAATAAGCGATAGCTACGCTGGGATGGATTTACCATGCAGGTCCTGCCACCACTGGGTTCCCCCCAGGTGATGGGATCAAGTTAGGTGGGACCGCGAAGTCTACGGTTCTTGGGAAACTTCCTGCAGTAGGGCAATTAGCAACAGATAAGGTACCAGCGTGTGGGTATCAGATATCTGCTTTCCAGCAGCACCGTGCCCTGGGAGCACACGCGTTGCCCTAACTCTGAGGCTCACCTAGAAGGGAGCCGGGTAGCAAAACAAGTGAATAGGCTCCTTAGGCGGGCCTCTGGCCTTCAGCTGGGTGTAATCAACATCAATTGGAGATAGGCCCAGGTAAAAATGGGCTTTCCGTAATGCTTGGAGGACCATTGCGGTTGGTGGCACGCCCCACCAGAATCACTGGTCGCGTACTGCAGCTGCAGGAGACTGGGATCCTGGTTTACGGACACTTTTACCGTGCTATGGGTGCTGCTGTCCCAATAACTGGGGTGTCAGCGGGGCAAACACAAGGGGACATTATGACAGTGCGCAATGCTTAAGCCAAACAGATTCCCGAAGCTGGTATGCCTAAGGGATCATCACTGAGGGATCCGTAGGGGCATAATTCCTATAAGGTATAAGGGATGGTGGGCAGGGGCAAGAGTCGCCCCGTGCCCATGGTCACGCGCTGGCAGTTAGGTGCACTCCCGTGCCCCAGGTTAACTATCTGAGGGGACTGTACAAATGTTAAGTAAAACCCTTCTCGTCATAATAGCCAAAGCGGGCAGGCCCAGGATTGTGAATAGGTGTAACCTTCCCGCTGGGGGGCGAATAGTTATTGCACATCTTCACAGGCCCCTTTATTTCAACAGACCCTATCCGATTAGGATAGCGTCTAGGGATGGGGGACATAGATGGGGCCATCTACAACTCCAGGAGCTATAGCTCACTGGTAAGTCTTGGGCCTGTGGTTATAAGGGATCTCACAGGGTTTGAGTCCCGCTAGCACTATCAAACTGTCATGAGGTGGCAGAATGTAAAACTCTTCTGTCTGTGGGGATGGTTCCCTTCCAGCTAGTTGCAGGAAGCCCTAGATAGGAGAGGTGCAGGTAAGACTATAGCGGGTTGGTGGGGGGCCCTGGCTGCGATGGTTAGCCGCCTCCAGGGCTGTGGCGGAGTTACAGGGCGATCTGGAAGCAGGCCGGTACAAAGAGTACCTCTGCGTGGCACCAAAGGGGGTGCCTGAGCCAAAACGAGGAGCCTTCAGAGAGGTCCCGGAAGCCGTGTCGGCGCCCCGCTAGTCCTGCGGGCGGTTGTGGGCCTGAACAACCGGGGGCTTGCTATGCGACGCTCTGCCCCGAGAGGGGGGGCGTGAGTAGAATTACCAACGGCACGTGATCGTAGAAAGAATCACCTGGAGGGCAGCACCGGCGGGCATCGCTCCCGCGCTGCCCGGCTCATCAGGCGGGCAGGCGACCCAGATGGTTGCCTGCCCTTGGATCGCCCGTAAGATAACCCACCCATTACATATCTTGGAATTATGTAATAAACCTGCAGCAATTGTTACCCACCTACAACTGTTTTGTGTGTTTCATTGGGTAACCTATTTGGGGGAGGGGGACAGCGGGGTGCCCCTGGGGGATACTATGCCGCTGACCGCGGCCCCCGCAGGGGGCCACTCGGCGGTCGGCGCCTTAGTGGCCCCGGGGCCCCGGTCACCCCTCCCCACCCCCTCCCTAAGGGGGGGGGGCGGGGACACAGACTGGAGCCCCCCTCCGTTGGCAGGGCCGGAAGTGACGCGCAATGCGTGTCACTTCCTGGCCCAGGTGTGAGGGGGAGGCTATTTAGCCTTCCCCCACCCTCACTGGCGACCTCTTTTGTCGCCCACCTCGCCTTTTCCCTCCCTACCGCTTACCCGGCGTAGGCATGGGTGAGGGGGTTGTTCTGAGCGTTGTAATGTTTTCTTTTTCGTTGCAGGCGGAGTTACAGGGCGATCTGGAAGCAGGCCGGTACAAATAGTACCTCTGCGCGGCACCAAAGGGGGTGCCTGAGCCAAAACGAGGAGCCTCCAGCGAGGTCCCGGAAGCCGTGTCGGCGCCCCGCTAGTCCTGCGGGCGGTTGTGGGCCTGAACAACCGGGGGCTTGCTATGCGACGCTCCGCCCCGAGAGGGGGGGCGTGAGTAGAATTACCAACGGCACGTGATCGTAGAAAGAATCACCTGGAGGGCAGCACCGGCGGGCATCGCTCCCGCGCTGCCCGGCTCATCAGGCGGGCAGGCGACCCAGATGGTTGCCTGCCCTTGGATCGCCCATAAGATAACCCACCCATTACATATCTTGGAATTATGTAATAAACCTGCAGCAATTGTTACCCACCTACAAATGTTTCGTGTGTTTCATTGGGTAACCTATTTGGGGGAGGGGGGACAGCGGGGTGCCCCTGGGGGTACTATGCTGCTTTTCATTCTCCTGTTAAAAGACACGGTGTCCACGCTTTGGAAATGGCGTCGGCATCCCGGGATTCTATTCTGACAGCTCAGCCTGACACACTCTTTTCTGGCACCCTGAGTGCTCACCTCGAGCTCCAAGCCAACATTTCTTATATATTTGGATGCCGAAGGATAGAGATACGGGTACCCAGCGGCTTCAGTTAACAGTTCTTCGAGGTGGCCAACATCCCAGCACCAACCAAGAGCCATCTCAAGCGCTGCGCTACCCAAGGTGCCATCGTCGGGGGTCTTATAAGTCAATATAAAACAAACTGATCAAGAATAAAAAGTAGAATACTATTTGAGAAAAGGAAACTGTTACAGGTTCGTCCCACGGAAATCAAGCTTGTGTAGCACATTGCCTATTAGGCCCTGTTAGATCCAAGCAATGAATAAGACGTTGGCACTGAGCTCCTCGCTTTCCCACCACTGCCCCTAACACCAGCGGAAGCAGCCGCCTTGCCGCAGTCCCTGAAAGGCCGCACAATGCACGTTTGAACTGAGAGCATTGTAGACCGAGGGTTCCTAATCGTGTTTCCAAATATCTAGCTCAACAGCACTTTTAAGTTTAGCACCCCACATAGATCGGCTACTCATTCGGGTCTTGATGGAATTATTTTCCTGGCGTTATGTCTGCGATGTTCCGCATCATTGTCAGTTCAGAATCCTCTAAATTTTCAGTGGCCGACATTTGACATGTTATCCCGTTCTAAATTCTGCTTATACTTTTTATTTAGTCACTTCATGTTGTTGTAATGCACCTGAGGATCATGCTGGGCCAAATCATTTCGTTCACATCCAAATGATTCATCCAGTTTGTAGTGTCTCACGGTCTAGTGTTTGAGAGACCGACACACGGCATCCGCGGGCCAGGCGTGGCCTGCGGGGAACAAATAAAGGGAGCTGCCCGCTCAGGGGCGTGGTCTCCAAACCGACTACAAGGTGTGGGCTCCACGTGTGTTTGCCGGCTCCACACTAAGAGGCCATCTGTAGGTCCCTGAGCCCGAAGAGCAGGCTCGTTACACTGGCGACGAGGCGGGACATCTGAAGACCCGCGCCCCTGCTACAGGGCAGGCAGGAGGAGCAGTTGCAGCACAACAGACCAGGGAGGGC
This sequence comes from Triturus cristatus, assembly GCF_964204655.1. Lineage (NCBI taxonomy): Eukaryota > Metazoa > Chordata > Amphibia > Caudata > Salamandridae > Triturus > Triturus cristatus. The sequence goes on from NC_140590.1 coordinate 1,800,746,096, forward strand.
AGAAGGGTGTGGCAGTACAATGGACCATGTAGGACAGGAGGAAGAGGATAGGGGCATGGCATGTGGACAGGCAGGGTGGAGGTGGCAGGGACAGGTTACAGTCATCTGACAATGCTAGGCAGGTGGGAGGGGAGTGGCAGCTTAACAGAACACTCAGAGTAGATAGGAGTGGCAGGTCCATGGAACATGGTGGGCAAAAAGGATGGAGCAGGGGCATGCACAAAGACATCGGAGGGCAGGGGGAAGGAGAATAGGGGCAGCAAGCTAAGCACAGAGTTTAAGCAGGAGGTCAATGATGGGGCAAAGAATTGGGCAATGGAGGGCAGGAGGAGTGGACTGGTACATCATACTAAATTGAGGGCAGTGGCAGCACATCAGACCATGCATGGCAGGAGGGAGGAGGCTAGTCCATGGATTCACACAACAGAGGATAGGGAGGAGGGGGATGGGGCAGCAAGCTAACTGTTCAGAGAAGGCGGGTATTAGGAACTTTATTGTTTTTAAAACGTGTGTCTGTGCGAACTACTTAAAATATGAACAAGTATGCAGCATAATCTCACTTTTATTTAGGAAGAAGAGGACGTTTGTGATTGTGACTCCGGGCTCACTTGGCAGAAACACCCCCTGACCCTCCACCCCCTATCGCAAAATGTAATGCCCGTGAAAAGGGTAGATGAACACAGTGTTATATGGAACATAGTCCTGAGAGCACGAATGAAAATGAAAACTAGATATAGTGTATGGTATAAACTATGCACCAAAAAGTGTGATATAAGATGAACCGGGCGTGAAATATAATATGCAATACATTGTGTGCAATGACAGATTCATTGGAGAGCGCGAGATAGCACAGGCACTAGCGCGTGCTATGCGATATGCGCCTTGGAGTGTAATATGCACAGGGCAGTGTTGTGTAACCTAACTAGTCTCTAAAGCTGTAATATAAAATATGTGATGGGGATTGTAACGTTGCATATGCACTGTGACAAAGATATGGATCCCAGATTGTAATATGTATGGCATAGCACTGTGCGTTATAACATAGGCATCGAGGAAGGCACGTTAGATGGGGCAATATAACCCGTGCGAAGACAAGTGTGGCATGACATATTCACGGGGTGGTGTTACAGTGCACATGGGCTAGAGAGTGTCATAGCATATGCACTAGCTGGTGGAATACAACACAGAGGTGTGAGGCAATCGGCGGGCAATGGTGGGTGTAACACAGCATTGGGCTCTGCCAGGAGCGCGCTGTGACTCTCAAGTGATGTTCGTCCCCTTTCCAGAGAGTAAAAAAAAAAGTATTACACATCCGGCAGTGGATGTGTGTTTTATTAACCGTGAGGGGGGTTTCATGCATAGTTTTGGTCGAATTTTTGTCGAATCCCCTTTGAATGGCTTGGTGTGCATGTGTATTAAATGTGCACGTCAATAGCTACCCATGTTTGTATAAATAAACGACAAGGGTGTCTACCGGGATTAGGCACGGTAGGGCATCAGACATGTCAGAGCTTCACTAGTGGTGTAAATACATTCCACGTGGATTCATTGTATGCATAGTCGCCTTTTAATGAATATCACGCAAATCGTCATGGTGATAGGTACGTACGGTTTGTCCAGCATGTCCCAGGTGTGTCTATAAATATATATTTTTTTAAAATAATAAAAAACAGTGGCCGGCCCTGGGGATTGGGGTCAAAAAAATATAATTAGGAGACAGGCCCTGGGGGATGGGGTCATCAGGGCCAATAAATTAGAATAAGAAGGGGAACCACACAGCCCCCCTTCTTAAAAAATTAAAATAAATAAAAGACTGGCATCGTGCCGGAGGCCACGCCCCCTCCTTGCAGCACTCTGCAAACGCGCCCCCTGGCGAGTTGTAAGTTGGGGAATTAATTCCTCTTCAATACTGAGGGTCCCTGAGGGCCAACTAGCCCAACAGGCATCTCCAGTATGCACCAGGGAGCTGCGCTGCAGACAGGTGTTCTGAGGCCAAGCCCCTTTTTACACCTCTCTGCAACGCAGCTCTGTAGCGCTTACTGGAGGTACCTAGTGGTCTAGTTTGACCCTAGGGACCCTTAGGATTAAAGGGGACTTAATCTCTCAATTTAGAACAGCCACAGGGCGCGTTTACTCAGTGGTAAAGGGAGGGGACGGGGCCTGAGGTGACGTGTGCAAACACGCACTATGGCACGTTTTAAATTGGGGATATAATTTCCCTTCAATACTGAGGGCCCCTGGGGGCTAACTAGCCACCAAGTGCTTCCAGTAAGCGCCACTGAGCTGCATTGCAGAGAGGTGGTCCAGGCCGTGCCACTTTTTACACCTCTCTGCAATGCAGCTCTGTGGCACTTACTGGAGGTACCCAGTGGGCTAGTTGGACCCTAGGGACCCTGAGGATTCAAATGAACTTAATCTCCCAACTAAAAACGGACAAAGGGCGTGTTTACACAGTGGTGAAGGGAGGGGACGGGGCCTGAGTTAACGTGTGCAAAAACGCCCTGTGGCCTGTTTTAAGAGGTGGTTTTAATCCCCCTGCCCTATTATATACTAGGGGCTTACAGAGGAGGTCATGCTAATCACAGGGGGACCCCAACGCATAATGTTCCCTAGTGTATGTAGGTGTTTTCACTGTATTCTAAGTGTCTTTTAACATAGCACTGGCTCTAGGACTGGTTAGTCAGACTCAGTTACCACCAGTATCCGTCTGAAAAAGTTGAGGGTACAGGAGGATTTTGCAACAAGGATTCTTTCTGCTCTTCTTTTTTTTTCTTTCTGCACGTTATCCTTTTTCCTGCACTTTTCTTCGTCTTTGAGGACTTCTGCTGCTTCTTTCTGCACTTCTGGTTTTTTCTTTCTGTGCATTTTTTCTTCTTTCTTCACATGTCCTATCTCTGTAGGCATAGTTAGAAATTAGCATTTAAAAAACCTTTGAAATTCACAGAAAAAAACATAGGTTTCAGGCACGTTATAGTTAGGAATTAGCATTTAAAAATCCTCAGAAATTCACTGAAAAAACCATAGGTTTCAGGGGTGTTATAGTTAGCTGGACTTTTCACTTGTACAAATCCATTGAAATTCCCCCGTTATAGTTAGTTCAGCTAACTATAACTCGCGCGCCCGCAATGCACTGCTGATGACGTCACATATTACATCACTCATGACATGGTCAGTGACATCACTCATGACATCACTGATGACATCTCAAATGACATCACTGATGAAATCACTGATGACATCATCCTTGTGATAGAGTGGCAGACCTCCTCTCACCCTAATATAACCTTTGATACACACATTCAAAAATAGAGACTAAACTTTTCAAAACAGTGGACATACCAATACCAATTACAACAACCTCTTCAGTAATTCTAAGATCCACATACACATCCACTCATTCACCAACAGTCCTATACAGTCACTCATACATGTACTCACTCATCATATGTACTCATACACCTATACATCCTGTTAAACAATGCCACTCATCCATAGAGTTACTCACACACATAGTCACTCATGCTAAAGAATCAAACATACATTTACTTGCATATACAGTTATACACACACCACCACACTTACTTCTAGGGAAACCTACACATACTTAGTCTTTCAAACAATCACTTATAGAAACACATACTTATTCATACAGGAACTCTTTCAATCTCTCACTCCCACATATACTCACTTATATACACCAATAGTCACATATACTAGTTTAAAACATATGTAGTTACTCATAAAGACACTATTGAGACAGTCATTCACTCACTAACACACCCATACACACACTCATCCACCCATACAGTCCTGCACACATGCTGTCTTCAACACATACAAACAGTGAGTCACTCATTCATGCACCTATGCACTACGCAATATCCCCCACCGAACCATGCAGACACTCAGACTGATACTCAAAAAACCAACTAATAACCTATATAGACACCCATGTAGCTACTCACCAACCCATGCAGCCACTTATACACAAAGTGAGAGACTGATACAGATATTTACATATTTAAACATTACTCACTAAGCCATGTATTCACTATGATACACTTAATCAGTCAGTTACACAATCAATTTTTCAAAAACAAACCATCCATTTAGACACTTATATACCCATTTATTCTTCCATGGACCTTGAGTTATACATATATAAAACATATTTAATTTTCAGAAAAACACACATTCACTTGATGATGTCATCAGTGATGTCATCAGTGATTTCATTTGAGATGTCATCAGTGATGTCATCAGTGATGTCACTGACCATGACATGAGTGATGTAATATGTTACGTCATCAGCAGTGCATTGCGGGCGCGCGAGTTATAGTTAGCTGAACTAACTATAACGGGGGAATTTCAATGGTTTTGTACAAGTGAAAAGTCCAGCTAACTATAACACCCCTGAAACCTATGGTTTTTTCAGTGAATTTCTGAGGATTTTTAAATGCTAATTCCTAACTATAACGTGCCTGAAACCTATGGTTTTTTCTGGAATATATATATATATATATATATATATATATATATATATATATATATATATATATATTATCTACTGGCGGTCGCCAGTAGATAGTTATAGTTAGGATCGTGTTTCCATAGGAAATCCGCAACATTCTATTTGGAATAACTTTAGCGCCGGTTGACAAATCCTCGTGAAATTTTCAAAATAGGTGGGGCGCTCCGCTCCGCTCGTACCCTAAAAGTTTTGCGGGGATTCATCAAGTGGGGGCTGAGAAAAAAGGGGGGTCCCAAAACGTGTTTTTCCCATGCAATTTTCCATAGGGACCTTTAGTCCAAGGTACAGCCCAAACGGCTGAACAGAATTATTTGAAATTTGGCAAAGAGAAAGTCCTCAGGTCAGGGATGTGCCTTTTGCATATCTGGAGTCAATCTGTTCAGTAGTTCCTGAGAAAATTGCAGTTAAAAGTACATACATATCTATAGCCGCGCACCGTACGTGCACCGTACGCATACCGTACGCGCACGCTGCCGTGCACGAGCGTAATTCTGATTGGTGGTTACATGACAGTAAACATTCCAGTCGGTCGAAATCAGGAAGTGTCGGCCACCATTTTGTGTGTCTCGCACTGAAAAACAAAGGTGAAGAATGTGAAAAGGGGGCAAGGTAGTGTGCAGACACCCTAGCCTTTGTCAAGGGGTCCAAGAAGGACCCAGAAGTGTGAAAAATACATTTTTATTTTTTTTAAAAAAATTGCGGGGTACGCGTACTGTGCGTGTACGGTATGCGTACAGCGGTAAAAAAAAATAAAAAAAATAGAATTAAAAATCAAAATTAAATGTTTAGATGTTAGGTGGCTCTAAAAAGAGCCGTTGTGTTTATGAAGTGTTTTTTTGGTACCTACAAGTAAGTACCGATGCAGAGTCTAAAGTTCAAGAGGAAGACTCTGTTCCCTTCATCACTGAAATGTACACCGTCTCCTCTATAAATGTCTTGCATGTTGTAACGCAAGTTGTTGTGGTATATAGAACCCATACCATAGTCTCTGAGGAAAGCAGAAACAGACTTATTGACGTGCTTTCTTGCTTTGTCAATGTGCGGAAAAAATTGGTTGGACCAGTTTCACTTTTGTATTTGGCATATATTAGAATATACAAAGGCAGTTTGCGGAAAAAGTGACATCAATTGCACAAAGGTGTCCTTAATAAGCATTTCCAGACCTAACCCAGTTAAAGTGCCTAGATCATTTCCACCACAGTGCACAATAATAAGGTTAGGCTGTGGGAGATGTAGAAAGGTTTCACCAAAGGCATTAATTGGTGCCACTTTAACCCTCTCTAACCAATCCATTTAATGTCTACATTTGGCAAAGCAAGGTCTTTCACAATACCTCTTTTTTCCGCAAACTTTTCACTCCAGAAGACATAGCTATGACCTACAATACACACTGTGAACATCTTTCAAGGAGATATGGATGCACTCAGAAGGTGTCTTTCAGTAGAATGGCAATATGAAAAGAAAGACAGTTGTAAAATGGAGGCTAACATACTTTTTTTTTTTTTTAAAAGAACTCATTGGCAGATTCAAACCATTTTACAGTTAAAACTAGGCTGTATGTTTAGATTTTCACAAGCATGTTTTGTATTGGTTCAGAAAAATGTGTACCCACAGAACATTACTTTGGATTTGCTGTTAGGTTTGAAAAGTCAAGCACTCTTGCTCTAAGGATTAGAAACATTGTGTGCTGAACTTCTGACCTCTCTGCTCACACCAGTGTTCCATGACCTGTTGCTATGGTAGCAGGCAGAAGTAAAGTTGGGGGTAGGGATCATTTGGAAAGGGTTGAAATTTCCAACCAATAGAAATGTGTGTTTCCATTTGAAAAAAATGTGGGAAGCACTGTGATTTGGAGTTAACATGTATATGTGTGAAAAAAGAGAGGGAAATATTGCCGTTAACTGGTTCTGGTGAGAGGAGAGAGGTGTACAGCTCAGAGATTGTTGCTCTGATAATCTGCTGTTTGACTGCCACATTTCTTTCTCAACTAACTACTTTTAAAGGTGAGTTATGAATTTGAGAGGGGATGTATGTGGTGCATTTTGATATAAATAATAGAAATGTGATTCTTCTTTTAAAGTTGTGTTTCACATTTTGTGTTTTGGGAGATATTTAACTGTCTTGAACTTGTAAAATATTATGGAGTATGTCTTCACCATAAGTTAAGGTGTACTGGTATCACTGAGGAATACTGTTTTGTGCCTAGAATCAAACCATGAGTCTGTGTGCACACAGGAATTGTTGTAAGAGATTTAATTGTGTTGGTCTGGTTCTGTAAGAATGGCATTCGTAGGAAAGGGGCAGCTTGTTTTTTAGAACTGTGATGGTTTGCATTCAGCATAAAACAGTATCTCACAAATGGGAGGCAAATGCTAACACATTTGAAATTGATATGGTAGATTTTACTTCCAATCATGCAATGGGTAAGGTTGTTCCTGCATGTACAAAACTCCAATTAACCCTTACCACACATGTACTTTTATATACATCACTCCAATGTTTATGCTGTTGTGGAAGCGTCCATGCACATGTCTATTGTAACTGAAAATACAGTCTGCAGAAGCAGACTCTTAGCACACACCCAGCTGCTTATCCTGTACTATCATGCTTAGTATTCACAACTGTGTGGTGTGTCAGATAGCAGTGAGTAACACTAATACATTCAACATCACCAAGGCTCATTTCCTTTGCTGGAGTGCAGTCAGTCACTCAGGTTACACATGTTCATGGTCTCAAAAAGCTGTTTGGGCATGTGCTCTTTTCTGCTTTTGAAAACTATAATGAAAATGTGTCAGACTGTTAGAGTAATTATCACTTGCTCTACCACAGTAGTAAGTGTGCTTTCAAATTGCAAATCAAATTTCGTTTTCTGCCTAGAATCACACCATGAGTCTGTGTGCACACAGGAATTGTTGGCAGAGATTTAATTCATGTTACTCTGGTTCTTTTAGAATTGCATTCGTAGGAAAGGAGAAGCTTGTTTTCATGAACTGTGTTGGTTAGCATTCAGCCCAAATTAATATGTCACAAATGAGAGGGCAATGCTAACACATTTGAAATCAATATGGTAGATGTTACTTCCACTCGTGCAATGGGTCATGTAGTTCCTACATGTTCAAAACTCCTATTAACCCTTACCACACATGTAGTCTTACATACATGTCTCCAGTGTTTATGCAGTTGTGCAAGCGTCCATGCAGATCTCTTGCACCTGACAGTAGACAGTCTCCAGAAGCACACTCTTAGCAGAGAGCAAGCTGTTTCTCCTGTACAGTCATGCTTACTATTCAGCACTGTGTGGTGTTTCAGATAGCAGTGAGTAACGCTAATACATTCAACATCACGAAGGCTCATTTCCTTTGCTGGAGTGTAGTACGTCATCCAGGTTACACATGTTCATGGTCTCAAAAAGCTGTTTGGACATGTTCTCTTTTCTGTTTCTGAAAACTATAATGAAAATGTTTCAGATTGTTAGAGTAATTATCACTTGCTCTACCACAGTAGTAAGTGTGCTTTCAAATTGCAAATCAAATTTCGTTTTCTGCCTAGATTCACACCATGAGTCTGTGCGCACACAGGAATTGTTGTCAGAGATTCAATTCGTGTTACTCTGGTTCTTTTAGAATTGCATTCATAGGAAAGGGGAAGCTTGTTTTCATGAACTGTGTTGGTTAGCATTCAGCCCAAATTAATATGTCACAAATGAGAGGGCAATGCTAACACATTTGAAATCAACATGGTAGATTTTCCTTCCACTCGTGCAATGGGTCATGTAGTTTGTACATGTTCAAAAGTCCTATTAACCCTTACCACACATGCAGTCTTTCCTACATGTATCCAGTGTTTATGCAGTTGTGCAAGCATCCATGCAGATCTCTCTTGCACCTGACAGTAGACAGTCTCCAGAAGCACACTCTTAGCAGAGAGCAAGCTGTTGCTCATGTACAGTCATGCTTACTATTCAGCACTGAGTGGTGTTTCAGATAGCAGTGAGTAACGCTAATACATAACATCACCAAGGCTCATTTCCTTTGCTAGAGTGTAGTACGTCATCCAGGTTACACATGTTCATGGTCTCAAAAAGCTGTTTGGACATGTGCTCTTTTCTGTTTCTGAAAACTATAATGAAAATGTGTCAGACTGTTAGAGTAATTATCACTTGCTCTACCACAGTAGTAAGTGTGCTTTCAAATTGCAAATCAAATTTCGTTTTCTGCCTAGAATCACACCATGAGTCTGTGTGCACACAGGAATTGTTGTCAGAGATTTAATTTGTGTTACTCTGGTTCTTTTAGAATTGCATTCGTAGGAAAGGGGAAGCTTGTTTTCATGAACTGTGTTGGTTAGCATTCAGCCCAAATTAATATGTCACAAATGAGAGGGCAATGCTAACACATTTGAAATCAACATGGTAGATTTTACTTCTGCTCGTGCAATGGGTCATGTAGTTCCTACATGTTCAAAACTCCTATTAACCCTTACCACACATGTAGTCTTACATACATGTCTCCAGTGTTTATGCAGTTGTGCAAGCATCCATGCAGATCCCTCTTACACCTGACAGTAGACAGTCTCCAGAAGCACACTCTTAGCAGAGAGCAAGCTGTTTCTCCTGTACAGTCATGCCTACTATTCAGCACTGTGTGGTGTTTCAGATAGCAGTGAGTAACGCTAATACATTCAACATCATGAAGGCTCATTACCTTTGCTGGAGTGTAGTACGTCATCCAGGTTACACATGGTCATAGTCTCAACTAGCTGTTAGGACATGTGCTCTTTTCTGCTTCTGAAAACTATAAGGAAAATGTGTCAGACTGTTACAGTAATTATCACTTGCAAAAAAACAGTAGTAAATGTGGTTTCAAATTGCAAATCAAATTTTGTTTTCTGTCTAGAATCACACCATGGGTCTCTGTGCACACAGGAATTGTTCTCAGAGATTTAATTCGTGTTGGTTTTATTGTGTTTTTCACTCGTAGGAAAGGGGTAGATAGTATTATAAGATTTGAAAAGCTGAAAAAAAATATAGTAATATATTTAAATTACATAAAGGTATTTTTTTTTAGTTTCTTTCAGGTATTGCTGAACAACAGTGAAATAAATTATAGATGCCTATAAAATCAAGAAAGAGAAATGAACAGAAAAAACATTTATATTTGAAGACAACTGGAGGACCCAAATTAGTTGAAGATCCTCATGTTGGAAAAAAGAAAAAGTCTTCTGGTAAGCAGACTAAGGATTTTTTTTAAATATCTTCAAAAAAATTGAAAAATGTCCCCACTGCAAATAGTGTTTCAAGTAGAAAACAACAGGACAAAAGTGAGAAATTACTAAATGCTAATGTACAATCAGAAGCAATAAAGATTGACTCAAAAAGAAAAGCAGCATTTAAAGACATTCGTAGAAAAATGTTTCAGAGAAGAGTGATGTCCAATTTGCTAAAGGATGGGAAAAAATATAAGAAGAAACCAAAATTTTATAAGAGAAAGAAAGATATTGAATCAATTGTAGCTAAGGCTTTAGATTTAAAAAGAAAACTATTCATTTTAATTTTGAACAGGATCCGTACATTAGATAAAATGGTCAATGTAATGAAGTCACAAAGCAAAACGAAAAGAGTAGTGAAAAGAAATAACTTTTGTAAAGTGTTTTCAGGAGAATGGATGCATAATTCAAGTACTGAACCATTTTTTAATGAAGAGAGTTATCTTCAAAGTAATAGTTTGCTGCATGCATTTGACACCAGAGGTTGTGCTTATGAAGTGAAAGATGGTTGTGTAATGGAAAAGGAGAAAATGGTTCCAAGAAATGAGGAAGAAGTGATAGCTGATGAGGTTATGGGGAGACGTCCTAAAGCCCCAGTGTACACTTGGAATTGTAGTAATATTTGTACTGTACGACAAGAATCTATTGATAAATTACGTGAGTTTCTAAGAGAATATAGTAAAAAAATGTTAAACAGAAAATTAAGGTGCTTCAAAGACTAGATCAATGTAGAGTGAGAGAGAATACTGGTTTGCAAGGACATTCTCTGACTTGTCTTTCTAGGAAAATTTGCCAAAGTGTTTTTCATCACCATTTTAGGATGCTGGCAGTTCATCATACTGAAATGAGAAAGTTTGTGAGAAGATTGTATTTTGCTAAAAGTCCAGCACAAAAGTTAAATGAGTTGAATAGGGCTCTGTTCCGTGGATCAGTATCAGATGTAGAGAAGGTTACTGATGAAATTCAGTTTTGTTACTTTGGTCCGGAACAAGAAAGTGCAGGTAATGACACAGTTATTGAAGAAAATGTGGAAGAGAATGTAGAACCCACTGTTAGTAAAAATGTTGAAGATCAAATGACAAAATTTACTATCATCTCTAATGAAAGACCAAATATTACTTGTATTTGTTGCCGGAGAAGCCATTATAAAATTCAAACAAGAAATGTTGATCTGTATAAAAAAAGTGAAAATGAAGATAATTATAAGTGGAAGGATTTTGCAACATATATATTTCTGGAAAATAGTTTTGATTTGGGTGACGATCAGCGTATTTGTAAATACTGTTATAACAAGTTAGAAGAAAATAGAATGCCAGCCAGAGCTGTACATAATAATTTAGAATTGGTTGATATTCCTGCAGAACTTTCTGATTTAAACACGTATGAGTCTATACTCATTCAATGTGTCCATCCGTTTCAGACCATAGTGCGTATGGAGCACAAAACAGGTAAATTACCTCCTTCGGATTTACAAAGAGGTTTAAAAGGAAGAGTTGTCTATTTGCCATTGGATTTGAAAACAAATATGGAAACAATTGATGCAGATAGATTGGAAACTGAACCATTAGTTATTCTGGTTAATGGAGTACCAACAAAGAATAAGAAAATTTGGCAGGAGCTGGTAGATGTATGAAAATTACAAAGAGCAAATTTATATTTGAAAAGAAATAATAAATGGTATGAAACAATTTATATGGATGAAGATGAAGAAGTTTTACTACCAGACTCAGGAATACCAGCTGGTCAAATTGAAAAAGTGGATAAGTCAAAAGAAGAAGAAATTTATGAACATTTCAGCATACATTCTCTTCATTCAAAAGAAGTTATGGCAAACACTATTGATCTGTTTCAGATGAAAAAAGCAAAAGGAACTCCTGTGAGTGTATGGGAGGAGAGCTTGGAAGCTCGATGTTTTCCCCAGCTGTTTCCTACAGGAAAAGGTGGACGATATGATGAACGCCCAGTACAGATTCCTGCTTCTGAGTACCGGACTACAAGATTATATGCAGAAGATCCAAGATTTCGTCAAAGTATTCCTTATTAGTTCCATCTTTTATTTGAAAGTGACTTGTCTGCACTATCTTATGCAGTAAATCACATTTTAAAAAGTGGAGTACATCTACATAATGTGTCTGCAAAGGATTTTATGAACAAAGTGCAACAGCGAGATGATCATTTGGAATCACAATTGATGAATCTGATGGCTTGTCATCGTGGAACTAATGAATATTGGTACCGACGCCATGGAGAATTGAAATGTATGTTACGGAATTTAGGAACTCCTACATGGTTTCTCACCCTAAGCTGTGCTGAGTACGCCTGGGATGATCTTCTGGATTTTCTTTGAGAGGCAAATTCAAATATTGAAAACATCCAATACAAGACAGCAGGAGAATTGTGCTCATTGGATCCGGTTAATGTTTGCACATATTTCAATCATAGATTTGAGGCTATGATGTCCTTCATCTGCAATAAAAAAAATCCACCTCTTGGAGAAGTTGTGGATTTCTTTTGGAGAAAAGAGTACCAAGCAAGAGGTGCTCCTCATATTCATATGCTGTTGTGGATCAAGGATGCCCCAAAATTTGGAACAGATTCTGATGATGCAGTTTTAAGTTTCATCGAAGAATATGCAACATGTGCTATACCTAAAAGCACAGAAGAGAAAAACTTAAAAGAGCAAGTTTTACGTTTCCAAAGTCATCGGTGTGGAAAATACTGTCGACGAAAGTACAAGAGTAAAGAAAAAATCTACACAAAATGTCTATTTGGATTTCCACGACCTGTTCTTTCAAAAGGAAGAGTCAACAGTTTTATGTCAGCTGTGCGACATACTATTACAAGAAAATCTCCCAAAAATACGGACAACCTAAGAAGAAAAGAAGAGTCAAAATATATAAATGACTACAACCCAGTCATTTTATCCATGTGGAATGCTAACATGGATATACAGTATGTTGCTGACAATTCTATTGCTGTTGCTCGGTATGTCACATCTTACATCACTAAATCTGAGAAAACGGAATTGAAGGAAATGTGGGAAGAGATTTCTCACGAGAAGACTGTCAGTAAGAAGCTATACAGTTTCAGTTTAAAGATGTTATCGCATCGAGAAATTGGATCCTACGAATGCTCAGATAGGTTATCATATGCAAGTCTGTACTCCAAATCCAGAAGAATAATTTGGGTAAGTTTAGGCCTTGCAGGAATGCGAAATCGGGTACTGAAATCTGTTGGAGAAATTGAATATTTGGCAGAGAATGACCCGGAAAGTACAGATATTTTGAAATCAAACATGTTGGACACATATTACCCAAAAAGAAGTCATCATCTTGAGAACATGTGTCGCTATGAAGTGCTGCAGAACTACATTTTTACACGGAAAGCCACAGAAGACATCAACAATGGAAAATATAAAGTCATTGGTGAGGAAGGATGTTTGGTGAAGCAAACAAAAGGAAGTTTGATTAATCACAGGAAGCTGAGTTGCGACACTCCTGACAAAAAGGAATTTTACTACTTAGCACTTTTACAGCTGTTTAAACCATGGCATTCAGAGGATGAATTACTTGGAGATTTTCACAGCTATGAAGATTCCTTTAATGCATGTAAAGATACGATTGAATGCAGTACTTTCACAAATTATGTACAAATGTTAAATGAAGAAATTGAACAGGAAGCTACAATTGCAGCTCAAGTAGCTAGAGACAGTTCTCAAGACAGCCAAAGTTCTGGAACGCTCAGTCAAGATCCCCTAGGACAACCAATTGTAGAAAATGAAGCTGCAATAGCCATGACTGAAGTGGAAACAGCTATGAATCAAGCTCAGGAAGATGTAATAAACTTACCAAATTTGGAACAGCAACTGAATGAAGAACAACAAATTTATGAAGAAGTCACAAGAAAAATTGATCATGGATTACTACATGAAAAGAAAGAATGCTCATGCACATCATTTGAACCAATCAGGATGTATGTGAGTGGACAAGCTGGAACTGGAAAAAGTTTCTTAATTAATGTCATCAGAAGCTACCTACAGCAAAAAACAGATTCAACTTTGTCTTGTGTTGTTACTGCTCCAACTGGGTTAGCAGCAAATAACATAAAAGGAATTACCTTACATCGCTTGCTAATGTTACCAGTGGAGCATGAGAACAAAATAGAATATCACAAGCTAACAGGAGAAGCATGCTTCGAAGTTTCAAGATTGTTGAAGAAGATGCAAGTTCTCATTATTGATGAGGTAAGCATGGTATCAAACTTAATGCTTGCCTTTGTGCATTTAAGAATGCAGCAAATTCTAAAGAGAGACTATGATGTGTTATTTGGTGGAAAACATGTTATAGTTTTTGGGGATCTTCTGCAGCTCACTCCAGTTAAAGGACAACCAGTGTTTAATACTGTGACACATGAAGAAGTCATTAGGAAGTATTGGTAATGTGAATATTTGGTCATTCTTTGAGTACAAAGAACTCACTACCAATATGAGGCAAGCAAATGATGAAGATTATGCAAGTATTCTGAAAGATATCAGAATTGGACTACTCACAGAAGTTGGCAGAAAAGCATTACAGAGTCGGTTGCTACATAATTTATTTCCAAGTGAAGAAATAGTTGCAGAGAAAATATACAAGAACATTGCAGAAAAAAATACTGTAATCTGCTTAATGCCAACACTACGTGAATGCTCGATATTCAATGAGGAACTTTTGAAATTGGAAAAGGAAGAGATTAAGAAAATGGAAGCAGTGGGCAAAATTCAGCATGAAGGAATTACTATTACATTAACAGGCAAATTGAAAAATAAATTGGATTCTCTAGAGAAGAGCATTTCGAAAACAGCTGGATTAGAAAAAAATCTTTATGTTTGTATGAACTGTCGAGTATTTTTAAGAAGAAATTTGGATGTAGAAAAAGGTTTAGTGAATGGAGCTATGGGTAAAGTTGTGGGTTTTGTGAAATACCAGAAAAAAGATGGGATTGAATTTAAAAAAATAAAATTTGATCAGATTGAAGAGGTTAAAGACATTAGTCGTTGTTCAGTCCGTTTTTTGCTTGTAAAAGACTTATATGTACGTAGGAAGCAGTTTCCGTTTTCTCTAGCATATGCTGTAACTATTCACAAATCTCAAGGATTAACTGTAGATAGTGCTTTTGTAAACATTGGTTCTACTGTGTTCAAAGAAGGTATGGCATATGTTGCTTTGTCACGAGTGAAAACATTATCTTGTTTATTCATGATAGACTTTGACGACTCAAAAGTTAGTGCTGATTCAAGTTGTGTAAAGGAGTATAATAGATTAAGAAGAACCTATGCTCCTCATTTAGGTCAGTATCCTGTGTTTGAAAAAGGTGTTGTTTCTCGGAAAAGGAGAATTGAGAATATCTGTAATGAGGATGTACAGAAGAGAAAACAAAAGGAGAGTGATGTGATTGCAAGCAAAAAGAACAAGGACAATGTTCAAGAGGTTGTTGGTTGTCATTTTGAAAATAGCTCTGGTGTCAACTGCTACGCTAATGTAGTGCTGAATGTTGTATTTTATCTTGAAAGTTTGCAAGAGCAGATAATAGTAAATCATGAAAAAAGATTTTGTTCTCTGCTGAGTTTCCTTCATGAGAAGTTGAGTAATGATAAAACTAAAATAGAAAGTGCTTCTGATGTTAGAAATCTTTTAGATGTATGTTCAGGATGTACACAGTTTACTCAAAATGTCCAGCAAGATGCACAGGAATTCTTGGTGTATATCCTTATGGTACTGGAAGAAGAAGGGGTAGAAATAGAAAATATGTTTGGTCTCTCTTATAAATGGGAACATAGTTGTGAAAACTGTTTCAACACATGCAGCTCTAATGTTGATTCAGAAAGGTTTATATATTTAACATTACCAGAGACTAAATCAGTGACTTTTAGTAAATTAGTTAAAGATGCCAATCACAACATGGAATGTTCTAAATGTAAATCAGACATGTTTTCAACTTTATTTTTAAAGAAATATGGACAGTATTTAATTTTAATGATGCAACTTTGTAGAGCTGATGGTTCAAAATTGGACACTTTAATAAAGAAGTTTACAGGACATCAATTATCAATATCTGGAAAAACTTTTGTTGCAGTTGCAATAATTTTCCATGATGGACCTGCTATAACTTCTGGTCATTACACAGTTTATCTTAAATGTGAAAAAGGCTGGACACTGTGTAATGATTCTCAATTGATTTTCAAGCAACGTTTGCCTGCAGAATTACCAAATTCCTATTTAATTTTTCTGAAACCAAAATTTTAGATACAAATTGCAACACCTGAACAAATCATTTTTGCGATTTTATTGGATTTCCATTGGATATTTCATCAAAAAAGAATTTAAAAATTACCATTTGGCCTCATGGAAAGGTAAAAATTTCTCTTGTGGACTTCTTTGACAGATATTATTTTGGTGTATATGCTTAAGCAACAAGATTTACAGACGATATTTATTGCAAATAGTTATTGTTTTTAGATGATGTTTTTATTAAATATGTTACATTTCTATAAAGGTATGCTTTACTGAGAATAGATTCAGGGCTTTTTTTAAACAATCTTTCTTTGTTAATTTTTTTGCCCGCTGTTAAGTGATGAATGCAATTAGTTTCACGATTTACAGTGAAATTCAATATATTCTGAAAACAGCAAAAAAAGGGCAAAATATTGTTTTTTTTAAATATGAAAATATGTGTACTGTATTCTAAAATGCATTGTTAAATATTAATACTTTTATTCTTTTTTTACAGATTGAGAAAGAAAATTTAGGAAAATTAATCCTTTTTTCTAGCAATTAAAAAAAACATTTATTGATAATTAAGTTATTTTGTTGGTCAGGTAAGTTTGAAATATCTGTATTTATCACACATTTACTTTCATACTCCCTTTTTTTCACTTCTCCTCACTCTGCTTTTCTCATTTCCCTTGTGGTCCCTCAAGTACCTTGAAGGGTGAAAAAAAGATTTTATTTAAAAAAAAAAATAAAAAAAATGGGTGCGCGTACGGTAGAATTTTTTTAAAATAAAAAGTGATTAAAAAAAAAAAAATTGTGAGGTAAGGTGGCTCTTAAAAGAGCCATTGTGTTAATACAGGGACAGAGGAAGGAAAGAATGGCAATATTATAAGGTACCGCACTTGTGCTGCTCTATCTTATTGTCTATTAGAGGAATACTAGACTCCCCAAAAGCAATAAGAGAGTAGCAAGTATTGCACCTTATATGTACACTCTGAAACCGAGGGTAAATGTCCAGAGGAGCAGAAGAGGGTGACGCTCCCACCGCAGAGGAAGTGCTCGGCTGAGCTGCCGAAGATGTACTCGGCTGAGCAGCTGCGGATGTGCTCGGCTGAGCTGCTGAAGGGGTTGCTGCAGCAGCTCGAGCAAAAGTCTTGGGATGTACATCCCTAATGTGTCTGAACATAGTGAAGATTCCAAAAGAGTACTTCTTCTTTGGATCTCCTCTAGACAAGACACGCCAACAAAGTTTGCAGGTGACTAATGGAGCATTGACTTTCTTCTGCCCCTCTGGAAATGTAAAATATTGCCAGACAAAAGAATCCTTCTGTTTCCTCTTTCTCTGTCTGATAATGCTGTCCTGCTCACTCCCAGAAGAGGACTGCTGCTCTGCCATTGTATCACAAAGACACTTCAGCTCCTTCTCCTAGGGAATCACAAGCAATAATGAGGGGAATGGGTGTGGTGTTGGAAGTTTCTGGAAGTGAAAAAGTTTAAACCAATGAAAAGTGTTGTTTCTGGATCACATGACCTACCGTGCGCGCTCCGTACGCTTACCGTACGCGCACGGTAAAAGTATGCAACGTACGTAGGACGCGCGCATGAGCGTAAGGAGCACGCGAGCATGCGCATTAGAGGCACGCGCGCAGGTGCGTACGGCGGTTCTGCATAAGGAGCACACGCGCATGCGCAAAAAATAAAACGCGCGCATGCGCGTAGGAAGCCAGCGCATACGCGTCGCAGATGAAGTACGCATGCGTACGTAAATCGCGTACGCATGCGCACACGGAGCATAGATATTACGTACGCACCGTACTTATAACGTACCGTGCGAGTAATGTAAGCTTCCCGTACGCGCACAGTAAAAAATCCTAAAAAAAAAAAAAAAAGTATAAAGGTTTGTAGAAGATATTAACTATGTTGTTCAACTATATCTAAACATTTATGTAAAAAAGGTGAACCATTCCATATTGCAGGATACAGTAAATCTATGATTATATACATAGGTAGCATATTGTTTAAAAAAAAATCTCAAAAGAAATAATAAATAAAAAAATTGCATTTAAAAAACCTTGCAAATTCATTAAAACAAACATAGGTTTCACACACGTTATAGTTAGGAATTAGCATTTAAAAAAACTTGCAAATTCACTGAAAAAACCATAGGTTTCACACACGTTATAGTTAGGAATTAGCATTTGAAAAACCTTGCAAATTCACTGAAAAAACCATAGGTTTCACACACGTTATAGTTAGGAATTAGCATTTAAAAAACCTTGCAAATTCACTGAAAAAAACATAGGTTTCACACATGTTATAGTTAGCTGGACATTTCGCTCGTAAAAAACCCTGGAAATTCCCCCGTTATAGTTAGTTCAGCTAACTATAACTCGCGCGCCCGCAATCCACTGCTGATGACGTCACATATTACATCACTAATAACATGGTCAGTGACATCACTCATGACATCACTGATGACATCTCAAATGACATCACTGATTACGTCATCCATGTGATAAATTACCTCATCTTCTCACACCCTAATATAACCTTTGATACACCAACTCACAATTTCAGAGTTCCATTCTCAAAACCATACATACTGCAATACCAATAACTACATACCCACTTATTAACTCTTAGGTCTACATACACCTCCACTCATTCACTTGTACAGTCACTCATACTTACAGTCACTCCATACAAGACTATCATATGCATTTATACACCTATATAGACACTCACACACCACCAATCATCCATAGAGCTACTCTCACACCTAGTCAGTCATGCAAAAAATCACACTCCCATTATTCACCTATGCGGTTATACACACTCAAGTTCACTTACTCAAAAATAGTACCACATTCTTACGCTCTTATAGAATCACTGATACAAGCACACACTCATCCATACAGTCACTCTCACAATCACACACTCTCACATCTACCCACTTATATACTCTTACACGCATATATATTGCCTTTCAAATATGTAGTTAGTCACAAATGTACCACTGAGGTATACATTCAATCCCTAACATACCCATACATACACTCACTCAACCATACAGTCCATCACAGATGCACTCTTAAAACCATGCACCCATAGAATCACCCACTCACACATCTAGTCACAGAGTAACACACACCCTACCCACACAAACACTCAGGAACCAATACAGATACTGAGACAAACAATCAATAACTCAAATAGACACTCGTATAGCTATTCACAAAACCATGCAGCCACTTATACACCAACATACAGACACATACAAACATTTACACAGTTTAGTCACTAGTCTGCAGTAAGATACATTTAATGACTCACATAGAGTCAGTTACGCACCACAGAAAATCATCCATTTACAAACTTGTACACCCACTTCTTCTTCACCTGGCCTTTCCCTATATATATTAAACATATTCAAATTGTTCAGAAACACATACTCAATCAATGATGTCATCAGTATTCAATAAGATACTGTTAATAAGTCAGTTATACAATTAATTTTACAAAAAAAACATCCATTTAGACACTTATTTACCCATTTATTCTTCCATTAACCTTTAGATATACATATATAAAAAATATTTATTTTTCAGAAAGACACATATTCACTGGATGATGTCATCAGTGATGTCATTTGAGATGTCATCAGTGATGTCATGAGTGATGTCACTGACCATGTCATGAGTGATGTAATATGTGACGTCATCAGCAGTGGATTGCGGGCGCGCGAGTTATAGTTAGCTGAACTAACTATAACGGGGGAATTTCCAAAGTTTTTTTATGAGCGAAATGTCCAGCTAACTATAACATGTGTGAAACCTATGGTTTTTTCAGTGAATTTGCAAGGTTTTTTAAATGCTAATTCCTAACTATAACGTGTGTGAAACCTATGGTTTTTTCAGTGAATATATATATATATATATGCTCGAAAATGGAGTTCCAAACGCACTCGTGGAGCAAAAATTCACACCAGGGAAACGAATGGTCTGATTGACAAAGGTAGGTTTATTCACGTCATAAACCAGCCGTGACGCGTTTCACCCGTGAAACGGGCTTTTTCACACAGCGTGTCACACAACTTAGCCACAATACATAGTCTTCCGTTTCAAAACAATGCTATCGACAGAGGACTTTGGATCTTGCATATTGTCATCTGGGTTGCGTTAACCTGGGCGCCATTTTGTAATGAGTTCTCAGTACATGTAAAACGCTATCCGGTGACATTGATATATAAGTCTATCATTCTGTTGGTGCTTATATTCTTTACCACATTGATTAGGAGCAGTTCAGTTGTATTTTTGTTTCTCTACTAGCTGATTGCGATAATTTGCAGCCATCGAAGACTATTATACATATTGCACATTTTCGTTCTGCAAATATCGTACATAATAGTATGATACAACTTCAATATAAAAGTGTTCAGAACACAGGACCTCTCAAGGTAATATACATAAGGTTAGTCCCTCATTTCATGGGTGAAATTTGAATATAACTTTGCACAATCCCGTGGTTGCACAAACAATAGTGTCATGCCCAATAGTGGCAATGTCAATTTATGTTCTGTCTGTGCGGTAATGTAAATGATGTCAAAATTCTATAGTGGCCACGAATATGTTATTCGTTATTCAGAGTAACGACATTCTGATGTAAATAATTCTAAGTGCTACTGAGCATCAACTTAACTCAATCCTTAAGCAAAGGAGTCTCGCACAATCGAGTGTTATCGTATGCAAAAAAGTCTTGCCTGATAGTGGCAAAACAACATTACGTCAATGAGATGTTTTAAAATAATGTCACGAGCAAACAGTGGCCTTCAGGCCTAATCACAAATACCTTCTATAAAATAAAAGTAATTGCATCAATTCAAATATCAATTGTTATCATGATCGGAAGATAGTAGTGGTCTGTTGTGCTTACCCTATTCCATCCTTCTTACTATACAACACCCATAAGTGACAGCCAAGTTAATTAGAAAGAAGAATTAATATGGAAGACAGAGAGGGAAAAAATCACATTTCTCTCCAATAGTATACACAGTAATCAAAATCACATTGCTTTAGAGGAATGCTTAAAGAAGCAATAAAGAAGTCATAGGTTTACTATAATTATAGATTACTTGATAGTAGTCTGTACCCCATTTTCTGGAAGAATAATGAAGAAAAGGGTAGGGATCCCGTTGTCCCTTGCAAGACATGGTCTCTTCCTTTCCTACTGTAACGAGAAGAACAAACAGAAAAGGATAAGAAGATAGAAGAAAGATATAATATGTTCATTTTCTACACTTTTTCACTTTTTTAAAACATCTTTAAAACATTTTTTAAAACATTTTTTAAATGAACATTCGTAAACATTATGCATCAGTTTTTAAATATGTGACGAACATCTGTACAACGATAGTAATCAAATTTGTAAGGTGGATATTCACTTCTTACAAATACTTCTAAAAATATTGGTATCAAATCATTCAGACTGTAAGTGGATTGACATTTCCTCGTCCATGTTGTGCCCATTAGGGAACTTTGTACACATCCCAATAATGTGTTTCGATTCTTTTTGTCTGAGTCTCAGTGTGCGATTACCACCTCGTTTATTCGGGAGGACTTGTTCTATCGCATAGTAGGAAAGTTTCTTACAATCTGAAAAGTGGAACCTTTCAAAATGGCGGGCAATAGAGTATTGCTTGTCTTTATTAGTTATCGCCCTCATGTGTTCCAAAATTCGTTTTTTTGCCATGTGTATTGTACTGCCCACGTATCTTAATTTATATGGGCATTCCAAAACATAAATGACAAATGTACTGTTACAATTCAAAAACTGATTAATGCTAACCATCATGTTGGTGATGGTGTTCCAGAATTCTTTGATCATACCACTGTTAGCACAGGCCTTGCAATGCCCACATGTAAAGAAACCTTGTAAATTGATACTTCTCATGTCTGTGTTAGTTGTTAAATCACTTTGAATCAACAGGTCTCTGAACGTGCGGCCTCTTCTATAGGTTATGTTGGGTCTATCTGGTAGACTTTCACCTATAATGGGGTCGTTTTTCAGTAGTTTCCAGTTTTGTGCCATGATTTTTCTTCTTGGTTCAGCATTGCTGTTAAATGTTAAGATCATGCGTGTGGAATTCGATTCATCATCGTCATTCATGGGTGTAATGGGTTTGTCCTCCAAGAGCTTGCTTCTATCAATGTCGGAAATGTTATCCATTGCCCTTTTGAGTACCCACAGTGGATAACCCCTTTCTTTGAACCTTTTTACCATTATTTTTTCTTCCTTTTGATAATCATTAAGATTGCTACAGTTTCTTTTGGCTCTGAGTAATTCACCATAGGGTATGTCCCACTTCAAATAGTCAGGGTTGCTACTCATAGCATGGAGTAGGGTGTTCCCAGCTGTACTTTTACGATAAAGAATAGTTTGTAGTTTGTAGTTCACTACTTGTACTTTGGTGTCTAAGTAATTAACTTCTTTGCGACTGATGGTACTCGTAAAAGTGAGGTGATTATTGTTCTGATTAGGGGTCTCAATAAAGTGTCCAAGCTCATTTTCATCACCCTCCCATATGAAAAAAATATCATCGATATAACTTAACCAAAGTATAACCTTGGTAAGAGTATTTCGAAAATTGGAGTTCATGCGGATCTCTTCCTCCCATGCTCCCATGAAAAGGTTTTTGAAACTAGGCGCAAAACAAGTGCCCATCGCAGTCCCCAGTGTTAGCTTGTACATATTGTTATTAAACATGACCATTTTTTTACTTAGGCAAAATCTTATCATGTCCAGTATCATTGCGGTGTGTTCTAAAAATCTGATGTTTCTGCGTTTTAGAAATCTAGCGCATGCCTCTATTCCTTGATTATGATCAATTACTGTGTATAAGGAATTTACATCCAATGTCACTAGGATGCAATCCTTCTTCCACTTGAAATTATCGATTTTACTTAAAAAATCCTTTGTGTCTCTAACGTACGAGGGTAGAGTAAAGACAAAATCCCTCAAATAGTGGTCCACATACCGTGAAATGTTCTCTAGAACACAGCCTCTTGAGGAAAGGATGGGCCTTCCTGGTGGATTTTCCCTATCTTTGTGGATTTTAGGGAGTAGGTACATTACTGGAAGTATGGGGAAATCTTTTTTAAGAAAACAAAATTCCTCCCATTCTATAATCCCTTTATCTTTCCACTCAGTCAACTTCTCCCAGATATTAGTAACGCTGATGTTATACTCTACCCGGGTTGATGGAACATATGTGGTGTTGTCATTAAGCTGTCGTAAAGCCTCTGTAATGTACATTTCTTTAGTCAAGATAACAATGTTGCCCCCCTTGTCTGCGGGTCTTACTACAATATTATCATCTGTAGCTAGTTCTTCCATTGCTTTTTTTGGGCATGTGTCAAATTGTATCCAAACTTTCTTAATTGTTTGGGCCAGTTTTTTTGTCTGAATTTCAAAAGATCATTGCCAACCATTTCCTGGAAGGTATCTATGCTATCATGATTCATCTTGGGCAGGAATATGGACTTAGGCTTGAATTGACTGCACGCTGCTTTATCGTGCTTGATCTCTAACTCTTCCAGAATAAGCAAAGAGTCAGCGCTCATTTGTGATCCATCAGGATTACTCTGTAATTCATGGAGAGTAACCATAGCATCAATGTCTCCAATTGTAAGCTCTGATTCAAACATGGGTCTTTCAAGTTGTTGATAGTCACGATTCTTAACTGGTTTCAATTTATGCCATTTTTTTAATTTTAACTTTCTACAAAATTTGAAGACATCAATCTTACTGTCCACATAATTCATCGGGACAGTTGGACTGAATGATAAACCAAGACATAAAGTTCTTTTGTCTTTACTACTTAAAGATTTAGATGTTAGATTAACAATAGTCTGATTTACCATTTAATCCTCCATTAGTAATTATTCTTGGAGCGAGTTTGCCTTTTTCCCATGTGCTCCGTTGTACTGTCTTTCATACTTCCTCTGCCTGTTCCTCTTCCGCCGAACAGGCAGAGGAAGTATGAACCTATGAATGACGATGATGAATCGAATTCCACACGCATGATCTTAACATTTAACGGCAATGCTGAACCAATAAGAAAAATCATGGCACAAAACTGGAAACTACTGAAAAACGACCCCATTATAGGTGAAAGTCTACCAGATAGACCCAACATAACCTATAGAAGAGGCCGCACGTTCAGAGACCTGTTGATTCATAGAGATTTAACAACTAACACAGACATGAGAAGTATCAACTTACAAGGTTTCTTTCCATGTGGGCATTGCAAGGCCTGTGCTAACAGTCGTATGATCAAAGAATTCTGGAACACCAGCACCAACATGATGGTTAGCATTAATCAGTTTTTGAATTGTAACAGTACATTTGTCATTTATGTTTTGGAATGCCCATGTAAATTAAGATACATGGGCAGTACAACACACATGGCAAAAAAATGAATTTTGGAACACATGAGGGCGATAACTAATAAAGACAAGCAATACCCTATTGCCCGCCATTTTGAAAGGTTCCACTTTTCAGATTGTAAGAAACTTTCCTACTATGCGATAGAACAAGTCCTCCCGAATAAACGAGGTGGTAATCGCACACTGAGACTCAGACAAAAAGAATCGAAACACATTATTGGGATGTGTACAAAGTTCCCTAATGGGCACAACATGGACGAGGAAATGTCAATCCACTTACAGTCTGAATGATTTGATACCAATATTTGTAGAAGTATTTGTAAGAAGTGAATATCCACCTTACAAATTTGATTACTATCGTTGTACAGATGTTCGTCACATATTTAAAAACTGATGCATAATGTTTACGAATGTTCATTTAAAAAAATGTTTTAAAAAATGTTTTAAAAAAGTGAAAAAGTGTAGAAAATGAACATATTATATCTTTCTTCTATCTTCTTATCCTTTTCTGTTTGTTCTTCTCGTTACAGGAGGAAAGGAAGGGACCATGTCTTGCAAGGGACAACGGGATCCCTACCCTTTTCTTCATTATTCTTCCAGAAAATGGGGTACAGACTACTATCAAGTAATCTATAATTATAGTAAACCTATGACTTCTTTATTGCTTCTTTAAGCATTCCTCTAAAGCAATGTGATTTTGATTACTGTGTATACTATTGGAGAGAAATGTGATTTTTTCCCTCTCTGTCTTCCATATTAATTCTTCTTTGTAATTAACTTGGCTGTCACTTATGGGTGTTGTATAGTAAGAAGGATGGAATAGGGTAAGCACAACAGACCACTACTATCTTCCGATCATGATAACAATTGATATTTGAATTGATGCAATTACTTTTATTTTATAGAAGGTATTTGTGATTAGGCCTGAAGGCCACTATTTGCTCGTGACATTATTTTAAAACATCTCATTGACGTAATGTTGTTTTGCCACTATCAGGCAAGACTTTTTTGCATACGATAACACTCGATTGTGCGAGACTCCTTTGCTTAAGGATTGAGTTAAGTTGATGCTCAGTAGCACTTAGAATTATTTACATCACAATGTCGTTACTCTGAATAACGAATAACATATTTGTGGCCACTATAGAATTTTGACATCATTTACATTACCGCACAGACAGAACATACATTGACATTGCCACTATTGGTCATGACACTATTGTTTGTGCAATCACGGGATTGTGTAAAGCTATATTCAAATTTCACCCATGAAATGAGGGACTAACCTTATGTATATTACCTTGAGAGGTCCTGTGTTCTGAACACTTTTATATTGAAGTTGTATCATACTATTATGTACGATATTTGCAGAACGAAAATGTGCAATATGTATAATAGTCTTCGATGGGTGCAAATTATCGCAATAAGCTAGTAGAGAAACAAAAATACAACTGAACTGCTCCTAATCAATGTGGTAAAGAATATAAGCACCAACAGAATGATAGACTATCAATGTCACCGGATAGCGTTTTACATGTACTGAGAACTCATTACAAAATGGCGCCCAGGTTAACGCAACCCAGATGACAATATGCAAGATCCAAAGTCCTCTGTTGATAGCATTGTTTTGAAACGGAAGAGTATGTGTTGTGGCTAAGTTGTGTGACACGCTGTGTGAACAAGAACGTTTCACGGGTGAAACGCGTCACGGCTGGATTATGACTTGAATAAACCTACCTTTGTCAATCGGACCATTCGTTTCCCTGGTGTGAATTTTTGCTCCACGAGCGCGTTTGGAACTCCATTTCCGAGCATATTAATTGCCGGTTGTCTCTGCCGGTCCGGGCCACCCCTCCCAAGGGGGCTTCGGAAGGAGTAACGTTGTGGAATATATATATATATATATATATATACATATATATATATATATATATATATACAAATGCATAACTGATAAAGGCATAAAGAAATAGAAACAGATCAAGCATTTCTCACTATTAAAACATAAGCTTGATTTAGACATATTAAAAACATTCATGCCAAACAGTAAAAGCATCTTTTTGGTAGAAACAGGTGGACAACGGGGAGGTGGGTGGGACAGTGAGGAATCCACAGGCAGATACTGTATCCACCAGAAAAAGCGTTACCGAAGGTGAGTAACTTGCTCTTCTGATGGATACTTCTGCCTGTAGATTCCTCACCTTTTGAATAGAATCCTCAAGCCGTACCTCACCCGGAGGAGGTTGTCCACCTGACTAGACCAAAAAATCTTGCAAAACAGATCGAGCAAAATGGCTATCCCTCCTAACCGCCGAATCCAATAATAATCAAATAATTTTTAGTGTAAATTATAGTGAAAATAATACTTTAAAAATAATTTTATTAATAAATATAGACAAACACTTAAAGGAAAACTTTTATTTATAATTAGTTTAAAATAATTTCATACCTTACAAATTACGCCGAAGTCGCGACTTTTCAAAATGGCTACCGGAATGCGTGCAGCCATCGTGTAGGGTGCGCAAAGGGTGTGCAACTTCTGTATAATATAAAAAAATAAAAGAATTAATATAGTTTTCCTAACTAAAAATTATTCCCAATTGTTTTTAATATATATGTATATATGTGTATATATATATATAGATTCACTGAAAAAAACATAGTTTTCAGGCACGTTATAGTTAAGAATTAGCATTCAAAAAACCTTAGAAATTCACTGAAAAAACCATAGGTTTCAGGGGCGTTATAGTTAGCTGGACTTTTCACTCGTACAAAACCGTTGAAATTCCCCCGTTATAGTTAGTTCAGCTAACTATAACTCGTGCACCCGCAATGCACTGCTGATGACGTCACATATTACATCACTCATGACATGTTCAGTGACATCACTCATGACATCACTGATGACATCACTGATGACATCATCCAGTGAATGTGTGTTTTTCTGAAAGTTACATATGTTTTATATATGTATATCTCAAGGTCGATGGAAGAATAAAAGGGTATATAAGTGTCTAAATGGATGATTTGTTTTTGAAAAATTAATTGTATAACTGACTGATTAAGTGTATCTTAGTGAATACATGGCTTAGTGAGTAATGTTTAAATATGTAAATATCTGTATCAGTCTCTCACTTTGTGTATAAGTGGCTGCATGTGTTGGTGAGTAGCTACACGAGTGTCTATATAGGTTATTAGTTTGTTTTTTGAGTATCAGTATGAGTGTCTGAGTGTCTGTATGGTTCTGTGGGGGTATTACGTAGTGCATAGGTGCATGAATGAGTGACTCACTGTTTGTATGTGTTGAAGACTGCATGTGTGCAGGACTGTATGGGTGGATTTGTGTGTGCATGGGTGTGTTAGTGAGTGAATGACTGTCTCAATAGTGTCTTTAAGAGTAACTACATATGTTTTAAACTAGTATATGTGACTATTGGTGTATATAAGTGAGTATATGTGAGAGTGAGAGATTGAAAGAGTTCCTGTATGAATAAGTATGTGTTTCTATAAGTGAGTGTTTAAAAAAATAAGTATGTGTAAGTTTCTGTAGAAGTAAGTGTGCGGGTGTGTGTATAACTGTATATGCAAGTAAATGGATGTTTGATTCTTTATTAGCATGAGTGACTATGTGTGTGAGTAACTCTATGGATGAGTGGCGTTGTGAAACAGGATGTATAGGTGTATGAGTACATATGATGAGTGAGGACATGTATGAGTGACTGTATAGGACTGTCGGTGAATGAGTGGATGCGTATGTGGATCTTAGAATTACTGAATAGGTTGTTGTAACTGACATTGGTATGTCCATGGTTTTGAAAATTTTAGTTTCTATTTTTGAATGTGTGTATCAAAGGTTATATTAGGGGGAGAGGAGGTCTTCCACTCTATCATAAGGATGATGTCATCAGTGATGTCATTTGAGATGTCATCAGTGATGTTATGAGTGATGTCACTGACCATGTCATGAGTGATGTAATATGTGACATCATCAGCAGTGCATTGCGGGCGCGCAAGTTATAGTTAGCTGAACTAACTATAACGGGGGAATTTCAATGGTTTTGTACGAGTGAAAAGTCCAGCTAACTATAACGCCCCTGAAACCTATGGTTTTTTCAGTGAATTTCTAAGGTTTTTAAAATGCTAATTCCCAACTATAACGTGCCTGAAAACGATGTTTTTTTCAGTGAATTTCAAAGGTTTTTTAAATGCTAATTTCTAACTATGCCTATAGAGATAGGACATGTGAAGAAAGGAGAAAAACGCACCGAATGAAAAAAAAGAAATGCAGAAAGAAGCAACAGAAGTCCTCAAAGACAAAACAAAGTGCAGGAAGAAGGATAACGTGCAGAAAGAACAAACAGAAGAGCAGAAAGAAGCCTTGTTGCAAAATCATCCTGTACCCTCAACTTTTTCAGACGGATACTGGTGGTAACTGAGTCTGACTAACCAGTCCTAGCGCCAGTGCTATGTTAAAAGACACCCAGAATACAGTGAAAACACCTACATACACTAGGGAACACTATGCGTTGGGGTCCCCCTGTGATCAGCATGACCTCCTCTGTAAGCCCCTAGTATATAATAGGGCAGGGGATTAAAACTACTTCTTAAAACGCGCCACAGGGTGTGTTTGCAGAAGTCACCTCACGCCCCGTCCCCTCACTTCCCCACTGTGTAAACACGCCCTGTGGCCGTTTTAAGTTGGGAGATTAAGTCCCCTTGAATCCTGAGGGTCCCTAGGGTCCAACTAGACCACTAGGTACCTCCAGTAAGCGCCACAGAGCTGCGTTGCAGAGAGATGTAAAAAGGGGCATGGCCTAGACCACCTCTCTGCAACGCAGCGCAGTGGTGCTTACTGGAAGCACCTGGTGGGCTAGTTGGCCCCCAGGGTCCCTCAGGATTGAAGGAGAATTATTTCCCCAACTTAAAATGCGCCACAGGGCTTGTTTGCACACGTCACCTCAGGCCCCGTCCCCTCCCTTCCCCACTGTGTAAACACGCCCTGTGGCCGTTTTTTAAGTTGGGTGATTAAGTCCCCTTGAATCCTGAGGATCCCTAGGGGCAAAATAGCCCACTAGGTACGTCGAGTAAGCGCCATTGCAGAGAGGTGTAAAAAGGGGCACGGCCTGCACCACCTCTCTGCAACGCAGAGCAGTGGCGCTTAATGGAAGCACCTGGTGGGCTAGTTGGCCCCCAGGGTGCCTCAGGATTGAAAGGGAATTATTTCCCCAACTTAAAACGCGCCACAGGGCGTGTTTGCACACGTCACCTCAGGCCCCGTCCCCTCCCTTCACCCCTGTGTAAACGCGCCCTGTGGCCGTTCTAAGTTGAGAGATTAAGTCCCCTTGAATCCTAAGGGTCCCTAGGGTCAAACTAGCCCACTAGGTACCTCCAGTAAGCGCCACAGAGCTGCGTTGCATAGAGGTGTAAAAAGGGGCGTGGCCTCAGAACATCTGTCTGCAACGCAGCTCCCTGGCACATAATGGAGATACCTGTTGGGCTAGTTGGCCCTCAGGGACCCTCAGTATTGAAGGGGAATTAATTCCCCAACTTACAACTGGCCAGGGGGCGCGTTTTCAGAGTGCTGCAAGGAATGGGCATGGCCTCCAGCACGATGCCGGTCTTTTATTTATTTTATTTTTTTAAGAAGGAGGGCTGTGTGGCCCCCCTTCTTTTTCTAATTTACTGGCTCTGGGGACCCCATCCCCCAGGGCCTGCACCCTAATTATTTTTGTTGAAAAAAATAAATTTGGCCCTCCCAAGGCCTTAATTGGCCCGGGGACCCCAACCCCGGGTCATGGCCTTTTTTTTTTATTCTTTAGGAGGGGGCTGCGTTGCCCCCCTCCTCAGGCCACTTATGGCCCCGGGGACCCCATCCTCCGGGGCCGGCCTTTGTTTTTCATTATTTTTAAAAAATATATAGTTATAGAAACACCTAGGACATGCTGGACAAACCGTATGTATGTACCTATCACCATGACGATTCGCGTGATATTTATTAAAAGGCGACTATGCATAGAATGAATCCACATGGAATGTATTTACACAGCTAGTGAAGCTCTGACGTGACTGACGCCCTACCGTGCCTAATCCTGGTGCCCCCGCCGGTGCGTACTCTCCAAGTAGACACCCTTGTTGTTTATTTATTCAAACACGGGTAGCTATTGACGTGCACATTTAATATACACCACACCAAGCCATTCAAAGGGGATTCGACAAAAATTCAAGCAAACTATGCAGGAAACCCCCCTCACAGTTAATAAAACACACATACACCGCCGGATGTGTAATACTTTTTATTTTACTCTCTGGAAAGGAGACGAATCTCACTTGAGAGTCACAGCGTGCTCCTGGCTGAGCCCAATGCTGTGTTACACCCACCAGTGCCCGCCGATTGCCTCACACCTCTGTGTTGTATTCCACCAACTACTGCGTATGCTATGACACTCTCTAGCCCATGTGCACTGTAACACCACTCCGTGAATATGTCATGCCACACTTGCCTTCGCACGGGTTATATTGCCCCATCTAATGTGCCTTCCTCGATGCCTATGTTATAACGCACAGCGCTATGCCATACATATTACAATCTGGGATCCATATCTTTGTCACAGTGCATATGCACGTTACACTCCCCAGCACATATTTTATATTACAACTTTAGAGACTAGTTAGGGTACACAACACTGCCCTGTGCATATTACACTCCAAGGCGCATATCGCATAGAACGGGCTAGTGCCTGTGCTATCTCGTGCTCTCCAATGAATCTGTCATTGCGCAAAATGTATTGCATATTATATTTCACGCCCCGGTTCACCTTCTTTCACACTTTTTGGTGCATAGTTTATACCATATACTATATCTAGTTTTCATTTTCAATCGTGCTCTCAGGACTATGTTCTATATAACACTGCGTCCACCTACCCTTTTCACGGGCATTACATTTTGCGATGGGAGGTGGAGGGTCAGGGGGTGTTTCTGCCAGGTGAGCCCGGAGTCACATTCACAAACGTCCTCTTCTTCCTGAATAAAAGTGAGATTATGCTGCATACTTGTTCATATTTTAAGTAGTTCGCACAGACACACATTTTAAAAACAATAAAGTTCCTAATACTCACCTTCTCTGAACAGTTAGCTTGCTGCCTCACACACCTCCTCTCTATCCTCTGTTGTCTGAATCCATAGACTAGCCTCCTCCCTCCTGCCATGCATGGTCTGATGTGCTGCCACTGCCCTCCATTTAGCATGATGTACCAGTCCACTCCTCCTGCCCTCCATTGCCCAATTCTATGGCCCATCATTGACCTCCTGCTTAGCCTCTGTGCATAGCTTGTGGCCCCTATTCTCCTTCCCCCTGCCCTCCGATGTCTTTGTGCATGCCCCTGCTCCATCCTTTTTGCCCACCATGTTCCATGGACCTGCCACTCCTATCTACTCCCACCTGCCTAGCATTCTCAGATGATTGTAACCTGTCCCTGCCACCTTCACCCTGCCTGTCCACATGCCATGCCCCTATCCCCTTCCTCTTGTCCTCCATGGTCCATTTTACTGCCACACCCTTCTGCCCTCCCTGGTCTGTTGTGCTGCCACTGCTCCTTCTGCCTTCCCTGCATGGTCTGTTGTGAGATCCCTTCCCCTGAACTCTCTTGTCTGTGCCCAGGTCCTGACCCTCCCTTCTATCCTCCATGGTCCTTTGTGCATGCCCCTGCACACTCCTTCTTGCCCATCATAGCCATTGTGCTGCCACTAACCCTCCCGCTTGCCATGCATTTTCTTCTGTGCTGCCATGCCCCCTCCCACCTTTCCTGTGTGGTCAGCTAGCTGCCCCTGACACCCTCCCACCTTCCCTCCATGGTCTGTGTGTATGCCATCATAGTCTCATTGTTGCTCTCCATTGTGTGTCTTGTTTCTACTGCCCATCCTGCCTGACCTCCATGGTCATCTTGCTGCTCCTGCCCTGCCCCCTTGACCCCAGCCCTCGGTTTCCATGTGCAGACCCCTATTCCCTCCCTCCTGGCTTGTCTGTTCCATTGTAATGCCCCTGATCCGTCCCTCCTGCCCTTTATGGTCTGTTATGCTGCAGCTTTCTCTCCTGTCTGTCCATTATGGTCAGCTAGTTACCATTGCCTCTTTCCCCTCTGTTCTCTTTTGATGCAAATAAGACCCTCTCATATATGTCATTTCTAAAGGAAATACTCTAGCTATTGCAGTTTTGATTACATCAAGATGA
Source organism: Triturus cristatus (assembly GCF_964204655.1). NCBI lineage: Eukaryota > Metazoa > Chordata > Amphibia > Caudata > Salamandridae > Triturus > Triturus cristatus. Next base: position 1,800,778,815 of record NC_140590.1, read on the forward strand.
CGTCAGGCGTTCCACACTTTCGTAATAAATATAGACTGTTACTCCGGGCTCACTTGGCAGAAACACCCCCTGACCCTCCACCCCCCATCTCAAAATGTAATGTCCGTGAAAAGGGTAGGTGGACGCAGTGTTATATAGAAAATAGTCCTGAGAGCACGATTGAAAATGAAAACTAGATATAGTATATGGTATAAACTATGCACCAAAAAGTGTGATATAAAATGAACCGGGGCGTGAAATATAATATGCAATACATTGTGTGCTATGACAGATTCATTGGAGAGCGCGAGATAGCACAGGCTGAAATTGACTGAAAAATCCATAGGTTTCAGGCACGTTATAATTAGGAATTAGCATTTAAAAAACCTTAGAAATTCACTGAAAAAACCATAGGTTTCAGGGGCGTTATAGTTAGCTGGACTTTTCACTCGTAAAAAACCATTGAATTTTCCCCGTTATAGTTATTTCATAACTATAACTTGCGCGCCCGCAATGCACTGCTGATGACGTCACATATTACATCACTCATGACATGGTCAGTGACATCACTGATGACATCACTGATGACATCATCCTTGTGATAGAGTGGCAGACCTCCTCTCCCCCTAATATACCTTTGATACACACATTCAAAAATAGAAACTAACATTTTCAAAACAATGGACATACCAATATCAGTTACAACAACCTATTCAGTAATTCTAAGATCCACATACACATCCACTCATTCACCAACAGTCCTATACAGTCACTCATACATGTACTCACTCATCATATGTACTCATACACCTATACATCCTGTTACACAACGCCGCTCATCCATAGTTACTTACACACATAGTCACTCATGCTAATAAAGAATCAAACATCCATTTACTTTCATATACAGTTATACACACACCACCACACTTCTACAGAAACTTACACATACTTAGTCTTTAAAACAATCACTTATAGAAACACATACTTATTCATACAGGAACTCTTGCAATCTCTCACTCTCACATATACTCACTTATATACACCAATAGTCACATATACTAGCTTAAAACATATGTGTTACTCATAAAGACACTATTGAGACAGTCATTCACTCACTAACACACCCATGCACACACTCATCCACCCATACAGTCCTGCACACATGCTGTCTTCAACACATACAAACAGTGAGTCACTGATTCATGCACCTATGCACTACGTAATACCCCCACCGAACCATACAGACACTCATACTGATACTCAAAAAACAAACTAATAACCTATATAGACACTCATGTAGCTACTCACCAACCCATGCAGCCACTTATACACAAAGTGAGAGACTGATACAGATATTTACATATTTAAACATTACTCACTAAGCCATGTATTCACTAAGATACACTTAATCAGTCAGTTATACAATCAATTTTTCAAAAACAAATCATCCATTTAGACACTTATATACCCATTTATTCTTCCATCGACCTTGAGATGTACATGTATAAAACATATGTAAATTTCAGAAAAACACTCATTCACTGGATGATGTCATCAGTGATGTCATCAGTGATGTCATTTGAGATGGCATCAGCGATGTCGTCAGTGATGTCACTGACCATGTCATGAGTGATGTAATATGTGATGTCATCAGCAGTGCATTGCGGGCGCGCGAGTTATAATTAGCTGAACTAACTATAAGGGGGAATTTCAATGGTTTTGTACGAGTGAAAAGTCCAGCTAACTATAACGCCCCTGAAACCTATGTTTTTTTCAGTGAATATATATATACATACATATATAAACATATATATAATCTGCATATCTATATAAATACAAATATAAATGCATGCATCCATATACATATATGCATACATATGCATGTTCTGTATATGAAAGTTTGAAAAACACTAATAAAAACAAAGCAAGAAAGCCATGTAATTACAAACAGAATTGCTTTAACTTAAACGAGGGCGAGACCTATTGCATTTTCAGTGCTTGTTTACTTTGGTTCCACCAAAAAGGCATTCCGATGTGTCACGCATTTGCCATAAATTCTGTATGCTAGCACTTTGGTTGCTCATTAGATCACTGTAATAAAGCTACTGCTCACCAGGGATGTCTGCTGCTGGTATTCAAAGTGCATGTTTCAGTCTGCATGTCAGAATTTTTAAATGAAATAGAAGAAGATTTGAGAAGTCAAAATGTGCCCTAATTTTTCTTTCTGCAGCACTGATCATAATTTCTATGGCAAAATGAACCCCCTCATTTTGTTCCTTTGAAAATTAAATGTTTTAAGTGTTACCACTTTATTCCAATCAAGATGGCTTCAGGTGTGCCATACTTTTGTAATAAGTAAGCCTGTTAGCGCTCTAGTTGTTCTTTAGAACACTCTGGGACATTCTGTCATTGGGCTATACTTGGGCTACATCTGGGGGATGTTTGTGCTACATTTGGGCACTTTTGTCTCTGGTGGCCATCTTGGGAGACTTATTTGTTGAGAGTTTCCAAATTTCCTCATTTACAACAGTCTCCTCAGTAGGAATACTTTCAGTTTTTTACTTTGATTCCATCAAGAAGGCATTCAGATGTGTCACACATTTGCCATAAATTCAGAATGTTAGCACTCTAGTTGCTCATTAGATCACTGCAGTACTGCTCACCAGGGAAGTCTGCTGCTGGCATTCAAAGTGCATGTTTCAGTCTGCATGTCAGAATTATTTAACCCCTTCCATGCGGGGCGGATTCCCCCGCGGTGCTGACCGTTACCTGCGCGGGCGTGGTCATGACGGAACGGTTCCGTCATGAGCACAGCTCAACCGACGCTCATGACGGAACCGTTCCGTCATGAGCGTCGAAGGGGTTAATGAAATAGAAGAGGATTTGATAAGTCACTCAAAATGTGCCCTAATTTTTCTTTCTGCAGCACTAATCATACTTTCTATGGCAAAATGAACCCCCTCATTTTGCTCCTTTTTAAATTAAATGTTTTACCACTTTATTCCAATCAAGATGGCTTCAGGTGTACGTTTGTCATAATTAGGACTGTTAGCACTCTAGTTGTTCTTTGAAACACTCTGGGAAGCTGCAGTACAACACAAAGGAATCAACTGACAATCTCTGCCCTTGTTGGATGTACATGTTTTACTGAGAATGTCAGACTTCATTCTCACATGACTGAGAAAGATAATGTGAATTTACAGAAAATATGCTCTCAGGTTAGCTTATAGATCACCTTAGAACCTATGTGGGAAAAGCATGAGAAAATATTCATCTCTCAAACATGATTCATGATATCCCAGCAGAAGGCTTTGTCACACGGTAAAGTCACCTTAGAACACACCCGAATTCCTAAAATGAGTATGATACCATCAACAAATGATTTATAATGTAACTAAAGTCTTAAAACCTTCTTTTAACTGCAATGCTTTTTAATGAGGTGCTATCATGTATATTGATCCCAAGATGGCTGCCAACACTTCTTGGATGAAGTGCTGACAGCCAATCAGATCTCACGATGAGATGTGTGGTTAGGCTCCGCCCAGATATATATGTGATTTTGATTTTGATTTTCTCAGGAACTACCAAACAGATTGACACCATTTAAGCAAAAAGCACAAGTCTGAACTGAGGACTACCTCTTTGACAAATTTGGTGTAATTCCGTTCAGCAGTTCGGGCTGTAGCTGCGGCTAAAAGTCCTATAGGAAATTGCATGGGGAAAACACGTTTTGGGACCCCCCTTTTTTCTCAGCCCCCGCTACATGAATCATCGCAAGACTTTTAGGATAGGAACGGACCGGAGCTGCCCAAAAGTTATGAAAAATTAGCGAAAATTCGTCAATCGGTGTCAAAGTTATTGGGAATAGAATGTTGCAGATTTCCTATGGAAAATAGGTCCTAACTATAACTACCTACTGGCGGTCGCCAGTAGGTAATATATATATATATATATATATATATATATATATATATATATATATATATATATATATATATATATATATAAACATATATTATCTACTGGCGGTCGCCAGTAGATAGTTATAGTTACAACCTAGTTTCCATAGGAAATCTCAAAATTCTATTTCAAATAACTTTGGCGCCGGTTGACGAATCCTCGCGAAATTTTTAAAACAAATGGGGCGCTCCGTTCAGCTCCTACCCTGAAAGTCTCGGGGTGATTCGTCAAGCGGGGGCTGAGAAAAAGGGGGGGTCCCAAAACACGTTTTCCCCATGCATTTTTCCATAGGACCTTTAGTCGCAGCTACAGCCCGAACGGCTGAACAGAATTACGTGAAATTTGGCAGAGAGGTAGCCATAAGGTCAAGGAAGTGCCTTTTGCAGGTCTGGTGTAAATCTGTTCAGTATTTCCTGAGAAAATAGCATTTAAAAGCATATCAATATCTATACGCGCGCACCGTGCGCGCACCGTGCGCGCACAGTGCGCGCACACTGCTGTGCGCGAGCGCAATTCTGATTGGTTGTTAGATGTCGGTAAACATTTGAATCGGTCGAAACCAGGAAGTGTCGGCCGCCATTTTGTCTCTCGCAGTCTGAGGGGGTGACAAAAAAAGGTGGAGAACGTGAAAAGGGGGCAGAGTGGACAGTTCCTGACCCCCTAGACTTGGTCAGGGGGTCACAGAAGGACCCCCAAGGGAGAAAAAAACATTTTTTTTTTAAATCGCGAGGTGCGCGCACGGTGAAAAACCTGAAAAAAAAAATATTTAATAAATACATAACTTAGCATTTAAAAAACCGTACAAATTCACTGAAAAAACCATAGGTTTCACACACGTTATAGTTACGAATTAGCATTTAAAAAACCTTGCAAATTCACTTAAAAAACCTTAGGTTTCACACGTTATAGTTAGCTGGACATTTCACTCGTAAAAAAACAATGAAATTCCCCCGTTATAGTTATTGCAGGCAACTATAACTCACGCGACCGCAATCCTCTGCTGATGACGTCAGATATTACATCACTGATGGCATATGTGTTTTTATGAAAAATACATATTTGTAATATATGTATAGCTAAAGATTAATGGAAGAAGACATGGGTAAATAAGTGTCTAAATACAGTGATGTAATATCTGACGTCATCAGCAGAGGATTGCGGTCGCGTGAGTTATAGTTGCCTGCACTAACTATAACGGGGGAATTTCATTGATTTTTTACGAGTGAAATGTCCAGCTAACTATAACATGTGTGAAACCTATGGTTTTTTAAGTGAATTTATATATATATATCAATTTGATTTCTCAATTGCTCCTTCTGCCCCCACACTCCCAAGGGTAGTTGGTGTGCTTCGCCGGCGGAGCTCACCGGCTGCCATAATTTAATAGAAAATCAAGTAGGCGCACACTCAGGAAAATACTGATCCAAAGATGTAATTAACAGTAACGCGTTTCAACTGTCAAAGCAGACTTGCTCACACACTGGTGTTCTTCCAAAGCATACATTTACATACAGGTTACTTGACACAGGAAGTGGACAAATTCAGTAGTGCTGTCAGCATGAGAGCGTGGGATACCTGGCAGGTACCTCCCTAATCTAACTTATCTGTAGGCAACTTTGCGCCTAAGGGGGCCCTGTTGCGTCACCTGCATCGGGAGGTTCCCCAGTGGACTTGGTGCTTACCGCTGTACCCAGGACTGTGAAATCCCACCTGGCTTAGGCTTCTTCTGGCTGAGTCACATATTAGGAGAGAGTGCAGCGCATTGAGCCCCTGTGTCATTGTCCAGGTGAGGAGAAGGTGGGAAGCGTAGCGGAGGAGGTCCGGGGATCAGCGGGCCCAGGCCTAGCACCTTTGAGTGAAGCACATTGTGCCCTGACCAATCCCTGAGCAATCTATGTGCTGCAGCTGACCTACATCACAAAGGGAACCGCACAAGGCTGGTGGGGGACTCCACTAATTGGCTCAATTTGCTGAGATCAGCCATTGGTGGCAGTGGGTGCCAGGGGCACATGGGCCAGTTCTGTCCCAGGCCCTTGGGTATGCAGTTTGATCTGCCATTACTCGCTGGGGAACTGGGAAACATGGAATCTAGTTGCCACTGTCAGATGGAAAGAGGCAACTGGGTGGTGCTGCCTTTCCTTGCCCCCTGCTAGTTTGCTTTAGGGTGTAGGGGGGACAAACCCTTAGTGGACTTCCTCTTCCCACAGCGATGCACCATCTGGTTGCTGCTGCTGCTGTACCCATCTGCTGCTGCTGGTTTCTCTGACCTGGAGGTCAGGTGTTTGAGTCCCTCCACCACATGCAGGCTCCTGTCTGCACCTCATCGCTGGTGGTCCAGTAGTAGAGCATCACTGCTCAGCAGGTTGACTGCCCTCCTGTCCCGCTTTTCTGCTGTTCCTGTTCATCTTACTGCTCTTCTCTGTTGCTTTCTTACCTTTTTCTTTTTTTTCTTTGCTTTGTTTGGATTTGTTTTTCCTGTGCTTTTCTGCAGTTCCTTATTTCCTATCCTCTCCGTAGTTGCTGCTGCAATCCCCTGAATCCCCACCCCCTCCAGCGTCCTTTCCTGCGATTCCCGCCTCCCAGCTGTCCAGCCCCTCAGCAGCTCTACTTAATGGCGGATGCTGTGCAGGCATGCGCAGCTGGTGTGCCACTGTTGCACCAAAGGGAAGCCAAAGGCAAGCTGCTCTGCATCTGCCCACCCCTGTACCATGCCTAGCACCAGGGACCCTGCCTCTATGTAACCCTGTGCGTAGTTCGCTTAGTCGCACTACATGAAATGCACTGTGTACTATGTCGCGCTACGCATAGCTACGAGAACTGCTTAGTGCGGTAGGGAAATGCTGTTCGCAATGATTGCTCAGTTCCGGATGCTTGTCTGCACTGTGCAATCATTGCGAACGGCGTCATGCACAGTGCAAGTGGTCGTTTCCTGCCGCTCGAGTAGATTTGTACTTGAGCTGCAGCTTTCTCAACGTGGACTGGTAGTTTCTCACCGCGAGCGGTCGCGAGCACACGCGACCACTCGCAATGAGAAACCTGACCTCCCCACGTTGAGAATCTCGCCGGGAGGTTTATTTTCCACGCTTGCGATCGGCAACTTGATGTTGCCGATCGCAAACGAGGAAAAAGTCTCGCCGGGATGTTGATTTTGCTCACTCGTGGTCGCCAACTTCACATTGAGGACCGCGAGAGAGCAAAAAATGCCCGCTACGTGTTTTTGCACTGTGCTACGTGCAATTCGCGTAGCATGTAATTGCTCTTGCTATGCACACTCCGTGAGCGTAGCATAGTTTTCCACCCAGGGTTACCTCTGGGACACTCCACCGCTATGATGCCATCACCATCCTAGCCCTCAACCCTGGATGCCACGCAGCCTGTCAACTGGCATCACCGAAGAATACACTTGCACACTGCGCCTGCCGAAAGTGCAAACACTACTCCCACATCAGCGCACCAGTGCCTCTTGCCACCTAGCCGACCAACAGCGCACCACACCGGCTCAACAGCATCCTCCTGAATGTGCGGTCCCTCCACAAATACACCACAGACATCTGTGGCCTTCTCAACGCCACCTATTCAGACATCGCCTTCTTCACTGAAACCTGGACTAACCTCTGCTCCGGACTGAACATCGCAATCGCCATCCCTGACGGCTATAAAATCACCCGCAAGGACCACCCAACCGTCCATGAGGAGTCATTGTCTACAAAAGCACACTCCGACTGACCACACACTCTAATGACCCAACGATGGCCATGGAACACCTCCACTTCCAGATCCAGCTCAACCCAACACCACCCTCCTCAGCACCCTTGTCTACAGGCCCCCCAGTCCATGAACCCCCATTCACCGATGCCATTGTAGACCTCATTACACCCCAGGCTCTCCCATCCACTGACTACATCCTACTCGGAGCCCTCATATTTCGCCTGGACAACTCCAGTGACCGTAACACCCCCCTCCCGGGGTACCTCTCCAACATCGGACTCAAGTAGCTGGTCACCGCACCAACCCACATATGCGGACACATGCTCAAGTCCGTCTTCTCTGCCAGCGGGAACTTCAACTACAGCCACACTATCGAACTCTCCTGGACCGACCATCATTGTATACATCACACCTTCAGCACGCCCACCGTACACCACTGCCATCATCGCCCCTCGTCGCAGCTGGATCAAGGCCACTGAAGAACTTCTCATCAACTCCCTCTGCACCACCAATGCTTACAGACAATAACACTGCAGCACGCAACCTCCACCGATGGATCTCCAACTGCACCAACACCTTGGCACCCCTTCAAGAAAAGACCAGGCAAACAACACTCCAAGAAGGCCAACTGGTTCACTACCACCCTTCACTGATCCAGCCCCACCAGCAGATGTCTAGAGAAAAGATGGAGCCACATCAATCAACTCCACAACATAGTCACCCCTGCGCCATGGTGCAAGGGTGTCTGCATTGGCGCATGGCACCCATTGTGTGCCAACATATGGGTAAAAGATATAAGGGCTTATTCATGAACCCCTTCTGACAGTTTTACCCTGCTTGTACATCAATTCTTTCACCATGTTGCACCATATTTGCAAAGTGACGCAGCTGGGCATATGCTTGTGAAGCCCTGTGCCACATTATACCTGCATCAGGTATGATGTATGCAGGGTGGCTGTTCCCACACAACAAGGCCTTGTAGGAGTGTCAGAGTAAAATCCATTAGATTTCACTGCAACAATTGTAGGAAACCACTGCGTCAGTACCTTATACCTGCCTCATGGCAGGCATAAGGGTGACACAGTGCCACAGGGATAGGCTGGCCCCTTGCATTGCTGGAGTTGCATCATGCTTGTGACACAACTGCAGCAATGCCCGACTTTAGCACTGACAGATACATCAGGATTCCAGACATATCTGTCATTAATTGCGACATGGAGCATCATACTGTGAATCCAGTGCATCGATGGTATCGCAAGAGGGGCATAGTGAAAAGTGTTGCAACGCTGTTTTGTCTGAGCAATGCACCATTTTTCATGAATGAGGCACAGGAATGAGCCCTATCTTATTGATGGTACGCATTCCTGCCCTTTTGTTTTGTCTCAGGGCAGCGCAGCAACATTCCTTGCAGAACTGTCCAGCACCAAAACATTGTGAAATGAGGCCCCAAGTGTTTGCACAATTTATAAGACTAGCTATTTTTTGGTCTGCCTCTAACTGGAGTTAGATGCAGTTTTTTTGGGGTTTGCACCCTACAAGGAATTCCTTGTAAATATCACTAATTTGGGTTAGCAGCAATTTTTACACAGGAACGCCCACCTTGCTACTCATTTTTGTTAGGTCCAGCTAACAGAAATGGCTATCTTAAAAATTCACGTTAACACCAGAAGAGTGCCGCTAACTGCAGTTAGTGGAAACTTGTAACTACGGCGGTAAAAAAAAGCTGAGTAGCGACCTTGTACATATTCTCCTGAGTCTCTTTATGATGTTGGTACCTGTTGGTCCAATTTCTAGCTAGCTCACAGTGCCCCACTTGACATCCTAACCTACCCTGAGTTCCAGGTAATGTCAGTAACCTTGAACAGGACCCTCTAGTCCCCAGAGGAACCGTGGTAACAGATCTTACGCCTTTCGTTGTTCACTCACTCATAGATGCTCCTTTGCAAACACTAGAAAAATATGAATTTGAGTTTACGATCTATTTATTGATGATTCATGTAGTGATTGGGAGGGTGCTGTAACCAATTCTTAAACCTGATTTGTAATGTTTGGGCTCCAGGGGATGATTCTGCCTGAGTGATTAACTTGCTTTCCCATTTCACTATAATTACTTACATGGTCCACTTCTTTCCTGTCCTTGCTTTTCAGGTTCTACAGGGACCAGTTAGTTCAGTTAAGAAAACTACATAAAATGCTAAAATTCTTTTGCGTTTCTTGTCCATTAATACTACAGGCCTCGCTCATTCAGCTCAGGAGTCATGACAGGACTACCACAAGAGCCAAACAAAGGAAATTAGGAACAGTGCCTTGCTACTTCACTGGGAAACAACATGACTCAAAGGCCCTACTCCTTTGGAATGGAGAGGGGTGCATAGATTAGGAAAACAGAAAGTAGTGGGCTAGCACCAATGTCAAACTCTATGTAGGAAGGTGGAATCTGACTGCATGGTTGTCCCCACTTTTTTCCTGGTGTTGTGATGGTTTTTGACTTAGTTTGGCTGGGAACCTACTTCTCAGCCTATCTGCTTTCTCTGATAAATTGATTCCATGTACTTAAGGTACACTCCAGATTGGATTCTGGGGTACCCTTGTGAGTCCCTAGTATATGGTATACTATGTACCCAGGGCATAGGTACCCCAGAGGCCTACCAGGGGCTGAAGCATGTATTATGCCCTGGAAAACCCTCCAATATGACACCACAGGTCTGCTACCTCAGCATGGGTAAGGTGGTGCATGCACCCCTTACTGAGGTATAGGTTCACAATACCTCACCTATCACTGCACATAGTAACCTATTAGTCATCCCTATGGCAGGCCTTATCAATCCTGAAGTCAGGATGCTTGGATATATGTGAGAGGGTGCCGAGGCATTATCTGAGCCCCTCTGCAGCCTTTGGAATCTCTTCTTCGGGCGTGTCAGAGGTGCAGCCTGAACATATACCTTAAGTGCATTATATCTAAAACGGTTAATGCTAACTTTGGACTGGCTGCACGGAAACATGTCGTGTTTGGTGTCAAACACCTTGGAATCATACTCCCACATCAGTTCTCGATGTGAGGATATGATCCCACCTTTCTAGAGGGAGAGACATGACATTACTGTTATACCCAGTACAAATCTGATAGAGCCCTGGCATCACAAAATGGATGCTGCAGCCACAGACATGGGTCAGGCCTCCTGCTGCTGACCAAAACTCCAGCAGGGGAGGCCTGGATAATAGGTTTCCTGTCACAGGGGGGGTGTAACCACCTCCCCAGACGGGCAGATGTGTATTGGGGCTGGGTGGGAGCACTCTCTGAGGGCTTTGAAGTCCTGCACTGAGGGCACATTTGGTGTCCCTGTGTATAGTCCAGCTCAAACCGGTTCAGGAGCTTCCAGCCCCTGCTCTGGCACAAAATTGGACAAAGGAAATGGGTGTAGCCACCCCTCATTCCAAACCCTCCCATAGGTGGGTCCCCAGAGGTAGTCCAACCCCTTCCTTAGGTATAAGTAAGGAACCTCTGTAACCAGATTTTTAGATATCCCTGGATGAAACTCTGAAGCTAAATGCTGGAACGTTGAAGCTCTACTAAAGACTAGAGGACTGAAGAAATCTTCCTTGGGGTCAAGGAGGGCCTCCCCTGCTTGGCAGGCACAAACAAAGCATTTTCCCGGCCGGCATCTCCAAAGCTCCTACCGGACTCTGAAGTATTTCCAGCCCAGAAAGAGGATTTCCAGACATCTCAGAGGCCGACCCAAGTCCCCAGCAAAGCTGAGACCCGCAGCCCTCGTGAGTAGCGTGGAACCGGAACTCCTGGTCACCGTGCACTTTTGCAAGTGCATTGACTTCTCGATATCGCTTGAAGTCGTGCTTGGTCTGTCTTGTAGCCCCCCCCCTCAAGCAGAGAATCCACCAAAGATTGTCAGCCTAGTCACCCCGAGTGATCCGTGTGCCGCCATTTTGTGCTTCTTCTCGAGGTCCCTTTGTGATCCCTGGTCTGTCGACTGCTGGGTCCCTGAGGTGGTAGCTTTGAATTTCCTTGGGCTTACGTGGTTGCTCCAGATGTGCCCTGACTCCCAACCAAGTGGTGAGACCCTCAGACCTTGCTAGTCTGCACCGAAGCATCTTTCTCTTGTCTGCATGGGTTGCTGTTGCCAAGGCTTGTTGTATGCAATCCGGGCACTGATGCTGCAGCACTCGACATCCGTCAGTGGACAGCTCGAATCCTGCTCCTGGTCATCCTCGACACCTCCTGGTCCTCGTGGCTGAAGAGTCAAGCTTCACCTCCTTCACCTGAAATCACCTGAGATTGGTGGGCATACACCTATTGCCTTCCTGGTCACTGGCAAGTGACCGAGACTCAGTCCCCTCTACTTTCAGGTTCTTCTTGACTTCAATCCAGGCTTGAATTACTTCGGACACTTCGCATCTTCCCTGCAGCAGCACTTCTTTACCAGCTCCCATTGAAATCGACGACGCGACCCGACCCGACCCGACACAATTAGACACCTATGCACCCGGCTTCCCTGGGTGAGGTAACACGAGTACTCCGGTGCTCCTGTGGGTGTTGACCCCAGAGCTTCCTAAGTCCCAAAGGGTTAGGTCCTGACTCATTTCTAAGTGTCCCTAATCTTTAAAAATCTAACCCGACTTTCTCCATAGAAGCTAACGGGAGCTCTCAGCTGTGTTCTCACACTGCACACGGCCCCCGTGGGTCCCCTGTGTCACTACCTTGGATGGTTCCTTGGGGTCCCAGCGATTCTACAGGCTATAGGCCTTGTGTCTAGTTAAGTTGTTGTTCTTATACCACTATTTTAGTATATGGTTTGGCTGGCACCTAGGGCCTGACGTGTATTTGTGCTATTTTACTGTCATATTTGAAGTGCTATTTATGTGTTTTGACCTCTAGTCTCATAAAGAGACTAGGAGGGTGTGTTTAGAAATAAATACATATATTTTATATATATACCTGGCGCGGTTGTCTTTCATTTAGCCATTCAAGAGATTATAGACTGGTAAAACAAGCTGCTTTACATTCCTTCAAGACTTAGCCTGAAGGCTGCTCTCCATAGCTACCGCTAGGATAGCTTTCAATAAAGGTTGTCTTTAACCTATAACCAATAAGGGGTTGTTTGGACTGGTACAAGGTGCCCACTATATCTAGTGGACATCATATACCAGTCCAACTTCTCACACTCTAATTAAGTAGTTATGGTCTGGGGGAGACTGTCACTGGCACATATCACATGATGGATACACACACACGTGTGAGATTGATCAGCCAGGTACATGCTGCTACTTGTCTGGAATTGGTGTTAAATGATTGTTCTCACTTCTCAGTTAATCGCACATGGCTGCCCCAGCCTATGCGCTACCCTCTTAATCCTCATCCACCATTGACTCAGCAATATTGACATTTACTTTTTTTTGCATTCTACAGGCCTTTTCTTCTTCTGCTTGGAAGCTCCAAAACACTAACACTCGTTCTTACCAGACCTGTTGAGCCCTGCACTCAGCACAGACATTCAAAGAAGAAGAATGCAGATGAACTGTCCATTTTGGCATTTATTTGCAGTGTAATTTTTCTTTTCTTAACAAGAACAATTTGTAGAGCTTTGTGGGTCCTCCATATTTTGTATTTTTCAACCTTAAGTAACATAACACTTTGATAATTTGGGACTCTGGGGCTGAAAGATTGATTGCATTTGGGAACTGAACCGCGTGATTCCTTCCACAGAAAATGTGATGATGAGGATGAAGATGATGTGCTGCTCATCAACGTGATTAATATAATGGTATTTTGTCCGTTTCACCTTTCCCCAACTTCCCCACCCCAACCAGTCATGAAACTCCTAACCCTCTCCTCCCAGGTTGCGTGATCTATTGAGGTTTGACATGAAACATTTACCCCATAAATGGTTCCCATAGTTGTTAGGTTTGATGTGGTGAATGTGACACCAATTGTTATGGGATCTTTTTAACTGAACAATAGCCCACACCAGACCTACTACTCACCCAGGCATGAAAGGGACATCATCCTCACAGTGCAGAGTCTTAGAACAAAGCATGTCCCAGTATAGGTAGTACTGGTGTGTACTGTGCCCTGATTCACAAAGGTAAAGTTACACTTTTGATGTAAGTTTACTCTTGAAGTGTAACTGTACTACCAGTACCTATATGAGTAATAACTTTATGAGTAGTAACTAACTACTATCAGTAAATTATTTTAAAATAATATGAGTTACATGCTCCCGGAAGCCACATGCGATTTGGTAATCTCGCCGCCCATTTTAGCCCCTGTGCCTATAAAAGACCACTCCCATGTCGCGACTTGCTTAGCAATCACACACTTGGCAGAGAAGCAGCAGCAGCTTCATACTTACCTGCATTGGCATCTTCCCGTCTTACAGCAGCAGCAATCCGGAGTCTCAGCTCTTCTCATCATAGCACTTGTCCAAACAGCCTTAACCAGTTGCAATCTGCAAAAAAAAGAAAGACAATTCAGCTAAGAACAAACATATTTATAGCGCACGCAAGCTAGTGACTGAGGCATAGGACTCATCTTTCATCCTGGACAAACTTGCGTAAGATTCAAGGGATTAAAAGACGTCTGGCACTCGAAGCATTTAAAGAATTGCAGGGAAGGATTTACCTTGATATTTGAATATCAGTTAGGGCCACAAATATCAAACACAAGTAGGGATCGAGTGTCATTCAACACTCGAGGAGTAGAAGCGAGATAGAACAGACAGTTCATGAAGTGCAAGCCATGTAATACTGAGCTCAGCACGCTAGTATGAGGAGTAGCTGTGTATGCAGTTATAGTGAGTACATATCGCATGAGAGAGCATACTTTAGCGAGCGAGAAGCAATACTGCAGTACCGAAGTATCGCCACTCTAAGCTTTATTCTTACTCTGAGAATAAGAGTTTGCCAGCATCTTTTACCTAATTCTGCCTAAAGACTGGAGCCAAGTGAGGACATTAGGGCTCAAGGGCTAGTCCAGATTTCTAAAACCCTTGCAATAGCTATCACACATGAATTATCAGGTATCATTGCATGACACTCTACATATTATTTCACAAGAAACCCCCTAAAAAGACACAACCATCTGCAGATCCAGTACCTATCTAATAATGATAATTTCCTCCCTCTTGGCAGTTCTTCTCGTCATAGGATTTCCTGATTGGGATAAATCCCAGGGTTCAGACATGACACTCCAGAGCAGATATTCCAGGAGAGCAGTCATTCACAGGCAGAACAGAAGTGATCACCCATGCAGATTCTCTTCCTCTCCTTTCCTTGTTATCTTACCCCACTTTCCCCATGGTGCTTTCTCCTGATGAGTTGATAGAATGTTCACCTGGGTCAGCAGAGTTGGGCACTGGTGGATTAATCTTCTTCAGCCTTGCTTATGCAGGGTACATTCCTCATTTGAGTTGTACTGAGAGCCTGAAAGAAATATACTGAAGAATAAATACATGGCAAGGGAGTTCAACTAGGGAAAGTGAAGGGGGGAAGTGGATGTACACTATAATGTGTGACAATTTCAAATGACAGCTTCTCATCTCACTCTTGTCACTAAACCTCAATGCTATGCTAACTAGGAATACAAAGATATATACTAAAGACAAAGAAAGGCTTGAATCTGGTGTCATTCATATCAGCATTTCTTTCTGTAGCCCGTCTTAAAGAAGTCTATGGAAAATGCATGGGGATTTTGCGATTTGGGACCCTCCATTTTTTCTCGCCCCCACTTGACACATCACCCCAAAACTTTCCATGCACAAACTAGTAAAAAAGTAGCAACTTTTGGAAAGTTCCGAAGAGATCATCAAAAAATGCCAAAGTTATTAGCAACACAAAAAACTATTCTTCTATGGAACAGCTCATCTACTTTTTTGCATCGTTAAAGAATTCTCCTGCCCCCCGGCCACAGAAAACGGTATCTGCACCTCCCAACAACTATGAAACGATCTCTCTAACCACTTCCACAACAATATCACAACTATCTACAAAAACTTTGAACACCAACCAGCTGCCTCCAACAACCCTACACCCAACACAGACCACATCTCACAACTCTCCACATGTGAAGTAGTCACCACACCTACCACCATTGCCCTGATGAAATCCACCAATCAGGAGCACACATCAGCCCCTGCCCGCACAGAATCTTCAACTTTGGAGACATCAATATCAGCCCTCAGCTCACCACTGTACTAAACACCTCGATCAGCACCAGCACATTCCCAGAAGCTCGGAAGCACACTGAGGTATGGCCACTCCTCAAGAAGCCATCAGCAGGCTAGACAGACCTCCATAACTGCCGCCTGATCTTCCTCCTTCCCTTTCCATCCAAAGTCCTGGAGAAAGGAATCAACACTCAACTGACAAGCCGCCTGGAAAGGCACAACCTACTCGACGCATCCCAGTCGGGCTTCAGAGCCAAGCACAGCCACAGATAACATTCAAGCACTACTTGACAGAGAAGAAACAACTGCCCTCCTCCTCCTGGACATCTCTGCAGCCATCGTCACCGTCTCACATCACTCACTCATCCAAAGAGTCCACATGACTGGAATCACAGGCAATGAGGAATATTTCCTCTTTAGATTCACACAGAAGGTTGGCCTCACCCTGTTCACTTCACCCCTCAAACACATCATCTGTGGAGAATCACAAAACTCCTCCCTGAGCCCCACCCTCTTCAACATCTACATGACACCACTAGCAGACATCGTCAGATCACACAACAATAACATTGTCTCCTACGCCAACAGAACCCTTCTCATCCTATCACTATCAGTGAACATCACTGAGACCAGAGTCAACTTCCACAAATGCATGCAAATGTTGCAACATGGGTGACAGAGAGCTGCCTGAAGCTAAACACCAACAAGACTGTAGTTGTGAACTTTGGCATTTGGGACCGGCTTGTGGGTCTCCTGTGATCAGTGGCTTGCTGGTAGGATTCCACATGGCAACTACCTGGTTCGGTGCATTCCTGAGGTAGAATTGGGTCCCGTGCCCTGATGAAATTCCCACCAAGTCATTGGCAACGAAACATGTCGGCCATTCAGGTTAAAATGGTCTAAACATGATTTTGTGGTTTTAAACGAGTACGGACACAAAAAATTAAATAGAAATAATGTTTTTCTGTAACTCAATTTTAGCCTTATAGGAGAGCATTGTGAGCCTCCTATGTATAACAGGGACCTGTAGGTTTTAAGCAGTGCTTTGATATTTCTTCTTTTGAGACACCTTTTTCTTTAAATGACACACAATTGGGAGTTTGTTTACATTTCCATTTGTATTGGGAAAGTGTCGATGATGACACAGTGAGCTAACTGGTGAGTACCTACTAGCAGCTCCCATGGTGTAGCTCACGCGAGGCACTGTCGATTGGAAGCTATTCTGACTGAATCTGTTTCGGAATCGTTTCCGACCGACTCAGGTTCTGCGAGTTCAACTGACCGATTACGATGCTTTCCAACATTGTTCGGTCAGACTTGCATTGACTTCAATGGGAGCCTGTGTTCCAAACGAGAACACAGACTCCCATTGAAAAAAAGGGTGATTGGGGTAAACCCTGAAACCCTGTGACTGGCCCCCCTTGGTGCATGCCACACTGTGCATAGTTTGTAAGAGGAGTGCCTTGGGTAGCCCAGAGGGGTGCCTTGGGTAGCCCCAAGGGCATCACCCAGAGGCCTATGGGTGAATGGGTGCCTGCTACGGGCCCCCAAAGTCAGATTCTGATAGCCGTTCTGTGTCAAGCTGACTGAATCAGAACGGCTGTCACATTCGGTCATCGTAATCGCTCGTTCGGAAAGCATTTCCATAGAGCTGCACGAATCATCTCCAAATGACTAGGGCCATCCAAATGCCATTCGGAAACAATTCAGACAGCCCAAACGGTTTCCTTGCATCGTAACCTGTCATCCGGAAGGGTGTCAAATTGGTCAGATACATAGGTTCCGAATTGGATTAGCCGAATGCCGCTTGGAGCCTTTCCAGACGGCACCATAATCGACCCCTTATTTGTCTAAGTGCTGTGGGATTCCAGCCTGCTTTGATTGGTTTTAAACATTAAAGATGACATATATGGGGGGGATATGACTAGATAACAAACCTTGTCCCACCAAGAAGAGAAATGGTGCGACTTTCCCTTACAGGTTACATTTTATTAAACTGTAAACTGTAACCAGGCTTTGTGCATTAATAGTATTGAGTGGAGGGTGTCCTGGTTTTTCTGTCCCTCTTGCTCCTTTTCTTTTTTAAATAAGAAGTTTTCCATTCCCCTGATGTGATTTTGAAAAAATCCCATGCCACACTGGCTCTCTTTTGCAGAGGTTCCTCTTCTTCTAAATCTTCAGTCTCCATCTACTCCAAATCCTGGCTCAGCTATTGTTCTTGCTGACCCCATTGCCATACTTTGTTTTGATACAAAAAAGGCCCAAAACATTGCACACCAAGATGAACCACCTTCTCAGAATGAAGTTCTATGAAAGAAGATTCAAGAAGGAAGAGTGACAGTGTACTTCCTCTTGATTTTGCTGAAAAGCATAATATCCAATGATATTTCTTGCTTTCCCGATCATGTGATATTCACTATGATCGATATGTTTGTGGTTACCACTGTGAAGCGGAAATTCAAAATACAAGTTTAAAGTAGTTTTCTTAAAAATGGAAAGAAAAGCAGAACTTTCAATACTATAATACTGAACAGCTATACTGAAACTTGTTCAGAATACCTCTACATTTATGTTTCTGAGTTGTTGAAAGATATTCGGTATCCGCGACTACCGACATCATTGCAACTTCCTCTGTCTTCGCGGAAACTGAAAATTTGTTTGAAGATAATTACTCTGAAAGCTCACTACAAAAATATGAGTTTAAAAAGTATACAAATAAAGCTCTACTGTTAAATATACTGTAGAACAAGTCTATATATAGATTTACACTTTGGAAAAACCATGCGCTCTTCGCGACTACCGACGTCACTGCAATGACGTCGGTAGTCACGAGTATACATTTTTTTGTTCCAAAGTTGGCTTTTTCTAAATTAAGCACAGAAAAGAAAAGTTAAAACAATATTTTTACTTAATATTCAGACTTAAACTTTATTATAAAATGTCTTTAAGTGTATTTTTTAGTGTGTGAAATACATTTACTGATCACAGATTCTCCACACTGAATGAGACAATGTTGTGCCGAATCACAAAATTGTTAAAAATTAAAGCAGATATTAATGTACTTTCTGATAAACGCATACAAAATAAAAAATGAGTGGTATACAATATAAATAAATACAAAATATCCAAGTATAGAAAGAAAATACGAAAATCTTAGAGGTTCACTTTAAGAAAATGGACATTAAGATTAAGATTATATTTTTTTTACCTTAGAAACTGACAAAAACAAAGGTTACAGGGGCGTTTTAGTTAAGAATTAGCATTAAGAGGTGGATAGACATTCTCACTTGACTCCCTCTCTAATGGGGCAGTGATTGCAGTCATACCCAAACCTGGGAAAGACCCCCTACTATGCAGCAGCTACCTGCCAAACTCCATACTAAACTGCAACATCAAAATCTTGGCCTTTGTTCTAGCTTCCCGACTACGATACACCATACACAAGTCGGTTTCATTCCCAGCTATTCCTCCAGGAACCATCTCTGCACATTGGCTCACACGCTCTGGTCAGCCAAGGTTCTCTGGACGGACGCACTGGCCCTTTCTCTCGATGCAGAAGAGGCATTTGACTGCATTGAATAGCACTTCCTCTGTAAGGTGATGGAATGCTTCGGCCTGGATGGCCAGTTCATTGTTAAGGTGCGGCTGCTATATGATTGCCCCACTGCCCAGGTCAACTGCTGGGGCTTTTCTTCAGAACCCTTCCCGATCCCCCAAGGGACTCATCAGAGCTGTCCACTCCCCCCACTCCTCTTCCTTCTGGCCATGGAGCCCCTGGCTGCAACCATACGTAACTCGCCCAGCATCAACAGCATCCCGCTCCCCACCGGCAACTCCAAACTCTATCTTTATGCAGACAACATTTTGCTCACCCTAACAGACCTGCATCGCTCTTGGACATCATTGATGACTTTTCTTCATTCTCTAGATATAAAATAAACTGGGATAAGAGCAAAGGTCTTCCCATCTTGGCAAGTACCACAAAGGCAGCCATACATGGATACCCCTTCCACTGGCAACCCTCCCACCTTAAATACCTGGGGATCCTGGTAAATAAAGGAATGGTAGGTATGGTACCGGCCAATCTACACTGATTGCCCAGATGAAATATCACTTTGAGAAATGGGCAGTGCTGGGATTCTCCATGTGGGGCAGAGTACAAGCCTTGTGAATGGTAACCCTCCCATGTTTCATGTATGTTCTCGGAGAGCTTCCTATCCGTATCCTCCTTACTACAATTCACCTCATTGACTCCGGGATAAGATCCTTTGTCTGGGACTCTTCAAAACCCCGCCTAGTAGCATTGAAGTTGAAGGCTCGCTGTTCCAGTAGACACTATGCCCTAGCTCTCTGTCTTTCCTAACCGGCATA
The DNA here is from genome assembly GCF_964204655.1 of Triturus cristatus. Lineage (NCBI taxonomy): Eukaryota > Metazoa > Chordata > Amphibia > Caudata > Salamandridae > Triturus > Triturus cristatus. Next base: position 1,800,799,013 of record NC_140590.1, read on the forward strand.
TATGCTGGCAGGGATTCCAGACCCGCCAAAATGGTTGCACATTGAGTGATACCTACTGTCCGTGGCTACAGGCCTCTCTACCCTATATGGGGCAGAGACATGCCAACAGGACCCCACCCATCCAGTGCTATATGCTATGCACAAAGCCTGGCAGCATGTACCCTGTCTATTGGGGAAAAGCCCATGGCTTCATGAGAAAGCACCCTTGTGGGGAAATGCCAACATACACATCAATGGAAAGGAGATATCCTGGCCCCGATGGAGGTCAACGGGTATACTGACCCTCGACCAACTCCTTCAGAATGGAGACCTTAAATCAGTTGGCCGGTTCAGGGAGGAATTTGTCCTCCCTGAACTACAATCCTGGAATTACAAACAACTGTAACACTGTCTGAGAGGGTGCCTGGGCCCATAACGTGGTCCCTGCCAGACTTGCCACGTGTCATATTTCTACATATAGGGAAACACACGGGAGTGACATCAGGACTATAGAGTACCCTTTCCTCTCATCTTTTTTTGCAACCTCTAGTACAAGCTCTACTTGCCAGATGGCAAGCCCAGAAGCACTGGACAAAGGTATCAGTGAGGTGTGCATGAAGTTCTGCCACTTTAAGACATTACACTGGTATTGGACCCCACTGAAACTGCATTTAGCAGGCTTACTCCAGCATGTGAACTACTGGAGATGCGAGTGCACCTCCAGTGACATAACACACGTAATATGTGAACGCGTTGTAATGGTATGCGTTGTAAAGGTAGTATGCGTTGTAATGGAATGCGTTGTAAAGGTAGTTTTTAAAAATGCGTTGTAGTGTCATGCGTTGTAATGGAATGCGTTGTAATGGATTTTGCGTTGTAAAAAATGCGTTGTAAGTGTAGTGCGTTGTAAAAGTTGCGTTGTAAAGGTTGTTCCCCGCATAGAGGGCTATCTGAAGGTCCAGCTTTGAGGCCGTCTTTCCTGCACACAGCTTCCTCTCCTTGCCGAGCTTCTGCAGCACAATCATTCTGAGTCTGTCCACATTAAGCATCTCCATCTCTATGGTATGATACAAAGAGGTGGGAAACTAAAATTTCAAACAAGAAAAATAGCCAATCAGAAAACTAGGGTCTAAGATTACTTATCTGGGATTTTCAGTGTAACACAAAACCATTATATGTTCTGCACAAACACAAGTATTAATCCTCACAACTGAACACCAATGTAAGAAAATGGGTTACTGGTTGAGAGGCATAATCCTCTTGTAGCTTGGCACAGAGCAGTCAGGTTTAGCTTAGAGTCAATGTTTAAAGTATTCATACAGCGCTTAACACAGTAATAATGGGAAACACAACACAAGAAAGACCCACACCAAATTAAAAAAAATACTAGGTGCTGGGGTCAAGGTGGTTAGAGCCTTCTGTCCCAGAAACTGGGGTAGAATTATTGGTTTAAATGTGGAAATTAGTGTAGTATCAATGGCTTCTGCATGTAATTACCAATTTGACAGGGGCATAACTAGGGTCTATTTGTGACCCTCCTGCAATCCGTTTGCCTACTATTGCCAATAGACACAGTTTGCAGTAATACCACTCGAAGATGCCACTCTGTGACTGTTACATAGTCATGCTATGAAATCGAAGTGTTTTACGATCTCTCTTGTCAGATCAGTTTGTCTACATTCATTGTCTCATCATTCATAATACACATATATTTTCAATGCCTCAGAATCTAGAAGCAATTACTGGACAGGTGTAATAAGCATTTTTAGTGGTTCTTAAGCACTCCAATATAGAGTTTGTGTTCATTTTGACATGGACTAGCCTATTTCAGGTGATTGAAATGGGTTTATGAATGGACACAAATTAGGTTTCTGGAAGGGGAGTGTTGTAGGCGTCTCTTTCAATTACTAAATTAGTACCATATGTGTCAATATTTACAAACTGAAATCCAGTTCATATTTTATAAATCCCCAAGATGGGGTGGGGACCTATTCACAAAAAAGAAGGGGACCCCTAATGACTGGTTCTCCTTTGTGAGTTTTAAGAAAAAATGCTGAGAAGCAGGAAGTGGGTCAACTCTCAGACAAAAAAGAAACTATTCTTCTAAATGCAGTCCCATTTGCCATCAGGTAAATCAGGCTGCATTGAAAGAAAATGTTACTTTATTGAAAGGCAATAACAGACATGGTGTTCTGCACACACTGAGGTTCTGTAGCGATCCGAACCCGTGTATTCGGTATCGTAGTACTGACACGATTTTGGTACCAATGAACCGTAAATGATCCATTATATGCATGACAGTGTTTTGGCTGCGCAACAAGCATGAATTCACTGAGAAATAGGGCATTCTGTTGCTAAATCATGACATCCATTTTAGATACGGCATCCATTTTGTTTCTTGCCCTCACATAGTCAATGGACGAGCGATGACCCCGGCAGAATCACCTCGTTAAGGACACGTAAGCTCAAACCCCAAGAAAACTGACGCTGCGTGACTAGGCAGAATCAAGCTGCCTCCCCTGCCTGAGGCCAATCCTGCTATACTGGTTCTCGTGTCCATTGTCCTGTTTGAGAGGCCGAATACGGTAGCCATGCCCGTTTACGATCCATAAACACCTCTTATCCTACTTTTCTATCCCTTGCACCTGGCTCTGCTCCTCTCCTTCTGGGCTTTTACAATGGGGAGGATACGATTTTTATGATGGGGAGGATCGGGCAAAGAATGGAAGACTGACAAGGAGACTTGATCGAATACCGAAAACCTACGACTATTATTGTTTGATGTATGTTTATTGTCTGTTTGGGATACCGGGTTGGGCATGAGAAATATTCGTGTAATGTTGCCTAAAGACATATTTCGTGTATTTAAGGAGCAACCCACTTCTTGCAATTCGAACAGTCTCGTAGATTCTGCCTCTGTGTGGTTCCTATGATTTCTGTGTCCCTGCAGTAAATAAACCTTGGTCTTTGACGCCACCATCGAGAAGCCCACGTCTCTGTTTATTTGTGCACCAAGGCAGGAAGGAACTTAGGGGTCTTTGGGTGTTGTTTCCCTGACACCTCTGGACTCTTAAAAAGTCCAGAACCTCAAATTGGCGCCCATCGTGAGGCGACGTCATCCGGTACCGGTCCAAAGCCTGAAAAGTTCGAGGAGCTTCGTGTGAAGATTCCGGAGGGAGGTACCCCACTTCATCGATCCCTGTATGTCGTAAAAGTGGCCCGACGATCTCTTCCACGAGGGTTCCCGTTCCCAGACGGCTACAGAGGACCGCTGCCCTGACTGTCGCCCTGTCTTGGACCCGAGGTGCAGACCTTAGTACGGCGAGACGTAGATGAGTTCTCCTTGGTGACGTCTTCCACATTTCAGTTAAGTATTAAGTGGGTTGCGCTCAGTTTGGTTGTTCCTTTTTGCTCTTGTTTTGCTCTCTGGATACGTTTGTTTTTGAATTCGTAGATTATCATTGGTTGCTCTTGTTAAGATAATCTTTGTCTTGGTATTGGTTCATTTGGTAGGCCTAAGTTCTTCGCGCATTTCTGTTGGAATTTGTTCTTAGTTTATAATGACTAGCAGTAGTAATTGTTTCCTGTCCTGGTTAAGTTGCAACGGGGATTCCCGGTTGAAGGATTCATGTTCGGTTCCTCCGATTGGAACTCCTACATATGAGCTCTATTGTAAACATGGTGTAGGTCCTATTGCTTATAATGAAGTATGGGTCCGTTATACCAGAAAAGATGGTGTCCTTAGTTGGCCACCGCATGGTAGCTTTGAAGTTGAAATTCTAGACAATCTAGAAATGAAGTTGTTTAAAAAGAAAGCCCGGCCGGCAATGTTCGATTCTTTTCGCGTATGGCGTAAAGAAGCCAAACAGAGAGAAATTAGGAAGACGAAGAAGGAACAGAAAGAGAAAGGGTTGACTTTAATGGAGTCTGCTAGGCAGTTGCATGTCAACGAGACTGAGAAAGCAATGGAGATGGCGAATAGAAAACATAATTTGGCGATTGATAAATGCTACCCTGTATTGCCATCTTGTCCTGCTAAGCCGATAGAGGACCATGAAAAGGATCCTCTGTTGTCTTACCTGTTGAGATCACCTCCACCGTATGCACAGGGTATTACAGCACCACAGTTACTACCTGTTGTGCAACCAGCTGCTGGTCAGCCTGGAATAGTTGCTCCACTTCCTTTGATTCCAGCTCCTGTCCTTCCTGTGGTTAATGTTCCCTCGGCACCCCCTCTTCCTGGGTCGCCTATTCCGCCTTTGCCTGTCGTTTCGCAAACTGCTTTACCTACTACTCCCACCCTTACTATTTCATCTGCTCCAGCTGCCCTGTTCCCAAACCCTGTAAACATTCTGACTCCGCTTTCTGTTCGTCGGAAAGTAACTGACTCTGTAACTAATATCTTAACTCCCCTCTACAGGTCTTTAATTGGGACCCCCGTTTCTGACTCTACGCAGAGACGTAGCCAGCTTCCTGGTCCCCAGGAACGAGAAATGTTAGATTCGACAGCTCTTAGGTGGATGTCGAAAGCCGCGAAGTATGATGCACGAAGAGTGTTAGATACCTTTATGCAATGGAATGAACCAACTCAACGTTATGTTTTTGACGTGATGTGTTCTCTTGTGCGTGAGGAATGGGATGATGATGACTTAGATTCCGTCCCCTCTGATTTGATAAATGTTCAGCAAAAGTTTGCCGCAGGAACGGTGATAGGTTCAGAAGTAAGGGATGCGATAGAACTGATTTTAGCTTATAGGGATGATTCTCCTCTTCGAGCACCAAGGGCCTCTGATGGTTCACCGATTACTAGGAAAAGACGAGGTCAATATCCGATGAGGGAAGTTCCACCCATATGGCGCGAAGCAGTTCAAGCTGATGCGGTTAATGGTATTGCAGCTGCTCCGGCACATTTCCATAGAGTGTGGATACACATCCCTTGGAAGCGGGCCGAAGTATTAGCAGTAAAACAAGCGTTGCCGGACCCGCGTAAAAATCCTGCTGGTTATTATAAAGAGTTAACGCAGACAGTTCAAGCGTGTGTCATGCATTTGGCAGACATTGAAATGCTATTTGGCAATGTAGTGCCACAGCCTATATGGGCCAAGATTCGGCAAGAGAACCACCCAGTTGCCCTAGGAGGTGATTGGCCAGCTATTATAGCGGCAGACGCGCAACAAGTTGGTGGTGCTAAACCTGAGCCTCTGATTGCTGCTTTACCTGGCAGAATAATTAACCTAATGAAAACGCTGATGCCAGCGTTACGGGTAAATTGGGATAAACTATCAGCATGCAAGCAGAAGAAGGATGAAAGTGTCTCTGACTTCTTCACTAGATTTGAAGAGACCTTCGTAGATCACAGTGGGCAAGATATGAGTACTGAGGGAGGTCAGAGGTTGTTTGTCGATAAGTTCGTGTTTAATTTACTACCTGAGCTTAGTAACAAGTTAAAAAATTCTGAGAGTGCATGGGCAGTGTCGACGACAGCACAGATACTCACAACTGCTCAGTATTACGAGAATAGAGAGAAAGAAGAGAAGGAAAAGTCAGAAAAGAAGACAAAAGATTTGAAGACTAAAGTACTATTGCAACAGGCGTATCCGCCTCGCTCGAATCAGTCAGATTCACAGCAGCGACCCCAGTTTCAGCAACAGCCACAATTCCAACAAGGGACGTCCCAAAGATTTAATTATGGATTTCCTCGACAACAGTTAGCATGGAATCAGTGTGCCTATTGTAAAAAGGAGGGCCATTATAAGAACGAGTGTCCAGTACTCCACGCGCAGACCAGTGGTCTCCCAGCTCAGAGAGGTAATGGCGGGTTTATGCAAGCTCCTAGAGGTAGAGGACGTGGTACAATGACTCCACAAGTTGATCGCCCATCAAATTATTTCGATCAGCGAAATGTACAACCTACGCAACTAGGTAGATCTTCACAATATCATGTTGAGGATTACTATGAAAATAATGAAGAGATTCAGAGAAGTGATTACTAGGACAGCCACAGGCAAAGAGAGGGAGTAGTATCAGTTCCAGTTGATCAGAGTGGACCTTATGTCGCAGTAGTTACATCAGGCGTGGTCGAACCGTTTCTGTTGGATACTGGTGCGGCAAAAAGTTCAATTATGCATGCGAAACTCCCTGGCGCACCTTTGTCTGGCTTAACGAACACTTCAGTAGGTTTCTCAGGCGCCCCTGTTCACAATCCTGTTTCTAGTCCTTTGTCAATCTCTGTTGGGCCATGCGAACTAGAAGCACCCCTTATCCTAACAACCGGTTGTAATGAGAATCTGCTTGGTTTAGATCTGTTGAAACGCCTGCATGCGACACTGTACTGTTCTCCTTCGGGAGTGCAGCTCACATTAGGCAAGAGAGTCATTTCTCCAATGTACATGTTGATGGATAAGCTCCCACCGGAGCTGCGTTCTCTCCCTGATACTCTTTGGGCGACTGGTCCTAACGATGTAGGCCTTTTGGAAATTCCCCCTTATGTGGTAAGTCTGAAAGCGAATGTTAGATTCCCACGAATCCCACAGTATCGGATTTCAAATGAAGGTGAACGTGCACTTTTACTGATCGTGAAAGACTTAATACAGAAAGATGTGATAGAGGAAACTAGAGGAAATGTCTGCAATAGTCCCGTTCTACCGATTTTGAAACGCACTGACCCTTCCAAACCTCCAATCTACAGATTTGTGATTGACCTCAGAGAGGTTAACAAAATCGTGATTCCGCAGTTTCCTGTGGTACCAGATATCACTGCATTATTGACGTTGATTCCTGCCTCAGCCTCATGGTTTACAGTGATCGACTTGAAGAATGCCTTTTTCGGCATTCCGATAGCCGAGGAAAGTAGAGACATTTTTGGTTTCTCCTTAGGAGGTCGCAGTTTCAGGTTCAAGCGCGCTCCACAAGGTTATTGTGAGAGCCCTTCAATTTACAGCCAAGCATTGAAAAGTCAATTAGATGCTCTTGTACTTCCTCCTGGTGTTGTTCTGATTCAATACGTAGATGATCTTTTACTGGCCGCCGATGACAAGGAAACTTGCAAAACAGCTACAATTTCTTTATTACGTCATTTGTCCAACTTACATCACAAGGTTTCCCCTTCTAAACTGCAATATTGTTGCCAAGAAGTGACCTACTTAGGTCATCTTTTGTCAAAGGAGGGAAGAAGGTTGACCCCAGAGAGAATCAAAGCAATTTCACAGATGACTGTACCAAGCATACAGAGAGAAGTGCGTGCGTTTTTGGGTATTACGTCATACTGCAGGCAATGGATCCCAAATTTTTCTCTCATGGCAAAACCATTGGTGGCTCTGACTGGAAAAGGTGTTCCGAGCCCTTTGCCATGGTCTGATGAATGTCAACAGAGCTTCTCCGACTTACGTGATGCACTGTGTTCAGCTCCTGTGTTGGGTACTCCTGACTACAGCAAGCCGTTTACACTATATGTCCATGAAAGAGAAGGTTGTGCATTGAGTGTATTAACGTAACAATTTGGTGACAAACAGCGACCTTGTGCATATTTCTCATCCACATTAGATCCGGTAGCCAGAGCATTGCCAAGTTGTTTGAGAGCTACAGCAGCAGCTGCAGTGTCTATTCGACAGTCTGCTGGACTAGTCATGAACAACATGTTAGTAGTCATGGTTCCACATGCTGTGGATACACTCATGAATCGAACGAAAACTCAGCACCTCACCAGTGCTAGACTATCAGGCTATGAGCTGACACTTTTGGCAAGTCACATTCAGATCAAGCGATGCAACATATTGAATCCAGCAACGCTGTTGCCGACTACTCAAGAGTCGAGTGATTCAGAGCCTCATGATTGTTGTTTTAAAACTGAGGAAGAGACAAAAGGTAGGATTGACTTAAAAGATACTCCGTTACTAGATCCAGATGGCACTTTGTACGTCGATGGGTCATGTTTTAAACTACAGAATGGTGATGTGACGGCCGCATATGCAGTTACGACTTTGAGTTCGATTGTGGAGACCGCAAGAGTGAGTCAGAATTCTGCCCAGGCTGCAGAATTAATTGCACTAACAAGAGCGTGTGTTTTAGCTGAGGGAAAGAGAGTGAATGTGTTTACTGATAGCCAATACGCCTTCGGCGTAGCACATAGCTTTGGACGTCTGTGGAAAGAAAGAGGTTTTCTCACGTCCCATTGGGACTAAGATCCAACATGGACAGTTAGTCAGTGATCTATTGGAATCTCTGACCCTACCGAATGAAGTTGCGATTGTGAAGTGCAGTGCACATCGAAAGATTACGGATGATGTTGGCCGTGGGAATGAATTTGCTGATGAGGTCGCCAAAGAGACGGCCAAGAACATGATGAGCCGAATGTACGTTGCAACGTCTGCAAGATGGATTGCTGAATCAGGAATGTGTGAGAATACGATTGAAAGTGTGAAGGCAATCCAGAATGAAGCAACTGAAAATGAGAAAAATGCATGGAGGGAGAAAACGGGTAAAATGGATTCGAGTGGATGTTGGGTTGATCTGTCTGAACATCAACGTTGGATGTTACCTGATGCGTATGTGCTTGCGGTAGTCACGATGGCGCATGGAGCGGCGCACATTAGTTCGAAAGGGATCTGTAAACTGTTAGCTCCAGTATGGAAGAATGATGGAATTACTAAATGTGCGGAAAGAGTGGTGAAAAATTGCGTGATATGCCTAATGCATAATCCTGGCAAGGGAACCCCAACCCCAGTTGGTCACTTTGCTCCCCCTTCTTGTCCCTTTGAAGTGATTCAGTTGGATTTTATCCACATGGACAGGTGTAACAATCTTAAATATGTCCTAGTGGTAGTCTGTGCCTTTTCAAGATGGATTGAGGCATATCCATTAAAAGATAACACTGCTATGTCCACTGCCAAAATCCTCCTCAAAGAGTACTTCCCCAGATATGTTATGCCACGGATTGTTTGGTCGGACAATGGAAGTGAGTTTGTAGGGAAAGTTATGAAGAGTGTGTGTGCGGGTCTGGGAATCGTCAAGAAATTCCACAGTGCGAATCACCCACAGTCAGCAGGTTTGGTTGAAGGGTACAATGGTACCTTGAAGCTGAAACTTGCTAAAATTCAAGCTTCCACTGGTCTATCTTGGCCAGACGCACTGCCTTTAGCTTTACTGTCCACCAGAGCGACTGTACACTCTCGAGTAGGGCTTAGCCCATATGAGATTGTGTTCGGTCGTCCTGCTAATGTTTGGGGAGTCCCTAGGCCAAAGGAATTCAAACAGATCGAATATCCTATGTTAATTGATTACCTTTTTGATCTGACTGCTAAATTGAGCCTTATTCATCAACAGGTATTCGAATCCTTGCCTAAACAGCCAGAGAGTCCAGGCCACACATTGAAACCCGGTGATCAAGTTGTGGTGCGGAATTTTGAACGAACCCGGAACCTCCAGCCAAGATTCGTGGGCCCGTTCCAAGTGCTCCTGGCAACAAGAACTGCTGTACGCCTAGCTGGAAGGAAGAATTGGGTGCACGCTAGCCATACGAAGCGTGTCCCTCTCCCACTCCCCTACGACAACTGGGTTAGACAGGGATTTGGTGCATCCGAGACAGAACCTGTTCCTAGGCTCATTCCCTTCAGTGATGCAGAGTACATAACGGACAAACGAACTGAAACACAGAACTCTGATACCTCACCAGGAACTGTGCTTTCGAACCCTGAACAGAGTATCATACAAGGCGAACATTCGTCACCTGTGGACTCGAACATTACTGTACCTATAGAACAATTGTTTCAAGATCAGACAAGACCCGGGAAATACAGATATAACCTACGTTCTCATTCTATGAACCAATGACATTGCATAATTACCTTTCTATTTGAAAACTGTTTTGATCTTATCGCATTCCATTCAGTCAGGAAGTTCGCTCTATAATTTTTATCCTTTTTGTTTTTGTCGTTCTCCCACCTTGCCATCTGGGTTACCGTAGGGTCGTAACGTGTGCCTTGTTTTAACTTGCAGGGAACCAGACACAAGGTCGGTTTCTTCTGTTTATTTTGGGAACTCCCAGGGTAGACTGAGGCAATTTTTTAACAGGTACAAACCATCCGTTGCGAACGGTTGTAGAAGATGGAGCTTCCTGAACTGCGACGGGCTTACGTCATAAATGCTCGCAAGACAAAATTATATGAAATATTGTATAGCAAATGTTTTCTAATGCAATGTGCTCTGACACTTCTGATTGTTTTAATAACTCTGGTAGGCGGAATTATTTTTGGTATTCAATTGATCTTTGCACCTGTTACATCTACAGTATCTCCCCATGTTTCTGTTTCTCCGACAGTTGTTTCTCTTCATTCTTTCCATCCTTTTCCTGCACATGAGCAAGCTCGACGCTCCGAGTTTATAAATAACACTTTCATTCAGCTCTTGCACCAACATCAACTAGTGGTTAACACAACAAACTGCTGGGTGTGTGGCTTGATACCACATACCATGGACAAGGGTATCCCTTATCTGATTCTGCCCTTTAGTTATAACGGATCATTCTGGGCATTTCAGACCATGTTCGCCTATGCCCTAGAGACCTATCCCCCACGACCTCCACGTTCCACTAGGTATAACTCCGCTAATAGAGCCTTGGTAAAGGGAATTACTGACATGGTTAGAGATGTCAATAACACTCCGTTTATTCCCAAGGATGAATTGCGAGTTTACATGGGTTGGAACGTTACGGAATATGGCATTACTTTGGGTGAGAACAAACGTAAAATCTCGACTCCGATCTGGGTCATACCCCACCAAGGTCGGGTCTGTTTGCAAGGAAATGGGAGGAATCCGAAAGCTCGACTAGGGAAGAGCGACTGTACCGAAACATACGTTTTCCCGTCACAGTCTTCCCCTGCATTTTTAGCTGCTAAGGGCACCTATTTTGTTTGCCAAGACAGAGCATATACATGGCTACCTGCTGACTTTTCAGGCTCATGTTATATCGCTCAACTGTTGCCTCCGACATACACTGCTGCACCGGATTATCACAAAACTAGAGTTGTGAGAGGTGTTTTCAATAAGGAAGATACTGCTGGCCAAGAGGCAGGAGACTTCTTCAAAGGTTTCCTTCCGTTCTGGGGGCCTATGGCCAACAGTAGAAACTTGCTTCAACTAACACGGGTAGTTGAATCCACTATTACCGAAACTGCGGGTGCCCTTAGTAACCTGACAGCTGAGCTTCAAGCGGATCGCCTCATGACGTTACAGAACCGTATGGTCCTTGATGTATTACTTGCAGATCGAGGTGGGGTATGTAAGATGATCCAATCGAGTTGCTGTGTTTTTATCCCAGATAATGCGCCAACGGTATATAAGGCTATTTCTAAGTTACACAAAATCTCTGACTCTATTCATGTAGAGGAAGGTAACTGGTCACTAATGGGATGGTTCTGGAGCCTGTTATCTGCATGGGGATGGAAGGTTCTGATAGTCACTGGTGTTGCATTGGTATTTTTATTCTCATGCTGTCTCATTGTTCAGTGTGGTCCTGCCTTGTGTGGCCTTTGTGTTTCAACATGCGTAAGAAGACCACCTGTTTTTGGAGATACGCTACGAGATAGAATAATGCTCCAGCAACATATCAGTGACCTGATGAACATAGAGATGGACTCTGATATAGAGTGAGCTATTGCCTATGTAAGGGCAAAAGGACGGTCTGAGGTTCTGTAGCGATCCGAACCCGTGTATTCGGTATCGTAGTACTGACACGATTTTGGTACCAATGAACCGTAAATGATCCATTATATGCATGACAGTGTTTTCGCTGCGCAACGAGCATGAATTCACTGAGAAATAGGGCATTCTGTTGCTAAATCATGACATCCATTTTAGATACGGCATCCATTTTGTTTCTTGCCCTCACATAGTCAATGGACGAGCGATGACTCCGGCAGAATCACCTCGTTAAGGACACGTAAGCTCAAACCCCGAGAAAACTGACGCTGCGTGACTAGGCAGAATCAAGCTGCCTCCCCTGCCTGAGGCCAATCCTGCTATACTGGTTCTCGTGTCCATTGTCCTGTTTGAGAGGCCGAATACGGTAGCCATGCCCGTTTACGATCCATAAACACCTCTTATCCTACTTTTCTATCCCTTGCACCTGGCTCTGCTCCTCTCCTTCTGGGCTTTTACAATGGGGAGGATACGATTTTTATGATGGGGAGGATCGGGCAAAGAATGGAAGACTGACAAGGAAACTTGATCGAATACCGAAAACCTACGACTAATTATTGTTTGATGTATGTTTATTGTCTGTTTGGGATACCGGGTTGGGCATGAGAAATATTCGTGTAATGTTGCCTAAAGACATATTTCGTGTATTTAAGGAGCAACCCACTTCTTGCAATTCGAACAGTCTCGTAGATTCTGCCTCTGTGTGGTTCCTATGATTTCTGTGTCCCTGCAGTAAATAAACCTTGGTCTTTGACGCCACCATCGAGAAGCCCGCGTCTCTGTTTATTTGTGCACCAAGGCAGGAAGGAACTCAGGGGTCTTTGGGTGTTGTTTCCCTGACACCTCTGGACTCTTAAAAAGTCCAGAACCTCAACACCATTAGGTACGGATGCCTGTGATGACCATAAATCATAGTGAGATGCAAATTGTGACCTACTTTGTGAATACTGATGAGGTAGGTTGGATTGCGACTGACTGCGATTCAGAATTTTGTGATCCAACCTATTGGTACATAGGTCGGTTAGCAAAATTAAGCACTAGTCACAAAAATAATGGTCACTAATTGCAGCTAATATTTTGTAACCAGTGTACATCTGGCCCTTAGTGCTGCAGTGTCCACAATACAAACACATTAAACAAAAGCATAAAGTATTAGAAATGCTTCATATAATGAAAGTGCGGATGATTTGGTTTCCTTTTAGACACAGATTTGTTTGACTAGTAGAAAAAATTAATTATAAGTTAAACAGCAATTCAGACAAAATTAGGGATAACCAGGAATCAGGATACCAATGAGCCCTGCGTTTGTAGAAACTATTTACTCTTTTAAGAGACACTTGTGCATTACCCATACACCTACCCAGTCTGTAATGCGCAATACCTAGGTGAAGTGTTTAAGCCAGCATAAAGTGAAGGTGTATTTCCTTATCTGCATTGGAAAGTGGGTATTTGCAAATGAGAGAACTCATTTGCATAGGAGTTTTCACAATATTAAAGATGAAGGCAGACCGGTAAAGAAGCCTTTGCAGACTGCATCAACAGAATTATTGTGATGACAATAATATCTTGAGAAATAATAATATTATAAGTAAGCTTATTTTTTTTTACTTAGTTAAAAATATCAAAGTAATTAATCTTGCGATATATAATATTGTACATAATACATGTGTTTTATTTTTTTGAAGGTATTATTAATTTTAGTGTTGTGAGTAATTAGATTATTGATATTTGCAATTTTATTTAGGAAATAATTTTTAAAAAATTATTTATTGTTGGGTTATTGAATTTTGTAGGGGAATAGGTTGGGAAGTGTTTTAAAATGTACATGAATTTCATGTTCAATTACCGTATAAAATCTTAATAATTTAAATCAATTATTATTTATTTAATTTTATTAATTAGGTTTATATGCAAATGTGTGTATATTTTTACATATTAAATGCAATGTTTTTAATAATTTGTATTTTTATTTTATGCTTGGGTGTATTTTATATATGTAATTTTTACTATTTGTTTAGTATTATTTAGAATGTTTTTTGGTAAAGGTTTGGGTACACAACAAACTGATCATTGCCACAAGAAGACCTATTATCAGTTATCTGTGGTCTAGTGCAACAGAGTGACTAAGCTGATGAACTAACTCCTCACCCACAGCACACTCTTGCTGCTGGTGAACAAAACATCACAAACTGAGAGAAAGGTCACACTGGGGGAAAGAAATAACCCAGCACAGCAAATATAGGTGCTCACAGCGGGTTCTGTATGTCTTTCTTGAAGCTTGCCTAGTGTTATAAGTGTGTGTAAAAACATGCATGTGCACAATTTGTCATTTTTTACCAATGTTCTGTGATTATGGGTACTCTACCTGAGGCACTCTGGGCCTTCCTGCAGCTAGTGTATTACCTTGAGGCTCTGGAAGCAGCTCTGTAGTTCCTGACCACTACAGGAAAGAGAAGATGTATGCACCAGTCCTCTGTCACCCCCCCACACACCCTTTTTTGACTCTAACTCTATCTTACATGTATGTTGCTCTCCTTCAGGAAGCACCGGAGGGCCATCAGGTTCTGCTCAGTGGAGGCTGCACAGCAGTTGTAGGCATGACTAGTTTGAACATAGACAAAGGACACAGGAGACACACTTGGCAGTGTAATGACTTGGCACAATGTCCATCTTTAAACAGATGCTGATAAGGACACAATATTATACCAATGTAGACTGCTTTGCCATACCAATTCAATGTCTCTGTAGAGATCAAAAAAACATTTTAAAAAACTATCATAAGCCCAACAACTCTCAAATGAAGTTTTATATAAATGATATTTAATGTACTCTAGACCAGACCTGGATGTAGAAAACAAATGGTGCCTGGCCCTAAATCACTCTAGTTCCCAGATAGACTGTTTGAGTTGGGCACATATGGTTTATTACCATATTAAATGTTTTAAGAGTTGATGCTCACCCCTGAGTGGATAAACTAAAGAAAGTCCAACTGCAAATCAATTGTAACCAGCTCACATGAACTTGTAGAGGGAAATTATCTTGTTTGTTGAAATTTACTTAGTATGCCTCCCTTTATTATCTGTTACTAGGATGACTTAATAATCCCCCAACCCCACACAAATAAATGACCAAACCTGGGCAGGGCAAACTATATCTTCTGTATAAGATACATAGCAATCTGCCTTCGATATCAGGGTACACAAACTCTCTGATACTGTACAGAGATACTACAAAACTGTTGGATACTTGAGCATAAGGTCCTTATTACGAGTATGACAACGGCAGTCCATGGTCCATTGGATCGCCGTAGTCGTGGTGACGGCCCATGGACTGCCAGACTGGTGGTCCACCTGCCATATTCTAACTATATTTAAAGATAATGGGGAACCCAATCTACCCTTGAGGGCCTGGGCAAAATTAAATGAACAGGTGAAAGTGCCTTCAAGGGATTTGTTTACAATACTTAGTCATGCAACTTCAAACTCTCAATCTGGTACAAGCTTTCATCAATTACTTGTTAGTCAATTGCTTTTTCTAAAGATTTATAAATTGTATTTGGTAAATGCTGATCAATTCTAGATAAAATAAAGACTTAAATCCAATCATAAGAAATATGATCAAAAGATATACAAACATGGGTGTATATAAAAAGAAATGTTATCTTTCAAAGAATTTATCAAGGGTACGACAAATATACACATACAATGTAACAAGAGGAAGTTATAAACAATTCAATGGTCCTACAGTATCACACTTGTATACACTTTTCCTTGCATAAATTTACTTTAGAAAAAGTGTTAAGGTCGACGTTTCGGTCTCTCATGCAATCGTCCATGAGACCATCTTCTGAAGATCGTCACAGTAAGGTAAAACTTGTAAGACTCGTATCTTTATTCGGAGTCCTTTAAAGTAATTCTTCAGAGTTGGACTTCGGTTGTGAGTAAATCTGATAATTCATATCTCGCAGCGAGGTTTCTGCAATCACGCATCAGATACAGATCCCCACCAGTTTCCATAACCACTGTCTTTCTGAAGCATTTAATTAGTTATATAGAGCATCTCATACCAGTGTAGGGTGTAATGTCACTTTGCATCACACACACATTACATAGAGACAATCAATCATACATGTGTAAATTAAGCGTATAGGAAATGTTACATAAGTTAGAGGCCTACAAGATGCAGGAGTCACATACTGTTGTAAATTAAAACAACGATGTGATTAAGCATTTACTAAAGACATTAGTTCCCTTCCTTTTGAGCATGTTTTCTCTGTTATGTTGACCGAAGTTCGGACTCCATTTTGTATTGTCATGCCTCCACGTGTTCACCACGAGAAGAGTTCAGCCTCTGTGTTAGTTGCTCTTGTGATCTGCCTAGTAACAGTCTATAAATAGCTCCTTTGTCCATCTGGCGCATGCCCAGACTTGACCACATCTGTTATCAGTTAGCCTTGCTTGACCATGTCTTCGCGGGCTCAAGGAGTGTGTTAGCTCCACCCACACATATTGATTCAGTATCGAAAACGACCATAAATGGTAATGTTCTTCGATCTCATGTTGTATCCACCCACTTATGAGCCCCTCTATTGTGTATAAAAGGGGACTGTGTGTGCAAGTTCTTTGTGCTACTCTATGCAATGCTGAAGAGTGTTGTGTGGATTGTAGGACCACCCTTAAGGGTTAATAAATACTGTCTTTGCACTTTGCAGTTTCCGTGCCAACTTCCTTATAGATTCCATAACAGGAGAGCGAACCCTTGTGTCCTGCGGGCCTAGCTGGGGCCTGTATTCATCAATTGGCGCCCGTCACGTGGGGCTCATCGGCGACTCGGATGCTCGAAGGACTGGTCGCGACGAAGGTGAGGAATTTGGCCGGGGATGTGATCACTGCCAGCGGCGTTTTAGCCCTGGCATCCCGAGGTTTTCTTCCTTCCCTTCCGAGCTGACCGTCTGGGTGGCGCCGGTCCTCGACTGAGACCTCTTCTGTCGGTCCTGCCGTGAGAGCCGTTTGGGCGATTTTGGAGCTTGGCAGTTGGAATCTGGACTCTTGATTGGTAAGAACCGTTGCACGGTACTTGCTCCGAGTTTTTGAAGCCTGGTCTGGCTATTTGAGTTTGATTTGTGATGACTAGTCATATTTTGTATCTGTCTTTGTGAAAATATATGCGTTGCAACACATATAGGCAGGTAATGTGGAGAAATTTCTCCGGAGCTGTGTAACTTTGAACGGCGCAACGATTAAGTGCCATTTTCTTTATAATATTGCATATTCTGCATTATTTCTGAGCATGCCTGCTTTTAGCGCACTCCGTAAGTGGTGTTGCTGCTTTGGAAACCGGTTGAACCTCGAGGAATCTGCTCCGGCTCCCCCAGAGGGGACTCCTAATAGGGATATGTATGTGAAGCATGGTCTTTCTTCCATAATGTACAGCACAGTATGGAGGAAATATACGAAAAAAGACCCTGAGTTACGATGGCCTTTGTATGGATCGTTTGATATACGTAAGATTGAGTATGTGGAACAGTGTATGTGTAAGCGGCGTGCTCGTCAGGATATGTTTGAGTGTGTACGGTTGTGGGTGAAGGAAGTGCGTGAGCGAGAGAAGCGTGAGAAAGCGCTGTTTGATAAAGAACAACGGAAGAATGATCATGTGCGAGCACAGGAAGCGAAGCGTCGGGAGGACAGAGAGCAGACGGACAGACAAGAGAAAGAGCGTAGGCTACAAGTTTCGGGTCAATACGCTGTTCGGCAGCCACTTTATCCTGTCCTTAATAATCTTGATGATGATTTTTATTTACTAGATCGCTCTCCGCCCCCTTATGTTGGCGCATCTGCTCCGCGGCCACAAGATTCCGACCTGGCTTCGGGTAAGGTAGATACACGGTCCATGCTGTCGGCCGAGCAGATGGCTGCGCTTCGGCAACTTTCCTTCCGTGCACTTAAGGGCAAGATATCCATAGAGGAATTATTCCATACTTGGGGGCCGTGGCAGGAGAGAGATAAATTGTATTTTCTGAGTCATTTCGCGGAGGAAGTGATTGATGCTTTCCGGAAACGTTCTGGTGTTTTTGAGCCTGACGAAGTGTCATTGGATGCTAAAGCATTGCGTAATGGTGTTTTCTCTTTTTCTAAGGCTCCAGATATGGCTCGGCGGCTGTTCGCCTTGCGGGACACGGTGCTGGCCCTTAGAGAAAAAGCGCGCCAACAAGCAGAGGAGGAGAAGCAGTCGGATTCGTGCACAGCAGAGGGCCACTCATCCACCTCCCAGTCAGATAAGGATGGCATAGTGCATGTTAAACCAATGCGGGAAGCGGCGCCTTTGTATGTTCCTCCTAAAGGAGCGGGGACTAGCTCGGACATCTCCTCTGCTGATGCGAAGGGATATTTTGTGTATAATTGGGTTTATACTCCTTGGCATAGGGCTGATGTTATGGCGTTGAAGAATGCATTGCCCGATCCCCGCAAGAATCCAGCGGCCTTCTACGAGGAAGTCGAGGGGGCCTTGAATTCTTGCGTTATGACCTTAGCAGATATAGACCTGTTCTTTGGCCTTATTTTGCCACCGGATATGTGGCGATCTGTCCGAAAGGTAGATGATATAGTTGCCTTTAAGGCTCGATGGTCTGACCTTGAGGATGACGATAGGGAACGGAAGCCCGCACAGAAACCACCCCAGAGTATCTTAGATCTCCCTGCTGCTATTGTGGCTAAGTTGAAAACAATTATCCCCCCTAAAAAGATTGACTGGAATATGTTAGCTGCATGTAAACAGAAAGTTGACGAGTCAGTTGCAGACTTCTTCACGCGTTTTGAAGAAACGTTTCATGACTTTAGTGGCCAGTCGCTTACTGACGAAACGGGCCGCCACCTTTTCGCGGATAAATATGTGGCCAATCTGCTGCCGGCAGTTGCGGCCCGTCTGAAAGCGAGTGAGAGTTCTTGGTCCTCCGCGACCCCAACGGCTCTCCTGACTATCGCTCAGTATTATGAGCGTCAGGAGCAAGAAGCAAAGGGACAGGAGGATAAGAAATCGAAAGATCTCAAGACGAAGGTGATGTTGGCGCAAGTATATGGCCCGCCCCGACGGGGTGTTAACAGAGGTAGGGGAGGATCTTATGGTCCTCCCTCGGGCCGCTCTGATTTGAATAGGAACCAGTGTGCGTATTGTAAGCAATCGGGCCATTGGGCCAGGGATTGCCCAGTGTTGCGTGCTTCGCGTCAGGGATATATTTCGGGTGGCCCGAGAGGTAGAGGGGGTTTCTCGAACTTTAGAGGGAACTCTAACGATAATGCTCGTTTCGACACTGCTGGGCAGCACCGAGATAGATCAAATGTTTTCGATCGCCAGCATCAGTATCACGTGTCGGAAATTGACCGATCGGGGTATCATGATTCTCAGCATGCATAGGAATGCGTTGGATGGGGGTTCGAATCAGTTGAGGTGCCGGTTGATCAGAAGGGTCCTTATGTATCGGCTGAGGTTTTAGGCGCTACTGATCAGTTCCTAGTGGATACAGGAGCGACACGTAGTGCGCTGTCTAAGCAATTGGTTCCGGGGGCTCCCCCATCCGGCTTAATGGTTACATCGGTAGGGTTTGACGGTACACTCTCCCGAAGCCCTCTTTCACAGCCCATCACCTTTAAGGTTGATTCTTTTTCTGCGCCCTGTCCGTTTCTGCTTGCCCCGTACACACCGGACAACATTATGGGCCTTGATATGTTAAAGCATTTTCGGGCTACGATCCGCTGCTCTCCTGCTGGTGTGCGGGTAATATTGAATGACAACTACCCCCGGTCTGAGCGGATGTGTGCGATATCAGAGGATGCGCTGTTAGCCACCCTCCCTCGTGGTTTGTGGGCAACTTCGGATACTGATGTAGGACGAATGGTGATCCCACCGGTCCACATTAGTGTCCAGGAGGGGGCGGTGTTACCACGCCTCCCACAGTACCGTATTTCTCAGGAGGGCGAGGAGGCTCTCATACAGATTGTGCAAGATTTGATTGCAGTGGGGGTAGTGGAGGAAGTTCCTTATAATATCTGTAACAGTCCGATTCTCCCCATTCTGAAAAAGGATACGGATGCTAAGGTTTATCGGTTTATAATTGATTTACGAGAAGTGAACAAGATAGTGATACCTCAGTACCCAGTGGTTTCCGATATCACGACGTTGCTCACCTTGGTCCCGCCTACGGCGACCATGTTCTCAGTGATTGATTTGAAAAATGCTTTCTTTTCCATTCCCATTCACCCCGATAGCCGATATCTTTTTGGGTTCACTTTAAATAATAGATCTTATCGTTTTTGTAGGATTCCCCAGGGCTACACAGAAAGCCCTAGTATTTACAGTCAGGCTTTGAAAAGGCAGTTGGATTCCTTTGTTTTGCTCGAGGGGGTCGCCCTCATTCAATATGTCGATGACATCTTGCTGGCGGCTGACACCCTGGAGTTGTGTGAAAAAAGTACGATATCCTTACTTTCCTTTTTAGCATCCCACAATCATAAGGTATCGAGGAAGAAGTTGCAATTCTGTAGACCAAAGGTGACTTATTTGGGTCACCTTTTGTCTAAGGAGGGGCTTGCACTCACACCGGATCGTATTCAAGTAATTTTGGACACACCGAGACCGTCCACGCAGAAGGATGTGCGTGCATTTTTGGGTCTTGTTTCTTTTTGTAGACAGTGGATATTGGGGTTTTCACACATAGCTAAGCCATTGTTAGCTCTCTTGACAAAAGACACGCCCATCCCGATCCCCTGGTCAGATGAGTGTGACACTGCTTTTCAGCAACTACGACAGGCCCTTTGTTCAGCACCAGTGTTAGGGACCCCTGATTATGCTAAACCCTTTTCGTTGTATGTGCATGAGAAAGATGGATGTGCATTATCAGTTTTAGTGCAGATGCACGGCGATAAGCAGCGCCCTTGTGCATACTTTTCGGCTGTACTTGATCCTGTCGCCCGAGCATTACCAGGGTGTTTTCGCTCGGTTGCGGCGACAGCTGTGTCAATACGCCAAAGTGAAGGAATTGTGTTATCCCATAAGCTGTTGGTGTTAGTTCCCCATGCTGTTGATGCCCTGCTTAATCAAACAAAGACGCAGCATTTGACCAGTGCCCGTTTAACGGGATATGAGTTGACGCTTTTGGCTCCTCATATTACGTTGAAAAGGTGCGTAACGTTAAACCCGGCCACATTGTTGCCATACCCCGAGACCCAGCCTGAGGCGCGGAAAGTACATGATTGTATTCTTGTGACTGAGGAACAGACAAAGGGTCGTGTTGATCTCCAGGATACGCCCTTTCCAGATGTAGATGGAGAACTGTGGGTGGACGGATCATGCCTGAAGCTACCAGATGGTACGACTTCAGCAGCGTATGCAATTACCACATTACAAACGGTGGTGGAGACAGCACGCATACCACAGAAATCAGCTCAAGCAGCGGAACTGATAGCATTAACACGAGCATGTGAGCTCAGTACAGGATTATGTGTGAATGTTTATACAGATAGCCGCTATGCCTTCGGAGTAGCGCATGACTTCGGCCTGCTCTGGAAGGAGAGAGGGTTTTTAACGTCACATGGAGTACAGATAATGCATGGAGAGTTAGTTCACAATCTTTTAACTGCATTGACATATCCAAAGAAAATAGCCATCGTTAAATGTAGCGCCCATAGGAAAGTAGTTGATAAAGTTGGAGAAGGAAATGCGTTAGCGGACCGAGTAGCACGGGAGACTGCGATGCAGCCCGGCGCTACTGCCATGTATGTAGTAAAGTCACAGGTGGAAAGATGGCGTGATGCGAAGGAGGAAGTGCGAGAAATGCAAAGGACCGCTTCTGATAAAGAGCGGGAGCAATGGGCTAGAGAGGGGGAATTGGATGATGAAGGCTGCTGGAGAAATAAGCAGATGGATAGATGGAAATTACCCACGGCTTTTGTACAGCCTATGGTTCAGATGGCACATGGGCTAGCACATGTTGGAGCTTCTGCAATTGTAAAATTGCTTACCCAAGTCTGGGAGCATCCAGAGATTGCTAGCACAGCAAAGAGGGTGGTGCAGACCTGTATGATCTGCTTGAGGTATAACCCAGGAAAGGGTACGCGGACTCCAGCAGGAGGATTTGTGACACCCACTGCACCCTTTGAGGTTCTGCAGATGGATTACATCCAGCTTGAGCGCTGTAACAATTTGAAGTATGTTCTAGTAGTGGTTTGCGCCTTCAGTAAATGGGTTGAGGCGTACCCTACGAAAGACAATACTGCAATGACTACAGCGAAGCTGCTGCTGAAAGAGTTTTTCCCTCGATATGGCGTCTGTAGACTTCTGTGGAGTGATAATGGGCCTCACTTTGTAGCGGATGTTATAAAGTATGTCTTGAAGGGCCTAGGCATCACTCAGAAGTTCCACGCCGTGTTTCACCCTCAGTCTGCAGGACTAGTCGAGAAGTATAATGGTACACTGAAGCTTAAGATCGCCAAAATTCAAGCTTCGACGTCTTTGACTTGGCCAGATGCTCTACCGCTGGCGTTATTGTCAATTAGATCAGTGCCACACTCTCGAACTGGCCTCACACCGTATGAAATTGTCTTTGGACGCCCAATGAATATTTGGGGTCCACCAAAACCTAAGGCTGTGTATGTCGTACCTTGTGTAATGATGAACGATTATCTGGCACAGTTAACGGATAACTTGGTTTCTGTTCATCAACAGGTCCGAGAGGCGCTCCCTGATCGGTCTACCGGTGAAGGACATGGTCTCCGGCCTGGTGACCATGTCATGGTGAAAGTCTTCGACAGAACGAACAGTTTGGAGCCGAGATGGGTGGGCCCTGAGCAAGTCCTCCTCGCAACAAGGACGGCTGTGCGAGTCTCCAACAGAAAGAATTGGATCCATTCTCTGCACTGTCGGAAGGTACCGCCCGGATTGGTGGAGCCTGCCGTGCTGACCGATCAACGAGAAATCCTGGCTGCAGAGACAGGCCGTGCTGCGGAGCCAGACGTCACTGAGGAGCTCTTTCCGGACCACGCGACTCCTGGAGGAAGGCGATATCATCTTCGACCAAGGAAGTGAGTTTTCTAGTACCGGGACATACTGTCAGAACGGCCCTTGGGTTAGTGAAACGGAGAGCCGATGAGGCAAGGGGGGGGGATCAGCCCTGCATTAGTGTAGTGACACCCGTCTTGGCCCGCTGGTGAAGAAATCGACCGCTGCCCAAGGGGAAGAGTTCTGACAGACTTTTAGTTTCAGGAAGATATTAGGGTATTATTCTTTTTTGACATGGAGAAGAAGAAAATCCTTTGTGCGTCAGGGTTCATGCTGACAGTAGTTATTGTTGGGATAACCACATGGTTTGTGGAGGAGGTAACTCCTGCTCGGAAAACACTTGTGTTGACGACTCCGGTGCCTGCGGAGCACTACTTTTATACATTACCGTATCAAGAGTTGAAGCATCGACAGTCTTATTTGAATAACACTTTCATCCAGATGCTGCATCATACCCACGTTGCTACGAACGCTACGAACTGTTGGATATGTGGGATGATGCCGGCTCATCAGAAGAAAGGAGGAACGCCATTCATACCACTTCCTTTCTCTCATAATGGCTCTTGTAGAGCATGGTACACTTTGCTTTTTGCCACCCGGAAGCCGACAGTGGGACGATTACTATTCAGACTTAATAAAGAATGTCACCAGGATAAAAATGGGTATCCGCAAGCGAATGGGACAATTTGGGAATGGGAAGAGTATCGACCAGACAATGAATCCATTCCCTATATCTTCACGAACACTAGAGACACTGTGGGGAAGGACAAATTTGTGATTCAAGTGGCACAAGCTCAAGCGGACCTGTGTGTCCAGAGTGTGGGTTTTATTCCTGTTGGTGTCAGTGATTGCATCACTGTCCTGAACATTGATGGATTGAATAATAGTACCTTTCTAGCGTCCCATAATACCTACTTTGTGTGTGGAAATAAAGGTTATTACCGTCTGCCGGCTGGGTGGTCTGGGGTATGCTATGTATCGTTTCTATTACCTCCTGTATTTCTAGCACCAGCATCCTATCATAAAGATTTAAAATTGTTGAATAATGTGACTGTAAATAGGTATAAACGTACTCTATCAATTGATGATGTAGATCAGACCGATACCAGCTTGCAACAGTATATTGATTTTAACTTAGGACTGTTTTTCTTTGTTGGAGCCGCTTTGAACAGTAGAAAGATCCGAAGATTAACAAGAGTGGTAGAAGCTGTGACAAACCAAACTGCTGCTGCTCTTGGGAATCTTACGGAAGAATTGCAAATTACTAGAATTGTTGCATTGCAGAATCGTATGGTATTAGATGTCATGTTAGCCGATCGAGGTGGAGCTTGTAAAATTATTGGAAGTAGCTTCTGTGTGTTTATCCCTGATCATACGCCATCAGTTTATAATGCCATTAATAAGCTACACAAAATTGCAGCTGAAATCCATACAGAAAACGGCACTTGGTCCTTTTCTGGATGGTTTTGGGCATTGGTTACTGCCTGGGGGTGGAAGGTCTTAACTGGTTTCTGTATCATTATAGCAATTCTGTTCTTCTGCTGTATCTGCGTTCAATGTGGTCCATTGCTCTGTTCCTTATGTGTATCATTCTGTATCCCTGATAAGAAAGCTATTGCCGATGTTGCTCATCAGAAACGTTTAGCTAAAGAAGTCGAAGAAATGATGACAATTGACATATATGATGATTATCCTAACAAACCGGATGTCTTCAGTAAATGCTGAAAGGGTCATCTGTTGTAAATTAAAACAACGATGTGATTAAGCATTTACTAAAGACATTAGTTCCCTTCCTTTTGAGCATGTTTTCTCTGTTATGTTGACCGAAGTTCGGACTCCATTTTGTATTGTCATGCCTCCACGTGTTCACCACGAGAAGAGTCCAGCCTCTGTGTTAGTTGCTCTTGTGATCTGCCTAGTAACAATCTATAAATAGCTCCTTTGTCCATCTGGCGCATGCCCAGACTTGACCACATCTGTTATCAGTTAGCCTTGCTTGACCATGTCTTCGCGGGCTCAAGGAGTGTGTTAGCTCCACCCACACATATTGATTCAGTATCGAAAACGACCATAAATGGTAATGTTCTTCGATCTCATGTTGTATCCACCCACTTATGAGCCCCTCTATTGTGTATAAAAGGGGACTGTGTGTGCAAGTTCTTTGTGCTACTCTATGCAATGCTGAAGAGTGTTGTGTGGATTGTAGGACCACCCTTAAGGGTTAATAAATACTGTCTTTGTACTTTGCAGTTTCCGTGCCAACTTCCTTATAGATTCCATTACAGGAGAGCGAACCCTTGTGTCCTGCGGGCCTAGCTGGGGCCTGTATTCATCAATACCTTCCAGGCAGTATAGTTTAAGAGTGCTTCGCCTGGACAAGCACAAACTCAGATTTGAAAATGGAACATGATAGTTGGGGGTTGACTTTAATAATAAGAATTGATTTCTACCCAAATGAACGCTTTTTGCAACATTAATCGATGCTCTAATCTATACTTCACAGTGTGCATGAAGGTTTTGAAGACAGTTAATAATTCACTGTTCTATATTAGGATTTTAACATATTTATATTATATGCCCTTTGTGATTTGCATGGTACACGTTCTTTGTAGCAGGCAAATTAACGCGCTGCGCTACCTTACAATGAGTCAAAACTTCCACTAGACAAAGCTCCATCTCTCTCCAGGAAGAACATTAATCTTGACATTTTTATTGTTGCCTGGAAATTGCTGGAGGTGAGGAACGCGGCAGCAGATGCTTCTAAACCCAAATATACGGCGCCCCCTGAAGTCATCACCCATGTGGAGGCAGCAAGGCTCTGTGTGATGGCTCATCACATCTCCATGAGGGGCACTTCTAAAAGAGAGAGGCCAAGGGGCTTCCTGATCCTCTCACAAGTGCTCTTGACTCAATAGCAGATCCAGAAAGAGGCATAAGTGAAGGCTGAAATATTTACATATTGTGTGCTCAAAGGAGTGATCCCCAAAATCTGGAACTAGGAGGCAACACACCCAGTATCTTCACAGGTAATGCACTTTATTATTAAATAAGGTTTAGTGTCACAATCATGAGGCTCAGCAGAGGAGCTCCTTGCCTGTTAAATCTCATGTTAAAGTTTGACCAGAAACAATGCTGTACCTATGCATGATTAATGGAGTGCACCCTGACTTCAGTTGACGAGGACCTGATGCACATCTGTGGTGCCAGCCCTCTTCACACTATGCTGTCCCATCCTCGCAGTCTCAGTGACCCTCATCTGCTATATTCACAAATATGTCTGCAAATGAAAATTTAGCAAACAACAAAAGTTGGTTTTGCATTCGTTAAATAATTTACTCACTGAAAATTTTTATGGGAATACATCTGCTCCCAGGTAGCCGGAGTAGGTATGATGTGAGTAGCAAGTGAGTAATTCATGGGAGAAAGCCCTGTCTGTTTGGGCACATCCACAACCCTACATGAATATGGGTGTTCACAAACTCCTTCCCTTCCTCGAAAAGGTTACAGATGTACTCCTGATAAGGGCAGAAGTTACTACCTTCTTGGGTTGGGAAGTAGGAAGGAACAGCCACAAAACTGACAGTAATGTGGGGGAAGGCATTCCTGCATGCAGAAAAAGATGCTCCCATGGGAGAAAACAGATAAAAGATGTAAACTGTATTTCTTCATATTCCATAGAGTTGTGAACAATATACACATATATCTGCTCATGTGAAAATAGATTAATTATATAACTTAATCACATAATCATCCATCAGGACGGTGGTTCTTAACATGTTGACTTCTGTGGACCACCACTGAATCATTACTGCAGTCTGGGGGGGGGGGGGGGGGGGGACTGCGCTATTGTTTGAAGCTGGGGAGCCCCGGCCTAAGCAATTTCTATGATTCGAACCACACAATGCAAAAAAATATACACCTAACACATGCTCAACTATTGAACTTTTTGGTTTTATTCACAATTAAATGCAGAAAAAAAATCAGATTTTCAATTTTGTTTCTTTTTTTCTTATACTTCATTACTTTTAATGTAGTATTTTATTATTATTTCATGTTGTAACGCTGTCACAACCTACCTGAGCAGGGCTTGCGGACCCCCATAGGTCCTCGGACCACAGGTTAAGAACCACAGGATTAGGATACACGAGTAACCCTGTAATGTGACCTTCTTCTGCTGCAGGGGATTCTGGTGACGAGATAAACCAGAGGCGGAATCAGTTGACTCAGTGCACAATATTCCCTTACACCTGTGGCATCTGTGCCTACTCCTCAGTTTTTGAACTGCACCTTCCTTTGTTCTGCTGACATCGGAGACCACTCATGACGTGTCTCTGTGACATCAGCGGTGATGCATCACCTCTCTCTTCCATTTCTGATGTCAGAGCCAGCCCCACACACCTCTCTTTGACATAAGTGATACAGATAATGGACAACCCAATATACCCTTGAGGGCTTGGGTAAATTCAAATGTACTGGTAAAAGGATGCCTTCAAGGGATTTGTTTAAATACTCAGTTGTATAATTCTCTATTATTAGATATAGTATAGTTATATACCTATCAGTCTAATTTCTTTCAACATTTATGTATTTGCAGGTTATACCTTATGAATTAGTCATATAGATGTGCATCACTCAACATAAATGAGAGAACAGGATACACAAAGAATCAAAAGAAGCAACGGGTGTGTAAAAAGAGAAACAAATTTATATCAATCAATGGTGTTCAGGGTACTTAAAATATAGACAGTTATACATATGTTGGAAGGAAATAATACACTCAATCGTTTCCTTCACGCAAACTAAATCAAACACTTTTTCATAATAATAATCAATAGTTATGTAGAAAACAGTGTGAGAGTCGACGTTTCGGTCTTTAAGTTTCCATTCATAAGACCATCTTCAGGACAAGTAGATTAAAAATTGACCCCTGGAAATATAGTCTTTCAACGATTCAATGTAGATGTTTCCAATCTCGGCTTTCAATGTTCAAGAATAGATAATGTTTTATAGTCAACCTTATTTTTAAGGAACTTTGGCGAATAGAGAAGTCACGTATCATTTAGTTCCGGAGACGGAGTGGTGTATGAAACACACCTCTAGACGCATATATCTTCATTCAGACATTACTTATTTCTCAAAGAACATTTACCGAATCGATAAGTCTGGTAGCTTTTAGTTCCACAGAAGGAGTACTGTTTAAATCTCACTTCACGACGTGCGTGTCCTCAATCAGATAATACTGACGGTTCTTCAGCAGTTAATCGGGCAGCATTACTCGACTGCATGCTGCCCGATTAACTGCTGAAGAACCGTCAGTATTATCTGATTGAGGACACGCACGTCGTGAAGTGAGATTTAAACATTATATTATATTTATATGACTAATGCATAAGGTATAACCTGCAAATACATAAATGTTGAAAGAAATTAGACAGATAGGTATATAACTATCCTATATCTAATAATAGAGAAATATACAACTGAGTATTTAAACAAATCCCTTGAAGGCATCTTTGACATAAGAGCACGCCTCGTTTGTCTCTGTGACATCAGCGGTGACGCCTCACCTCTCTCTTGTGGCATCAGTGACCTCGCTTCATTTTCCATTTATGACGTCAGAGCCAGCCCCACACACCTCTCTTTGACATAAGAGCACGCCTCACTTGTCTCTGTGACATCAGCGGCGACGCCTCACCTCTCTCTTGTGACATCAGTGACCTCTCTTCATTTTCTATTTCTGAGGTCAGAGCCAGCCCCAACAACCTCTTTTGACATAAGAGCACGCCTCCCTTTTCTCTGTGACATCAGCGGTGACGCCTCACCTCTCTCTTGTGGCATCAGTGGCCTCTCTTCATTTTCCATTTATGACGTCAGAGCAAGCCCCACACACCTCTCTTTGACATAAGAGCACGCCTCACTTGTCTCTGTGACATCAGCGGTGACGCCTCACCTCTCTCTTGTGGCATCAGTGGCCTCTCTTCATTTTCCATTTCTGACGTCAGAGCCAGCCCCATACACCTCTCTTTGACATAAGAGCACGCCTCACTTGTCTCTGTGACATCAGCGGTGACGCCTCACCTCTCTCTTGTGGCATCAGTGACCTCTCTTCATTTTCCATTTCTGACGTCAGAGCCAGTCCCACACACCTCTCTTTGACATAAGAGCACGCCTCACTTGTCTCTGTGACATCAGCGGTGATGCCTCACCTCTCTCTTGTGGCATCAGTGACCTCTCTTCATTTTCCATTTCTGACGTCAGAGCCAGCCCCACACACCTCTCTTTGACATAAGAGCACGCCTCACTTGTCTCTGTGACATCAGCGGTGACGCCTCACCTCTCTCTTGTGGCATCAGTGACCTCTCTTCATTTTCCATTTCTGACGTCAGAGCCAGTCCCACACACCTTTCTTTGACATAAGAGCATGCCTCACTTGTCTCTGTGACATCAGCGGTGATGCCTCACCTCTCTCTTGTGGCATCAGTGACCTCTCTTCATTTTCCATTTCTGACGTCAGAGCCAGCCCCACACACCTCTCTTTTGACACAAGCCTCACTTTTCTCTTGCACATCTGTGCCGAATCCACACATTTCACATGTGACATGTTTATCACTCCTCATTTTTAATTCATGTCATCAGCACCACTGCTATCTTTTTTTAAAATGGCACATTGGGCACAGACTGAACGCTGCATTCTTTCCTCAAGTATGCAATCACTCAGATACTATGTTTGTCACTCAGTAGTCTGAACAGTGCTTAATGATGATTGGTGTGCCTGGGTTGTGTTTATGAAAATCATTTTGAATATTAAAACACAAGCAGACAGGGCAGACAGATGAAAAGTAACATATACAAAGGTTTTTGCATTTATCGGATTAAACGCTCTGTGCTTTCTCCTCATTAAAGAAAACAGTAAACTGGTATAAAATTAATTGTCCTAAGAAAGTTGAAAAGCAGGAAGCGATGAAACTGCTCATTTTCACTGGGAAGAGTTTTATTACATAATTATTGCTGCACCGGAAGCTCATACCTGGCACTTCTACAGCCGTCACTGCAGGAAACGACTGCGCGCATGCGCAATCTGTGACTCTAAGGTAGCTATGAAGATGGCAGAGGGCACAGTGTTCTCTCCGCTTCTGCACCCAAATATCACACATTTTAAAGGACACCGACTTGTACCAGACACAAAAATGTACATTTCTGCCTTTGAGGTAGACTGCCCCACTCACCTTTCAGAAAAGGATGCAATGAGAGAAGAGTCCGCGCGGGCAGAATCCCAAAACTCTGGTGAAGTAGCCTTGTGACCTGCAGCGTCCTTGTGTTGACGTCAGAGAAGGAAGTGACATCTGGCTCCAGAGGCGAGCACGAGACAAACTTCGCCGATTGCGGCAAAGAGTTGCAGGGGAGGCAGCATAGAAAGCAAGTGAACGTCAGCAAACCGTGCATCAGAGGCGAGGTGATGCCTCCAGTCCTGTCCTGACTCCGAGGTGATGCCTCCAGTCCCGTCCTGACCGGTGCAATAAATAGCCTAGTCCCCCTCCTCTTCCGGTGCCCTGGGACTTGAGAGGCCAATCTGGGCTTGGTAAACACAGCCTCAGGGCTGCAGAAGTGAACTCATTAAAAGTGCGATGGTGATTACAACTTATCTGTTCTCTGAAATTTGTGAGTGTTGTCCCTCTAGCCTGAGAGTTTATTACCAAGCAGTTCCTTTGGGGTGTAAGCAGCGTTGCTACTCTGAGGTTTAATCCATCAGAGATCCAAGTTTTCTAAGTTTCAAGAAAGTTGGAAGCCTCAAAAAGTTTTTACTGTTAATTGGGTTAAAAACATATTTGATAGATTTGATTGACAATGTATTCAGAAATTGAGAACCTTGGGTTGATGGGAGTGACTGGATGGTTGCAATGTGGATTGAAGCTAGGAGTGTCTGAAATGTGTGTAATTTGCTTTAAAGTATTTGACCGAAAATGGTGTGAAAATAAAAGTAATTCCGCAA
Organism: Triturus cristatus; assembly: GCF_964204655.1. NCBI lineage: Eukaryota > Metazoa > Chordata > Amphibia > Caudata > Salamandridae > Triturus > Triturus cristatus. The sequence goes on from NC_140590.1 coordinate 1,800,829,725, forward strand.
AATACAAATCCATCATTTAGAGCTACATTTTAGCAGAAATTGTGACTTTGCAAACATTTTTGACATGAGGACACATTTTGCTGGAAAAAGTAGCATGAAAATACCAGTGCCGTGGACAACTACCACTCCCTTCTGGCCCTGCGCATTGTTCCAGCACACGTATAGTAAAACTTTGCCACAATCAGCTAGTAACTACATGATAATGGCATCATTTAGGGAATTTTATGTAACAAGCGTAATGCAAAATTCCTGAAAATTATTACATAACATAATTTAGACTACGCCCAGGCCTAAGTGAAACGCCACATCCTAAATGACTGGTGGTAGTAGCAGGCCTCAAAACTAGCATCTTACCGCATAGATATGATGATACAAGGATGTAAGGTTCTGTCAGAACTCTACGACCCAGAATTATCAACATTTCATGCGACACAATGCAGCAGACACCTTGCTGCGCAGCGTGAATGGGTGAGGCTAGGAACGTGCCATGCTTAACATTATCTGGCACATTCCTTCTCTCTCCTTGTGCTGGTGCACAATGTACTGCCTTGTGCCGAAGCAGGCACCCTTCTGCTACACCCTTACAGGCAGGACTGTTTTTGTGCAGGAAGGTACACCCTCCTGCCCAAAAACAATCCTCTAAGGCTTTTTCCTCTTTCTATGTGTGCTGCAGAATGCCGCCCAGGGTCTTCATGCACCTTTTTAGCAGTGCGGCTGCGGTGCAACATGGCTGCAAGTAAAAAAAATGCTATGGTGAGGCAGCTTTTTCTTTTCAGCGATGTTGCACAGCTGCCGCGTTGCTGTACAACATGGCTTCAAGGACATTAACAATGCTATTAGCTCTTGTAGGTGAGACGTATTGACTTTCAAATGCTTGTTTTGGTTTCCTATTATTTGCCTTTTTCAGACCTCTGTTGTCCATTTTCAATAGAGCAGAAAACAATGAATCTCAACCAAACTTATTTCCATAATTGGAGGTTACTCTGATTCTCCTGACAATCTGACACAGATCCAGACCTCCCAGACACATGCTTGACAGCCCTGGCCTATGACTGCTGATACATGTGCTGTCTGATATAATTTGCGCTTGTTATTACCTGGTCAATGAATGCATGTTGCAAGCAGCAGCACCAGCACATTATAGACTGGAACAACTATTGTTTTTTGATGTGTGGGGTCCACCTAGAGGACGTTTCATGGACGAAGAGAGGGACATCTGTAAGTGAGCATACATAACATGCAAATAACAGTGGATATGGAATCTCATAAAAGACCAAACACATTTTATTTTGAGTGTGTACAGTAACAGGGTAACTGCTAGCAGTATAGTTTTTTTTTTTTTTGTAAAAACCTTTATTGACATTTCAACAAAAGACAAGTATGGGCCTACAACCCCCGGGGCCGGCCGCTAAGCAGTCAGAGTAACAGAAGCAAATTTTAATCACAGGCAGCACCTCGGGGAGCAGATTCTCCAGGCTAGTATACTCTTGGCCACTGAACAGCCCAAGTAGGGACCAGGATACAAAAGGTTTTCATTTTATAATAAGGGATAGAAGGATCAGGTGCCAAACAATTTCCCAGCAGCAAAAAATGGCAGGCAGAATAGTAAACGTCAACAATAAACAGCAATCTATCAAGGCAATGGCGCTGAAACAGGAAGTTCAGGATGTGGAGGAATATCACAGCCATTTGCGCCTGCAGTCCCCCGCCCTAAGACCCAGAAAACACCACGGAAATTGAGGCACACATAAAAAACAGTGATTGGCAGCAAAGGAGACCTACCGTGCTGACCCCAGAAAAGAAGACAAAGAAGAATAAGAGAAGAAAAAGGAGGCCATAGAAACAAAGTAAAAACTAAAGAATCCCCCCCCCCCAACCCCCCACCCTGCACCTCTGCAGATGAGTACGGCCCCCCCCCCAGCAGTGTGCCTGTCGCCCCGGAACCAGACCCGAAATATAGAAGAAACAGGGAAAAAGGAGTAAGAAAGGAAACCCCACCAGACGGGGGAGTAGAGAGAGTATTAATAAACTGGAGGAGGGCCTTCAAAACATGCCCCCGGCTTCTCCCTCCCGCACAATATGTTCCTCCCCAAAGCAAATAGTAAACAAACACAAAATCGACCATGTCAAAGAAAAAATGGGGAGCATTATGCACCTATTACACTATTAGTTATGCCGTGAGAGCACGCAACCCCCGTGCCCGCCCGCCTGTTAGATGACAACCTCTGAAGGATCAGCCTTATCCTTGGCCACTCTTTGCGAATCCACCCATGCATACCCATCGACCCAGTGCCATGTCCAACGTTACAAGGAAGAGGAGCGTCCAAAAAAGACCAGGAAGCGACACACACATGTAGGGTGGACGTCTCTGAACACCAACACAGTCAACATTATGGAGGACCATCTTTCCCAGTACTGCCCCAGGCTCTGTACTGCACACAAGGTCCAGGAAGGCGGAATCAGCCAGAGCAGGCGACTGTTGCTGGAATATTGCCTGGGTCGCCGGAGGCTGCGCGTGGGACAAAGCCACCACCCCCCGCTCAAATCCAAAACCTCCGGAACAGACCGGGCCCACAGCCAGCCGATCACACGTTGGCACAGTGACCGGAGTTTCCAGCTTTCCCCTATTCACTGGGGCGGCCACGACACTGTCCTCCTGTGTGAAGTGTGACAAGTCCTTGTGTACCTGGGGACAGGCAGATCGCAACTGTTCCGACGCTGAAGCAACACTATCAAGCTTTCTCCCCAATACCGAGGCGCCGTGAACCAGGGTGGAATGAAGGGCACCGAGAGCTTCGAGAAGGTCCCCGTACCCCAACACAGCTCCCGGCGCCCGCTCCGCTACGCTCCTCTTAGGCACACACTCCCAATCTTGCTGAGACCCAGTGTACAGGATGATAGACTCCATCCTAGCAAGATGGCCGCCGGGTAGGTTCATCCCAGATTGGGACCGGGACTCAGGCACAGGCGCATCAAGTTCCATGTCACTGGAAACAGGGTTCCGGGGGCAGGCAAAAATATATATCCAGGGTGTGGCCACAGGTAACAGTCATCCCCACCACAGACCAGCGCCCGCGAAAATCCGGGAGCAGCCCGCGGAAATCGGGACGAGTTATGGGCAGCGTCCGGGCAGCTCACCGGCGAAGGCTCAGGCAATTACCGGAGAATCCTAGGATTGCCACCCCGGGCATGCACTCGTTCCGCTACGCTCAGTGGTAGGAATGACCACAGCGAAATTCAGGCCAATATTCGCACCGCTCCGGTACTCCGACTCCACCCAGTCACAAATGGCCGCTGTTGTTGAACTGCCGCCCGGCCATGTTGTCCACCCGAGGTCCCGGTTCCAGGGATGCACAGGCCGCAAACTTCAAATGGGCATTTCTCCGGCGATACCGCCGCCAGAAACTTCAGAATCACACGATCGGGTGCCGCTCTCAGCCACCAACACGGGCATATAGCGCAGGCTAAGGATCTCATGCAGGATATCTGTGCGGGATGTGGAGGTTCACGGAGCCGGGAGCCTACGCTGCCGTCCCGATCGCCATCTTGACACAGCCTAGCAGTATAGTTTTATTGCAATCCAAAACTATCTTTCTATTGTCAATCAATCAATCATGTGCTTGTTAAACACGACTACTCACCAGTAAGGGTCTCAAGGCACTGGGGAGGGGGGTAGTTACAGGTTCCAGTCTATCCAGGAGGGGGTCTTTTGAAGAGCCAAGTTTTGAGATTTCTCTTGAAGATGGGAGTGATGTTGTCTGTCTGAGGTGGAGCGGTAGGGGGTTCAAGGCTCTAGCCATGAGGAAGGAGAATAATGGGCCTACCGATGTGGTCTTTCTGGTGCGGGGGACCATGGCGTAGGAGAGCTGGGCTGATCGTAGGGTCCTTTGGGGTGCGTGGAATTTGAGTCGACTGTTCAGGTATGCTGGTCCGATGTTGTGGAGGGCTTTGTCTGCGTGGGTGAGACTCTTGAAGGTAATTCTAGCCTCGATTGAGAGTCAGTGGAGTGTGCGCAGATGCTGGGAGATATGGGAGTGTCTTGGCAGGTTGAGGACCAGTCTTGCAATGGCGTTCTGGATGTTTTGTAGCTTGCTGGTGAGGTTTTTGTTTATTCCGGCATAAAGTGTGTTGCTGTAGTCGAGTCTGCTTGTCACAAGGGCATGAGTGACAGTCTTTCTGTGCTTGAGGGGGATCCATTTGAAGGTCTTACATAGGAGGGTGTGGAAGCAGGAGGATGCGACGGAGTTGATTTGGCGGTCCATTTTGAGCTCGGAGTCCAGGATGATTCCAAGGTTGTGTGCGTGGTCTGTGGAGGTGGGTGGGCTTCCGAGGGCAGGGGGCCCCCAGGTGTCATTCCAGGTGTCAGGGTGTGGGCCCATGATGAGTACTTCTGTTTTGTCAGTGTTGAGTTGTAGGCAGCTGCTTTTCATCAATTTGGTGACGGCTTCCATTCCTTTTTAGGTCGAGGACTACCGGTCTGCCGAAAGGCAGAACCGGAAGTCGGAGATTTAATGACTTGGAGAAGAGGGGCTTGATCCAGCCCCTCTTCTCCCCTGTTCTCCATTGGCTGTCCTCGTAAATGCTGGCCAGCCACTTGAGAAGAGGTCAGTCACTCCGATCAGGCCCCGTCCTTTTCGGATTGGGGGGCGTGGTTTTTGCGAAAAGTCTCAGGGAGGAGACAACAGCAAAACACGCCCCCGAATCCGAAAACGACGCTGCGTTTCTCCGAGGCATTCTGCTCTGCCTCGGAGAAAGGCGGTGGTGTGCTTGTCCTCTCCCCCTGCTCTCTCGGTTTGAAACAACAAAAAAAATTTGCATCACATTCCTAAATCGCGCACATAATTACAAAGCACAAATAATAAGCAATAATAGGAACTAATCACACAGGAGTTTATGGTGTAAACACGCTAGACGTTTCTGCCAGTTATCTTTGTAAGTTTACGGAGGCACTTAAAACGATGTTGCACTTAAATCTCTAATGCGCAGACTTGAGCTCAGTGGAACAGATTATTGGGAGGGGAGTATTAATAAAAATTAAATGAATAGATCCCCGTTAGCCTGGCGCTGACGGGATGCTGGGACGGTGAACTGGGCATCGAAATGGCGTAGTGCTTGCATCCGTCTCGGGCAAACACCCTCTGCGCTAGTTTTGTAGTCCGCCCCCCGCTGGGCGTAGAGGAAGTGGCAGCACGCTCTAGTGTATGCTCCAAGGAGCCTTGCAATTCACTCATTCATACAGTGGGGAAGGGTGAATACAAAATGAAACAAGCGCCCTCCCTTACTAAGGTGCTGCCTACCCACGCTCCCCGCTTTTTTTATCCTTGATCCCAGTGCTAAGAAGTAACTGAACGTTCTGGGAGGGGTACATAGAACCACCACTGTCCGGCAACAGAAGTACGGAGCCGCATGAGGACTCCGGCTGAAGAGGGTGGGTGGTATAAACGCCGCCATGGGGCAAAGGTCCGCTATCAGGGGAGGAGGGCTCTAGAGATGCGAGCCTCTCACTGAGCGGAGGCGTTGCAGTTAAGTTGGGAAGGTGGGGTGAGGGGAGCATCCCGGGCTGCCACACACGAGGGAGGGGGAGGGGTTGAAGCCTTTTCAGTTCAATGGGTGTTGCGCGCCTGATCACAGGTAAATGCGGGAGAGAACGGGGTTGTTGAGCAGGGCCGGGCTGGCTTGCCCGGCCATCGGGCGTTTCCTGTAGCAAAAGTGCTTCACAGTTAAACTCCCCCATGACCCTCCAGCTGGTCCGACATAATTGCCAGGTCTACTTTGGGGTTCCAGTTCGGCCCTGTTGTTGAGTATCCTACCCAGGGCTTTAAGTGGGATAAAAAGAATGGGTGGGGGTGGGGGGCGGTGTTGCGCGGGGTCTATACGACTTGTATTTTGCTGTCTCTTTTGTCATTGCATCCAGGCATAATGATACAGCAAGTAACATGATACCTACAACAAGTTAGGACTATTGGCTTTGTCAATCGTTGTTAGTTGCATAAGATAAATTAGCAGTAACTGTGGCTTGTATATAATATTGAAAAAGCATCCACTTGAAGCTCTAGTGACACCACGACAATGTTACTGCTCCTGAGTTTCAAAAAGAGACAACAGTATAATCATGCAGTGGCTGAACTCGACAGATTAAGAAATATATCCCAAATTATATATAACAGTCGGTAGACGCATGCGTCTACAGTGTTCTCTTATATCTTGAAACCAGAATTGGTCAAGTTCGTATCCTTCAAAGTTCCCTTTTCAAACAATCATTATCAACGCCAAGTCTGGCCCTGGCACGGTAGTGCGATTTTTGTTTAGTATTAATAAAATTTGACACTTCAGACAGCAGTTTCAGCAGAGAGGACAAAGAAGGAATGGGCATGGAATCCAAATACAGAAACTGAAACTTCTCTATCAAGGGGAAACATCACTGCCAAAGTTCAGAGCTTGTGAAAAAGCGACCAGCGAAATCAATTGCTAGTTAATGTTCGGGGGGGGGTGGCTAAGCAAACATTTCGGGGTGGGGGGGGTTAATCTTTAAACAGTAGGCAGAGTGGCGCTGATTTCGGGGGTGGGGGGGCTGAATCTAGGCAGAGTGGAGCTGCGGGGGTTCTTAGAAGGGGTGAACCAACAGCGAGGCCTCATTAACATGCAAATGGTCTTTTTAAAGACCTGTGAAGTGCTCAGGCGCGGCTTTGTGTCTGCCCAGGAAGCGGTCTCATCCCGGGCTGCCACACACGAGGGGGGGGGGGGCTGAAGCCCTTTGAGTTCAATGGGTGTTGCGTGCCTGATCACAGGTAAATGCGGGAGAGAACGGGCTTGTTGAGCAGGGCCGGGCTGGCTTGCCCGGGCATCGGGCGTTTCCTGTAGCAAAAGTGCTTCACAGTTAACCTCCCCCATGACCCTCCAGCTGGTCCGACATAATTGCCAGGCCTACTTTGGGGTTCCAGTTCGGCCCTGTTGTTGAGTATCCTACCCAGGGCTTTAAGTGGGATAAAAAAAAATGGGTGGGTTTGGGGGGCGGTGTTGCGCGGGGTCTATACGACTTGTATTTTGCTGTCTCTTTTGTCATTGCATCCAGGCATAATGATACAACAAGTAACATGATACCTACAACAAGTTAGGACTATTGGCTTTGTCAATCGTTGTTAGTTGCATAAGATAAATTAGCAGTAACTGTGGCTTGTATATAATATTGAAAAAGCATCCACTTGAAGCCCTAGTGACACCACGACAATGTTACTGCTCCTGAGTTTCAAAAAGAGACAACAATATAATCATGCAGTGGCTGAACTCGACAGATTAAGAAATATATCCCAAATTATATATAACAGTCGGTAGACGCATGCCTCTACAGTGTTCTCTTATATTTTGAAACCAGAATTGGTCAAGTTCGTATCCTTTCAAAGTTCCCTTTTCAAACAATCATTATCAACGCCAAGTCTGGCCCTGGCAAGGTAGTGCGATTTTTGTTTAGTATTTATAACATTTGACACTTCAGACAGCAGTTTCAGCAGAGAGGACAAAGAAGGGATGGGCATGGAATCCAAATACTAATCATGCATATTAGTCTGGGCCACTGGCATTTTGCGATGCTGCAGCGTTTTCCTCATAATTATGGATTTGCCAAACTTCCCAAATAATGCTCGCATAATAAATCTCGCTTTTGAGAGTGATTAAGCTATTGACATTGTAAATAACAATGCAGTTTCTTTAAATGTTTTAACAACATAAACAAAAATAATGTCATGAGCAATGCCAATAGCTCTAACTTTAACAATGCCGAGACCGTTGCATTGTAAATGCTTGTTCAAAGTTGTGTTGGGTTCGTTTAATAGGGAGAGGATGAGTTGGGTGTCGTCTGCGTACGAAACAATGTTGAGTCCATGGGTTCTGACGATGAGCGCGAGCGGAGCCATGTAGACGTTGAAGAGCGTAGGGCTGAGGGAGAACCCCTGGTGACTTCGCAGGTGGTTGGTGTAGGGTCCAAGAAGAAAGGAGGGAGTCTTACCCACTGCATTCTGCCGGAGAGGAAAGAGTGGATCCAGTTGAGGGCCTTGTCCCGGATCCCTGCGTCGTGGAGTCTGCATGTTAGGGTGCAGTGGGAGACTGTGTCGAAGGCCGCTGAGAGGTTGAGGAGGATGAGGGCTACTGTTTCTCCTCTGTCCAGGAGGGAGCGGATGTCGTCTTTTGCGGCGTGGAGGGCGGTATCTGTGCTGTGGTTTTTACTGAAGCTGGATTGGGAGGAGTCAAGGATGTTTTGCTGTTCGATGAAGGTGGCGAGTTGGCAGTTGATGGCTTTCTTGATGACTTTCACTGGGAATAGGAACAGGGAGATGGGTCTGTAGTTTTTGAGGTCGGTGGGGTTGATCTCGGTTGATCTCGGCGTGTTTCTAGTCATCGGGGAAGAAGGTGTTTCCCAGGGAGTGGTTGATGGTGTGGCGAAGTATGGGTGCAATGGTGTCAGCGACTCTGTTGAAGATGCAGTGGGGGCTGCGGTCCATGGGGGCCCCGGAGTGGATTGATTTATTTGTCTACAGTGTGTCTTCCGTGGTGAGACCTGTCCAGCTGTCAATCGTTGGTTTCAGAGTGTCGGGGTGCCTGCTGAGGGTTCGGTGTGTTGGTTGTCTTCGTCAAAGTTGTCATAAATGTTCTTGATTTTGTGGTGGAAGAAGGTACTGAGTTTGTTGCAGAGGTCTTGTGAGGGAGGAATGTCAGTAGACTCGCTGGTGGGTTGAGCGAACTCCTTGAAAATGCTGAAGAGTTCTTTGCTGTTGTGCGCGTGTGTGGAGATTCTGTCTTTGATTGCTGTTTTTCCCGTATTTCTGATGAGTTGGTGGTGGGCGTTGGTGGCGACTTTGAAGTTGTTGTGGGCTTCTGTGTATTTGGAGTTCCTATAGGCCTTTTTGATGTAGAAGCATGTGCGTCTGGACTCTCGATGTTCGATGTTAAACTATCTGGCTTTCTTGGCATGTGTGTTGTTGTTCTTCTTGAGGGGGGCTATGGTGTTGGCGCTGTCGGAGATCCATCTGTGTAGAGTTTGAGCTGTGGTGTTGGGGTCGTCATCTTCCACGGTGGTTGAGGTAGAGTTGCTGAATGAGGAGGTGAGCTGGTCATTGGTGATTTTGGAGCTGTTTCTTCGTGGGAGCAGGTGCTGGTGTCTGTGGATAGTGGGTGTTCTGAAGGGGAAGTGGATGCATTGATGGTCTGTCCACGGGAGTTCAGTGGTGTGGCTGAAAGTGATGGAGTTTCCTGTTGTGAAGAGGGGGTCGAGGGTGTGTCCTTCTGAGTGCGTGGGTTCGGTCATGATCTGGTGGAGTCCAATATTGTGGATGTTGTCCAGGAGGGATGTGGTGTTGGGATCTAGTTGGTTGTTGAGGTGGAAGTTGAGGTCTCCCAAAGGGTGTAGTAAGTGGATGCGATGGCCTGTGGGGGGAGGATGTTCATGATGGAGTTGGTGAAAGGTCCGCTGGGTCTGGGGGTTCGGAAGATGAGGGTTCCTCGGAGGGAGGTTGTAGGACTCGCCTGTATAGGTGTTCCTTCAGGTCTGTGGGCTCGTCAGGGAGTGTGCTCAGCCGGAGGGTGGATTTGTGAACGATGGCTATTCCTCCTCCCAGGAGGGTGGAGCAGTCCTTCCGGGAGATCTTGGATCCTTGGGGAATGGCGATGGCAATGTGGTCACAAGGTGGTGTTGGTCCAGGTGTTGGTGAAGAACTCTGCATCCGGGGTGGTGCTGTTGAGGAGGTCCCAGATTTCGCTGGCATGTTTGTGGAGTGATCGGACATTGAGGAGGATGCATTGCAGGGTCTTCAGTTCAGTTGTGTTCTTGTGGGAGTGTTGTGCTAGGTCCACGTTCCTGGCGGTGCTGCAGGTGTGCCAGCAGTGGTGACAGCTGAAGGGTCTATGGGTGTCGGCTGGTGATGTTAGCTTGCAGTTGTTGTTGCGGCCTGGGTTGAGTGCGTTGAGTGCCGCTGGGTTGAAGCGTTGGCGGTACGGAAGACCAGGGTTCCTGCCGCTGGTCGCAATTGGGTCGCGGACAGGTGCAGATGAGCTTGCCTTTGGCAAGCCATGGCCACGCAGCAGTAGGCATTAAGTAGAGGTTTGGGAGGGCTGGACAGCTGGGAGGCGGGAGCGGGGAGGGGAACAGGCTCAGGCTGGTCATGCTGCTGGGGAGGGGCTGCCGGGGCACCAGCAGCAGGGAAAACAGGGGAAGCAAGCAAAAGAAGAGGAAAAATGTAAGGAGTGAAAGGGTAAAAAAAAGAAAAGAAAAAGATATAAAGAGTAAAAAGGTGAAAACAATAAACGGTGAAACAGAGCAGAGAGCAGAAGAAAAATGTCATAAAGAGTGAAAGGGTTAAAAAGCTAAGAAGCTAAAGGGTGAAAACGGAGCAGAAATGAGAGGATGAAGGGGGCAGAAAGCGGAGCGAGAGAAAGGAGTCAGGGTCCACTGGACGATCAGGGATGAGGCGCAGGTATAACCTGCGGGTGGAGGAGGGCCAACACTACGGGAGTGCAGGGGCTCAGGAGAGGCCTCACTTAATGGTGGAGCTGCGAGGGTGGGAGACCAATTTCACTGACAATGAGTCAGTGGTCGTGCTCGCCTGACCCGCAGCTGCCGCCAGTAAGTAGGGGTCAGTAGGGCTGGACGGCTGGGAGGCGGCAGAGGGGAGGGGAACTAGTTCTGGCTGATCACGCTTAGGGGAGGGGCCGTGGGGGGAGCAGCGGCAGGAAAAACGGGGGAAGCAAGCAAAAGAAGAGGAAAAATTGAAAGAGTTAAAGGGTGAAAAAAGGAAAGAAAAAGATATCAAGAGTAAAAGGGTGACTGGACAGCTGGGAGGCGGCAGAGGGGAGGGGAACTGGCTCCGGCTGGTCACGCTGAGGGGAGGGGCCACGGGGGCAGCAGCGGCAGGAAAAACGGGGGAAGCAAGCAAAAGAAGAGGAAAAATTGAAAGAGTGAAAGGGTGAAAAAAGTAAAGAAAAAGATATAAAGAGTAAAAGGGTGAAAAGAAACTGTGAAACGGAGCAGGGAGCAGAAGAAAAATGGTATAAAGAGTGAAAGGGTAAAAAAGCTAAGAAAAAGCTAAAGGGTGAAAACGGAGCAGATAGGAGAGGATGAAGGGGGCAGAAAGCGGACCGAGAGAAAGGAGTCAGAGGTCCACTGGACCATCGTGGATGAGGTGCAGGTAAAACCTGTGGATGGAGGAGGGCCTCGAACATCAACACTACGGGAGTGCAGGGGCTCAGGAGAGGCCTCACTTGATGGTGAAGCTGCAAGGATGGGAGAGCAATTTCACTGACAATGAGTCAGTGGTCTTGCCATTTATTTTTAAATTTAGTAGACTCTACTATGAAGCACTATTCTGTGCAATCATATATCTCCTTATGCATCTCATTGAACTGATTTAAGCAGAAGCGGTATAACAAGGTTTGGTAAAGGTTTTACTGATGCATCAGCACATCACTTTCAAGACACGTGCACAATGTCAAGTGCTATCCAAGCATCATTGTAAATAACTATCAGAGGGCTTATGTTTCATCCATAAATGTGTTTTACTCATATGATAACTTTAATTTTTTGACCTGTTGCTCATTTCCAAGTGAGCCTCATAAATACATGTTTTCCATTAAGAATGAACATTCAAACGTATTCTAGGTTATGCATGCCTCAGGAAATATGGTCCTATGTCAGATTGTCATACTAACCTCGTATTATTCAAATTCATTCCTTGGAGATTTTTTGGTGTTTATGTTGCTGGATAAGCTGAAAATTGCCCAAGGATCTGCCCCTCATGGACCTATGGTGGGTACCATTTTTCTAAATTAACCTTTGCATCCAGTCAACAATCATTTCATGGCAAATGAAAGCTTCCTTAAAAGACCACCTTTGGCCACAAGCATCTCATCTCATTTGCTATTACATGTAGCTACTTTTTAATGATTTGAATATTCAAATAGTCTAACCACTGGAAATCTTTCGGAACATCATTCCAACCCATAATGTTTCACCCACTATGCCACTCTAAACAAAGGCCTGCCTCATGCATATCAGTACTAGGGGTGGGTGGACTTTGCGAAATTAACTTTCGCAAATTATCGCGAAAATGTTGAAAATTATCGCAAACAAGCGGAAATATCGCGAAGATGCGGAAGTTTTTTTCCGGCATGTTCGCGAGATTTTCTGCATGGTTGCGGGTCGCCAACTTACCCATGTGGTTGCTTGCGGGCGCGGCCATCTTGTTTTGAGTTGTCTCGCGGTGCATGATCGCGAGAAGAAAGACGTGATCGCGCGACACATGACGTCACTGCGGGCGCAAACTGTCGCGAGACAGCGCAAATGGCTAAAAACAATACAACATCTCATGGAGAACGCGACCGGATCAAGAAAACTTGTCGGCGAACGCAAGGATTCAGGTAAGGCGATCACGCGCGCGCGAGAATGTATTATTTTACAGCGCGAGCAAGAAACAAATTATCGCCAAGCTGCGGAAACCGGAATTTTTGACATTTTCGCGCTCTCCGCGGAACGCGAAAATGTCAAATTATCGCAATTTCCGCGAACGGAACGAAATTTTCGCCCAGGCCTAATCAGTACTAACCATGAGGCTCATGGGTACAGTCCATCCCTAACTGCCAATCAAGGTCCCATCCCGAAGGCCTCCTCAGTGAGTTGTAGCTTGGATCTGATGGAACAGTGATCAAGGTACCATTGAGTGGGCATACCCTTGGTCACTTAGGGCATTACATCAATTACACAAAAGGTGGTTGAAAGGATGCTTGCAAATGGTGTAACCCTTGGCAATCTCTCAAGAAAGCATTCTAACCAATTTGTTTTTGGCCCACTCTGCCACTCTTGACAAAGGTCCACCAAATGCAAATCAGTACTGACCCTGCACCTCATGGGAACAGTCCACCCCGAAATGCCATATGAGGCCTATTCAGAAGGAAAAATAAGCCATCCCAGACTGGATTTGGCCTTGTTCGACCTTGTAAGTGAGGTATAGCTGGAATCCTAAGGCACAGTCAACATGGAACCCATGTCAGGCCAAAATCAAACTTGAGCTGCTCGTGTTTTGGTTCAGAGATAACCTTACTTGGCAGTATTGCACTACTAATGAGAGTAGGACCAAGAATGATTGGCATATGGTTGGATCTAATCTGAGGTGACATGGTGAGCGGCTGCCTGTGGTTGAACTATTTGCAAGCATTCGCAGAGTCACCTTTGCTGTGTTTGATTTAACACCCTAGATGGCCAACGCTATACTAAGATGTGGGTTCCTTCCTTACTGAGCCACTGGAGCCAAGTCTCATCCCATTGAATAAGCCAATTCAGACTAACCGGTCTTCGGGTGCTTGAGTTCCGGTTCAGAGAGGACCTGGCTTAGCTGTTTGAGCTGGAATGTTTCCTTTGGAGCCAAACCAAGACTGATTTGCATATAGCTGGCTGTAATCTGAGATTACATTGTAGGCCAAAGAATGAAGGGTGGGAATTCTACCCTGAGCAACTGCCAGTGGTTACATAAATTGTAAGCATTCCTCCCATTACTATTTGCATGTTTGATATAATGTCCCTGTTAGACCTAGCAACCTTGTTGTTGTTTCGACCTAACCTCTAACCTTTTGCCCTCAGACCTCCTGTTTTTGATGACTTCATTCTTGCTGGCATTAGGACTCTGCACACTTTACCACTGCTAACCCGCGCTAAAGTGCTTATGCTCTCTGCTCAAAATATTATAACACTAGTTATACCCAATGTGAACATTTAATTAACTTTTAATTTCCTAGTAAGGTGCATTGCATGTGAACACGGCCTGTAAATTAAATGCTGCTAGTGGGTCTGCCGTATTCATTATGCCACCCACATAAGTAGCCTTTTAGACATGTCTCAGGCCTGCCATTGCAGAGCCTGTTTGTGAAGTTTAAACTGCCATTTCAACCTGGCAAAGTGAGCCTTTTGCTAGACCAAACCTTCCTTTTTAATAAATAGAAGTGGCCCTGGACAGCCCCAAGGGCATAGTGTAGTGTATTTAAAAAGTTGGATATGTACTTTTAAGTTTTATATGTCCTGGTAGTGAAAAACTAGTATTTTAACTGAAAACTGAAAGGCCCCTCTCTCCCATAGAATAAAATTGGAGATGCCTTATTACATTTTCTAAGTGTAATTTACAAATGGAAAGAGGTAACCCATTCATGTTTGGTGTTTCCGGAATCCTAATTCAAAATCCTAATTTATGGTGAAGTCGGATTTTAAATTATAATTCTGAAAATTGCACTTTTAAAAAGTTGGCATTTTCTTGCCTTAGACATTTGGGGCCTGCAGCCTGTCTCTGGTCACATGACTGGTTGTTTTTGGTAGTTGGGCTTTGAATATTCCTTGCAGATAGCCACACATAAAGGAAGCTTAGGTGAGACTGGATGGGCCATCTCTGGCAGAATGAAAGGTAGTAGCTGGGCCCAGCCTCACTTACACCTGAATAGGCTATGTCGTGTCTCCACATAATGGGCTGCATACCACCTGTAGTTAGTCTGGAGCCAGGGCAGGGAAGGCAAGGCATTTCAAAGGCATGCCTCTAAAAGCCTCTTCTCACTTCAAAGGCACAACTATGCATATAAGAAGGACCTCAGACACCACCACTTATGGCACACTTCTGAACCTGTGAATACTCTGCCAGGAACAAGGACTGCTATTCTGCTGCAAGGAGTGCATCTCTCCTGGACTACTGCTCTGAAGGAACTGCTGCCTCGCTGTGCTGACCTGCTGCCAGCTGCTCCCTTGCCTGGGTCAGAAGGGCTGGCGCTGCATCACTTGAACCCAGAACCCAGAGTGACGGGGGAGAGGATGTAGCCTTATGGCTAGAACGGTTGACCTTGAAGCTGGGGAACCGAGTTCGAGCCTCGGCAACAACGCTCACCATCCTGTGATTCTGGGCAAATCACGTAATCTCCCTGTGCCTAAGAAAAATGAATGTGTTCATCTATAACAAAACTGGTGCTATGTAAAGCGCTCTGATACCCGATGTCTCAGGTCTGTCAGTATGAGATATGGCCTGGGTAGAGAGACAAATTCAGCCTTTAACCTGGCCTGGGGTGTACGTCAGGGCTGTGTTTCGGCCTGATTCCTAGTCACATTGTATATAAATGGCCTAAAGGAGAATCTGCTTGAACTCAGGGCTGACTACCCCCACATAGGGGACTGAAGTGTTGCCACGTTAATCCATGCCAACAATACTGCCCTAATGCCCAGGACAGCAACTGGCTTACAATATCTGCTGGATCGTATTAGCTAGTTTATGACCAGCTTAGATCTAATCGTCAATCAGGCCAAGATACATGTTATGATCTTTAGTGCAAAGAAAAAGGACAGCACCACTTTTACAGTTAAGGGCCCTAAGGTTGGCACTGTGACTTTGTTCTTATATCTAAGTATTCCCTTTCACACTCACTTAGCATTGGCCCCTCTAAAGTCTAGATGAGCTGCTGCTTTCTCTAACAATTTTGAGGTTCTCCTTAACATTTCCCACAGATAGGGCCATAAGCCAATTAAGGAAATTGTGGCCATCTAAAAAAGCCAAATTGTATGCCCTTGCCTCCTATGGGGCCGTGTTGTGGGACATTAATGATCAGAGAAGTCTGGAAGCAATTGAGAATGGTTGTATTAAAAGGTTACTATATGTCCCAAAAGCACCAACTCTTACATATGCCACTCTGAGGTTGGGACTGTGTATATAAATTACTTTATATAGTTTCAACCACTCTTCTTATGGCTTAGAATTTCGTCTAAGAGCTAGAGTTCATTCAAAAGAGCTGTGCTTGCTGATTGAAACTTGACCGTTGTGTAGGAGAGTAGGATCTGCACTTATGTTGCCCCCACTTTTTTTCTGATGTTAACACTGGTTTCTAGCTATAGTCTGGCTGGGTCCCTGAAAATCAGGGTCCCAGTCTCTCTGTTCTCTCTAAACAACTTGGAGTGCATATTAGATGCTCTAGTGATTGGATACTGTGGTACCTTATGAGCCCCTAGTATATGGTACCTTAGGTACCAAGGGCATAGGTACTTCATAGGCCTACCAGGGGTTGAAGCATATATTTTTCCACCCCTGGGAAGAAGACTAAACCTGACACCACAGGCCTGCTACTGCAGCCTGGGTGAGGTAGTGTTAGCACTCCTCACTGAGATATAGGTTCCCTATATCTCACCTTACACACACATATAAGCCTATCAGTCACCCCTAAGGCAAGCCCTATCAATCCTGAGGGCAGGGTGCTTGGTTTACATGTGAGGGGGTGCCTCTACCTGAGCAGGGCCCATCTGCAGCCCTTAGAGTCTCTTCTCTGTGGCTGTTTGTGGATGAGGTTAAACCATATACTCTTAAGTGCATTATAACCTCGCGGTAAATGCTAACTCTGGGATGGCTGCATCAAAACATGTCGTGTTTTGTGTCAAATGCTTTGGAATCACACCCCCAGTAACTGGCGTGGGAGTATGATCCCACCCTTCTACAGGGGTAGACATGTACCTACTGTGGAAACACAGTAGAATCCTGAAAGAGCCCTGGCATCACAAAATGGATGCCACCAGCACAGACACTGGGTTGACCTCCTGCTGCTAACCGAAACTCGCAGTGGAGGAGGCCCAACAATAGGCATCCTGTCACAGGGATGTGTCACCACCTTCCAGACAGGATTTATTGTATTGGGGCTGGGTGGGTGCACTCCTAGAGTGCTTTGAAGTCCTGCACTGGTGGAGCAGTAGGCTCCTCTGTGCATATGCCAGCTCAAACCGGTTCAGGGGCTACCTGCCCCTGCTCTGGCGTGAAACTGGACAAAGGGAAGTGGGTGTAGCCACCCACTCCCCTGACCCTCCCATAGGAGGGGTCATAGAGCTAGTCCCTCCTTCCTTGTAGTATAAGTTAGGGAACCCTTGCCATTGCAAGTTAGATATCCCTGGACGACGCTCTGAAGAAGAATCCTGGACCTTCGACGTTCCACTACCTTTGGAAGACTAAATGCGAAGTGGGTCGCACACCGCTCGTCATACTAGCAAATAGCCCCATAGGATTCTGGAGGATGTAGTGACAGCGGCGGGTACACCTATGCCACGAGTAAAAAGTTTAAAATGCCATCCCTGGACACGTGTTTCGAGGTAATTGCCTCTCGTCAGCAGGGAGCAGGTACGTATGCGGGGTGCTGTAGACTGCCAAAAATTATCAGGTCTAGTACCTCTCACGGCGCGCGGGTGCGGGATCCGGGCTCGTCAACCCATAGTTCAGGGAGCTTTAAATACAAAATGCGAAGTGGGTCGCACACCGCTCGTCATACTAGCAAATAGCCCCATAGGATTCTGGAGGATGTAGTGACAGCGGCGGGTACACCTATGCCACGAGTAAAAAGTTTAAAATGCCATCCCTGGACACGTGTTTCGAGGTAATTGCCTCTCGTCAGCAGGGAGCAGGTACGTATGCGGGGTGCTGTAGACTGCCAAAAATTATCAGGTCTAGTACCTCTCACGGCGCGCGGGTGCGGGATCCGGGCTCATCAACCCATAGCTCAGGGAGCTTTAAATACAAAATGCGAAGTGGGTCGCACACCGCTCGTCGTACTAGCAAATAGCCCCATAGGATTCTGGAGGATGTAGTGACAGCGGCGGGTACACATATGCCACGAGTAAAAAGTTTAAAATGCCATCCCTGGACACGTGTTTCGAGGTAATTGCCTCTCGTCAGCAGGGAGCAGGTACGTATGCGGGGTGCTGTAGACTGCCAAAAATGATCAGGTTTAGTACCTCTCACGGCGCGCGGGTGCTGGATCCGGGCTCGTCAACCCATAGCTCAGGGAGCTTTAAATACAAAATGCGAAGTGGGTCGCACACCGCTCGTCATACTAGCAAATAGCCCCATAGGATTCTGGAGGATGTAGTGACAGCGGCGGGTACACCTATGCCACGAGTAAAAAGTTTAAAATGCCATCCCTGGACACGTGTTTCAAGGTAATTGCCTCTCGTCAGCAGGGAGCAGGTACGTATGCGGGGTGCTGTAGACTGCCAAAAATGATCAGGTCTAGTACCTCTCACGGCGCGCGGGTGCGGGATCCGGGCTCGTCAACCCATAGCTCAGGGAGCTTTAAATACAAAATGCGAAGTGGGTCGCACACCGCTCGTCATACTAGCAAATAGCCCCATAGGATTCTGGAGGATGTAGTGACAGCGGCGGGTACACCTATGCCACGAGTAAAAAGTTTAAAATGCCATCCCTGGACACGTGTTTCGAGGTAATTGCCTCTCGTCAGCAGGGATCAGGTACGTATGCGGGGTGCTGTAGACTGCCAAAAATTATCAGGTCTAGTACCTCTCACGGCGCGCGGGTGCGGGATCCGGGCTCGTCAACCCATAGCTCAGGGAGCTTTAAATACAAAATGCGAAGTGGGTCGCACACCGCTCGTCATACTAGCAAATAGCCCCATAGGATTCTGGAGGATGTAGTGACAGCGGCGGGTACACCTATGCCACGAGTAAAAAGTTTAAAATGCCATCCCTGGACACGTGTTTCGAGGTAATTGCCTCTCGTCAGCAGGGAGCAGGTACGTATGCGGGGTGCTGTAGACTGCCAAAAATTATCAGGTCTAGTACCTCTCACGGCGCGCGGGTGCGGGATCCGGGCTCGTCAACCCATAGCTCAGGGAGCTTTAAATACAAAATGGGAAGTGGGTCGCACAC
Source organism: Triturus cristatus (assembly GCF_964204655.1). Classification (NCBI taxonomy): domain Eukaryota; kingdom Metazoa; phylum Chordata; class Amphibia; order Caudata; family Salamandridae; genus Triturus; species Triturus cristatus. Next base: position 1,800,848,425 of record NC_140590.1, read on the forward strand.
CGCTCGTCATACTAGCAAATAGCCCCATAGGATTCTGGAGGATGTAGTGACAGCGGCGGGTACACATATGCCACGAGTAAAAAGTTTAAAATGCCATCCCTGGACACGTGTTTCGAGGTAATTGCCTCTCGTCAGCAGGGAGCAGGTACGTATGCGGGGTGCTGTAGACTGCCAAAAATTATCAGGTCTAGTACCTCTCACGGCGCGCGGGTGCGGGATCCGGGCTCGTCAACCCATAGCTCAGGGAGCTTTAAATACAAAATGCGAAGTGGGTCGCACACCGCTCGTCATACTAGCAAATAGCCCCATAGGATTCTGGAGGATGTAGTGACAGCGGCGGGTACACCTATGCCACGAGTAAAAAGTTTAAAATGCCATCCCTGGACACGTGTTTCGAGGTAATTGCCTCTCGTCAGCAGGGAGCAGGTACGTATGCGGGGTGCTGTAGACTGCCAAAAATTATCAGGTCTAGTACCTCTCACGGCGAGCGGGTGCGGGATCCGGGCTCGTCAACCCATAGCTCAGGGAGCTTTAAATACAAAATGCAAAGTGGGAGGCACACCGCTCGTCATACTAGCAAATAGCCCCATAGGATTCTGGAGGATGTAGTGACATCGGCGGGTACACCTATGCCACGAGTAAAAAGTTTAAAATGCCATCCCTGGACACGTGTTTCGAGGTAATTGCCTCTCGTCAGCAGGGAGCAGGTACGTATGCGGGGTGCTGTAGACTACCAAAAATTATCAGGTCTAGTCCCTCTCACGGCGCGCGGGTGCGGGATCCGGGCTCGTCAACCCATAGCTCAGGGAGCTTTAAATACAAAATGCGAAGTGGGTCGCACACCGCTCGTCATACTAGCAAATAGCCCCATAGGATTCTGGAGGATGTAGTGACAGCGGCGGGTACACCTATGCCACGAGTAAAAAGTTTAAAATGCCATCCCTGGACACGTGTTTCGAGGTAATTGCCTCTCGTCAGCAGGGAGCAGGTACGTATGCGGGGTGCTGTAGACTGCCAAAAATTATCAGGTCTAGTACCTCTCACGGCGCGCGGGTGCGGGATCCGGGCTCGTCAACCCATAGCTCAGGGAGCTTTAAATACAAAATGGGAAGTGGGTCGCACACCGCTCGTCATACTAGCAAATAGCCCCATAGGATTCTGGAGGATGTAGTGACAGCGGCGGGTACACATATGCCACGAGTAAAAAGTTTAAAATGCCATCCCTGGACACGTGTTTCGAGGTAATTGCCTCTCGTCAGCAGGGAGCAGGTACGTATGCGGGGTGCTGTAGACTGCCAAAAATTATCAGGTCTAGTACCTCTCACGGCGCGCGGGTGCGGGATCCGGGCTCGTCAACCCATAGCTCAGGGAGCTTTAAATACAAAATGCGAAGTGGGTCGCACACCGCTCGTCATACTAGCAAATAGCCCCATAGGATTCTGGAGGATGTAGTGACAGCGGCGGGTACACCTATGCCACGAGTAAAAAGTTTAAAATGCCATCCCTGGACACGTGTTTCGAGGTAATTGCCTCTCGTCAGCAGGGAGCAGGTACGTATGCGGGGTGCTGTAGACTGCCAAAAATTATCAGGTCTAGTACCTCTCACGGCGAGCGGGTGCGGGATCCGGGCTCGTCAACCCATAGCTCAGGGAGCTTTAAATACAAAATGCAAAGTGGGAGGCACACCGCTCGTCATACTAGCAAATAGCCCCATAGGATTCTGGAGGATGTAGTGACATCGGCGGGTACACCTATGCCACGAGTAAAAAGTTTAAAATGCCATCCCTGGACACGTGTTTCGAGGTAATTGCCTCTCGTCAGCAGGGAGCAGGTACGTATGCGGGGTGCTGTAGACTACCAAAAATTATCAGGTCTAGTCCCTCTCACGGCGCGCGGGTGCGGGATCCGGGCTCGTCAACCCATAGCTCAGGGAGCTTTAAATACAAAATGCGAAGTGGGTCGCACACCGCTCGTCATACTAGCAAATAGCCCCATAGGATTCTGGAGGATGTAGTGACAGCGGCGGGTACACCTATGCCATGAGTAAAAAGTTTAAAATGCCATCCCTGGACACGTGTTTCGAGGTAATTGCCTCTCGTCAGCAGGGAGCAGGTACGTATGCGGGGTGCTGTAGACTGCCAAAAATTATCAGGACCTAGTACCTCTCACGGCACACGGGTGCGGGATCCGTGCTCGTCAGCCCATAGCTCAGGGAGCTTTAAATACAAAATGCGAAGTGGGTCGCACACCGCTCGTCATACTAGCAAATAGCCCCATAGGATTCTGGAGGATGTAGTGACAGCGGCGGGTACACCTATGCCACGAGTAAAAAGTTTAAAATGCCATCCCTGGACACGTGTTTCGAGGTAATTGCCTCTCGTCAGCAGGGAGCAGGTACGTATGCGGGGTGTTGTAGACTGCCAAAAATTATCAGGTCTAGTACCTCTCATGGCGCGCGGGTGCGGGATCCGGGCTCGTCAACCCATAGCTCAGGGAGCTTTAAATACAAAATGCGAAGTGGGTCGCACACCGCTCGTCATACTAGCAAATAGCCCCATAGGATTCTGGAGGATGTAGTGACAGCGGCGGGTACACCTATGCCACGAGTAAAAAGTTTAAAATGCCATCCCTGGACACTTGTTTCGAGGTAATTGCCTCTCGTCAGCAGGGAGCAGGTACGTATGCGGGGTGCTGTAGACTGCCAAAAATTATCAGGTCTAGTACCTCTCACGGCGCGCGGGTGCGGGATCCGGGCTCGTCAACCCATAGCTCAGGGAGCTTTAAATACAAAATGCGAAGTGGGTCGCACACCGCTCGTCATACTAGCAAATAGCCCCATAGGATTCTGGAGGATGTAGTGACAGCGGCGGGTACACCTATGCCACGAGTAAAAAGTTTAAAATGCCATCCCTGGACACGTGTTTCGAGGTAATTGCCTCTCGTCAGCAGGGAGCAGGTACGTATGCGGGGTGCTGTAGACTGCCAAAAATTATCAGGTCTAGTACCTCTCACGGCGCGCGGGTGCGGGATCCGGGCTCGTCAACCCATAGCTCAGGGAGCTTTAAATACAAAATGCGAAGTGGGTCGCACACCGCTCGTCATACTAGCAAATAGCCCCATAGGATTCTGGAGGATGTAGTGACAGCGGCGGGTACACCTATGCCACGAGTAAAAAGTTTAAAATGCCATCCCTGGACACGTGTTTCAAGGTAATTGCCTCTCATCAGCAGGGAGCAGGTACGTATGCGGGGTGCTGTAGACTGCCAAAAATTATCAGGTCTAGTACCTCTCACGGCGCGCGGGTGCGGGATCCGGGCTCGTCAACCCATAGCTCAGGGAGCTTTAAATACAAAATGCGAAGTGGGTCGCACACCGCTCGTCATACTAGCAAATAGCCCCATAGGATTCTGGAGGATGTAGTGACAGCGGCGGGTACACCTATGCCACGAGTAAAAAGTTTAAAATGCCATCCCTGGACACGTGTTTCGAGGTAATTGCCTCTCGTCAGCAGGGAGCAGGTACGTATGCGGGGTGCTGTAGACTGCCAAAAATTATCAGGTCTAGTACCTCTCACGGCGCGCGGGTGCGGGATCCGGGCTCGTCAACCCATAGCTCAGGGAGCTTTAAATACAAAATGCGAAGTGGGTCGCACACCGCTCGTCATACTAGCAAATAGCCCCATAGGATTCTGGAGGATGTAGTGACAGCGGCGGGTACACCTATGCCACGAGTAAAAAGTTTAAAATGCCATCCCTGGACACGTGTTTCGAGGTAATTGCCTCTCGTCAGCAGGGAGCAGGTACGTATGCGGGGTGCTGTAGACTGCCAAAAATTATCAGGTCTAGTACCTCTCACGGCGCGCGGGTGCGGGATCCGGGCTCGTCAACCCATAGCTCAGGGAGCTTTAAATACAAAATGCGAAGTGGGTCGCACACCGCTCGTCATACTAGCAAATAGCCCCATAGGATTCTGGAGGATGTAGTGACAGCGGCGGGTACACCTATGCCACGAGTAAAAAGTTTAAAATGCCATCCCTGGACACGTGTTTCGAGGTAATTGCCTCTCGTCAGCAGGGAGCAGGTACGTATGCGGGGTGCTGTAGACTGCCAAAAATTATCAGGTCTAGTACCTCTCACGGCGCGCCGGTGCGGGATCCGGGCTCGTCAACCCATAGCTCAGGGAGCTTTAAATACAAAATGCGAAGTGGGTCGCAGACCGACTACAGGGACCACAGTTCTTTGGGGTAACACACAGTGGGGGTGAGTGCTTGCAATGTTCAACACTCCGTCCATCATTTCCTTTGGTTTTTGCTTTGTTCGCCATAAGTTGGCAGGGTATGCTCAGACGTGAGTCCCTTGTTCACTTTGCCACTGGATTCAAGCAAGCCTGGCTGAAGATGGCTGAAATGCCAGAAACCGGTCCTAGGTAGCTTGTTTCCGGTCCAGGGAAGACATGGCTTGGCAGTTCGGGCTGGACTGTTCCCATGAGGCACAGGGTCAGACTGATTTGCATATGGCCATGTCTGAACTGGGGTGGCAGAGTGGGCTAAAGAACGGTGATGGATTAAACCCAGATCAGTTGACTGGGGGTGAGTGCTTGCAATGTTCAACACTCCGTCCATCATTTCCTTTGGTTTTTGCGTAACACGCAGGTAGGTCAGCAGTGTGCGACCATTTTGATGTAACTATTTAGTGGCTCTCTGAGCCGGGGAGTCGACGGACTCAGGTTACGCACCTGCGTTATTACGAGAGGTACTAGACCTGATAATGATTATAGCAGCTTACATTGCATCCCTACATTCTTTCCTACTCCCTGCTGACGAGAGGCAACTACCTCGAAACACGTGTCCAGGGATGGCTAACGCTATTCACACTTGTACTCACGACACGAGCATAGGTGTATCCGCCGACGCTGACTACAGGGACCACAGTTCTTTGGGGTAACACGCAGGTAGGTCAGCAGTGTGCGACCATTTTGATGTAACTATTTAGTGGCTCTCTGAGCCGGGGAGTCGACGGACTCAGGTTACGCACCTGCGTTGCTACGAGAGGTACTAGACCTGATAATGATTTTAGCAGCTTACATTGCAACCCTACATTCTTTCCTACTCCCTGCTGACGAGAGGCAACTACCTCGAAACACGTGTCCAGGGATGGCTAACGCTATTCACACTTGCACTCACGACACGAGCATAGGTGTATCCGCCGACGCTGACTAGAGGGACCACAGTTCTTTGGGGTAACACGCAGGTAGGTCAGCAGTGTGCGACCATTTTGATGTAACTATTTAGTGTCTCTATGAGCCAGGGAGTCGACGGACTCAGGTTACGCACCTGCGTTGCTACGAGAGGTACTAGACCTGATAATGATTTTAGCAGCTTACATTGCAACCCTACATTCTTTCCTACTCCCTGCTGACGAGAGGCAACTACCTCGAAACACGTGTCCAGGGATGGCTAACGCTATTCACACTTGCACTCACGACACGAGCATAGGTGTATCCGCCGACGCTGACTACAGGGACCACAGTTCTTTGGGGTAACACGCAGGTAGGTCAGCAGTGTGCGACCATTTTGATGTAACTATTTAGTGGCTCTCTGAGCCGGGGAGTCGACGGACTCAGGTTACGCACCTGCGTTGCTACGAGAGGTACTAGACCTGGTAATGATTTTAGCAGCTTACATTGCAACCCTACATTCTTTCCTACTCCCTGCTGACGAGAGGCAACTACCTCGAAACACGTGTCCAGGGATGGCTAACGCTATTCACACTTGCACTCACGACACGAGCATAGGTGTATCCGCCGACGCTGACTACAGGGACCACAGTTCTTTGGGGTAACACGCAGGTAGGTCAGCAGTGTGCGACCATTTTGATGTAACTATTTAGTGGCTCTCTGAGCCGGGGAGTCGGCGGACTCAGGTTACGCACCTGCGTTGCTACGAGAGGTACTAGACCTGATAATGATTTTAGCAGCTTACATTGCAACCCTACATTCTTTCCTACTCCCTGCTGACGAGAGGCAACTACCTCGAAACACGTGTCCAGGGATGGCTAACGCTATTCACACTTGCACTCACGACACGAGCATAGGTGTATCCGCCGACGCTGACTACAGGGACCACAGTTCTTTGGGGTAACACGCAGGTAGGTCAGCAGTGTGCGACCATTTTGATGTAACTACCTTTGGAAGACTGAAGAATCTCCCCTGGAGTCAAGGAGTGACTCCCCTGCTTGGCAGGCACCAAACCTTTGAATCAACGGTAACAAACTTTCCCACTCCCGCCAGAATCCAAAGACCCTGCAGCTCCAAAAGTAGATATCCTGACTTCTCCAAGGCCATCGTGAGTCCCCAGCGAAGCTGAGGCAAGTGGACCCCACGAGTGATGAGGAACAGCAATACCCGGGTACCATGCACTATTGTCAAGTGCAATCCCTTCACAACGGTCTATGAACTTGTACCTTGGACCACATGTGGTCCAAGCCTCCAGCAGGATTTCCACTGAAGATCAGAGGCCTACCCCTTCCCGGGTGACCATGGGCTCCTGTGAAGTGAATCCTCATGATGAGTCTTTGTGATCCATTTCCCATTGGCTTGTGGGTCCCCTGAAGACTTTTCTACCAAACCAAAGGGCTCCTCTGGTTGCTCCAGGCCTGCCCTGACTTACCGTTGCTGGGTGAGTACCTCAGACCTTGCTGGTCTGCACCGCTGACTTTCTTCACTTTCCACAAGGCTTGCTGTTGCCAAGGCTTGTTGGCTCCAATCCAGTTGCCGACATCTCAGTAAGCTGCACACTTTGTGCCACACACTGAATCCAGCTCCTGGATGTCATCGACACCTCCTGGACCTCGTGGCTGAAGAGTCAAGACACCCATGATCACCTGAAATCACCCGATGACTGAGGGCATCCATCTACCTGGGCCCGGGTCACTGGAAAGTGACTTTGAACACTGTCTCCTCTGCTTTCAGATCTTCTTTCTTCAGAATCCAGCCTTGGATTCCTCCGGACACTTCTCCTGTCTTCTCAAGCAGCAAGTGTTCTTTGGCTCCCATTGAAAACGACACCGCGACCCGACACCTAAAGACACCTATGCACCCGGCTTCCCTGGGTGAGGTAACTTGTGCACTCCGGTGCTCCTGTGTGTGTTGGCTCTAGAACTACTTACTCTGTAAGTGACTTGCTTGTAGAGTCTCCCGAAGTATCCTCAAACTTTAAAATTCCAAATGTGACTTGCTCCATTGAAGTCTATTGGGATCCGTGGCTGTGTTCTTACACTGCATGCGTCTCCCGAGGGTCCTTTACTTACCTGCTTTGGGTGGATTAGTGACGCCCCAGCGCTTCTGAAGGACTTAGGCCTTCTCCCTTCTCAAGTCGATCTTCTTATACCTCTTTTTTAGTGTATGGTCTGGTATGCCCCTAGGGCCACGGCCTTATACGTGCTTAATTTGTTGTGAACTGTTGATTTTTGCATATGTTCCAGACTTCTAATCTCATAAAGAGATTAGTAGAGTGTGTTAGAAATAAATACATATATATTTTATATATATATACCTGTGTGGTGTCCTTTCATTTGTTAATTCAACAGATTATAAGGTAAAACAAGCTGCTTTACATTCCTCAGAGACTTAGCCTGAAGGCTGCTCTCCACAGCTACCACTAGGATAGCTTTCTTGAAAAGGTTGTCTTAAACCTATCTACCATAAGAGTCGAATTGGACTGGTGCAAGGTGGCCACTTTAACTAGTGACCAGCATATGTCAGGCCAACTTCTCACATTGGTGGCAGCGGTGGGATTCCAGCTTGCCATTGTTTTACCAGAAAATGTCTATTTGAATTACTAACTGAAAGCCACTAAAGGTACTCTAGGTACATATAAAGAGAAGCTTAGAATCAACAAGTTCTACTGAACTTAGAGCTGTGGGTGAAGGGATAGCACACCCTTGCTACAGCTCAAGCTAGGATCAGTAGGCCACAAACTCGTGTAGGTAGTACAACACTGCACAACACTAGAATGTCCTTAAGGGCTGGAGCCAGTGGGTCCACCCAACCTCAGTATAAGGACATGACTTTCTTTGACTTGAAAGCCATGTGTGCTGCAAGGCACCTGAGGATAGGACAGAGTCCCTCCACACTACACCTGATGATCTTAGATTGGCTCTAGGAGCTAATAGATCTGAATCAGGGGGTGGGTCAATCATAGTCTCTGGGTCAGATGATGAAAATCAAGATGACCAGGACTCTGTGGTTGAAGGGCCAGATCCACAGGGATCTGTAAAGTACAAAGGAATGCTCCCTAAGAGAACTGACAACGTGGAGGAGAGGCCTAGATCCCCTTCAAGGGAATCAGACCACTCCTATCACTCTGGCAGATATTCTGTCCAGCATAGGAACTTATACCTTCCTAGAAGGGAAACCTCCTCTGAAAGAATGTACAAACTGCTGCAGTATGAGGAAGCTAGATTTGCCCTCAAAACCAAGCAATTGGCATTAGATAAGGAAGCCTTTGAGCTCCAGAGAGCTTCTAGAAGAGAGGGTTTAGAAACCCCTGGTGGCAGCAACAGTGTCCCTAGAGTCAGAGATTACATTCCAGACCATAGGAACCTGTCCAAGGTTGTTCCTCCCTACCAGAGTGGGGATGATATCCACAAATGGATAACTGCTATTGAAAGGGCCTGTAGAGTACAACAGGTCCCCCAAGAGAAGTGGGCAGCAATCTTGTGGCTCTCCTTTACATATAAAGGCAGAGAAAAGCTCCTCACTGTTAGAGAAGAGGATGCTGATGATTATGAAGTCCTGAAGAGTGCATTAATAGATGGTGTTGGCTTAACCATTGAGCAGTACAGGTTGAAGTTCAGAAACACCCAGAAAGCACAGACTAGGGACTGGACTGACATTGTAGATTGTGCAACCAAGGCTCTGGAGGGTTGGCCGGTTGGTAGTAGAGTTACTGATTTTAAGGGATTGTATAATCTTATGATGATAGAACAGATCCTTAATAATTGCGAGAACCAGTTGTTGCTTTAATACCTGGTGGACTCTGATCCGACCTCTCCCCAAGAATTGGGAAAGAAGGCAGACAAATGGGTCAGAACCAGAGTGAGGAAGAAAACCCAGATCCAAGGGGGTGACACTAAGAAGCAGGATCCTAAAGGCTCTGAGAAAGGTGGGGATAAGTCAAAAGACCAGAAGTCTTCACAAGGGCCCCAAAAATCTGCATCTGGTGGGGAGTCACAATCCAACAAAGGAAAAGGCCAAAAGAAGCCCTGGTGCAATTTCTGTAAACAGAAAGGGCACTGGACTTCTGATTGTAACAAGTCCAAAGACCAAACCACCACCACGCCTGCCCTAAGGCAACTGTTCCCCCTAGTACAGCTACTGGTGGAGGTGGTAATCAGAATAAGGGTGTAGTAGGGTTGACCCTGGGTTCTGAAGTAGACTCTGGCCTAGTCAGAGTACCCATTCAGGCATTGCTGATTTTTGATGGATATATTGATATGTCCTTCCTAGCGAGCCCCAGTAATCTGGGCAAATACAAACAGCAGCCTGTAATAGATGGCAAACGGGCTTTGGCATTTAGGGACACAGGTGCTAGTGTTACCATGGTGGCAGAGGATCTTGTGGACCCTGGACAGATCATCCTGGGTGAAATGTACCAGGTTACCAATGCAAGCAATGTCAGGACTAACCATAGTCTGGCAGTTGTGAACTTCTCCTGGGGAGGGTAACTGGCCTTAAGAAGGTTGTAGTCAGTGCAGACGTCCCTGTCGAATGTCTATTGGGCAATGATCTAGAGACTTCAGCCTGGTCTGAAGTGGAGCTATGGACTCATGCTGAGATGTTGGGCATACCTGCAGAGGTATTTGCTGTGACCAGGTCACAGGCCAAAATGCATAATACTGAACCAGCTCTGGATCCTGAAAGTATGGACCAGATGCTACCCAAGAGGAGGAGCAGTAGGTTTAAGGCAGTGCCTTCCCCTCTGTCTCAGATCACAGATTCCCCTCCTGAGGGAGGAGAAGCAGATCCTGAAGAAGGAACTGCCCCAGAGGGACTTGAGCCTGATCAGGTTGCATTCTTGGGGGCAGGGGGCCCTTCTATGGAAGATCTGAGCAAAGAGCAACAGTGCTGCCCCTCTCTTGAACCACTCAGACAACAGGCTGCTGTTGAGGCTGCTGGGAGTGCTAGTGGGTGCCATAAAGTTTATTGGGATGAGGGACTCCTATATTCTGAGGCTAGAAATCCAACCCCTGGAGCCACCAGGAGGTTGGTAATACCTCAGAAGTTTAGGGGGTGCCTCTTGACCCTAGCACATGACATCCCTTTATCAGGACACTTGGGCCAAAACAAGACCTGGGATTGACTTGTTCCACATTTTCATTGGCCACATATGACACCTATGCATCTGGCTTCCCTGGGTGAGGTAACTCGTGCACTCCAGTGCTCCTGTGTGTGTTGGCTCTAGAACTACTTACCCTGTAAGCGACTTGCTTGTAGACTCTCCCGAAGTATCCTAAAACTTTAAAATTCCAACCGCGACTTGCTCCATTGAAGTCTATTAGGATCCGTGGCTGTGTTCTCACACTGCATGCGTCTCCTGTGGGTCCTTTACCTACCTGCCTTGGGTGGATTAGTAAGGCCCAGCGCTTCTGAAGGCCCTAGCTCCTTCTCCCTTCTCAAGTCGATCTTCTTATACCTCTTTTTTAGTATATGGTCTGGTATGCCCCTAGGGCTTAATTTGTTGTGAACTATTGATTTTTGCATATGTTCCTGACTTCTAATCTCATAAAGAGATTAGTAGTGTGTGTTAGAAATAAATACATATATATTTTATATATATACCTGTGTGGTGTCCTTTCACTTGGTAATTCAAGAGATTATAAGGTAAAACAAGCTGCTTTACATTCCTCAGAGACTTAGCCAGAAGGCTGCTCTCCACAGCTACCACTTGGATAGCTTTCTTTAAAAGGTTGTCTTAAACCTATCTACCATAAGAGTCGAATTGGACTGGTGCAAGGTGGCCACTTTAACTAGTGACCAGCATATGCCAGGCCACCTTCTCACATCGTTGCCTGACAGTTCCATAGATAAGGTACATTTGTGACACCTACCAAAGTCTGGGACACAAAGACATGTTTATTTCTCGTAGTAGTGCGACTTTTGCCTCCTACACTTCTCTAAAGAACACTTGTTTAGCTAGTCAAATGGAAGAGAGACTTCAGAGGGTGGTTGTTATGCCTACTGTCCGGGCATATGTAGGGATTTGTGTAAAAACGGGTGTTGAACCCTACCTAACATGGGTGTGTAGCCAGCACCACAAATGTTTATTAGTCAGACACAGACTATACACAGTGCAGTTTCTGACTGCCTTTCCTTGTCAGGGCCCCTACTTCTATAGACTACCTGCCTGTTCCTGCAACGATCATTCAGCACAAAGTGTGATTCATTTTATAATCTTCTGTAACTTGTATTAATTGCTGCAAAAACGTCACTTGTTACCTTTTTTAAAAGAAGCAAACGTCCGATATTGCAAAGCAGCTTTTAATTGTTTACCTTAATTTTGTAATAATTTGTTTTTTAACTGCCACTTTCATTCAAGGTGCTATAAAGCTGAGGGTGACTCTGATTATGCAGTAATTGACACACTTTTATTATTTGTCTGTATCTGTAAGGGTCTACTATGTTTTTTATGATCATCTTTATTTAGTGGATTTCTCAAAGACCTTTAATAGCAAATTACTTGCTCTAGATTATTACTGCTTTTTGTATTAATCTGTATGGATTTATTTATTTCATACTGTCATGTCTACTTAGATCAAACAAAGTTGTTTCTGACTTCTGACTTCTGGTCTTTAATTAAAGCCTGACTGCTCTGTGCCAAGCTCCCAGTGGGGTAAGCACAGGTTAATTTAAGGTTTGTTTGTGCCTTACCCTGACTAAGATTGAGATTTTTGCTTGACCAGGGTTCACACCCCAGTCAACCAGTAACCCAATTCCTTGCACACTGTGCCACTGGAACCAATGTGCACCCTTTAAAACAGGGCCAATCAGTATGAAAATAGCCTTGGATAAGTTGTGAAAAAGGTTTCTGAGGACCACTACAAACTTTCAGTGAAACTTTAAAAAAAAAAGAGAAGCAGACAATTTACATTAAGGACAACAGGTGTTGTAAAAAGTTTCTTTATTTAAATGCAATCACAGAGATGCAGGCCACCATCCATGTTATTATTAACCCTGAGTGGAGGTGGCAGAGTGTCACTACACAGAGTTCCACAGAGTTGAAAAAAACTCTGCTCCACCCTAAAAAAGGGAAATAATCACTTACCTGTTCTGGCGTCTCTGGGCTGCCCTCCTCCTCGCCATCCTCATCGGTCACAAACCCCTACGTTGTACGTCTTGCGAGGACTGCAAATGTGCGCATGTATGGGCTGTTCTCCTAAGACGTACAAAGTAGGGGTTAGTGACCAGCGAAGATGGTGAGGCGGAGAGACCACAGCGAGGAGGAGGGCAGCCCGGAGACACCAGAGCAGGCAAGTGATCATTTATTTCCTGTTGGGGCATGGGTGCAGGGTCTAACTCCGAAAGGCTGCAGAGTTTTTGCATGAACTTTGCGTTACCAACAGAGCACAGAGTTGGTAAAACTCCGCAAACTCTACTGGCGGAGGGGAGTTCACCACCCGGGCTTAGTTATTATATTCAGTCAGAGTTAGTTGCAATTTCATAGGTCAGTCAGAATGTTTTATACTGGGCACAAAATTACTGGCTGCAAATTGTGACCATTTTTTTGTGACCAGCATAATGATACATGATGCCTTGTTTTCCCTTAACTTCTTTGATCTTCAAAAGTTCAGTGCTTGCATGGTGTTTATACTTACTCTATCAGAACATGGGTGATTCTCCAAAAGATCAGTGGGGTACACCCTTGCTCACTTTGCCACTAGTTTAAAGCTAGCCTGTCTGATGAGGGGTGTTACCCCAAAACCGATCCCAGGATGCTTGTTTCCGGTTCAAGGAAGACCTGGCATGGCAGTTCGGGCTAGACTGTTTCCATGAGGCACAGGGTCAAGACTGATTTGCATATGGCTGGGTCTGAATTGAAGTGGCGAATTGAGCTAAAGAATGATGATGGATTCAACCCAGATCTATGACTGGGGGTGAGTGCCTGAAAAGTTTCAGCGCTTCGTCCATCATCTCCTTGTGTTTGTTTTGTACTCTCTTGCTGAACATGCCCTCCCAGGATCTCACTGGCCCTAAATGCATTAGTCCACTCCATCTGCTACCTACTGGAGCTTACGATACTTGAGGTTTATGCAGCATCTTGGTACATCACCTCATTGAAGGTACTTACTACTGTGATGACTTCATTGTCAGCTTGAGGCCACACTAGTGCAATGAATTGGCCCTTGTGTCTTTACTAAATGGCCTTGGAGGGAAAGTACATACCAGTAGTGTATCTGCAAAATTGGACGCCATACGTCTGGATCACCTTTCCTCATGAAATGTGCTGAAATACTTCCAAACAACTCTGACAGGGCACTTCCGAAATGTCTATATGTATTCTCTTTCTTTCATGCCAATATGACTTTCTCATGATGTTACCCAGAGACCCTATCTTTTGTTTGCCCATTTTACATCTATATAGAGCATCTATGTAGAGCCACTTACTGGCCATGTATTTGCGGCTTCCACTTAGAAATGTTTATAAACAACACTTTTCTTCAATATTTAGCGGTTCATTAAAGGAACTGCATTGAGGTGTCCACAATATATGGCAGTCTGAGAATGGATGGAGGCAATTGCCTGACTCTCAAGTCAAATCAATGCATAGTCATAATTGTTGAGGTCACAGAGGATCTTGTTGTCCCTGAGGTTCCGTGAATCCTGAACCCGTCCAATGAAGGTTGTCAGAACATGACGATTTTGGTATCAGCGAACCGCAAATGACGAGTGCGGTATGCATGAGTGTTTTCGTCATGTTACACCGATGGATTCACTGTGTATTTGAAGATTTCGTTCTGAACCATGGGTTCCATTTTGTGCATAGCAGCCATTTTGTGGTTGCCCTCACATAGGCTGATGACTTTAACTGACTTTTGAATGACCTGAGTGAACTGACCCTGTTGCCTGAAGCTGACCTCGTTGAGCCAGTTCCTTGTTAGGCAGCTGGTCAGATAGAGATCAAAGAACAGGAGATTGTAAAGTTTGGTATGCACAAACACACCCCTTATCCTACCTCTCATCTGTTTCTGTTCCTGCTTTTATGGTCTATTTACGATGGGGAGTTGACCATTTTTATTATGGGTTTGTCCAGCTTGTCTAAAGAAGAATGTTGGTTTTGTCCGGCTTTTTACCTTTGTCAACTGTAACCTTTATGAAACCCTGTAATTATAATGTTTCGCCCATATCCTGCTAAAACCCCAAAGGCTACTCACCTGTTGCCTGTCTAGCTTTTTCATTTGTTTAGGAATGTGACTGGTACAACTCCCTTGCATGCCTAGGGCATAATAAATGGTATAAAAGGTCTGAGCTAAGACCATTCTGGGAGACTGCCTCTTTCAGTTGCTATAGGTCAGCGTCAGCTTCTTGAGTTTAATAAAGATGTCTTTTCATATTTCAGCTTCTTTGCCAAGTTCTTTGTTATATTACCCTGAGAATGAACATTTTCCAGAACCACAGATGGCGCAGCCAACGCGGGGCTCATCAGAGAAGTGACTATCTGTGGGAGTGATCTTGTCAGGAGACTGAAATCTACTGAGGAGGACAGAACAGGATTCTACCAAGAAGGTACTCTGTGCACAGGGATTCTGGAGATTCTTTGATTATGCAGCCCAGTATATTTCTGATCTTCCTGATTTTGATCCTCCACATGATGTCGCTCCTGACTGAGAACCTTTTTGGCGTGAGTATTATAAAAGACCGTTAGGTCATGTAGAACTTGTCAGTTAGAATCTGGATAACCTTTTGATTAGTAAAAAGTAAGAGTTAAGTATAAGTGGGTCGCTCCCAGTCCTTTGGTTCTTTGGGTCTTTGATTTGGTTAACGCAATTACCAAAGCCGAGGGGTTGGTTTCTTGGTTTTTGATTTGGTCATTGCAATTACCATAGCCAAGGGTCTCGTGTATTTGCGAGTGTATTGGTAGAGATAACCCCTTGAAGTTTGAAGCTAGATTAGTGAGCTATAAGATGCCTGATCTTAGCAAATTTGGAAATGTAGCTTTGGAACTTTGGAATTTGTGTTGGCCAACTTTCGGTTTGTATAGGTTTGGATATGCGAATTGCAATTTGTGTAGGCAGGTAATGAGGAGATATTTCTCCATTTGGTTTAGTTGAACGGTGCACGTACGAAAAGTACCTTAAGCACCACTTTGATTATAATACTTGCGTTTTCCGCAGTATTTTTGGCATGCCTGTTTGTAAGCTCGCATGGGAAAATGTGTTGCTTTTTTGGAAGGTACCATAGTGTGATGTGAAGTAAATTAGCCGCCCCCTCCCCCCCCAGCGGGAAATATCTAAATAGGTTAGATTTAAAAACATATTTCTTCCTTGGTGATTTTGTATCCCCAGGGAATTAAAATATGACATAATACAAAACAAGGATCCTTTGTTCTGCGCAGTTTTATGAATGAAGATATGCAGAACGATTTTGTTTGGTGTTCTGCTAGCCAAAGCTAGTGAATTGAGCGCATTCACTACTTCTTGGACATACATCAGTCTGTTGGGCTGTTTATGCAGTCTTTTGGAACACTATTGAGAAGCGTATGACTTACAACTAGTATTTGCAAATGGTTTGGTTCAAGTACAGTCTGTGAGCTGTTCTTTATTTCTGTCCTGAGTATTGATTTGTGGGTCAAATGTATGTTTAAATGTCTATGTGGCTTTCCCATTAGTGCAACTTCTGTAAGTAAATAGCGATGGCGCTATTCACGAAAATGCATGGCGCGCCGTATTGTGTGTCCGGAGTGTTTGACCCTTTTCTGTTTATGTCTGAAATGAGCTCAAATGTGTGTTTGTGGTTTGTTTTATGTTTCCAGTCTATTAAGCAAAATTTTTAAGCATATTCTTGGATCTGTTGCCAATTACAAATTGTCCTTTTAAAGTAGCGCAAACAAACATTTTGTCATGTTATAAGTAAGGCTTCTGTGCTTAGGCTTATAAATGAATACGTCTAAAATGATAGGCAAAGGATGCAAGTCGCTTTTATATGTGGAATTATCAAAAATGATTGGGTTTATTAAAAATAATTAATACATTTTGAAAAATAATTATTAAAAATAAGTGCTACAAAATTCGTTTTTTACTATTCATAAAGCTTAATGCTCATACTGTGACCTCCTAGCATTATAATTTAATTTAAGTTGTGTTCCACTGCATAATGAGAACATTAGCATATGGAATTTTACTTAGCGCAGGCGTAAAAAACTAATTTTTCTAAAGATTTACATGGGATATGTCTGATTAACAATCTCTGAAATTTGTAAACAACATTCTGAGGATGATTAATATGTAAAACAATTATAGGATATTTATTTTTAAGTGCCCCAAACATCAAAGTCGAATTTGGGTTAAATAGACCATTTAAAACAGTATTTTTGCCATTTAAAATATCTTTAAAGTGCATTAGGCATTAGTAAATGCATACATTTAGGTATAATACAAATTTGCAGGTTGTCCCCATTTGGGTTTACTTTTAAATGGCCCAGTGAGATCCAATTAAGGTTGCTGAAATGAGTACCATTGCAACAAGCATTTGTTCTAAAAACTGGTATGTGTGTTATTAGGTTCTGTGAATCATTCACAGTAAATGTAGTAGGCCTTCTGTCTTAGTCAGCCTCAGAATGAGCAGACACTGTGGGCTAGGAGAACAGGCTGCTCAAGTTGCGCTAAGATGCTATCTTTAGTTTTCCTGAAAACAATGGAAGAGGTGGGCCTGTTGACATTTGTGACCTTTTAAATTCGAGCCTTCTCTCTGTGGAATGCAGAATGACCTTGCTAAACAGGCCTCTGAAAGGTGGGATTTCTGGTTTCCCCACAAGAACATCGATAAAATTAAAGAACTTAATTCCAAAGGGACAATATAAAAAAAAGGTTTCTTTGAAAGTCCCAACATTATGACATTTGTATTTCTGCTCTAAGAAATAATGCCTGCTAGTTGCTTTATTTGACAGAAAATGATTGAAATTTTGAAGGCTACATGAATAAGTGAGAATGATTACAGTGGAGATTGTGGCACAAGGCTAACATGGAGTGTCAGTGAAAGGATTTTACTTTAGGAAAGTTAAAAGGGCTTCATGTTGCAAGGTGACTGACAAGATGGTAACAGTTAAGTAATGGAAATGTATTTTTGTGTTTGTTAATGTGTATCATGTTGTGTCTTCTGATTAAAAGTTATAATTGATATTATTTGGTTATGAGAAATGTCTCTCTTTTGTGTGTTGTGTATTTTTTTTTTTTCTCTTTTCTCACCTCTGCCTACAGACCATTCATGGATTGTTCTGGGTGATTTCAAGGCTGACAAGACACGTGAGTTTGGTTGGTTGAAAAGAGATGTGTTTTTGAGTAATTTCTTTGAAAAGAAATGTTTGTGCATTTTACATATTCTTGCATTTTATCCTTTTATGAATTGTTCCTGCTGGTCCTGTGTGTCAGAAGTGACACACAGTAAGTTGCATTTGACAGCCAAATCTCCACTACCTGTTGATCTGCTGTCAAAAAGGAGGGTGAGGATTTTAAACCTGACAAATTAAGCAGGCCCGAATATTGGGTTTTGGGACATCGTATTGTGCATCACCGCTCATTTACATACGGTATTGTTTTGTCTATGCTTTTTTGTGCTTGATGCTTGATATACAGCAAGTATATCTGATGGCTTGACATGTGCGTTATACATGTTTTTGTTTTATGTTGCTGCTTTTGATATAATTACAAGTTTACCTGTGTTGTGGAGGGATATACATGACGATGTGTATCGCTACACTACAGTTGGGTTGATTTGCTAAATTTCACAAATATGATATTTTCATTTTTGTGAACACGACACAGACAACACTTCACCAGTGTATGTCAAATTTGGCTATAAATAATATTCAAAAAAATAAAAGAGATATACAGGATCAAAATGTGTCACTTGCTCCCTCTTCCCTTAAAGGAACAGGCAGCCCTAAAATTATGTATCCTGATTGGACGTAAGGATAAAATTATAGATCTGTGACTCTTGTACATGGTGACCTAATTTCTATATTACATTACTCAGTTTTGTTCTGCTTCCTAAGTAGTGTATGGCTTTGTACCATAAAGGAAACCAGGTTTCATTTTTTCCCTGAAGAAGGAACTGGAATATTAGCTAAGGTTACCGTATATGGCGTAGCGGCCAGCGGTAGAGTTACATTTTTAAACTATTGTGATTTTTTTTTTTGTGTATCACTCACACTCTTGGTATTGTGTCACATGCTTGACTATCACCCAAGTAATTTCTTGTTCTTCCTATACATTTTTCTTTTGTCACTACTACCCTCACCAATGTCGCATCATGCCTAGTTATTGGGGATTTTACCTGTGACCTAGTGCCATTTCTCTTTTCCATATTTTTTCACTAGTCAGTTTTTTTTTATTATTGTTGATGTATTGTTCAGGTTCACACTTGTATGATCAGATTTTTTTTTAAAGAATTTTCTTTAGGCCTACTTTGATGTTTCCCAGCCTAACTGTCAGGGTAGTGACGGACTGGTTAACTGACTCAATATTATAGTAAGATAAGTTTTCCACCTCAATAGGAGACACCTTCCGTTTTTTTTTTAATATGACAAATTCAATGCCTATTCTAATTTGGTTTTAAGTTCCTTTTTCTGCTGCTTTAATGTTGATGGACCAGATGTATTTTAAATAATGGAAATACCAGGACTCTCTAGTACTTGTCTTTTGTTTCCACATCTTGATCATTAGCTTTTGTATTGCATAGTCCACCTGATGCACAATTATTAAAGGAAGGTATCTGCATGTCTCTGATAAAATGTATCTTGTGATCTTTATTTTGAGGTGTTCTAGATAAGGAATTTAGAAACACCTATATGTAATCATTGAGAAAAAAAATGTGTTTGCTCCATTAGACAATGCCACCATATGTGAAGACATCCATTTAGATAGAATTATCGTGTAGTTATCTACCCTTAGATGATGGAGGCTCTCACACGGAAACCCAATTGAAAAGCCTAGAGGCACTGTTTTGCCTACTGCCTTTATATTTGTATTGCTTTTTGAGAATGACAGTGTATTCTAGACCAAAATTGTCCCATGACGTGTGGCCACTCCTTTGAATATCGCAGGCCACCTGTTTGCAGTCCCCTTGTTATAAAATGAACTGTTTAAAGCATCGCACTTGCTTCATCAGAAGGCGTTCAACATCAGAAAAGAAGGAGGAGCTGGTTTTGCCACAGAACCAGAATTTCAGTGCAAAAGAGCGCTTGTCATGTGCTGGTAACCTCTGACAGTGTGCAGTCCCTTGAGCCCCTTGGCCTGAGTTTTTGGACACACACCCCCCCTTTTTCCTTTGCTCCAATGGAAGTACAGTGCACTGGCGGATCCAAGATTGACAAAAGCCACTACATTCTGACGCCCATGAAAGAGCAGCCTGAGCGTCCTCTGACACTGAATGATGAGTGTTGGAGCCTGAGAATGGTCCCGGGTCTGCACGAGATGACCTGTGCCCTTGATCAATGGAGAGCACACTACCTGTAGTGCCTGCCGCAAAGGAGAGATACTGGTGCACTGCCTTGAGACATTGAGACTTTTGAATCAGCTATGAGTGTTTGCCAGGAGGTCACTCCAACGGATCATGAAAGGCTTGAATGAAGAGGCCCATGCGGTAGAAAACAACAAAAGAAGATTTGATGGACAATAGAAGCCTGCCAGAGAGGCTTTTTGAACGGACTCTGGGCATAGTTGGTTTCACAAGAGGTTTCCGTGTGATTTTATAGACTAGGTGTTAGAAGACTGATTGTTTTGCTGGTATTGTTTTAAAGTACTATTCTGTTTAGTAAAAGCAGAATAAAGTCCATTTTCTGTGGAAGAGTACCCCCTTTTCACCTCAGAGCATTGATGAGGGTCTCCACTGTTTCACCTGAACATACAAAAATTACTGAAATGCATAGGAACCCTAAAAATGTTACTAGATAATTTTAGGATTTGCTTTTTGCTTAGGGTTGTGAAAAATTATTATTTCATTAGCGGTCACTACTTTCTCCCGTTGTCTATATGTTCTTAATAACATGTTTTCTAGTGTCTTTTTAAACATGACGTTGTCATTTATGGGTGGGATTGTTTTTCTCTACTCAATTGACTTCTGCACCCACTTCCCAACCTATGTCTTTTCCTACTACTGCTTCTTTGCACTCTTTTCACCCTTTTCCTGAACATGAGCAGGTTAGAAGATCAGAATTCATAAGCAATTCTTTTGTACAGCTTCTGCATCAACACCAAGTAGTAGTGAACATCACTAATTGTTGGGTGTGTGATCTTATGTAGGGGTGGGCGTAATTTGCGTAATTGCGTTACGCAAATCTCTGCGAAACGGTAAAAAACCTCCGCGAACACGCAGAAATTCCGCGAACAAGCGGAATTGCTTGTTTGCAATGCTTTTTTCCTGTTCGCAATTGCTGTTTGCGTGCTCGAGGAGAAATATCTTGCGAACATGCATTTTGAGAACGCGAACAAGCAAAAATTTCGCGAAATCGCGGAAAGCAGACTTTTGAGCAATTTCGCGTTCTCCGCGGAACACGAAATTACGCAAATTCCGCGAGCGGAACGGAATTTGCCGCCCAGGCCTAATCTTATGCCACCTACTACAGATAGAGGTATTCCTTATTTTGTCCTGCCATATGTGGCCTTTGTGCTACTTCATGTTCGAGGAGACCTGTCCAGAGAGAGTTACCAAGTACTAGGATTTTGCTCCAGCAACATCTTGATGATCTGGTGAATATAGACCTGGATTCAGATTGACGTGAATTTAGGTTATTGCCTATGTAAGGGCAAAAGGAGGGTCTGAGGTTCCGTGAATCCTGAACCCGTCCAATGAAGGTTGTCAGTACGTGACGATTTTGGTATCAGCGAACCGCAAATGACGAGTGCGGTATGCATGAGTGTTTTCGTCATGTTACACCGATGGATTCACTGTGTATTTGAAGATTTCGTTCTTAACCATGGGTTCCATTTTGTGCATAGCAGCCATTTTGTGGTTGCCCTCACATAGGCTGATGACTTTAGCTGACTTTTGAATGACCTGAGTGAACTGACCCTGTTGCCTGAAGCTGACCTTGTTGAGCCAGTTCCTTGTTAGGCAGCTGGTCAGATAGAGATCAAAGAACAGGAGATTGTAAAGTTTGGTATGCACATACACACCCCTTATCCTACCTCTCATCTGTTTCTGTTCCTGCTTTTATGGTCTATTTACGATGGGGAGGTGACCATTTTTATTATGGGTTTATCCAGCTTGTCTAAAGAAGAATGTTGGTTTTGTCCGGCTTTTTACCTTTGTCAACTGTAACCTTTATGAAACCCTGTAATTATAATGTTTCGCCCATATCCTGCTAAAACCCCAAAGGCTACTCACCTGTTGCCTCTCTAGCTTTTTCATTTGTTTAGGAATGTGACTGGTACAACTCCCTTGCATACCTAGGGCATAATAAATGGTATAAAAGGTCTGAGCTAAGACCATTCTGGGAGACTGCCTCTTTCAGTTGCTATAGGTCAGCTTCTGGGAGACGTAGTCTCACTCATTTGAGTTTAATAAAGATGTCTTTTCATATTTCAGCTTCTTTGCCAAGTTCTTTGTTATATTACCCTGAGAATGAAAATTTTCCAGAACCACATCCCTGTTCTCTGATTTCAATAACTGGAGATGTTCCCTATTCCTATAAGAATGGTAATGAATGTGGGAACAGAATTTCTCCTGAAAACATAAGTATTGATAGTGGTTGCCAGATGCTTTTTCCAATTGAGGTAACTCAACCC
Source organism: Triturus cristatus (assembly GCF_964204655.1). NCBI lineage: Eukaryota > Metazoa > Chordata > Amphibia > Caudata > Salamandridae > Triturus > Triturus cristatus. Next base: position 1,800,870,423 of record NC_140590.1, read on the forward strand.
CTTAGCGGCTAAGACTTTACACCCATAGATTCCTTTTTAGACTATTTGGGGTAGCTGTCACTTAGATCTGCAGCACTTTGTTTAACATAAGGTATCCATGCCAAATTTGTGTCTTTTGTTTTCCAACATCCTGGGAATTCTAACTCTATCCAGTGTTTGTGGATTCTCTTCCCACAGGGTCATTCTCGTACCGTAATGCTTATCTGCCTTCTGATGGGTGTACGCAGACCTTCCAGTGATGCCTGTTTTCTGCATTACGTTTATCAAGTTCTCAAGATGGAAACGTAAGAGACTGTGCTTTGTACTGCATCATAATAGATGCAACCTTTTGTTAAGTGGAAGGGCCACCTCATTAACCCCTTGCATGCCCGCCCCTTTCCCCGCCCAGTGCCGCGCCTTTCATTAGCGGGCGGAGTTCATGACGAGCTGGACTCGTCATGGGCACAGCGCCACCGCAGCCCATGACGAGTCCAGCTCGTCATGGGCACTGAAGGGGTTAAAAATATTTATTGTATTTTACTCTATTTACTTTTATCTTGTATAGCGCATTCAGCCTGACAAGGAAGTGACTTGCTTGCAGTTCTATTCAATTGTGGCAGGGTCATGTTACTTTCCCACGCTGGTAATTAAGTAAATGCAGAAGTGCCTGTAGTTTCTAAAATTATTACCTGCTGCCCTTACAAGAACCCACTGATAACTGCTCTGTTCTGGGTGCACTCGGCTTCAGCAGCTGACAGCTGTGGTAATCAGTGCATTTGTGGGACTTTTTAAACTTTAACCACTTTTTAGATAATAAATACAGGACAAATTCAAAGGCTAAGACTGACCACGAAGGAACCCTGGCAGATACACTAAGCAGGAGGCCATGTTAAAATTTTTAACTTCATACTTTTTCTCTCGATGTCAAGAGGTGCCCTCCATTAACATTGTCGGATTGGTTTTCAGAGAGGCTCCAGTCAAATGCTGGAAGTCTAGAGTTCCAGAGCTTTCAGCAAGACAAATCTAAAATTCAGGTCATGTTTGAAGGTAGCCAGCTTGACTTTCAATGTAGGCTGGTCGGCTTATGGATGTTTTTCCACAGTTCTCTAAACTTCTGTAACTTCTTCCTGAAGGGTGAGGGTTCAAAGTGTCCAAAGCACAAACCCAAGGGTCTAGAAGCTCTGTGATGGTCCTTGGAAGTTTAGACTACAGTTCCCACAATGCACCTGGCCAAATCTTTAAAGGTCCACTGGACGCACTCCAGGCCGGGTACTTCTTAGAGGAAATGGTGCAGGCAAGTTCTTGTTGCTTTCAAGGAGTCCACTAATTAATCCTTTGTCAAGCAAGGCAGACTCCTCAGGGCTGTAGTTCCAAGTGTGCAAGCAGGAGCAGTACTTCAGGGAATAATTATGTGTGGGGCAGACCAGGGTTCCAGCAGGGCACTCCTTCTTCCTGTAGTTTCAGTTATCAAATTCAAATTCAGAACTGAGTTGCTCTGCAACACTCACCTATTTATTCAATGATCTGTAGCGATAAGCAGGGGGGGCCCTGTCCAGTGGGGTACAGGGTGCCACCCAAAAGCATAAAAGATTCCTTCAAAGTATGACATCTTCTTGTCCTACAAAGGACTGCACTTTAAAATTATTCAAGGTGGATAAATCCTCTCCAAGAGAGTGCAACCCACCAACTGATGCTGCTCATTTCTATTTTACTCCCCCTGCCCTTCTGCAGATTCCTTTCCTGGTCTTGCGATTTGTCTGGGAGGTACAGGATGTGGGGGTAGGTTGTCCTGGCATTCCTTTACTGCTCTCTTCTTGAAGTCCAGTTTGATTTAACCAGCCCGACCTGGTCAGTTTTTCTTCAGCAACAGAAACCCCTTCAATTAGATAACCTTTGCTCCCTGCTGGCCACTTATTACCTCATCAAAGCAGCCTAGTTAAGACCGTTAAGGCTGGCCAAACAGCAGATACTGCTAGAAGGCTGGATTTTGGTTTGCGGAAGAGAAAGTTCTATAACTTCATTTCTGTACTTGTTATATAAGTTCAACAGTGGCAAGTATTTGAATTTTTCATTGCCTATCTTTTAAGTCTGTGAATGACATTTTTAGTTGATTCCTAGTAATAGTTATAAGTTAAACATATTCCAATGTTAGCTAATAATCAACAATGGGTGAAAATTAATTTGGCTGTTTTCCCGTCACCAGGGCTTATAAAAATCTTTTTTAACCCCTTCGATGCTGCGCAGATTCCGCCGCTGTGCTGGCGGAATCTTGCGCGGGCGTGGTCATGACGGAATGGTTCCGTCATGAGCACAGCTCAACCGTGGGTCATGACGGAACCATTCCGTCATGAGCACCGAAGGGGTTAATGTCCCTGTTGATAGTTACAAGGCACTCCACCCCTGTGGCACCTAGGGGAGGCCTTAGGGGTGACTAATATGTAAAAATAAGGTAGCTTACCATTGTGGAAGTACCTGTACCACCAAAGTCACATTTGCATGTAATTGTTTTTTTAAAGACAGTCTGCAAAGCAAGACTGCTTTTACAAAGAACAGTAGGCACACAGCTGTGCAGAAATTATACTGAGCCTCTAATCATCCCTGCCCTATTAGATACTAGGGACTTAGAGTTAGTTTGAACCCCCTTGCCCTATTTTATACAAGGGATGTGTAGGGTCTGCCCTGGCCAATTGTAAATATTTTACCATATACCCCTTTTTCATCAGAGCACTGACCCTGGGCCTGTTTAGCACAGCCAAGCGCACATTCAGAGTCAGTGACCACCAGTATCAGTCAATGAATCGGGATGAAAGGGGCAACAATTACGACTTTCTCACAGAGGCTAAAGCCAATCAGCCTCCAGAGGTTTTAGTCAGGTGTAGTGAATGGCCATATTACATGTTGTATTCCCCCAGATTTTTGCCTTCTGTTGCTGAACCTGTTTTTGTTGGCCATAAAACTCTGCACACTTTACCCCTGTTAACCAATGATTCAGAGGTAAAGTGTGTGTGCCCTTCCCAAAAACATGTTCAAATTGGTAGACAGCTGACTGGCACATTTATTTCATTTTGTATCTCTAGTCTATAATACTACCTCTACCCAGGACCTACAAATATATTATTACTCCTAGGCTGCAGCATTCATTGTGCTACCCCCTAAAGTGGCGGTGTAAAACATGTGTCACTGTACACTGGGCAATCTGCCATTTTGAACTGGCAAAATAAACATAACCTTTCTTTTTAGTACTTTTACGTCATCCCTATGGTAGGCCCATCAGTTGTAGATGCATGGTTTAAAGAGTCAAAAATAAATATTTATGGCCAAATTTATCAAGGAATTCTGTTTCTCTTGAATATCACACGGTGTCACATGAGCAACACAGTCCCTAAGTCAATTTACCAAGCAACGCAAGGCTGCATTACATGGCCCCGGGGTTCTTGGTAAATCTGGAGTAACACAAGACAGCACAAGTTGCTCCCTTGGCTCACTCGTTACTCTACCCCAGGAAGGCGTTCCATAGGTGGAGCATGGGTGTTTACATGCATCCACCAATGGTTTTTGGTGCATTCTCAGATTTACAGAGCTGTGTAAACCTGGGAATGTGTCAAAATACTATGCCTTCCCAGGAGAGGTGTAACGAGGAGAAATATGTCCTCATTTTTTAACTATTTGTATGTATGCTGCATTCTACAGCACACTTAGGAAGAAGAAAAAGGAAAATGCCTCTGAGTATTGTTTGTGTGCAGGAAGCTTTTCCTTCCTGCACAAATACAATCCTGCCTAAAACACAGGCACCCTTGTACCACAGCGCAAAATTGCCTGCATTGGTGCTAGGCTGCCAAAAGTCTGCTAGCTCCGGGAGCAGAGCTGCACCGTACAATGTTAAATATAGCGCATTCCTGCCCTCTCCCTTACACCCAGGGCAGCAAGGTGTCTTGCTGCATTGCTTGTAAGTATGATAAATCTGGGCCATAATGTATTACATTTCCTGGCACTAAAGACCTCCATAGTCATTGTTGCACTTTAGCATGACTGCCTCTCCAATAGATTAACACTTGTTTATACTACTACATTAACAGTGCTAAATGTAGTTTTAGAATAGCTAGAAAAGGACTCATTTTAAGGAGTAATTTAAAATCCAACTTAATGGTCAACTTACATTTTATATGACTTTTTATTGAAAATGAAACATTTAGAGATTTGTTATTTGCCTGTCTAAACCCAAAAACCAGTGTCCAGCTGTTACCTAACCTAACTGTGGTGAGATATATGCTACTCCCAGAGACTAAATAAAGGGCTCTAGGAGTGTGAAGAGGGTATGCTCCCTTGACAGAATTTCCTAAGAGTTATGTCCAGCCCCTGCCAGAGCTTCAAAAGATACCTACCGTGTCACTGGTTGATGGAGCTTTCACATGGACCTTCCCCCTTGTATCTTTCTATTCAGGCATGCTCCAAACCCAGTTGAAGGGGAGGAACTGACTACAACTGGACAAAGGAATGCCCCTCACCCACAGGCTGGCACTGGGCATAATATTGGACCCAACAGATCTCTCATCAGAACACTGGACCTGAAGAATCAGAAGAAAGACTGCCCTGCTCTCTGAAGAACATGAAGGAAGAATGGATCTGCTTGCCGCTTGCCTTGAACCCAGGACCCCAGATGTGACTGCAAAGGAAAGATGGCTCAACTCCTGTTTGAGCTAAAAGGATTTACTGAGCTTTCAGAGGCCTATCTCTCTGCAGTTGCCCAGCTTAACATTTTCAAGTGCACCTGTCCTACAGTCTGCTGTTGGCCACTTGTGGAGTGAGTCCTCACCCCGCTTTGTGTACCCCTCCCCACCCCCAGGTCCTGGAAGCTTGGCTTCAATTAGGGTGTACTTCTCCTGTCCCCAAACTGCAAGAAGTTTTGGCAACTTTCTGCCTGAAAAACCAATGCAGATTGGGGTCATCTTTGAAGCAGCAGCTGTTGAATCGCCAGTCGGCCTCAACTTGCTGGTTTGCACTGCTGAAAACATAGAGCACCTCATAGGGACCAACACTGAACAGTATCTGATCAATGTGAGCACTTCCTAGGCATGCATTTATCTTTTTTTCTCGCACCTTTGTTGATGACTGCACCCGAACTTCACTTTTCAAAAACCCACTAAGCAGTAATTCAGATCCAGCTTTCAGCTTGCCCTGACATAGACTCGTCAATGATCACCTTCTCCCCATAAAATTGAATGTCGGAAGGTAAACTTACAACTAGGGCAAATCGGGCCTCTGTATCCACTAGAGCTCCATCGTGATAGGCCTTATCTTTTGACTTGGACCTGGTCTAATGCAACCAGCTATTCACAGTAGACACTTTATGCTCTTCTCCCCTATTTTTTCACTCAAAATGTAATGATTCTCACATGTTCATTTTTTGTTGTTTATTTCTTGTCAGTTCAATTCTAAACCTTTATTCAGCAAGTAAAAATAAAAGCATAAGACACAGGAATTTAAACAACATAAAAATCCTTCCACCTAATCCATATGATGCATACCTAAATTCAGTGCCATACAACCATTAAAATACATCCAAGATATCTAATACATGGCACTCTTTGCTTCGATTCACGGCTTTCAAAATAAAAAGAGCAACATTAAAACACACTTGGTGATCATTCAATGCAGCAGAAATTTGGAAGCATCCTTGTGGGATCTAATATTCAGTGCAAGAAACTGTGGTTTGAGATAGTAGTGTCTGTACTGAGAAAAGATTTTACAGAACAGCATAAAGTGCAGCGTGATTTGTGTGCTAATTCTAGTACATGTACATAAAACCAAAGTTGAGGGACAGGACCTCATATTAGGGAAGGCAGCCAAGTGATGCACAATTCCAAGTTTGAACCTAGTCAAAACAAAACGATGTTGGGTATTAGTAATGCAGGACAGGTATTTCTATTAGACCTTCTCAAATCCAAGAGACAAATAAAATGCAACTGTCTGCTTTGACTTCTCCAAGCCCTCCCGCCATTCAGTTTTATGTAATAGGAAGGTGTCTTTAATACCTTTCTTGGTAAGAGTTAACTCTTGGAGTGGGTCAGTCTACACTGACAATTTAAAAATAAATACTACATGAGTAATTCATGCATACTAACTAGAGGGTACGTGAAATATTATCCAGTGCTAAACAATCTAAAATAATGGACTTGATAAGACTGGTTTCTTCTTTTGATCATATGTAAAGCCATAAAGCGGTCCTATCAGATCCTCCAAATATTGTAAGCACACTTCACGATGAACGATCATGGTTGAGGCGGAGGATGGTAGAGAGACTAAAAATTTAAGACAATTATTTTTCTCACCCTGCAATGGCTTACAAGAAGATTAGCCCCAAAGGCCGACCCCATGAGTTTCAGAAGCCACCCTCCAGACCTTATAGATTTTTACCATCTCTTTAATGGGTTGACACCCCAATTTTGAGGAGAACCTGAAAATCCTATGAGAGATCCCCTCATCTTTTCTTTATCAGTTAGAATCTATTGGGCCCAGGAGCTAGTACTCATAAATAAGACTACCAGAAAATAAAAAGAGTTAAGTCTAGAAATTATAGTATTATGAATAACAAGGGGTTTCATTGCTTTGTGACCACATATCATAGTAAATGTTTTCTTTTTGTTAATTACCATTTGTTTAGATGCCGTAAAATCCTCAAAGTATTCATCAGTCTCTGAAAGCAAACCAGGGTCCTAGATATCAAAACATCATTAGCAGCGTATAATAACACTGGTAAAGGGCACCCGGCGGCACATGGGGCATCAGCTTGAATGGACTGCAGAGCTATATCTATCCCATTAATAAAAAGGGAAAATAACAGAGGGGCCAAAAGGTAACCCTGTTGAATTCCTCCCCCGACTTGAAACGAAGAGGAGCATTTACCCTGTGGGCCAAAGCGAACTTTGCTTGATCAATTCGCAAATATACATGGTCTTAGGGGAATGAAGGGAAAGCAGTGACAACCACAGAAGAGCAACAAGATCAAAGGAGCTACTTATGTCAGCAAACAACAAAGGTATACAGATCCTGGTTTAGCTCTAGTGCATTTCCTGATCAGAAGATCTAAATAACCCACTGCTCAATAGTACCTATACCCTTTCTAAAACCAAACTGGACTCTGGTTAAAATAGAATAGAAAATTCCTGCACCCACTCATTCAATCTCTTGAGTATAATCCTACTTTGACTGATGACTCTGAAAGTGAAATTGGACGATAGTTTTTGGGATCTGATTTATCACCCTTTATAAAGATAGGTATAACTATTGAGCTAATTCAGGAAATAGGGATCATACTGACAGGAAGTGCATTAAATACTCTCATAAAAATGGGGCTCAATAGTTCTACTGCTGATTTAAAAGCATCCACAGGCACCCTGTCAGGCCCTGGAGCCCCACCACTGGCAGTATTCTGCAAAGCTCGGATGACTTCATCCAAGGTGATGTCTAAGGGGTGACGGTCCCAGCTACCCTCTTAACACAGGCTTTAAGACTGCTAATCACACTGCTCTGTGCAAAGATTGCAGAAAAAATGTGCTTCCCAACCTTCACAAGAAATGAAGGAATTAGGATCTGGGACAGTATCATTTGTTAGGAAGAGAGCATTGACCATATCCTAAATGAGCTTGTGGTCTTTGATTTACATTGCTATGGGAAGTTTGGACCACGCCTCCCCCGTAACACCTTTCTTGCTGCATGGACCCTCATATATTCCAGGCGATGGAATTTTATTAAGCTATAATCCTGTGAGTGGGAATGTAAGGCCACTTTCTGTTGCTGGGAAGGCTTTGTACATGAATGATCAAACTATGCCCTCTTCCTTGTACAGGAAAGATTCAAATTCCGATAGAGTTAATAGAGCAAGTAATGAATTTGAAGCAATATAACAGCCCATTAGGGGTCACCTCCTCCTTTAAAAAGAAAGCAATATCAAGAAGGTTCCTATTTACTAGCTATTGTAATATTCTAGTTAACTCTGTTCCTGCCCATTTGACTGGGAATGATGTTATTAACTACTAGGAGGGTGGGCGTTAGTGAGCCGGCTGCAAGATGGCTGCCACATAGTGAGGCTCTGCAGGCCAGGCAGTTAATCCATAATTTCTTCTGCAGGTGGCCTGCCCATCGCGACCGGAAAAGACGTGGAACCGAACCAGTACTAGCAGCTGCACCAGCTGGTGGCAAAATCGGTGGCGGCAGAGAGCTGGCTTCAGAGATACGTGGCGAGAATGCCATCTGAGAAAAAATGGTGGCCCATGGCCTGATTGCAGTAAAGGCTGGTGTGGACTGTGTGCTGGCCTAGCTGGAAGAGGTGCTGCACCCCAGATCTGTCCGGGTGCCGAGGGTGGCAACTGGCGCTGGCTGAGGGGGAGACCTGTGCCAGTGGATGCAGAAGGAAGGCTGAGGGGGGCGGACTGCAGCCCTGCCTATCGGGCTCCGTGCTTGATTTCCTATGAGGCATCCCCACAGAGGTGCCTGGGCCCCATGAGGCATGGTGAGAGGCGGCAGTGCCAGGTAGCTGGGCGTAGGCTGGTGGGTCACCCAGTAGTGGGTGATCTCAAGCGCCGATAGAGAGGAGCTGGGAGGCAGCAGGCAGCCTGTCTGCAAGATTGCTGCCTTGATCACGCAGGGCCTGCCCCTGGCTGGGCCCTCCTGGGCCTGGGCACCCTTCTACACGGCGCCAGGAGAGACAAAGTGTTTGTCCACAGCTACCCTTGATGAAAGTGTGACTATAGGGAGCTGTCCTCACTCCCCGCCAGTTCAAGTCTAGATTTTAAATGAACTCGGTTCCTCTCAGAGAGCAAGGGGCTCTCCCACATTTAAGCTGAGCAGTGTCTCAGTAGGGTGACTTGTCCTTTACTCCTGGATCATAAGGAGGTAGGGTCAGTAACAAAGGGGTCATATTGTTGAGAGTCCTGATGAAAGCCGGGGTGGTACATTTTGCCGGCTGAAACATGTTGACGGTTCTGCAGAGTGGAGGTGACGGTGTCTCATTATAAGCTCCCCAACCCAGCATTCACTAGTCCATTCTTAATCTGGACAGGGTACCCAGTATTAAAATTGTAATAGGGACTCCCTGAGACCAGTTCTAAACCACTATATCTGCACATTTTTTCAAGTGTGATCCTGTTTTTCTCAATTTACGTTGTATTGTCTTCCCCCTCCCTATTGCTCCACCTCCAGCGTTGGTCTGCGTGGAGGTGTGCTAGCAGACCTATGATGAAGCATGACACAGCTTGCTGTGTGTGAGGGCAGTTTTAATCACTCTTGTGTATTTCCGCCACACAAACTTTCTACTATCAAGATTTCCTGTCCCTCTTCCAGGTTGTGATTAAGATATTGTGCGGGAGGTCGAGAAGGGACGTATTCCTCTTCCCCCTCATTCTCTTGTGTGCACCTGGGCACCCTTCGACTGATGCAGCACTGAGCGGACCCCCGCAGCGGGGAAGCGAAGAGAGGACGTGTGGCCCCTGGGGAAACGCAACTCGCCCTCTGGCGACGACAGCACTTGAAACGGCCGGGGGAGGCCGGGGTGAACAGCGCCTCAGTGACCGGGCTGTGTGTGAAGTGGGCTGGACTCTCCTGCGGTAGCAGCGGGGAGCGCATGGGTTGGCCCGTTCTGCGGATACAGCATGCTGTTGGACACTGGGGACTCTGCAGCATAGGGGCCCCAGACCATATGTGAAGGAGTCAGTTGGGGACGCGACGGTGCCAAGCCCTAGCCCACTGCATAGCGCAGATCTTGGCCTTTCACGGCCTGGCCGGCAGGCATCCTGCAGCGGCTTGGAGAGGCGGACCCAGAGTGTCTGGCGGGACCCTGCTTTGGATTTGCTTGCGGACCCTGAGTCTGGGTGGACCTGGTGAGCTTGGCTGGAGGTCGAGACTGGAGACGGTCCATCGAATTGTTTAGCCTAGTCCTGATGTTGCTGGGGCGACGGGGCCGCTGCCCCCTCTTGGTGGGTCCCATGTCAACCCTGAGATATCTGCTGCTGGAGGATCACCTGAAATCCACCCGGAGGGTGGCTGCGACTCAGACCAGAAACCCCTGGCTGGCATTGTTCCAGAGGGGCCACTCCAAAAAGGGTGAGCAGCCATGGGTAAACTGGATGCCAAGCAACTGAAATTTTTATTTGAACTTCACAAAGCCCCTAAAGGGAACATCCCCCCCAGTGGAGGAAACCAACGGAGAGAACATGGCACCTGCCCCGAACTTGGTGCCGAGCATACGCGGCATGTTTGCTGAGCAGAAGCAATCCCTGGCTGCGATCGACTTAAAAATTGATTCAATGTCTGATCGCCTGGACTGGCTGAAAGACAAAGTGGTGAACCAAGACGAGTGCATCTCAGAGATCGAACAGGGGACCTCCACACTGGAAGATGAAGGCACAGCGACACACGAAAAACTGCACAGCATGGAAAAGGTGCTCAAGGTCATCTGCATCAAATATGAAGACCTTCAGGCCAGGTCCCAGTGCAACAATCTGCGCATTTTGGGTGTACTGGAGTCCACCGCGAAAACCCAGGTGGAGTATTACGTCGAGGACATGCTTTGCTCCCTGTTTGGGGATGCCCTGTCATCTGTGTGGGTGGTGGAGCGCGCTCACAGATCCCTGGGCCCGCAGCCCCCCTGGGCACTCCTGCCCACCCCATCATCGCGAGGCTGCTGAACTATAGGGACCAGGACACAGTGCTACGAAAGGCCAGCGACCTACAAGACACCCTATATTAGGGAAATGTCATATCATTCTTTCCTGCTTTACGCTATCTGTCCAGGTGGACCGCCAAGAATTTGTGCCCGTCAAGTGGATGTTACAGCAGCAGTATAGTAAATACTCTCTTCTCTACCCGGCGAAATTACGGGTCTTTCACTCTGGAAAGACATCATACTTCACGAACCCCAAGCTGGCCACCAACTTTGCCAGCAGTCTTAAACGTCCGAAGCTGGTTGCCAGTGCCACCATGGACAAGGATCCATTGGCAATTGACACGCTAAATGAGAACGACTGATCATTATGCGGCAGGAACACTTTACCTGATGAGTTTATATGGACACTAGTGTTTAATGGGTTTGATATTTGAATCATGCCCCTTGGGCATTTGCTTTCACTGGTCATTTGAGCCAGTCGAGAGTTGCGATGGGTGACCGCCTGATTGCTACTGCGAGCCATATCTGGGCTATTGCCTGGCCCCCCGGCTCTCTGGGATGGGATACGCTGTGCTCCCTGGCGCTGCCCCCCTGCGATGAGTCCCATGTTGCAATATGCTGATGGCCATTTGCAGCATGGTTGGGTATGGGGTGAGGTTCTTCAGCCGAGTTGGGTGGCTGTTGCGGGATGGGGTGGGTTGGATCGGTAGTGGTTGCACTGATTGCAATGTTTATTGATCGTCTCCCTCTTGTCTTCTTCCCCTTTCTTCTTACCCCTCTCTGGCCTCGCCCTTGCAGTTGCTGGTTCTATGCTCCCTCCCCTTTGCTTGCGAATTGAGGTGCTGCGGTTATGGCACTCTTAAAGCCATCACCTGGAATGTGCAAGGCTTGAATGACTACTGAAAGGTGCGTCTCATAGCAGCGCTGCTGAATCGCCAAGGGGCAGATATCTGTTTTCTACAGGAGGTACACCTGACGCAGGACACGTATCCGCCCTTGCGCGCTGGCTGGATGGGCGAAATATTTATAGCAGGCTACACTGTGGACATGCGCACTGTTATCCAAGATCCCATGGGTCGCTATGTGATGGTCTTTGGAGTCCTTTGTGGACACCCCATCAGACTAGTTTCGATATACGGGCCTAATGATGACGACCCTCTGTTCTTTAGTGAAGTGTGGAGACTTGTAGAATCTCTGGGTCCGGGTGCAGTGTTGTGGGGTGGGCATTTCAATGTGGTGCTTAATCCTGAAAAGGACAGATCTGTAGACTCGCTCCGGCCCCATCTGCGGGCAGCGGCACAACTTCAGGTGTTGATGGAGGATTATGGCGTGATTGATATCTGGCGTCTGACCCATCTGCATGGCTGTGAGGGAACCTGTGTCTCTAATGCAGGCCCGCGTGGTTCAGAATAGATTATTGGCTCATCTCTCAAGATGTTAACACCTGGGTTAAACACTGTGCTCATCTCGCCTACACCCTTTGGGACCACGCTCCAGTGCTACTGGAATTTACATTGCCAAATGCGCCGAGCAGGTCCTTTAGCTGGAGGCTCCCTGCCGGAGCCCTCTGCAACCAGGTCTTCCTGGAGGACATCGACGTCACCATAACAGAATATTTCGAGCTAAATGAGGGATCGGTAGACTCCCCATCCACGTTATGGGAGACATTTAAAACAGTTATTAGGGGTAAGTGCATCGCTAAACAGGCCGGCATCCTTCGCACTCTCCGAGGGGACTGGAGGCGACTCCAAAGCGAGATACAGTCGCTCGAGCAGGAATACTTTGAAACTAATCGACTCCCAATCCTTGCACAGCTCAAGTCAAAGATGGCAGAATTCGAGGAGGCTGCGCTAAGGGAGACACATTAGTTGGCAAAAGAGGCAAGGGCTCGTCAATATGGTGAGGGTGGAAGAGCTGGTAAGACCCTTGCTGGACTGCTTAGGAAGCCCTGGGCAAATGAGTACATCAGCGAGCTGCGCACGGGCGAGGACGAGTTAGTGGTTGGGCCAGAAGTGGTCCAGGCTGAAATGATGGTGTTTTATTCCTCGTTATATGCTGCACGCCAGCTGGAGATTCCTTCAGATCCACTTTCCTTTTTAGATTCGATTGAGCTGGTCTGGCTCAGTGAATCCCACCGCAGGTACTTCGACTAACCATTCTCTGTGGCGGAAGTGATTGGTGTCATTCGGGCTATGCCCGGAGATAAAAACTCGGGGGCTGTATGGGCTCACCTCAGCCTTTTATAAGGAATTTGCGCCACTGCTTGCACCCCATCTTCTTAACATGTACGAGGACTCCCTATAACAGGGCATCTTCCCCCCTCCCTCCGCGAGGCACTCATTGTGACCATACTCAAACCAGATAAGGATATGCTACTGTGCGACTCTTACCGGCCTTTATCAATGATTAATATTGATAATAAATTTCTTGCTAAACTTCTCGCATCACGTCTGCTCCCCACGATCCTAAGGCCGGATCAATGCGGTTTCGTCCCAGGTCGTAGCACTACTCATAAGCTCCGTACCCTTTACGCTGTGATGCAAGGGGTTGATCCCGCCCTCCCTGCGGCAACAATATTCCTCGATGAAAGCAAAGCATTAGATATGCTGGAGTGGCCCTATCTGTTTTTGTTGCTTGCCTGTATCGGTCTCAGTCCTGCGTTCCTAAAAAAGATAGTACTGCTCTATACCTCCCCGTTGGCCAGACTGCAGATAAATGGAGTTGTTCCCCCCCGATTGGAGTCACCCGGGGCACCAGACAGGGGTGTCCATTGTCACCCCTCCTCTTTGCTGTCACGATGGAGCCGCTGGCAGCCGGTTGCAACAGTTCCATGCGTGGCGAGGTCTTTATTTCACGCCTCGGGTAGTCCTTGAATCAATGTATGCAAACGATATGACTCTCTACGTCCAGAACCCTGCAGACAATCTTGATCCCCTCATACGGGAGATCATTTGGTTTGGCAGCCTCTCAGGCGTCACCATAAACTGAAGGTAATCTATGAATTTATCGCTCACTGCTGCAATGGCTGCATTACAATCAGAGTTCCCAATAAAATTGGCTGACTCCCCCGCGAAATATCTGGGAATCTGGGTTAGCAGGGACCATGAGGATCTGTGGCGATACAACTATGGCAGACTTATGGAGGGGCTGGAGAGCAGGCTCCCCCGCTGGACAGTGCCCCCTCTTTCTCTAATGGGGCGTCTTGCCATTGCGAAGATGGTGATACTGCCCAAGTTCCTTTACACCTTCGTTAATCTCCCACTTCCCCTCACGGTTAAATTCAAGAAGCAACTTCGCTCCAATCTGGTTTCCCTGACGTGGGCGGGTGGGCAGCCACTGGTCACTTGGGAAACTCTTATGCCCCTGTTCGAACAGGGAGGCCTGGGGGTGCTGGATATGGAATTATACCACTCCTGCGCTCAGACACAATTTGCGTTTCACTGGATTTTTCCCACACCGTTCCTTGCGCATGCTGCCCCTGAGAGAGACCTGGCAGACCAAACTCTGCTGCATATGGTGATGTTCCAAAAGCACAACCACCCATGGGCTGGGATTGACACGGTTGGCAGTACGATGTGGGCATGGCAGATGCTGAACCGGCGGGCTGGTTTGGACTCCATGTTTGCACCTTCGGTACCGGTGACTTGACACCCATGGCTGCCCTTCGCGACAGAGGCGGTAGTCTGTCAGCAGTTGCATAAGCTACAGGTGAATACGATGGGTCAGGTATTTCCAGATGGGGTATTCATAAGCCTGGACACCACCTTGGGAGATGAGCACACAGGACTTCTGGACAGGATGACCTATTATAAACTGCTGGTGGCCGTGCAGGCTCGATTTGCTTCATTCCCGGTGGCGCCACCGTTTCATGTCCTGGAAGCATTTTTGTCAAATCCCTCACCCCGTAAACTTATACACGCCTGTACACCGCTATGCAGCAAGACCATCCTGTGTGTGGACCACCGGCCCAGACCGCTTGGGAGGAGTGCTTGGGAGCTCCTTTTGAGGAGGGTGTGTGGACCTATTGCTGCACGTAATCCAGGGACATGTCGCACAACTACAGGCTTAGATTAATCCACTTTAAATTTCTCCACAGACTTTATAGAACCCCGGTGTGGATGTGCAGGGCAGGTTTGAGTGCAGAGGCATGCTGTGCGTGCTGTGGAGTGCCCGAATCCTCATTCATGCACCTCGCATGGGAGTGCTGGGAAGTTGCAAGCTTTTGGGGGCGTGTGTTTGATGTTTTAGATATTATGCTGGAACACAGAATTTAGCGTACTCCGTTGATTGTCCTTCTAAGCTTTGTCAAAAACTTACCTAAAGGCATTAGAAGACTTGCTGCAATGATGTTGCTGCTGGCAAAGAGACGTGTGGTGATGTGCTGGGGCCGCAGTCGCAAGCCGTGCAGGGATGACTGGCTGAAAGACTGCCACACACAGTTGACTGAGTTTTGGGATCTGATGCCCACACAAGCCCAGCCCCAGGCTATATGGGAACCATTGCAAAGGTTTTTACAAGTGCAGCAAGATTATCAGGCTCAGGCCCCTGCTGTGGATAGGTAGGCAAGAATGGAATGCGATGCGTGCCTGATGGGGGGGTCTCTCCTCCCACACCTGCGCTCCAACAGACCTTTTGCACTGCCAGAGAGGTTTCCCCTGCTTCCCCCTCTTTCCTCCCTTGTTCCTCCGACTTCCTGGGTGCTCAGATGGGCCCCTACTGTTAGATGGCGACTGCACATGATCGTGCTGAGCAGCAAACTGATGAAAGAGAGGTTGGACTTTATGGACCGAAGCACACCCTAATAGACACTTATGTATGCTCTAGCAGGTGTGATAAGCTTTTACAGCATTGGTGCGCAAATGCACATTATGTTTTACGCTTATGGTCTTGCTCTTCCTAAGGTGAGGTATGGCTGTCTGTAACTGTTAAAATCCATAAATAAAGTTTTTTTTTTTTAAAAAGTTACATTGGGAAATATGTACGGTATTTACCGTACCATGTGGATTTTGGTGAGTTAAACACCAAAATCCGTATGTTACTCCCCAATATGTCATAATAGGTGCTAATTATTGCAACCTATAAATAGTAAACCCTAGGGTACTGTTGTTTGCCAGGTACGATAAATAGCACCGCTACTTGTAATCAGGCCTTAAGTGTCAAATAAGTTGACTTTGCCAAGGCTTGTTTGTGGTTTTTAAACGTCACTGATTTATTATTGCCTATAAAATTTATATCTCAGGAAACCTCTGGTGGATCTTTTTCACCCTAGTGTCTGATTTCTTATAAAAATACAACCTATTCTTATAAAATGGTGTCAGATTTCTTGAAAAGAAAAACTAATAGGAGAGCTACACATTTCTTACCCCAGAATAGGAAATGCATCAGAATTAGGTCATGATTACTCAATGCTGACTGAAGGGCTGGCAGAGGCAGATATCAACACATGATCAATAACTGATGAAGCATTTCTAAATATAAAGGATGGAATATGTTCCCGGTTATCACTAAGAATATATGTAATTACTTTGCAAACCAAAACAACGCATACTTTTACAACGTTGTTTTTAGTTCGCAAGTACCGTTACTACGCAAGTTTTAAGTAGGCATACATTTACATTGCATGTGTTTTCAAAAGCATTTAAAGAGACATTTACCCCGTATACATTTTCAACTCCTTTTTTGAATTTTAAAACCCCCCCAACACTACGCTAAATACTAAATACGAATACGCTACCCTACACATCACAAACCTCACAACACAACCCAAACCCTCAAACACTACCCCTTCACACTACCCTAGTCCCTAAAACACTACCCTACACTAACACCACAACACTACCCTAAACTCTAAAACACTACCCCCAGGACAACCCTGTCCCTACCCCCAGTCCGTTCCCAACACTGAAACACTACCCTGCATGACCCCCTGACACTACCCTAAACCCTAAAACACTACCCTACACTACACAAACACCACAACACTACCCTAAACCCTAAAACACTACCCCCAGCACAACCCTGCCCCTACCCCAAGTCTGATCCCTACACTGAATCACTACCCTGCATAACCCCCCAACACTACCCTAAACCCTAAAACACTACACTACACTACACTAACACCACAACACTGCCATAAACCCTACAAAACTACCCCAGCACGATCCTGCTCCTACCCCCAGTCCGGTCCCTACACTAAAACACTACCCTGCATGACCACCCGACACTACCCTAAACCCAAATACACGACTCTACATTGCAAAAACACAACTATACTAACCTGAAACCTAAAAGACTACCCCTAAACGCCCCTCCTCCTACCCTAAACCCTTAAAAACTACACAGCCCCTCTTACCTCTTTCTCTTTGTGGTTCCTCTCTTTTCCTTCAAGCGTGGTTCCTCTCTTCTCCGGCTTCCAGCATCATCAGAGGTGCACATTGTTGTGAGGAAACGGAAGCGCATCCGTTTCTTCACAACGATGTGGATAACCATTACAAAGCATGCAATGTAACAGCTTGCTTATTAAAGGCTGCGTGTTGTTACATCATATGCGTTGTAATGCTTGCGAAGTAATGGTATGCGGAGTATAAGCCGCAAAGTAATGGGTGATTACCTGACAAAAATGTTTAGAACCCTCCCCATCCAAATTTGTATGGTAGTGGGCAGCACTTGCTATTAAAATCACCTGCTCATAGCACTACAAAGCAGGTATGTATGGAGCGTAAAATAACATCCAGGCCAGATAAATGTGCATAGGCCACCTTACAACGTGTTGAGTCAAAGATATTATTACAAAAATTGACCAAGACCAAATTGGGACCCCCTTTGATAGATAGGCACAACAACTCTGGAAGTTTATTAGAAATATGTATCTGTAATTATCCTTTGACCTGTCTAGCGTTTGACAGTATAGCACCTAAGAAATAAGAGGGAAAAGCCTCAACATGTTTTGAGGTCACACACCATGTTCCCGTAAACAGATAACATCAATGGCAGATATGGGGTTAGCCCATTCCAAGGTTCCCAACTTACTCGATAACCCTCCCCTATTCAATGTGGAAAAATGTATACCAGCCATCCAGGTCTGGGAAGATATTACACATAATAACCTTATCATGCTGACCTATAGGGCTAAGGTCCACAACACATATATCATCATGAATATTGTCATAGGCTGCAGTTTGAGGAGAGCATAATTCCTTAAAATTGGAATATGAAGGGGTACTACACATGGTTTGGTCATTATTATGGTGATACTTAGGACTGGAACTAACTGCACAAATATCCTCATAACTTATATCAGGGACTCCAAATTGAGGTGGACAAAAATCCTTGGAATTGGAATATGGAACGGTAGATAAATTAGCAATACTGAAAAGTCAATCAATTGATGATAAGGCATCAAATCTATTGGCCGTGGGACTGTAGAATGAGATTGGGGCCCATAGCAGGGATCCACTGAGTCATGGGCAAATGCCTCTGATACCATACCAGAGGGAACGATTCATGTACAGAAGGGGGGCAACCAGGGCTGGGAGACATGAGCTGAATCACCAACAAAGTTAGGAGGCCCACTGGAAGGAGACTTCTGTCTATTAACTTGGCTAAACCCCCCAGATTAGGTTATGAGCTAAAAACGGGTACCCAAAATTATCAATTACACAGTCTTCCCAAGTGTCCATAGTGTCTGGTCCAATCCAAGCACAGCATCGCGCCATTAGAATATTTTTAGCATGAGCTATATCTCACCAACCAGTTCAAGGATTTTTTGTACAATCCTTCCACTACTCACCCTGGTCCTTTGGCAAGGTTGGAACCCCAGTGAGAACCGCTACATATGGACAAGCGGCAGGCAGCAGATTAACCACTGCTCAGACAGGCATTTGGGCTAGAATGCTGACAGATGGCATGGCTTTACTAAGGGTTGACATTTGATGTTCTACTCTGTTACTTCCAGCACAGTTTATATAGGGGTTAGAGGATGCGGGCCATTGACACTACTCATAGGGTGAAGCAAGACATGGTGCTTAGCTAGATGAACTCCATGTGTTGAAGGTGCTTGGGGTATACGACATAGTCACAGAATTAGGTTGAAGAGGTGCTGAAGGTTGTGGAGATATTGCAACATGAGGAAAAGGAACCAAATGAGATGTAGAGGATAACAATTTAGATTCCAAGGCATCTAGGCGTTCAACTATGGGAGAAAGTTCAGATTTTATCTTAGCACTTAAACTGGTAAAGAAATTCTCAAATAGCTGTTCTGTGCTTTTTTGTGATATACTATCATGGGTCTCCATCCCTAATTGGGAAGCATTATCCACTTTCTTCACCTCTTCACTAGGGGGCGAAGTGACACGCTTTATTAGGGAAATAGATGTATTACATTGTTGTTTCGAGTGCGCAACAAGCTTGGATTTCCTTGGTTATACAGATGAATTAGAATTTTGTTTCACATCACAATCGCAAATGGTCTTCATATCACGTATTATTTGGAGACTTAAACTTGGGGAATTGAGAGGCACTGGAAACATAGAAGTAGGAGCACCATCACCTGCAGTCGGGACAATAATATCGGGGGAGGCAGGTAATGAGCTGAGTCCACAGCCATGAACTTGATTTGAACTGAGACCAGAGGTGGGATGGACAGTCTCCATTCAGTAAGTGCTATTTCATTGTTCATGACATTCACACCACATTCTAACATCCGATCAATAGAGGTGCTCTTGTGCAGCAAAGTGGAACCTGAGCCACTCTAAATTAACTTATTCTTCCCCACACTTGAATATGCACCAAAAGTTCAAAGTAGTAACAAACAATCAAACTAAAAATGTATGGATGTTTCCTCTACCTTATCCAGAGATGGACTGCTAAGTAAACAAGTTACTTGATGTCTGAAGTGGCAAGCCAAGAGACAGGACCCAGACTCTTCTGGGCCATGATGCGTGAAGACGGTGCTGAGCTTTGCCCAAGCGTGACCCGCATGCGTCCCATGTAGCAGGAGCCCGCAATACACTTTGTAGAATGAAGAGGTTTTTGGCTGCATTTTGTCCCCGGTCTTGTGTTGGCGCCTCCTGGCGCAGTCTTGTGGGACACAGGGTGCCCTTCCCAGCAGCACTGCAAACAAACAATAGAGCATAGCTCCCCAACCACTGGAGCCCACGATGCACTTTGTAACATGAAGGGGGGTTGTGGCCACCTCTTCCTCCTGGTCTTGTGTTGGCACCTCCAGGCGCAGTCTCCTGGGACATTGAGTCCCATTTCCAGCAGCACAGCAAACAAACAATAGAGTGGAGCTCCGCAGAGTGAAGTGTGTGTGGCTGGCTCTTCCCTGGTCTTGTGCTGGCGCCTCCTGCCGTGGTCTCCTGAGATACTGAGTCCCCTTTTCAGCAGCACAGCAAACAATAGAGGCATATCATTGTATTTATGAAAATATTGTCTACTTTTCTAAATTGGTTTTGTGATTTTTCTTGCACAGTGTTTTCACTTTAATACTGTTAAGTGCTGCATAGATACTAACTTTACACAAAATTAAGCGTGACTGCTTTGTGCCAAGCAACCAGAGGGTTAAACATAGGCTTATCAAGTGATTTTTGTGGGTCACCCTGACAATGATGTTGTTTATTCGGGGGTCCTCAACCCCTTCAACTTACAATAGGGATGACTTATAAGTACAGCAGGCAGAAGATAACTTTCAAAAAACAACTTTTCCTTAATAATTATTACAAATCTGACTTAACATTGAATTGAAATTTTAAGATATTACAAATAGTTCTTGAATTATGTTTCTAACTGCTTCCTATCCAAGTGTTCTCTATGGAACAGCCAGACTTGCTGCACTGAAAATAGCTTTAAGGAGGTAGCCACTATTAGGACACGTTTAACATTAATTTTCTCCATGTCCAAATTGTGATCACCGTGTACCCTGCCTTATCTGCTATAATGGCTATATGTACTGCAACTGCAGTGGATAGCACAATAGGAGCTGCCGTACACTGGTGGTATTTAACATATAGGTCTTTGGACCACCTTGTGCCATAACTAGTAACTTATAGGTAGGTTAGATATGCAAATTGGAATGATACCAGTTCAACAAGTTTTTGAGGTCAGAGCACATACACTGTGGCCTGGTTATCAGTTTCCCAGTGCACAGAGTAGAAAAAATAGAAGCATCATTGCATTAGAAATGGGTGTAACCTTGCAAAAAGAGGCACTTTCACACACAGGATCAAATAACAGAGTATTCACAGAAACATTATTAATTTTTTCACCCGTATGTACTTTGGTGATATATGTCATCAAGGGTCTTAGATGCTGAGTTCAGAATAGTTTTTCTAAACTTACCTATCTATACTTACCTTTGACGATATAGGTGCCGATTCCGATCCTGGAAAAATTTTCCCCGTACGAATCGTATCCGGATATTTTTCCGTACGAATCGTCCATGTAACGTACAAACTGCCAAGTACGATTCGAATGGGAAAAAGTCCATACGAATCGCATTGGGAAAATTTCCCCACACGTCCTCGGGTCCGTACGAATCGGAAAAATGAAGTCCGACCGCGCAAGTACGATCCGTCCCGTCCTTCCGATTTTACAACCATATGGAAAAAACACCGTATGGACCGAACTCCTATAGCAACCATGGAGACATGTGCCTGCATACGCGCCGAACAGCCCCCCCAGCCCCCGTATGTACGCGCCAAACGCCCCCCCCAGCCGACGATGTACGTGCCGAACCCCCACCCGTGTATGTATGGAGCGTACCCCCACCCGTGTATGCATGGAGCATACCAACAGCCCACCAGTGTATGTACGGAGCGTACCCCCACCCGTGTATGAATGGAGCGTACCCCCACCCGTGTATGTACGTGCCGAACCCCACCCGTGTATGTACGGAGCGTACCCCCACCCGTGTATGGACGGAGCGTACCCCAAACCGTGTATGAATGGAGCGTACCCCCACCCGTGTATGTACGTGCCGAACCCCCACCCGTGTATGTACTTGAGCGTACCCCCACCCGTGTATGTATGGAGCGTACCCCCACCCGTGTATGAATGGAGCATACCCCCACCCGTGTATGTACGCGCCAAACTCCCACCCGTGTATGTACAGAGCGTACCCCCACCCGTGTATGTACGGAGCGTACCCCCACCCGTGTATGAATGGAGCATACCCCCACCCGTGTATGTACGCGCCGAACCCCCACCTGTGTATGTACGGAGCGTACCCCCACCCGTGTATGTACGGAGCGTACCAACACCCGTGTATGAATGGAGCATACCCCCACCCGTGTATGTACGCGCCGAACCCCCACCCGTATATGTACGGAGCGTACCCCCACCCGTGTATGTACGGAGCGTACCCCCACCCGTGTATGAATGGAGCATACCCCCACCCGTGTATGTACGCGCCGAACCCCCACCCGTGTATGTACGGAGCGTACCCCCACCCGTGTATGGACAGAGCGTACCCCCACTCGTGTATGTACGGAGTGTACCCCCACCCGTGTATGAATGGAGCATACCCCCACCCGTGTATGTACGGAGCGTACCCCCACCCGTGTATGCATGGAGCGTACCAACACCCCACCAGTGTATGTACGGAGCGTACCAACATCCCACCAGTGTATGTACGGAGCGTACCCCACCCGTATATGCATGGAGCATACCAACACCCCACCAGTGTATGTACGGAGCGTACCAACACCCCACCAGTGTATGTATGGAGCGTACCCCCACCCGTGTATGTACGGAGCATACCCCCACAAGTGTATGTATGGAGCGTACCCCCACCCATGTATGTACGGAGCTTACCCCCACTCGTGTATGCATGGAGCGTACCAACACCCCACCAGTGTATGTGAGCGTACCCCCACCCGTGTATGTACGGAGCGTACACCCAGACCCCCCGTATGTACGCTGCGAAACACCACCACCGATGGACGGTGCGGACCAACACCCTGCCCGTGTCTGTACGCACCCTACCCCAGGCCCCTACACCAGCACCCTCACCCAACATCGCGCATGGACAAGTCGTACTAAGCTATAGCAAAGGACAGCACTGTACAACTACATGGCCCATGTACGCACCGTACAGACGTCAAAAACACACGTACTGGACCAGGACAAACCAAAACAACACAAGGAGAGTCAATTCGATTCACACAACACCACAAAACATTTCCAACAAGCCCAAATACACCCCATACACTGACCTGCAACTGCCAAACAGCTAAACAGAGGCCCAAAACACAACCACCCCTTATAACACACCCACCCAAAGTTCAAACACAGCCACACCCACAAATGGACCAATAAAAAGGCCCAACACACACAAACCATGATCCTTTGCAACAGATCCACTACTGCCAGACCACAGAGACAACGCACTGCACCATACTACATCCTTCAATACATCTTACACTTGCACTCCTTCACACAACCACCATCACAAACACCCCCTCATCACATTCACACACACACACCTTCACAACCACACTCACACACCCACAACCATCCACACCAACACCCCCACAACCATCCACACCCACACCCCACACCATGCCCACTAACAAGAATCCAAAGTTCACAAAGGAGAAGCTGGAGGTCCTTGTCGACGAAATCGTCAGAGTCGAGCCACAGCTCTTTGGGACATTGGTCAGACGGACCAGCATATCCGAAAAATCAGCCATGTGGCAGAGGATTGTCAATGCTGTGAATGCTGTTGGGGCCACCAGAAGGACCAGGCATGAGTGCCAAGCCAGGTGGTACGATCTGCGGAGGACGGTCCGCCGCAAAATGACGGACGATCACAACCAGGGGAACATCACTGGAGGAGGGCCGCCCCGCAGACTGGTACACTACCATCCCTGGGAGGAGAAGGTGATGGCCACGCTGCTGCCGGTGGGAGTAGACAGAGTACAAGGAGTCCCAGACCCTGGTGAGTACACAAATGACTCACCTCACATGGGGGGAACGCCATACACAACCAAAATCCCAATCATGCACGCAACCCCCCCAAAGCCAGCACCGGACACAACCACACTCCAAAAACACACACATGCCACTAGCGCCTCCATGCCCCATGCACCAAGCAAGGCCATGCCAAGTCACAGGCCACACAAACCACCAACACAAGACAGGATGTCCCCGATGCCGGGAGGGTGGGCCCCAAAACTAACATAGAGCAACTCTGAAGCACACAACAATGCCCTCAGCCCATATGGCCTAGGGCACAGCCATACAAACAGTGTGTCCCCACACAGTACTGTGTTGCCTGCAAATGGTGGCCGCATTGCAGGATGACATGGGTATGAAGGCACAATTTGCACATAACAGCAGCTAATGAAGACGCATCACTCTGAAAGAGTGTCAGCACACACCGCCACAGCAGCAGCACAGACTCAGACACTCCACCCAATGGGTGTCCGGAGATTAGAAACAAACCCACATGAACAAGCCAATGGCCTTTGAAAGACCTGCAAACTGTGTGTGCCCAGGAAGCTGGGCTGAGGTGACAGAGGGTGACACACAGAGGGAGGGAGAGGGGGAGAGAGAGGGAGGGAGACAGAGGGGGACACAGGGAGACAGACAGAGGGAGGGAGGAGGCTGACAGAGGGAGGGAGAAAGGGAGACATAGGGAGACGGACAGAGGGAGGAGGGTGACAGAGGGAGACGGACAGAGGGAGGAGGCTGAAAGAGGGAGGGAGAAAGGGAGACAGAGGGAGACAGACAGAGGGAGGAGGGTGACAGAGGGAGGGAGAAAGGGAGACAGAGGGAGACCAAATCACCCTTGGGTGATGTGGCCATGTCCGCCCGTCAGCAGGTGGACTGTGTGCATGTAGACAAGGTTTGGCAGTGCGTGAACCCCCCTTTTTCCTTTGATAAACACTGGGCCATGTGTCAATCTGTGCACGAGTACATCCGTGCTGCAGGCACAAACCTAACCTTACACCCAGTATACCCACCCACTGTGTATGTTAGAACCTTGTCACAAATGCTTAAGTTACCTACCTGCATTCTCAAATATAATGGAAAAAACACCATTTGGCCACGTACAGTGCAACACGCAAGGCGGCTCTGCATGGCTTGCTACGCCCGCTCACTACACTGCTGAGTGCATTCCAAAAAGATGCATCAACTAAGATCGTGTCACACATAGGTAAAGTGTCGAAAGCTTTGGCCAAGGGACATACCCATGCACAAGTGCACTGCGAGAGGAATGCAAAGCATATCCAACCACCCAGAGGAATTGTGCCAACTCAAAAATGAATGAAACATGGATGTCGCATGTAACACAATTAACATTGTCTCTCTCACACACAGGTCAACGTCGTCGATCTCCCCGCAACACTGGGGGGGAAGACTCACAGGACCAGGGTCTGCGTGAAGAGGACCCCACCGGCAGCGACGACTCTCACCACTCCGTGGATGACCCAGACCAACCAGGCCCCTCTGGTGTCCAACCACCTGCAGCACCTGCTTCAGGTACAACTGTGCCAACCACCACCCCTATTCCTGCCACATCCCAGGAGACACCCAGGAGCCCTGCCCGCACACAACAACATAGCCAGTCTGTCCAGGAGGGACAAGGTTCTCCGGGCACCCAGGAGGAGGCAGGCGACACCGCAAATGCCATCCCTCAGAGGTCCCGGAGACCCGATGTGCCCACAACGGCAGGCCAGACGCAAGTGGGCAGGGGTGGTGGGAGTGGAGGACGGCGGAGGTGCGAACCTGACCAGTTGGCTCAGGAACCGGTAATGTCACACGTCAGCAACATCCTCAACACATACCGGCGTGACACCAGGGGCATCAGCCAGGTTGTGTCCACCCTCGAGGAGATGAAGACCCTGCAGGCCGAGCAACATGCCAGTCAAGAGCGACACCAAGGACGGATGGAGGCAAGACTGGCTGAGCTCGTGGCGGTGCAAACGGAAATGACCCGTGTACTCCATCGGAGTGCCGAAAACATGGGCAACCCTCCCTGTGCCACCAGGCGAAGAACATCACCACCCACAGGGAGGGATCAGGAGGAGGAGCATTCATCCGATGGAGCATCACAAGCATCGTCACGGTCTGCTTCTGAGGGTCCCCGCAGGAAGGTGGGTCGTCCACGCAAAAGACCGTGAGAGTCAGTGGAACATCACCATCTCCCAGGTCACCTGGCCTGGCACCTGGCCCTCTGGCCCAACAGCAGCACATCATCACATGACATTCTCTGGCACATGGACTTGCTGGTCACTGTCTGACCAATGTTGACAAAGAATGTGGCAAAGACTCTGATGACTTCCAATGGCAAGGATCCCAACTCCCCCAGTGAACTTTGGATTCTACACTCCCGCCAAGCACCTCTTGTCATCCCCCCAAACCCATACCCCACCACAAATAAAAATCATCACAATCACGAGATGATGCCGTCATTTTGCATTATTCCACTACATGTGTGTGTTGTAAAGTCAAACCATGCCTGATTTCAGAAGTAACTCCAACCATCCATACCCTGGGGTCTGAGTCTGGCACAGGACACACATGGGTCACAATGTATCATCCAATACAGACATGGAGCACCATACTCACCCGTGATGGGCCCAACCAGCTGAGGGGGTGCCCGCACAACTCGCCGGATGTAGATGCAGAGCTGTGCAGATGCACCCTGGATGTGGACAAGTATCATGGGAGTTGTAACGCACATGTCCGTAGAGTGCAGGGTAGGATTAGACACGGATGTCGTAGTTAACCTGGGGGATGGTCTCTCTTGCCTTGAGGTGGATGGAACTGGGGATCTTGTGCATAATGCAGAGTGTGCTGCAGCATGAGGCACAGATGCTGCTGATCAGCATAGCACATGTCAGCAAGCAATCCATGATGAACACCAGCTCGTTTGCGTGGACACTGGGTGCCCTTGCTGCAGGGCCTGCAGCAGCATGCAACATGTCAAGAATACAATGCCACAAGTGGCACACAAAGAAAAGGATCTCAGGAAGGAACTATGCAAAAGGTGTATGTCAAGGAAGGAATGTCTGGTTCAACATGCCACACACACACACAATGGATGCACATGCAGCACATTGGCCGTCGTGGAGACTGACATGCCACAATACCTATACAGCCATGGACATCATGCACAATACAGATTCTAATCCCTGTCAAACAGCTTGCATCTTGCTACTCCACACATAGACTCATATGCACCATCTCTGATAACTATGCCAGACATGCCGCATGCGCAGTGGCAACAGACCACCATTGACAGAGATGAGGCACCTTGGAGGCAGAGGGACACCTTTATCAGTCATATGTGTCGGAATGCTAATGCAACTCTGTCAACACATACACAGGTCATGTGGATGAACATGTGGGACCGACACTGGCACCCCCCTTTGCACCACAGATGCTGGAAATCCATAGAACTGGCACACAAGTGACGGGTTACAGCTAAACATGCCCTGCTGCTCACGGAGAGGCTGCTATACACCATTGGGCCTCCAATGGGGAATTCACACACCATGTCAACCCGGTGCAACCCGTATGTTTCCGAGGGCAGTGTTACACACATTGATGGCTTCATCACAATCCACAATCCCAATACAGATGACTGTCACCAAGTCTGACCATCAATTCTGGTGAATTCAGCTCCATGTCATGTGCCCCATGGTGATTCTACATGTATGCTAAGTATCCAAACATGAACAGGAGCAGTGCACACACATTCAAAACAAATACCACACCCAAAAAGCCGTGCTGCATCCCTTACCCTAAGGAGATTTTCAAACTTGTCCGTGCATGTAACGCTGATTCAGCACATGTAGCTGTGTTTATGAGGAATAGCAGGAGCACAACAATGCCACCAGCAGACAGCATGCGCAAGTACCTGTGGATGAGAGACACACCAGAAGTCAGCCAAAAGAAGCACATCCGCATGCATGTGCATGTACTCGACACGTATAAGGTTGTCAACATGCTAGGTGACAATGATGACTCTGGAAAAACATTCTTCTATTGCACCATCACTCGAGTGACACATCCAAACACACCTCTGACTCACCTGGCAGACATGCAGATGGACACACACATTGCAACACATGCCACACATGGCCCAATGCGTGCACACTCAGACACTGGAACTCACCACTAAGCAAAGAAGTTGCGTATGAGCCGACTCCGGATGTCCTCTACCGCCTCCTCCTCCTCCACATCACTTGCCTCGTGACCAAGCCCTTCATCCTCCACGGGTGGATGGTCCTGCTCATCCGGATCAAGGATGAGTGGCACAGCTTTCTCCACTGCCATGTTGTGCAGCATGCAGCACACGAGGAAGATCTTGCATACCTTCACCGGTGCATATGGGAGAGCACCACCGGTCTTGTAGAGACAACGGAATCGGCTCTTCAGGAGGCCAAACGTCCTCTCTATCACTCGCCTGGTCCGCCCATGGGCGTTGTTGTAGCGGTGCTCGGCAGCCGTGCTGGGGTTGCGGAGAGGCGTGATCAGCCATGGCATGTTGGGATAGCCAGCGTCCCCTACATGGAAACATCATGGACAAAAGTGGGTCAGGAGAAGCAGTAAGACAGGAAGATGACGCTAAATACAGGACTAACAGAGCATACCCACCAACGATACATGCTCTTTCGCAGCGCAGCTGCAGCATCTTTCCAGGCACCCTGCTACGCCTCATGATGTAGGCATCATGTGCTGATCCTGGAAAACGAGCGCAGACATGTGAAATCACCATGTTGGCAAGACACACCACAAGGGCATTAATGGAGTGGTAATGCTTGCGGTTCCTATACGCTACCTCCTGTGCCTGTGGTGGTACCAAAGCCACATGTGTTCCATCTATGGACCCAATGACATGGGGCATCCCTCCCAGGGCATAGAACTCACGCTTGACACCTCTCAACTGCTCAGGAGTTGGGAATTTAATGAACTCATCCAGGTGAGCCAACATGGCCTCTAAAAAATCATGCAGAACACGGCTGAACATGGTTTGGGACATGCCACCAACGTGAGCAATGGTATATTGAAAGGTACCCGTGGCAAAGAAATGTAGGGCTGCCATCACCTTCATCTTGGGTGTCAGTGCAGTAGGATAGCTGTGTAGCGGTTGGAGGTGTGGTGCCAGCCGTGTCGTCAAGTCCTCAATCAACTGTTGGGGGAAGCGGTAGCGGCGTATACAGTCATGTTCCTTCAGGTCAGCCAAGTCCGGAATTGGTCGAGGGAGAGGCGGAGCCCTGCATTGAATTTGAAGGGACAACGAAGAGTGAGTACAGTACACCACCAATGTCAATGTACTGAGCACATGTTCAACAGGCAATACACATATGCTACATACAGAGTCAGGTCTGTGCAATATGCCCTGGACACGTATGCCAGGCAGGTGACACTCCTACCAAGAGCCAGATACATACGTCGATTCTCAACCTCAATATGCCATGCCATGAAACTAGCTGTGGGCCAGTGTAAGTGTACAGGCAGACGCATCTCAGGAGTCACAGACATCCACCTATGTGCAGAAGAAGGATGTTTATTGTACAGACAGGTTGCGTAACACTAGATGCACAGGTCACATGTCATAGAAAAAGGACAGACCACACACCTTGCCATGAAGGAGTACATGTCAAGACTGATCACACATACATTGAGAGTATACAGATCTGTCCTTGTTTTGAGACTCCGTGTCGATGCATACATACACACCTTACGTCGGATTACACATGTGGGCTGGTGTGCGTAACAGTGTGCCATGCCCATCTACACACATACACATGTTGGTTGCAGCAACTGCAGATGCATTTGACCAAACACCTACAGCAAACCTATGGGAACACATGACAAACACATGACATAGTTACAGCGTGCAACGCGGGCATTCACATCTCAGGGGTAATATTCCGTGTACCTGGCATCAGGGGACAGTTGCGGGTGTCGGTGACTGTGCCATGCCAGTGACGCATGGCTCAACAAGTCTGTACTACATGCACACATGTCAAAGGAGTGAAGGGGATGTGTGGCACATAGTGCACCATCACACATGACATGTGTACACAGCTCATCATACTTTTATTTGCTTCACACCTCAGGAGTAATGTGCCACATTACAGCCTGACACACCTGTGCCCGACACATGTAGTACTGCACAGACAATGCCTTGATGTCCAGCCTTGGCCAAGTATGACAGCTCTATTCCTGTCTGTGTGCCGCCTGTCACCACTGTCAGGTGTGAAACGCACCGTACATACGCTCTGAGGGCGTGTGTAGGGTACCTATCACTATGGGAGTGCTGGCGCATGCATACGCCATAGTGATACGGACCGTACAGGCGTGTGTAGGGTCCCTATCACTATGGGAGTGCTGGCGTATGCGTACGCCATAGTAATACGGACCGTAAACATGCGTGTACGGGTCGTATTACTATGGGAGTGCTGGCGTATGTGTACGCCATAGTGATACGGACCGTACAGGCGTGTGTAGGGTCCCTATCACTATGGGAGTGTTGGCGTATGCGTACGCCATAGTAATACGGACCGTACACGGACCGTACACACGCGTGTACGGGTCGTATTACTATGGGAGTGCTGGCGTATGCGTACGCCATAGTGATACGGACTGTACAGGCGTGTGTAGGGTCCCTATCACTATGGGAGTGCTGGCGTATGCGTACGCCATAGTAATACAGACCGTACACACGCGTGTACGGGTCGTATTACTATGGGAGTGCTGGCGTATGCGTACGCCATAGTAATACGGACCGTACACACGCATGTACGGGTCGTATTACTATGGTGTACGCATACGCCAGCACTCCCATAGTGATAGGGACCCTACACACGCCCGTACGGTCCGTATCACTATGGCGTACGCATACGCCAGCACTCCCATAGTAATACGACCCGTACACGCGTGTGTACGGTCCGTATTACTATGGCGTACGCATACGCCAGCACTCCCATAGTGATACAGACCGTACACACGCCTGTACGCCCGTTTCACTGCATTTGGGGTGCCCTAGGGCCGTGGAACGCACCGTACCTATGTGTAAATATTGAAATAACATAGGGGACACATGAGGGAAAAGTATAAGGGCCTAAATGCATGCTGGTTGTCATGGAGACCGAGTTTAAAGTTTGAATTTTTCCATCAGGTGGCCAGCAGAAGTCGGTTGGAAACAATATACTTTGTTGCAAAGTGGTTGTTGACTTGACATCATGCTCAATTTTTAAACCATGCAAAGCCACTCACTGGGGTAGGTTTAAAGGGATTGGAGGAAACGTAGGATGCTAATGTGACTGACCAATCACTCTGTACTCCTGTACATGAAACAGGCCAGCAAGGCAGCTATAAGGCAGCCAGGTCCCATGAGAGAGCACTTGCCTGCACATCCTTTCATTCCACAACACTGGCACCATGTCCAGGTCTGTGGAGAGGGCCCAGTCATTCACCATGGAGGAGAATATGGCGTTGGTGGATGTGATCTTCTCACAGTACACCATGCTGTATGGTCGACCAGGGGAGCAGGTGAGCGCTGACTCCACTAGCTTAGACTGTGCCCCTTTTTTGTGACTGTGACTTCTGGCATTGTGTCCCTGTGTGACAGACATGCAATGTTGTTTAGAGTGGGTCCTAGGGTGGGGAAGGCCTCATGTCTCCCATGCAGAGCATGCTGTAGTTCCTGTGTGCACTCCTCACTTGCATAGTGCTTACTGTCACAATCAATGCATGGTGCATGCCACATTCTGCCTGGCTACTCCTCCTGGGAATGTTGTTGCTACCGTCCTGATGTGATTCTGTGATCCCCCAGTGTGACAGGTGACAGTACCCATAGATGTGTGTTTGTTTAGTGTACCTGTGCTGTGAGTGTCCAAATGATGTGTTCGTCCCCTGGACATTGGTGTGTGTGTGTAAGTCCCCTGTCATGTGGGCGAGTGCCTATGGGGAGTGTTGCACACCAGCTGCATGAGGGATGGATATACCCTGCCCATGTGATGTGAGCAGGGAGCAGTGCTGTGTGACTGCCGTGCTGAGCCAGCCCCACACCTGTGACACCCCCCAGTCTAGTGGCACATGGGCAGAGTGAGGTTTGTACCCGCAGTTGGCAATGGCAGGTGATTGTCCTGTGCCTGTGTGTGTCTGTGTACTCTGCTGAGGTTGCGTCAGTGTGCTGGGGTATGTGACTGCTTTGAGGTGCTGTACATAATCCTGGTGTAGCTTGTGATGCACTGTGTGATCCAGGATCATTGATTGTGTGGCACCCCTCATGCCACCTGTGTACTTTCAATGCCACGTAATGCATTTTGCCTTCCCCAGAGGATAATGTCCCTATGACAAAGGTGCAATGAGTTGCCTGCATACCATGGCCTGTTCAAACAAGACAAATTATTCATATGTGTGTCTGTGTGTCATTGCTCAGGTGTATTAAAGTATTCTCACTTTTGCATCCTCACAGGTAGGCGTCCATGCCAAGGGGGAGATATAGAAGCAAGCCGTCAGTGCCGTGAGGAAGACGGAGGGTCGGAAGCGGCGCCTAGCCCAGGTGAGGAAACGCTGGCAGGATATCCGGTGCTGGACGAGGAGGATTGCACGGGTCCTGCTGGGGGACTCACCTGAGAGCCACAAGAACCGTGGGCGCCGGCGTCTGACCCACATCCATAAGCGTGTGCTGGCGGTGGTCTTCCCCGACTTGGATAGGCGCTTACAGGAGAAGCAGCAGCAGAAAGGGGGTAGGTACAAGTGTGTTTGTTGTGTGTCACCAGCTTTTGGAAGTGCGCAGTTGCATGGATACACTGCCAGGGTTTAAATGTGCAGTGCATAACCAGTTCCCCAAAGTAAACCGGTGCTGTTCTTCCTCCCTTCCCCTCCTTGCCATGTGTTCCCTGGTCTGTGTGTAGTCACTCTTGCACAAGGTAATCTAGGCTGGCAGTTAATCCAAGTGCCCAATGCTTGCAGCATCATGTGTGGGGGTGGTGTGTAACACATTTTGGGACCTTGCCTGTGCCCTGGCCAGTTCAGTCGTTGTGGGGTCCATGTCAGTTGGCACTGATGCTGAGTCCCGACGTAGGAGTGTGTCTTAAAAGTGTACTGCCTTACAGCATGCATGTCCAATGTTGTGCCCTCTGACATGATGTGCATGAGTGGGAGTAATGCATAGTGCAGGGACGGTTGCTTCAGTTGCAGTCATATCCATCCAGGACCATGGAGGAGTGTGGTCACTACCGTGCCCTGGGGCACCTTTTCCTAGGTATCATGTGTGTCATCCAACAATGTGGACAATCTCTGTGTCTTCGGCATAGGTTGGGCTCTGTGGCATTGTACCCTGGCCTCATCTGTATTGACGTAAACTGTGCTACATGTGTCCACTGTACAGTGTGACCCAATTTTGCTTGTGCATACTCACAGTGGGCAGTGCCTGTGTGTCTTGGTACGACAATCTGATGATGGTTGATTGTCAATGATATACGTGGACAGGCGCAACAGGGGTGGTTTGTGTACAATCAGGATTTAGTGCAGGCCATGTGTTTTCATCCCAGAGTAAGAGGTGTAAGTACTTCCTCTGTCTCAATCACATTGTCTCAGGTAGGGGGTGGTTTGTGCGGGCAAGGCCTACATGTCAAAACTCTGAAGTCTCCTTGCTAGGTCTGGCCTGTGTGTGATGTTTGTCTGGACATACACTCAAGGTGCAGTGAGCCAGTCATGTTGGGCATGTTTTAATGTGTTAGCTTTGCAGCATGTGCAAAAAGTTAATAGACATGGTTCCTGCTCATCCCTTTTTTGGCAACGCTGTGTGGTACAGATGATGTGCACAATTGTCCCCAGAGCATGGCTCCTCTGTCCAATTTGATATCAAGTAATTTGCTGTTGGGTCATGCTCTCCATTGTTTCTCAGTGGCATGGTGGGTCAACCAGCTGTGTGTTGCAGGGCCTACATATGTACCTTGTATTGTAGATGTTACTCATGTTGCTTTTCAGGCTATGCACTGTGACCTATGTAAATTTGACTCATGTGATATATGTATACAGGTGTCTGATTATTTCCTGTCTCTTCACCTTGCCCACAGCATCGTCGGGGGACTCAGAGGGAGACACTGGCACGGACCGTGAGGAGGGAGCAAGCACCAGTGGCAGCAGTGCTGTCTTGTCTGGCGCATCGAGTGGCACGGAGGCCGAGGGGAGTGAGGCGGAGGACCTGTCCAGTCTCACCACCGACTATGACGCTGATGGGTCCGAGGCTGAGCTCCCAGAGGGGGCGGA
The DNA here is from genome assembly GCF_964204655.1 of Triturus cristatus. NCBI lineage: Eukaryota > Metazoa > Chordata > Amphibia > Caudata > Salamandridae > Triturus > Triturus cristatus. Next base: position 1,800,904,303 of record NC_140590.1, read on the forward strand.
GGCTGCTCCCACAGCTGAAAGCAGCACTCGATCTCTACCCGCCCCCTCCATTGTCATCACCGGCCTCCCACTTGCTCTGGTCCCTTCCCGCCATGCTAGGTCACCACGTGTCTCCTTCTTGCCAGGCACCGCACCCCCTGCCCCTGTCTCCACTGCTGCCGCGAATGCCGAGTCTGTGGGCATCCTGCGCCAGTTGCAGGTTGGTCAGACTGCGATGCTTAATGTCCTCCATGGCCACACCCGAGTGCTCACCCAGATGGAGGCATACATGGAGGGCATCTCAGCTGCGCAGTCTGACCAACGCCAGTTGCTGAGGTCCATAGACTCGACACTGACTGCAGCAGTGGGTCTCCTGCAGCGCTACGTCCCCCCCACTACCCCTGCCCCATCCACACTTCCCACTCCCATGCCTGTCCCAAGCACACCCAGACGTACCCATGCACGCACCCCACCAGACACAGGCACCACACCACCAGGGAAGGCCAAGCGCACACCTCCTGTCACGCACACACAGGGTGAAGTAGGCACACCCACTGGGTCGGGGGGCAAACGTAAGACACGCAGCCACAGTGGGAGTCCACATTCATCACAACCCACTCCCTCCAAATCCACTACCCTCAGCTCTCCTGGCCAAGATTCCACCAAAGAATCCTTCCTGGCTGCTCTGTCCCTGAGCCCCAGTGTGACACCACCCCGCAAGCGGTCGAAGGAGTCCCCGGTCAGGGTAGTTGAGTCCCCCCCCTGTCCACACCCTCCCCCAGTAGCGCTGCGACCCATCCCTCCGCCCCCCCTCCTTGGGGCCTGTGGTTCCTTCGGGTGCAGGGGAGACGCTGGAGGACCTTGCAACCGTGTGCAGCGCCATTCTCACCTCCACCTTTGGTGCTGCCCTACCCCCTGTGGTGGAGTCCTCCGTCCCTGCACCCACAACACCTACCCTTGCCCCTCCTGTCCCTGCGGTGCCTGGTCCTTCCCCCCCACATGATGCCCCCCCCCCGTGGAAGACAAGGAAATATAAACTGTGCAGGCAAGCCAGGGGACACGTGTCCTAATGTGTCCCCCACCAGGGATGGAAATATGGACTGCCCTATGGGGCTTGTTAATAGTGTACACATAACAACCTCTTTTATTTTCATGCTGAATAAAGCATTTTTTTTTCATTTGAACACTACTGCTTTTCTGGTATTGCTGTTGGTGGTGCTGCTCCATGATTTGGGGTGGTGATAATGTGTTAGGTGTCTGGGAAATGTAGTAGTGTGCTGCTCATGGGGTGGACCCTGGTATCTGTGTGCCATCACAAGGTATTTGCAAAATATTTTTTTTCATGTAAGCTCTTACTGCATGGTGACATTGTCCCAAGGTGTGTTCCTTCCTCTGTGGACCCTGACATCTTCCCTGCAGGGTGTTTCCTAAATGTTGTGCTGAGCTGTGTCTACATATCCTTGGTGTGTCACGGATCCGTTCAACTTTGCCCATGCATGCTGGGCAATGTCTCCACCTGCATCATTAGTGGCATCCTTGGTGGTCACTGTACTTGTGTATGGAGTATATTGACGTGACTTCATGTGGACATGTTCCCTTTTACACAATATGCATGTGTGTACTCCCAGCCTCGCACACATGTGTTACGTGTTCTGCAGGGTCTTTGAGCACCTGACTGACAATTGTGGACATTGTATCTGTGGGTACTGCACCCTTTTCTTTACATGGGCACTGCTGGGGGGACTCTGCACCCACCCCTCCTGTGTCTGGGCACTGCTGGGAGGACTCTGCACCCACCCCTCCTGTGTCTGGGCACTGCTGGGAGGACTCTGCACCCACCCCTCCTGTGTCTGGGCAAAGCTGGGAGGACTCTGCACCCACCCCTCCTATGTCTGGGCACTGCTGGGAGGACTCTGCACCCACCCCTCCTATGTCTGGGCACTGCTGGGAGTGATAGGCACCCACCACTCCCATGTCTGGGCACTGCTGGGAGGACTCTGCACCCACCCCTCCTATGTCTGGGCACTGTTGGGAGGACTCTGCACCCACCCCTCCTATGTCTGGGCACTGCTGGGAGGACTCTGCACCCACCCCTCCTATGTCTGGGCACTGCTGGGAGGGATAGGCACCCACCCCTCCCATGTCTGGGCACTGCTGGGAGGACTCTGCACCCACCCCTCCTGTGTCTGGGCACTGCTGGGAGGACTCTGCACCCACCCCTCCTGTGTCTGGGCACTGCTGGGAGGACTCTGCGGGCACTGCTGGGAGGACTCTGCACCCACCCCTCCTATGTCTGGGCACTGCTGGGAGGACTCTGTACCCAACCCTCCTATGTCTGGGCACTGCTGGGAGTGATAGGCACCCACCCCTCCCATGTCTGGGCACTGCTGGGAGGACTCTGCACCCACCCCTCCTGTGTATGGGCACTGCTGGGAGGACTCTGCACCCACCCCTCTTGTGTCTGGGCACTGCTGGGAGGACTCTGCACCCACCCCTCCTGTGTCTGGGCACTGCTGGGAGGACTCTGCACCCACCCCTCCTATGTCTGGAAACTGCTGGGAGTAATAGGCACCCACCCCTCCCATGTCTGGGCACTGCTGGGAGGACTCTGCACCCACCCCTCCTGTGTCTGGACACTGCTGGGAGGACTCTGCACCCACCCCTCCTATGTCTGGGCACTGCTGGGGGTGATGGGCACCCACCCCTCCTATGTCTGGCCATGTATGCTCGGGACATACACGGGTGTTGGTACGCTCCATGCATACACGGGTGGGGGTATGCTCCGTCCATACACGGGTGGGGGTACGCTAAAAACATACACGGGTGGGGGTACGCTCCGTACATGCATGGGTGGGGGTACGCTCCATTCATACATGGGTGGGGGTACGCTCCGTACATACACGGGTGGGGTACGCTCCATTCATACACGGGTGGGGGTACGCTCCGTACATACACTGGTGGGGTGTTGGTACGCTCCGTACATACACTGGTGGGGTGTTGGTACACTCCGTACATACACGGGTGGGGTGTTGGTACGCTCCGTACATACACTGGTAGGGTGTTGGTACGCTCCATGCATACACGGGTGGGTGTACGCTCCGTACAAACCCGTTTCCACGCTCTGCAAGCATGGGTACAGCCCGTACCCATGCCTTTGGAACGTGGGTACGGTGCGTACCCTCATTGTTGGGGTGCCGTAGGGGTCCGCATCGTACCCAGGCCTTCAGGGCGTGGGTACGGGTCGTACCACGCGTACCCACGCGTCACCCCAACAATGCTAGTACGGCCCGTACCCATGCCTTTGGAACGTGGGTACGGGCCGTACCGTCATTGTTGGGGTGACGTAGGGGTGGGCGTGGTATGACCCGTACCCACGCTCTTAAGGCGTGGGTAGGGTACGTACCGGAATTTTTGTGTTGCCGGTTCGCGTCAACATCCACTTCCGTTGTGGCAGACGCAGGCGTTGCTGGACACGCCCCCACCCCCTCGAATTGACCAGGCCCTGAAGGTCAGGTATGTCCAGGGCATGTATGATTTGTGACTTGGGTGGGGGTTGTGTGTCCTGCCCCTGCCCCCCCCCTTTGCCCCTGGGTGTTGTTCTGACCTTCTGCGGCGTCTGCGTCGGTTCCTGTAGAGCAGGTGGACTGCTATGAGGGCTGGGATGACACGTAGGTTCGGGTCCATGGCTGTCCGTCACGTACAGGTGCTCCTTGTGCGCGTCGTCCTGATTTCCCGGCAGTTTTTGGCAGTCGGAAAATATAATCCGTGCGGGGTGACGTCGGTACGGATCGTACTTCCTGGTTCGTGAAACACAGCCTGGATGCGTCCCGACGTCACGTCGGCACTTTCTCGGATCACATTTGTATGTATATTTTCGTCGGTCGGTGTTTTGTACGATTCGTACGGAAATAGTGTTTCCATACGAATCGTACTTGCATTTTTGTAATGTTTTTTGACCGGGTACGAGTCGGACGAAGAAAACGCTCGAACCGACGGTTCGTAACCGGTTTTACCAGGATCCGAATCGGCCCCATAGTTGTAAATGTTATTCAGTATTTAATGTTTCTAATTTCTATAAATGTATACTTTGACACACAATAGTATGACAAAACAATCATGTTTCCCCAAATATGCACCATAATTGCCTTTTGTGACAGCAGTCTGCTCTAGGCACAAACACTGTAGCAATGAAGTTAGGAGTCAGGAACTCAAATACATTAATTTGACCTCTGCTGGGTACATGAAGGATAGCTCCAATTCATTTATTTTAATTTGTCTGGATAAAAGAGACAAACACCAGGCAAATTTGCGTTTGGAACTCCAGTGTGATGTGTGGGCAAATTTTGTTATATCAAAGTAAGGAGCTAGGAACTCACATACCTGATACTGACTCATTGTAGGAAAAATATCTGGTTTGAATTCAGTAAAGAACCTTATTGATGGTACTCAATGTATGTTCAGAGAAGGATGAGATAGGGCTAAGTTTACTTTGTCTACATACAAGCTATACAAAAAGAAAGATGATAGTTGGATTCAAAGATATAGTGGTGTACTCCTCTCTCCTCGACTGGGATTCTTTTAACCTCATGAAAACTGAAGGATCTATTGGGATGTTGTCTTGAATAAAGTTGTGAGATATATGCTGTCTTCGGCCAACAAAATGTGTGTCAATGTTCCTCTCACAACCATTGACTAAGACCACCAATACTCATGAATATTCATGAATGCCCAAATATAGTGATTAGGATTAAGTTAAGAAGAAAAATGTTTTAATATGTTAATGGAGTCTGTGTGTTTGCTGAGAGAAGTTTCAGGGCTCTGGTTTAGCTTTGTAGATATGCACATCAAATGATTTTATGGAGAATGAACAGATCCTCTGACAATTAATGGACTCTGTTAAAATTATTTCACATATACAGTCAAATATATCTTCTGCATGTGAATAAAAGAACAAAACACCTCTATGGGGCCGATTCCGATGGCCGGTCGGACAGCTGTCCATAGCCTTACCCTGTGACCGACACGTACCCGGAGCCGGTCCGTCCTGTATAGGAAGCACGATGTGCATAACTGCCAAAAACACGACCGACACGTAGGCTGTGAATCAAGACCCATTCTCCGTCCGAGCCGTAACTCCTAAAGAGGAACCGTGTCGCCCGGAAGCAGTATCCATAGCAGTTTCCGGCATGACAAGTACGATGCGCACTTCCTACGTGCCGGACGGGTCGTCACGTACGGCACGTCACAGCATCCGGAAAACAAGCATATCAGCTGTGATTCGCGCCACAAATTAAGACACGGCTACGAGACGGAACAGCTTGCAGTGGGTACGAGACGGATTAACAAGCAGCGTGTACGACACGAACACATCATGAATCCAAATGCGCAGGTCATACCAGTACTCTACATCTATGACCGGATCAGGGACCGACGCCGACGGCGCAGACGGTAAGTCAGACACCTACCACATAAACAAACAACACGTACCCGCAAAATGGCACACACATACAGGGGATACATATCCTGGCCACTAACAACAGCCCACCATAGGGGTTGCATGGCCAGCACCACTAACACCCCCACCCATAGGTAGCCTGTTGCCCATCAACCCTGCCACCCCCACTCACGGGGGACCTGTTGCCCATCACCCCTGCCACCCCCACTCACAGGGCTTATGTTGCCCATCAACCCTGCCACCCCCACTCACAGGGCTTATGTTTCCCATCATCCCTGCCACCCCCACTCACAGGGGACCTGTTGCCCATCACCCCTGCCACCCCACTCACAGGGCTTATGTTGCCCATCACCCCTGCCACCCCTACTCACAGGGATTATGTTGCCCATCACCCCTGCAACCCACACACATGGGGCTTATGTTTCCCATCGCCCCTGCCACCCCCACTCACAGGGGACCTGTTGCCCATCACCCCTGCCACCCACACTCACAGGGCTTATGTTTCCTATCACCCCTGCCACCCCCACTCACGGGCTTATGTTTCCCATCACCCCTGCCACCCCCACTCACAGGGCTTATGTTGCCCATCACCCCTGCCACCCCCACTCACAGGGGACCTGTTGCCCATAACCCCTGCCACCCCCACTCACAGGGGACCTGTTGCCCATCACCCTTGCCACCCCCACTCACAGGGCTTATGTTTCCCATCTCCCCTGCCACCCCCACTCACAGGGGACCTGTTGCCCATCACCTCTGCCACCCCCACTCACAGGACTTATGTTGCCCATCACCCCTGCCACCCACACCCATAGGGGGCCTGTTGCCCATCACCCCTGCCATCCCCACTCACAGGGGACCTGTTGCCCATCACCCCTGCCACCCCCACTCACAGGGCTTATGTTGCCCATCACCCCTGTCTCCCCCACTCACAGGGCTTATCTTGCCCATCACCCCTGCCACCCCTACTCACAGGGCTTATGTTTCCCATCACCCCTGCCACCCCCACTCACAGGGGACCTGTTGCCCATCACCCCTGCCACCCCCACTCACAGGGCTTATGTTGCCCATCACCCCTACCACCCCCACTCACAGGCGACTTGTTGCCCATCACCCCTTTCACCCCCACTCACAGGGCTTATGTTGCCCATCACCCCTGCCACCCCCACTCACAGGGCTTATGTTTCCCATCACCCCTGCCACCCCCACTCACAGGGGACCTGTTGCTCATCACGCCTGCCACCCCCACTCACAGGGGACCTGTTGCCCATCACCCCTGCCACCCCCACTCACAGCGCTTATGTTGCCCATCACCCCTGCCACCCCCACTCACAGAGCTTATGTTTCCCATCACCTCTGCCACCCCCACTCACAGGGGACCTGTTCGTCATTACCCCTGCCACCCCCAGCCATAGGATGGGTGATGCGCAACACATCCAGCATACGCAAACATCAGATTTGTCCGCAAAATACATCCCCCACGACATCATGACAACAGTGTGTAGTCTGTGACAAATGCCCACAACAGTGAATATGGCTACGAGCATACAATGTAAGTAACAGCACATATGTGACCAACACATGAGTGTGACATACACAAGGCAAGCATCACTGTGCCAATGAAAAAATAACACCCCCACACTGTAGAACAAAAGTTAAGTGTAGGCTTCCAAACTGAAGCAGATGTTGAGCATTGTGGTGATGGGGTCTAAACCCCCCCTCATTACAGTGACCAAAAGGTAAGTGTCATCATGGTGAAAGCTGCAAATAACAAACAGCATGTATGAACCCTGATCCCAACACATTAAACACTTATGGGGTGAAGTAGTGTTTGTGTCCCATTCCCACAGAGATGTGGTGAGGCTAACAGTGCTGTGAAAACATAACACACTCTCGGCCATGTGCAGACAGGCACCAAACATGGGGGCTGACAATGAATACAGGGTACAATGACACAAGATGAGAAGTGACCATCACAAAGCATACACACATTTCGAAAATAGACACACTAACCAAAACAACCTGTGTAGACTGTAGGTATCAGCTCACAAACTCCCATTCCATGCCAGCAATGGCACCTAACAACCAGGATGAATGTGCACAATGATGTGATATGACTCACAGGGACAGCAGGCAAAATCACAGAAACGGCATCCAGACAATGGCCCAAGACAGCAATACCAACGCACTGATGCAGATGCACAATCACAAACAGGCAACCTCACACTGCTGTCACAGCACGTAGGTGAGGATGGAAGTTCGGGGGACTGAATGTTGCACTACGTCTCCCAGAATGCCTGCTACTGATTAGAGTGGGTGTCCTACCTCTCTTTCCGCTGATTCCCTATGTAATCACCTCCCTCCTGGAACTCGGGGCTCGTCACTTGATGACCTCGTGAGTCGCAGAATTCCGACTAGCCCGTGACAGTCTCCAGCGATTCCGAGCGCCAGCACGACCAAAGAACTTTGCACGGTAAGCAGCGTCTTGCCCTGGCTCAGAATGCGACACGCATTCCTTTAAAAAGATCCCCGAAGGTTCCCCCGGCAGGAGCGGGCTTCAGAGTACCGCAACACCTCCGCTCATACGAGTGAACTCATTTAGCATACCTCGGGCTACCGCCCGTTCATCGACCCCCAGGCGCTGTACGCAGAGTGTGGAGCCGGGTATTCATCCACACCCAGGCCCTCAGGCCGCCTACCCTCCCCGCTAACGCGCAGAGGAGCGCGAGTTCAGTTTCACGGAGAGCTGGGGAAGGCTCTCAAGTTGCTTTCGAACCGCTGTCAAAGCGGGAGGAGTCAACCACACGCGCAGGAGCGCTTAGTACTTGTTTATTTTTGTAAGACTTTAGAGAGCTGGTGAGAAGCTCAGACTCACACACAAATACCGTTATGTGGCGGTTGGCAATACACGAGCGCACAGGAGCGCTACTTCTGTTATTCGCTAAATTCCTTAGGAGCCGCTGAAAGGCTCGTATACCAGTACTGTGACGAACAACCAGTGGGGGAAGTACTCCACTAGAGGGTGCCATTCCCAGGTTCTTGCTTGCAAGAGGAGAGCACTCCCTCTGTTGATGGGAGGAAGTCCTGCATCTTTCTTATTTAGTGCACAGTCTACTTAACTCCTGTATGCATGGGGCAGAATTACAAGGTACGTGAATTCCTTCTGGAGACATGTATGGCTTAGTCGTGGGAGGGATAGGGCAACACTCATAGTTTGTTCTGTGTCTTTTCTGCAGGAACGAAGGACGATAGAGAGTGAATGATACAACTCCCTGAAGTCTTCCCAAGATTCCTGCGGCCACCGCATTCTTGTTTCGTTTATCCCTTTTTGCCCTTTCCCCCTTCTCTGTGGTCTTCCCTGGATAGGTGAATCTCGTTACTCTCTGGTGGGAACACACAAATAGGGGAAAAGGTTACCTACATCCAGCATCGCTCCTGCTGCATCCGGCTTAAGGTTAGTGCCTACACTCTCCTGTGACAACTGCACATCTGACACAACATGTGTTGTGTGTGTGTGTGTCTCAGTATCCCCAGGCAACTACACAAGACATGAGGGGGGTTGAACCACAGTCACACAGATGTGGACACAGTTCCATACAAAAGTAAACCATCATTGGGACACCCTCAGTGGGCAATCAGGCGTTGGGAGATGAGAGGAAGCACAACAGATACATGTGACACAAGCTGGAATGAACACCAACTAACACAGCAAGAGACTGACACACAACACCACTACCCCCAGGGAACAGACAGTGGGGTGACACAAGCATGCATGACACCTCCACTGTGATGACAAAGGCAGATGTCGTACAAACTGGGAAACCCAGACATGTGTCCTGTGCCACAAACGTACATCACACATACACAAACACAAATCACTCAGCATGGCCCCTCATCCATGTACAAACGGGAGCTAGGGAACCATCCATGCAAACATTCACATCAGTCTACCATCAACACCACACACCTGAACTGCAACAATGTGTATCTGTGAAGTCCACATGGACAGGTGACATTGCACATGCACCCATGACAAACACAGGAATGTTGGCAGGAACAAAGGTGCACACACACATCACACAAGGACTGTTCGCAACCCTGGGGAATGACAGACACACTGCACAGTATGCGGTACATGGCCATGACCTCAAAGGCAATGTAACCTTCAGAATCCCTGCCACAGTCCCAGGACTATGCAGATGCCAAGGAGGAACACAAGGCACCCATGCTGACACCTGCCAGCATCGCTGCCGTGAACGCGACAAGTGAGAGCAGTCACACACACATACAAATGTCTCAATCACTGAAAACTACCACCTAGGGACAACTACATGATATTGCAAACAAACAAGTGCCTTGAGGAACCCTGAATGTGTCCCATCTGTGTCTGACAACATCATCAACACTCAGAACTGACAAATCACAATGATGATACAACAATTAACAGTAGTGTGTCATGCACCCTCACATCTGGGAGCCCATTGGAAAAGGAGTGGGATGAACCCAGTACCACTCAGCAAGCATCAACAACAGGAACATATCAAGGGAACCCTGTCTGTGTATGAACAGGGATGTGGACACACACACATGCACATACAACACACACTATGGGCCCAGGCCATGTCACTGGACAACACACTAACTTGAGGGGACACAACTCCTGTGGGAGCCCAACTGTGCCAAACATATTCACCGCAAGTCCCACTCATGTCTGCAGAACACTTGGTCAGTCAGCCATCAGTTACCACACAATGAAGGCTCTGGTCACAACAGCCTGGGTATGGGAGTCTCCCCTAAGTCATCTGCACATACCCAAAACATATGTCTAGCATGTTGCACAGAGGACCCAGTTGCTCCTATTACAATGATGCACACACCTGTAGGGCCTGTAGTGATGAGCATGAAGTATGTGGAAGTGGCAATTTGGACAATGGGAAGCACATCATATGTGCAGGGGTGCAAGCCACAGATGTGACCATGGCAATTAAATGCTCACAGAGAGATGTATACAAATGGTTGATCCAGACACACCCAGGTAGCTGCAAAGGATGACATGGATACCCACCAGAATAGGATACATATCTCATGGATCACAGGGTGTACCTCACATCAACACATCAGTATGCAACACTGTAAACCAAGCATCTAAAACAACCTCAACGTGATGTACAGCTAAATCAAGTTCATAGGGACAAAGTAAAAAGCTTTATTCAGCATATGAAAAGTGAAACGTCTGTTCCAACAAAAGCCCAATGGCCAGTCATTGTCCAAAGGGCAAGGAGTGGACTAGAGTCACAAATTCAGTATATGAAATTCAAAACGTCTGTGCAACCAAAAGGCCAATGGCCAGTCAATGTCAAATTGCCAAGGAGTGAACTAGAGTGACAACTGTCACACCTTGCTTGCCTGCACTGCTACGGACCGGGGTCATCCCCTTGGAGGGGCATACATGGGGCAGGCCAGGCACTGAAGGGACAGGATCAGGGCGCAGCAGAAGGAGGCAGTGAAGAGGTGGGGGATGCAGGCGAGACACTTGGAACTGCAGTGGAGATGACTGAAGTGGTGGGTGCTGTCACAACTGGGCCCTGATTGTTGTTCTTTGCTGCCTTCACGACTCCCATACCTACGGCTACCAGAGGAGGGCGGGACTGCGAGGACCAGCCTCACCCGCGGCCGGAGCAAAATCGCCGCAGCTGGGTCCTCTTCCCAGCCTCTCCCCCTGACCGACGCTGCGACTCGCGGCCCCCGCTGCGCGGGCGCCGCTCGGAGTATAAAACTCCCATTCAGCTGTACCTCGTGGGCCCTGATTGTTGTTCTTTGCTGCCTTCACGACTCCCATACCTACGGCTACCAGAGGAGGGCGGGACTGCGAGGACCAGCCTCACCCGCGGCCGGAGCAACATCGCCGCAGCTGGGTCCTCTTCCCAGCCTCTCCCCCTGACCGACGCTGCGACTCGCGGCCCCCGCTGCGCGGGCGCCGCTCGGAGTATAAAACTCCCATTCAGCTGTACCTCGTGGGCCCTGATTGTTGTTCTTTGCTGCCTTCACGACTCCCATACTTACGGCTACCAGAGGAGGGCGGGACTGCGAGGACCAGCCTCACCCGTGGCCGGAGCAACATCGACGCAGCTGGGTCCTCTTCCCAGCCTCTCCCCCTGACCGACGCTGCGACTCGCGGCCCCCGCTGCGCGGGCGCCACTCGGAGTATAAAACTCCCATTCAGCTGTACCTCGTGGGCCCTGATTGTTGTTCTTTGCTGCCTTCACAACTCCCATACCTACGGCTACCAGAGGAGGGCGGGACTGCGAGGACCAGCCTCACCCGCGGCCGGAGCAACATCGCCGCAGCTGGGTCCTCTTCCCAGCCTCTCCCCCTGACCGACGCTGCGACTCGCGGCCCCCGCTGCGCGGGCGCCGCTCGGAGTATAAAACTCCCATTCAGCTGTACCTCGTGGGCCCTGATTGTTGTTCTTTGCTGCCTTCACGACTCCCATACCTACGGCTACCAGAGGAGGGCGGGACTGCGAGGACCAGCCTCACCCGCGGCCGGAGCAACATCGCCGCAGCTGGGTCCTCTTCCCAGCCTCTCCCCCTGACCGACGCTGCGACTCGCGGCCCCCGCTGCGCGGGCACCGCTCGGAGTATAAAACTCCCATTCAGCTGTACCTCGTGGGCCCTGATTGTTGTTCTTTGCTGCCTTCACGACTCCCATACCTACGGCTACCAGAGGAGGGCGGGACTGCGAGGACCAGCCTCACCCGTGGCCGGAGCAACATCGCCGCAGCTGGGTCCTCTTCCCAGCCTCTCCCCCTGACCGACGCTGCGACTCGCGGCCCCCGCTGCGCGGGCGCCGCTCGGAGTATAAAACTCCCATTCAGCTGTACCTCGTGGGCCCTGATTGTTGTTCTTTGCTGCCTTCACGACTCCCATACCTACGGCTACCAGAGGAGGGCGGGACTGCGAGGACCAGCCTCACCCGCGGCCGGAGCAACATCGCCGCAGCTGGGTCCTCTTCCCAGCCTCTCCCCCTGACCGACGCTGCGACTCGCGGCCCCCGCTGCGCGGGCGCCGCTCGGAGTATAAAACTCCCATTCAGCTGTACCTCGTGGGCCCTGATTGTTGTTCTTTGCTGCCTTCACGACTCCCATACCTACGGCTACCAGAGGAGGGCAGGACTGCGAGGACCAGCCTCACCCGCGGCCGGAGCAACATCGCCGCAGCTGGGTCCTCTTCCCAGCCTCTCCCCCTGACCGACGCTGCGACTCGCGCCCCCGCTGCGCGGGCGCTGCTCGGAGTATAAAACTCCCATTCAGCTGTACCTCGTGGGCCCTGATTGTTGTTCTTTGCTGCCTTCACGACTCCCATACCTACGGCTACCAGAGGAGGGCGGGACTGCGAGGACCAGCCTCACCCGCGGCCGGAGCAACATCGCCGCAGCTGGGTCCTCTTCCCAGCCTCTCCCCCTGACCGACGCTGCGACTCGCGGCCCCCGCTGCGCGGGCGCCGCTCGGAGTATAAAACTCCCATTCAGCTGTACCTCGTGGGCCCTGATTGTTGTTCTTTGCTGCCTTCACCACTCCCATACCTACGGCTACCAGAGGAGGGCGGGACTGCGAGGACCAGCCTCACCCGCGGCCAGAGCAACATCGCCGCAGCTGGGTCCTCTTCCCAGCCTCTCCCCCTGACCGACGCTGCGACTCGTGGCCCCCGCTTCGCGGGCGCCGCTCGGAGTATAAAACTCCCATTCAGCTGTACCTCGTGGGCCCTGATTGTTGTTCTTTGCTGCCTTCACGACTCCCATACCTACGGCTACCAGAGGAGGGCGGGACTGCGAGGACCAGCCTCACCCGCGGCCGGAGCAACATCGCCGCAGCTGGGTCCTCTTCCCAGCCTCTCCCCCTGACCGACGCTGCGACTCGCGGCCCCCGCTGCGCGGGCGCCGCTCGGAGTATAAAACTCCCATTCAGCTGTACCTTGTGGGCCCTGATTGTTGTTCTTTGCTGCCTTCATGACTCCCATACCTACGGCTACCAGAGGAGGGCGGGACTGCGAGGACCAGCCTCACCCGCGGCCGGAGCAACATCGCCGCAGCTGGGTCCTCTTCCCAGCCTCTCCCCCTGACCGACGCTGCGACTCGCGGCCCCCGCTGCGCGGGCGCCGCTCGGAGTATAAAACTCCCATTCAGCTGTACCTCGTGGGCCCTGATTGTTGTTCTTTGCTGCCTTCACGACTCCCATACCTACGGCTACCAGAGGAGGGCGGGACTGCGAGGACCAGCCTCACCCGCGGCCGGAGCAACATCGCCGCAGCTGGGTCCTCTTCCCAGCCCCTCCCCCTCTAGTCCTTTTTTACACATATACCGCCCTTTCCAATCGCGCTAGCGGAACGCGTGCGGAACGGAGCCCGGGGCGAAGACCGGGCAAAGAGCGGGCCGTTTGAGGCCGTTCGAGGACAGGCGAGGCAGAGCAGAGCCCTGGTCCTTTCAGCACTGTGCCTACTAAACTGGGTTAGAAGATCCTCACTAGGCCCATTGGCATTGGCCACTACGCCCAAACAAACTGATGTACTTAAATCCGGGGGGTTAACAGGGTCTTCTGCTCCAGCAGATTTGTGCAGCCCTGCCGCAACCATTAATGATTGTGATATGACTGCCATTACGGAGCCAAGCATTTTGTCCCTCCCTTGTGTCAGGCCCCCCTCACTTCCCCCGAGTACCATCCTCCCGTCTGACATTGTAACTAGTGAGAAACCCATTTCTAATACAGAGTCCCCACGGAGGGGGAGGGAAGGAGCCATCCCTAAAAGGAAACTGAAGGCTGGCTCCAATGGAAGGCATAAGGTGTCTGCTCCAAAACGTAATGCTAAGAATGACCCCAGTTCTCATACCCCTAAAACCAGGTCTTTGAATCATACTGGGAATGACAGATCACCCTCTATCTTTAACATGGCTGAGCCACCTTCTCGCCAAAATTTAACATAAGTAAATGAGCCCCTCTCCTTACTGGATATCCGTATCCTCCTAAGAGAAATTTTATGCCCTCTGGAGGATCGCATCTCCAGGATAGAAACACACATATTGGAGATTCGTAAGGGCCTTTCTAATTTGGTAGTGGCGAATCAGCCTTCTAGTACTAAGATCAGTGAGGAGAGCGAGAATGATTCTCTGCCCCCCTCTAGGAAAAGTTTAACTCCATTCCAGCCTATTCCAACATGTCTGCTCCCGATACTCCCAACTAAGAATATTCCACCACAAAAGCGAATGTGTCCAAATCCAATAACCCAAGAAGCACCAGCTGCTCTCCCAGCTGAGGCACTATCGAAGGCCCATCAAGATATAACAATTAATCTCCCACCACAGGCTAATCCTTATGTGGTGATTCTCGCTGGTATCCCCCAACTGAACCCTTCTGCTAGAGAACCTGTAAGTGCACTCAAAAATAAGATCATCCACTGGCTGTCCAATAATAGACCCCTTCCTGAGGGCACAAATAGCGAGGTCCTTATGGTGAGAAGAGTCCCCTGGGTTGGTACCACTAGGAAGACCATCCAGGGTGACTGTGTTGTGATCAACTTTAGGGACCCCGCTATTGTAAACTATATCTGCAGCTGGCCCAGGAAAATGCATGAGTCGCCTATCCATACCCTTCCCTTGTCCTTTTTTTACCCTCAGGTAGGGTGTCACGAGAAAGGAGAGGGATGGGAATTGGTATCTAGAAGGGATCGCAGGTGGAGACCAAATTCAAACAACGAGCAGCCCACCTTTAGAATGATTCCGGACAATTACTTCCCTACACACAACAGGTTCAGCAGCCTGGATAGGGTGGACTGACTGAGTGAGAAAGGGCTGGGTGAGGACTTGGGACTGTTAAGACCTTTTGATTCTCAGTTAAACATCTCTACAAAGGGAGAGGGATCTAAGCAGAGACAAGCTAACATGGATTCTTGTGGGGTGGCCTCCATAACATCTATTACTCTAGCCTCAGAAAGTCCAGTACATAATGTAGCGCCTGCTGATCGGAGGATTGAATTGACAGATATTCCGCTCCTACCTCCTAAGTCCAGCAGACCATTAGCCCCCCTCTTAAACATCCTTTCTTGGAATGTTGCGGGCTTGTCCAATAAACTAAATTGCCAGGATTGGAATAGTTTTATAGAAAATAAGGACATATGCCTCTTCCAAGAAACGTGGATGAGGGAGGACAACACCCGCACCGGTTTTGCTGTCTTTTCTAAGAGTGCAAAATGGAGTGGGAAAGGCCGTCCCTCTGGTGGGCTTGTAACCTGGATAGCTCCACACTTGGGCTGTACGGCTGTTTCTCTGACAGTAAATTCAGAGGATATCCTGGCTGTCTCATTGGAGTGGCCGGGTTTGTGCACCCTTCTGGTCATTAATGTCTATTCAAGGCCAGTTAGCAATTCGCATGAATCGCCTACTATCGCTGAACTCGATCTTGCCCTAAGTACATTCCCTGAGGGCACCCCCTATATAGTAGGAGGAGATCTGAATTGCCATTTCGAACCCCTTATGGGCTCATTGGACGGTTTGGCCCAGGAGGAAGACCTTGTCTGGTCCATACCGTTGTCCCATTTACCGGCGTCAAGAGCTTGGTCTCCTTTGGCGGTGCAAATTACATCCCTCACTCTTAAACATGGGCTTAGGGCCTGCAACGGAAGGTTGCCATCAGATATTCCCCCAAAATGTACATATCACAGAGAGGGAAAAACATCAAGACTAGATTATATTTTGGTCCCTTTGGCACTTTGGCCCCAAATAAGTGACTTCCGGGTATTAGAAAGAGAAGACAGTGATCACAATGCCCTAGAGCTTGAATTACATCATTCTGGTCGGGAATCCAGAGAGAAGAATGGGGAGTTACCCAATTCTGGGCTACTCCTTTCAAACAATAGACGCAAAATTAAATGGGAGAACTTAATAGCTAAACAAGGGTTGCTATCCAACTTATATGCCCTAATTATCCCGATCCTTGAGAAGGCCCAAGCCTTAAACCTACAACTAAGCACCCTGGGATCATTCAATAAGCTGCGGCAACTACACGTAGAACTTAGTACCTCCACAGCGCTAATTCTTACTAGTGAAACCAAAAGGGTCATTGGTCCTACTTCGGGTCCCTCTTGGTATAATCCTGCTTGCAGGAAGGCTAAGAGTGACCTATTGTCTAAAATCAAGCCAGGCCAGGATCGGGCAAAAATTAGGGAGAGTAGATTAGCCTATAAACTACTAATTAAGAACGCAAAACTAGAATGGGAACATAACAAATGGGAGAAACTAACAAAATTCTTGGCACAAGGGGATTCCAGGAGATTTTGGCGTTGTGCAAACACAGGTCTAGAGGAGCTGGCCTCCGCGGTGGAACCTAACATCTCAGCCACGTCTTGGCGGGATCACTTCCAGTCCCTATACAAGCTTCATGAGGGTACTGGAGCTGAACCTGCCCAGACAGAAGTCAGGATCCCGTCAGGTCTCTCCCTTTCCCTAAAAGAAGTTAGAGCAGCCATTATGGGCCTTGCGTCAGGGAAGGCACCAGGTCTGGATGGGCTACCGGGCGACCTTTTTAAGCAAGAACCTGATGTATGGGCACCCTATTTTTTACTTCTATTTAACTCCATCCTGGAGGGTATGGAAATACCAGATACTTGGCTGGGCGCAGAGATCGTCCCAATTTTTAAAAAGGGCTCTCCTCTGCTCCCAGCCAACTACAGACCAATCAGTCTTATTGATGTCTCCCAAAAATTATTTGGTAGGATCATTCTTAATCATCTACAAGACTGGATTGAGGAATTTAATATTCTGAGTACATACCAGGCGGGTTTTAGAAGAAAGATTTCGACCATTGACCAGATTTTTCGTTTAATTTTAATTCATTCAAAGACCGTTTTAATAGAGGGTGGCACTCTTTACACGGTCTTTGTCGATCTACGTGCCGCCTTCGATTTAGTCCCGAGGGAAAAACTGTGGACCGTTTTGGGCGATCTTGGCGTCCCAAATGATATACTTACCGTTTTAATCAGACTTCATCGGGGGAACTTCGCAAGGGTGAGGTGTGGGAGAGGGGGTGCCCTTACTGATCGCTTCCCCGTTGACAGGGGGGGTCAGACAGGGCTGTGTGCTGGCACCGACTCTTTTCTGCCTCTTTGTCAACGGGGTGATCAGCTATCTGAACGCGTTGGAAGATACCGATGCTCCGAGACTTGGAGGCTCAAGGATACCCGCAATTTTGTTTGTGGATGATACCCTGTTGCTCTCCAAGTCTCGCATGGGCATCCAACGGATCCTCGATGGGTTCGCGCTCTTTTGTGCGACCCGGGGGTTGGAGATCAATGCGTCTAAAACAAAGTATATGATCTTCAACCCCCCTTCGAGAACACACGCGAATCCTACACTCGGGCCTTCTAGGTTGGAGAGGGTCCATACATTTGAGTACCTGGGGATAACATTGAACCAGTCTCTGACCTGGGACTCACATTGTACCAGGGCAAACCTGAAATTAACTCAAATGATTGGAGGATTGCCAAGGATGTCCTGAGGCCTGACCTACCAGCCGGTCTCTCCCCGACTACAAATTTACAGTACACAGGCGAAAGGGGCAATAACTTATGGGGCTGAACTCTGGGGGCATACCGCCACTAAATCTATGCAGGTGACCGAAAACAACTTTATTAGACAACTAACAGCTCTCCCCTCGAGCACCCCTTTTCTACCTCTGAGACTTTATTTAGGCCTCAGACCAATCACGGAAGATCTGGGCCTTAAACCGTTATTATACTGGAGGAGACTATGGTCTACACCTGAACTGCGTACCTATAGATCTGAGCTTCAGGAAATCATGAGACTCCGTGATCCTGCACGGCTTCCCTGGCTCAGACACATCAAACAATTATGTGAGGCACTAGGTAGACAGAATTTATGGCTTGACCCGGAAAACACCTGCCCCAGAATTTCAAGGAAGTCTCTCTCTAAAGTTTATTATGAATATCATCTATGTGCCCAAACGAACAATATGCAAGAGAGGCCCCTAACGGGTAAATTTCTGGGGTCAAAAGACTCTTACCTCCTAGAGCTTGTATATGATAACATTAGCCCCCCGTTCACTAGGAAGCTCTTCATGCAATGGCGGTACAGCACCCTCCCTCTTAAAGCACATACTGCCTCCTGGACAAACCCAGAGACTTCATCGCAATGTCCAGCTTGTGCACATCCGAGGGAGTGTGATCTGCATGTAATATTTTTCTGGCCAGCATATAAAAGAGCAAGAAAGTATTGGATTGTACCAATCCTCAAAAACTTGGGCTTCAGGGGTTACCTTCCGGCTTATAGGATTTTAAAAAGTGATCTCTCGGGCCCAATCGTATTTGCAGTATCTAAATTTTTAACTGCAATGTGGCACAGTCGTAGTCAAAGTATTAAGTTTTCATCAACTGTATGATGGTTTTATATTCTGGTCGATTGTCTGTAAATGCTCTTGTATTCTCTGTTTTATAATGTTTTTATGTTGCACTCTTTTATGGTCCCAGTGACCGAAATAAAGATCATGTAAAGGTTAAAGGCTGTCACAACTGTGGGGCACAAGTCAGATGGGGTGGGTGCCGGCACAACTCCAGTGGGCAGGTCAGATGGAGTGGATTGGCTCACCACAGCAGTGCCCAAGTCAGACAGGGGGGGCGTGGACTCCAAAGCAGTGCCTACATCCTTGGGAGTGGAATGGGCGACAGGTGAGGTCTGCAGGGCAGGGGGTGGTGACACGGTCCCCACATCAGTGGCAGCAACTATCTGACCAGGTGTGGAGGAGCAAGTGCTAGAGGGGAATGGCCTTAGCATTTTGGGGATGGTGTATCTGTGTGTGGGGGAACCCGGGGCAGGGAGTGGCGGGGGAACCTCTGGAGTGGTAACCTGGGGGATGGAGGACGGAGACTTTGCCTTGGAGCTGAGTGCTTGCGGGGGGTTCTTGCTCTACTTGCGCCGGGGGGACTTGCGGGTGGGCGTCTCGGTCTGAGTGCACCTGGGGGAGGGTGTGAGGGGCCCTCCCTTCTGTGTGTGCGGACTTCTTCTTCCCCTTGTAATCAGGATCTGCTGGGTCGGTGGGGAAGAGGCCATGGGGGGATGGGGTTGCAGGTGAGGCAAGGGAAGGGGGCCTGGAGGGAGAGGTCTCCGAGGACTGTGGAGTGGTTGTGGATGACTGTGTGTGTGTCAGCAAACCAGCCCCTGTGAGTGTGGAATCAGTCCCCTGCGCTTGCTTGTGTGCACGTCTAGCCCTTGGTTTGGGGGTTTCTGTGCTTTGGACAGGTAGTGTGCTAGGAATTGTGGGTGCTGCAGGGGTAGGAGGGGTTTGAGACTGTTGGAGGAGGGAGACTGCTGCCATCAGGGAGGAGGCCACGGGCTGGTTGGTCCTCTGTAGGGCAGACATGCCCGAGGAAATGCCCTCCATGAATGACACCAGTTGGGTCAACAGACCTGTGTGTGCATGGAGGACCTTCAGCATCGACGTCTGCCCCACATGCATCTGTCTTAGTAAGTCCACAGACTCCTCACTCAGGGCCACAGGGGACACAGGGGCAGGGGGTGCGGTGCCTGACACAAAGGAGACATGCTCATGAACACGGGAGCCCACATGGACCTCTGGTATGGGAGACGATGGGAGGGGGGTGGTGGCGGTGGCGGAGGCGGAGACAGCCTCACTAATTGGGGTTTGGTGGCTGCTGACACCCGCCTCCACAGGGGAGTCATCCTCAGAGCTGCTGTGGCCTTCAGCTGGGGGGGATGGTGCTGACGACTCCTCTGTGTGGCTGAAATCGCACTCCGTTCCACTGGGTCCACCTGACTCCTCTCCTTCTATCCCTGTAAGGCTCTGTGGCTCCTCCTGTTCCGTGGTGCTGTCCCCTCCTGTGGCCGTGGATGTATCTGGATAGTAATAGGAAGTAACAGAACAACATCAGTCACCTGCATCAACTGCACACACCACAGTGAGTACATCACATCACAGGCCAAGCCCTGGCATCATCAGCTGAACACAGCTCAAAGTGGCAACACTGTTTAGAATAAGACAATTGTCCTTTACAACATCAACCATGGTGCACATATCCCTCCTTGACTTGCACACATATGTCTGTTGCATGTTGGATGCCAACACACCAATGTGCCAACATGCACCACCCACACATTAGTTGTACACACAAGTGAACATGTAGGAGTATGTCACTAGACCCACAGCACATTTCTTGTGACTGACTCAGCACAGGTGTCCAGATGAAGGGATGGGCAGAGACTCATTTCACATGCTTGGGATGCATACCAGCAACACCCACTATGATGTACTCATGTCCTGATGGGCAAGACCACAATGGGGTGCATGGTGCACACTCGAACACAATGCAGGCTCACTCATAGCAAGTTCAATGCCATGGCACTGGGATGCCCTGTAAGTCAGTCAACACTGTCTCCTATCACAGGGGCAGGGCATCCAGACAACAACAATATGCACTGACTCACAATCCTAGCTCAGGGGCAAATCTGACATCATGAAAATCAGACATATGAGTCTCAGCAAACATGAATCCATGTGCATTAACACATCACAGTCTGCCATGCATATAACCCAGCTGCATGAGGGACAGAGTTGCATACACCATTGTGTGCTGTCAGATGCTCACACACCTATATGTCAAACAGGTCTTGTCTCCCACAGTCACATTGCAGATGTCATGCTGACCATCGGAATCATGGACACCCCAGTTGTACGTAGCAACAAGCCTCACCCTAATGACACAGAGGCACACACCTGAGGGCACATGTCACGAAGCACAACCTGCAATTTCACACACAGGAGTGGGATTACAGAGTGTTTCTGAATGCCCTTGAGGGGGCAGTACTGAGCAGGACTAAGTGAAACAGTGTTTTGCCCCGGACAGTAGTCAGGTGGCTAAGCAATTGTGGCATACTTGCCATACCTACTCCTGATGCCCAAAAATTGGAGTACCCTGCTGCATGGTTTTGTATTGAATACCCCAGAAACATGTTGCGAGTCAGAACAGCAATTGGTACACATCTCAAGGGCACACACAGTTCACATGTCAGATCTCAGGTATTGTGTAAACAATTGACCCACCCATGACACACACAACAGAGTCACAGGAACTGATGCTGACTGGTACCTGATACATAGCTGACTGCAGGGACACAGTGCCCTAGTGACACAATCCAAAGACTGTAGGGGCCACACCTGTGAAACAGATGAGGAGGGTGCATCACACAGATGAGGGACCTGATTTGGGGACTACAAGACCTACGTAATGTGGAAGTGTGACCTGGACAAAAGACTGGTATTTGCATGTCAGACATAGTACACAGATCAGGCATGGACTTACCCCCCTCCTGCTGCTGTCTGGCCTTCAGCTGCCTATTCAGGCCTGAGAAGACCACCGCCAGTATCCGGAGCATGTGGGGATTCAGGGTCCGGTGTCCGCCCCTCCTGCATGGAGGTGACAGCTTCAGCTGTACTCTAGCTATCCTCTGGGTCCAGCCCCGAAGGTCCTGCCACCTCTACTGGCAGTTGCGGATCCGGCGCTTGTAGACGCTCACAGAACGAACAGCCTGGGCGATGGTCAGCCAGATCTCCTGCTTCTGGTGGGCATCAACCTGTGAAGAGGACAAAGTGAAAAGTACATTAACACACATGCCCCAGATTTGTGCAGCACACAATTAGATATACATGTAATCATCACAAAGGGAAAATAATTACACAGGTAGTGCAACCCTGGGGAATGAAAACTCACATGCACGTCTGACATGTTAACAATGCATGGATAGTTTAAGCTGCAAAAATGCACTTTAGCAGCAGGAAAAATATTCAGTACATGTCCCTACACACTTTGGGGGATGAAAGTAGTCAGTGATAATGCTTGCCACTGCTGTACACACTGCTAGTACTTCTAGTCAGACAACATGCTTAATTAGGAAGGCAGTGGACAGCACACTCACCTGATCCCCTGGTGTCCCATAGAGCTTTCTGTACTCTAGAAGGAGCCCGTCCAACAGGGCCTGGTTCTCCTCCTCAGTGACGGCTGGGGCCCTCTCCAGTGTACGTGCCATAGCAGGAGCCAGAGGATGCATAGACAGCAGCAGTGGTAGCAGGGATGTGTTTCAGTAGCATGTAGTGCAGGCAAGTGACCGACTGGGATCCAGCCAGCCTTATATCTGTGCTGCAGAGGCAGACTATGTGCCATGTGTTCAAAGTGGTTGGTCCAACAAGGTTGCATTCTATGAATCTGGCAAATCCATTTAAAAGTACGACTCGTACACGCCTTCCTCATCTTTCAAATCTTCACCTTCATAGAACACTTGAAATTGCAACATTGTTGTAGGCATCCAACTGAATTTCAAGTGCACAACTCGTACAAGTTTTGAATCCGCATCCGTCTCCAAGACAGTCCTGAGCCAATGGGTGGGCCCGGCTTGTTCAACTGATTGTACAACGCGTATTTTGAAAGTACACATGCACCCGTCTCCATATGATTCAATGGCCAAGGCGTACACACGGCTTGGACATGACCCGTGCAATGCGTACGCATTGTCACCCGCGTCGGACCTCATTGCATTCAATGACAAGGCATACGCACGGCTCGGACATGACCCGTGCAATGCGTTCGCATTGTCACCCACGTCGGACCTCATTGCATTCAATGACAAGGCGTACGCACGGCTCGGACATGACCCGTGCAATGCGTATGCATTGTCACCCGCGTCGGACCTCATTGCATTCAATGACAAGGCATACACACGGCTCTGACATGACCCGTGCAATGCGTATGCATTGTCACCCACGTCGGACCTCATTGCATTCAATGACAAGGCGTACGCACGGCTCGGACATGACCCGTGTAATCCGTATGCATTGTCACCCGCATTGGACCGCATTAGTGTGACTATTAGACGGGTGCAACACACATATACTGGCCATGGACACCTGCACACACCTGCCACACTATAGCATTGGCCACACAGTGTCCCATGGCATGTGAGGCTGCATTCCCTGTGTGTTTGAGGCGGCCACAGCAGTTTTTTTGTCTGGCACTTTGTGCAGCCACTCCCAGGCTGTTATCTTGTACATGGGGGAGAGTCCTTTGTGTGTTGTGCACATTAGCACTGTGATGTGCAATTGGACAGTAATTGGCATGAGTGAAGGCCACAGTGTCAGGTTGGATATGTTTGGGGCATGTCACATACAACCTGAGTCCTGGGGGTGATGGCATGTACGTCACAGTGAGACCTGTAGGCCCAATACTGATGTGCACCCACAGTCTGTGTGCATGTTTTGTCTCAGATGTGTCTGATCACATGTTACCAATGGGTGACAGTCTCCACATCCATGTAGTATATGCAACAACCTTGATGGGGTATGTGTCTAAGAGACGTACATGTAGGGCCGGCATGGACAACAGTGGCCACTACCTGTGGGACTTAAGCTTGCCTTGTGGTGTGTACGTGCTACGCCATGTCCATTGCTGTGTTGATGTGGCAATACAGGGAGCCTGGGTTTCTGCACGGCAAAGATCTCTGATGCCTGGGAGACATGAGTCCTCATTAGTCACTGGGGTGGGTTTTTTGAACGTTGCAGCAGCACATAGGTTTGGTGACACAGCCAGATGATTAGCCCATTGCACTACATGGGACTCATGTGGACATGTGGAATTGAGATGTGAGGTGGTGGTCATGTAGGTGAAATATGTGTCCATGGCCAACAGCACACACCTCAGTACATGTGTAATGTCATGAACTAGCATGTGAGAGTGATCGTGGTCATGGCCACATGGGGGGATGTACTGACAATCTTCCTTTGTACATCTCTGTACTGCAGAGCACCAGCTGTGCATCGTCTATTCCCAGACCTTGCAACCATGCAGGAACGCAACAGCATCAGACGGTACCGCTTCACCAGGCCACTGATTGAGGAGTTGGCGGAGCAGCTGGTGCCACATCTGCTACCTGGCACGGACATACCCTACAGCACTGACCTCAGAGGTGAAGGTGATGGCAGTCCTGCACTTCTTTGCTACTGGTACCTTCCAGTACACTGTGGCTACTGCTGGTGGTATGTCGCAAACGATGTTTAGTCGGGTGCTACACGATGTCTTGAAGGGGATGTTGCAATTCCTCGACCTGTATATCAAGTTCCCGAGCCAAGATGAACTCCCTGAAATTAAGGATGCCTTTTGTACACTGGGGAGGATGCCAAACGTCATTGGATCCATTGACGGGACACATGTTTCCCTGATACCACCACAGGCACATGAGCAGGCATACCGTAACAGGAAGCACTACCATTCGATCAATGCTCTGGGGGTCTGTCTTGCTGACATTTTGATCACACATGTGTGTGCACGGTTCCCTGGTTTGGCGCATGATGCCTACATAATGAGGAGTAGTCACATTGCAACGCTGATGTCACAGATGCCAGCTCAGCGTGCCTGGCTTGTCGGTGTGTACTGACGGTTTCTCATTGTGTGTGTTTGTCATTGTTGTATTCCACACTCCTACCAAACTCATCTACTTGGTCATTTTTGTGTGTGTAGGTGACTCCGGATACCCCAACATGCCGTGGTTGCTGACACCCCTCAGGAACCCTGTGACACCAGCCGAGCTGCGCTACAATGAGGCACATGGTCGGAGCAGGAGGGTGATTGAGTGGACATTCGGCCTCCTGAAAAGCCGCTTTCGCTGCCTGGACAAGACCGGAGGGGCCCTCCCATATGAGCCTGCAAAGGTGTGCAAAATAATACTGGTCTGCTGCATGCTACACAACATGGCAGTGCAGAAGGAGGTGCCTCTCATCCTGGATGAGGATGACGACGACCAACGTCCGGCACCTGTGGAGGACCCCAGCCTGGGCCAGGATGCCAGTGATGATGAAGATGATAGTGACGTCCGCTCCCAGCTCATCGACAACTTCTTCACCTGAAAGTGAGTTTCCATGGTTGTTATATGAATGTATGGAGGTAGCCAGGAATGTGTTGAGCCAGCTCTGTTGCTGTCTGAGTGTGTCTGTGTGCCACTTGACTGGATGCGTGCTGTGATGTGTCCATTCAGGTGGTGTGTACTCCACAATAGGGTAGTACTGCTAACTAATGTTTGTGTAGGTGTTTTGCAACATGTTTTGTGCATGTGTATTGCATTTCTCTACTGTTCGTCTGTGCTTTTGACTGTATCTTGTCTGTCCTTCCCAGGATCCTTTGCCTGTTGTGTGGTCAACACTGACCCCCAACACCCAGAAGCCAACACCAGTGTGGAAGGTGAGAATTCCCATCAACTGATGTACCACACATCCCTGGACTTCCAGTCTCCAAAACATTGTGAGCGTGTGTCCACTGTTACGTAGAATTGCCGTGCAACTATTGTGGAATAAACCTGTTGCTGGTGTGTAATCAACATGTGCTACGCTTTGTTATGTGCGTTGTCTGTCTTCCCACATCTGAGTGATATCTGCTTACCTCACCTGTGGACTTGTTACCACTGACTGTGCTTGGTGTTGTGTCTGTGCATGCCAATGTGTTTCAGGTCACCATCATTGTGTGTGATGAGTCACATGGCCATGGTGAGTATGTTTTGTGTTGCCATAGTGGTGTGTCTCCCTCACATGTGTCACATCCCCATGACTGACCTTACATTGGGCATATTGTTGCAGTATTTGGCATGCACTGTGTTGTGTAGCAGATCGACTTCGCCCTGAACATGACAAGTTTGAATCACAACAGAGGCAAGTATGGTGTTCTGGTGAGTTTATTTACAAACATGTGTAAGTGAGGTGCACAGGATTTTGGGAGCTGTACAGTGGTTTGGGAATCCAAAGTTCACATTTGAGTTGGACGTGCTGGTAGATGAAATGTCCAGAGTAAAGTCCCCAGTCATCTGATACATTGGCCCAACATGAACCCTCCATGTCATGTGGGCGAGTTGTGTGTGATTGGACAAGGTGAACGGGTTGCGCACAAAGAACATTGTCCAGAACAGGTTTAGAGGCCCTGGGGGATGTGCTGGGACATCTGCCTCTCACATGTCCTTCTTCGGACGACCCCTCTTCTTCCGGGGGGGAGATCCTCATGTGCAGGCCTCTGCGGTGCAGGGGACTCTCCGCCAGAGTCCTCCTCCCTCCCTGTGGCACTGGCAGATGGTGTTGCGACAGATGTTGTGGGCACACAGGGGGGTGGGGACAGGTTGGTGTTGATCTGGCGGAGGCATTGTAGTATGTCCCGATGCACCGCAGTAAGGGCATCCCACTTTGCCTCCATGCAGGCATGGTGAGCGACCTGCTCCTGTTTTATGTCCTTGAGGATCCCCACTACCTGGCCAAATCCTCCGGTGCTATCCTGGTACGCATCTATGATGCGTGTCAGTTGGGGGTCATCATGCAGTCCAGACCCCTCTGCAATGCGTGCCCTGTGCCTCCCACCCCTCCCAGCACCCCTCTCCATACGGGCAGGACCAGCAGCAGTACGCACAGGTGACCCTGGGACCCCTTGGGTGGTGTTGCTGGTGATGTTGGCTGTAGCTTCCGGGGGGTCCTGTATCCCTGTGCTGTGGGTGTTGATTGTCCTTGGTCTGTTCGTGTTGGCGGGGGTGCCCTGTCGGTGTCCAGATGGCGGAGGCGTGGGTACAGGGGGGCAGATGTTGCTGCTGCTGCATGATGGTTCACACCGGAGGGGCCAGGTTGGTCATCGTCATCCGTAAAGGACAGTGAGAGAGTCAGACCAGAGAGCTCAGTGTCCAACAGAGTCTGGGACTGTGTATCCTCGTCATTTGTCAGTGGGTGCCCAGCACGAACTGTGTTTGGAAGAGACACACAATGTGATTTATGTTTCTACATGCATCGTTGGTTCACAAACATGACATTTTCTACTTTTATAACAGATGCCTGCCTGTACACTGCTTTTTCCCAGCTTGTCACGGACAGAGTTTGATCTTGTTGTTGGCCATTTGCCAGCATGGCCTTGTGCTCCCCAGAACAGAGCCCAGTGTCAGGCATCTTGTCGGTCCCCTCCCACTCCCTGTGAGGCGAGTATGGTTCAGGTTGATCTTGCTGGGCCATGTGGGTGGGTGTAGGTTGTCTGTGACTGCGAGTCACATCATACTCTTGGCTACACCCCCCTTCCCAGCATGCCCATGCTTCCTCCCACTTGACTCTGCTTCCCCGTGAGGGGGTGTGACAGCAATGGCAAGATGGCTGACTGTGGAATCCTGGTGTTTGTTTGGCTACAAGTCCCAAGTGTGCCCCTGTGCTTCACACAGCAGCAGCCAGTACGGGGGATCTTTTGCTGATATTTCAATGAGGTGTGTGTCAAAGCATTGTACCCGGTGAGTTGTGTGGAGTTTGTGTTGGGGGGTGTCTCCCCATGCTGATTAGTATGGTCAGGGCTGTCAGTCCTCCTTCCCATCATGACACGTGCTTCCATTGTAGGGCGTGCAAGTTGTCTTTCAGGATGTCAGTCAGTGGTGTCCTGCTTCAGATTTGCGTACATGCCCTAGCAGGGCCTTGTGCTCCCCAAAGCAGGACCCAGTGTCAGCCATCTTGTCAGTCATTTTCCACTCCCTGAGATGTGGGCATGTTTCAGAGGGGTCTTGATGGGCCAATCAGGAGGGGGAGCATTATCTGTGACTACAGGCCCCATCATGCTTTTGTCTACACTCACTTCCCCTGCATCCCCACTATTCCTTCCTGACAGTCAGCTGCACTGTGAGGTGGTGTGATTGTAGTGGCAGACTATCTGGCTGGGTGTATTTGGCTTAGTGCCACTGGCTTGCTCTATTTGTTTGTAGGTTGGTGCATGTCATGACACAGTCCCCAGTCACTATGAGATGGCAGGTATTGTGTTTGCGTGACTGGCATACACATCTTAGGTTTATTATCTATTGGTTAGTGTAGCTTTGCTTGGGGTGCATGGTTTCACTGTCCCCCTGCCACACAAACTTGGGTATGTTGTTTCTGTACTCACAAGTCTCTGGGATGTCTGTTATACCATGGACGCTCTCTGGTGGTAGGATGTCCCGCACCTTCTCCTCCCAGGTCCTGAAGTAGACTGGTTTGGCAGGAGGGCCACTGCCGGTGCGCTGACTCAAGGTGTGATCTTTCTCGATGAGTTTCTTGACCCTCCTGCGCACATCATACCACCGGTTCTGGATATCGTCCTTTGTGCGCAACGTTGGTGCTTGTGCGTTCACCTTGTCCACAATCCTCGCCCACATCTTGGTTTTCTGTGAGATGGGGGTCCTTTGAACCAATGTACCAAAGAAATGTGGCTCTACTCTGATGATCTTGTCTACCAGCACTTCTAACTCACTATCTGTGAACTTTGGATTCTTCTTTGAAGGCATGGTGATTAGTGGTAGTGGTGGGGGATGTGTGCGTGAGGGTGCAAGTGATGTTGGGATGGTGTTGGTTTTGCTGTGTGTATGTGTGTGTGCTTTTGTATGAGGTGCTGATGGTGTGTGAGTTGTGTGATGGGTGAGTTGTGAGTGTGTCTGTGGTTGCTGTGTACTGGTGTTTGCTTCTGGCTGTGTCTCCTGTTTGCAAGGGATGATGGTAGTGATTGTAGTCCTTTATATAGTTGGAGTTGTGAGTGTGTCTTTGTCCAATTAATTTTTTTAGGGTATTTATTGGTTTAGTCATTGCTTGTTTGGTCCTTTTTTTGTGTTTTTTCCTTTGTGTTTTGTAGGCATGAAGGAGACGTTCATGTGACGGAAACGGACACTGCTGTTGTCTCGTCCGGGCTTCTCAGCCTCGTTCACTCTGCCTATCTTCTGTGTTTGGTACGCGTCATTCGCGGCGGTCTCTATTGCTTGTGTGCCGGGTTGTCTGTGCGTGTCGGTCGTGCGGCTTGGTCTCCGTGCGAGTCGGTCTAGTTTTACAGGCATTGCATCGTATTGCGCTAATCGTACATCGCGGGTACGGGTCGGTCGGGTTGTTTCCGGGTTTGTGTCGGTCGGTGAAAATTGCGTCGGTTTTCCGGCCGGATCACTATTTTCCCACCGGCTCGGTCGTACAACTTGTATTCCGTACGTGTCGGTTGTAATTCACTCGCGTTGCATCGAACTGCACGGGTCGTATGCCGCTGGTCCGTGTCGGTCAGTATTCGGTCTGGGTCCGTGTTGGTCGGTTCATTTTGCGGCCGTAATTGGAATCGGCCCCAAAGTTGTAGTTTTGTCACAAAGTACAAGAGGATGCAATGTATAATTATGCACATGGGTAAAGGTGTTTGTTTTTATTTTAGTGTGGTAGATATCTCCCTCCACTACAAATATTAAAGTAACCGGGGGGATATTGAGACAAATTCTGTTTTTTCGCTTAAAGCACACACATCAAAGGTTCCATTTTCAATCTATTAAAATCATACACTACAAATCTTTACACCATCCCAGCTCAATGGGATACCTTGTTTCATGCTTATCAGACATTAAAGCCTGGATGCTGAAAAGGTGATTATTGACTTATGCCGCTAAAATGAAAGCACTGTCCTTCAACACAACCAGGATTATAATGCAATAAAAGGAACAAACAATTCTCAACGTATTTACAATCTATGTGCAGTGAAAAACAATACAAAGCTGACATTATCAAGCAAAATAAAAAATATTGCAAACCTCTCTTCTCAACTATAAACCACGCATTGCATCCATATACCAATAATGTAATGATTCTATGAACGTCTTCACTAAAAAAACAACTAAAAGGCCTATTAGCATGGCGGGCGGATCGCCACTGCCCAACCAGCGGTGACGATCCGCCTGCCAAAACACCCCACCGGACGGCCTTTTAACCCCTGTCACATTTGCATGGCGGGGGTACGGCAGCGCCTGCCACTCTTCTGCCGGTAAGCAATCGTCACGATTGCCTAGCAGGCAGAAATGGTGGCGGTGCCATGCAGGCACCGCCATCCATATTATGATGTGTGCGGTAAAATGCCTTTCCATGACGGAGACTCCGCCATGGAAAGGCATGAGGTTTTTACTTTGGGGGTCCGTTGTGGGCCCCTGGTGGGGTGGGCTGCATTTGGGGGGTATCCATGGTACCCCTACATTAGCATGCACAAGGTGGCAGGCATCGCGCGGTGCCTGTCACGTTGTGCATGCCAATGCACAACATGCATATTCAACATTGTGCGGGTGCTGCTTACTGCACCGCCAGCCACAATATTGAATATGCGGGATGCAACCGCCATGGTGGCGGTCGCATCCTAATTGCTGGTGCGGACTGCCGCACCACTGGCGGCCGGTCCCAGCAACGCTAGGGTGGCAGGCAGACTGAAGTCCGCGTGCCATCCTAATAGACCCCTAAGATCCAACATCGGCCCTTTTGAAAAACTTTACATTTTAATTGAGCTGCTTGGTATGCAGACATAATATAGATGTCTTTATATCGATGTTTAAATATCAATATGACAGAATATTGAACATCAAGAATATCGTCGACCAGAATATGGACATGCAGGTAAGAAATATTGTTTTAATTAATATCAATGTTAGTAATTTCATTAGTAAAAATATAGTTGTTAATATTATCGATTTTTTGTGTGTTTTGTATGGTAGTATATGTGTTAAAAGTATAGCTTATTTTTGTAATGTATGTTTGAATTTTTTACCCGTAATTAACATTATGTTAATTAATTTTGCGTATTTTAGTTCCATAGCAGGTTGTGGGTTCATAAGGGAATAGGGTGGGAAGTAATTTAATTGTAATATAATTAATAATAATTTTTTAGAAGTTATTAATTTTTAAAAAACATAAATATTGCGTTTTAGTTCCGTAGCGGGTTTGGGGTTTTTAGGAGAATAGGGTGGGAAGTAATTGAATTATAATTAATTAATTAATAATGTCATAAATAATTATTTATGTTATTAATATTTTGTATTGTTAATTGCGTTAGAAAGTTTATTTATTAGTTATTAATTGGATATTAATTATTAATAAATAATTGGCAAATATGTTAATTGTGTAATTTTGTTATGAGTTGGTTGTGGGTTGATAGGGGAATAAGGTGGGAAGTAATTTAATTTTAATAAGAATTGTATTTTTTTATATGCAATATTTATTTAAAATTATTATATAGTGTTAACTGTGTGAACTAATTTATTTATGATTGGTTTTAATTTAATTGTTATCAGTTAATTAATTAATTGTTAAATAATTATGTTAATTGTGTAATATTTTACAATATTGGTGGTGATGTTTATAGGGGAATATGGTGGGAGGTAAATTATTTTTGAAAAATGAATTATTTGTTAATTAATGTTAATTATTTTGGAGGAGTGGGGGTACTAAAATATTCCCCTCCGCTATCCAACACTTTCCCTACTGTTACGCTTGGTGGAGTGGGAATATAAATGATTCCCACCTGCTATCCAACACTTTCTCTACTGTTGCACTCGCTGGAGTGGGAATAGTAATTTTTACCCACCAGCTATCCAACACTTTCCCTACTGTTGCACTCACTGGAGTGGGAATAGTAATTTTAACCCACCCACTATCCAACACTTTCCCTACTGTTGCACACACTGGAGTGGGAATAGTATTTTTTACATACCCGCTATCCAACACTTTCCCTACTGATGCACTCACTGGAGTGGGAATAGTAATTTTTACATACCCGTGATCCAACACTTTCCCTACCGTTGCACTCACTGGAGTGGGAATAGTAATTGTTACATACCCGCGATCCAACTCTTTCCCTACTGTTGCACTCGCTGGAGTGGGAATAGTAATTTTTATCTACCCGCTATCCACAACTTTCCCTACTGTTCCACTCGCTGGAGTTGGTTTAGTAATTTTTACCTACCTGCTATTTAACACTTTCCCTACTGTTGCACTCACTAGAGTGGGAACAGTATATTATTCCCCTCCGCTATCCAACACTTGACCTACTGTTGCACTTTCTGTAATGGGAATAGTAATTTTATCCCTTACGCTATCCAACATTTCCCTACTTTTATAGTTAATGTAGTGTAATTTTTAAAAATATATAAATATTAATTTTAATATTTTAATTTATTATATATATGTATTTTATTTTTATATTTATATTATAGGTGTATGTATATATATATATATGTATTTATAACTTTCCTTATGTTTCTAACATTTTATAATTAAATAAATAATGATTTATTAATATTATTAAGTTAATATATATATAAAAATATATATAGTTTAATTTTTTATATTACATTTATCATGTATCAGTTTTTAAAAATGTTAGATAATTCTAACTATGTTTTTATTAATTATATGTATTATTTAATTATTTTATATTATTTTAAAACATTTAAAAAAAAACGATATTTTAAACACAATATTTTAAACAACAATATTTTGGATTCGAAATGTTTGTACTTACCATTGTAGAGATAGGCTGTCAATATTCTGTCCATCGATATTGTAGACTCGATTATTCCTGTAGCTCAATTTCTGTCCATCGATATTCAGTCAGTGATCAGTGCTGCTTAAATGATAAGTGGTCTTATTTCCCCTGTTGCCAATGTCAACTTGTCAAAAGACACCAGCAATTTGCAGGAACCTCTAACCTGCTGATTCATACTATTTTTCAGATATTTGACTCTTCCCTATTCAAGGGCTACTTCCCCAAATTTTGAATTGGAAATTGTGCACCTTTTCCTGCTTTTTCTTGGTGCTGTACTCAATTGTCCTCACATCTTGGTGCCGATTCCGATCCTGTAAAACCCGGGTACGAATGGTCGTACGGAGCGTATTCTCCATATGACTCGTACCCGGGAAATCCTCCTTACAAAGCAGCAAGTACGATTCGTACAGAAATACCATTTCCGTGCGAATCGTACAAAACTACGTGTGCGAAAAAATACCCACAATTCCGATCCGGGACATCGCGTACGTGACGTCCGGACGGAGTCAGGCAGCGTTTTACGGACCAGCAAGTACGATTCGTGCCTACGTCACTCCGCACGTAGCATTTTTTACGGGAGCCAAAAACTGCCGGGAAATTGAGGACGACGCGAACAAGGAGCACCGGTACGCAACGGACAGCCATGGACCCCATCCTACGTGTCATCCCGGCCCTCCTAGCCTACGACCTGGTGCACAGAAACCCACGCCGACGCCGCAGAAGGTCAGAACAACACCCAGGGGCAAAGGGGGGGGGGCCAGGGGCAGCAAACATAACCCCCACCCAAGTCAAAATGTAAATATGTCCTGTACGTACATGGCCTCCAGGGTCTGGTCACTTCGGGGGGGCGTGTCCACCAACCCCTACGTACCGTCACAATGGAAGTGGACATGGACGCGTACCCGTCACCACAACAATGGTGGTACGTACCGTACCCACGCCCCCACAGCGTGGGTACGGCCCGTACCACCATTGGAGTGGTGATGTAGGGGTACGCGCTCTACCCATGCCCCCAGAGCGTGGGTACGGGCCGTACCACCATTGGAGTGGTGATGGAGGGGTACGCGCCGTACCCACGTCCCCAGAGCGTGGGTACGGCCCGTACCACCATTGGAGTGGTGATGGAGGGGTACGCGCCGTACCCACGCCCCCAGAGCGTGGGTACTGCCCGTACCACCATTGGAGTGGTGATGGAGGGGTACGCGCCGTACCCACGCCCGCAGAGTGTGGGTATGGCCCGTACCACCATTGTAGTGGTGACGTAGGGGTATGCGCAACGGAAGTGGACGTGGACGCGTACCCGTGACCACGACAATGGTGGTACGGGCCGTACCCACGCTCTGAGGGCATGGGTACGGCACGTACTCCTCCATCACCACTCCAATGGTGGTATGGGCCGTACCCACGCTCTGGGGGCGTGGGTATGGCGCGTACCCCTCCATCACCACTCCAATGGTGGTACGGCCAGTACCCACGCTCTGGGGGCGTCGGTACGGCACGTACCCCTACATCACCACTCCAATGGTGGTACGGGCCGTACCCACGCCCTCAGAGCGTGGGTACGGCCCGTACCACCATTGGAGTGTGGATGTAGGAGTACGCGTGGTACGAACCCTACACATGCCCCCAGAGCATGGGTACGGCATGTACCCCTACATCAGCACTTCAATGGTGGTATGGGCCGTACCCACACTCTGTTATTGTTATCCATATTTATATAGCGCACAGCTGCCCCAGCAAAGGGGCGTCCCGGCGCTGCAACAAACAGGTATCAGGTCAAACATAGCCAAACATCGAATCACGAGCAGTTCTGGGGAAAGAGGAAGGTTTTGACAGCCTTCCTAAAAACCAGAAGATCGTCAATAGCACGGATGTGGGCGGGGAGAGAATTCCAGAGTCTGGCCGCTAATAGTCTAAATGAGCGACCACCGGCCCTAGCCCTCTTAAAACGTGGGACTACAGCAAAGTGGAGTCCCGAAGATCTTAAGGTGCACGAGTGGAAATAAGGCTGAATAAGATGCTTCAGGATATGAGGAGAAGAGAGCTTGAGGATTTTGAATGACAAGCAAAGACACTTAAACCTAATCCTCTGTAAAACAGGGAGCCAATGAAGTTTACCAATAGTTTTTTTGGCCGAACAAAACCTTGGTAGGCCAAACAGAACTCTGGCGGCAGCGTTTTGAACGCGTTGAAGTCTAGCAAGTTCAGCCATGTTGGCTCCGAACAAGAGAGAGCTCGCGTAATCCAATCGCGACAGGATCGTAGCTTGTACAATAAGCTGTCGGGTAGGAGCATCAAAATATTTAAAGGTGGGTCTAAGCTTGCGAAGTATCCCAAAGCAAGTGGCAGCAGTTTTCTTTGTATGAGAAACAAAGCTGAGGTTGGAATCTAGCCAAAGCCCGAGGTTTTTGACCTCCAAAACAGGAAGGGGAGTAGGGCCAAGCTCAGATGGCCACCAACAGTCACCCCAACTCTGGAGGCGTGGGTACGGCACGTACCCCTACATCACCACTCCAATGGTGGTACGGCCCGTACCCACACCCTCAGAGCGTGGGTACGGCCCGTACCACCATTGGAGTGTGGATGTAGGGGTACGCGTGGTACGGACCGTACACATGCCCCCAGAGCGTGGGTACGGCTCGCACACCCCATGAATGTGGGGGTACTGTCCGTCCCACCCATACCCCTACGGCACCAGTACTGAAGGGATACAAGGCGTACACTTGCCACGAATGTTGGCTTAGGGCCTGGTGCAGCATATAAGCAGTATATTGGTGTGTGTGTATGCACAGGACAGCAGTGTACTGCACAAAGGGGGCGGGTGGGTGGTTGGGTGGCTGGGTGGCTGCAGAGGACTCCCAACAGTGGACATGTGAGGGGTGGGTGCCTATCACTCCCAGCAGTGCCCAGACATATGAGGGGTGGGTGCAGAGGACTCCCAGCAGTGGACAGAGACATGGGGGTGGGTGCCCAGGACTCCCAGCAGTGGACAGAGACATGTGAGGGGTGGGTGCAGAGGAATACCAGTAGTGGACAGAGACATGGGGGTGGGTGCAGAGGAACACCAGTAGTGGATAGAGACATGTGAGGGGTGGGTGCCTATCACTCCCAGCAGTGGACAGAGACATGGAAGTGGGTGCCCAGGACTCCCCGCAGTGGACAGAGACATGTGAGGGGTGGGTGCAGAGGAATACCAGTAGTGGACAGAGACATGGGGGTGGGTGCAGAGGAACACCAGTAGTGTACAGAGACATGGGGGTGGGTGCAGAGGAACACCAGTAGTGGACAGAGACATGGGGGTGGGTGCAGAGGAACACCAGTAGTGGACAGAGACATGGGGGTGGGTGCCCAGGACTCCCAGCAGTGGACAGAGACATGTGAGAGGTGGGTGCAGAGGAACACCAGTAGTGGACAGAGACATGGGGGTGGGTGCAGAGGAACACCAGTAGTGGACAGAGACATGGGGGTGGGTGCAGAGGAACACCAGTAGTGGACAGAGACATGGGGGTGGGTGCAGAGGAACACCAGTAGTGGACAGAGACATAGGGGTGGGTGCAGAGTAACACCAGTAGTGGACAAAGACATGGGGGTGGGTGCCCAGGACTCCCAGCAGTGGACAGAGACATGGGGGTGGTTGCCCAGGACTCCCAGCAGTGGACAGAGACACGTGAGGGGTGGGTGCAGAGGAATACCAGTAGTGGACAGAGACATGGGGGTGGGTGCAGAGGAAAACCAGTAGTGGACAGAGACATGGCGGTGGGTGCCCAGGACTCCCAGCAGTGGACAGAGACATGTGAGGGGTGGGTGCAGAGGAATACCAGTAGTGGACAGAGACATGGGGGTGGGTGCAGAGGAACACCAGTAGTGGACAGAGACATGGGGGTGGGTGCAGAGGAACACCAGTAGTGGACAGAGACATGGGGGTGGGTGCCCAGGACTCCCAGCAGTGGACAGACATGGGGGTGGTTGCCCAGGACTCCCAGCAGTGGACAGAGACATGTGAGGGGTGGGTGCAGAGGAATACCAGTAGTGGACAGAGACATGGGGGTGGGTGCAGAGGAACACCAGTAGTGGACAGAGACATGGGGTGGGTGCCCAGGACTCCCAGCAGTGGACAGAGACATGTGAGGGGTGGGTGCAGAGGAATACCAGTAGTGGACAGAGACATGGGGGTGGGTGCAGAGTAACACCAGTAGTGGACAGAGACATGGGGGTGGGTGCATTGGAACACCAGTAGTGGACAGAGACATGGGGGCGGGTGCCCAGGACTCCCAGCAGTGGACAGAGACATGTGAGGGGTGGGTGCAGAGGAACACCAGTAGTGTACAGATACATGGGGATGGGTGCAGAGGAACACCAGTAGTGGAGAGAGACATGGGGGTGGGTGCAGAGGAACACCAGTAGTGGACAGAGACATGGGGGTGGGTGCTGAGGAACACCAGTAGTGGACAGAGACATGGGGGTGGGTGCAGAGGAACACCAGTAGTGGACAGAGACATGGGGGTGGGTGCAGAGGAACACCAGTAGTGGACAGAGACATAGGGGTGGGTGCAGAGTAACACCAGTAGTGGACAGAGACATGGGGGTGGGTGCCCAGGACTCTCAGCAGTGGACAGAGACATGGGGGTGGTTGCCCAGGACTCCCAGCAGTGGACAGAGACATGTGAGGGGTGGGTGCAGAGGAATACCAGTAGTGGACAGAGACATGGGGTGGGTGCAGAGGAACACCAGTAGTGGACAGAGACATGGGGGTGGGTGCCCAGGACTCCCAGCAGTGGACAGAGACATGTGAGGGGTGGGTGCAGAGGAATACCAGTAGTGGACAGAGACATGGGGGTGGGTGCAGAGGAACACCAGTAGTGGACAGAGACATGGGGGTGGGTGCAGAGGAACACCAGTAGTGGACAGAGACATGGGGGTGGGTGCCCAGGACTCCCAGCAGTGGACAGAGACATGGGGGTGGCTGCCCAGGACTCCCAGCAGTGGACAGAGACATGTGAGGGGTGGGTGCAGAGGAATACCAGTAGTGGACAGAGACATGGGGGTGGGTGCAGAGGAACACCAGTAGTGGACAGGGACATGGGGTGGGTACCCAGGACTCCCAGCAGTGGACAGAGACATGTGAGGGGTGGGTGCAGAGGAATACCAGTAGTGGACAGAGACATGGGGGTGGGTGCAGAGGAACACCAGTAGTGGACAGAGACATGGGGGTGGGTGCAGAGGAACACCAGTAGTGGACAGAGACATGGGGGTGGGTGCCCAGGACTCCCAGCAGTGGACAGAGACATGTGAGGGGTGGGTGCAGAGGAACACCAGTAGTGTACAGAGACATGGGGATGGGTGCAGAGGAACACCAGTAGTGGAGAGAGACATGGGGGTGGGTGCAGAGGAACACCAGTAGTGGACAGAGACATGGGGTGGTTGCCCAGGACTCCCAGCAGTGGACAGAGGCATGTGAGGGGTGGGTGCAGAGGAATACCTGTAGTGGACAGAGGCATGGGGGTGGGTGCAGAGGAACACCAGTAGTGGACAGAGACATGGGGGTGGGTGCCCAGGACTCCCAGCAGTGGACATAGACATGTGAGGTGTGGGTGCAGAGGAATACCAGTAGTGGACAGAGACATGGGGGTTGGTGCAGAGGAACACCAGTAGTGGACAGAGGCATGGGGGTGGGTGCCCTGGACTCCCAGCAGTAGACAGAGACATGTGAGGGGTGGGTGCAGAGGAACACCAGTAGTGGACAGAGACATGGGGGTGGGTGCAGAGGAACACCAGTAGTGGACAGAGACATGGGGGTGGGTGCAGAGGAACACCAGTAGTGGACAGAGACATGGGGGTGGGTGCAGAGGAACACCAGTAGTGGACAGAGACATGGGGGTGGGTGCAGAGGAACACCAGGAGTGGACAGAGACATGGGGTGGGTGCCCAGGACTCCCAGCAGTGGACAGAGACATGGGGGTGGTTGCCCAGGACTCCCAGCAGTAGACCGAGACATGTGAGGAGTGGGTGCAGAGGAATACCAGTAGTGGACAGAGACATGTGGGTGGGTGCAGAGGAACACCAGTAGTGGACAGAGACATGGGGGTGGGTGCAGAGTATTCCCAGCATTGTCCTGACATATGAGTGGTGGGTGCATCATCCTCAGATGAGCACAAATCCATGTGTTCATGAACACATCCCCAATGTGCGAAAATGTTGAGAGTGCCATATCAACACATCACGGACAGCAGTGTCCCACTCCCATGAGGATGGATGTCTTTCCCCCACTGCATGACACACCACATGTGGGTGTGAGGACAAATGACACATGCATACCCACCCCTGGCGGATGCAGCACAATACACACACTGAGAACATGTCACAAGACTGCATAGTTATGTGAAAGCCTACTAAACGAAGAGAGCCAAAGGGAATACACACTGTCACGCACATTCCAGGACTGATAGGAATGTACAGGTGCTGGCACAGCCACCACGTAGTTGTCTCCCATGGAAGGAATAGGGTGGACTTCCCACAGATACAATGACCACAATTGTCAGTCAGGTGACCAAATACCCTGCAGAACAAGTAGCAATTGTGTGCTAGGCTGGGAGTACACACATGCATAGTGCGGAAAAGGGACAAGTTCCACATGGAGGCATGGCAACATACTCTATAGACAAGTACAGTGACTACCAAGGATGGCACAGACGATGCAGCTGGAGACATTGCTGAGCAGACATGGGCCTAGTTGAAGTGATCCGTCAGCCACCAAGGAAATGTAGACACAGGTCAGCACAACAATAGTGCAACTCCCTGCAGGGAAAATGTCAGGTGCCACAGAGGAAGGAACACTCCTTGGGACAATGTCTCCAAACACAAAGAGCATACACGAGCAAAGAATCTTAGCAGAGACCTTGTGATGGCACGCAGATACCAGGGTCCACCCCATGAGCACCATACTATAACATTTCCCAGACACCTTACACACGATCACCACCTCAACTCATGGAGCATCAGCACCAACTTCAATACCTGAAAAGAAATCGTGTTCAAAGGGAAAACAAAATGCTTTATTCAGCAGTAAAATAAAATGTATAAAAGGACACTATGTACAAAGGCCATAGGCCAGTCCAGATGCGATGTCCTGGGGGGGACACATGTCCACGCATCTCCCCTAGCTTGCCTGCACATTCGAAACCTCTGGTTCATCGACTGGGGTGGGGGCATCATGTGGGGAAGGACCAGGCACCGCAGGGACAGGAGGGGGAAGGGTAGGTGTTGTGGGTGCAGGGACGAACGACTCCACCACAGGGGGTGGGGCAGCAGCAAAGGTGGAGGTTAGTATGGCGCTGCACACGTCGGCAAGCTCTTCCAGCGTCTCCCCTGCACCCGAATGAACCACAGGACCCAAGGAGGGGGGGCGGAGGGATGGGTTGCAGCGCTACTGGGGGAGGACAGGGGGGGGACTCAACTCCCCTACCCGTGGAGTGCCTTGCCCGTTTGCGCGATGGTGAAGCAGTGGGGCTGAGGCCAAGCACAGCCAAGTAGGTCTCCTTCTCAGACTGTGGGGCAGGGGAGCCGAGGGGAGTGACATTGAAGGGACTGGTGAGTGAGGCATGCAGACTCCGACTGTGGCTGCGTGTCTGCCTGTGTGCCCTAGACCCAGTGGGTGTGCCTTCTACCCCCTGAGTGTGCGTGACTGGAGGTGTGCGCTTGCCCTTCCCTGTTGGTATGCTGGCTGTGTCTGGTGTGGTGCCTGCCTGGGAATGTGTGTGTATGCTTGGGACAGGCATGGGAGTGGGAAGTGTGGATGGTGCAGGGGTAGGTGGGGGACTAAGCGCTGCAGGAGACCCGCTGCTGCCGTCAGTGACGAGTCCATGGACCTCAGCAACATCCGTTGGTCAGACATCGCTGATGACATGCCCTCCATGTACAACACCATCTGTGTCAGCAGTGTGGTGTGGCCATGGAGGACAGTCAGGATCGATGTCTGCCCAACTTGCAACTGCCGCTGAATGTCCACAGACTCGGCAGTGAGGGCAGCACGGGGGACAGGGGCAGGGTGTGTGGTGCCTGGCACAAAGGAGACACGTTGTTGCCCTACATGGACAGAAGGGACCGGAGCAACTGGGAGGGTGGTGATGGGAATGGAGGGGGCAGTGACAGTTGTAGGGCTGCTGCCAGCTGTTGGAGCAGCCTCCGCCACCTCAGGGAGTTCAGCCTAGGACCCGTCAGCGTCGTAGTATGTGTTGGTACTACCCAGGTCCTCCGTCGCACTTCCCTCGCCCTCCGTGCCACTTGATGCTGCCGACTCGCCAGGAGTGGTGGCACTGCTGCTGGATCCCTCCTCCACGTCCGTGCAGGTGTCTCCCTCCGTGTCCCCCGATGATGCTGTGGGCAAGGTGAAGAGACAGGAAATAATCAGTCACCTGTGTACATCAGACACATGAGTCCAAACATAATAGGTCACAGTGCATATCATGAAATGCATCATGAGTAACATCTAGATGACTCCGCACATATGTAAGCCCTGCACTCCCCAGTTGGTTCACCCACCATGCCTCCTTAAATAATGAATATCAGGACACAACAGCAAATAACTGGATATCCAATTATACAGAGAAGCAAGTGTCTGTGAACAGTGGAGCACAGCCAGACTATGAAGGCATGCCATCCCTTGGTCACTGTGAACGAAACAGTATTGGTGCACCCAATGCCAAATAACAGACGCCAATGCTGAAGGTGTCCCTACACTCATAGACCTGTGAGTACTTTAGAAAAGCCAAATAAATACATTCTGATCCATTGGGAATCACAACACTTTACACAATTGACAAGTTTGGAATGTGTGAATGTTCCACTTGTGGAACAGAACACACATGTGCATGAATATCAGAAGTCACACAAGGAGGTGCACACAAAACTACATTTACACAGTCATTGTATGAGCTGCCAGCCTAATGCCAGGAAGCCATTGTAAAGAAGAAATGTGGTATCAGGAAGTACATATACATGGCACCACGGTGGTCCGGATGACTGGACACTGGTAAGTTGGCATCAGCAAAAACCAAGGACTAACCCAAATGCAAACACACTGTGGGAACATGGATATGTAGAATTCCTGAACAAATTTTGGACAGAACTGTGCCTTTGTTTGAAATGTGCCAGTGTGTTCCCCCAAAGTGTAAAGGTGGTTTCTTGTGCACTTCCTTGGGGGACAACTGTCATGCAGGCACATTATTGCCCTTCACAATAATCAAAGTGAAGCATCGAAACTATTGGGACATGTTGACAAGTGTAGTGAGTGCCAAGGTACAAGACTTCTTGAATGACAACTTAAAACACGCCCCCTGTCACATGGCCATCTGTACCATGATGACACAGTTGGCAACACATCTGACACACTACCTGTCAAGTGGATTGGCACACATGTCCAGACACAGGACAATGCATTAGCTAATGGCCCTGAAATAGTGTTGGAATAAGGAGCACCTGCACTGAGGAGACACCCTGATAGGACCGAAGAATGTCCACACAGATGTCAGCACACACAGACCAAACCACATAGCATCGGAAGCACACACCGGTGCCAATAATGGATGAGCTGGAAACATGTATAGTAACTTTTGACACATGCTGCAAAGCACAAACTTGACACCCTGCACAAAATGTCTGGGTCACTGCACGTTGAGTGTCAGTCCAGACAATTAGCACACACAGGTTAGACCTGGCAAGGAGACATAAGGTTTTGACATGCATGCCTTTCCTGCACAAACCCCCCATACATGAGACTATGTGATTGAGACAGAGCAAGTAGTTACACCTCTCAATCTGTGTTTACTAAAAGGGGAATCAAGAACTCCTAAATGTACTCAACATCACCTCGTGAGGCTGACCACACATATATCTGTGACAAACAACCATCAACTGATAGTTGTACATAGACACACAGGCACTGCCCAGTGTGAGTATGCACAAGCCTAATGGGGTCACCAAGTACAGTGGACACATGTAGCACAATTTACGTTAATAGAAATTAGGGCAGGGAACAATGCCACAGAGGCCAAACTATGCTGAACACACAGAGACTGGCCACAGTGTGTGATGCCACACATGTTTCCTAGGATAAGGTGTCTCATGGGACAGTAGTGGGCACACTGCTCCATGGTCCTGGAATGATCTGACTGTAACTGGAGCAACCGTCCCGGCCCTATGCATATCTCCCACTCATGCACATCATGTTTGAGGCCTATACATTGGTCATGCATGCTGCAAGGGTGTGTATTTAAAACCTCACACTCCTATGTGGAGCCTCAGGACAGTGCCAACAATTATGGACCCCCAAATGAGTGGACAGGACAGGGCACAGGCAAGGTACCAACACATGTCACAGACCACCCCCACACATGATGCAGAAAGCATTGTGCACCATGATGACCTTGCAGCCTAGATGACCATGTGCAATAGTGATTACACACAGACCAGGGAACACATGTCAAGGAGGGGAAGGGAGGAAGAACAGCAGAGGTTGACTAGGGATAACAGGATATGCACTGCACATATAAACCCTGGCAGTGTATCCATGCGACTGAGCACTTCCAAAAGCTTGTGACACACAACAGACACACATGTACCTACCCCCTTGCTTCTGCTGCTTCTCCTGTAACCGCCTATCCATGTCAGGGAAGACCACCGCCAGGACACGCTTCCTTTGGTGGGTCAGGCACCGGCGCCTGCCGTGTTTTCGTGCTGGTGTGACCCCCATCAGGACCCGGGCGATCCTCCTGGTCCAGCACCGGATGTCCTGCCAGCGTTTCCTCACCTGGGCCAGGCGCCGACTGCGACCCTCCACGGAGATCATGGCCCTGACGGCCCGCTTCCATATCTTCCCCTTCTCGTAGGCAGTTACCTGTGAGGATGACAAAGTGAGAATAGATCACTACACCTGCTCCATGTCACAGAGACACACATTAGAACATCTTTAATTTGTTCAACAGGGCATAGCATGCTGCAAACTAATAGCACCTTCGTCATAGGGAATTTCGCATCTGTGTAAGCCCCAATGCACTACATGGCATTGAAAGTAC
Organism: Triturus cristatus; assembly: GCF_964204655.1. NCBI lineage: Eukaryota > Metazoa > Chordata > Amphibia > Caudata > Salamandridae > Triturus > Triturus cristatus. Next base: position 1,800,948,219 of record NC_140590.1, read on the forward strand.
ACAGGTGGCATGAGGGGTGCAACACACTCCCTGATCATGGCACACACTGTACATCACAAGCAACACAAGGCTGATGGACAGCACCTCCAAGCAGTCACATGCCCCAGGCCACTGACCCAACCTCAGCAGAGTACACAGACACACACAGGCACAGATAAATCACCTGCCAGTGGCAACAGCGGATACAAACATCACTCTGCACATGTGCCACTTGCCTGGGGGGTGTCACAGGTGTGGGGCTAGCCCAGCTAGTCAGACACACAGCACGGCTTACTTCTTACATCAGATGGGTTGAGCAGTTGCCTCCTCCATGCAGCTGTGGTACAACACTTCACATAGACACTCACCCACATGACAAGGAACATTCACACACATCAATGTCTAGGGGGCGTACACATCATTTGGTCACTCTCACCACAGCTCCACTAAACTCATACACATCTGTGGGTACAGTCACCTGTCACACCGGGGGGAACACTGAATCACCTCAGGACTATAGAACAAGAATGGCCAAGAGGAGCAGCCATGCTGAATGTGCCATGCACCATGCAGTGAATATCACAGTAAGCACAATGCAAGTGAGGAGTGCACACATGAACCACATTATGCTCTGCATGACAGACCTAAGCCATTCCCCCCCCCCCCCGGGACCCACTCTAAACAACATTGCATGTCTGTCACACCTCTACACAATGCCAGAAGTGCCAGTCACAAAAATAAGGGGCACAGTCAAAGGTAGTGGAGTCAGCACTCACCTGCACCCCTGGTCTACCATACAGGCTGGGGAACTGTGGGAGGATGACGTCCAGCAACGCCTCATTCTCCTCCTGGGTGAAAGGCTGGGCCCTCTCCACAGTCCTTGACATGGTGCCAGAGGAAGCCAAACAGCAGCAGTGGTGTTGATGAAAGGTTGTGCAGGCAAGTGCCCTCTCATGGGTTCTGGCTGACTTATATCTGCCTTGCTGGGCTATTTCCTTTACAGGAGTACCGAGTGATTGGTCAGACTCATTTGCATCCTGCGATTCCTCCAATTCCTTTGAACATACACCAGTTACAGCATTAGCATTTTTTCAAATTTACTGCATCATGTCAAGTCAACAACCACTTTGCAACAATGTATAAGCTGGCCAACTGCTTTTTCCAGGCCACATGATGGAAAAATGTGATCTTTAAACTGGGTATCCATGACAACCAGCATGCATTTAGGCCCTAATACTTGTCCCTTATGTGTCCCCATTGTAATTTTCAAATACCCACACCGGTACTGTACGTTTCACACGTAACCCTAGGGCACCACTACTATAGTGATACGGCCCATACACGCGTGTGTAGGGGTCCTATCCCCATGGTAGTGTTGCCGTAGGCGTACGCCATAGTGATACGGCCCATACACACGTGTGTACGGGCCGTATCACTATGGCGTACGCCTACGGCAACACTAACATGGGGATAGGACCCCTACACACGCGTGTACGGGCCGTATCACTATGGCGTACGCCTACGGCAACACTCCCATAGGGATAGGACCCCTACACACGCGTGTACGGGCCGTATCACTATGGCATACGCCTACGGCAACACTACCATGGGGATAGGAGCCCTACACACGTGTGTACGGGCCGTATAACTATGGCGTACGCCTATGGCAACACTCCCATAGGGATAGGACCCCTACACACGCGTGTATGGGCCGTATCACTATGGCGTACGCCTACGGCAACACTACCATAGGGATAGGACCCCTACACACGCATGTACGGGTCGTATCACTATGGCGTACGCCTACGGCAACACTCCCATAGGGATAGGACCCCTACACACGCGTGTACGGGCCGTATCACTATGGCATATGCCTACGGCAACACTACCATGGGGATAGGACCCTTACACACGCGTGTACGGGCCGTATCACTATGGCGTACGCCTACGGCAACACTACCATGGGGATAGGACCCCTACACATACGTGTACGGGCCGTATCACTATGGCGTACGCCTACGGCAACCCTACCATAGGGATAGGACCAGTGTGTACACGTACGTGTGTACGGTCCGTACACACGCGCGTACTCCTACCCAACCCCCATATAGTGATACGACCATACACACGCCCTCAGAGCGTGTGTACGGTGCGTTTCACAGCTTACACTGATGATAGGAGACGCACAGGAAAGGAATGGAGGTGTCAGACTCGCACAAGGATGGACATCAAGTCATTTTCAGTGCAGTCCTTCATGTGTAGGGCCTAGGTGTGTCAGGCAGTGATGTGGCACATGTCTCCTCATCTTTTAACCCAAGAGTTGTGTGATGACCTGTGTACACATGTCATGTGTGATGGGGCACTATGTGGCACACTTCCCCTTCACACCTTTTACATGTGTGCATGTAGTACAAACTTGTCAAGCACTGCATCACTGGCATGGCACAGTCACCAACACCCGCAACTGTCCCCTGATGCCAGGTGCACGGATGATGACACCAACATCTAACTACCAGCGTGCCATGATGTGACTATGTCATGTGTGTGTCATGTGTTCCCATGAGCTTGCTGTTGGTGTTCCATCAACTGCATCTGCTGTAGCTGCATCCAACATGTGTCTGTGTGTAGATGGCCATGGCACAATATTACACACACCAGGCCACATGTGGAATCACACCTAACGTGTGTCTGTATGCATCGAACAGGGACTTGCGAGCTGAGGACATATCTGCGTAGTCTCAATGTCTGTGTGATCAGTTTTGACATGTACCTCTTCATGGCAAGGTGTGTGGTCTGTCCTTTTTCAATGACATGTGACCTGTGCGTCTAGCTTGCCGCCAGCTGTCTGAATGAGATATCATCCTTCAAATGCACATATGTGGATGTATGTCACTCCTGTAATGTGTCTGGCTGTTCACTCACACTGGCCCACAGCTACTTTCATGGCATGCAAAAAACAACAGAATATACTCTACCCCTATGATTGAAAGATGTACAGTGTATCATATGTCTAAATACAGAAAGAATGACACTCAAGTAAGATAAAGGTAATGTGGCATACAAACACATAAAGTCACCCTAGAAAAAAATACAAAAATAGAGAGACAAAAAACAGTCAATATAACAAATATATTTTTCCTTTTTTTATATATAAATTTATTTCATTTGTTAATGTCACTTTTTTGTAATACATAGATAAAATTTGTTAGGTTCTTCCACCAAAATAATCACAGTAAATAAATCATGTAATACATTAATACAAAAATGAAAATATTCAACAGCACACAGTATATACCAGAAATTTGTACAAGAAGGAATATACCACAAAACGAAAGAAAGAACAGGTTCCCAACCAGGGGAGAAAGGAGAAGAAATGTTTTTGATCAAACATACATACACTCAAATACAAACAGCTCACATTCGTACAACATTACATAGTTCATTCAACAAAAGACCAAAGACACTCGTGGGCCCAACCCAAAAGCATGGAATGGATGATCCCAGGGTACTTTGATGTTTTAGAAGCCATGTGGGTGCACCTGGATGAATTCATCCACTTTCCAAATCGTGAGCAGTTGACAGGTATCAAGGGTGAGTTCTATGCCCTGGGAGGGATGCCCCATGTAATTGGGTCCATTGATGGGACACATGTGGCTTTGGTACCACCACATGCACAGGAGGTAGCCTATCGAAACCGTAAACATTATCACTCCATTAATGCCCTTGTGGTGTGTCTTGCTAACATGCTGATTTCCCATGTCTGTGCATGTTTTCCAGGGTCAGCACACGATGCCTACATCATGAGGCGTAGCAGGGTGCCAGAAATGATGCTGCGGCTGCACAACGAACGAGCATGTCTTGTTGGTGGGTAGACTCTGTTTGTCCAGTATTTAGCGGTATCTTTGTATGTTACGGCATCTCCTGACCCACTTCTTTACATGATGTTTCCATGTAGGGGACTCTGGCTATCCCAACATGCCATGGCTGGTGACGCCTCTCCGCAACCCCAGAACAGCTGCAGATCACCGTTACAACAACGCCCATGGGCAGACCAGGCAAGTGATTGAGAGGACGTTTGGCCTCCTGAAGAGCCGATTCCGTTGCCTCCACAAGACAGGAGGGTCCCTCCCATATGCACTGGTGAAGGTCTGCAAAATCTTCCTCGTGTGCTGCATGCTGCACAACATGGCAGTGGAGAAAGCTGTGCCACTCATCCTGGATCCCGATGAGTAGGAACATCCACCCGTGGAGGATGATGGCCTTGGTCATGAGGCAAGTGAGGAGGAGGAGGAGGAGGACATCCGGAGTCAGCTCATACGCAACTTCTTCTCATAACGGTGAGTCCCTGGGTCTGAGTGTGCACGCTTGGAGCCTTGTGTGGCATGTGTTGCAATGTGTGTGTCCAGCTGACTGTATGCGGGACTTTGAGGTGTGTCCTGATGTGTTGAGTGCTGATGTCATTCCACACATTTTAGCTGACACACTCAATTGACAACTAGCATGGTGTCAACCTTATTCATGTAGAGTACATGACCATGCATGTGGATGACTATCTTTTTCCTGACTTCTTGTGTGTCTGTCATCCCCAGGTAGTTGCTCATGCTGTGTGCTCGTGGCATCGTTGTGCTCCTGCTATTCCTCATGAGTATTGCAACATGTGCTGAATCAGCGTTACATGCACGGACATGGTGAAAAGTCTCCTTTGGGTAAGGTTTGCAGCAAGGCATTTTGGGTGTGTTAGTTGTTTAGAATGAGTGGGCACTGCTCCTGTGCAGGTTTGGTTACTATGCATTCATGTCGACTCACCATGGGGCACATGACATGTAGCATGACACACATGAATTGATAGTCACACTTCGTGACAGTCATCTGTTATGGGATTGTGGATTGTGATGAAGGCATCAATGTGTGTACAACATCGCTCAGAAAAAAAATGGAGGCTACGGGTGGACATAGTGTGGGACATCCCCATAAGAGGCTCGATGGGGAATTGCAGCCTCTCCGTGTGCAGCAGGGGATGTTTGGCTCATCCCCTTCACTTGTGTCCAGTCCAATGGATTTACAGCATCTCTGGTGCGAAAGGGGTGTCTAGTGTAGGTCCCACATGTTCATCCAAAAGACCTGTGAGTCTGTTCATATTGATGCATTTCCATAGGTGTGAGCCTGAGTAATAAAGGTGTTCCTCAGCCTCCAAGGTGCCTCATCTCTGTCAATGCAGGTCTCTTGCCACTGTGCATGCGGCATCTCTGGCATGGTTGTCAAGGATTGTGCATATGAGTCTATGTGTAGATTAGCAACCTGCATGCTGTTCTTCATGTATTTGATTCTCTATTGTGCATGAAGACCATGGCTGTGTATGTGTTTTGGCATGTTGGTCCCCACAACGGGCCCTCAACACCTTCTGGGGTGTGTTTCCTGTGCGCAGCTCGGCCTTCAGTTTCATGATCCGGTGTCAGTCATCTTTGGTGATTGTGCATCCTTTGTCTCTGGGTGTGCCATTGAAAACAGGTCACTCCTTCCTTTACATACACCTGTTGCAGTAGTCCTTTAAGACATCCTAGTCTTTGTGTGGAAATTGTGGCATAGTTCCCAGGACATGCCGCCTGCTGTTGCAGCTACTGCAGCAAGGGCACATGAAGTTTCATGATTTGGCAACACACACACATCAAAGATGCTCCTCCCTTCCTCCCTCAACCCATTCATTTGGCTGTCATCAGCTTGTCTGTGCCACAGTTGCGGCCACGCGGTGCCAAAGGCTGGACCGTCTGAACATGAAACGTGCACATTGCACGACCCTCAGGTCCTTGCATGACCTACATCACACTACAGTCTGATGTTGCAGCCACCCTCCAAGCAATGTCCATCCACACATCTCCCGCCTGCTCTCAGGCATACACTAAGCGCACACACAACACCTTTGCATGATGAGTGTGCAATTCCGACTGGCTACACAGCGCTGCCACGCCTTCCAGGCCCTGTCACACCCACCAGGCCATGTCCCTCCTACTCCCCACCGGCTCGGTGCCCCGGCAAGGCCATGGGAGTGGGACTCAAGGCTTCTGCATGTAGTATGGTGTCGTCGACAGGCACAGGTATCATCTCTCAGCGTGTCAATGTACAATGTGTCCAGGACCAATCCTCTCCACCATCCCATGCGCACACAACCTCATTATCGACTCATATGCCATTGACAGGCAGGTGCTCCTCACCCTCACCAAGGACGCAGACATTGCCAGTTCCAATATTCAAGATTGCATGAGATCCATTGATGAATGGCAGAACAGCAGCCACCTGAGGCTGGACTTGTACAGGACAGAGGTCAACATCTGAGGATTGTCCCCTTACAGCTGGGTCAACTGCTTGTGTCCCACCCGCAAAAGCCCTGCACAAGCACCCAGTGTCCACGCACACAAGACGGTGTGCATCATGGATTGCTTGATCACATTTGCCATGCTAATCACCAGCATCTGTGCCTCAGACTGCAACACCCTCTAAATTATGCACATGATCCCCAGATAGATCCACTCCAAGGAAAGACGGACCATCCCCCAGGTCCACGACAACATCCGTGTCAAATACTGCCCTTCCCTCTATGAAGCAGCCACATCCAAACTCCCGGGAAACTTGTCCACATCCAGGCTGCATGTACACACCTCAGCTGCAACATCCCACGCCCCAGCCACATCACCGTCCAGCAGAGATAGCTGCAATGGATCACTGTGTGCTGCAGGATGACCTTCAGACTCCCCACCCACACTCAGGAGGCAGGCCACAACCCCGACCCAAAACCAACCTTGTACCACTGTCATCCGAGACCCCATAGTGCCATCTCCGTGCATCCTACCTTGACCTGGCCACCATTCTTCAGATCCACCGTACTCCAGCATGCAGGACATAGTTCTCCCACCTGGGAACACATACCTGGGACTCCCTCCCTGGGAACCTCCGAATGAGGCATGACCTCTACGCCTTAATGATACTCTTCCAAATAGATCTGTCCGCACAGTATTGCAAGCACCCCCTCAGCAGCTTGAGGCCATCACAGGTGAGTATTGTGCTCCATGTCTGCATTGAATGATACATTGTGACCCATGTGTGTCCTGTACCAGACTCAGATCCCAGGGTATGGATGGGTGGAGTTAGTTCAACACTCAGGCATAGTTTGACATTTACACACACATATGTTGTGGAATAATGCCAAATGTCAGCAACATCTCATGACAAAATTAAGTTTTTATTTTTGGTGGGGTAAATCTTTTGTTAGATGAACTAAGGTGCTCTACCGGGTGCATAGAATCCAAAGTTCACAGGGGGAGATAGCATCCTTGTCAGTTGGAGTCATCAGAGTCCAGACCACAGTGTTGGTCATTATTGGTCAGACTGTGACCAGCAAGTCCATGTGGCAGAGAATGTCATTGGGTGAGGTACTGCTGTTGCGCCAGAGGGCCAGGTGCCAGGCCAGGTGACCTGGTAGATGTGGATGGTCCGCTGAATCTCACGGTCTTTTCCGTGGACGACCCACCTTCCTGGGGGGGACGCTCAGATGCAGGCCTTGACGATGTCTGTGATGCTCCGTCGGACTAATCCTCCTCCTCCTCCCACCCTGTGGCTGGTGGTTGTCTTCGCATGGTGTCACAGAGATGGTTGCCCATGTTGTCGGCGATCCGACGGAGTGAACGGCTCATGTCCATTTGCACCGCCAGGAGATCAGCCAGTCTTGCCTCCATCCATCCTTGGTGTTGTTGTTGACTGGCATGTTGCTCGGCCTGCAGGTTCTTCATCTCGTCGAGGGTCCCCTTCATCTCTGTGAGGCTCGACACTACCTGGCTGATGCCCCTGGTGTCACGCCGGTATGTGTCCAGGATGTGGCGTATGTGTGACATACCGGTTCCCTCAGCTGCCTGGTCAGGTTCTCGCCTCCGCCTGCCTCCACTCCCACCACCCCTGCCCACACAAGCCTGTCCTGCCGTTGTGGGCACATCGGGTCTACGGGACCCCTGAGGGATGGCATTAGCGGGGTTGTCTGCCTCCTCCTGGGTGCCCGGCGATCCTTGTCCCTCCTGGTCAGACTGGCTCTGTTGTTCAGTGCGAGCATGGCTCCTTGGTGTCTCCTGGGATGTGGCAGGAATGGGGTGGGGGTTGGCACAGATGTACCTGACGCAGGTGCTGAAGGGGCTTGGGCAACAGAGGGGCCAGGTTGGTCGGGGTCATCCACGGAGTGGTGAGAGTCGTCGCTGCCGGTGGGATCATCTTCACGCTGAGCCTGGGACTGTGATTGTTCCCCCCATTGTTGGGGGGAGGTCGATGACGTTGCCCTGTGTGTGTGAGAGAGACAATGTTAATGCGTTTCATGCCACATCAATGTTTCATACATATTCAAGTTGTCACAGTTCCTCCAGGTAGTTGGATGTGCCTAGCATTCCTCTCAATGTCCACTTGGGGATGGGTATGTTGCGGGGGACAGATTGATATGTTCTCCTGAGTGTTTTACCAGTAGATTTTTGGCTAGGATGCTATTTGGCTATGGATTGGTCTTGTTGTGTCACATGTCCATTGTGAGAGTGGGTAAATCCGTTGCCTGCCCCGGGGGTGTGTGCTTGTGTGAGGGGGGGTGTGTGACCGGGCCTGCTGTTGGGTGTAGTGTGATTTGTCATTGGATCTCCCAGGTGATGTGTCTGTCCCCTCATGGTGCATGCTGGCATGACAGTGAGTGTGAGTTCCTGTGCTAGATATCTGAGCTTGTGGAGTTGGTGTTTGAGTGTACAGTGGTCACAGGAGGGCCTTGTGCTGCATACATCAGGGCCAAGTGTCAGCTACCTTGTCAGTACTTTGCCAGTCCCTGTGCATTGGGCATGGTGCATGGGTATGTACCTAGGCCATATGGGCTGAGGGCATTGGTGTCTGCTTCTGAGTTGCACAATGTGTTGTGTGAGCCCCACCCTTCCAGCATCCCGGACATCCACTCTTGGGTTTGTGGTTGGTGTGGCCTGGGACATGGCATTGCCTTTATTTGTGAATGGGGCATGGAGACGTTAGTGGCATGAGCGTGGTTTTTGAGAGTGGTTGTGTGCGGTGAGGGCTTGGGGGAAGTTGCATGCATTTGGTGTATTTGTGGTGTGGATGCCATTCCCGCCATGTTACGTGAGTTGTTTGTGTACTCACCAGGCTCTGCGACTCCTTCGACTCCGTGTACTCCCACCGGCGGAAGCATGGCCATCACCTTCTTCTCCCAGGGATGGTAATGTACGGGTCTGAGGGGCAGCCCACCTCCAGTGATGTTATTCTGGGCGTATTCCTCGTTCATTTTCCTCTTGACTGCCCTGCGCAGATCGTACCACCTAGCTTGGCATTCATGCCTGGTCCTTCGGAAGGGCGCAACAGCATTCACCTTATCGACAATCCTCTGCCACAGGCTTGTTTTTTGGGCTATGGTGGTCTGTCTGACCAATGTTCCAAACAGCTGTGGCTCGACTCTGATGACTTTGTTGACAAGGAGGTCCAGCTCCGCCCTTGTGAACTTTGGATTCTTGTCTGTGGGCATGGTGTGGGGTGTGGGTGTGGATGGTTGTGGGTGTGTGGGTGTGAATGTGACAGTGTGTGTGTGAATGTGAAGAGGGAGTGTTTGTGAAGGAGGTTGTGTGAAGGTGTGTAAGTTAAGGTGTAGTTAAGGTGTAAGTAAGGTGCAGTTGTTTGTCTGTGGGGTCTGGCAGCAGTGGGTCTGTTGCAAAGGCTCATGGGCTGTGTGTGTGGGCCCTTTTTATTGGTCCATTTGAGGGTGTGGCTGGGTTTGAATTTGTGGTGGGTGTGTTATAAGAGGTGGTTGTGATTTAGGGCCTCTGTTTGCCTGTTTGGATGTGCCAGGTCAGTCATTGAGATGTATTTTGTCATGTAGACGTGTTTTGTGGTGTTGTGCGAGTCAAATTGACCCTCCTTGTGCTGTTTTACAGTGTCCTAGTTCTGTACGAGTATTTTTCCCGTAGGTAAGGTCCGTACATACGCGATGCTGGGTGAGGGTGCTGTGGTACGGTGTTGGGGTATGGTGCGTACAGGTACGGGGCTGGGGTACGAGCCTGGGGTGCGGCGCGTACATGTGGGGGGCTGGAGTACGGTGTTGGGGTATGGTGCGTACAGGTACGGGGCTGGGGTACGGTGTTGGGGTACGGTGCGTACAGGTATGTGGCTGGGGTACGGTGTTGGGGTACGGTGCGTACAGGTGCGGGGCTGGGCTACAGTGTTGGGGTACGGTGCGTACAGGTGCGGGGCTGGGCTACGGTGTTGGGGTACGGTGCGTACAGGTACGGGGCTGGGGTACGTGCCTGGGGTGCAGCGCGTACAGGTGGGGGGCTGGGGTACAGGCCTGGGGTACGGTGCGTACAGGTGCGGGGCTGGGAGACGGGCATGGGGTGCGGCGCGTACAGGTGCAGGGCTGGGGTACGGTCCTGGGGTATGGTGCGGAGGTGGGGGTACGGTGCTGACATACGGGGGTATGGTGCTGACATATGCGGGGGAGGGGGTCTGTATGACTCATATCCGGGTACAAGTTTACCCGTGTACATGTGTGCTACAGTGTTCGCTCTGTACGGGGCCGTTTACATGCGGTTGTGTATTCGGACGGGCGGTACGGATCGTACATGTGCGCTCGGACTTCTGTTTTACGATTTGCACGTAAAACTGTCCGGCTCCCTATCGTACACTTTTCCCGACGCTATTCGTACGTAAAAATGTCCGGCTCCCTCTCGTACCCTTTTCCCGACGCAATTCGTATGTATTTTTCACGTACGAATCGTACTTCGCAGTTTGTACGGTACTTGTACGATTCGTACGTGAAAATATACGGATACGAGTCACACACAAATTTTTTTTGCCGGATCGGAATCTGCACCCTTGTAATCACCTATCACTTTAGCCAGGCCAGACACCTTTCAGGGTAGCCTGAGTGCAAACATCGATATTCAAAATCAGTTTGTGATTTTCAAGATTGTCGGAGAAAAAAAATTCAGAGCTAATCTTTAGCCACATTTGTCCAAAAATTCAAATGTGATTGACAGAAGTTGTGTCATCAAATCAGAATATTTAATTGCATACATTACAGATTTCAGATAGCATGCCGGTCTCTCAGTAACACCAGGTAAAGACTCTTCAGATACGGGGTGAATTTCACGTTCAGTTTTGTTTTTGCCACTGAGTAGGAGTACTGGCGTATTGGTGTTTAATTATAATATAATGAATAATAATTTTTTAGAAGTTATTCATTTAAAAAAAAGATACATATTGCGTTTTAGTTCCGTAGCGGGTTTTGGGGTTTTAGGAGAATAGGGTGGGAAGTAATTTAATTATAATTAATTAATTAATAATGTTATTAATTAATATTTATGTAATTAATATTTTGTATTATTAATTGCGTTCAAAGCGTTATTTATTAGTTATTAATTGGATATTGATTATTAATAAATGATTGGCAAATATGTTAATTGTGTAATTTTGTTATGAGTTGGTTGTAGGTTGAAAGGGGGATAGGGTGGGAAGTAATTTCATTTTAATAAAAATTGTATTTTTTTTATATACAATATTTATTTAAAATTATTTTATAGTGTTAATTGTGTGAACTAATTTATTTATGATTGTTTTTAATTTAATTGTTATTAGTCAATTAATTAATTGTTAAATGATTATGTTATTTGTGTAATATTTTACAATATTGGTGGTGACGTTTATAGGGGAATATAGTGGGAGGTAAATTATTTTTGAAAAAATGAATTATTTGTTAATTAATGTTAATTATTTTGGAGGAGTGGGGATACTAAATTATCCCCCTCCGCTATCCAACACTTTCCCTACTGTTACGCTTGGTGGAATGGGAATAGTAAATTATTCCCACCTGCTATCCAACACTTTCCCTACTGTTGCACTCGCTGGAGTGGGAATAGTAATTTTTACCCACCTGCTTTCCAACACTTTCCCTACTGTTGCACACACTGGAGTGGGAATAGTAATTTTTACCCACCAGCTATCCAACACTTTCCCTACTATTGCACTCACTGGAGTGGGAATAGTCATTTTTACCCACCCACTATCCAATACTTTCCCTACTGTTGCACTCACTGGAGTGGGAATAGTAATTTTACATACCCGCTATCCAACACTTTCCCTACTGATGCACTCACTGGAGTGGGAATAGTAATTTTTACATACCTGTGATCCAACACTTTCCCTACCGTTGCACTCACTAGAGTGGGAAAAGTAATTGTTACATACCCGCTATCCAACTCTTTCCCTACTGTTGCACTCGCTGGAGTGGGAATAGTAATTTTTATCTACCCGCTATCCTCAACTTTCCCTACTGTTCCACTCGCTGGAGTTGGTTTAATAATTCTTAACTACCTGCTATTTAACACTTTCCCTACTGTTGCACTCACTGGAGTGGGAACAGTATATCATTCCCCTCCGCTATCCAACAATTTCTCTACTTTTGCATTTGCTGTAGTGGGAATAGTAAATTATTCACCTCCGCTGTCCAACACTTTCCCTACTGTTGCACTTTCTGTAGTGGGAATAGTAATTTTATCCCCTACGCTATCCAACATTTCCCTACTTTTATAGTTAATGTTGTGTATTTAAAAAAAATCTATAAATGTTAATTTTAATATTTTAATTTATTATATATATATTTTATTTTAAATTTATATTATAGGTGTATGTATATATATATATGTATTTATAACTTTTCTTATGTTTCTAACATTTTGGTGCCGATTCCGATCGGGTAAAAAAAATTCCCGTACGACTCGTATCTGTATTTTTTTACGTACGATTCGTACAACTCCCGTCCCACCGGTGAAGTACGATTCGTACGTGAAAAATACATACGAATCGCTTCGGGAAAAGTCTACGAGACGTACCCGGACAGTTTTACATACAAATCGTAAAACTGAAGTCTGAGTGCACAAGTTCAATCCGTACTGCCCTTCCGAATACACAAGTGTATGTAAAACGTCCCGTACAGAGCGAACTCTGTACCACTCGTATCCCGGGTAATCTTGTGCCCGGGATATAAGTAGTAGAGTCCCCCTCCCCATATGTCCGCACGTACCCCCGTATGTCAGCACCGTACCCCCCGTATGTCAGCACCGTACCCCCCCATGTCCGCACCATACCCCAGCCCCGAACTTGTACGCACCGTACCCCAGCACCGTACCCCAGCCCCGTACTTGTACGCACCGTACCCCAGCACCGTACCCCAGCCCCGTACTTGGACGCACCGTACCCCAGCCCCGTACTTGTGAGCACTGTACCCCAGCACCGTACCCAAGACCCGTACTTGGACGCACCGTACCCCAGCACCATACCCAAGCCCCGTACTTGTACACACCGTACCCCAGCACCGTATCCCAGCCCCGTACTTGGACACACCGTACCCAAGCCCCGTACTTGGACGCACCATACCCCAGCACCGTACCCCAGCCCCGTACTTGGACGCACCATACCCCAGCACCGTACCCCAGCACCGTACCCAAGCCCCGTACTTGGACGCACCGTACCCCAGCACCGTACCCCAGCCCCGTACTTGGACGCACCGTACCCCAGCACCGTACCCCAGCCCAGTACTTCGATGCACCGTACCCCAGCACCGTACTTGGATGCACCATACCTCTGAACCATCCCCCAGCATCACGTATGTATGGACCTTACAACAACATTGCGTATGCGGGAACGGTACAACAACATCGCGTATGGACGCACCTTACATACGCGAAAACGACTCGTACTGAACCAGGACACTGTAAAACAGCAGAAGGAGGGTCAATTCGACTCACACAACACCACAAAACACGTCTACAGTACAAAAAACATCAAATTGACTGACCTGGCACATCCAAACAGGTAAACAGAGGCCCAAACTCACAACCACCTCTTATAACACACCCACCAAAAATTCAAACTCAGGCCCACTCACAAATGGACCAATAAAAAGGGCCCACACACACAAACCATGAGTCTTTGCAACAGACTCACTGCAGCTACAGAGAACACCCCAACAACTGCACCCATACAGTTTAACATATACACCTTCACACACACTCCTTCACACAAACCCCCTCTCCACATTCCCTCACACACCTTCACATTCACACCCACACACCCACAACCATCCAACCCTCACACCCCACACCATGCCCACAGACAAGAATCCAAAGTTCACAAGGGAGGAGCTGGACATCCTTGTCAACGAAGTCATCAGAGTCGAGCCACAGCTCTTTGGAACATTGGTCAGACAGACCAGCATAGCCGGAAAATCATGCCTGTGGCAGAGGATCGTCGATAGGGTGAATGCTGTTGCACCTATCAGAAGGACCAGGAATGAATGCCAAGCCAGGTGGTACCATCTGCGGAGGGCAGTCAAGCACAAAATGAACGAGGACTACGCCCAGAGCAACATCACTGGAGGTGGGCTGCCCCGCAGACCAGTACATTTCCATCCCTGGGAGGAGAAGGTGATGGCCCTGCTTCCGCCGGTGGGAGTACACAGAGTCGAAGGATTTGCAGAGCCTGGTGAGTACACTAACAACTTACGTAACATGGGGGTAATGGCATCCACACCACAACTACACCAAATGCATTCAACTAGCCCCAAGCCCTCATCGGACACTACCACACTCAAAAACAACACTCATACCACTAACATGTGTATGCCCCATCCACAAAGCAAGGCCATGCCATGTCCCAGGCTACACGAAGCACAAACCCAAGACTGGATGTCCGGGATGCTGGGAGGGTGGGGCTCACAAAACACATTGTTCTACTCAGAATCAGACACCATTGCCCTCAGCCCATATGGCCCAGGTACATACCCATGCACCATGCTCAATGCACAGGGACTGGCAAAGTACTGACAAGGTAGCTGATACTTGGCCCTGCTGTAGCCAGCACAAGGCCCTCCTGTGACCACTGTAAACTCAAGCACCAACACCACAAGCTCAGATATCTAGGACAGGAACTCACACTCACTGTCATGCCAGCATGCACCACGAGGGGACAGATACATCACCTGGGAGACCCACAGCCAAATCACACTACACCCACCAGCAGGCCCTGTCACACACACCCCTTACACAAGCACACATCCCCGGGGCAGGCAATGGATTTACCCACTCTCACAATGGACATGTGACACAACAAGATCAATCCATAGCCAAAGAAGCATCCAAGCCAAAAATCTACATGGCAAACATACCCATCCACAAGTGAACAGTGAGGGGAATGCTAGGGACATACAACTACCTGAAGGAACTGTGCCAACTTGAATATGTATGAAACATGGATTTCGCATGAAACATCATTAACATTGTCTCTCTCTCACACACAGGGCAACCTCATGGATCTTCCCCAACAATGGGGGAGAAGAATCACAGTCCCAAGCTCGGGAGGAACCTGATCCCACCGGCAGCGACGCCTCTCAACACTCCGCGGATGACCCCAACCCACCTGGACCCTCTGGTGTCCAAGCCCCTGCAGCACCTGTCTCAGGTACATCTGTGCCAACCACCACCCCCATTCCTGCCACATCCCAGGAGACAACCAGGAGCCCTGCCCGCAGTGAACAACTGAGCCAGTCTGACCTGGAGGGACAAGGTTCGCCGGGCACCCAGGAGGAGGCAGACAACCCCGCAACTGCCATCCCTCAGGGGTCCCGTAGACCTGATGTGCCCACAACGGCAGGCCAGGCTCGTGTGGGCAGGGGTGGTGGGAGTGGAGGCAGGCGGAGGCGAGAACCTGACCAGCCAGCTGAAGGGACCGGTATATCACACATACGCAACATCATGGAGGCATACCGGCGTGACACCAGGGCCATCAGGCAGGTAGTGGAGACCCTCACAGAGATTAAAAACCAGCAGGCCGAGCAACACGCCAGTCAACAACAACACCAAGGACAGATGGAGGCAAGACTGGCTGAGCTCCTGGCGGTGCAAATGGACATAAGCCGTTCACTCCATCGGATCGCCAACAACATGGGCAACCCTCCCTGTGCCACCAGGCGAAGACCAACACCGGCCACAGGGAGGGAGGAGGAGGAGGATTCGTCCGACGGAGCGTTCCAAACATCATCAAGGCCTGCATCTGAGGGTCCTGCGAGGAAGGTGGGTCGTCCACGGAAAAGACCGTGAGAGGCAGCGGACCATCCACATCTCCCAGGTCACCTGGCCTGGCACCGGGCCTTCATGTGCAACAGCAGCACCTCATCCACTGACATTCTCTGCCACATGGACTTGCTGGTCACACTCTGACTAATGATGACAAACACTGTGTTCTGGACTCTGATGACTTTAAATGCCAAGGATCCCATCTCCCCCTGTGAACTTTGGATTCTAGCCACATGTATAGCACCTATTTTCACCCACAATATACGCCCCCCACCGAGAATAAAACAAACTTTCTTTAATTAGATGTTGTAGTCATTTTGCATGAGTCCACAACAGACGTGTGGGGAAATGTCAAACTATGCCTGAGTGTTTAACGAACTCCAGCCATCCATACCCTTGGATTTGAGTCCGGTACAGGACACACATGGGTCACAATGTATCATTCAATACAGACATGGAGCACAATACTCACCCGTGATGACCTCAAGCTGCTGAGGGGGGGCTTGCAATACTGTGCGGACAGACCTTTTTGGAAGAGCATCATTAAGGTGTAGAGGTCATGGCTCATGTGGAGGTGCCTGGGGAGGGAGCCCCAGGTATGTGTAGCCAGGTGGGAGAACTATGTCCTGCATGCTGGAGTGCGGTGGATGTGAAGAATGTTGGCCAGGGCAAGGTTGAATGCACGGAGTTGGCCCAACGGGGTCTTGGATGACAGACGTCCAAGGTTGGTTTGGGGTCTGCGGTTGTGGACTGCCTCCTGAGTGTGGGTGAGGAGTGTGAAGGTCATCCTTCAGCAGACAGTGATCCATTGCAGCTATCTCAGGTGGACAGTGATGTGGCTGGGGCGCAGGATGTTGAAGCTGAGGTGTGCAGATGCACCCTGGATGTGGACACGTTTTCCGGGAGTTTGGCTGTACTTGCTCTGTAGAGGGCGGGGCTGTAGTTCACACGGCTGGTGTCGTGGACCTGGGGGACGGTCTGTCTTGCCTTGGAGTGGATCTATCTGTGGGTCATGTGCATCATGCGGAGGGTGTTGCAGCATGAGTTACAGATGCTGGTGAGTTGCATGGCAATTGTGAGCGATGAGTCCATGATGCACACCATCTTGTGTGCATGGCCACTGGGTGCTGGTGCAGTGCCCTGGCGGGTGTGACGCAAGGAGTTGACCCAGCTGTAAGGGGACAATCCTCAGATGATTACCTCAGTCATGTACAAGTCCAGCCTCAGGTGGATGATGTTCAGCCATTCATCAACGGACCTCATGCCTTCTTGAAGGTTGGAACTGGCAATGGCTGTGTCTTTGGTGTGGGTGAGGAGCAGATGGCTGTCAATGGCATACAAGTTGATGATGAGGTTGTGTGCGCATGTGATGGTGGAGAGGGGGGTCATGGACACATTGAAGATTGACGCGCTGAGAGATGAGCCCTGGGCCATGTGCCAGATGACGCCACTGTACTACATGCTGAAGTCGTGAGTCCCACTCCCATGGCCTTGCTGGTGAGCCACTTGGTGATTTCATCCCGGTCCATCCCCTGGATACCAGTGTTGGAGATGTGTGAGCTGACAGTGTGTGACCACATCGTGCATAATGCTGTGGAAAGTTCAAGGGGGGTGGCCTCACCATTGTTGAGCAGGGCAAAGTTGTCGGTGTTGGATGGCAATGATGACGGTTGCAGTGGGGTGATTAGTGTGGAAGACGGTCTTGAGCAGGTTGCCTGGAGCTCTTTGCGTGGAGGAAGGTTGCCAGTTGCTCGTTGACTGTCTTCCTGATGACATTTGCTGGCTAGGGTAGCACGTTAAGGTTCCTTGAGAGCCAGCGTTCCTGCCGTCCATTGTCTAAGAAGGGCCTGGGTCACTGCATACCTCTATCTACCATGGAAAGTGGCTAACTCCAAAGATGCATACAGGACGTGCTAGACGGGGGCTACAAGGATGGGGAATGATGTGGTTGAGATGTTGTGTGGGAAGGGGCCTGATGGAGATCCCCAGGGGATGTTGCACATGAGCCGGGTGCTGTATCTGCTGCTGATGGAAGTCCAAAACCTGAGGGTGGTTGGTCCCGCGTATAATAGTGCGTTCTGCCTCTGTGTGCCAAGGCTTGCGTGTATGTCCATGAGCTTGCAGTGGTAGGAAGTTGCAAGGGATTGGCTCAGCCTTGCAAGGGTGGGGTGTCTTTTGGATGGAGAACTGATGTCAGTGCACTCACGATGCTGATGAGCTCCTTGATGTCGTGCTGTTTTATGTCCTCCTCCCCATCTGAACGATCTCCAATTGTCCTTGCTGATGATATGGTGAGGGCTGTGTGTGCCATTTTCCAGGGTTGTAAGGCCACTGATGGGTATTTGTGTTGCAAGCTGTGCACAAGAGTCCTGCTAGACGTGTATGAGTCTAGTAGGTCTGCCTTGACCCAGGTGGCTTAATTGTTGATGTGCATCACAGGAAAGTCCGTCAACGTGGCTAGATTGTTGGATCAGTTGCTGATCCAGTGAGTGAGGTTGCAGGGTGTGGTGGTGGTGTTGGCTCCAGTGTCCCACACAGCATGTCTGTCTTGATTTACATCAAGCGTCTTTGGGGGATTGGTAGCGGGGTGTGTGGCAGTGTGTTGCCCGTCGGAGACGTGGATGCTAATGTGGATGGACCAATGATGGATGCTGGTGTTGTTCTCATCCAGCCAGAAGTTCCTGGCCCACAGCCACATGTATCCTGTGGATGTGAGGGCGTGCGTGATGATGGACGTGCTGATGGCTTTGCGGAATTGTGGATGTAGGCCTGGAGATCTGTAGATGAGTGTCACTCTGATGGTTTGCAGGGGGTTTGTGCCAAACCGGATTTGTGACCCTGAGTGCGTACTTGGGAATAGATATCAATTCATCCTCCGGGATTGTTAGTGCCATCCCTGCGGGTGCTCTTGTATCCGTCTGAGATGGCAATGAAGAAGTTGTGTGCTGAGGATGCTTTCACCCAGGTCACTGCCATGATGTGATGTGTGGGCCTGTTGTGTTGAGGAGGTAACAGAGTCCAATGGCGTGCTGTTGGACGGAGCCGGTGTGGAGTAGGAGGGACATGACCTGGTTGGTGTGACAGGGCCTGGAAGGTGGGGCAGCGCTGTGTAGGCAGTTGGAGTTGCACACTCAGCATGCGAAGGTGTCGTGTTTGCGCCTAGGGTATGCCTGAGAGCAGGCAGTAGATTTTTGCTTGGACATTGCTTGGAGGGTGGCTGCAACATGAGACTGTTGTGTGATGTGGGTCATGCAAGGACATGAGGGTCTTGCAATGTGCACGTTGCATTCGCTGACAGTCCTGCCATTGGCACCGCCTGGCCGCAACAGTGGCACAGACAAGCTGATGACAGCCTAATGAATGGGTGGAGGGAGGAAGGGAGGAGCATCTTGGAGGCGTGTGGGTTGCAGAATCCGGGAACTTGGTGGGCCCTTGCCGCAGGGGCCGCAGCAGCAGGCAGCATGTACTGGAAAGTAGGCCAAAAGTAGCACACAAAGACAAGGATGTCAGAAAGGACAACTGCAACAGGTGCAGGTTACTCATGGCTCACCCAGAGAAAATGGATGAACAATCACCAAAGATGACTGACACAGGATCAGGAAACAGAAGGCCGAGCTGCGCACAGGAGACACACCCTCAACAGGCGTTGACGGCCCGTTGGTGGGAGCAACCTGACCAAATACATACACAACCATGGACTTCATGCATAATAGAGATCATTATCCATGAAGAACTGCATGCATGTTGCCGAACTACACATACACTCATATGCACAATCTTTGACAACTATGCCAGAGATGACGCATGCAAAGTGGCAAGAGTCCTGCATTGACAGAGATGAGGCACTTTGGAGGGTGAGGAACACCTTTAATTCTCAAGCTCAAACTGAGGGAAATGCATCAATGCAAACATACTCAGAGGTGATTTGACTGAACATGTAGGACCTACGCTGGACACCCCCTTCACAACACGGATGTAGTAAATCCAAATGAACTGGCACACAAGTTAAGGGGATGAGCCAAACACCTCCTGCTGCACATGGACAGGCTGCAATTCCCCATTGAGCCCGTCATGGGGATGTCCCACACTATGTTCACCCGTAGCATTCCGTATGTTTCAGAGGGAAGTTTTACACACATTGATGCCTTCATCAGAATCCTAAATCCATTACAGATGACTGTCACGAAGGGGGACTGTCAATTCATGGGAGTCATGCTACATGTTATGTGCCCCATGGTGAGTCAACATGTATGCATGGTAACACAACATGCACAGAGGCAGTCCCCACACATTCCAAACATGTACCAACCCCAAAATGCCTTGTTGCAATCCTTACCCAAAATGAAATTTCCCCATGTCCAGGCATGGAACGCAGATTCAGCACACGTTGCAATACTCATGAGGAATAGCAGGAGGACAACGATGACAACATGCGCAAAAACCTGGGAAAGACAGAAACACAAGAAGTCGGCGAAAATATTTTTTCTACGCATACATAGACATTTACTAAACAAGAACTATGTTGTCCCCATGCTAATTTGAAAGAAACTGTCCCTGCTAAAATGTGTGGAATTACATCATCACTTGAGTCACACATCAGAACACAAATCTAAGTCACTTAGCATACAGTCAGCTGGACACAGACATTGCAACACATGCCACCCAAGCCTCCAAGCGTGCACACTCAGACCCAGTGACTAACCATTATGAGAAGAAGTTGCGTATGAGCTGACTCCGGATATCCTCCTCCTCCTCCTCCTCATCACTTGCCCCGTGACCAAGCCCTTCATCCTCCACGGGTGGATGTTGCTGCTCATCTTGCTTCAGGATGAGTGGCACTGCTTTCTCCACTGCCATGTTGTGCAGCATGCAGCACACGATGAAGATTTTGCAGACCTTCGCCGGTGCATATGGGAGGGACCCGCCTGTCTTGTGAAAGGCACCGGAATCGGCTCTTCAGGAGCCCAAACGTCCTCTCAATCACTCGTCTGGTCTGCCCGTGTGTATTGTTGTACCAGTGATCTGCAGATGACCTTGGGTTGCGGAGAGGCGTCATCAGCCATGGCATGTTGGGATAGCCAGAGTCCTCTACATGGAAACATCATGTAAATAAGTGGGTCACAAGATGCCGTAAGAGCCAGAGATACCGCAACACACAGGACAAAGAGTATACCCACCAAAAAGACATGCTCGTTCGTTATGCAGCTGCAGCATCATTTGTGGCACTCTGCTACGCCTCATGATGTAGGCATCGTGTGCTGACCCTGGAAAACGTACACAGACATGGGAAATCAGCATGATAGCAAGACACACCACACGGGCATTTATAGAGTGGTAATGTTTACGGTTGTGATAGGCTACCTCCTGTGCCTGTGGTGGTACCAAAGCCACATGTGTCCCATCAATGGACCCAATGACATGGGACATTCCTCCCAGGGCATAGAAATCACCCTTGACACCTGTCAACTCCTCAGGCATCGGAAAATGGATGAATTCATCAAGGTGCTCCAACATGGCTGCCAAAACATCACGCAGGACACGGCTGAACATGGTCTGTGACATGCCACCAACATCAGCTATGGTGAATTGAAACGTACCAGTGGCAAAAAAATGTAGGGCTGCCATCACCTTCATCTTGGGGGTCAGCGCAGTGGGATACCTGTGTCGCGGTTGGAGGTGTGGTGCCACCTCGGCGATCAAGTCCTCAATCAACTGTTGAGTGAATCGGTAACGTCGGATTCAGGCACGTTCCCTCATGGCACCCAAGTCTGGCATTGTTCGGGGGACAGGCGGTGCCCTGCAGAAATTTGTGATGAATGACGAGGATTGAGAGCATAACAACATCAATGTCAATTAACAGAACACATGCTCAACTGCTACTACACATCTGCTAAATACAGAGTCTGTGTGTGCAATACATCCAGGACACATATGCTAGCTTAGTGATACTCCTACGAAAAGCCAGATACACCCGTTGATTGGCAAGTCTACATGACATGCCCTGAAATGAGCTTGGGGCCAGTCTGAGTGAACAGTAAGAGACATCACAGGAGTGACATACATCCACATAGCTGCATTTGAAGGATGTTATCTCATACAGACAGCTGACGGCAAACTAGACGCACAGGTCACATGGAAACTCATATGTACAGATCACACACATTGCCATGAAGGGGTACACGTGAAAACAGAAAACACAGACATTGAGACAACGCAGATATGTCCTGAGGTGAAAATATCATGTCCAATGCATACAGACCCTGCTTACGTGGGAATCCACATGTGGCATGGTGTGCGTAGATGTATGCCATGCCTATCTCCACACAGACACAAGTTGGATGCAGCAACAGCAGATGTAGTTGACGGAACAGTAACAGCAAGCTCATGGGAACACATGACACACACATGACCTAGTCACATCGGGGCATGGTGATTGTGAAATGTCAGTTGTTAGTGTCCATGTCCCTGGAATCAGGGGACAGTTGCGGGTGGTAGTGGTGACTGGGCCATACCAGTGATGCTGTGCTTGACACGTTTGTACTACAGACACACATGTGCAAAGTGTGAAGGGGAAGTGTGCCACATAGTGCCCCATCACACATGACATAGGTTCACAGGTCATCACACATCAATTGTGCAACTACATGAGGAGACATGTGCAATATCACTGCCTGACACACCTAGGCCCTGCAAATGAAAGTCTGCAATGACAATGACTTGATGTACAGCCTTGTGCGAGTCGGAGACCTCCATTCTTTTCGTGTGCACCTCCTATCACCAGTGTAAGCGTGTGAAACACACCATACACACGCTCTGAGAGCGTGTGTACGGTCCGTATCACTATAGTAGTGGTGCAGTAGGAGTACGCGTGGTACGGACCGTACATACGCTCTGAGAGCGTGTGTACGGTCTATATCACTATAGTAGTGGTGCCGTAGGAGTATGCATGGTACGGACCGTACATACGCTCTGAGAGCGTATGTACGGTCCATATCACTATATTAGTGGTGCCGTCGGAGTACGCGTGGTATGGACCGTACATACGCTCTGAGAGCGTGTGTATGGTCCATACCACTAAAGTAGTGGTGCTGTAGGAGTACACGTGGTACGGACCGTACACACGCGCGTACTGCTACGGCACCACTACAATAGTGATACGGACCGTACACATGCTCTGAGAGCGTGTGTACGGTCCGTATCACTATAGTAGTGGTGCCGTAGGAGTACGCGTGGTACGGACCGTACACACGCGCGTACTCCTGCGGCACCACTACCACAGTGATACGGACCGTACACACACTCTCAGAGCGTGTGTACGGTCCGTATCACTATTGTAGTGGTACCATACGTGTACGGGTACATGTGAAACGCACCGTACATTTTTTTGGGATTCAAAAATTACATAGGGGACAAGTATTAGGCCCAAAATGCATGCTGGTTGTCAAGGATACAGAGATTTCAGTTGCAATGTGGCCATCATGTGGGCTTGAAAAGTCAGTTGGGCCAAAAATTACAATGTTGCAAAGTGGTGTTTGCCTTGCAAATTCGTGTCATTGGTGTATGTTTAAAGTGATTGGAGGAAACGTAGGATGCAAATGAGTCTGACCAATCACTCTGTACTCCTGTAAATGAAAGCCCCCAGCATGACAGATATAAGTCAGCCAGAACCCATGAGAGGGCACTTGCCTGCACAATTTTCCTGTCGACCACACTGCTGCTTTCTGTGCTTCCTCTGGCACCATGTCGCGGACTGTGGAGAGGGCCCAGCCATTCACCATGGAGGAGAATGAGGCCCTGCTGAATGTCCTCCTCCCACAGTACCCCAGCCTGTATGGGAGACCAGGGGAACAGGTGAGTGCTGACCCCACTACCTTTGACTGTGCACCTGTTTCCTGGCTGTCACTTCTGGCATTGTGTCCAGGTGTGACAGACATGCAATGAGGTTTAGAGTGGGTCCCAGGGGGGCGAAAGTCTTATGTCTGTCATGCAGAGCATGAAGTAATTCCTGTGTGCACTCCTCACTTGCATTGTGCTTACTGTGACATTCACTGCATAGTGCATGACACATTCAGCCTGGCAAATCCTGGGTGGCAGTTTTTGGCTATTGTCCTGAGGTGATTCAGTGGTCCCCCCGGTGTGACAAGTGACTGTACCCACAGATGTGTAAGAGTTGAGGGGAGCTGTGATGAGAGTGTCCAAGTGATGTGTACGCCCTTCTGGACATTGATGCGTGTGAAGGTTCCTTGTCATGTGGGTGAGTGTCCATGTGAAGTGTTGCACCACAGCTGCATGGAGGAGGCAACAGCTCTACCCATCTGATGTGAGGAATAAGCCGTGTTGTGTGTCTGACTTGCTGGGCTAGCCCAACACCTGTGACACCCCACAGGCAAGTCGGTACAAAAGGGGGTGGTGATGAACGGAGCATCAGAACCAATCAAACACTCACACCCAGTGTTAGACTTGGGGGTCTCTGGTTGGCGCAAGGTTGCCCTTGTGTCAAGCAGGAACCCTCTCCTCTACGTCAGGCCGCTTCTGTGGGTGGCACAACCAGTGCTGCAGGCCCACCAGCAGCATTCGCATTTACAAGCCCTGGCACTCCTGGTGCACTTTACTAGGGGCTGATAGTAAACCGAATAAGCCAAACATGGACACCAATCAATGTATACATTTTACCATAGGGAGAGCATATGCACCTTAGCACTGGTCAGCAGTGGTAAGGTGCCCAGAGTCATAAAACAGCCAACAACAGGTCAGAAAAAATACAGGAGGAAGGCAAAAAGTTTAGGGATGACCCTGCAAAAAGGGCCAAGTCCAACACCCAGTCAACAGGTCTGGGTTTGATCCTTCACCGTTCTTTAGCCCACTCTGCCACCCAAGTTCAGACATGGCCATATGCAAATCAGTCTGACCCTGTGCCTCATGGGAACAGTCCAGCCCGAACTGCCATGCCATGCCTTCCCTGGACCGGAAACAAGCTTCCTAGGACCGGTTTCTGGCATTTCAGCCGTCTTCAGCCAGGCTTGCTTGAATCCAGTGGCAAAGTGAGCAAGTGGTACATGTGCAGAGTGAGGTATGTATCCACTGTAGCCAATGGCAGGTGATTGATCTGTGACTGTGTCTGTCTGTGTACTCTGCTGAGGTTGCGTCAGTGGGCTGGGGCATGCAACTGCTTTGAGGTGCTATCCATCAGCCTGGTGTTGCATGTGATGCACAGTGTGTGCCATGATCAGGGAGTGTGTCGCACCACTCCTGCCACCTGTGTAGTTTCAATGCCATGTAGTGCATTGGGGCTTCCACAGAGGCCAATGTCGATATGAGTAAGATGGGATTCCTTGGCAGCATCCTATGCCCTGTTCAACATATCATCGATGTTCAAATGTGTGTCTCTGTGACATGGAGCAGGTGTAGTGATGTTGTCTCACTTTGTCATCCTCACATGTAACTGCCTACGAGAAGGGGGTGATTTGGAAGCAGATCGTCAGGGCCGTGAGAGTGGCAGGGGGGTCGCAGTTGGCGCCTAGCTCAAGTCAGAAAACGGTGGCAGGACATCCGGTGCTGGACCCGGCGGATCGCCCGGGTCCAGCTGGGGCTCTCACCTCCACGCCCCCACGGCGGGCGCCGATGCCTGACCACCCACATGATGCGTGTCCTGGCGGTGGTCTTCCCTGACCTGGATAGGCAGTTACAGGAGGGACAGCAGCAAGGAGGGGGTAGGTACCTGTCTGTTTGTTGTGTTGTGTGTCCCCAGCTTTTGGAAGTGCTCTGTAGCCTAGATACGCTGCCAGGGTTTATATGTGCAGTGCATATTCTGTTCCCCAAAGTCAACCGGTGCTCTTATTCATCCCTTCCCCTGCTTGGCATGTGTCCCCTGGTCTGTGTGTAATCACAATTGCACATGGTCATCTAGCCTACCAGTTGATCCAAGTGCACATTGCTTTCAGCATAATGTGGGAGAGTGGTCTGTGACATGTGTTGGTACCTTGCCTGTGCCCTGTCCTGTTCAATCTGTTGGGGGTACATATTTGTTGGCACTGATGATGAGTCTCAACATGGGAGTGTGAGCTTTCAAATGTACACCCTTGCAGCATGCATGACCAATGTTGTGGCCTCAGACATGATGTGCATGAGTGGGAGATATGCATAGTGCCAGGACGGTTGCTCATGTTACAGTCAGATCATTCCAGGAACAAGGAGCAGTGTGCCCACTACAGCCCCCTGAGTCACCCTTGCCTCGTAATCATGTGTGTCATCCAACACTGGGTCCATTCTCAGTGTGTTCAGCATATGTTTGCCTCTGTGGCATTGTTCCCTGGCCTCATTTGTATTTATCCAAAGTGTGCTACATGTGTCCACTGGACAGGGAGACCCCTGGGCAGTGCCTGTGTGTCTATTCACAACTATCTGTCAATGGTTTTTTGTCACAAATATGTGTTGGCAGCCTCACAAGGTGATGTGGAGTACATTTGGGAAGTCTTGCTGCACATTTTAGTAAAGCCTGATTAAGAGGTGTCACTTCTTGATCTGTCTCAATAACATTATCTCGGGTATGGGGGATTTGTGCGGGCAAGGCCTACATGGCCAGACCTTATGTCTCCTTGCCAGGTCTGACCTGTGTGTGATAATTGGCTGGACAGAGACTCAACGTGCAGTGTCCCAGTGATGTTGTGCAGGGTTTAATGTTTGTGCTTTGCAGCATGTGTCAATTGTTTAGATACATGATTCCTGCTCATTCATGTTTTGCACCAGTGTGTAGTCAAGATGCTACGTAGTTTGGTCTTTGTGTGCTGACATCTGTGTGGACATTCTGGCTTGCCATGGGGGTGTCTCCTCAGTGCAGGTATGCCTATTTACAACACAATAGCAGGCCCATTAGCTCATGCATTGTCCTGTGTTTGGACATGTGTGCCAGTCCTCATGACAGGCAGTGGGTCAGATGTGTTGGCAACTGTGTCATCAGGTAACGAATGGCCATGTGACAACTGACATAATTCAAGTTGTTAGTCACAAGGTATTGTACCTTGCCACTCACAACACTTGTCAACAGGTCTTCATGTTTTCTATGCTTTAGTTTGATGTTTTGTTGTTAAGAACTATTATGTGCCTGCATGACAGATGTCTCCCAAGGAAGTGCACACCAAACCACCTTTACACTGTCAGGGAACACACTGGCACAATTTTAAAGAAGGCACTGTTCTAATGAGACTGTTTTTCTGATTATACATCTACATGTTCCCCCAGTGTTGTGGAAATTGGGTAGGGCGTCGGTTGTTGGTGATACCAACTTACGAGTGTCAAGTCATCAAGCCCTCCGTGGGCCCATGTATATGTACTTGCTGCAACTACATTTCTTACTAACAGTGGCTTCTTTAAATAATGCTGGCAGCTTCTTCAATAACTGGGTACATGTAGTTTTGTGTGCACCTCCTTGGGAGCCATCTGTTATGAAGTCACATGTGTGTTCTGTTCACTAAATGGCACATTCCCACATTCTGACCATGTCGATTGTGTCAAGTATTGTGATTCCCAAGGGACCAAGTTTTTTTAGTTTTGTGTTCCACAGTACTTACAGGTCTCTGAGTGTGGGGACACCTTTGGTATTGAGGTGTGTTACTTAGCCTTGGGTGCGCCACTACTGTTTCTTTCAGGGTAAACAAGAGGTGGCATGACTTCATTGTATTGCTGTGCTCACCTGTTCCCAGACGCTAGCTCCTCAGTGTTTTCTCATTCAAGTTTTGGGCTGGCGTGTCCTATTGTTCCTTGTGTCCAAGTGGCATGGTGGGTCTACCACCTGGGGAGTACAGGGCTTACATATGTGCGGAGTAATCTAGCTGTTACTCATGATGCATTGCCTGATATGCACTGTGACCTATTGTTTTTGTACTCATGTGTCAGATGTATACAGGTGACTGATGTTTTTCTGTATCTTCACGTTGCCCACAGCATCATCATTGGAAACCGAGGGAGACACTGGCACAGACCTGGATGAGGGACCCAGGACCAGTGCCACCAGTGCTGGCGAGTCTGCGGGAGCCAGTGGCACGGAGGGCGAGGGGAGTCAGTCAGAGGACCTGTCTGGTGGCGAATCAAAGTACGACACAGACGGGTGCGAGGCTGACCTCATTGAGGGGGCGGAGGCTGCTACAACACCTAGCAGCAGCCCAACATCTGTCCCCGCCTCCTCCATTCCCAGCACCGCCCTCCCAGTTACTCCTGTCCCTTCTGTCCGTGCAGGGCACCCCCATGTCTCATTCAGGACAGGCACCGCACCCCCTGCCCCTGTCACCCCTGCTGCCCTCAGTGCAGAGTCTGTGGACATACTGCTGCAGTTGCAGGTTGGGCAGGCATCGGTGCTGACTGTCCTCCATGGCCATACCACACTGCTAACACAGATGGTGTCGTTCATGGAGGGCATGTCAGCATCGATGTCTGAACAACGCAGGTTTCTGCGGTCCATGGCCTCTTCACTGACGGCAGCAGTGAGTCTCCTGCAGCGCTTCGTCCCCCCCTACCCCTACCCCTTCCACACTTCCCTCTCCCATACCTGTCTCATGCACACCCAGACCTTCCCAAGCACGCACCCCAACAGACACAGGCAGCACACCACCAAGTAAGGACAAGCGCACACCTCCTGTCACACACACTCAGGGGGATGTAGGCACACCCACTGGGTCTGGGGCAAAAAGACATGCACGCAGCCACAGTCGGAGTCCGCAGGCCTCACAACCCGATCCCTCCAAAAGCACTCCCCTTGACTCCCCTGCCAAACTGACACCCGGAGAGCTGGCCATCACCCACACTGTGACACCACCCCGCAAGCGGGCAAGGAAGGCCCCGGCCAGGGTAGTCAAGCCCCCCCCTGTCCGCCTGTCCGCTGCACCCCATCCCTTGCCCACACCCCCGTCGGCCACCCCCCTCCGTTGGCCCTGGGGTTTCTTCTGGTGCAGGGCTTACCCTGAACACCCTGGCAGCAGTGTGCAGCGACGTGCTAACATCCACCTTTGCCGCTGCCCCACCCACTGCGTTGGAGACGTCCACCCCTGCACCCACCACACCTGACCTTCCCCCGCCTGTCCCTGCGGTGCCTGGTCCTTCCCCACATGATGCCCCCCCGGTCGACGAACCTGAGGGTTCCAATGTGCAGGCAAGCTAGGGGAGACGCGTCCCTATGTGTCCCCCCAAGGACTTCTCTTGTGGACTGGCCATTGGCCTT
Organism: Triturus cristatus; assembly: GCF_964204655.1. Lineage (NCBI taxonomy): Eukaryota > Metazoa > Chordata > Amphibia > Caudata > Salamandridae > Triturus > Triturus cristatus. The sequence continues at coordinate 1,800,977,547 of NC_140590.1, forward strand.
TGTATATAGTGTCATTACAATTTTTTATTTTTATGCTGAATAAAGAATTTATTTTTACTTTGCACACTATTGCATTTCAGGTATTGATGTTGGTGCTGAGGCTCTTGGAGTTGGTGTAGTGGTAATGTGTTGTGGTTCTGAGAAATGTTCAACTCTGATGGTCATGAGGTGGACCATGGTGTCTGCAAAGATTCATTGTTAGTGTGTGTTATTTTTGTTTTGAGACATTATCCCAAGGAGTGTTCCCTGACATCTTCCCTGCAAAGAGTTGCACAATTGTTGTGCTGACCTGTGTCTACATTTCCTTTGTTGGTGACGGATCCCTTCAACTATGGCCATGGCTGCTCACCAATGTCTCCAGCTGCATCATCTGTGCCATCCTTGCTAGTCACTGTACTTGTGTATTGAGTATGTTGAAATGCCTTCATGGGGAAATTCTAACTTTTCAGCACTATGCATGTGTGTACTCCCGTCCTAGCACACATATGGTACTTTTTCAGCTGGGTATTTGAACACCTGACTCACATTTGTGGGCATTGTATCTGTGTGAACTCCACCCTAGTTCTTCCATGTGAGACAACATCTTGGTGGCTGGCCCAGCACCTGCACATTCCTATCAGTCCTGGTATGTGCGTGACAGTGTGTGTTCCCTTTGGCTCTCTTAGTTTAGTAGGCAGTGACATGACTATACAGTCTTGTGGCAGGATCTCAGTGTGTGTATTGTGCTGCATCCGCCAGGGGTGGGTATGCATGTGTTATTTGTCCTCACACCCACATGTGGTGTGTCATGCAGTGGGGAGTGACATCAATCCTCCTGGGAGTGGGACACTGCTGTCAGTGATGTGTTGTTATGGTACTATCATCATTGTCCACAGTTAGGGATGCGTACATACACCCATGGAGTTGTGGACACCTGATAATGATGTACACCCCCCATGTCTCTGTCCACTGCTGGGAGTCCTCTGCAGCCACCCCTCACATGTCTGTCCACTGCTGGGAGTGATATGCACCCACCCCTCACATGTCTGTCCACTGCTGGGAGTCCTCTGCAGCCACCCTTCACATGTCTGTCCACTGCTGGGAGTGATATGCACCCACCCGTCACATGTCTGTCTACTGCTGGGAGTCCTCTGCAGCCAACCCTCATATGTCTTTCCACTGCTGGGAGTGATATGCACCCACCCCTCACATGTCTGTCCACTGCTGGGAGTCTTCTGCAGCCACCCCTCACATGTCTGTCCACTGTTGGGAGTGATATGTACCCACCCCTCATGTTGCAGGCCACTGCTGGGAGTCCTCTGCACCCACCCCTCACATGTCTATCCACTGCTGGGAGTCCTCGGCACCCACCCCTCACATGTCTGTCCACTGCTGAGAGTGATATGCACCCACCCCTCACATGTCTGTCCACTGCTGGGAGTGATATGCACCCACCCCTCACATGTCTGTCCACTGCTGGGAGTGATATGCACCCACCCCTCACATGTCTGTCCACTGCTAGGAGTGATATGCACCCACACCTCACTTGTCTGTCCACTGCTGGGAGCCCTCTACAGCCACCCCTCACATGTCTGTCCACTGCTGGGAGTGATATGCACCCACGCCTCATGTTGCAGGTCACTGCTGGGAGTCCTCTGCACCCACCCCTCACATGTCTGTCCACTGCTGGGAGTCCTCTGCACCCACCCCTCACATGTCTGTCCACTGCCGGGAGTGATATGCACCCACCCCTCACATGTCTGTCCACTGCTGGGAGTCCTCTGCAGCCACCCCTCACATGTCTGTCCTCTGCTGGGAGTGATATGCACCCACTCCTCACATGTCTGTCCACTGCTGGGAGTCCTCTGCACCCACCCCTCACATGTCTGTCCACTGCTGGGAGTGATATGCACCCACCCCTCACATGTCTGTCCACTGCTGGGAGTGATATGCACCCACCCCTCACATGTCTGTCCACTGCTGGGAGTCCTCTGCACCCACCCCTCACATGTCTGTCCACTGCTGGGAGTGATATGCACCCACCCCTCATATTGCAGGCCACTGCTGGGAGTCCTCTGCACCCACCCCCATGTCTCTGTCCACTGCTGGGAGTCCTCTGCAGCCACCCCTTACATGTCTGTCCACTGCTGGGAGTCTTCTGCACCCACCCCTCACATGTCTGTCCACTGCTGGGAGTCCTCTGCACCCACCCCTCACATGTCTGTCCACTGCTGGGAGTCCTCTGCAGCCACCCCTCACATGTCTGTCCACTACTGGGAGTCCACTGCAGCCACCCCTCACATGTCTGTCCACTGCTGGGAGTGACATGCACCCACCCCTCACATGTCTGTCCACTGATGGGAGTCCTCTGCAGCCACCCCTCACATGTCTGTCCACTGCTGGGAGTGATATGCACCCACCCCTCATATTGCAGGCCACTGCTGGGAGTCCTCTGCAACCACCCCCATGTCTCTGTCCACTGCTGGGAGTCCTCTGCAGCCACCCCTCACATGTCTGTCCACTGCTGGGAGTCCTCTGCAGCCACCCCTCACATGTCTGTCCACTGCTGGGAGTCCTCTGCAGCCACCCCTCACATGTCTGTCCACTGCTGGGAATCCTATGCAGCCACCCACCCACCCACCCACCCCCTTGGTGCATTACACTGCTGTCCTGGGCCTACACACACACCAATATAGTGGTAATATGCTACACCAGGCCGTAGGCCAACATTCGTGGCGTGTGTACGCCGTGTATCCCAAATGTACTGGTGCCATAGGGGTATGTGTGGTATGGACCGTACCCCCGCATTCATGGGGTGGGTACGTTCCGTACCACCCGTACCCCTTCGGCACAAATACAATGGGGATACGGCCCGTACCCACGCTATGTATGTGTGGGTGCAGTCTATATCACTATGGTAGTGGTGCCGTAGGGGTACGCGTTGTACGGCCCGTACACACGCCCTGTGAGCATGTGTACTGTCCATACCACACGTACCCCTACGGCACCACTACAATGGTGGTACGGACCGTACACACGCTCTGAGGGCGTGTGTACGGTCCGTACCACGCGTACCCCTACGGCACCACTACAATGGTGGTACAGACTGTACACACGCTCTGAGGATGTGTGTACGGGCCGTACCATGCGTACCCCTACGGCACCACTTCAATGGTGATTTGGACCATACACACGCTCTGAGGGCATGTGTACGGTCCGTACCACGCGTACCCCTACGGCACCACTACAATGGTGGTACGGGCTGTACACGTGCTCTGGGGGCGTGTGTACAGTCCGTACCACGCGTACTCCTACGGCACCACTACAATGGTGATACGGACCGTACACACGCTCTGAGGGCATGTGTACAGTCCGTACCACGTGTACCCCTATGGCACCACTACAATGGTGGTACGGACTGTACACATGCTCTGGGGGCGTGTGTACGGTCCGTACCACGTTTACCCCTATGGCACCACTGATATAGTGCTACCGTACCCACGCTATGTATGTGTGAGTATGGTGCGTATCACTATTGTAGTGTTGCCGTAGGGGTAGGCGTACACATCCACTTCCGTTGTTGCATGACGCAGGGATTGGTGGACACCCCCCTGAGTGACCGGACCCTTGAGGTAATGTATGTCCTCAATATTGTAGGTTTTAATTTGGGTAGGGGGTATGTTTCCTGCCCCTCACCCCCCCTTGGCCCCTGAGTGTTGTGCTCACCTTCTGTGGCGTGTGCGTCGGGTTCGGTGCACCAGGTCGTAGGCTAAGAGGGCCGGGATGACACGTAGGATGGGGTCCATGGCTGTCCGTCGCGTACCGGGGCTCCGTTTTCGCGTCGGATTCCGTTTTCCGGCTTTTTTTGGCTGCCGTAAAAAAATAGCTGTGCGGAGTGACGTAGGGACGAATTGTACTTGCTGGTCCGTAAAACGCTGGCTGACTCCGTACGGACGTCGCTTACGCGCTGTCCAGGATCAGACTCGTAGGTAATTTTTAGCCGTACGGTGTTTTGTACGATTCGTACGGAAATGGTATTTCTGTACGAATCGTACTTGCTGGATTGTTCGGTGGATTTCCCGGGTATGAGTCGTATGGAGAATACGCTCTGTATGACGAATCGTACCCGGGTTTTACACGATCGGAATCGGCACCTTTATAATTAAATAAAGAATGATTTATTAATATTATTAAGTTAATATATATAAAAATATGTATATGTTTAATTTTTTATATTACATTTATCATTTATCAGTTTTTTAAAATTGTTAGATAACTGTTTTTATTAATTATATGTATTATTTAATTATTTTATATTATTTTTAAGACATTTGAAAAAAACGATATTTTAAACAACAATATTTGGATTCGAAATGTTTGTACTTACCATTGTAGAGATAGGCTGTCGATATTCTGTCCATCGATATTGTAGACTCGATATTCCTGTAGCTCAATATTCTATCCGTCGATATTCTGTCAGTGATCAGTGCTACTTAAGTGATAAGTGGTCTTATTTCCCCTGTTGCCAATGTCAACTTGTCAAAAGACACCAGCAAATTTGCAGGAACCTCTAACCTCCTGATTCATACTATTTTTCAGATATTTCACTCTTCCCTATTCAAGGGCTACTTCCCAAAATTTTGAATTGGAAATTGTGCAGCTTTTCCTGCTTTTTCTTGGTGCTGTACTCAATTGTCCTCACATCTTGTATTCTCCTATCACTTTAGCCAGGCCAGACAGCTTTCAGGGTAGCCTCAGTGCAAACATCGATATTCAAAATCAGTTTGTGATTTTCAAGATTGACGGAGAAAAAAAATCAGAGCTAATCTTTAGCCACATTTGTCCAAAAATTCAAATGTGCTTGACAGAAGTTGTGTCATCAAATCAGAATATTTAATTGCACACATTACAGATTTCAGATAGCATGCCAGTCTCTCAGTAACACCAGGTAAAGACTCTTCAGATACGGGGTGCATTTCACGTTCAGTTTTGTTTTTGCCACTGAGTAGGAGTACTGGCGTATTGATGTTCCCATTTCTTAGTTTTCTAGGTTTTTGTTGCGTTGTTCATTTTTAAAGGTAAATTTAGTTCCCTTTCTCTTTTTGGATTTTATCGTTCATTTTCCAGGCATCAGTGTGGAGGTCTTCCACTCTATTCTTTGTCTCTCGGGTTCCAGCTCACGCCTCTCTGCTCACTTTGAAAGTCGTTCACTCAGTATGCTAGCAGCTGTTTCTTTCATTTCTTATGTTCACGTGCTATCATCATCTTAGTTAGTACAGATCACGATTCACCGTCTTGCACTTTATTTTCTACTTGGTGATGGCAACTCTTCCATCCATAATACCCATGTCCACATGGTGTACAACAATGTGATTGTAATCCTTTTTGGTTGTCTCCCGCTTTTGGGATAATGATAGTGAATTAATGCAAATGAATTGATGAAAATTTTGATAATGTCATTTATGTATGTTACACTCATTTTCATATGTTTTCTGTTTTTTTATATTTCAGTGGCCCCTGAGGAAGGGACTCTAGGTCCCGAAATGCATTGGGCTATTTAGAACTCGGGCTATCTAGAATTGTTTGTTAATTACAAGCATCGGAATCTAATAATTTTGAACAATGTAATCTTATAATTTTGAACAATGTACCTGCCATGAATGGACCTGTGCATGTTCAAAAGGGAATAAGCAAATTAGGGGTCGATCCCGATTCCAGCCGCAAAACAAACCGACCGACACGGACCCGGACCGAATACGGACCGACACGGACCAGCGCCGTACGACCCGTGCAGTACGATGCAACGCGAGTGAATTACAACCGACACGTATGGAATACAAGCCGTACGACCGAGCCGGAGGGAAAATAGTGATCCGGACGGAAAACCAACGCGATTTTCACCGACCGACATGAACCCGGAATCAACCCGACCGACCTGTACCCGCAATGTATGATTAGCGCAGTATGAGGCAATGCGTGTAAAACTAGACCGACTCGTACGTAGACCAAGCCGCACGACCGACACGCACAGACAACCCGGCACACAAGCAATAGAGACCGCCGCGAACGACGCGTACCAAACACAGAAGACAGGCAGCGTGAACGAGGCAGAGAAGCCCACACGAGACAACAGCAGCGTCCGTTTCCGTCACATGAACGTCTCCCTCATGCCTACAAAACACAAAGGAAAAAACACAAAAAAAGGACCAAACAAGCAATGACTAAGCCAATAAATACCCTAAAAAAATTAATTGGACAAAGACACACCCACAACTCCAACTATATAAAGGGCTACAATCACTGCCATCATCCCTTGCAAACAGGAGACACAGCCAGCAGCAAACACCAGTACACAGCAAACACAGACACACTCACAACTCACCCATCACACAACTCACACACCATCATCACCTCATACAAAAGCACACACACATACACACAGCAAAACCAACACCAACCCAACATCACTTGCACCCTCACACACACATCCCCCACCACTACCACTCATCACCATGCCTACAAAGAGGAATCCAAAGTTCACAGATAGTGAGTTAGAAGTGCTGGTAGACAAGATCATCAGAGTAGAGCCACATTTGTTTGGTACATTGGTTCAAAGGACCCCCATCTCACAGAAAACCAAGATGTGGGCGAGGATTGTGGACAAGGTGAACGCACAAGCACCAACATTGCGCACAAAGGACGATATCCAGAACCGGTGGTATGACGTGCGCAGGAGGGTCAAGAAACTCATCGAGAAAGATCACACCTTGAGTCAGCGCACCGGCAGTGGCCCTCCTGCCAAACCACTCTACTTCAGGACCTGGGACGAGAAGGTGCGGGACATCCTACCACCAGAGAGCGTCCATGGTCTAACAGACATCCCAGAGACTGGTGAGTACACAAACAACATACCCAAGATTGTGTAGCAAGGGGACTGTGAAACCAGGCACACCAAGCAAAGCTACACTAACCAATAGATAATAAACCCAAGATGTATATGCCAGTAACACAAACACAATACCTGCCATCTCATAGTGACTGGGGACTGTGTCATGACATGCACCAACCTATAAACAAATAGAGCAAGCCAGTGGCACTAAGCCAAATACACCCAGCCAGATAGTCTGCCACCACAAACACACCACCTCACAGTGCAGCTGACTGTTAGGAAGGAATAGTGGGGATGCAGGTAAAGTGAGTGTAGGCAAAAGCATGATGGGGCCTGTAGTCACAGATAATGCTCCCCCTCCTGATTGGCCCATCAAGACCCCTCTGAAACATGCCCACATCTCAGGGAGTGGAAAATGACTGACAAGATGGCTGACACTGGCTCCTGCTGTGGGGAGCACAAGGCCCTGCTAGGGGTTGTGTGCAAATCAGAAGCAGGTCACCACTGACTGACATCCTGAAAGACAACTTGCACGCCCTACAATGGAAGCACGTTTCATGATGGGAAGGAGGACTGACAGCCCTGACCATACTAATCAGCATGGAGAGACACCCCCCCAACACAAACTCCACACAACTCACCGGGTACAATGCATTGACACACACCTCATTGAAATATCAGCAAAAGACACCCCGTACTGGGTGCTGCTGTGTGAAGCACAGGGGCTCACTTGGGACTTGTAGCCAAACAAACACCAGGATTTCACAGTCAGCCATCTTGCCATTGATGTCACACCCCCTCACAGGGAAGCAGAGTCAAGAGGGAGGAAGCATGGGCATGCTGGGAAGGGGGGTGTAGCCAAGAGTATGATGGGACTCGCAGTCACAGACAACCTACACCTACCCACATGGCCCTGCAAGATCAACCTGAACCTTACTCGCCTCACAGGGAGTGGGAAGGGCCTGACAAGATGTCTGACACTGGGCTCTGTTGTGGGGAGCACAAGGCCATGCTGGGACAGGTAGCCAAACAAACACCAGGATTTCACATTCAGCCATCTCGCCATTGATGTCACACCCCCTCACTGGAAAGCAGAGCCAAGAGGGAGGAAGCATGGGCATGCTGGAAAGGGGGGTGTAGCCAAGAGTATGATGGGACTCGAAGTCACAGAAATCCTACACCCACCCACATAGCCCTGCAAGATCAACCTGAACCATACTCGCCTCACAGGGAGTGGGAAGGGACTGACAAGATGTCTGACACTGGGCTCTGTTGTGGGGAGCACAAGGCCATGCTGGCAAATGGCCAACAACAAGATCAAACTCTGTCTGTGACAATCTGGGAAAAAGCAGTGTACAGGCAGGCATCTGTATGAAAAGTAGAAAATGTCATGTTTGTGAACCAACGATGCATGTAGAAATAAAAATCACATTGTGTGTCTCTTCCAAACACAGGTCGTGCTGGGCACCCAGCGCCAAATGACGAGGATACCCAGTCCCAGACTCTGGTGGACACTGAGCTCTCTGGTCTGACTCTCTCACTGTCCTCTTCGGATGACGACGACCAACCTGGCCCCTCCTGTGTGAGTCATCATGCAGCACCAACAGCAGCAACATCTGCCCCCCTGTACCCACGCCTCCAGCATCTGGACACCGACAGGGCACCCCCGCCAACACGGACAGACCAAGGACAATCAACACCCACAGCACAGGGACACAAGACCCCCCGGAAGCTACAGCCAACACCACCAGCAACACCACCCAAGGGGTCCCAGTGTCACCTGTGCATACTGCTGCTGGTCCTGCCCGTGTGGAGAGGGGTGCTGGGAGGGGTGGGAGGCACAGGGCACGCCTTGCAGAGGGGTCTGGACTGCATGATGACCCCCAACTGGCATGCATCTTAGATGCGTACCAGGATAGCACCGGAGGATTTGGCCAGGTAGTGGGGATCCTCAAGGACATGCAACACGAGCAGGTCGCCCACCATGCCCACATGGAGGCAAAGTGGGATGCCCTAACTGCGGTGCATCGGGACATACTACAATGCCTCCGCCAGATCAACACCAACCTGTCCCCACCCCCCTGTGTGCCCACAACATCTGTTGCAACACCATCTGCCAGTGCCACAGGGAGGGAGGAGGACTCTGGCGGAGAGTCCCCTGCACCGCAGAGGCCTGCACATGAGGATCCCCCCCCCCCGGAAGAAGAGGGGTCGTCTGAAGAAGGACATGTGAGAGGTAGATGTTCCAGCACATCCCCCAGGGCCTCCAAACCTGTTCTGGACAATGTTCTGTGTGTCCAACCCGTTCACCTTGTCCAATCGCACACAACTCGCCCATAATACATGGAGTGTTCATGTTGTGCCAAGTAGCAGACGACTGTGGACTTTACTCTGGACATTTCATCTACCAGCACTTCCAACTCCAATGTGAACTTTGAATTCCAAAACCACTGTACAGCACCCACCATCCTGTGCACTTCACTCACACTTGTTTGTAAATAAACTCACCAGTACACCATACTTGCCTCTGTTGTGATTCCAACTTGTCATGTTCAGGGCGAAAACAGTCATAATATCGGAAAAAAAATATCGACTGGACAGAATATCGAGTTTTTAATATAGAATGGACAGAATATCCAATTGCCAAAATATAGTGGTGAAGAATATCGAAAATCAGGTAAGAAATATCGATTTACATAATATAGAAGTAAGTAATATCGACAGTCATAATATAGTTGTTAAAAATATTGATTTTTTTATAGTGTTTTATGTGTTAGTATATGTGTTAAAAGTATGTATTCATTTTGGAATGTATGTTTGAGTATTTTTAAAGTAATGAATTTTATGTTATTTAATTTTTGTGTAATTTAATTCCGTAGCGGGTTGTGGGTTTATAGGGGATTAGGGTGGGAAGTAATTTAATTATAGTACATTAAATAATCATTTTTAGGAATTATTAATTATTTTTAATTTAATTTTGCGTTTAACTTCTATAGCGGCTTGTGGGTTTATAGGGGAATAGGGTGGGAAGTAATATAATTGTTATTAAGTAATTATTAATTGGTATTGATAATTAATTTATTGTAATGAATTATTAATTGATAAATAATTTTTAATAATTGGTAATTATTTTTTATTAATTGGTAATTAATTTGTATTCATTGGTTAACTGATAATTATATTAATTGTATTAATTTTTTATTTGGAGCGGTTTGTGGGTTTATAGGGTAATAGGGTGGGAAGTAATTTAATTATAATGAAGTAATTATTGAAAATATTTTTGTGTATTGATAATTAATTTACTGGTAATTATTAATTGGTATTTTTTTATTATTTATCAATTTTTGGTATTGAAAATTAATTGGTTGTTGATTAATTATTAATTGGTAATTAATTTGTATTAATTGTTTAATTGATGATTATGTTAATTGTATTAATTTATTATTTGTAGCGGGTTGTGGGTTTATAGGGGAATATGGTGGGAAGTAATTTAATTGTAAATAATTAATTATTGAAATTATTTTTGTATATTGATAATTAATTTATTATTAATTAATTATTAATTGGTATTATTTCTATTTATTACTTTTGGTATTGAAAATTAATTGGTTGTTAATTAATAGGTAACTAATTTAAAAAAAAAGTATGGGTATTAAAAAATATTACATTATTATTTTCCCTACTATTGCACTCACTGGAGTGGGAATAGTATTTTTTAGCCCTACGCTATCCAACGCTTTCCCTACTATTGCACTCACTGGAGTGGGAATAGTAATTTTTACCCCACTGCTATCCAACGCTTTCCCTACTGTTTCACTCACTGGAGTGGGAATAGTAATTTTTACCCCTACGCTATCCAAAGCTTTCCCTACTGTTGCACTCTTTGGAGTGGGAACAGTAATTTTTACCCCTATGCTATCCAACGCTTTCCCTACTGTTTCACTCACTGGAGTGGGAATAGTAAATTTTACCCTCCCACTATCCAACGCTTTCCCTACTGTTGCACTCTCTGGAGTGGGAATAGTAATTTTTACCCCTACGCTATCCAACGCTTTCGCTACTGTTGCACTCTTTGGAGTGGGAATAGGAATTTTTACCCCTACGCCATCTGACGTTTTCCCTACTTTTGCACTCACTGGAGTGGGAATAGTAAAATTTGCCCTCCCGCTATCCAACGCTTCGCCTACTGTTGCACTTTCTGGAGTGGGAATAGTAATTTTTACCCCTACTCTATCCAATGCTTTCCCTACTGTTGCACTCCCTGGAGTGGGAATAGTAATTTTTACCCCTACACTATCCAACGCTTTTCCTACTGTTGCACTCTTTGGAGTGGGAATAGTAATTTTTACCCCTACGCTATCGAACGCTTTCCCTACCGTTGCACTCTTTGGAGTGGGAATAGTAATTGTACCCCTACGCTATTCAACGCTTTCCCTACTGTTGCACTCACTGGAGTGGGAATAGTAAATTTTACACACCCGCTATCCAACGCTTTCCCTACTGTTGCACTCTCTGGAGTGGGAATAGTAATTTTTACCCATACGCTATCCAACGCTTTCCCTACTGTGGCACTCTGTGGAGTGGGAATAGTAATTTTTACCCCTACGCTATCCAATGCTTTCCCTACTGTTGCACTCTCTGGAGTGGGAATAGTAATTTTTACCCTCCCGCTATCCAACGCTTTCCCTACTGTTGCACTCTCTGGAGTGGGAATAGTAATTTTTACCCTCCTGCTATCCAACGCTTTCCCTACTGTTGCACTCTCTGGAGTGGGAAAAGTAAATTTTACCCGCCCGCTGAAAATATTGAATATTTGTAATTAATATTACGTTAATATATATGTATTATCATTTTGTTTTTTACTTACATTAATTATTTATTAATTTTAAAGTTATTTAAGTATTTGTAAGTATGTTTTAGTTAATTATATTTATTATTTTATTAATTTTACATTACTTTCAAGACATTAAAAAAATTCAATATTTTGACCAACTATATTTTTTACAACGATATTTTGGATTCAATATTTTTGTACTTATCTGTTTCCTACTGTTGCACTCTTTGGAGTGGGAATAGTAATTTTTACCCCTACGCTATCCAACGCTTTCCCTACCGTTGCACTCTTTGGAGTTGGAATAGTAATTGTACCCCTACGCTATTCAACGCTTTCCCTACTGTTGCACTCACTGGAGTGGGAATAGTAAATTTTACACACCCGCTATCCAACGCTTTCCCTACTGTTGCACTCTCTGGAGTGGGAATAGTATATTTTACCCATACGCTATCCAACGCTTTCCCTACTGTGGCACTCTGTGGAGTGGGAATAGTAATTTTTACCCCTACGCTATCCAATCCAGGGTTCAATTCCCGACGCGGCAGGGTCGTGGACCAGGGTCAAAACGGACTCGATAATTCTCGCCTCGGTACCTACTCTAACCAGGAACACACTCGGCAACTCTGGGCATTAAGCTTGCCTCATCTCTACAACGGCCCCCCACAGACGCCGGGGATGCCTGGTTTCACCTTGGAGATACCCAGAAAGGGACCATCTCACAGGGATAGCCAGGACGGGTTCCCCAGCGGTCTACAGCGCCGGGACACCCCGTTGCTGGGGCAGCTGTGCGCTTTACAAGTCTACAACATTTACATTTACATTTACAATGCTTTCCCTACTGTTGCACTCTCTGGAGTGGGAATAGTAATTTTTACCCTCCCGCTATCAAACGCTTTCCCTACTGTTGCACTCTCTGGAGTGGGAATAGTAATTTTTACCCTCCTGCTATCCAACGCTTTCCCTACTGTTGCACTCTCTCTGCCCGCTGAAAATATTGAATATTTGTAATTAATATTACGTTAATATATATGTATTATCATTTTGTTTTTTACTTACATTAATTATTTATTAATTTTAAAGTTATTTAAGTATTTGTAAGTATGTTTTAGTTAATTATATTTATTATTTTATTAATTTTACATTACTTTCAAGACATTTAAAAAATTCAATATTTTGACCAACTATATTTTTTACAACGATATTTTGGATTCAATATTTTTGTACTTATCTGTTTGTAGATAGGGATTCGATATTTTGGTATTCTATATTTTTTGTTCGATATTTTGGCAGGTCGATATTCTCCTCCTCGATATTCTGTCTGTGATCTGTTCTGGGCGAAGTCGATCTGCTACACAACACAGTGCATTCCAAATACTGAAACAATGTGACCAACGTAAGGTGAGTCATGGGGGTGTGACACATGTGAGGGAGACACACCACTAGGGCAACACAAAACATACTCACCATGGCCATGTTACTCATCACACACAATGATGTTGACCTGAAACACAATGGCATGCACAGACACAACACCAACCCCAGTCAGTGGTAACAAGTCCACAGGTGAGGTAAGCAGATTTTACTCAGATGTGGGAAGACAGACAACGCACATAACAAAGCGTAGCACAGATTCATTACACATCAGCAACACGTTTATTTCACACTAGTTGCATGGCAATTCTATGTAACAGTGGACACACGCTCACAATGTGTTGGAGAATGGAAGTCCAGGGATGTGTGGTACATCAGTTGATGGGAATTGTCAACTTCCACACAGGTGTTGGCTTCTGGGTGTTGGGGGTCAGTGTTGAACACACAACAGGCAAAGGACCCTGGGAAGGACAGACAAGATACAGTCAAAACCACAGATGAACAGGAGGGAAATGCAATACACATGCACAAAACATGTTGCAAAACACCTACACAAACACTAGTTAGCAGTACTACCCTATTGTGGAGTACACACCACCTGAATGGACACATAACAGCACGCATCCAGTCAAGTGGCACACAGACACACTCAGACAGCAACAGAGCTGGCTCAACACATTCCAGGCTACCTCCATACATTCACATAACAACACTGGAAACTCACATTCAGGTGAAGAAGTTGTTGATGAGCTGGGAGCGGACGTCACCATCATCTTCATCATCACTGGCATCTTGGCCCAGGCCGGGATCCTCCACAGGTGCCTGACGTTGGTCATCATCATCGTCATCCTGGATGAGAGGCACCTCCTTCCGCACCGCCATGTTGTGTAGCATGCAGCAGACCAGTATTATTTTGCACACCTTTGCAGGCTCATATGGGAGGGCCCCTCCGGCCTTGTCCAGGCAGCGAAAGCGGCTTTTCAGGAGGCCGAATGTCCGATCAATCACCCTCCTGCTCTGACCATGTGCTTCATTGTAGCACAGCTCGGCTGGTGTCACAGGGTTCCTAAGGGGTGTCAGCAACCACGGCATGTTGGGGTATCCAGAGTCACCTACACACACAAAAATGAACAAGTAGCTGAGTTTTGTAGGAGTGCGGAATACAACACTGACAAACACACACAATGAGAAACAATCAGTACACACTGACAAGCCAGGCATGCTGAGCTGGCATCTGTGACATCAGTGTTGCAATGTGACTACTCCTCATAATGTAGGCATTGTGTGCCGAACCAGGAAACCGTGCACACACATGTGTGATCAACATGTTAGCAAGACAGACCACCAGAGCATTGATCGAATGGTAGTGCTTCCTGTTCCGGTATGCCTGCTAATGTGCCTGTGGTGGTATTAGGGCAACATGTGTCCCGTCAATGGATCCAATGACGTTTGGCATCCTCCCCAGTGTATAAAAGGCATCCTTAATTTCAGGGAGTTCATCTTGGCTCGGGAACTCGATATACAGGTCGAGGAATTGCAACATCCTCTCCAAGACATCGCGTAGCACCCGACTAAACATCGTTTGCGACATACCACCAGCAGTAGCCACAGTGTACTGGAAGGTACCGGTAGCAAAGAAGTGCAGGGCTGCCATCACCTTCACCTCTGGGGTCAGTGCTGTAGGATATGTCCGGCCAGGTAGCAGATGTGGCGCCAACTGCTCCGCCAACTCCTCAATCAGTGGCCTGGTGAAGCGGTACCTCCTGATGCTGTCGCGTTCCTGCATGGTTGCAAGGTCTGGGAACGGCCAATGGACAGCTGGTGCCCTGCAGTACAGAGATGCACAAAGGAAGATTGTCAGTACATCCACCCATGTGGCCATGATCACAAGCACTATCACATGCTAGTTCATGACATTACACAATGTACTGAGGTGTGTGCTGTTGGGCATGAACACATATGTCACCTACAAGACCACCACCTCACATCTCATTTCCACATGTCCACAAGAGTGCCATGTAGTGCAATGGGCTAATCATCTGGCTGTGTCACCCAACCTATGTGCTGGTGCAAAGTTCGAAAAACCCACCCCAGTGACAAATGATGTCTCCCAGGCATCACAGATCATTGCCATGCAGAAACCCAGTGTCAAGTACCTGTCCCAGGCCCATAAGCTTCCGCAGGAGCCGATGTGTGTTCCACGATTCCCCAACTCTGTTACCTGAGCCGTATATATATATATAAATTTATACAATACCCTGGCAGCTGGAGGGGGGAAAGGGGATTGAGAAGAAAAGAGAAATACCATGTCTTCTTCTGCTGGACTGGACTGCTATCGTTCTTGTTTACTCCTCCTGCAAAAGAACTACTTTAGCAATTATACTTTTCCATCTTTAGTCATATGCTAAGCACCGAAGAATATTACCTGTCCTAACTTGGTGGCTAACTTTTCTCTTGTGAGTTGACTTCTTAACGTATCGGCAACTCAGTAGTTCTCTTAGTAGGGTGGGTACTAGATAGACATACAAGTTCAAGGTTAGCTTGGTAACTTAGGTCTCTCACTAAAAACACTATCCTTTGTATCCTACAATTTCTATTACCTTGTACTCTCCCTGTGAACTCATTAATCTTTTTGTTTCTTCTCTTTCAGCTGTCGACTCTCATGTTGTTGGGCAAAGCTCCCGGATTCCATAAAGTAGAAGGATGTCTTCGCCGCTGTTGGTAAGTATCTTTATACATATATCTATATATATATACATAACTACACCTACTTGTAGATTCTTTAGGATTGAATTGTCTCTTCGTGCTGTCTCTGTTTCTGGAATACTGTTCTCTATTCATACAATGGTAAATCTGTGCTGGTCTACAATTCACCTAATTTTCTAGTCATCGAATTACTCCGTCTCTGCAACTATTCTCTTAAATGTCTTCATCGAATTTCTCTGTCTCTGTAACTATACTCTTGCTAATTAAACAATAGTGCGCTACAAGAACTCACGAACAAAGCCTCTTGGTCCCAAAGGTCTGACGTCCTGACCCAGGCGCTAAATTAAGTAGCTTCAGATTAGTTGCTACTACTGGAGCAAACGTTCATAACTCTGACTAGAAGGCTCACTTACCGCAGCTGCGGAAGCAGTAAGGCTTTCCCAAGACTGGAATACTAACTACCAGAAGGCTTTCTCCGAAAGGAAACGCGGCAATGAGGAATTGCGACCATTTCCCGAATTTCCTCAGTTGAAGTGCGCAGTTAGCCGCGAGTAGAGTCGCGAGCACAGCTGCGCTAGGAAAGGGGGTAAAACACTAGACCGGCAACCTAACAGCAATTGCCAGCGGCCATCTTGTATTTCCGTTATGAATGAATCAGTCGTCCCTTAAACAGATGGGAAGACCAACGGTTAGGTAAATACTTTATCGATCTGCAAGTACGGACACCATGTACCTTGCCATTCACTGGAAGTAACTTTAGGCAGATTGATGGCTTACGCTGACCAGTCCTGACACCCAGGGTCCCTGTATTGCCACATCAAAACAGCAATGGACATGGCGTAGCACGTACACACCACAAGGCAAGCGTAAGTCCCACAGGTAGTGGCCACTGTTGTTCCTGACGGCCCTACATGTACGTCTCATAGACACACACCCCATCAAGGTTGATGCATATACCACATGGATGTGGAGACTGTCACCCATTGGTAACATGTGATCAGACACATATTAGACACAACATGCACACAGACTGTGGGTGCACATCAGTATTGGGGCTACAGGTCTCACTGTGACGTACATGCCATTACCCCCAGGACTCAGGGTGTATGTGACATATCTTAACCATATCCAACCTGACATTGTGGCCTTCACTCATGCCCATTACTGTCCAATTGCACATTACAGTGCTAATGTGCACAACACACAAAGGACTCTGCCCCCATGTACAAGATAACACCCTGGGAGTGGCTGCATAAAGTGCCAGACAAAAAAAGAGCTGTGGCCCCCTCAAACACCCAGGGAATGCAGCCTCACATGCCATGGGACACTGTGTGGCCAATTCTATAGTGTGGCAGGTGTGTGCAGGTGTCCATGGCCAGTATATGTGTGTTGCATCCATATTATAGTCACACTAATGAGGTCCGACGCGGGTGACAATGCGTACGCATTGCACGGGTCATGACGAGCCATGCGTACGCCTTGTCATTGAATGCAATGGGGTCCGACGCGGGTGACAATGCGCACACATTGCATGGGTCATGACCGAGCCGTGCGTACGCCTTGTCATTGAATGCAATGAGGTCCGACGCGGGTGACAATGCATACGCATTGCACGGGTCATGACCGAGCCGTGCGTACGCCTTGTCATTGAATGCAATGAGGTCCGACGTGGGTGACAATGCATACGCATTGCACGGGTCATGACCGAGCCGTGCGTACGCCTTGTCATTGAATGCAATGGGGTCCGACGCAGGTGACAAGGCGTACTCATTGCATGGGTCATGACCGAGCCGTGCGTACGCCTTGTCATTGAATGCAATGGGGTCCGACGTGGGTGACAATGAGTACGCATTGCATGGGTCATGACCGTGCCGTGCGTACGTCTTGTCATTGAATGCAATGAGGTGCGACGCGGGTGACAATGCGTACACATTGCACGGGTCATGACCGAGCCGTGCGTACGCCTTGCCATTGAATGCAATGGGGTCCGACGCGGGTGACAATGCGTACGCATTGCATGGATCATGATCGAGCCGTGCGTACTCCTTGTCATTGAATGCAATGGGGTCCGACGCAGGTTACGATGCGTACGCATTGCACGGGTCATGACCGAGCCGTGCGTACGCATTGTCATTGAATGCAATGAGGTTCGACGCAGGTAACTATCATGCATACGCGTCGGACAGGCATGGTCCGAGACAGGCGTACGCCTTGGCCATTGAATCATATGGAGACGGGTGCATGTGTATATTCAAAATATGCGTTGTACAGTCAGTTGAACGAGCCGGGCGCACCCATTGGCTCAGGACTGTCAGGGAGACGGATGCGGATTCAAAACTTGTACGAGTTGTGCACTGGAAATTCAGTTGGATGCCTATAACAATGTTGCAATTTCAAGTGTTCCATGAAGGTGAAGATTTGAACGATGCGAAGGCGTATACGAGTCATACTTTTAAATGGATTGGCCAGATTCATAGGATGCAATCGTGTTGGACCTATCACTTGGGACACATGGCACAGAGTCTGCCTCTGCAGCACAGATATAAGGCTGGCTGGCCCCCAGGGAGCTCACTTTCTTGCACTACATGCTACTGGACCACATCTCTGCTACCACTGCTGCTGTCTATGCATCCTCTGGCTCCTGCTATGGCACGTACACTGGAGAGGGCCCCAGCCTTCACTGAGGAGGAGAACCAGGCCCTGCTGGACGGGCTCCTTCCAGAGTACAGAAAGCTCTATGGGACACCCGGGGAGCAGGTGAGTGTGCTGTCCACTGCCTTCCTAATTATGCATGTTGTCTGACTAGCAGTGTGTATACCAGTGGCAAGCATTCTCACTGACTACTTTCATCCACCAAAGTGTGTAGATACATGTAATGAATAGTTTTCCTGCTGCTAAAGTGCATTGTTGCAAGCTTAAACTATCCAGGCATTGTTAACATGTCAGACATGCATGTGAGTTTTCATTCCCCATGGTTGCACTACCTGTATAATTTATTTCCCTTTGTGATCATGCCATGTATATCCAATTGTGTGCTGCACAAATGTGGGGTATGTGTGTTAATGTACTTTTCACTTTGTCATCCTCAGAGGTTGATGCCCACCAGAAGCAGGAGATCTGGCTGACCATCGCCCGGGCTGTTTGGTCTGGGGGGTCTACAAGCGCCGCATCCGCAACTGCCAGAAGTGGTGGCAGGACCTTCGGGCTGGACCCGGAGAATAGCTAGAGTCCAGCTGAAGCTGTCACCTCCAGACAGGAGGGGCGGACACCGGACCCTGACTCCCCACATGCTCCGGATACTGGCAGTGGTCTTCCCGGACCTGGATAGGCAGCTTAAGGCCAGACAGCAGCAGGAAGGGGGTAAGTCCATGCCTGATCTGTGTACTATGTCTGACATGCAAATAGCAGTCTTTTGTCCTGGTCACACTTCCACATTACGTAGGTCTTGTAGTCCCAAAATCAGGTCCCTCATCTGTGTGATGCACCCTCCTCATCTATTCCACAGGAGTGGCCCCTACAGTCTGTTGCTTGTGTCACTAGGGCACTGTGTCCCTGCAGTCAGCTATGTTTCAGGTACCAGTCAGCATCAGTTCCCGTGACTCTGTTGTGTGTTTCATGGGCGGGTCAATTGTTTACACAATGTCTGAGATCTGACATGTGAACTGTGTGTGCCCTTGAGATGTGTACCAATTGCTGGTCTGACTCGCAACATGTTTCTGGGGTATTCAAAACAAAACCATGCAGCAGGGGACTCCAATTTTTGGTCATCAGGAGTATGTATATCAAGTATGTCACAATTGCTTAGCCACCTGACTACTGTCCTGGGCAAAACACTGTTTCACTTAGTCCTGCCCAGTCATGCCCCCTCAAGGGCATTCAGAAACACTCTGTAATCCCACTCCTGTGTATGAAATTGCAGGTTGTGCTTAGTGACATGTGCCATCAGGTGTCTGCCTCTGTGTCATTAGGGTGTGGCTTGTTGCTACGCACAACTGGGGTGTCCATGATTCAGAGGGTCAGCATGACATCTGCAATGTGACTGTGGGAGACAAGACCTGTGTGACATATAGGTGTGTGATCATCTGACAGCGCACAATGGTGTATGCAACTGTGTCCCTCATGCAGCTGGGTTACATGCATGGCAGACTGTGACGTGTTAATGTACATGGATTTGTGTTTGCTGAGACTCATATGAATGATTTGCATGATGTGGGGTCTTCTGGGTCCTGAATATGTTGTTTGCATGGGATGGGCAAGTGCGCCGGTCATCTGCAGAGTCAGCTTTACCCCATAGCTAGGATTGTGAGTCAGTGCATATTGTTGTTGTCTAGATGCCCTGCCCCTGTGACAGGAGACAGTGTTGACTGACTTTCAGGGCATCCCAGTACCATGGCATTGAACTTGCTATGAGAGAGCCTGCGTTGTGTTCAAGTGTGGTCCATGCACCCCATTGTGGCCTTGCCCATCAGGACATGAGTACATCATAGTGTGTGTTGCTGGCATGCATCCCAAGCATGTGAAATGAGTCTCTGCCCATCCCTTCATCCGGACACTCTGTTGAAAACTAAAACAGCGATATGATTAAGCATTCACTAAAGACATGAATTCTCTCTAGTTAAAACGTGTTTCTCGTCTTATGTTGACTAATGTCCGGACTCCATTTTGTATTGTCATGTCTCCACGTGCTTTGCACGAGAAGAGTCCTACCTTTTCGCTAGTTGCTCTTGTAATCTGCCTAGTAACAGTCTATAAATAGCTCCTTTGTCCGTCTGGCGCATGCCCAGACTTGACCACATCTGTTATCAGTTAGTCCTTGTTTGACCATGTTTTCGCGGGCTCAGGAAATTGTTAGTTCCGCCCACATATTGATCCTGTATCGAAAATGTCCATAAATGGTAATTAATTTTGCTCTATGTTGTATCCACCCACTTATGAGCCCCTCTATTGTGTATAAAAGGGGACCACGTACGCAAGTTCTGTGTGCTACTCTATGCAATACTGAAGAGTGTTGTGTATGTTGTAGGACCACCCTTAAGGGTTAATAAACTCTGTCTTTGTATTTGAAGTTTCCGTGCCAACTTCCTTCTAGTTTTTGTTACAGGAGAGCGAACCCTTGTATACTGCAGGCCTAGCTGGGGCCTGTACTCATCAATTGGCGCCCAACGTGGGACTCATCGGCGACTCGGATGCTCGAAGGACTGGTCGTGACGAAGGTGAGGAATTTGGCCGGGGATGTGATCACTGCCAGCGGCATCTTTTAGTCCTGGCATCCCGAGGTTTCTTCCTTCCCTTCCGAGCTGACCATCTGGGTGGCGCCGGTCCTCGACTGAGACCTCTTCTGTCGGTTTGCCGTGTGACAGTCGTTTGGGCGAATTTTGGAACTTGGCAGTTGGAATCTGGACACTCTTGATTGGTAAGAACCGTTGTACGGTACTTGCTCCGAGTTTTTGAAGCCTGGGTTGGCTATTTGAGTTTGATTTGTGATGACCGGTCATATTTTGTATTGATTACTGTGAGAATATATGCGTTGCAACACATATAGGCAGGTAATGTGGAGATATTTCTCCAGAGTTGTTTCAATCTGAACGGCGCAAAGTTTAAGTGCCATTTTTGATAATACTGCATATTTTGCATTATTTTTGAGCATGCCTGCTTTTAGCGCACTCCGTAAGTGGTTCTGCTGCTTTGGAAACCGAATAAATATTGAGGAATCTGCTCCAGCCCCCCCAGAGGGGACTCCTAATAGGGATATGTATGTGAAGCATGGTCTTTCCTCTATAATGGACAGCACAGTGTGGAGGAAATACACCAAAAAGGATCCTGAGTTACGATGGCCTTTGTATGGATCGTTTGATATGCGTAAGATTGAGTATGTGGAACAGTGTATGTGTAAACGGCGTGCTCGGCAAGACATGTTTGAATGTGTACGGTTATGGGTGAAGGAAGTACGTGAGCGAGAGAAACGCGAGAAAGCGCTGATTGATAAAGAG
This sequence comes from Triturus cristatus, assembly GCF_964204655.1. Classification (NCBI taxonomy): domain Eukaryota; kingdom Metazoa; phylum Chordata; class Amphibia; order Caudata; family Salamandridae; genus Triturus; species Triturus cristatus. The sequence continues at coordinate 1,800,999,316 of NC_140590.1, forward strand.
CAACGGAAAAATGATCATGTGAGAGCGCAGGAAGCGAAGCGTAGGGAGGAAAGAGAACTGGCGGAGAGACAAGAGAAAGAGCGTAGGTTGCAAGTATCGGGTCAATATGCTGTCCGTCAGCCACTTTATCCTGTCCTTACTAATCTTGAAGATGATTTTCATTTATTAGATCTCTCTCCGCCCCCTTATGTTGGCGCGTCTGCCCCGGGGTCACAGGATTCTGGATCGGTTTCGGATAAGGTAGACACGCGGTCCAGGTTATCAACTGATCGTATGGGTGAGCTTCGGAAAATTTCTTTTCGTGCGCTTAAAGGCAAGCTATCTCTTACTGAATTATTGGAATTTTTGGACAATTGGCAGGATAGAGAAAAATTGTATTTTGTTGAAACTTTTTCTCATGAAGTGATTACTGCCTTTCGGAAATATTCTGATGTTTTTGAGCCTGATGAGGTAGTCTCAGATTCTAAAGCACTACGTAACGGTGTCTTTTCTCCCTCCAAGGTACCCGATGCGGTTCGACGGCTGTTTACATTGCGGGACGCGATGCTTGAACTTAAAGAGAAAGCATGCCAAAAGATAGGGGAGAAGGAGCAATCGGATTCACACGTCGGCGGAACACAATCGTCCACCTCCCATTCAGATAAGAGCGAACTAGTGCATGCTAAACCGATGCGAGAGGCGGCACCTTTGTATGTTTCTCCTAAAGGAGCAGGAACTAGTCCAGATATGTCTTCTGCCGATGCTAGGGGATATTTTGTGTATAATTGGGTTTATACTCCCTGGCATAGGACTGATGTTATGGCATTAAAGAATGCATTGCCTGACCCCCGCAAGAATCCAGCGGCCTTTTACGAAGAGGTCGAAGGGGCCTTGAATTCTTGTACTATGACTTTAGCGGATATAGATTTGTTCTTTGGGCTCATTTTACCACCGGATATGTGGCGATCTGTGCGGAAGGTGGATGATCGAGCCGCTTTTAAGGCTACGTGGTCTGAGATTGAGGATGAGGATAGGGAGAGAAAACCCGCGCAAAAACCGCCCCAGCTTATTTTAGATCTTCCTGCCGCTATCTTGACAAAGTTGAAAACAATTATCCCCCCTAAAAAGATTGACTGGAACATGTTAGCTTCGTGTAAACAGAAGGTTGATGAATCAGTTTCAGACTTCTTTACGCGCTTTGAGGAAACATTTCATGATTTTAGTGGTCAGTCGCTTACGGATGATACGGGTCGACACCTTTTTGTTGATAAATATGTGGCGAATTTATTACCGGGAATAGCAGCTCGATTAAAGGCGAGTGAAAGTTCCTGGTCCACCTCGTCCCCGGCATCCCTCCTGACTATGGCTCAGTATTATGAGCGTCAGGAACAAGAAGCGAAGGGGAATGAGGAGAAGAAATCGAAAGATTTGAAAACTAAGGTGATGCTAGCACAAGTGTATGGTCCACCTCGTCGGGGTGTCGAAAGAGGTAGAGGAGGATTCTATGGTCCCCCTTCGGGTCGGTCTGGTGTTAATAGAAATCAATGTGCGTATTGTAAACCGCTGGGTCATTGGGCCAGAGATTGTCCGGTACTATATGCACCTCGTCAGGGACGTGGTCAGGGACCGTCGAGAGGTAGAGGGGGTTTTTCAAATTTCAGAGGGAATTCCAATGATCGTGCTCGCTTTGAGCCTAACGTGCAGCAACGAGATAGACCTAATGTGTTTGATCGGCAAAATCAGTATCAAATGTTTGGGAATGACCGTTCTGGGTATCATGATTCGCAGCATGCGTAGGATTGCGTTGGATGGGGGTTGGAATCAGTTGAAGTGCCGGTTGATCAGAGGGGTCCTTATATTTCAGCAAATGTTCTGAGTTCTACTGATCAGTTCCTAGTTGATACAGGAGCTACTCGCAGTGCGCTGTCCAAACAATTGGTTCCGTGGGCTCCCCCATCTGGCTTAATGGTTACATCGGTAGGGTTTGATGGTACACTCTCTCGAAGCATTTCGTGTTGAACACCTTTCTGCACCTTGTCCGTTTTTGCTTGCTCCGAACACGCCTGACAACATTATGGGTCTTGATATGCTTAAGCACTTCCGCGCTACGATCCGCTGCTCCCCTGCTGGGGTACGTGTGATATTAAACGATAATCCCCCTATGACTGAACGGGTGTGTGTGGTTGCAGAGGATACTGTATTAGCTTCTCTCCCTCGTACTTTGTGGGCCACTTCGGATACTGATGTGGGCCAGATGGTGATTCCACCTGTCCACATTAGTGTCCAGGAGGGTGCGGTATTACCACGCCTCCCTCAGTATCGTATTTCCCAGGAGAGGGAGGAGGCACTCATACAGATTGTGCAGGATTTGATTAAGGTGGGAGTAGTGGAGGAAGTAGCAGACGTTATCAAGTATGTCCTGAAAGGACTGGGAATTACCCAAAAGTTCCATGCAGTTTTTCACCCTCAGTCTGCAGGATTGGTTGAGAAATATAACGGTACTTTGAAGCTTAAGATCGCTAAGATCCAAGCTTCGACTTCTTTGACTTGGCCAGACGCTTTACCACTGGCATTATTGTCAATTAGATCGATACCGCATTCTCGGACCGGTCTCACACCCTACGAGATCGTGTTCGGACGCCCAATGAATATTTGGGGTCCACCGAAACCGAAGTCAGTGTATGATGTACCTTGTGTAATGATGAATGATTATCTGACACAGTTAACGGATAATTTGGTTTCTATTCATCAATAGGTTCGAGAAGCGCTCCCTGATCGGTCCACAGGTGAAGGACATAACCTCCGGCCTGGAGACCATGTCATGATCAAGGTGTTTGAAAGGACGAACAGTCTGGAGCCGAGATGGGTTGGTCCTGAGCAGGTCTTGCTCGCAACAAGGACAGCTGTGCGAGTCTCCAATCGGAAGAACTGGATCCACTCCCTGCACTGTCGTAAAGTGCCTCCTGGATTAGTGGAGCCTGCTGTATTGACCGACCATCGAGAAATCCTGACTGCAGAGAAAGGCCGTGCTGTGGAACCGAACGACACTGAGGAGCTCTTCCCGGACCAAGCGATTCCTGGAGGAAGAAGATATCCTCTCAGACCGAGGAAGTGATTTCTTTCTGTATCAGGACACGTTGTCAGAACGGCCCTTAGGTTAGTGAAACGGAGAGCCAATGAGGCAAGGGGGGGGATCAGCCCTGCATTAGTGTAGTGACACCCGTCTTGGCCCGCTGGTGAAGAAATCAACGGCTGCCTAAGGGGAAGAGTTCTGACAACCTTTTAGTTTCAGGAAGATATTGACCTTTACTATAAAATGGAGAAGATGAAGATTTTTTGTGCGACAAGCTTTATTATCATTGTAGCTATTGTTGGTATAACCACGTGGTTTGTTGAGGATGTAACCCCTGCCCGTGAGTTACTTGTTTTGACTACTCCAGTGCCTGAGGAGCACTACTTTTACACCCTTCCATATGAAGAATTGAAGCATCGCCGGTCTTATTTGAATAATACTTTTATTCAGATGTTGCATCATACCCATGTTGCTACAAATGCTACGAACTGTTGGATATGTGGTATGATGCCAGCTCATCAGAAGAAAGGAGGAACGCCGTTCATACCTCTTCCTTTCTCTCATAATGGCTCTTGTAGAGCATGGTACACTTTGCTTTTTGAAATTGAACAATATGTAGAAAACCACGCACACCTAGATTTGTACAAATGTATACAGGATGAAGCGTGCCTTAGAGGTGAACGTCACCTAAACCAGGACGTGTAGACAAATGAAGAATGCACTAATCGAGTTGAGTAGTGTCCCTCTAAGCACAGCCAAATTGCAACGAAGTTGCAGGATAAACAATGTTCAAACTCAAAGGTAAATTTACAAGTTGTTCGTTGTTGTCATATTCCTCGTTTTATTCACGGGATTTAAAGTTCATCAAAGTAATCAAACCAAGGACTCATAAATATACTCAATGCATTTCGGGTTTTGAATAACCCTTCATCAGGAGTGGTCCTAGGAAAAATACAAAAAGAAGAGATGTGTCGACCTGTTGCGTCATGTAAATAATTAAATTGATGTCTGGTGAGTTAGAAACTAATCAAGAGAAGATCAATAACTGTGAAAAGCCTGAAATAACGGAAGTGACCAGTCAAAAACGGTACCTTATAGAGTGGCGGTTATTGTGAAAAAATAAAACAAGAAATGACGTGATTAAAAACAACGGTGCCGCGGGGACCAAGAAAAAAGTGCAGTCAAAATCAAACGTGTGGAACATAACTAATTTAACCATTAAGCCACAAAGCCGTGCTGCTCCCCGGTGCGTTAAAAAGATAAAACCATGTGGTGGCAAGACGTACCTGGTAGATTAAATAGTCCGAGTAACAAAAGTTACGACATGCGGTGAAAGTCAGCGTGTATGCCTACAATCCTGCTCCAACGAGTGGGTCAGTTAGTAAACGGTGAAAAGGAAGTGCCTTCAAGTATCAAAGGCAGAGTAATGGACTGTAAAAAAGGACCGAATAACATCGGAAAAAGGTCCGCCATCTTGTGATGGTGTTCACAGAGTGACAGTGATACTGTATATGCGGTCATTGATAGATAATGATGAATAAAGTAATAACAAAGGTTAAAATGTTTGAAGAATACTGGAAAGAACAGAAGATAAATAAACAATAAACAGCCAAATTAAAAAAGAGGAAATTAAAATGTAAAAAAGGTTTAGCTGAGTTGAAGACAAATAAAGTTAAATGAGAAAAAAGAATATTTTTAAAAAAAGATAAAAAAATCCAAAGTGAAACGTGATGGAAGAAAGAAAAATAATAAACGAAGTAAAGTTATGAGAAGTTGTGTAAAACAATAACACTGATGAATACAGATGATCGGATAAAGTAAAATAGACACAAAGATCAAAAACGAGTTCAGAAGGCCAGGATGCACAGAGCAATAGTTACAAGAAGCAACTGAGTTCAACGCGGTCATTAAGTCCGTGTGGGACCAAGGCATTCATTTTATAAATCCATGCTGTTTCTCTCTGTAAAAGATATTTGCGGTTGTCTCTATTTTCTCTAATTGGAACCATTTCACAAACCAAAAATCTCAATTGGCTGATGTTGTGACTCTTGGATAAAAAGTGCATCGCTACTGTTGACTTGATGTTTTTGTTGCGAATATTGCTTTTGTGTTCTGTTAGGCGCACTTTAATTTTCCTCTCAGTTTTGCCTATGTATACAAGGCCACATGGGCATTTTAGCATGTATACAAGATTCTTTGAGTCACATGTCGCCGTAACGTGTAACTTGATGTTGAAACCTTGTGTGGGATGTTGAGTTGAATTTCCTTTGATAATACTGTTACAATGCCCACAGTTGTGACAAGGTATGGTACCTTTGTGAGTTGAAACTAAATCAATGGTGGGTTGAGAATGCAAAAGTTCCATCAAATTCTTACTCCTCTCATATGCAAAAAGAGGTTTCTCCAGAAATGTATCCTTGAAGTCCGGTTCTATCTGTAGCATTGGCCAGTGTTTCAAAATGATTTTCCTGATGTTAAAACTCTCTGTGGAGAATTTGGTGACTATGACTGAACGTGACGTGGACTTCTTGGTGTCACAAATCTTTAACAATTGAGATCTGGATTTAATTTGAACCCTTTCCAAAGTAGAAATCAAAGTTTCTTTAGGATATCCACGATCGGTGAAAAGTTTTTCCATGTTCAAATTCTCTTGTGACAGTTGCTTGGGTTCAGAAATGATTCTTTTAACTCTGAGAAATTGAGAATATGGTAAGTGTTGCTTCAGAGAGGGTTGATGGAAGCTTGAGAAGTGTAATAAATTGTTCCTATCAGTGTTCTTCCTGTATAGAGTAGTCTCAATCCGACCCTCCTTGATGTACAACAGTACATCCATATAGTTGATGGTATCGCTATGAATGTTATACGTGAATTTCAAACGATCATTGATCCCATTGAGAACCTCGATCGCGGTTTTTAATGGTTGTTCAGAACCCTTCCAAATTAAAAAAATGTCATCAATGTAACGTGAGAATAATAACATGTGTGGTTTCCACTCTATGTTGTTGAGAATGTGGTCAAGTTCAAACTTGTGCATGAACAACTGTGCGTAGCTGGGAGCTGCACAATTGCCCATCGATGTGCCATTCAATTGGAGATAGTACCTGTTGTTGTAACAAAAATAACTGTGATAAAGTGTAAAGTGTAGTAATTCAAGTAAAAATACTTTGTGGTCTTCAGAGATGGATGATTGTAACAGAAAAAATTTGATGGCTTCCATGCCGAGGTCATGTGGAATGGAAGTGTATAATGAGGTTACATCAATGGTGCAAAACAAAGGTACTATCTCCAATTGAATGGCACATCGATGGGCAATTGTGCAGCTCCCAGCTACGCAAGTTTGAACTTGACCACATTCTCAACAACATAGAGTGGAAACCACACATGTTATTATTCTTACGTTACATTGATGAAATTTTTTTAATTTGGAAGGGTTCTGAACAACCATTAAAAACCGCGATCGAGGTTCTCAATGGGATCAATGATCGTTTGAAATTCACGTATGACATTCATAGCGATACCATCAACTATTTGGATGTACTGTTGTACATCAAGGAGGGTAGGATTGAGACTACTCTATACAGGAAGAGCACTGATAGGAACAATTTATTACATTTCTCAAGCTTCCATCAGCCCTCTCTGAAGCAACACTTACCATATTCTCAATTTCTCAGAGTTAAAAGAATCATTTCTGAACCCAAGCAACTGTCACAAGAGAATTTGAACATGGAAAAACGTTTCACTGATCGTGGATATCCTAAAGAAACTTTGATTTCTACTTTGGAAAGGGTTCAAATTAAATCCAGATCTCAATTGTTAAAGATTTGTGACACCAAGAAGTCCACGTCACGTTCAGTCATAGTCACCAAATTCTCCACAGAGAGTTTTAACATCAGGAAAATCATTTTGAAACACTGGCCAATGCTACAGATAGAACCGGACTTCAAGGATACATTTCTGGAGAAACCTCTTTTTGCATATGAGAGGAGTAAGAATTTGATGGAACTTTTGCATTCTCAACCCACCATTGATTTATTTTCAACTCACAAAGGTACCATACCTTGTCACAACTGTGGGCATTGTAACAGTATTATCAAAGGAAATTCAACTCAACATCCCACACAAGGTTTCAACATCAAGTTACACGTTACGGCGACATGTGACTCAAAGAATCTTGTATACATGCTAAAATGCCCATGTGGCCTTGTATACATAGGCAAAACTGAGAGGAAAATTAAAGTGCGCCTAACAGAACACAAAAGCAATATTCGCAACAAAAACATCAAGTCAACAGTAGCGATGCACTTTTTATCCAAGAGTCACAACATCAGCCAATTGAAATTTTTGGTTTGTGAAATGGTTCCAATTAGAGAAAATAGAGACAACCGCAAATATCTTTTACAGAGAGAAACAGCATGGATTTATAAAATGAATGCCTTAGTCCCACACGGACTTAATGACCGCGTTGAACTCAGTTGCTTCTTGTAACTATTGCTCTGTGCATCCTGGCCTTCTGAACTCGTTTTTGATCTTTGTGTCTATTTTACTTTATCCGATCATCTGTATTCATCAGTGTTATTGTTTTACACAACTTCTCATAACTTTACTTCGTTTATTATTTTTCTTTCTTCCATCACGTTTCACTTTGGATTTTTTTATCTTTTTTTAAAAATATTCTTTTTTCTCATTTAACTTTATTCGTCTTCAACTCAGCTAAACCTTTTTTACATTTTAATTTCCTCTTTTTTAATTTGGCTGTTTATTGTTTATTTATCTTCTGTTCTTTCCAGTATTCTTCAAACATTTTAACCTTTGTTATTACTTTATTCATCATTATCTATCAATGACCGCATATACAGTATCACTGTCACTCTGTGAACACCATCACAAGATGGCGGACCTTTTTCCGATGTTATTCGGTCCTTTTTTACTTTCCATTACTCTGCCTTTGATACTTGAAGGCACTTCCTTTTCACCGTTTACTAACTGACCCACTCGTTGGAGCAGGATTGTAGGCATACACGCTGACTTTCACCGCATGTCGTAACTTTTGTTACTCGGACTATTTAATCTACCAGGTACGTCTTGCCACCACATGGTTTTATCTTTTTAACGCACCGAGGAGCAGCACGGCTTTGTGGCTTAATGGTTAAATTAGTTATGTTCCACACGTTTGATTTTGACTTCACTTTTTTCTTGGTCCCCGCGGCACCGTTGTTTTTAATCACGTCATTTCTTGTTTTATTTTTTCACAATAACCGCCACTCTATAAGGTACCGTTTTTGACTGGTAACTTCCGTTATTTCAGGCTTTTCACAGTTATTGATCTTCTCTTGATTAGTTTCTAACTCACCAGACATCAATTTATTTATTTACATGACGCAACAGGTCGACACATCTCTCCTTTTTGTATTTTTCCTAGGACCACTCCTGATGAAGGGTTATTCAAAACCCGAAATGCATTGAGTATATTTATGAGTCCTTGGTTTGATTACTTTGATGAACTTTATATCCCGTGAATAAAACGAGGAATATGACAACAACAAACAACTTGTAAATTTACCTTTGAGTTTGAACATTGTTTATCCTGCAACTTCGTTGCAATTTGGCTGTGCTTAGAGGGACACTACTCAACTCGATTAGTGCATTCTACACTTTGCCTTTTGCCACACGGAAACCTACAGTGGGACGATTGCTTTTTAGACTTAACCGGGAATGTCATCAAGATAAAGACGGCTATCCACAAGCGAATGGGACAATATGGGAGTGGGAAGAATATCGACCAGATAATGAATCGATCCCCTACATCTTCACGAACACCAGAGACACTGCTGGGAATGAACAATTTGTGATTCAAGTGGCACAAGCTCAAGCGGACCTGTGTGTTCAGAGTGTGGGTCATATTCCTGTTGGTGTTAGTGACTGTATTGTTTTGAATATAGATGGATTAAATAATAGTACTTTCTTAGCTTCCCATAATACATATTTTGTATGTGGGAATAAGGGCTACTATCGCTTACCAGCCGGCTGGTCCGGGGTATGTTATGTTGCATTCTTATTACCCCCTGTATTCTTAGCACCTGCATCCTATCATAAAGACTTGAAGTTATTGAATAATGTAACTGTAAATAGGTATAAACGTACTCTATCTATTGATGATGTTGACCAAACTGACACTAGCTTACAGCAGTATGTTGATTTTAACTTAGGATTGTTTTTCTTTGTTGGAGCTGTCCTAAATAGTAGGAAGGTTCGAAGATTAACAAGAGTTGTAGAGGCTGTGACGAATCAAACCGCTGCTGCTCTTGGGAATCTTACGGAAGAATTGCAAATCACTAGAATTGTTGCGTTACAGAATCGTATGGTATTAGATGTTATGTTAGCAGACAGAGGTGGAGCATGTAGAATTTTCGGAAGTAGCTGTTGTGTATTTATTCCTGACCACACGCCATCAGTCTATAACGCTATTAATAAATTGCATAAAATCGCAGCTGAAATTCATACAGAAAATGGCACTTGGACCTTTTCTGGATGGTTTTGGGCATTGATCAATACATGGGGATGGAAAGTTTTAACTGGTCTCTGTATTATTGTAGCAGTTCTGTTTTTCTGTTGCATCTGAGTTCAGTGTGGTCCTTTACTCTGTTCTTTATGTGTGTCATTCTGTATTCCTGATAAGAAAGCTATTGCCAATGTCACCTATCAGAAACATTTACACAAAGAGGTGGAAGAGATGATGAAAATTGACATATATGATGATTATCCTAACAAGCCGAATGTCTTCAGTAAATGCTGAAAGGGTCGTCTGTTGAAAACTAAAACAGCGATATGATTAAGCATTCACTAAAGACATGAATTCTCTCTAGTTAAAACGTGTTTCTCGTCTTATGTTGACTAATGTCCGGACTCCATTTTGTATTGTCATGTCTCCACGTGCTTTGCACGAGAAGAGTCCTACCTTTTCGCTAGTTGCTCTTGTTATCTGCCTAGTAACAGTCTATAAATAGCTCCTTTGTCCGTCTGGCGCATGCCCAGACTTGACCACATCTGTTATCAGTTAGTCCTTGTTTGACCATGTTTTCGCGGGCTCAGGAAATTGTTAGTTCCGCCCACATATTGATCCTGTATCGAAAATGTCCATAAATGGTAATGAATTTTGCTCTATGTTGTATCCACCCACTTATGAGCCCCTCTATTGTGTATAAAAGGGGACCACGTACGCAAGTTCTGTGTGCTACTCTATGCAATACTGAAGAGTGTTGTGTAGGTTGTAGGACCACCCTTAAGGGTTAATAAACTCTGTCTTTGTATTTGCAGTTTCCGTGCCAACTTTCTTCTAGTTTTTGTTACAGGAGAGCGAACCCTTGTATTCTGCGGGCCTAGCTGGGGCCTGTACTCATCAACCTGTACTGAGTCAGTCACAAGAGACGTGCTGTGTGTCTAGTGACATACTCCTACATGTTCACTTGCATGTACAACTAATGTGTGGGTGGTGCATGTTGGCACATTGGTATGTTAGCATCCAACATGCAACGGACATATGTGTGAAAGTCAAGGAGGGATATGTGTGCCATGGTTGATGTTGAGAATGACATTTGTCTCATCCAAAACAGTGTTGGCACTTTGAGCTGTGTTCAGCTGATGATGCCAGGGCTTGCCCTGTGATGTGATGTACTCACTGTGGTGTGTGCAGTCGGTGCAGGTGACTGATGTTGTTCTCTTACTTCCTATTTCTATCCAGATACATCCACAGCAACAGGAGGGGACAGCTCCATGGACCAGGAGGAGCCACAGAGCCTTACTGGGACAAAAGGAGAGGAGTCAGGTGGACCCAGTGGCATGGAGGGCGAGTTGAGCAACACAGAGGAGTCGTCAGCACCATCCCCCCCAGCTGAAGGCCATAGCAGCTCTGAGGATGACTCCCCTGTGGAGGCGGGTGTCAGCAGCCACCAAACACCAGCTACTGAGGCTGTCTCCGCCACCACCACCACCCCCCTCCCATCGGCTCCCATCCCAGAGGTCCCTGTGGGCTCCCGTGTTTGTGAGCATGTCTCTTTTGTGCCAGGCACCGCACCCCCTGCCCCTGTGTCCCCTGCTGCCCTGAGTGAGGAGTCTGTGGACTTACTTAGACAGATCCATGTAGGGCAGATGCCGATTCTGAAGGTCCGCCATGCACACACAGGTCTGTTGACACAACTGGTGTCATTCATGGAGGGCATTTCCTCGGGCATGTCTGCCCTGCAGAGGACCAACCAGTCCGTGGCCTCCTCCCTGACGGCAGCAGTGTCCCTCCTCCAACAGTCCCACACCACACCTACCCCTGACCCACCTATGATTCCTAGCACCCTACCTGTTCCAAGCACAGAAACCCCCAAACCAAGGTCTAGACGTGCATACAAGCAAGCGCAGGGGACTGATTCCACACTCACAGGGGCTTGTTTGCTCACACACACACAGTCATCCACAACCACTCCACAGTCCTCCGAGACCTCTCCCTCCCAGTCCCCTTCCCTTGCCTCACCTGCAACCCCATCCCCCCAGAAGCTCTTCCTCTGTGACCTTGGCCTCTTCCCCACCGACCCTGCAGATCCTGATTACAAGGGGAAGAGGAAGTCCCCACACACAGAAGGGAGTGCCCCTCACACCCAGACACCCTCCCCCAGGTGCAGTCAGACCGAGATGCCCACCCGCAAGAAGAGCAAGAACCCCCGCCACCACGCAGCTCCAGGGCAAAGTCTCCGTCCTCCATACCCCAGGCCACCACTCCAGAGGTTCCCCTGCCACTCCCTGCAACGGGTTCCCCCACACACAGATACACCATCCCCAAAATGCTAAGGCCATCCCCCCTAGCACTTGCTCCTCCACACCTGGTCAGACAGTTGGTGCCACTGATGTGGGGACCGTGTCCCCCCCCTGCCCTGCCGACCTCACCTGTCCCCTATTCCGCTCCCATGTATGTAGGCACTGCTTTGGAGTCTACGACCACCCCGTCTGACTTGGGCACTGCAGTGGTGAGCCAATCCACTCCATCTGACCTGCCCACTGGAGTTGTGCCGGCACCCACCCCATCTGACTTGTGCCCCACAGTTGTGACTGCACCCACCACTTCAGTCAGCTCCACTGCAGTTGCAAGTGTCTCGCCTGTATCCCCACCTCTTCACTGCCTCCTTCTGCTGCGCCCTGATCCTGTCCCTGCAGTGCCTGGCCTGCCCCCATGTATGCCCCTCCGAGGGGATGACCCCGGTCCTTAGCAGTGAAGGCAAGCAAGGTGTGACAGTTGTCACTCTAGTTCACTCCTTGGCATTTTGACATGGACTGGCCATTGGCCTTTTGGTTGCACAGACGTTTAGCATTTCATATACTGAATTTGTCACTCTAGTTCACTCCTTGCCATTTGGACATGGACTGGCAATTGGCCTTTTGTTGTAACAGACGTTTCACTTCATATGCTGAATAAAGCTTTTTTCTTTGTCCCTGTGAACTTGATTTAGCTGTACATCATGTTGATGTTGTTTTACATGTCTTTGCACCTGTAATGCTTGGTTTACACTGTTGCATACGGATGTGTTGATGTGAGGTACTCCCTGTGGTCCATGAGATATGTATCCTATTCTGGTGGGTATCCATGTTATCCTTTGCAGCTACCTGGGTGTGTCAGGATCAACTATTTGTATACATCTCTCTGTGAGCATTTCATTGGCATGGTCACATCTGTGGCTTGCACCCCTGCACATATGATGTGCTTCCCATTGTCCAAATTGTCACTTCCACATACTTCGTGCTCATCACTACAGGCCCTACAGGTGTGTGCATCATTGTAATAGGAGCAACTGGGTCCTCTGTGCAACATGCTAGAAATATGTTTTGGGTATGTGCAGATGACTTAGGGGAGACTCCCATACCCAGGCTTTTGTGACCAGAGCCTTCATTGTGTGGTAACTGATGGCTGACTGACCAAGTGTTCTGCAGACATGAGTGGGACTTGCGGTGAATATGTTTGGCACAGCTGGGCTCCCACAGGAGTTGTGTCCCCTCAAGTTACTGTGTTGTCCAGTGACATGGCCTGGGCCCATGGTGTGTGTTGTATGTGCATGTGTGTGTGTCCACATCCCTGTTCAGGCACAGACAGGGTTCCCTTGATATGTTCCTGTTGTTTATGCTTGCTGAGTGGTACTGGGTTCATCCCACTACTTTTCCAATGGGCTACCAGATGTGAGGGTGCATGACACACTACTGTTAATTGTTGTATCATCATTGTGATTTGTCAGTTCTGAGTGTTGATGATGTTGTCAGACACAGATGGGACACAGTCAGGGTTCCTCAAGGCACTTGTTTGTTCGCAATATCATGTAGTTGTCCCTAGGTGGTAGTTTTCAGTGATTGAGACATTTGTATGTGTGTGTGACTGCTCTCACTTGTCGGGTTCACGGCAGTGATGCTGGCAGGTGTCAGCATGTGTGCCTTGTGTTCCTCCTTGGCATTTGCATAGTCCTGGGACTGTGGCAGGGATTCTGAAGGTTACATGACCTTTGAGGGCATGGCCATGTACTGCATACTGTGCAGTGTGTCTGTCATTCCCCAGGGTTGTGAACAGTCCTTGTGTGATGTGTCTGTGCACCTTAGTTCCTTCCAACATTCCTGTGTTTGTCATGGGTGCATGTGCAATGTCACCGGTCCATGTGGACTTCACAGATACACATTCTTGCAGTTCAGGTGTGTGGTGTTGATGGTGGACTGATGTGAATGTTTGCATGGATGGTCCCCTAGCTCCCGTTTGTCCATGGATGAGGGGCCATGCTGAGTGATTTGTGTTTGTGTATGTGTGATGTACGTTTGTGGCACAGGACACATGTCTGGGTTTCCCAGTTTGTACGACATCTGCCTTTGTCATCACATTGGAGGTGTCATGCATGCTTGTGTCACCCCACTGTCTGTTCCCTGGGGGTACTGGTGTTGTTTGTCAGTCTCTTGCTGTGTTAGTTGGTGTTCATTCCAGCTTGTGTCACATGTATCTGTTGTGCTTCCTCTCATCTCCCAATGCCTGATTGCCCACTGAGGGTGTCCCAATGATGGTTTAATTTTGTATGGCACTGTTTCCACATCTGTGTCACTGTGGTTCAACCCCCCTCATGGGTTGTGTAGTTGCCTGGGGATACTGAGACACACACACACACACACACACACATGTTGTGTCAAATGTGCAGTGTGAGGATGCCTGTTTGTGATTGTGCATCTGCATCAGTGCATTGGTATTGCTGTTGTGGGCCATTGTCTGGATGCCGTTTCTGTGATTTTGCCTGCTGTCCTTGTGAGTCATATCACATCATTGTGCACATTCATCCTGGTTGTTAGGTGCCATTGCTTGCATGGAATGGGAGTTTGTGAGCTGACACCTACAGTCTACACAGGTTGTTTTGGTTAGTGTGTCTATTTTCGAGATGTGTGTATGCTTTGTAATGGTCACTTCTCCTCTTGTGTCATTGTACACTGTATGCATTGTCAGCCCCCATGTGTGGTGCCTGTCTGCACATGGCCGAGAGTGTGTTATGTTTTCACATCACTGTTAGCCTCACCACATCTCTGTGGGAATGGGACACAAACCCTACTTCACTAAGTGTTTAATGTGTTGGGAGCAGGGTTCATACATGCTGTTTGTTATTTGCAGCTTTCACCATGATGACACTTACCTTTTGGTCACTGTAATGAGGGGGGGTTTAGACCCCATCACCACAATGCTCAACATCTGGTGCAGTTTGGAAGCCCACACTTAACTTTTGTTTTACACAGTGAGGGGGTGTTCTTTTTTCATTGGCACAGTGCTATGATGATGCTTGCCTTGTGTATGTCACACTCATGTGCTGGTCACACATGTGCTGTTACTTACATTGTATGCTCGTAGCCATAATCACTGTTGTGGACATTTGTCACAGACTACACACTGTTGTCATGATGTCATGGGGGATGTATTTTGCAGACATACCTGATGTTTGCGTATGCTGGATGTGTTGCGCATCACCCGTACTATGGGTGTGGGTGGCAGGGCTGATGGGCAACATAAGCACTAGGGGTGTGGGTGGCAGGGGTGATGGGCAACATAGTCCCTATGGGTGGGGGTGGCAGGGGTGATGGGCAACATAAGCACTAGGGGTGTGGGTGGCAGGGGTGATGGGCAACAGGTCCCATGTGAGTGGGGGTGGCAGGGGTGATGGGCAACATAGTCCCTATGGGTGGGGGTGAAAGGAGTGATGGGCAACATAAGCGCTGTGAGTGGGTGTGGCAGGGGTGATGGGCAACATAAGCCCTGTGAGTGGGGGTGGCAGGGGTGATGGGCAACAGGTCCCCTGTGAGTGGGGGTGGCAAGGGTGATGAGCAACATAGTCCCTATGGGTGGGGGTGGCAGGGGTGATGAGCAACAGGTGCCCTGTTAGTGGGGGTGGCAGGGGTGATGGGCAACATAGTCCCTATGGATGGGGGTGGCAGGGGTGATGGGCAACATAAGCCCTATGGGTGGGGGTGGCAGGGGTGATGGGCAACACAGTCCCTATGGGTGGGGGTGGCAGGGGTGATAAGCAACAGGTCCCCTGTGAGTGGGGGTGGCAGGGGTGATGGGCAACATAGTCCCTATGGGTGGGGGTGGCAGGGGTGATGGGCAACATAAGCCCTGTGAGTGGGTGTGGCAGGGGTGATGGGCAACATAAGCACTAGGGGTGTGGGTGGCAGGGGTGATGGGCAACATAGTCCTTATGGGTGAGGATGGCATGGGTGATGTGCAACAGGTCCCCTGTCAGTGGGGGTGGCAGGGGTGATGGGCAACATGGCCCCCATGGGTGGGGGTGGCAGGGGTGATGGGCAACATAAGCCCTGTGAGTGGGTGTGGCAGGGGTGATGGGCAACATAAGCCCTGTGAGAGGGGGTGGCAGGGGTGATGGCCAACATAAGCACTAGGGGTGTGGGTGGCAGGTGTAATGGGCAACATAGTCCCTATGGGTGGGGGTGGATGGGGTGATGAGCAACAGGTCCCCTGTGAATGGGGGTGGCAGGGGTGATGTGCAACAGGTCCCCTGTGAGTGGGGGTGGCAGGGGTGATGGGCAACATAAGCACTAGGGGTGTGGGTGGCAGGGGTGATGGGCAATATAGTCCCTATGGGTGGGGGTGGCAGGGGTGATGAGCAACAGGTCCCCTATGGGTGGGAGTGGCAGTAGTGATGGGCAACAGGCCCCTTATGGGTGGGGGTGTTAGTGGTGTTGGCCATGCAACCCGTATGGTGGGCTGTTGTTAGTGGCCAGGATATGGATCACCTGTGTGTGTGTGCCATTTTGCGGGTACTTGTCGTTTGTTTATGTGGTAGATGTCTGACTTACCACCTGCGCCGTCAGCGTCGGTCCCTGAGCCGGTCATAGATGTAGAGTACTGGTATGACCTGCGCAATGGGATTCATGATGTGTTCGTGTCGTACACGCTGCTTGTTGCTCCGTCTCATACCCGCTGCAAGCTGGTCCGTCTCGTAGCCGTGCATTGATTTGTGGCGCGAATCGTAGCTGACATGCTTGTTTTCCGGATGCTGTCACGTGCCGTACGTGACGACCCGTCCGGCGCGTATGAAGTACGCATCGTACTTGTCATGCTGTAAAATGCTATGGATACTGCTTCCGGGCGACACGGTTCCTCTTTGGGAGTTACGGCTCGGACGGAGAATGGGGCTTGATTCACAGCCTACGTGTCGGTCGTCTTCTTGGCAGTTATGCGCATCGTACTTACTCTACAGGACGGATCGGCTCCGGGTACATGTCGGTCGCACAGTAAGGCTACGGACAGCTGTCCGCCTGGCTATCGGAATCGGCCCCTTAATGTATCTTATCTGATGCACTTTTGTGTTTCTTTGTTCTATTGATTTATTGGCATCATATAATAAGAAAAAATAATCAACTAAAGTTAATCTTTGGTTGAAGCATTATTTACAACTACGTTAACATATACGATTTATCATGTTGAAATAGGACTAGACTTTACAGAACTTACATTGATTGTGCAGGCAGCCGTGCAAGTGAATGTTCGCTTGACTTTTTCTGAACAATTACGTCTGCCATAACCCACAGGATCAAGGACCTCGCTGATTCTACATTGAATTTCTTGAAAAATCGCCCTTGCTGTTGAAAATTGAAACAACGATGTGATTAAGCATTCACTAAAGACATGAATTCCCCTTTAGGACCGAGTTTCTTCCGTTATGTTGACTAAAGTCTGGACTCCATTTTGTATTGTCATGTCTCCACGTGCTCAGCACGAGAAGAGTCCTATCTTCGTGTTAGTTGCTCTTGCAATCTGCCTAGTAACAGTCTATAAATAGCTCCTTTGTCCGTCTGGCGCATGCCCAGACTTGACCACATCTGTTATCAGTTAGTCCTCGCTTGACCATGTTTTCGCGGGCTTAGAGATGTGTTAACTCCGCCCACATATTGATTCTGTATCGAAAATGTCCATAAAAGGTAATGTTTTTCGCCTCATGTTGTATCCACCCACTTATGAGCCCCTCTGTTGTGTATAAAAGGGGACCGTGTACGCAAGTTCTTTGTGCTCCTCTATGCAATACTGAAGGGTGTTGTATGGATTGTAGGACCACCCTTAAGGGTTGATAAACTTTGTCTTTGTACTTTGCAGTTTCCGTGCCAACTTCCTTGTAGATTCCATTACAGGAGAGCGAACCCTTGTGTCTTGCGGGCCTAGCTGGGGCCTGTATTCGTCAATTGGCGCCCGTCACGTGGGGCTCATCGGCGACTCGGATGCTCGAAGGACTGGTCGTGACGAAGGTGAGGAATTTGGCCGGGGATGTGATCACTGCCAGAGGCATTTTAGTCCTGGCATCCCGAGGTTTTCTTCCTTCCCTTCCGAACTGACCATCTGGGTGGCGCCGGTCCTCGACTGAGACCTCTTCTGTCGGTTTTGCCGTGACAGCCGTTTGGGCGAATTTTGGAGCTTGGCAGTTGGAATCTGGACACTCTTGATTAGTAAGAACAGTTGTACGGTACTTGCTCCGAGTTTTTGAAGCCTGGGTTGGCTATTTGAGTTTGATTTGTGATGACCGGTCATATCTTGTATTGATTACTGTGAGAATATATGCGTTGCAACACATATAGGCAGGTAATGTGGAGATATTTCTCCGGAGCTGTGTAAATTTGAACGGCGCAAAGTTTAAGTGCCATTTTTTTGATAATACTGCATATTTTGCATTATTTTTAAGCATGCCTGCTTTTGGCGCACTCCGTAAGTGGTGCTGCTGCTTTGGAAACCGGTTAAACATCGAGGAATCTGCTCCAGCCCCCCCAGAGGGGACTCCTAATAGGGATATGTATGTGAAGCATGGTCTTTCTTCTATAATGTACAGCACAGTATGGAGGAAATACACCAAAAAGGATCCTGAGTTGCGCTGGCCTTTGTATGGATCATTTGATATGCGTAAGATTGAGTATGTGGAACAGTGTATGTGTAAACGGCGTGCTCGTCAAGATATGTTTGAGTGTGTGCGATTATGGGTGAAGGAAGTGCGTGAGCGAGAAAAACGTGAGAAAGCGCTGTTTGATAAAGAGCAACGGAAGAATCATCATGTGCGAGCACAGGAAGCGAAGCGTCGGGAGGAAAGAGAACAGGCGGAGAGACAAGAGAAAGAGCGTAGGCTGCAAGTGTCGGGTCAATATGCTGTTCGGCAGCCTCTTTGTCCTGTCCTCACTAATCTTGAAGATGATTTTTCCTTATTAGATCGCTCTCCGCCTCCTTATGTTGGCGCGTCTGCCCCGAGGTCACAGGATTCTGGATCGGTTTCGGGTAAGGTAGACACGCGGTCCATGTTACCAGTTGACCGAATGAGTGAGCTTCGGCAACTTTCCTTTCGCGCACTTAAGGGCAAACTATCCCTTCCTGAATTGTTGGACTCTTGGGGACAGTGGCAGGATAGAGAGAAGTTGTATTTTCTGGAACACTTTTCTGATGAAGTAATTACTGCCTATCGGAAACATTCCAACGTTTTTGAGCCTGATGATGTGGTATTAGATGCTAAAGCATTACGTAACGGTGTTTTTTCTCCCTCTAAGGCGCCTGATGCGGCTCGACGGCTGTTTGCATTACGGGACGCGGCGAGTGACCTTAAAGAGAGAGCGCGCCTAAAAGCAGAGGAGGAAAAACAGTCGGATTCACGTATCGGCGATGACCAACCATCTACCTCCCACTCAGATAAGAGCGAACTAGTGCATGCTAAACCCATGCGAGAGGCGGCACCTTTGTATGTTCCTCCTAAAGGAGCGGGAACTAGTTCGGATATTACTTCTGCCGATGCTAAGGGATATTTTCTGTATAATTGGGTTTATACTCCCTGGCATAGGGCTGATGTTATGGCATTAAAGAATGCATTGCCTGACCCCCGCAAGAATCCAGCGGCCTTTTACGAAGAAGTCGAAGGGGCCTTGAATTCTTGTACTATGACCTTAGCAGATATAGATCTGTTCTTTGGGCTTATCTTACCACCGGATATGTGGCGGTCTGTGCGGAAGGTGGATGATCAAGCCGCTTTTAAGGCTAGGTGGTCTGAGATTGAGGATGAGGATAGGGAGAGGAAACCCGCGCAAAAACCGCCTCAGATTATCTTAGATCTCCCCGCTGCTATTTTGACCAAGTTGAAAACAATTATTCCCCCTAAAAAGATTGATTGGAACATGTTAGCCTCGTGTAAACAGAAGGTTGATGAATCAGTTGCAGATTTCTTTACGCGCTTTGAGGAGACATTTCATGATTTTAGTGGTCAGTCACTTACGGATGATACGGGTCGACACCTTTTTGCTGATAAATATGTGGCGAATTTATTACCGGAAATAGCAGCTCGTTTAAAAGCGAGTGAAAGTTCTTGGTCCACCGCGTCTCCGACATCCCTCCTGACTATAGCTCAGTATTATGAGCGTCAGGAACAAGAAGCGAAGGGGCAGGAGGAGAAGAAATCGAAAGATTTAAAAACGAAGGTGATGTTAGCGCACGTGTATGGTCCGCCTCGTCGGGGTGTCGATAGAGGTAGGGGAGGATTCTATGGTCCCCCTTCGGGTCGATCAGATTTAAATAGGAATCAATGTGCGTATTGTAAACAATCGGGTCATTGGGCCAGAGATTGTCCGGCGTTGTATGCATCTCGTCAGGGGCGTAATCAAGGTCCACCGAGAGGTAGAGGGGGTTTCTCGAATTTCAGAGGGAATTCTAATGATCGTGTTCGTTTTGAACCTACCGTACAGCAGCGAGATAGACCTAATGTATTTGATCGACAGCACCAGTATCAAGTGTCAGGGACTGACCGCTCTGGGTACCATGATTCGCAGCATGCATAGGAATGCGTTGGATGGGGGTTAGAATCAGTTGAAGTGCCGGTTGATCAGAAGGGTCCTTATGTCTCAGCGAAGGTTTTGGGTTCTACTGATCGGTTCCTAGTTGATACAGGAGCGACTCGTAGAGCGCTGTCCAAACAATTGGTTCCGAGGGCTCCCCCATCTGGCTTAATGGTTACATCGGTAGGGTTTGATGGTACACTCTCTCGAAGCCCTCTTTCTCGACCCCTTGCATTTCATGTTGATCCTTTTTCTGCACCCTGTCCGTTTTTGCTTGCCCCGAGCACGCCTGACAACATTATGGGTCTTGATATGCTCAAGCACTTCAGAGCTACGATCCGCTGCTCCCCCGCTGGAGTGCGTGTGATATTAAATGATAATCACCCTCTGACAGAACGGATGTGTGTGGTTGCAGAGGATACTGTGTTAGCTTCTCTCCCTCGTACTTTGTGGGCCACTTCGGATACTGATGTGGGACAGATGGTGATTCCGCCTGTCCATATTAGTGTCCAGGAGGGGGCGGTGTTACCATGCCTCCCTCAGTATCGTATCTCCCAGGAGGGGGAGGAGGCCCTTATACAGATTGCGCAGGATTTGATTAAGGTGGGAGTAGTGGAGGAAGTTCCCTACAACGTCTGCAACAGTCCTATTTTACCCATCTTGAAGAAAGATACGGATGCCAAAGTTTATCGGTTTATCATTGATTTGAGGGAAGTGAACAAGATCGTGATACCTCAGTATCCAGTGGTTTCTGATATCACGACGTTGCTCACTTTGGTCCCGCCAACGGCGACCACGTTTTCAGTTATTGATTTGAAAAATGCCTTCTTTTCGATCCCTATTCATCCTGATAGCCGATACCTTTTTGGTTTCACTCTGAATAATAGGTCTTATCGATTTTGTAGAGTTCCTCAGGGCTACACAGAAAGCCCTAGCATTTACAGTCAAGCATTGAAAAGGCAATTGGATTCCTTTGTTCTGCCCGAGGGTGTCGCCCTTATACAATATGTCGATGACATCTTGTTGGCGGCTGACACTCCTGAGCTGTGTGAGAAGAGTACGTTATCCTTGCTTTCCTTTTTGGCATCTCACAATCACAAAGTGTCAATGAAGAAATTGCAATTCTGTAGACCAAAGGTGACTTATTTGGGTCACCTTTTGTCTAAGGAGGGGCGTGCACTCACACCAGATCGTATTCAAGCAATTTTGGACACGCCAGTGCCTTCCACACAGAAGGACGTGCGTGCATTTTTGGGTCTTGTTTCTTTTTGTAGGCAATGGATATTAGGGTTTTCACACATAGCTAAGCCATTATTAGCCCTTTTGACAAAAGACACACCTATTCCGCTTCCCTGGTCAAATGAGTGTGAAATTGCCTTCCAGCAATTGCGACAGGCCCTTTGTTCAGCACCAGTGTTAGGGACCCCTGATTATACAAAGCCCTTTTCGCTGTATGTGCATGAGAAAGATGGATGTGCATTATCAGTTTTAGTGCAGATGCACGGCGGCAAGCAGCGCCCTTGTGCATATTTTTCGGCTGTACTTGATCCTGTTGCCCGAGCATTGCCTGGTTGTTTTCGCTCGGTTGCGGCGACAGCTGTGTCAATACGCCAAAGCGAGGGAATTGTGTTATCTCACAAACTGTTGGTATTAGTCCCCCATGCTGTTGATGCCCTGCTTAATCAGACAAAAACGCAGCATTTGACCAGTGCCCGTTTAACGGGATATGAGTTGACGCTTTTGGCTCCTCATATTACGTTAAAGAGGTGTGTAACGTTAAATCCGGCCACATTGTTGCCGTTCCCGGAAACTCAGTCTGAAGCACGAAAAGCACACGATTGTATTCTGGTGACTGAAGAGCAGACAAAGGGTCGTATTGATCTCCAGGATACGCCCTTTCCAGATGTAGATGGAGAACTATGGGTGGACGGATCATGCCTGAAGCTACCAGATGGTACGACTTCAGCAGCGTATGCAATTACCACACTGCAAACAATAGTGGAGACAGCACGCATACCACAGAAATCAGCTCAAGCAGCGGAACTGATAGCATTAACACGAGCATGTGAGCTCAGTACAGGATTGTGTGTGAATGTTTATACAGATAGCCGCTATGCCTTCGGAGTAGCGCACGATTTCGGCCTACTCTGGAAAGAGAGAGGGTTTCTAACGTCGCATGGGGTACAGATAATGCATGGAGAGTTAGTTCACAACCTTTTGACTGCATTGACATATCCGAAGAAGATTGCTATAATTAAATGTAGTGCCCATAAGAAAGTGGTTGATAAAGTTGGAGAAGGGAATGCTTTGGCAGACCGGGTGGCACGGGAGACTGCGATGCAGCCTGGTGCTACTGCCATGTACGTAGTGAAGTCGCAGGTAGAAAGATGGCACGATGCAAGGAGAGAAGTGCTGGAAAGACAGAGGACCTCTTCTGATAAAGAACGGGAGCAATGGTCTAATGATGGAGAATTGGATGATGAGGGTTGTTGGAGAAATAAGCAGATGGATAGATGGAAGTTACCCACAGCTTTTGTACAACCTATGGTTCAGATGGCACATGGGCTAGCACATGTTGGAGCTTCCGCAATTGTAAAATTGCTTACTCAAGTCTGGGAGCATCCAGAGATTGCTAGCACGGCAAAGAGGGTAGTGCAGACCTGTATGATTTGCTTGAGGTATAACCCAGGAAAGGGTACTCGAACTCCAGCAGGAGGATTTGTAACGCCCACTGCACCTTTTGAGGTATTGCAGATGGATTATATTCAGCTTGAACGCTGTAACAATCTGAAGTATGTTCTAGTAGTGGTTTGTGCCTTCAGCAAATGGGTTGAGGCCTACCCTACGAAAGACAATACTGCAATGACGACAGCCAAGATGCTATTGAAGGAGTTTTTCCCTCGATATGGCGTTTGCAGACTGTTGTGGAGTGATAATGGACCCCATTTCATAGCAGACGTTATTAAGTATGTACTGAAAGGACTGGGAGTTTCCCAGAAATTTCATGCAGTGTTTCACCCTCAGTCTGCGGGATTAGTTGAGAAGTACAATGGCACTTTGAAGCTTAAGATCGCGAAGATCCAAGCTTCGACTTCTTTGACTTGGCCAGATGCTTTACCGCTGGCATTATTGTCAATTAGATCGATACCACATTCTCGAACCGGTCTCACGCCTTATGAGATCGTTTTTGGACGCCCAATGAATATTTGGGGTCCACCAAGGCCTAAATCTATGTATGACATACCTTGTGTAATGATGAGCGATTACTTGGCACAGTTGACTGATAACTTGGTTTCTATTCATCAACAGGTTCGAGAAGCGCTCCCTGACCGATCCACTGGTGAAGGCCATTCTCTTCAACCTGAAGATTATGTCCTAATAAAGGCGTTCGAGAGGACGAACAGTCTGGAGCCGAGGTGGTCGGGTCCTGAGCAGGTGTTGTTGGCGACAAGAACAGCGGTGCGAGTCTCCAATCGGAAGAACTGGATCCATTCCACGCACTGTCGGAAAGTGCCGCCAGGATTGGTGGAGCCTGCTGTGTTGACCGACCATCGGGGGATCCTGACTACCCAGAAAGGCCGTGTTGTGGAACCGAACGACAGCGAGGAGCTCTTCTCGGACCAAACGATTCCAGAAGTAAGACGATATCATCTCAGACCAAGGAAGTGAATTCTTCAGTATTGGGACAAGTTGTCAGAACGGCCCTTAGGTTAGTGAAACGGAGAGCCGATGTGGCAAGGGGGGGGGATCAGCCCTGCATTAGTGTAGCGACACCCGTCTTGGCCCGCTGGTGAAGAAATCAACCGCTGCCTAAGGGGAAGAGTTCTGACAACCTTTTAGTTTCAGGAAGATATTGATTTTTCATTCTAAAATGGAGAAGAGGAAGATTCTTTGCGCAACAGGTTTTATTATTACAGTAGCTATTGTTGGGATAACCACATGGTTTGTTGAAGATGTGACTCCTGCTCGAGAGTTGCTTGTTTTGACTACTCCAGTGCCTGAGGAGCACTACTTTTATACCCTTCCGTATCAAGAATTGAAGCATCGCCAGTCTTATTTGAATAACACTTTCATCCAGATGTTGCATCATACCCATGTTGCCACTAATGCTACGAACTGTTGGATATGTGGCATGATGCAGCTCACCAGAAGAAAGGAGGAACTCCGTTCATACCTCTTCCTTTTTCTAACCTACAGTGGGACGATTACTCTTCAGACTTAATAGGGAATGTCATCAAGATAAAGATGGTTATCCACAAGCGAATGGGACAATTTGGGAATGGGAAGACAATGAATCGATTCCCTATATTTTCACGAACACTAGAGACACTGTGGGGAAAGACCGATTTGTGATTCAAGTGGCACAAGCTCAAGCGGACCTGTGCATCCAGAGTGTGGGTTATATTCCTGTTGGTGTTAGTGACTGTATCACTACCTTGAACATTGACGGGTTGAATAATAGTACCTTCTTAGCATCCCATAATAC
This sequence comes from Triturus cristatus, assembly GCF_964204655.1. Lineage (NCBI taxonomy): Eukaryota > Metazoa > Chordata > Amphibia > Caudata > Salamandridae > Triturus > Triturus cristatus. Next base: position 1,801,024,209 of record NC_140590.1, read on the forward strand.
ATACTTCGTATGTGGGAATAAAGGTTATTATCGTTTGCCAGCCGGTTGGTCTGGAGTATGTTATGTAGCATTCCTATTACCTCCTGTATTCTTGGCACCTGCATCCTATCATAAAGATTTGAAGTTGTTGAATAATGTGACTGTAAATAGGTATAAACGTACTCTATCTATTGATGATGTCGACCAAACTGATACTAGTTTGCAACAGTATATTGATTTTAACCTAGGATTGTTTTTCTTTGTTGGAGCTGCCCTCAATAGTAGGAAAGTTCGAAGATTAACAAGAGTTGTAGAGGCTGTGACAAATCAAACCGCTGCTGCTCTTGGGAATCTTACGGAAGAATTACAAATTACTAGAATTGTTGCATTACAGAATCGTATGGTGTTAGATGTTATGTTAGCTGACCGAGGTGGAGCGTGTAAAATTATCGGAAGTAGTTGTTGTGTGTTCATCCCTGACCACACGCCGTCAGTCTATAATGCTATCAACAGGTTGCATAAAATTGCAGCTGAAATCCATACAGAAAACGGCACTTGGACCTTTTCTGGATGGTTTTGGGCATTGATCACTGCTTGGGGGTGGAAGGTCTTAACTGGTCTCTGTATTATCGTAGCAGTTCTGTTTTCTTGTTGCATTTGTGTCCAATGTGGTCCTTTACTCTGTTCCTTATGTGTGTCATTCTGTATTCCTGATAAGAAAGCTATTGCCAATGTTACTTATCAGAAACATTTAACTAAAGAAATAGAAGAAATGATGAAAATTGACATATACGATGATTATTCTAATAGACCGGATGTCTTCAGTAAATGCTGAAAGGGTCGTCTGTTGAAAATTGAAACAACGATGTGATTAAGCATTCACTAAAGACATGAATTCCCCTTTAGGACCGAGTTTCTTCCGTTATGTTGACTAAAGTCTGGACTCCATTTTGTATTGTCATGTCTCCACGTGCTCAGCACGAGAAGAGTCCTATCTTCGTGTTAGTTGCTCTTGCAATCTGCCTAGTAACAGTCTATAAATAGCTCCTTTGTCCGTCTGGCGCATGCCCAGACTTGACCACATCTGTTATCAGTTAGTCCTCGCTTGACCATGTTTTCGCGGGCTTAGAGATGTGTTAACTCCGCCCACATATTGATTCTGTATCGAAAATGTCCATAAAAGGTAATGTTTTTCGCCTCATGTTGTATCCACCCACTTATGAGCCCCTCTGTTGTGTATAAAAGGGGACCGTGTACGCAAGTTCTTTGTGCTACTCTATGCAATACTGAAGGGTGTTGTATGGATTGTAGGACCACCCTTAAGGGTTAATAAACTTTGTCTTTGTACTTTGCAGTTTCCGTGCCAACTTCCTTGTAGATTCCATTACAGGAGAGCGAACCCTTGTGTCTTGCGGGCCTAGCTGGGGCCTGTATTCATCATTGCGTCTTCCTGAATTCCATTGAGACAAAGAGAAGTTGCCATGGCCATTTCAGCCTTAAAATCATCTGGAGGGACCATATTGACACGTCCTCAGGATATAGTTAATGAATTTGCTACTTACTACAAATCTTTATATACCCCACGCACACACATAGATCATGATAAGATGACATCCTTTCTTGCTGGTCTTGATTTGCGACTCTGCAGGGGACAGAGCACTCTTAAATGAAGAAATAAGTAAACAAGAGATAACACAAGCTATAGCCAAACTTCCATATCATAAAGCCCCAGGGGAGGATGGTTTCCCTGTGGAATTTTACCGCTGGCCCGGTGATAGCATAGTAGACTGTTTATATGCTGCATTCAAAGATTCTGAGCATTCATCTTCTTTAGGATGTCTTTCTTATAATGCAGCAATAGCAGTTCTGCCTAAACCGGGGAAAGACCCTTTATTATGTAGCAGTTATCGCCCTATTTTGCTTCTTAATCGGGACATAAAAATCTTGGCCAGTATTCTTGCCTCTCGTCTCCGTAGAGTCATACCTTCTCTAATTCACCACACCCAAGTGCGATTTATACCTGGGCGCTCTTCCTGAAACCATTTGCGTTCCTTAGCGCATACCCTTCATGCTGCCAAACTCCTTCAAGATGATGCCTCAGCATTATCGCTTGATACCGAGAAGGCATTTGATCCGGTGGGAGAATTTAAACTTTATCTATACGCACATGACATTTCACTCACCATTACTGACCTATCACGTTTAATACCATTGTTGCTTCAAATCATAGAAGATTTTTCCTCCCTCTCTGGGTATAAAATTAACTGGGACAAGAGTGAAGCGCTACACATATCAGATGGCACCTCAAAAGATGTAATACAAGACTACCCCTTCCATTGGCAACCCTCTTGTTTAAAGTATTTAGGTATTCTAGTAAACAGAGGAACAATAGCAATGGTCTCGGATAATATTGGTCCCTTAGTTACTAAGATGCAACGTGACTTCGATAAATGGAAAGCTTTGGGTTTATCTTTGTGGGGTAGAGTCCAAGCTGTAAAAATGGTTACACTTCCACGTTTCTCTATACCCTCGGTATGCTTCATTTTCATATTCTGTTATCCACATTACGCCTCATAGACTCTAAGATAAAATATTTTATATGGGGCTCCATAACACCTCGTTTGACAGTGAACAAACTCATTGCTCACCACTCCAATGGAGGTCTTATTTTTTCCTCGATAGAACATTATTCACTTCATTACAACTATCTCAACTTACATACATGCTCCAAGACAGCTTCAATACACCACAATGGGTACATGTTGAAAGATCCCTGTTATTTACGGAATTAGGTCTTTCAGCCCTATATGGGTCAGGTACAAGTCATCTGGATCCCCGTAACCCTATGCTATCTGCAATGCGTAAAACAAGAACGCACCGTATATTAGGCTTTAATCCACATTTACATGCAAATGCCCCAATATGGAACAACTTTGGTATTCACATTAAAGGGAAAACTCTCTCCTGGCCCCAATGGACATCAGTAGGTAGCATTACCTTGAATCGGATTGTTCATGACGGGAATCTTAAACCTTTTTCCCAATTGGCGGATGAGTTCAATCTCCCCTTATCACAATCAGACAACTATTTACAACTCCATAATTCCCTTGCTAAGGTTTTAGGTCCGAAACCCTGGATACTACAAATTTCGCCAATAGTTTCTTATATTCACATTTGGGGGAGGCATAGAGGGGTTATATCAGGTCTGTATAAAACAATTACAACACAACTATTTTCACACCCTTTATCCCGTTCTAAATGGCAATCACGTTTATTGATTACTTATGAAGATAATGAATGGATAGAATTACTAGAAAACCTGGCTAAAGGTGCCCGGGAAACTCATCTCAAATTCTGTTTATTTGAGATACTTCATGACTGCCAGTGGTCACCGGTTAAACTACATAAGTCTGGCCTACTACCGCACACTAATTGCTGGAGGTGTAGTGCCTCTGGCTGCGTCATAGTCCACATCATATGTACATGCCCTATGGTTACACAATATTGGTCTTACATAGGTCAGGGTATACATAACACTGTTCCTTTACATATTCCAATCTCGCCAGCAACAATTTTACTGCATGATTTGCAGGATTACCCTACTCTCTCCAAACCACAATGTCGTCTGGTTCATACTGCATTGGCTACTTCTTAAATCTGTATATTAAGACAATGGAAATCCTCATCTCCACCATCCCAAGAGAATTGGTTAGCAACTATGATTCAAACTGCTTCACACAAAAGAGTTATATATAACATTCCAGACCAAACAGAGTTGTTTTTACAAGTATGGGATCCTTTCCTCAATATGGAAAATGTTTCCGCAACAACTTCCACTACTTAATTTGCTTTAGCCACTTTTGCAAAATGATAATTAATTATTTTTTATTCCTATCTCTAAACGGCCTATTTATGGCATTTACATAGATTGGAGTCTTGTTTACTTGCTAAGTCCTTCTCAATTAACACTGTTACACTCATATTTTCAATTGGATGTTCTTGTATTTGTATCCATATATTATCTCTTTGATATTCAAATATATTTCTTTAATGAAATATGTAGTTTAATGCTTTAGCAGATTAATATTTTAATAATTTAAGATTTCCACGTTTTTATGCTTCACTAGATTTACATTTTAATAATTCCATATTTTATATTTATTGATGATTGTTTTATTGTATTTGATCTAATGTGTTTTGCTTTTAACAGCTTCCCATCTACACTACTCTATGTATTATGATATATTTGTTTTTATATATAACTATTTTTATCAATATTTCTCTTCTGATATGTATTATAGAATTTACTACCTTATGATATTCTTTCTTTACTATATTTATGAAATGCTAATAAAAAATGTCAACACAAAAAAAAAGAATTCTCATCCTCAACGTGAGGGGACTAAATAACCTTGTAAAGCACAGAGCAATAATATCATACCTAGAAAGCATGAAGGCAGACATCTGTCTGCTGCAGGAAACCCACCTCCTTGCCACAGGCTTAGAGCATGTGCGTTCCCTATTCAATTGTTCTCCTCATGCTCTACCAAAACCACGGGTGTGGCTATTTTGGTGTCCTGAGCTTTTAGGGGTAAAGTGGTACAGAAAGAGGCCGAAATTAAAAGGAGGCTTGATACTTAAAAATTCACATTGGGGGGCCAGGCATCGATCATAGGTTTGATATATGCACCAAACGAGGCACAAGAGAAATGCCTCCACATCGCGCTGACAGAGGCAACAAATACAGACGGACGTAAAATACTTTTGGGGGATCTCAACTTGGTATTCAACAATATTCTAGATAGGTCAGCCCAACGACATGGAAAGGAAGGTGCCTTACCACAGAAGGTCAAACCTGGATGAGGGAACCAAGTCTGATAGACCTCTGGAGAGCGTCCCCCCCCAAGCTAGGAAATATTCCTTTTTCTCTAATGCACATAAAACATATGCCAGGTTTAACTACCTTATTGGCACCAAAGACATTCACACACTCACAGCGGATACAGAGATACTCACTGCAAGACTTTAAGATCATGCAGCAGTGGTGGCCACACTGTCGCTCCCCCCATGCAGCACTCTATTTGACAGTGGTGACTAAGAAATAGACTTCTACAGCGCCCGGAAGTAGTGACACCAATTCAGCGAGCTATAGGAGACTACCTCCTACACAATGACACTCCGGAGATACGCAACACTGTGGGAAGCGCTTAAAACCGTTATCCGGTGTGAATTCATTGCGAGATCCACTGCAGATAATGCACTCCGGAAGAAGAAAAGGGAGGGCCTATCCCAGCAAATAAGAGAATTAGACCACATTCACCAGAGCACAGGGGCTCCCAGAATATGGCGTCAACTCTTGCCCTGCAAGCACAATTAGAGGCGATCGATCTGGACTAGGCAGAGTATGCAGCTCGTCATCTGTGTCACTCCTTTTATGTACGGGGGTAGATGTGGCCACCTCTTAGCACACAGACTGCACAAGAACCGACAGAGGCAAGGCATCCAGGCGCTACATAACCAAGAAGGGGACCTTGTGTCGGAAGACAATAAAATAGTCAAGGCCTTTCAAGAGATTTACACGTACCTCTACTCAAGCCAAATGCTAGCTAGTGCAGAGAGCGATAGATATTTGCAAGACGCACAGTCAGCCGCACTGACCCCAGAGCAAACCGAGCACTTGGACGGAGGCATGCATTTTCAGGTGATTATTGCTGCTATTTTCTGATTAAAACTGGCAAAATCCCCAGACCAAGATGGCTTCACAGCAGCCTTCTACAAAACATTCTGTCCAGAGGTGTCACCACTTCTGACTCGGCTCTTTAACACATTTTCGGAGCCTGGTGCGATCCCAACATCGATGCTGGGGCCTGCAATTATAGTAATTCCCAAGCAAGGGAAAGATAAAACATATTGTAGTTTGTTCCGGCTCATCTCGCTTCCAAATGTAGACCTGAAACTATTCACAGGAATACTAGCCCATAGACTGAGCACCCACATGCCCACCCTGTCGACCCCAATCAGGCGGGCTTCATCCCTCAGAGACAGAGTAGCGATAACACCAAGCATGTTCGTCACATCATAGAGAAGGCATCCAGATCATCGGGCAAATACATGCTACTGACCATAGATACCGAAAAGGCCTTTGATTGGATGCACTGGCCTTACCTCAAACAGGTAGTGACTCACTTTGGCTTGGGGGAGAGGATGATGACCGTGATTTTGAACTGTCATCATCTTCCCATGGCAATGGTTAGAATTTACAGTCACACATCGGCCCAGTTTCAGATAGGCAGAGGTACGAGGCAATGTTGCCCCATCACATTTTATATGGAGGCGCTAGCGCAGAGAGTTCGAACGAACCCACACATCTCCGGAATGCCATTTGGGGGGGATAAACACACCATAAGCCTTTATGCAGATGACGTCCTGGTGACACTGGACAACCCGGACACCTCCCTAGAAGCTTTCCTTGAGGAATTGAAATCCTTTGGCAGGCCTCAGGGTTCAAAGTGAATGTATGGAAATCTGTAGCACTCAGCCTCTCCCTTCCACCCCAAATGGCGGAATGATTCCAGAATAAGCACCCTATACAGTGGTCACACAACACCTTTCCCTATCTGGGAATCCAATGAGCATCAACAACACAAGCCACTGCCGCTATCAATTACCGCAATCTACATAGGCAAATTCGTTCCAACATCCAAAGGGGGAAACATCACCCGATCTTGTGGCTGGGCAGAGTAGCCACCATTAAAATGATGGTTCTCCCTAAAATCCTATATCTGTTCCAGACTCTCCCCTTGCAGCCACCTCCTGGTTTGATACATGTTGGACTTGGCCCTTTTTGCAGGGTCATCCTTAAACTTTTTGCCTTCCTCCTGTATTTGTTCTGACCTGATGTTGGCTGTTTTATGACTCTGGGCACCTTACCACTGCTGATCAGTGCTAAGGTGCATATGCTCTCCCTATGGTAAAATGTTGATGTTCATTGGATTCCATGATTGGCTTATTTGGTTTACTATCAGCCCCTAGTAAAGTGCACCAGGAGTGCCAGGGCTTGTAAATACAAATGCTGCTGGTGGGCTTGCAGCACTGGTTGTGCCACCCACAGAAGCGGCCTAGTAAAATGTGTCTAAGGTCTGCCATTGCAGAACCTGCGTGCAGTCTGGGACTGTCATGCTGACTGCGCAAGTGCACCTACTTGCCAGTCCCTAAACCTTCCCTTAACTACATATTAGTCACCCTTCTGGTAGGCCCAAGGGCAGGGTGCATTGTAGGCATAAGGTAGGACATGCCCGGATGTGTGTGGCATGTCCTAATAGTGAATTACAGCCATTTTCGTTTTTCACTATTGAAGGCTACCTGCTCTCCATAGGCCAGAATGGGCTGCTGGAATTATGTTATCTTATGTTAAAAGCACTTTTATAGCGCACAGCTGCCCCAGCCAAGGGGCGTCCCGGCGCTTAAAGAAAGGTCCCAACACAACATAGCTGTACAAGGGCCAAAGCGCGCAAATCAAAGTACTAAAGTGAGAAAGGAAACAAACGCGTTTTGATAGCCCTCCTAAACTTCAGAAGCTCATCCATTTCACGCAAATGGGGCGGAAGAGAGTTCCACAAATTTGCAGCCAAAACCCGGAAAGACCGGCCTCCGGCCCTACATAGCCTAAACCGTGGAACCACCACCAGGTTTTGACCTAAGGATCTAAGGGAACGCGAGGGCACGTAGGGCACCAGAAGATTAGCAAGAATCTGGGGAGAGGCCCACTTGAGGATCTTGAAGGAAAGACACAGGGTCTTAAAGTGGATCCTCTGTGCCATAGGCAGCCAGTGCAAAGCACGGATGGTACTTTCCACAGAACCTTGGTAAACCTACCAGGGCTCTTGCTGCGGCATTCTGGACACGTTGCATCCGGGCAATTTCAGCCTGGTTGGCCCCCAGCAGGAGCGAACTGGCATAATCAAGCCGCGATAGTATGGATGCCTGTATGACCAGCTGCCTGGTAGAAGCATCAAAGAACCTCAAGATGGGTCGCAGCCCTCGTAAAATGCCAAAACAGGTAGCCGCCACTTTTTTTGTGTGGACACTGAAACTCAGGGCAGAATCTAACGATACTCCCAGGTTCTTTACCTCTGAGACTGGAATAGGAGTTGCACCCAGTTCAGGAGGCCACCACATGTCACCCCAAAGATCCGTCCGTTTACCCACAATCATGACCTCAGCTTTTTTTAGCGTTTAGTTGAAGACAATTGGCATTCATCCAGCTAGCCACCGCCAAGAGACCATCCCGGAATCTGGGGGCGTCGAGGTCGGAGTCCCCACTCAGGACAACCGCCAGCTGCGTGTCGTCAGCATAGGAGACCATAGTCATGCCCCAATGTTTGACGACTGCCGCTAGCGGTCTCACATAAAGATTGAATAATGTGGGACTCAATGACGAGCCCTGAGGCACACCCATCTCCAGCGAATAGAACTTGGACTCAAAAGGCGGAGTAGTGACCTTAAAGGTCCGATCAGTAAGAAAAGAGCGGAACCAGTCGAGAGCAATGCCCATGACACCCGCCTTCCTGAGACGTTGGAGTAAAATCCTGTGCGAGACCGTATCAAATGCGGCACTGAGATCAAGTAATATCAGTGCCGCAGTCTGACCAGAGTCAAGCACAGAGCGGAGATGTTCCGTCATAGCGAGCAAGGCTGTCTCGCTGTAATCCCAGCAGACTCAGAGAGCATGGTAGAAAGTCAAGTTTAGTATGCCTGAACTCAGAATAATAACATACTTCTTTTAGTAAAGTTTATTTTAATATCCTGTGTTTGTAAATAATACTTTTAGAAAGTCAGTATTTACTTGCTTAGCCATTTCAGTCCGCCTCTGCCTTGTGTGTGTGTGCTGCCTAGTTTCAGTGAGGGGCAGGGCTGGGGAATTCCAGGAGACAGGCTGGCTGCCAGGTGGTGTGTAGAGAGATTACACCAGGATGGGTGGGAGGAGTACACCTTGACTCTGAATAGACCTGTGCTCTGCCACCACAATGCTGGCTCCGCTCCCTGTGGAGCGGCTGATGTCTCTGCCCTGTGCACTGAAAGGAAAGAGCAGAGTCACAACAACAAAGTGCTCCAAAACCGGACTGAGCCAGGCACAGGCCCCCTGGCGACAAAGAACAAAATAAACTTGCTATAAAAGAAGGAGCCCTGATCCTAAGAAATCAGATCCTGTTTATGCCAAGAAGAACCTCTGCCCGAAGAGAAGGACCTGGGAAAGCTGCATGGAGGAGTACTGTCTCTAAAGCCTGAGAGACTGGCCTGTGGTGGGTGCCTTGCTGCTGAAGGAGAGGAGGAAAAGACTGAGAAAGACTTTGAATTCCACTTGTGCTTTTAAAACAATCTCCAAGAGCTTGCTTGTGAACTTGCTCCCTGAACAGCGCCCCAGGAACAGTGGGCGCTACCCCTCCCTGGAAGAGAAGGAAGGTGCTGTGGGTGGATCGCTGACGCTGACCCCAGAGAACCTGTGTACCCCCATCTCGCTGAGCAACGCGACTTCTGCCCGCCTGTGCTGCTGTGAGCACCGTGAAGGCCTGCCCTGCCTGGCTTAAACAAAGTAAACAGCTGCCCCCTCGAGCCGGAGCTCGCAACGTAAAGAAGAGACTGCCTGCGTCCAAGCGCCGAGCCTCTGCGACCCCTGGCCGTGGAGATCACTGTAAGGACCGAAGGCACCCTGGTTCGCCGATCCTGGCCGATGCGACAGCGCTTCGCGCTGAGAGATCACCCCCGAGCTGCCCCTCCTGCTTCTGTACAGTCAGTCCAGCTTTAAAGATATACATGTTGCTCACGCGGGAAGCGTGAGGTGTGGCAAGAGGCGTACCGGACTCGTACGACGCATACCTACGAAGGTACGGTCCGTACGGCTTGAGTCCCAGTAAGCGTGCTCATGCGGGAAGCGTGAGAAACGGCACGACGCGTCCAAAAACTGGTACGAAGCGTACAGAAGGCCCTACGAGGTGCACAGGCCCCCAGAAGGTGCAGATTGCACCAAAAGTGACCATTTTAAGAACTGGGGACTCCCTAAAAATAATTACAAGTAACTGGAACCTCATTTTAAAGTAAAAGACTGTATTTGAAGCCTACCTGAAGAGTTTTATATAAAGAGCTTTATATTTTTACAAAGTACAGTCTGGTGTCTCTGTGTGGTGGGTTGGTGGTTATTGTGGGACGCCTTGAATGCTTAACCTAATGCCCTCTGGAATCTAGCCTGACTGCTCGCGCCACGCTACCTAGAGGGTGAGCAGGGGTTATTTTTCATGAGTAATCCTTTGCCCTGACTTAGAGGAAAGGGTCCCTGCTTGTCGCAAGTGCATTCCTGCGCCAACCAGAGAACCCGGATTCTAACATTGGTGGCAGCGGTGAGATCTACAGATTTGCATTTTTGGTGTCTGCGCAGTGATTACTAGCCATTGCACAGTGAGGACAGTCCAGTAGCTTAAGCCACAGAACTTTTAATTTAATTTTGCTTGCCAAGAAGGAAGATCCCTTGTGTTTGGAGTCATGCCTGGCCGAAACAACATAGAGAAAACAGCATCTGAAACCTCTGACGTAGGAGAGATGGAATGGAATGAGTCAAAACTGGATAGCTACAAGAGAACTGAACTCAAGCACTCTTGCAAGAAGCTAAAGGTTCCACATGCAGGATGCAAGAACAAATCAGATCTCTACAAGGCGCTGAAAGCCTGGATTGAATCAAGGGGTGCAACTCAGGAAGTTACCCCATTGAAACCAGCAGAGAGCGTTCATAGTTTTGGCAGAGGCCTGTCGCCAGAGGAGCTGGCAGACAGACAGGCCACCAGGGATCATGAAATGAAGTTGGCAGAGCTGGAAGTAAAAAGCCAATTGGAGCTAGAGAGCAAAAAGCTGGCTCTGGAAGAAAAGAAAATGCAAATGGGGCATGACTTGATAATGAGGAAATATGATATGGAGCCCGAGAGGCTTGAGGCCATGAGTGCCTCAGCCCAGCGACAAGAAAGGTGCGTAGCTCAGAGATTGAGCTTTGCTGAGTGGGAGGAGGAATCCAGCTCAGATGGTGGCAGCAATATTGAATTTTCTAGTGCTGACACCCAGAGATGTGGCGCCTGACTTGAAGGAGGGGGTTAACATACACCAGGAGGTTCAAGGGCATGAGGTAGCTCCAGTGGTGCGCAGTATCCCTGAAAGGAATAGGGTAACTGGCACAGGGGTTCATGGTCCTAGTGGTGGGAGGGACACTCTATTGACTCTAGATGAGAGGTGCAGGCAGAGGGGTTCCCCCAAAATTGAAGTCCTGGTATGTGAGTGTGAAGACCGCCCAGAAGAGTGTGGGTTGTGTGACAGAGACAGTCAGATACTGTCTTGCCAGTCTCAGGAGAGTGGTGTGGATTACGTGTGTGAGGCACTGGATGGTGAGGTGAAGGATAGTATGGTTAACCCTGCTAGGGGGCTGTGTGATCCAATTGTGGGAGAGCATATTGTAAGTCCATGTTTTCCAGAGCTATGCCAACACCTGTTGGACAGTGAGTTATCTGACCGCAGGGAGCTCACATTGGAGACAGACCTTTTGGTGGAGTCCAGAGGGTCTGGAAAGTCATTGGGGAGTCATCCCAAGAGGAGTGGTTCAGGTATCTTCAAACCCAGTGTGGTGGAAGTGGCTCAGAGTAGCCCAACTGGGTCCTGTAGTAGTGAGAGGGGTGTAGGGTCTCACGTCCTGTCTTTAAGGGGAAGGAGTGAGAATGGGTTATGTCCCGGTAGTGCCCAACCTCAGTCTCAGAGCTTGGATGGTTCTTTAAGGGAACACCAGGTGGGGAGCCTAGTCTGTCCTGAGGGGCTGCCCGTTGTGCGGGATCCCCTAGTGTCTGGTGAACGGGGAGTGTCTGTAGGCGAGCCTCCCTCAGTTCTGGTGTCTGGCAGTACCGCTCCAGTTGGGAGGGTGCAGAGGTCCAGATTGAGGGGTGAGAGGGGGAAAGAGTCCCCAGTGGAAAAACCAGTGGGTCAGGGGCCAGCCCAAAGGGCTGCGTCACCAGTGAATGACCATGGTGACACCACTTCTGTCCTGGGGGATCTTCAGGCACTGTCAGATGGACAGGGGTCGGGAGATCAGCGCCAGGTAGACTGTCAGACGACACATGAGTTATGTGTCACCCTCAGGGGGGGCATGCGTGCTCCCCGGGAAGTCCTGGTGCGCCAGGCAAGCGTTCAACCACATGGGTTGGTCCCAGGGTTGGGAAGCCAGGGTCAGGTGTTGTCTGACATGGAGGGTGGGACAACTGTAATCAGTGTCCTGGCCCAGGTTGCTTCTAGGGGTATCACTCCAGTTGGGAGGGTACAGCCATCTGGAAGGGGGTGCAGAGGGACGGAGTCCTCGCCTCTGACCCCGGCTCAACTGAAGGGTTTAGACCCTAGGTTGGAGGGCCAGGTTCAGGGTGTCCCCCCTGACCTGGACGCCCAGTTGCAGGATAGAACCCCTGAACTGGTGGGCGAATTGGGCAGGACACCTGCCCCAGGTGCCCTGGCAATTCTGGAGGGGGGTACCACTCCAAGTGGGAGGGTACAGAGCCCCAAGGAGGAGGACCAGGTGTGGGAGAGGCCACCCCAGTCTTTGGTCCAGCCGCCGGGTACAAGCCTGGGGCTGGTGGGTCAGTGTCAGGATGTCATACCTGACCTGACAGGAGGGAGAATGTACAAAGGGTGCCAAGCACCTGGGGCTACTGCCCCCCGCTCCCTGGCGCCACAGAGGTTTGAGAGCCCTGAGAGGCATACGGCCTGGGTCTCATCCCTGACTACTGTCAGTGGCCACTGTAGCATTTTGCTGTCTGTCTGTTGGGACACACCTGTGGGCCAGTTAAGGTTAGGTGCTGCACAGGTGGTGTCCACAGGTGAGGAGAAGGGTTCCCCATGGATTGGTTTGGTGGGCCCTGAGAGTATGGACAGAGAGAGTCCAATAGGTTCAGATTGGCATAGAACTGGAGTATGCCCCTGCAGTTGTGGGCCAGGTCCTTGTTCTATCGCCCCAAGCAGGGAAGACCATCACGGTGGTGATTGGTCTGCCCTGTGTTTTGGCTGGAAGGGGGTTGTGTTGGACTTGGCCCTTTTTGCAGGGTCATCCCTAAACTTTTTGCCTTCCTCCTATATTTTTTCTGACCTGTTGTTGGCTGTTTTATGACTCTGGGCACCTTACCACTGCTGATCAGTGCTAAGGTGCATATGCTCTCCCTATGGTAAAATGTTGATGTTCATTGGATTCCATGAATGGCTTATTTGGTTTACTATCAGCCCCTAGTAATGTGCACCAGGAGTGCCAGGCCTTGTGAATACAAATGCTGCTGGTGGGCTTGCAGCACTGGTTGTGCCACCCACAGAAGCGGCCTAGTAAAATGTGTCTAAGTTCTGCCATTGCAGAACCTGCGTGCAGTCTGGGACTGTCATGCTGACTGTGCAAGTGCACCTACTTGCCAGTCCCTAAACCTTCCCTTAACTACATATTAGTCACCCCTCTGGTAGGCCCAAGGGCAGGGTGCATTGTAGGCATAAGGTAGGACATGCCCTGATGTGTGTGGCATGTCCTAATAGTGAATTACAGCCATTTTCGTTTTTCACTATTGAAGGCTACCTGCTCTCCATAGGCCAGAATGGGCTGCTGGAATTACTACACGCTGTAATCCCAGCGGACTCAGAGAACATGGTAGAAAGTCATGTTTAGTATGCCTGAACTCAGAATAATAAAATACGTCTTTTAGTAAAGTTTATTTTAATATCCTGTGTTTGTAAATACTACTTTTAGAAAGTCAGTATTTACTTGCTTAGCCATTTCAGTCCGCCTCTGCTTTGTGTGTGTGTGCTGCCTAGTTTCCGTGAAGGGCAGGGCTGGGGAATTCCAGGAGACAGGCTGGCTGCCAGGTGGTGGGTAGAGATTACACCAGGATGGGTGGGAGGAGTACACCTTGACTCTGAATAGACCTGTGCTCTGCCACCACAATGCTGGATCCGCCCCCTGTGGAGCGGCTGATGTCTCTGCCCTGTGCACTGAAAGGAAAGAGCAGAGTCACCACAACAAAGTGCTCCAAAACCGGACTGAGCCTGGCACAGGCCCCCTGGCGACAAAGAACAAAAGAAACTTGCTATAAAAGAAGGAGCCCTGCTCCTAAGAAATCAGATTCTGTTTATGCCAAGAAGAACCTCTGCCCGAAGAGAAGGACCTGGGAAAGCTGCATGGAGGAGTACTGTCTCTAAAGCCTGAGAGACTGGCCTGTGGTGGGTGCCTTGCTGCTGAAGGAGAGGAGGAAAAGACTGAGAAAGACTTTGAATTCCACTTGTGCCTTTAAAACAATCTCCAAGAGCTTGCTTGTGAACTTGCTCCCTGAACAGCGCCCCAGGAACAGTGGGCGCTACCCCTCCCTGGAAGAGAAGGAAGGTGCTGTGGGTGGATCGCTGACGCTGACCCCAGAGAACCTGTGTGCCCCCATCTCGCTGAGCAACGCGACTTCTGCCCGCCTGTGCTGCTGTGAGCACCGTGAAGGCCTGCCCTGCCTGGCTTAAACAAAGTAAACAGCTGCCCCCTCGAGCCGGAGCTCGCAACGTAAAGAAGAGACTGCCTGCGTCCAAGCGCCGAGCCTCTGCGACCCCTGGCCGTGGAGATCACTGTAAGGACCGACGGCACCCTGGTTCGCCGATCCTGGCCGATGCGACAGCGCTTCGCGCTGAGAGATCACCCCCGAGCTGCCCCTCCTGCTTCTGACCCCCGAGGTGTGCTGCGACGTCCTGAAGCATCGTCGTCCACTGCCCAAGCGGGACTGCAACGTGACGTGGGACGCTCCTCTATGGACTTCTGAGGCCGCCACGAACATTGCCCCCAAGAAATAAGGTACTGTGAGCCGTACGAACCGTACTTTCCTGTGTACGGCCCGTACTGTGCTATTGTACCGCTACGCTACTCACGCGGAAAGCATGAGGCTTTGTGCGGTTCGTCCCCAGTTCGTACAGTGCGTCCCGGCGCCTGTACGGTCTGTCCAGCTTTAAAGATATACACGTTGCTCACGCAGGAAGCGTGAGGTGTGGCAAGAGGCGTACCGGACTCGTACGACACGTACCTACGAAGGTACGGTCCGTTCGGCTTGAGTCCCAGTACATGTGCTCACGCGGGAAGCGTGAGAAATGGCACGACGCGTCCAAAAACTGGTACGAAGCGTACAGAAGGCCCTACGAGGCGCACAGGCCCCCAGAAGGTGCAGATTGCACCAAAAGTGACCATTTTAAGAACTGTGGACTCCCTAAAAATAATTACAAGTAACTGGAACCTCATTTTAAAGTGAAAGACTGTATTTGAAGCCTACCTGAAGAGTTTTATATAAAGAGCTTTATATTTTTACAAAATACTGTCTGGTGTCTCTGTGTGGTGGGTTGGTGGTTATTGTGGGACGCCTTGAATGCTTAACCTAATGCCCTCTGGAATCTAGCCTGACTGCTCACGCCACGTTACCTAGAGGGTGAGCAAGGGTTATTTTTCACGAGTAATCCTTTGCCCTGACTTAGAGGAAAGGGTCCCTGCTTGTCGCAAGTGCATACCTGCGCCAACCAGAGACCCCGGATTCTAACAATACATAAGATGTAGACAGAGATTCTGCAATTCATTTGGCAGGGCCGTAAACCACGGATGAAAAAAGCTATCAGCTTCCTTCCACCTAACGCGGGAGGGTTGGAGATTCCTGATCTCCTTACAGTATTATTAAGCAGTGTAATTGAGATATCTAGTGGAATGGAACCGCACCGAATTAGAGAAGAACTGGTTATTCCATTGCAGAGCAGTGGCTGGAACATCACTGCCGAAGGTCCCCTTCCATAAGAAACCGCAAAGACCACGGAACCTGTATTTATCCCCATAATGCAAACAACAATGGTGGTGTGGGATCAGATCAGCACTAGACGCAACTTGACAACTTCCCCCCCTTTGACCCCCCTTTTTGACAATCCAGAGTTCGAGCCTGGAATAGGGGTGGCCGGGTTTGCACAGTGGTGCCATTTGGAGTGCCGCGCTCAGGATCATCTCTTTGACGTGGAGGGGGTGAGCCCCTTCTTACGGGTTAAAGCTGACTATGGTATGCTGGAAACGGAAAGGTTAAGATACCTGCAACTCCAAAACTGAGCATTACAGCCACAAAATAGGCCCAATGCGCAGAGACATCTCACCCAGTATGAACAATGGCTTTTGTCTAAGTCCTCAAACAAGAAACTAATCTCAGAATTATATGTTCTGCAGAGCTCACAAAATAGGGCAAATGTGCAATGCCGGCCACGCCAGGTGGGAAAAAGACAGATGGAGGGCACTGAGAGACAAAGAATGGGATGGAATATACCATAGAGCCAGACACACAGCTAGTAACACAGCTCTGACAGAAACAAAAGTAACCACATACTGGTACTATACTCCAACGCAGATACACAAGGTCAACCCCACACAGAGTGTAGACTGCTGGGGGGCTGTGGGAAACGAGGAACAGTGGTACATGTTTTATGGGAAGGCCAGCGTGTGCAGCATTTTTGGACTCAAGTGCTGGATGAAATTGACGCACACTTAGATACCAAACTACCAAGATTTCCTGTATAAGTGCTCCTAGGGGTACCAAACCCACTCACATGCCCCCTGAAGTCTAGAAGAGGGCGCCGTATTGGAATAGCCCTGGGGGCAGCCATGCCGAACATACTAACCAATTAGGGGACCCTTCTGATTCCCACACATAGGGGCTGGTTCCTACAGTTATGGCACATTCTGGGAATGGAAAGGATAATGCTCAAATGTCCGGGCAGGACTCCGCTCGGTCTTCAGGGACGTGTGGCAGCCCTTTTTGTATCTGCTCTCACAAAAATTCAGAGAGCTTACCTGCCCTAAATACTTACGCCTGCTGTATTTGCCCGAGACTGTTGCACCACCAACGCCAGAACAGAATTAATCTGCAGTACCTCTAACATTGAACCTCAAACTATAATGCAAATGTGAATGGAGGGGGGTGGTGAGAGGGCAGGGGTGGGTGTTGGTTTGCCTAGTCGACTCTTGCTTGTATGTTACAATGTAGGGCTTTGTATAGCCAAGGAAAACACAAAGTTCACATTTGGCACTGTTTATTTGATTCTTAAAAACACAATAAAAGATTTGAACCATATGCAAACATTTTTAATATCACTTATGCTTTCTATTACATATTTATATAGAAAAATGTCCTTACAGTTTTGGAATTTCTTGTTTCAACTAATATCATGTAATTGTGCTGTCTATGAAATCCTTATTTTAAATTAAAATCATTGAACTTGCAAATAAAAGTGAAATGTTATAAGTAAAATGTCAAACAACTGAACATTTCACCATAGGGTATTTATGGCTTCTCTATATGACCAGCAGTTTGGGAATGTTTTCATACATGCAATGAATAATGTTGTACTACTTTTAGAAAAAGAAGATTGAATAGTTTTATCCATTACCAAATAATAGTTCTGTCTTTGGTTTCTTCAAAGCATTTTTAAATTCCTTATTTTTCAGACTATATATAATTGGGTTGCATAGGGGAGTAAGAGAGGTGTAGAATAATGCAAGTATCTTGTTGTCTTCCCCTGAATACATTGATGCTGGTCGCATGTATGTAGGAAAGACAGATCCAAAAAATAATATAACCACCGTGAGGTGGGAGGCACATGTAGAGAACGCCTTGTGCCTTCCCTCTGTACACTGGATTTTCAGGATGGCTGAGATGATGTTGCTGTAAGATATAATGACTGGAACAAAAGTGACAAGTAACAATCCTGCACCAACACCGTATGACAATGTCTCAACGATGTAAGTGCTGCTACAGGAAAGCTTCATCAGGGCTGTAATATCACAGAAGAAGTGATTGATCACATGGGAAGCACAGAAGGAGAGCTTCGACATTGCAATGGTGTGTCCCAATGGGACCAATAAACCACCAATCCAGCTTCCCATTGCAAGCTGGATGCACACATCTGCCTTCATGGTCATCATGTAATGTAAGGGATTGCAGATGGCCACATATCGATCATATGCCATGACTGTGAGGAGAAGAAATTCTATACCTGCTATAGCAATAAAGAAATACATCTGAAGCATGCATTCAGTGTAAGGAATAACTGTTCCTGAAAAAAAGAAGTTATACAGCATTTTGGGGAATATTACACAAGTGTAAGCAATATCAACAAAAGACAAATTTGTGAGGAAGAAATACATAGGTGTGTGTAGATTTGAGTTGGAGTAAATGATTGCCATGATAAGAAGGTTCCCTGTTAAAGTAAGCAGATACAGCAGTAAAAGTGCAACAAAAAGAGGCACTTGCAAATATGGAAATTCTGAAAATCCCACGATGAGAAAATTATCCCCTAAGGTCAGGTTCACAGCTCTCATTTGCTTAGCAATGTTGCTCTATTGACTTGTGAACAACGTCTGAAATTAAACAAAAATATCTTATAAATGTAAATAAAGATAGTTGATAGCAGTGGTATTAATGCTTTATAATTTCCAATTAGACAAACAATATTTTGTGGGAAATTGCCAACACATAGGGGGCAATAATCTTTAAGTGAAATTGGAGCTCTGCTACAAGTTGATGGACCTCCCATTCACAATACCGTTACCTCCCCTTCCACATATATAGGTGGGGAAACAACTGAGGGAATGTAAATGTAGTGCATTTATATAGCTCTCCACACACCCCCGGAAGGGTCTCTCAGGCGCTGTGCTGTGGAACCCTTCCTGGCCTTTCCCTGTGAAGTGCCCAATCCTGGGCACCCCCAAGGTGAAAGCCAGGCATCCTAGCACTTTGGGGGCCGTTGTGGAGATTAAGCAAGTTATTGCCCAGAGTTGCAGAGTGAGACCCATGATTAGAATAGGCACCGAGGCGAGAATTATCAGGTCCGGGGAAATTGAGCCCAAGACCTGCCGAGGCGGGAATTGAACCCTGGTCCGGGCCAGACCTCTGCATCAGGGTCTGCCGCTCTAACCATTGAGCCACACTTATCCACTAGGGAACCGTTGTTAGCTCTACCTGTTGCCAATTCTTACCAGACAGATTCTCTTTACTGCATCCGAAAGCCTGTCCTATTTAGGGGTGCCTCCTAAAATTCATTTTTCCTGCCTTGGTCTGCCATAGAATGACATTAAGGTGCAAATACCCTTAGGCCAAGGCAGTTGATTTATTATTTTATTGGAAACACCCGCCCCAGAACTTGCTTCTGAGAAACAAAAAATAATGTTGAGCAAGTTGTCATTATATTGTGTTCCACTTGTCATTGCATTTCAGATGACATTACTCCGGACATGACTTCCATTTTTTCCTTATATCTGACTACTATGCTAGTTCTAGCTATGATACAGCTTTGTTTTACTGTCAGGCTTCAGTTTTATAACAAAGAACCAGACCTATCAATGCATAATGTAATCCATATTCGGCCATAGTATTAAAATACCAAAATGCTATGATACCACTCAGGATACCATAGCTGCATTTCATTGGACATACTTACCATTCTGCTTGATGATGAGACATTCTCCTTCCAAATTTACAAATACTTACACTCTCCAGGAATGTTAAGTAGAGTAGCAAGCCTTTGGCTCACCTACTAAGCCTTGAAATCCAAATTTACTTAAATGAATGTTAACCAGGGTTGCTTAGAGCACTCTACTTTCAGCAAACCAGTATTAATTCACAAGAGGTGGATATCATCACCTACTTTCAACACATCACATTTGGAGTACTGAACTGGGGAAATGGGAGAAACCTAGTTCTTAGGAGACCAGCAGTGCCTACAAATAATGAGGATTTTTTCGTAAGAGCTGTGCCTTATGTAGTACATCTGTTGATACATGTAGCACTTGAACACACAGGTTTATACATGGCTGCCCTGTATAATGAGGAACACGTGATCCATGCAGCTTCTAATACACACATTTGTATTGCATGTGTCATCCTGTCCCCTAAAAGGGACTGACACACTGTTTGATGTCGTTAGAAAGATGCTGAGACTCACAAGAGGGGCATGACAGGAGGCAGACTTTAATTTTAGCTTAGACCTTGCATTACGAGCTCTGCCTCTCTAATGAAACTGGTAGAGAAAAGCGATCTTTAAAACATGTTCAAGATGAATTAACTTTTATCCTATTCCATATAAGTCTCTGCAATGGTAAACTTCAAGTATGCCATAATTAGTGAGTTGTGTGCTTTGAAAATGAAAATGTATGCTGTCAAGTTTTTACGTGTAGTCTGACATGTGTAGTGAAGCTTGTGACCCTAACTTAAAAACTATACAGTCTATCATACCACCTGTACAACTTGTGTTACAGCTACGTCAGCATTCAGTTCAAAAGCACTGATCTGTTAGAAAAGCAACACAGAAGCACTTGAGCAGGCAGCTTTATACCAGGCTGGCTTGTATAACGAGGAGAAAGTGATCCATGCAGCTTCTGCCACACACATTTGGAGAGCACGCAGTGTGAAACAGATGTGGTGTGGTATACTACCTGTAGGCTTCTTTACATGTGTCACCTTATCCCCTAAAGGCAGTGACACACTCATTGAGGTCCCTAGAATTATGCTGACCCTCACAAAAGAGGCCTGGCAGGATTCAGTAATGGATTTTGGGTAAGGCCTTGCATTGCAAGCTTTGCCACTCACATGAAATTGGTAGAGAAAAGCAAGGTTTGAAACATGTTCAAGATGTATTAACATTTATCTTAGTCCATATATCTCTCTGAAAATGTGCACTGTAAGTAGTCTGTAAGTAGCGATGTGTGTGGTGTAAACTAAATAGTCTGTGAATTTTGAATGTCTGACTGCTACCATGCTCCTGCACAAATCTTGTCAGAGTTACTTCAGCATTCAGTCTCAGAAGCACACATGACTTAGCTAGGCAGGCATCACGGAACCACTAGAACACACAGCTTGGTACCCGGCTGCCCTGTATAACGAGCAGAAAGTGATCCATGCAGATTCTACTACACACATTTAGAGAGCATGTACTGTGAAACAGAGGTCATCTAGTACCTTTAAGCTTCTTTACACGCGCCATCTTGCCCCTAAAAAGTCACTGACACACTCATTAAAGTCTCTAGAAAGATGCTGACACTCACAAGAGTGGCTTGGCAGGAGTCAGCCTTTCATTTTGGTTTAGGCCTGGCATTGTGAGCTCTACCTATCTAATGAAATTGATAGAGAAAATTGAAGTTTAAAAGTTGATGCCACATGTATTAGCCTGTAGCCTAGTTCATATAAGTTGTTGCAAAGGTACAGTTCCCTGACACAACATCGACTGCTATGATATTTATGAGAAGTTGACCTGATATATGATGTCCACTAGTTCTTGTGGGCACCCTGTATCAGTCCAAACAACCCCTTATGGTGATAGGTTAAAGACAACCTTTATTGAAAGCTATCCTAGTGGTAGCTATGGAGAGCAGCCTTCAGGCTACGTCTTGAAGGAATGTAAAGCAGCTTGTTTTACCTGTCTATAATCTCTTGAATGATCAAATGAAAAGACAACCACACCAGGTATATATAAATATACATGTATTTAAGATAAAACACACCCCTCTAGTCTCTTTATGAGACTGGAGTTCGAAGTACTTAGTTTACATGTCAGCAATTATCAGTAATAGCACAAATACACGTTTGGGCCCTAGGGGCGTACCAAACCATGTACCAAAAAAGTGGTATAAGAACCACAACTGGAATAGACACTAGGGTGCCGATTAGGATCCTGGAAAAACCGGGTACAAACCGTCGGTCGGAGGGTTTTCTCTGTCCGACTCGTACCCGGTATAAAAACATTACAAACATGGAAGTACGATTCGCACGGAAACACCATTTCCGTACGAATAGTAAAAAACACCGACCGACGAAAATATACATACAAATGTGATCCGGGAAAGCGCTGAAGTGACGTCGGGACGCAGTCAGGCTCCGTCTCACGAACAAGGAAGTACGATTCGAACCGACACCAGGCCGGACGGCAATATTTTTACGGCACCCAAAAAGTGCCGGAAAAGCGAAGTACGGTGCGATGCGAGCGGAATTGGGGGCCTGGTACACGCCGAACCCCCCCTAGCCCCCGTAAGTACGTGCCGAACCCCCCCAGCCCCTGTAAGTACGCGCTGAACCCCCCACCAGCCCCCATAAGTACGCGCCGAACCCCCCCCAGCCCCCGTAAGT
Source organism: Triturus cristatus (assembly GCF_964204655.1). Taxonomy (NCBI): domain Eukaryota; kingdom Metazoa; phylum Chordata; class Amphibia; order Caudata; family Salamandridae; genus Triturus; species Triturus cristatus. Next base: position 1,801,046,405 of record NC_140590.1, read on the forward strand.
ATGCGCCGAACCCCCACCCGTGTATGTACACCAGTGTACGTACGCGCCGTACCCCCACCTGTGTATGTACACCAGTGTACGTACGCACCGTACCCCCACCTGTGTATGTACACCAGTGTACGTACGCACCGTACCCCCACCTGTGTATGTACACCAGTGTACGTACGCACCGTACCCCCACCTGTGTATGTACACCAGTGTACGTATGCACCGTACCCCCACCGTGTATGTACGGCGCGAACCCCCAGCGCTATGCGGGTGGGGGTACGGTGCGTACGTACACTGGTGTACATACACAGGTGGGGGTACGGTGCGTACATACACGGGTGGGGGTACGGTGCGTACGTACACTGGTGTACATACTCAGGTGGGGGTACGGTGCGTACATACACGGGTGGGGGTACGGTGCGTACGTACACTGGTGTACATACACAGGTGGGGGTTCGGCGCGTACGTACACTGGTGTACATACACAGGTGGGGGTTCGGCGCGTACGTACACTGGTGTACATACACAGGTGGGGGTACGGCGCGTACGTACACTGGTGTACATACACAGGTGGGGGTTCGGCGCGTACGTACACTGGTGTACATACACATGTGGGGGTTCGGCGCGTACATACGAGGGCTGGGGGGGTGGTTGGGCGCGTACATACGGGGGCTGGGGGGGTGTTGGGCGCGTACATACGGGGGCTGGGGGGGTGTTGGGCGCGTATGCGGACACATGTCTCCATGGTTGCTATGGGAGTTCGGTGCGGACGGTGTTTTTTCCATACGGTTGTAACATCGGACGCACGGGATGGATCGTACTTGCGCGGTCGGACTTCACTTTTCACATTTGTATGGTAAATCGTCCGGGGACGTGTCGGACACATTTTCCGACCCGAGGACATGTGGGGAATTATTCCCAATGCGATTCGTATGGACTTTTTCCCATGCGAATCGTACTTGGCAGTTTGTACGGCACTTGTACGATTCGTATGGTAAACAGACCGGATACAAGTCGTACGGGGAAATTTTTTCCAGGATCCTAATCGGCACCTAGGCCTATAGCCTGTAGAATCGCTGGGCCCCCTTGGAACCACCCAAGGTAGGGACATAGGGGACCCAAGGGGACTGTATGCAGTGTGAGAACACAACCGCGGATTCCCGTTATCTTCTATGGGCAATGTCGCGGTTGGAAATTTAAAGATTAGGGACACTTCTAATCGAGTCAGGACCAAACCCCTCTGGACTCGAGTTACCTCACCCAGGGAATCCGGGTGCATAGGTGCCTTTTGGTGTCGGGTTGCGTCGTCGATTTCAATGGAAGCCTGCAAAGAACTGCTGATGCCGTGAAGAGGAGAAGTGTCCACAGAGATCCAAGCCTGGTTCTGGAATGTAAGGAACCTGAAAGACAGAGGGGACAGAGTCTGTGTCACTTGCCAGTGACCTAGGGCAGGATGGACCAATGCCCACAGATGTCGGGGGCTTCAGGTGAGTTGATTGGTGTCTTGACTCTTCAGCCACAAGGTCCAGGAGGCGTCGACGAAGTCGACAAGCCGGATTCTAGCTATCCCACAAAGTCTGTCGAGTGCTGCGGTATCGGTGACCAGAAAGGACCCAACAAGCCTTGGCAAAGGCAAGTCACTGGAATTCAGAGAAAAGTCTGTGGTGCAGACCAGCAAGGTCTGCAGGACTCACCCAGCAAGGGTAAGTAAGGGCACATCTGGAGCAACCAGGAAAGCCCAAGCAAAAAAGGAGTTGCCTTCGTGGGGACCTGCTAGCCAACGGGCTAGTGATCGCAAAGGAGCCTCGAGTGGTCACACTTGAAGCTGGCCCACAAGTCACTCGTGGAGTGGAAGCCAACAATCTTTGGTGCAGTTGGTGCTCAAGGCTGGGGATACTCGAAGCCCAAAGCACAACTTCGAGGAGGACCAGGAAGATAGTGTTGCTGCAAAAGTTCACAGTGTCCAGGGGTCACGGTTCCACATCACCCACGATAGCCACGGGCCTCAGCTTTGCTGCGGACTCAGGGTAGCCTCGGCGAAGTCTGGAAATCCACCTCTGGTGATGCAAAGACTTTAGCGTCCGCCGGGAGCTTCAGCAATGCAGACCGGTCAGTTGCTTCTTTGGTGCCTGCCAAGCAGGGGAGTCACTCTTTGACCCCAAGGGAGATTTCTTCAGTCTTCTAGTCAGGATAGAACATCGAAGGTCCAGGATATATGTTGCAGAGTTTCGTCCAGGGTAATCTAAAGTCATAGGGACTTGATTCCTATACTTATAGTAAGTTTAGGGGATGGACTAACTCTAAGGCCCCACCTATGGGTGGGCTTGGAAAGAGGGGTGGTTACACCCATTTCCATTGTCCAGTTTCACGCCAGAGCAGGGGTAGGAAGCCCCTGCAACCGGTTTGAACTGGACAATGCACAGGCACACCAAGTGTGCCCCCAGTGCAGGACTTCAAAGCACCAGAGATTGCTCCCGCCCAGCCCCAATACACATCAGCCTGTCTGGGGAGGTGGTTACACCTCACCTCGACAGGAAACCTATTGTCCAGGCCTCCCCTGCCGAAGTTTTGGTCAGCAGCAGGAGGCCAGACCCGTGTCTGTGGCAGAGGCATCCATTTTGTGATGCCGGGGCTCAGTAAAGTCCAACCGGGTTTAGCCAGTGTGAACATGTCTCTCCCTCTAGAAGGGTGGAATGCTACCCCCGCCGCCAGAATTGGCGGGAGGGTAGTATTCCAAAGCGTTTGACACAAAACACGACATGTTTTGAGGCAACCATTCCAAAGTTAGCATTTACCGCGAGGTTATAATGCACTTAAGAGTATATGGTATGGCTGTATCACAGAATAGCGATAAGGAAGTATTTCCGAAAGCTGCAGAGGTGCTCAGCTCATGCTTGGGCACCCTCTCACATAAAACCAAGCACTCTGCCTTCAGGATTGTTAAGGCCTGCCATAGGAGTGGCTTATAGGTTTATATGTGTCTGTATAGGGTAGTGATATTGGTAGCCTATACCACAGTAAGGGGTGCAAGCACACCCTTACCCAGGCTGCAGTAGCAGACATGTGGTTTCATTTTGGAGTGCTTCCCAGGGGTGGCATAATACATGCTGCAGCCCCTGGCAGGCCTCTAAGGTACCTATGCCCTGGGTACATAGTATACCATATACTAGGGGCTTATAAGGCACTCCAGAATCCAATTATTTATGTACCTAATGTACATGCAAACCATTTTAGACAGGAAGCAGCTAGGCTGTGGTCCTGATTAGCAGGGCCACAGCCAGACTAAGATCGAAAAACAGTGAAACACCAGCAAAAAGTGGGGGTACCCATGTGAAGCAGATCCTACTCTTCTACAATATTGACTTACAAAATTATCGAGCCACTAATATTGTATACAATATTGACACCCACTACACAAAACTGAAATAACAAATACCGATAAAAAAATATAGTAAAACAAAATATCGACTACAAAAACATCACCAACAAGATAGAACACAAAAATATTGATAAAATTAAAATAACATATACTACAACAAAAACTATCTATATGCATAATATCAACAACACAAACATGATAAAATACATATAAACTATACAAAAAATAAAATTTAAAGATAAAAAAAATATTTTCAATACTTTAAAAAAAATATTTCAAACATTAACAACAAACACTTAAAAAAATACAAGATTAATAAAAAAAACACAATCAAATATACTTAAAAATCCAAAACAAATAAATAAACAAACATTACAACATAAAAAATATAACCACTATCAAAAATAAATAGACATATATAATACATATTAAAAAAATATAACATTTAGTAAAGCATACATTTAAATTATATTACAAAACAAAATAAAAACAAACATTAAATAAACATAATTAACATTAATAAATTAAAACAAAACTGCCAAAAAATTCAAAGAAAGCTATCTCAAACAATGAATTTAAACTCCACCAAAACAATCCAATAGAAAACTCTAATTAAGTAAACACTATAAAAGCAATCAATTAATTAACACAAAATTTACCGTGAAACGGACAAACACTGTAGAAGAACGAAACTTTGTGAGACGGAAACCAGAACGAAAAAGATCTACACATACAACTAAACAGAAAAGCTCTCATTAAAGGTAAGAACAAAACCTTTTAAATGAATAAATAAATTTAGCTATTTAAGTTAAAATATAATATTCTTTTTCCTTTATATTTCGCAGACTAAATTTAAGTAAAACTCAACCTACAAAATTCAAAACAAACATTTCCTTCCAAAACGACTACAAAATCAACATTAATGAAAAATATAAAACATACTAAGTATTTATCTTAAATAACTTATAGAGTTAACTGATTAAAACTAAACAATTAAAAAAGCAAAACATAAGTAACAAATACTTTTATTTTACTTACTTCTACTGACCACACCAAAACAACAACAACGAGAAAATAAATGACATCAACTAAAAATAGTTATGTATTTTTTTTTTATAGAAACAACTAAATGAAAATAGGGACTAACCCATCGAAACTAGCAAACTACATGCAACACTTCAACAAAAATAAAAAATTTTAACCAACAGAAAAAAAAATGGGAATAACATACAAACTTCAAAAAAGAATCCAGCAAGAAAAAAAACAAGATGTATTTAAGTATATTTTGAAATGTTCTAATAATATTTAAATGTTTACTCTTCAGTAATTAATAATTAACAAACATATATATAAATACATTCACAGATATACGAGCAAAATGACAGAAGGGGCAAAGTGCATTTCCTCACAAAAAGGAAAACTACTTCTGTGCTACATATGCATATATAACTGAAAATAAAACCCATAGAAATGTAGTAAATGCTACTCCAATGCTTGCTATGAGATTGCAACCACAATGGTATTAGTGTTAGGGAACACAGCCATCCCCCTTAAATCACAGAAATTGAGGTGAGAGATGTTTTAGAAAACATCAAAGATGTAAGCACCAGCTCACAACAAACCAGTACCCAAATATTAAAATACATACTAACTCAGGTTTCTGAACATGTAACTGGACAATTACCTTCTATCCCAACTCTAAAACGCCCCCTAGCGAGAACAAAATGATCCACTGGTCAAACACCACCCCCCCCCAAATTTTTGCAGCAAATCGAAATTTTACAAGAATACACAGTCACACACAAAGATGAAAAATTCATTCTTTATGACAACAACAGTGAAGAATTATCATCTTTACCACCGACACCAACATTCAAAAGTTAAAACCATGTGAAACATGGATGATGGATGGGACATTTAAAGTTTGCCGTAAGCCTTTTTATCAACTGTGTACCATCCATGGCAAATATTACGAAACTGACATCACCGTCATATAGGCAGTACTCTCCAACAAACAAAATACTACCTACATAGAACTCCTTACAATAATTAAACAAGAGATAGAAAACTACTTCCCACAAAGAATTAATAATAATAGATTTTGAGAAAGTATTGATTCAGGCAATTTTAAAACTATATCCACATACTGTAATACAAGGTTTTCAACCAAAATATCTGGAGACATCTCTAAAAAGCTACCCTAAGTATAGATTATGCCACAAACAGGAACTTTTGCTTACCAAATAAAAAAACAAATAGACCTGGCCTATGTACCAACATCAGATGTACCTAACCACTATAATATACTTATTGGAAGTCCTTTTTACCAAGCCAACAAAACAAAACTAACACTCTTGCTTGACTACTCTGAAGAAACCTGGGTGGGAAGACTACATAGGGCAGGGCACCAAAGGCAACCCAAATTCCAAATCCCCAGGTGAAATGCCTATGAGAGCACCCTAGCACAAAAAACTAAAACAAATAAGGCAGTGGAAGGATGGCATAATGCCGACCAAGCCATAATAGGAAAAGGACAACCCACTTTACACAAACTAATACAAGCCATCAAAAAAGAACAAAGTTATCAAGAATTAAGGCTAGAACAATTCCTCACTAAAATAGGTCCTAAACTTAGTAAGCAAACAAAACCAATCAACGATCACCTACAGTACAAAACTAGACTCTACCCAAACACCAAAGTCTAAAATACCTAGACACATTAGCCAAATCTATATTTAGAAAATAAGAGAACAGCAAACACTATGCAGCATTACAAAATTACAAAACAATTAAACAACATATTTCTATTTGTTTTTAAATTAATAATTATAATTATGTCATTTAAAAAGTGATAACGTACATAACAAAAACATTCCCCACCAATAATAATTAAAAATAGCTTACAATTTTGTCACAGTAGATGGTCCTCAAAAGCAAACATATCTGTAGAATTTAAAACAAAAACAAATCCACTTAAAAAGGAATACCCCCAAAAATTTAAAAATACAACTGTAGAAAAACAGCTAAGGGGTCTATTAGCATGGCGGTCGGAAAACCACCCTGACCGCCATGAAAGCGGAATCCAACCGCCTGCCGGTCCCGGGGAAAAAACAGTGGCTAAATTAGGAACAACCACCAAAAAAGACCGACCGCAGCGGAACGAGGCAAAGAAAAACCACCCATAGCATGTGTAGATGCCCAAAACCCATCTGCAGCGGTCAGAATCTCAGCGGAAAAGAAGCAAAGCGCCGTCAGGATAGTGGAGAGAGCACACGGAAATTTAGGATGTCCCCGATGGCACCGCGGTACGTACCGCTGTCTCCGACCACCGCGGTTGCAAACTGGGATGAATGGGAGAGCCGGCGAAGAGCTGCTGCATAGCCACCGCCACGGTCGCACCGTGACAAATATGGCGGTCGACAGAAAAAAATCACAACAAGGCCACGAAAAAACAAAACACACCCCAATGATACAACCACATGGCAAATGCAAAAGTACAAATCACAGGACAACCCACACAACATGCCTGACAGCAACAACCCATTTGGACACACCCACATAGCTGAGTATACAACTAGCTCCTTCCCTGACCACAATCCTTTGCAGCATTCCAAGACTGAAGGCCACAAACCCTGACAACAAAGGATAGGCAGAGCAACACACCATCACCACTCACAGCACCACCACCATTTCAACACCAGCACCCATAACCCCCTGCACAATACATACCATACACATCACACCCACCCTCACCACTCACACCCCTGCATCCATAACCCCTGCACATCACACACCATGGCCACACAAAAAATACCCAAATTCACTGAGAGCAAGTTAAAGGTCATGGTAGATGAGATAATTAGAGTAGAACCACAACTGTTTGGTAGCCTGGTCCAACAGACACCATTAGCCACAAGAGCCCAAATGTGGGCAAGAATAGTAGAAAGGGTCAATGCAGTAGGGACCACCCCGCGCTCCAAAAATGAAATCATGAAGTGGTGGCATGACCTGAAGATGGTGATCAAACAGAAGAGGCGCAAGACACGTGAGCTGGCTCAGAGGACTGGCGGTGGCCCTCCCATTGCACCCAAAACATTCTCTGCATGGGAGGAGAAGGTGCTTGCCATACTGCATCCAGAGAGTCTCACAGGAGTAGCCGGGGAGTGGAGGCTGGTAAGTACAAGCAAATTACCACCACCACACTGCCATGTACTGCCTTGCACAACTACAAAGCTGCACCTCCCAGGTCCAATTCCATCCATCTGCACCACACACACCACAACACATGTATCACAGATCTAACATTTTCTCCCTCTCATGCACCCCAAACATAGCTAGCAATATAACCATGGGGTATGTGTACAGGCAGTCAGCACTACAACTCCCACCATGCCCCCTGTCCCACACCTGAGCAGGATGGACCACTCCACACCCAGAATCATTTGGAAGCCATTGTCTCACTTGCAAACAAACTAACAGGTATGTAGCCATCTTAACAGGGAGGGGGCTTGAGGGTGGGAGGCCTGCACCACTACTCCCACCATACTCCCTTGTTCCCCAGCTCATCAAGATGGAGACCTCCCTCCCACCCAGAAGCATGTGTCAGCCATTGTAGAGTACACCTCCACCTAACAGGTAGGTAGCCATCTTCCCAGGCTGTGCTGTTTGGGGGTAGGAGGCCTGCACTACTACTCCCATTATGCTCCCTTGTTCCCCAGCTTATCAAGATGGAGCACTCCCTCCCACCCAAAAGCATGTGGCAGCCATTGTAGAGTTCACCTTCACCTAACCGGTATGTAGCCATCTTAACAGGGAGGGAGGGTGGGGGGCGGTGCTTGCTCGCGACCAAGATGGCCACTTGAGCCAAGAGCTCTGTAACACCATCTAACGATGCATCAGTATTCCGGCAACTGCACTAATGACGAGGCACGAGAAGGCAATGCCCTGACTCTGGTGACCCATGGCCCTAATTGGGTGAAAATTTGGCCTCTCAGCAGCAATCCGAGTGGAGTTAGAGATCCCGTCATCTTTGACCCGGACAGCCCTCGATCCCAGAGGTAAAGTTTGAGCGGCGGCTGGCGTGCTCTCGAGGGTGGCGCTGCATGAGGACTGGAGGCACGCCAGCTCTGATGTCTCACGCCAACGGTAACGGGACCTGGCGGACCCCGCGCAGCCTAGCACTGTTGTGCCACAGAAGATCGGCTCTCTCCCCGGCTGAGGCGCTGCGCAACGAAGGACCCTGGTGGGTGGGGCTTGCCCTGTGACGGTAGATAGGATCCGCCGACGGGCGACCTGTTGCTTGGCTTCCCTGCTGCTGTGCTGCCCCGCCTGGCTTCCCAGGTGCACATGGGCACTGCTGAACACACGCTGACGATGAAGCCTTTTCCACTGTTGGGCTGTGGAGCCCTGGAGACCCCTGAGAGGTCGACCTGACTGGAGCTGCCATTTTGGCGCCTGCGTGAAGTTTTAGCTACTCGCTCCTGCCAAAGAGCTAGAGGGGCCTGTTCGGCAGACGATCGCCAACCCTCCTGTGGACTGCTCCATTGGACCTGTATGGAGCGCTTGGTGTGGTTCTCGCTGACCGGCTGTTGCGCACCTGGCGCAGGGCCTGATAAACCTGCTTGGTCGCCCTTAAGCCCCTGTTGGTGTTGGCTCTGTAGTGGGGCGCCTGGATCGCTAGGAGTCTGCCTCTGTCTGGGTAGCGAAGCCATTGCCCGGACTGGAAGAACAGGGACACTTCCATTCATGACTATTGATATGTAGGCGCCTGCCACGACGACTGGGGTAGGCGACGTCGGGCTGCTTTCTACTATTTGAGCCCAGTGACGGGAGAAGGTGCATACTCCGGGGGTTGCCGATACGAAGTAGCCCTGGTCGCGGCTGCCCTTAGCTAAGAGAGAGGCTTGTGCCGTACCTTACAGACAACCAATCTTCCCACTACGACGACACGGCCTATGTGTTGCTGACGATCTTATGCGTACGTGCTGGACTGAGTGCAAGCTGCGAGTCGCTGAAGGTCAAGATGGGCAGGGTGGATCGAGCGCAACCAAAGTTAACGTTCGAACAGAAGAGGTCAAAGTATAGCGACGCTTCCATCGATAATGGTGCTGGGATGCAGGAGCGGCTTGCTGAAGACTCGCCCCAAGACATTAGTGACCTGCTGCTGGCAATGGAGAAGAACCTACAGGGGGGTTTCACGGCTCTGGGCACTAAGATGGATGCGCTGTCCTACAGAATGAATCGTATGGCCAAAAGGCTAGATAAGCATGCTGAGCGGCTCGATATGTCTGAGCGCCGGCTGGCGGAAGCGGAGGAAGCACAGACCACCTTGGACACTGAACATCAACAGCTGGGTAGGGTTCTGAAGGTCCTACAGGAAAAAACTGAGGACTTGGAAGCACGTTCCCGGCGCTGTAACCTCCGAATTACGGGTCTCCCGGAAACTACTCAGATAGGCAATATGGAGCACTTCACAGAGAGGCTTCTGAAAACCCTGCTTGGTGAGGCCTCCTTCTCTACTATGTTCATGGTGGAGAGAACGCACCGCTCTCTGGGCCCGAGGCCACCCCGGGGTGCAGCTCCGAGACCGATTATTGAAAAATTGCTCAATTATCGAGATCGGGATGTTGCGCTGAAGCGTGCTCGAGAGAAACAACCACTAATATTTGAAGGGTCTACGATTTCTCTGTTCCTGGACTTCACGATCCGGGTCCAAGAAGCATGACGGCAGTTCGCCCCAATGAAAAGGCAACTTCGTGACCTGGGGGTGGATTATGCCATGCTATATCCAGCGAAACTCTGCGTTAACAGACAGGGTCGATCCCACATCTTTACGGACCTGAAGGATCCTGGGTGATGGGATGAGGTTCCTCGGTCTCTCTTCTTGCATCCCACAATAGCTGAGTTTCCACCCCAGTTATAACCACTGCACCAGTGCGGCATGCTGAGCCTCCTGCAGAGGGAGGGCGACTATTGGGAGGTGCGGAGAGTGCGCTCTACTCTGGTGCAAGAACTTCCTCTTGGGGGAGAAGGTACTGGTCTGTTGCGACAGTCTTGGTGACATACCTGAAATGGTATAATTTTGTACTGTGGATGCATTTAATGTACTGTGCTTGGGGATGTTATGGGGATCTGGAGATACATCACGCATTGTAGTTGCATAATGTACATTTAACAGTGTCTGGAGCATGGCCTCACATAGGCCACATAGCTCTGTTTGTCTAACGAGCAACATCCGCTTGCGCGTAAATCACACTTGAGAGTGTTCCTTTTGTTATTGAGGGGAGGGCGGGGAGGTTCTATTGGTGAATGGGGATGTATTGCAGCCAAGGTGGGGATGGTCTTACGTGACTTTCTGCTAAAACGCACAAGGTGTAGGTTTAGATTGCACAGGCACAGTTGGGAAAAGCCTGGCGTGGGTGTGGGGCGGGAATGTATTGAGACTGACATATGCAATTTTTTCTTTTGTGACAATTCGCGGTGCACGGTGCCCTGGTGGTATAGTCCTGGAGATATTGGTGATATGGCAATTAGACTGGATACCCACTCATGACGGATAGGCCCGAGACACACAGGGATGGCTGCTCAGACTCGGTTACAGTGCTCACGTGGGATGTGCGAGGCTTAAACGATTATAGGAAAGTTAAAAAAATATTAAGTTACCTATATAGACGACATTGATATCGCTCTATTGCAGGAGACGCACCTCCCACTGGATAGCCCTATTTTACGCACTAAAGGGCTCCAGGGCAACGTGCATGTGGCTGGCTTCACCACACATGCTAGGGGGGTTTTGATGTGAGTTAATCCTAAGAAGACGTTCTGACTGTCACCCTTGGAGACTGATGGGGAGGGCCAATATGTAAGATGTTCTGGTAAGGGAATGGATTTGCTTCTAATAAATGTTTATGGCCCTAATTACGATAACCCAGACTTTTATAGTAGACTGACGGACTTCATTCACTTGTGTACGACTGAGCAGCTTTTATGGGGAGGGGATTTCAATGTTGTCAGGGACCCTGCCTTGGATAGGTCTGGCGGCCTGGAGATACACGTATTTGCTTCGGCTAAAATTATGGAGACCTCACTGATCAGGTTAGACATGTGTGATGTCTGGCGCACTAGACATGCGGGCCAAGGAGAGTACACACATTACTCTGCGTACTACAATGTCCACACTAGAATTGACTACTGGTTTACTGCCAGACAACTATTGCCACACATTAAGTCTTGTATGATTCTACCTCACACCTACTCTGATCATTCTCCTCTTCTATTGGTGCTCGACTCACCCAAGATGCATATTTCCCCCCTTTACATGGTGCTTTCCACCCTATTCCCTAATGGATGCCATTTTTAAGGAGGACATGGCCACTGCTATTGAGACGTACTTTGAGGCTAATGTGGGATCAGTCGCTTCCTTCCAAACTGTATGGGAGGCTTTTAAGGTAAATATTCGGGGGTGGCGATATCCAAATACGTGGGAGTGCTTAAGTCGATTCGTACCAGACTGGCAGATTTGGAACGTAAATTAAAGGTGTTGGAAACCTCCCTGCTAGCTGACCCGAATGATACGCTTACCCTAGAATTAACGCAGACTTTACAGGACTACCATGCAGAGGCGGATGCTGAAGTTAAACACCCAGGAAAATATGCCACTGCCCGCACTTACGGTGAAGGTGAGCGACCGGGGGCAGTCTTTGCACAACTACTCAGACAGCACAGAGACACCTTGTCAAATCCAGAAATCAGAACGCAGTCTGGTGACTCTCTGCTGATGGACGGTCAGGTTGCAGAGAAATTTTGGCAATACTATTCGACCTTGTACGCCTCGAGAGGCTGCAGCTCCGATGATCAAATCCTAGACTATTTAAGGCATATTAAACTGCCAGGGTTGTCCAATTGGCATTGGGAATTTTTGATGCAGCCGATCGAACGGGATGAAATATTTCTGGCCCTCTATGATATGAGGGCAGGGAGTGCGCCAGGAGTGGATGGCCTCACTGTTGCTTTTTACAAGGCGTTCATTGACCTTTTGTTGCTGCACCTGATCACGCTGTTTGAGGAAATGTGCACCACAGGTGAGATGCCCCCTTCTATGCGAGAGGTGATTATAGTTGCTATTCTTAAGCCGGGTAAACCCATCGGACGATTGCGCCTCGTATCGTCCACTATCCTTGATGAATGTGGACATTTTCACAAACCTGCTTGCCAATCGTTTGGTTCCGCTGGTCCCGGCTTTAGTGGCCCCAGAGCAGGCTGGTTTTGTGCCGGGTGGGAACCTGACATACAACTTGCATACGATCTTTGCAGCCCTACAACATACTAGACCGGAAGTGCCTGCCATAGCAGTATTCATGGATATGGAAAAGGCGTTCGACTCCATCGAATGGCCAGTCTTGCGACACGTCCACTCTCGCATGGGGGTGGGAGAGGAGTTCCTTCAACTCCTTGCAGTACTGTATTACTCTTCCACGGCACGTATAAGAATAGGCTCCCTACAACCCCATACAAATATATATAGGGGCTCCTATTCTATATGCACTGGTTGCAGAACCTCTAGCATTTGCCCTTTGGGAGTATCATAGCTACAGAGGGATCCGTTTTCTGAACTACCGCCTGATCGTCTCCACTTATGCAGATGACACGTTGCTTTATGTCCGTAACCCTTAAACCGATTTCTCCCCGGTCTTACGGGAGGTTGTGCTCTTTGGCTCCTTGTCTGGCCTGAGAGTAAACTGGAACAAATCCATCATGTTTCCCCTTACTCCAACCACGATGGCCTTCGAGCCCAAATATCCCCTGCAGTGGTCTACATAGGCGGTGCATTATTTAGGGATCAAACTAAAAACAGACTCTGAGGTGGTCCTCAAGGAGAATTATGGGGTGGCAATTAGCAAGTTGGAAGAGGATTTTAACCGCTGAGTGCGCCTCCCGTTATCGCTGATGGGCAGAGTGTCCCTTATGAAAATGATTCTGCTGCCGCGCTTTCTTTTCCTCTTCACGAATATACCCATGGTGTTGCCCCGAGTGTTTTTTCAATGCCTGCAGTCCCTTATGGTGCATCTTGCTTGGGCGGGCAAACAGGCGCGAGTCGCCTGGCACATACTTACACTGCCGTACTCAATGGGGGGTCTGGGAGCAATTGATTTCGACCTATATTGTAGAGCTGCTCAATGTTCACAGGCATATCATTGGATAGATGGCCCGCTTGACATACCGTACGTTCTTATAGAGACAATAGTTGTTGCCCCTAGACCGCTCCCGGCATTGTTGTTTATGCCACCTGATAGGTGTACAGGTATATTGGATTCCCTTAACACTGTTACTCATGCCTGGCATGATTTACTGAATATTCAGGTGGGTAACATTCTGTATTCCCCAGCAGCCTGCATTGAGTGGTGCAACTGGCTTGCACCATGTAAAGACAGGGGGTTGTAGCTGCTTTAAGGACGCTCAATGGCCACGTCTGCTGTAAACACCCATGTTATTGTCACATAGTGCTCATATCACAGCTCCTGATACTCTCCTTTCCCCACGTTGAGAGAAAAAGTGTAATGAAGAACTAGGCACATTAAAACAGTTAACAAAGTGCACAGTGGTGTATAGATACTGGACCACACTACTGAAGAATTGTGACGTAGTCCTTGTGGTAGTTAGCTAACAGTCGCACCACTAAGTGTAGATAGATTCGCTGTTCACAGATTAGGTCCTGAAGAATTACCATGGATTATTCTAACCACAAGGCAAGAAACATGTTGACCCCAAGAGATGAGCATAGTTTTAACTGAACTTCCACGTCAGGGAAGCTGCCACTCTTTATGCTTTTACTGAGGTGGATAACCAGCCTGAATAAAAGTGTTATCTGGATTACCCAACCTTTTTTAACCCACTCACTCCACTTTATCTACACAAACACGGGCCACACCCCTCCCACTTCATCAAATGGCAAGGAACAATAGATCTCTGACAAAGAGCCCCTTCGCAGGTGCCCGTTGGGTATTGCAGCGCCGACCCAACCCAACGAGGAGCAGGTCCAGATGATGAAGCATGACACCTAGCTTGCTGGGTGTGTGAGGACCCTAATAGAGGAGGATGCATTTCAGGGCTTCGGGGCTACTGGCGTCCGGCATAGGGACGTCGACCAAGCGGTACGGAGGTTGGTGAAGGTTTGTCAGCAGTGTCGGCAGGACAACTGGCCGTGGGTGGGGGCCGCGTAGACAGCTGGTAGTTGTTGTTTCTTCTGGGGATGAGTGCGAGGAGCGCAGTGGGTGGTCGGAGAAACAGGGTCCCTGGCACTGGTCACGGTCTGGTTGCGGAAGGGTGCAGACGGGCTAGGCTTTGGTGCACCAGCGGGGCGCCCGCTGCAAGGCTCAACAGCGGCCACCATTAAATAGGGAAAGGGGGAGGGACTGTCAGCTGGGAGGTGGTAACCAGCAGGGTGGGAGCAGCCACGGGGGCAGCAGCGGTGGAAAGAGGATGGTGAAAACAGCCACGGAGGACACAGACAAGGGCACAAACAACAGACGAAATAAAAACAGCCAAAATAAACATAGGCACAAAATTACAGGAAAAAGACAGACAAAAGACAGGTGTAAGGCACAAACACAAGACAACCAACAACGGACAAGCAGAAGAGCAAGGCTTGCCTACTGGACCACCAGGGATGAGGCGCAGGCAGGAGCCTGTGGGTGGAGGAGGGCCTCAAACACCCACCTGCACAGAGCAGCAGCAGCAACACAACAGCGGAGCTGCTGGGGGAGAGAGCAGGTCTCAGATCAGGAGGTCAGAGGTCTTGCTCAGACACCGAGCAGCGGTCGCCATTAAATTGGGAAGGGGGATGGAAGCGCAGCTAGGAGGCAGGAAATGGCAGGGGGAGGGGCCGCAGGAGCAGCAGCGGCAGGGAAGAGGATGGCAAAAACGGGCACAGAGGACACAGATAAGGGCACAAACATCAGGCAAAATAAACAGAGGCACAATATTACAGGAAAAAGACAGGAAAGTGGCACAAAGACAAGACAGACAACAGCGGACCAGCAGAAGAGCAATTTTCTCCCATTGGCCCACCAGGGATGAGGCGCAAGCAGGAGCCTGCGGGTGGAGCAGGGCATCGAACACCTACCTGCACAGGGCCACGGTGGCGGCACAACAGCAGAGCTGCTGGGGAGAGAGCAGGCCTCTGACCAAAAAAGAAAAAAAATTGAATACATAACAGATCACTGCACAACAGAATAATAGAATGAACTTTAAAACAAATAAACATTTTCAATCTATTAAAAAACGAATCTTATTTTATACATTAGGTTTTACTGCACTAGACACTGAAAACTAAAACAGCAAAGTAACGTGTAACTGCTAAACAACCACAAAATTATAACATTTACTAACTTTAACACATCGTCCCAAACTACTAAATCCTCAAAAGGTAGTGTAAAATCATTTTACCTGATCTGGTGAGCAGCAAGTGGGAATCATGCCCATTCAGAAATGTAGTAGATACATTAAAATATGAAGGGGTCAGTATGAAAAATGGCTGCTAAATGCACAGAAACAAAAAGTGAAATGTTAAATGAAAAATAAGAGAAAATAAGATAATATTGTTAATATTTATTTTGTATGAAGGCAAAGGTTTCAAAAAAATGCGCAAATTAAACGTATTAATTTAGTGTACATAATATCTCTCTGACTGCTGGGCTTCTACCCCCCAGTGCTGAGCCATTTTCTGGTAATTTGGGGTAGTTTGCGCTTAGATTTCCATAATTGTTTTTCAACATAATGTATTTATGCCAAATACGCACCTTTTTTTAACATTGTGTGGATTCTAAAGGTTCCCAGGGTTTGTTGGATTGCCCTTGAGTAAACTGAGAATATAGGCAAACAGCTACATTTTATTATTTGGTGGAAAAATAGGAAAAAAGTGCTCTGGATAAAATTGTCAGTTTTTTTCTAAAAATGGCTTAAGCAAACAGTTTGCTGTGCTAAAGGCACCATCATCTCAGCTTTCCGAAATGTGAAGAGCTAAATATAAAAACCTATTTTTTTACCACAGTTTTGGCATTTTTCAAAGAGGTAGCCCATTTTTCCAGCTCTCAACCTACTTCCAGCATGTGAGTCAAACCTAGTGCCCACGGCAGGAAACACCAAAAAACGACATGGATACATCACATTTTTTGACTCAAAACCGACCCTTTTTTGCAAAGTGGGTAGCTGTGGGATTTGAACCCCAGTTTAGCTGGCACCAAGTGAAACCTAGCAAAATTGCTCCAGGGTGGGGTGACTTGAACGGCTCTCACCTTTTTTTATTTTGCCCAGAATCCGAGTAAACCTCACATTTTGACTAAAAAACACATTTTGTCACATTTTGTCACATTTTGTCACATTTTGTCACATTTTGTCACATTTTCTTGATGGAAAGTTATGTAATCTGTAGGAAGTCACAAACTTTTATCCACCCAGCATTCTCCCAAGTCTCCTAATGAAAATGGTACCTCACTTGCTTGGGTAAGTATAGTGCGCTCAAAAGGAAGCGGCCTAAAATGCAACATGGAAACATCACATTTTCCCAGATTTGTTTTTTGCATAGTGGGTAGTTGTGGGTTTTGAGCCCTACCTCAACCGGCACCTATGGAAACCTTGCCAACTTGCACATTTTTTTAAACTACACTACTCAAGGAATTCAGGCTGGAGTCTCTTGTGTGACTCTCATCGTTTTTTCTCCTCATAATCCCATACAAACTTCACACTTTGACTAATATATTTCCACGCTTGTCTGTGATGGAAAGTTCTGGAATCTTCTGAGAGTCACATATTTCTGCAACTTGAGCTCCTAGTTGTCCCTCGATAAGAATGGTACCCCAGTTGTTTGGATGGGTCTCAAGAGAAAAAGGCTCTTAAAGGCTACATTGAGAGATGAGCAATTGGGTTAACTGTGGTGCTGCAGCTGTGTTGTGTTGCCACCCATGCAAACCTATGAACCACAGACATTTTTGAAAACTAGACAGCTAAGGGATTCCAGGGTGATGTACCTTGGGTGAATCCCACAAGGTTTTCTTACCCACAATGTCCTGCAAACCTCAAACTTTGCTTGAAATCATGCATTTTCCTTACATTTCAATGATGTTAATTTTTGGAATCCACAACATTCTTACCACCCAATGCCACTCTACTTGTGCAGATAAAACAATTTCGGAAGTTCTGTGAAGTTGCACAAACGTCAAGCCTTTTCTCGCTTGAAAATTGAACTTGAGGACTATTGAAAAGTTAAATAAGTCACACAAGACACTGGCAAGGAGGTTGGTTTAGGAAGAAAATGGCTCCCAAAATATCTTTTCTGCTCAAACCTGTCTCCAGGTACACATAACCGTGTTACATTTCAGAGCCACAAAACTCATGGAAGTTTGCAAAGCTTGCAGATCTTCATGACTTTCGCACAACGCACAATTTGTGAATTTCACATGCATTGTAAACATTGTGTTGGTCTAGACTTAATTTGGGCATTTAAAATGTTCTGCTAGAGGCGCCTGCCCTTTATTTGTAAAGCTCACATTCACCTACCCAGCTCAAAGGTACTTATTTTGTTGACCTCAAGAGGATCAAAGGCAGCGTGGCCCAGCGAGGATCCAAACTTGAGAGGATGGATTCAAACACAGATCCGTGCAGTGGATGTTTAATCCACTGAGCCAACAGCCCAGGTGCTGATAGCCCAATACTTGTATTTACAGGGTTGAGACACTGCACCTCTGCACATACCTACAACAAACACTACTTTCCCACTGCTGAGACATTCACAGAACTCTGACCTCCACCAAGAACTGATGCCTCAGTATTGATACAAATACTGGGACAATTAAAAGGTTCTGATGAAGCACCACAGTACTTTTCTACACAATGCTCTGTCACACTGAGTGCATAAATAAGCAGGGCATAGGCCAAACAACTAAACAGACATGTTGCGGTGTGACTGCATTATCTATATTGAAGAAGAAGTCTTTATTGCTCAGTTACTTAAAACCATTGCAATTGTTAACATATAAAAACCATAAGTTAAATACAATTGGTATTTAAAAGATAAAATGACAGATATGTATATACAACAAGATTGGCTTCGAATAAAAAGAGTAGTTATAATGAATACAGAAAAAAAGAAAGATTATATGTTTGATTTGCGCCTGGATGCTGGGTCTATTGGGGCATAACAGTCCCCTGCAGTGTTATTGTGTCCTATTTTACCGTTCAGATATCAGGCCATTACCCGTGTCAAGAGAAATGATTCCTTATCAGTTTTGGGTTTCACTTCATTAATTGGCGTTGGCCTGTTTTCGCCCTCTGTCATTCTTGTTTCTTTTCTGCTTTGTCCAAGAATTTGACGACGTGGCATGCTAATTGAATGTTCGTTCCGTCCAAGCAGGCCTTTACTGCCTGCCGGTGTGTTCTTGTGCCCAGCCTGTTGAAGTGCTTTTTTAGAAGGGATCTGCGCTCTTTGTCCAGACTTTGCAGGTACATAGTAGATGCAGGATGTCTTCCTTTGAGTTCTCACAAACTCGGCAGTTGATAGTTTCCTTGGGTCTTATCCATGGGGGGAGATGGTTTTGTACTGGAAGTTGGCCCAGCCGTAGACGTAGGAACTTCTCCTTTGTGCGCCTGGTAAACCCGACTCCTAGGTAGCTTTGGCAGAGGCTGGTTGTGTAGCTTTGAATGACAGTCCAGCCATGGGCCCGGGTTGCTAGGCTTGCTTTGTCCTTGATTAACGACGTAGATCTAACTGATTTGTTAACTAGTAGTTTAAAGGTGTTATGAGATCCGCTGCTCATCCAGGCTTCTTGAAGACTCAAGGAATTTGAGGAGTGGTTAAGATATAGTGCAGCCGCGCTCTTGCTTTTACTTTCCATCTCTTTCCATAGGTGGTGATTTAGGCTTGTGGGTTCCCCTCTCTGTATCTTGTGCCATCTTTTGGCATAGGCACCCATTCGCTCTAGAATTTGGTTTCTCAGGCCAAATTCCAGCCTGATTTGTGCCTGGGAAGTATAGTTGGGCAAACTGAAGGATATTCTCAAGGCCTTCGCTATTGTGTTGTTCAGTTGCTGGGCGTCCCTTCCTCGGAGGCATTCGCTTCCGTAGGTCAGGGCCGATGTTAGTTTTGTCTGTAGCACTTGCAGCAGGGGTGTGAAGCTTCGGCCGACTGCTTTTGTTTTGAGGTTCCTTAATGCAATCCCTACGCTGGTGCCCCTCCGTTTTATTGCGTCCTTTTGCTGATTGAATGAGCCATTTCCGTCGAAGATTACCCCCAGGTACCTATACTCCTCTACTGTCTCCAATGTGGACCCTCCCATGTGCCAGTGAAATCCTGCTGGCGGTCTTTTTGCGTTAATCCTCATTGTTTTGGTTTTTAAGAGATTGATGGTGAGGTTATTGTCTATTGAGTACTTGAACGTAGTGGTGATCAGATGTTGTAGCCCTATCGGTGTTCGACTTATTAGACAATATCGTCAGCATACATTAGATTGGAAATAGTAACGCCGCCTAGGCTAGGGGCGTGAGAGTTAGTTTCGTCCAGCAGTTGAGCCAGGTCGGACATGAAAATGCTGAAGAGTGTTGGAGCTAGGACACAGCCTTGTTTTAAGCCTTTCATGGTCATTATTTTTCTTGAGACGAAGTCTCCTGTCCCTAGCTTGACTTGGACCCATGTGTCCGTGTGAAGTAGAATCAACTGTGTGAGGAGGCCTGATGGGATGTTCCTTTTTTCCAATTTTGACCATAGTAAGTCTCTGTTGACGGTGTCGAACGCTGAGGTGAAGTCAATGAAGCATACATACAGGGGGAGGTTGGCTGCCTTTGTGGCGTCAATGAGGAGCGAGAGAGCTAGCATGTTTGATGTTGTTCCCATTTGTTTACGGAATCCTGTCTGGGTAATAGGAATTACTGCATTTTCTTCTGACCAGTCCAAAAGCTCCTCTAATAGAAGACCAGCGTAATATTTGGCTTCGTTGTCGATTAGGGCTATTAGTCTGTAGTTTTTTGGATCCTTTACGTTGCCCTTCTTGTGTATTGGTGCTATTATGGAGCCTTTCCATGACGCTGGGATTGTTGCAGTGTCTGTTATCTGCTTGAAGAGTGGCGCTAGGGCTGCTGCCCAGTAATCCGGGTTTTGTTTATACAGTATTGGGGGAATCCCGTTGGGGCCTGGTGCCCCCTCCGCTTTCCCCATCGCAATCCTGCTTATTATTTGTTTTTCCATAAGGTGAAATGCCTTACTGCCCAATTGTAACGTCCGTGTTGGACTTTTTTTGGCCTTGTCCGATCGCCTGGTAGTTGTGGGCTGTGGCGCTGTGTTGAAATGAGCCTGAAGATGGTTGGCCCAGGCTTCCTCGGAAACATAAGAATCGATGGTCGGGATCCTAGCGTTCTGGAGTGAGTTAACTGTTTTCCAGAATCTTCCGCTTGTGTTGGTTCCTTTAGCGTCGTGTAGAAGTCTTGCCCACATTTTATCCTCTTCTTCCCTTTTGCCCTGCCAGATTATTCTCTTTTTTTCCTGTTTTAAATTTTGCATCTCCAGTTGAATTATAGGGTCCGGTCCGTCACGGTGTAGTTTGTGCAGCAGTTTGTTGATGTTACTTTTCAGGTGCTTAATCTTGATATTTTGATTTAAGGCCTTGTCGCAGTTGCCAGTTGAGTCAATTCTCTTTCCTTGGCTTTTATAGCTTTGGCCACAAGACTTGGGTTTCCTTGTGTGGGCCTGTCCCGGGCTCCTCGTGAAGTGTTCCCAAGCGTTTAGGTACTCAGTGTTGTTTGTGATGCACTTTTCCCACCGGCTTTTTGCGTCAGTTGTAAGGCCTTCCAGGTTTGACGTGTTGCATTTGATTCTTTTTTGAGCCACCAGCAGTGAACAATCCAAGTTTGTCGCTAGTCTGGCTTGCGCCACCCCCTGGAAGTTAAGGCCAAATTCTTGGGGCTGGTGGTCACTAGCTGTCATTGTGCCAATTCGGAAATCCGTGATTTTCACGAAGAGATGCAGGGATACAAATGTGAAGTCTATGGAGGAGCTGGCTGTTGAATTGTGAAAAGTAGCTGATGGGGGGCTGTCGTTTGCGAAGCGGCCATTTAGTGCTGCCAGGTTAAGGTGTTCTAGATCCTTAATGCTTGAGTTTGACAGCCGGTCTTGGTTACCCCATTTGCTTATTGCTTGTTGTGGGATTTCCCATGCAAGGAACAGTTCTTCTAGAGATGTGTCCCTTGTTTGAGGCCCTCCCAGAAACATATTGAAGTCCCCTGTAACTATGAGGCTTGAGTTCGCTGACTCTGTCAGTGTTTTTGAGATCTCTTCTACCAAGTGGATCATTCCTGTTTTTTTTTCCCGGGGATGTAGATATACGTTCATCAGCCTTAGATTTTGTTTTGAATCTTTTCCCCTCACTTCTAGTTCTATTGTGAGGGTGCAGTTGTTTCCTGTCTGTTTCGCATTTATATATTTTGATTCGTTAAAGGTCTTTATTGCTGTGTATATTGTGAGACCGCCCTTTGGATGGCCGTATTTAGTAATTCTAGTCGCTGGGAGGTGATATGTGTTGTAGCCTTGGATGTGATGTGGTTGTTCTAGCCAGGTCTCCTGTAAGGCTATTATGTCAAATGTTTGAAGGTAGGAAAGTAGCTGAAGGTCGTCTTTTTTATTTCCTAGGCCATTGATATTCCAAGAACATGATCGTAGTTGTTGCTTTATGGCTGGATTTTGTTGAGTTTTTTGTCAAAGCTTTTCGGCCCTTGTGTTTATTGTCCTCGCTATCCAATTCCAGTCGGTTTGGTCAGTTGGGCAATGCTCTTGCCTGTTTGTCCTGGGCACTGAGTGGCTTCTGGCCCCCTTTAGGACGCTTTCGGTTTTTCCTGGATGTAACTTGCTTGTTGGCTTGTAGGTTTGTATCTCTTTGTATGCCTGGTATAGTGGTTCAGGGTAGCCTGTTTTTTCTATTCTTTTTAGGCGTATCCCCCAAGATAGAAAAGTTGACTCAAATTCCATAATTCTCTTCACAGTTTCGTTCCGTAACCAAGTTGTTTTTGTGACCTCCAAACTTGACAAGTGGTAATTATGGATAAATTCCACTGCCGCTAGGTCTTTTGTGCTGATATCGGTCAGACTGCTAATATTAGATAATTAGAGTAAGATGTTGCCTCGGTTGAGGATGTCCCCGCTCCCTCTTGATTTGTAGTCTGGAATGAACAGTATTGTGCCACTATCTGTTTCCGCCTGAGTGGACTCCCGTGGATTGTCGTCTTTTATGCCCTTATCCCTGTGTGGGATATCATGTATTGTGGCAGGTTTGAGGTCCTCCCCCTGCCCTTCCTGGATTATCTTGTTGGCCATGGTTCTGGAGTCTTCTTTTAGGGGCGGGCCTTTACTTCTATCTGCCATTTGTCCCTCCCTTGAGATTGTGAGGGTGAGGTTTTTAGTTTGTGGTGGCTCTTCCACCTTCCTGGCCGATGGGGTAGTTATGATTATGGACGAATTTGCTGTGTCTTCTGCTGCTTCTACTTCTGGTGTTTCTGCTGCTGCAGCTTCTAGAATGGTGGTTGCCCTGTGAAAAAAAGTTTGTATGTTGGTCATCTTGTTTCTTCCTTTCCTTTTTTGTTTTCGTAATCTTTTATTTACTGCCTTTGATTCTTCCTTACTTGCCTTTCCTGTAGCGCCGTTAGGGGGCAGTTAGTGCTGTATCAGGTTCTTGCCCATACGTGTGTTTGGGTTGCGTGTTTGTTTGTGGCAGGGCTTCGCTCCTTCGGTTGGCAGGAAACTGCCTTAAGGATTTCCTTAGTGTCTCTGCATAGGTGTCGTTGGTCGGTTTGTTAACTTCTAGGCCGGTTCGGCTGTTTGGCTCAATTTGTCCTTTTTGGCTATTTGGTGTGGTTGATGAGTTCAGTGTATTTGTGGTGTCTAAGTGTTCTCTGGATAGTGTAAGTTGTTGAGTTTGACCCTCTTTCCCAGTTCCTGGAATGCTGTAAGTTGTGTTATCCGTTTTTTGTTTTAGGTCTGCTAAGATGTCTCTCAGGAGTTGGGGGAAGGTATCATATATATTAAAGACACAGAGGACAGCTCAGGATGTTGCATTTCTACCACAGAGATCCCTGTGTAACTCACAGGTCAAAGGTTTCAATCTGAGTAAAAGAACTATGAGGGTTAATGCACCTGCTGCATGGAGGGAGTGACAGAAGGGTGTGTGTGTGTTTGTGTGTCTGTGTGTATGTGTGTGTGTCTTTGTGTTTGTGTGTGTCTGTGTGTCTTTGTGTGTGTGTGTGTCTGCGTGTCTGTGTGTGTGTCTGTGTTTGGGTATCTGTGCGTGTGTCTATTTATGTGTGTCTCTGTGTCTGTGTGTGTGTCTGTGCCTGTGTCTGTCTGTGTGTGTGTGTGTCCGTGTCCGTGTGTGTGTATGTTTGTGTCTGTGTGTATCAGTGCATCTGTGTGTGTGAGTGTCTGTGTGTATGTGTCTCTGTGTTTCTGCATGTCTGTGTGTGTGTCTATGTGTGTCTGTGTTTGGGTGTCTGTGCATGAGTCTGTTTATGTGTGTCTTTGTGTGTGTCTGTGTGTGTGTGTCTGTGTGTGTGTCTGTGTCCGTGTGTGTGTATGTTTGTGCCTATGTGTATCTGCGTGTGAGTGTCTGTGTGTGTCCGCCTGTCTGTGTGTGTGCATCTGTGTGTGTGTGTGTCTGTACATGTGTCTGTGTATCTGTGTTTGTGTGTCTGCTTGTCTGTGTGTGTCTGTGTTTGGGTGTCTGTGTGTGTGCATGTGTGTCTCTGTGTGTGTCTGTGCATGTGTCTGTGTGTGTGTCTGTGTGTGTCTGTGTGTCTGTGTGTGTCTGTGTGTGTATGTGTGTCTGTGTGTGTGTGTGTGTATTTGTGTGTGTGTCTGTGTGTGTGTGTGTGTGTCTGTGTGTGTGTATTTGTGTGTGTGTCTGTGTGTGTCTGTGTTTGTGTGTCTGTGTGTGTATGTGTGTCTGTGCCTGTGTCTGTGTGTCTGTGTGTGTGTGTCTGTGCCTGTGTCTGTGTATGTATGTCTGTGTGTGCGTTTGTGTGTGTGTGTGTGTGTGTCTGTGCCACAGTAGTTAAAGTTGCAGCGCTTGCACATGTCCCACACTTGTTGTTTGTGTTGGAGAAGCCTGCTCTGCTGCTGCTTGTGCCATGTGTCCTGCAGTTGGTTTCTTCTGACAGGTGTCATGCTCCGGCTGCCCGTGGTCAGCCTGTGTCAAGTGTAGATAAAACTCGGCCAAGGCAGGCTGGACTCTGCAGCAGGTGCAGTGTATCAACCAATGACTGCAAGTTCACTGCCAGGTTCAAAGTTTCAAAGAATATGAATTTTGTTTTTGACCATTATTGGTAACAGAATGTGATCTTGGTTATTTTAGTTTTAAAATTATGTTCAACTTTTATTAAACACACTTTATTGCTGTAAACGTTTACTAAACCCTGACTACACCTTTCACCAGTCCAGCCAATGACTACAGCCAGCGACGAAGATCTTAAGGTCCCAGAGAGACCTGGATGCAAACGCAAGTACATGTTCCCTGCAAACTGTATTTGAAAATATAACTCCATTTCTCCTCCAAATATACATACCTAATGCTTTGCCGCACTTGGCTGGTTGTTTATTTTTTAAATAGATTTACGGACGTGGTTAATTGTTAGAAGAAACCTCGAATTGATGGTGGAGCATAGAGTTGGTTCAGTGAGCCTGCACTCTGTGGCACCCTGGAGTCAAAAAGTAAAATATATATTTTTAATGTGTCCTGCAGTTTGTCTAGAACCATTAAGATATCTTCTACCACAGATTTCATTCAGACAAAGAGAACGTCGGTAAATTAAGCAACAGCAACCTAGTATTGCCAGCAACGTCTACACAATGCTAGTTATCCTTCTGTGCGTTTAAAAAAACACGTTTATTTCTGATTGAATTTCGTAAGAATTGTGTTTTTCAATAGATATCACTGATTTTCCGTAGCATTTTGTAAATGCGTTAATCGATACGTACACATAAAATTTAGATCTTTTGACCATACAAGATGTAGAGAGCCATCCGGGCTCTCTCTTACAATGTTGCAGTACACATGCATACATGCACACCTCGGGGCGGGCTCGTCCCGAGGGTATAAATAAACGAGGTCGAAGACTGCTCGGGGTCTTCTGGCCACGAGGAGTGAATGGTGGTCCTGTGTCCTTTATTGAGCGCTGCTACAACTAACTGCGACACAGGCCCCGCCGCGCTACATTGGCGACGAGGCCGGTCGCACCCCACGCGTGCCTTCGAGTCCCTGTGGCTCACTCCAGGGAACGTGTGGAGCCCACCCGCATTGCCTGCTCTCCCGCGGCTTACCTGCTCTTCCTCGGAGCTCGCGGAGCCCACCTGCACCGCTCCACCCTGGCCGCCTGGACTGTGTGTTGGACCTGTTAGCTGCCTCCGTGCTTTCTGGCCCGACCGTGCTGCGCCCGCCCATGCGTCTCCCTCACCTACGGGAGTGCGTTCAGCTGGCGGCACATCTGTGCGTGCTGTGTGGGGTAAGTGGAGTGACCTCACCGGCACTGCAGCCGATCTGCACGTGAAGTCCCCGCTCCTGCTCTGCGTGGCGCTGGCTCCCCACCAGCATCGACGGTGTGCTGTGGGGGCCTCAGCGAGGCTGCCCTCTCTGCAGCCTGAAAAAAAAACTCAGAAAAAAAAGAGGGGAGAGAAGATCCCTCCAGGCTACCAAACATTTGCCCATTGTTAACAAGCATTGGCAGCATCCAAGAAGACACTCTCATGCAAACAAGCATTGGCCCATTTGACCAAGCATTAGTAGCCTCCATCAAAAGGGCAGTGTGGGCTATTCGTGGGCAGCAGGCATCACCTGCAGAACTATGCCACGTGGGCGTCTATGACCAGGTGAAAGGACAGGGCACCAACCGAAGGGGGCTGTGGCGCTTAGGCCCTCCTGGCGCACACTCCCCCACCACGTGCAGAACTGCGCTGCAACATCAGCCGCGCCCCCACCTGCGGTCACACGGACCCCGGCACCGTCAGCACAACTAGGACACGGGCCAGAGCACACGCCCCAGAGCTACACGTTGACGCGCAAGCCATGCCCTTGTGCCTACGCGCCCCTGCTTGGCCACGATGAGCATCGCACCAA
Source organism: Triturus cristatus (assembly GCF_964204655.1). Taxonomy (NCBI): domain Eukaryota; kingdom Metazoa; phylum Chordata; class Amphibia; order Caudata; family Salamandridae; genus Triturus; species Triturus cristatus. The sequence goes on from NC_140590.1 coordinate 1,801,072,910, forward strand.
CCGCAGGCGCGGCCGCCCAGCAAGATGGAGGGCGAAATCCAGTCGCTGGTGCCAACCCACCACCACCAGTAGTCACCCACACCGTAGTCGCACCGCTACCCCCGTTCAGCGAGGTTTCGGATCCTGCCACTGCTGCGCCAAGATGGAAGGCCTGGGTAGGACGGCTAAATCATTATTTTAAGGGGACACGTGAAACCGATGGAATCGTAAAACAATCACTCCTTATCTACTATGGAGGTGCAGAGATTTACGACCTGTTTGAGATGCTCCCCAACACAGGGAATGATGACGACTATGATGCGGCGGTCGCCGCGCTCAACAGACACTTCGACCCACAGCTCAACCCCGACTTTGAAAAATTCAAGTTCCGGAGGGCGTGGCAGACCGAAACTGAATCGGTTGACATGTTCTATGCGCGGCTATGCCGGCTGGCTAGCACGTGCCCCATTCACAGACCAGAGGGAGGAAATCCGGGACCAGATCATCTTGGCTGCTACTCCAAGCTCCTGCGAAAGCTGATCCTCCGACAGCCCGGAATCTCGCTGGACGAGATCCTGGTCCTAGCTCGCTCTCATGAACTATCGGACGCCTGGGCGGAAGAGATGGAAGCGGCCTTACACACTCCGGTTGCCACGGCGTCGGTGCCTATGACCCCACACATCAAAGAAGAAAAGGTGGAGGCCATCCAGAGGCACACCGCAGTGCCTCGCCAGGCATCCAAACCACCACCAGGTGGGTTGTGTGGATACTGTGGCGAAGATCACCCGGCAACAGCCGTCTGCAGTGCGAAAGGAAAAACGTGCTCCCACTGTGGAAGGCTAAATCACTATGCCCGAGTGTGCCGCGGCGGGCGTTTCAGGCAGCCATCGTTAAGACCCAGAAGCATGCCGCAGCGGGTTCGCCAGATCTCTCTCGTTGACCTGCCACCAATCCCAGAAGATTGATGTGTTTGTAGTGTCGTATGTCAGCCGGACAGGCTCCTGGCGAAGACCACTGTTGGAGGGAGGACCACCGGGTAGTCGGGGGGACTAATCCGGGGCACCTTCCTACCGCAAAGTTATAGCCGAGCGCCGCTGAGAAGCCCCCTCGGGGAGGTCTTTCTCCTAGGATCGTACTAGGCCCAGTAATACCACCACACAGGACTCAACATCAGTTGCGGGACTTGGTTCTTTATCAGCAGTAGTACGTTCAATATTTACAGTGGGATTGAGGGATCCTGTAAGAGTCTCAATGTCTGTTAGAGGGATAGGGGAGCGGGACAGTCTTAGTACCAACCAGGTACGGGAGGGCTCTGCGTCCGACCTTGAGTGCTGGCCTCAGAGCGGCTCGGACGTGGGGAGCCGCGACGGCGTCCGCAGGGCTCGGGTGGTAGTTCCGCTTAGGTCGAGCCGCGACACAGTCAGCAGGGCTCCGGTGGTAGGTCCGCTTCGGTCGAGCCGCGACGAGGTCAGCTGGGCTCTGATGGTAATGTTCAACAAGGTCGGGCCGCGACAGCGTCAGCAGGGCCCCAAAGGTTCGTGAAGGTCTTTAAGCACGGTGGAGCCGCGACGTCATCAGCAGGGCTCAGAGTGGGGGTTCAGGGTGAGTCTTCTTCCGTAGGGTCAGCCGCGATCCGATCAGCAGGGCTCTTGACTCCAGGATACAACTACTGTCCTGTTGTCGGGTCGCCCCAGATATAGGACTGGAGCCCTTTGATGTCCGGACCCTTGCGCCCGGAGGGGGCGGAGAGGCCGAGTAGGGACCTGCCAGACGCCCAGCAGGAGAGGCGCCAGGCCCCAGAGAGCTGTGGGGCGATCGCACCTAGGTGTGGAAGGACGGTTGGGGGTCCCATCGATACTGCCCTCCGCCGGTAGTGGGAAGGGTTCACGTGGTATCCCCCGGGCCAGGGGTTGGCGCCTTGATGTCGGGCCTCGCTGGGACAGAGGCCGGGTGAAGCGGGGTCACGCAGGTGGTCACGTGGAGTGACGTATAATCCAAAATGGAGGAGCCCCGAGGTGCAGGGGACCTCGTGCGGCTTAGCGTGGGGAAACAGGACCACGCCACGAGGCCGGCTCCCACAACCACCTCCCATGTGCTCAGTCTCAGTTGAGGGCACGGAGGTACAAGCCCTCATTGACACCGGTGCATCTGTCAATGTGATGGATTCAGATCAGTATGACCGCCTGTCACCGCGACCCCCCCCTTGCACCGTCCACGGCGCAAATTTACACGTATGGAGGCACTGATCCTCTCCCTCTCCGTGTCGTCATTCGAGCCACCATCGCTAGTGGGATCTACTCCACCGAGGCACAGTTCCACGTCACAGAAGGCAAGAAAGGAACTCTACTCAGCTGCCACACAGCAGAGGACTTAGGACTTGTCTTTTTCGCCAACCAGGTCCATGATTCACATGCGGAAGCAATACTGAAGGAATTCCCAGCGCTCTTCACCGGCCTGGGGAAACTCAAGGGCAAGAGGTTCAAGCTCCACATAGACCCTTCAGTACGGCCGGTGGCTCTCAGGCACCGGAGGGTGCCCTTCAACTTACGCCCGCAAGTGGAGGAGGAGCTGCGAAAGCTCGAAGAGCTGGATGTAATTGAAAAGGTCTTGGGCCCCACTCCCTGGGTGTCCCCGCTGGTCGTGGCACCCAAGCCCAAACAACCGGGGGCCATTAGACTCTGTGTCGACATGCGACTGCCCAACACCGCGGTGAAGAGGGAACGTCACATCACTCCCACGATGGACGACATCATGGCAGACCTTAATGGGGTGAAGTGGTTCTCTAAGCTGGACCTGAATGCCGGCTACCACCAGCTGGAACTGGACCCGTAAAGCCGGTATATTACCACCTTTTCAACGCATGTTGGCCTCCGGAGGTACAAAAGGCTCAGCTTCGGAGTATCGTCAGCCGCTGAGGTCTTCCAAAATTTTATCCGCGAGGCACTGTCAGGGCTGCAAGGGGTGATCAACCTCAGTGACGATATCCTTGTGTTCTCCACTACGCTCGAGGAACATCACTCCCACCTCCGTGCCACGCTCAAGAGGCTGGCAGATTGTGGACTGACTCTACACAAATCCAAGTGCTCCTTTTATCAAGAAAGCGTAGATTTCTTTTGGTACACGTTCACCCGTGAAGGCCTCCTGGTAGACCCAAAGAAGGCTGAAGCTATCAGGGCGGCCAGTACACCTCAAAGCCCCACCGAAGTGAGGAGCTTCCTTGGCATGGCCACTTACTGTGGACGGTTCATCCCCAATCTTGCAGCCATGTCCGAGCCGTTGCGCACCGACACGCATCACGATCACAAGTGGGAATGGACGCCAGCTGCCAACAAGGCGTTCCAAGACATTAAAGCAGGGCTACTAGACAAGATGGTCATGGCGTACTTCCACCCCCGTCGGTGAACAGAACTAGTCGTTGACGCCAGCCCGGTGGGCCTAGGGGCAGTCCTCCTGCAAGAACACGGCCCAGAAGTGTGGAAGCCCGTTGCATATGCCAGCAAAGCGCTCACGGATATCGAGACCAGATATGCCCAAATCGAAAGGGAGGCGCTGGCCATCAAATGGGCATGCCAACATTTCCACCTGTATCTGTGTGGACAAGAATTCAATGTTGTGACTGACCACAAACCGTTGTTCCCGCTGTTTGCTGGCTCATCTAGGCTAGCACCCCCGAGGAACAAAAGATGGGCGGTGCAGTTATAAGCCTATAACTTCAAAGTAATCTACCGTCCTGGGGCTCACAACCCAGCGGATTATCTATTCCGTCACCCTGAGTCAGCGGTGCCATCTGCCCCATCGGGGGACACCTGCAGCACCGAAGCGTTCGTCAACATGGTGTCGCAAGGGGCGTGTCCCAGGGCAATGATGCTGGAAAAGATTGGTCGAGCAACTCGAGAGGACTCCACTATCTCTCGCGTTCGAAGAGCACTGGAGAATAATGGGTGGGCCCATTTCATGGATGGCGCCCGCGCCCTACGGCAAGAGGTCAGCCATGCTCGCCAACAATTGTGGCACGTCCGGAGCGAACTCAGCGTGGGGGAAGAAGGAGTCGTCTTAAGAGGACACCTAATTGTGGTCCCGGAAAGCTTACAGAGAAGAATCCTTGTGTTGGCACACGTGGGCCATCAAGGAATGGCCAAAACCAAAGCCAGGCTGCGCGACAAAGTCTGGTTCCCGGTGATGGACTCCAAAGTAGAAGAGATGGTCCGACAATGCCACGCCTGTACAATCACCAGAGGGGACCCAGCACCGGCCCCAGTGATCACCGAAGAACCGAGTAAGACTCCGTGGATGCATTTCAGCGTGCACTTTGGGAGTTTTCTAGACGGTCGTCACATGCTGGTCATGGTAGACTCGTTCTCGAAATTACCTATCGTTGAAGTGATAGCGTCGACAGCGTTCACTCATGTGAAGAGGGTCCTGGACTGAGTGTTCGCAATGATGGGGTTGCCCGAAGAGGTCAGGTGGGCCAACGGACCCCCTTCCAGGGGTGAGAGTTCCAGGAATACATCGAACGTCTAGCGGTGCGCCACAGGAAGATTACCCCACTATGGCCCCAAGCAAACTGGGAAGTGGAACGACTAATGAGAACAATTAATCAAGCGCTTCGCATCGCTGTGGAGAACGGAGAAGACCCAGAAGCAGCTCTTGACCAGTTCCTAGGTGCGTACCGCTAGACTCCACACAGCACCACTAGGTGTGCCCCGATTCACCTTCTATTCAAGAGAGCCCCACGGGACAGTATTCCGTCAGACCCGGTGTGGGTACCTGCTGAGCGGGATGACGCAGCCATTCAAGCGAGGAGAGAAACAACCAATCGGAAGGCCAGTGAGGCCCGAAGGGCCCAAGAACCGCAGCTGAGAGTGGGAGATCGCGTGGTGATCAAAGACTGCCACCCTGGGTGGAAGTTCCGGACCCCCTATGAGCCCGAGGTGTGGATCGTGGTCGGTGTTCAAGGGACCATGGTCACGGCTAAAAGGGGACAGCAATCCATAACGAGGAACGTATCAAGCTTCAAGAGGATCTCGGAGGCGGATACGGATCGAGATGGGTCCGGCTATCAAGAATCACCTTTGAACCTCTCTTCGCCTGCATCTCCCAGCGAGAGGATCACCTCACTGATCACCCCTCAGCAAGTCAGTCAGGGCCACGCTGACAATGTACGGCCAACCAGCCAGGACACTACCACCGAGCTGTCTCGGAGTGTCCCGTTGGGCACCTCCCCGGAGCCCTGTGTCCGGAGCCAGAAGTATGATCTCCGGCCAAACCCAGTCCAGAGTCAGAGGCTGAAGGATTTTGTATATACTTCCCCATGACCGGGTAGAACTTGATAGTCCTGAACTGAAAAAAAGGAGGGATGTAGAGAGCCATCCGGGCTCTCTCTTACAATGTTGCAGTACACATGCATACATTCACACCTCGGGGCGGGCTCGTCCCGAGGGTGTAAATAAACGAGGTCGAAGACCGCTCGGGGTCTTCTGGCCACGAGGAGTGAATGGTGGTCCTGTGTCCTTTATTGAGCGCTGCTACAACTAACTGCAACACAGACCCCGCCGCGCTACACAAATGTCGAAGTAATTGGTTGCCTTGTGACACCGGTGCCACCACTCACTTTTCTCTCACAACATCAGTGCGCAGGCTCCACAGTTCATCAGGTGACTCCGGTGACCCCGCCTCAATTATCACTTTTAAAAATAAAGCCCCTTCTTCTCTTTGAGTGACCTAGGTACCCAGTAATCATGTTTCTCCTATGTCATCACTGCACACTCGTGCCTGCTTAACTTGTGAGATCACTGCACACTCGTGCCTGCTTTTCTTGTGACATCACTGCACACTCGTGTCTACTTTCTTGTGACATCACTGCACACCGTGCTTGCTTTTCTTGTGATATCACTGTGCACTGCTGAATTTTTTTGATATAGTTACTTCTCACTCCAATTTCTAATTCATGGCATCGGTGCCCATTCTTTTTTCGTCACGGAGTCTAAATTTAGGAACCCACTGACTTTCAAATTTTTTTAACATTGGAAACTTGGGACAAACATAAAACAAACCTATTCTCTCAACAATCTAAGACATTTGTATGGATCTATGACATGCCTTGGTTGTGTCCTGTAAAAACCAAAACAAACGTTTAGGGAAAGGTGAGGAGATGTGTGTCTGGAGGAGTTCCACAGCTGTACGATACACAGACCTGTTTAACACATCTAGAGCTTCTGAGGCTCTCGTGCAGAGACCAAAGCTTCATCAGATACACCTGTAGAGTTCGGGTAGACAACATGGCATCATGATAAGACATTTGAGTCAATTTTCAGTGGGCATCACCCAGGGCAGTGTGGCTGCGGCCTCAATCCTGGACGTTTGAAGGCATGGGCAAAGTGGGCCCCGGGCTCCAGCCTTTCATGGGCCCCTGATAGTGCCAGCTTTGTTCTGCAGAGTCTTGCCCTGATTACCTTGAGGAATTCTTAATCAGAGGGGCATCTTTACCAAAAAAGGAGGGAGCGTGGCTCAGCGCGCTGACATTTTCAAAACGCAGGGATGCACCGTATTCACGAGAGTATGGCACACACCTGTGCTTCCCCTAGCGCTGGTGGAAAATAAAGCTCCCTAGCGCCAGCGCAGACACACTGCCGCAATGGTGCAAGGGTGCCTGTGCTGCAGGGACGAGTGTTTATGTGCGGCAAGGGACACCTTCCTGCATATAAACAATCAATAATGGCAGTTTACACATTCTATGTGTGATGCAGAATGAAGCACACATGGAAAGAGCAAAACACAAGGAGACATTAATAATTTATCCGTGTATCGCTTTTCTAATGTCTGGTATTCCATGGCATTCGTTTTTGGTGCTGCCTCAGCCTTGTAAATCTGGGCAGAGTCAAAAAGTAATGGGTGTTGTGGTGGAACGCCCACAGCAACACCCATAGCAGAAGAGTGCGGCGGAAAGAAGCATATTTACAAGGCGGCGTTAAGTCACGTAAAGTGGTTTAGTGCCACCTTATAAGTATGAAAAATTACGCTGTGCCACCAAAGTGTCAAAAAAAGTGACGCTCCGGTGGTGGTGAGGGCGTGTAAATATGCCCCATTTATTCTCTGTGATATGTGAGAGCCTATTACAGGCATTTTGCAGAGAAATACTGTGTTAATGTTTCATATAACATCCATAGAAAAGTTTATTTCAGATCAAAACAGGACCTCATATATGAGAAACAGGAGGGTGTTGCAGAGATGATTTACATTGATTTTAGTGAGCTGCTGCAGGGTTACAATATTGAAAACACCCCTCACTATCCCTGAATATTAGATGTAACAACTTTAGCATTTTAATGGTGAACCTGGCCAAAGACAGCACGACAGAGCTGAAACTGGATCATAAACTTACAGCTCTCCAAACAGGAGCCCCCAAAATGCATTGCGCCCGGGCCTCCAAAACCCTCTGGGGCGGTGCGATCGGTGCCACCGCACTGGGCGCTGACTTAGGGTGGGGGCGCCATGTTCATCATTTTAAAAGCACCTGATACCTCCTACATTGTCCCAGCAATTTCCAGGCATTAATTAAAATGACAAATCCGGTGATTAATGTTCTTCCTGGAAAGAGACCTGAGCTGTGTCTAGTGAAAGTTTTGACTCATCATAGCACAGAGGGTTGATGTGCCTGCTGCAAAGATCACGTCCCATTCACATCACAAAGTGTGTATAATATAAATAAGTCAATGGGTTTACTGCTTTTGTCAGAGATCCTTTTGTTGCAGTTTATAAGTTAAAATCCTATTTATAGAGCAGTGAGCTATTAACTGCCATCAAAGAGCTGCATGCAAACTGCAAGGAAAATATTAGAGCTACATATTGTTTGCCCAGTCTTTCGTTGTCCTAATATTGCAAAAGGGGTTCATTTGGGTAAAAAACAATTCTTATTTTTAAAGAAGGCGCCTAACAATGGTTTTACATTTAAAATTCTAAATGTGTGCTTTTCCAGTCCTAGGACCCTTAAACTACACTGCTTACCGGTATGAATAAAATGTGACTCCTACCTCTTGTAGGCCTCTGTCTTTTGTAATATTTCCTATTCTCTGATGTACACAGCCATGTGTGTGTGATGTAAAGTGTTCTGACATCTTAAACTGGTATGAGTGGCTCCATAAAACTAAATTAATCTAAGAGGCAGTGGTTATGGAGAATTGAGGGGCATGCCAAATGGTGGTAGTTATGGTATCAGTGGCGGAGGTGGTCACTGGGGGGGCGCCAACAAACCTTGTCGCACAGGGCGCCACCAGTGCCAAAGCCGGCCCTGAAACCCCTTAAGATGCCCTTGATCCGGGGCACTTCGTGCATTGCTCACAACAATAAGTCTTCGTGTGTCCTGTGCAGTCCCTCCAGGGGTGCATCATAAGTGGGGGGCTGAAACAGAGCAGGGCTCTGCGCCAGGGTTTAGGGCGCTCATCCTTCTAGAAATCATGCTTTAAAGTTATACGTTCTATGACTTGCTGCACGAGGTGCAGTCACAAGCGCAGAGAGTCAAGCGCCGCCCCTGCCCGTGCGCCCGTGCTGCCTTCAGGCCCTGCACCAACTCGGAGAATTTAAGGCGCACAGCTCGGCTCAGCACCAGCGCAACCGCTCCTGAGGCAGCGACACGTGTGACCCTTGACTCTAGGCAGGGAATGGGAACGGAAGAACAGAAAGCACTGTTCGCCCCTCTGTCCTCGCATTCTAGTTTTCTGTAAACCTTGAAGGACAATCACAACTTTAATGAGACAAAACCTCTTTGTTGACCCTTTTCAGGCGGGCGGTGCCACTCACCTTTCAGAAAAGAGGTAATTTATCAATTTTGCAAGCAGAGTCCCAAAGTGCAGGCGAGGTGAAGATTTGAGGAATGCCAGTGAAGGGATCCTGCAGCTTTAACGAAAAGGAGAACCAATCTCCGTCGAAGCAGGGAACGACTGAAGGCATCAGGAAGATAAACCCATCCGGCGCAAACATGCACTGACAGTGGAAACGACCCTCCACAGTTTCACCCTGACTGGAGCCATATATAGGGTTTCTGTGCTTCAAGGTTTAGTGTCCAGGGACATGATCTTCGCATCCGGGCATGATGCACCCTGCCCCCCAGCTGCAGGCGTCGAGTCATTAAAAGTGCGCCCTGCACCCCAGCTGCAGGTGTTGAGTCATTAAAAGTTAGCAGCTTATTAAAAGCTGATCTCTTCACTAGAAGTTGTCATTTTGTCCCTCTTGTCAGAAACTTTTTGGGGAAGGAATCCCTGATGAGGAGCAGCTCTGTTGGCTGCAAGTTCTTGAGTTTGCCAGAGACGCTGTAGGTTTAGACTCTAATTAAAACTTTTCAAATGTGTTTGGGAGTTTGAGAAGAAAAGTTTGGGGAAAGTAGGTGTTTTAGTAAGTGACTGAGCTTGGTGGTTAGGAAGTGTGGTATTGTAGTGTATTTCCCTCCCTTTTCATTGTGGATGTCTGAAATTTTGAAATCTGCTGTAGACCATGACCTGGTTAACAGGCAGAGGCACAGGCACCCTGCCTGCATATTCTGAGGTGAACCAGGACAGGCAAATTATCCCTCTTGTTCCTCTATAGGTGTTCCTGAATCCATCTTGTTCTAAATACATATTTTATTTGGCTAGCAAAATTAATACAAAAGTGGATACAATTTCACAAGCAGTAGACATGTGCTTGGCAACCACTTTATTTGTACGAAATTCCTAGCATTGTGTCCTCTAACAGTTCTAGGGTAGACAAACTACCTGATGGCCAAGGACTGGACGCTGAGAAGGTCCTTTAGATTTCCTTCTTGACTACCCGAGGAAAGAGGAGGTCCTTACAGTAGCCCTGGGCCACCAGGCACTTAACCCCTTTAGTGAGGGAATGTGATGTTCATGTTCACCACACCACCTTTTCAGTGAAGAGTGGAGAGCATCTTCGCCCCCTTTAAATGCAGGAAGTCACTCTGGTGCTCACAACAGGGGATCCCCTTCTAGAGTCCTCGCATCAGGATGTTAGTGAAAAGCTTCCATAGAAGTCTGCGGTTACTTTTTTTTATCAATGATGGCCACAATTATTTTCCACGCTCATCGCTATAGAAATTAAAAGAAAAGGGAGCAGTACAGCTCCTCCTTTCACTGGTGTTTGGTGCCCGGGGCCAAAGATGAACCCATTGAAAGAGAAGATTCTCTCCTTTACAATGTTGCATCTCCCTAGTGGATCACTGCCACTAAGCACCGGGAAGGTGAAAGGGGAGGTCCTCCTGGCTTGGACCATTCCTCCCATCCACCCATCAAGGTCCACGACAGTCTTTCTAACACCTTCGGATGGGCACATAAGGGTATTACCTCGAATCAGCGCAACTCAAAAGGGATAGAAACCCCATTAGACACCAGGATGCGTTTCCATGAAAAACAAATTGGATGGCGTATGGACCATTCTGGGCCATGAAGCCATTTCATATTTTAAGCCCCCTCTAGGGTCATAGTGGGAGACTTGTCCCCAACCAATGGTATAAAAAAACACACTAGAGAAGAGGGAGTGGTTAAAAAAATAAAACAATGGTACTGAGGTTGGGTCATCCTGGCATCGGGCCACAACCACCACCCCAAAAGCCCAAATAGTCATTCTGACCACTGAGGGCATGTTGGCAGATTGGTAGATTTCAGTGCCATTCTGGAAACCCAAAACAGCCCTGGCAAATTTTGTCAGACCAGTCCCCCTAAAGTGTGTAGCAAGAGAGTGCGGCGAGCGGGATTGATCACTATAAGTGAGATTTGGGGGGGGGGCGGGGTTTCACCCAAGACAATTTGGGGTAATTTGGCTACAATTGTGCAGTCCATAGCCCATTTTTCATCACATATTCAATTGCATTCGCTTTTAAAGCATAGTAAGTGATCACTTCGCAGTGCACCAGGATACCCAGTCATACCTACAGATATTGTTATGGAGAACACAAAAAATAGGCTGTCAAGCATGAAACATGACTTTAAATATAACATAAGTGCACACATTCACTGTTAAGCACAGCCAAAAAGATGATAGCTCAATGACACACTATTTTGAGCGATGTTAGCATGCTCTACCCCAATAAGTGGCACGGCAGGGCCGGCTTTAGTGCTGGCAGAGCCCAGAGCAATACAAATTTTGGGTGCCCTCCCCCCCCAGTGACCTCCTTCACAGATTCCCTCACTATCACTCTCCGACGGTGCCCCTCATCTCTCGAAAGCCCTTCTTCAACATGTATTTCATTTGTTTTATAGCACCTCTCATACTCTTATAGCGTATCAGAGCACTTAATATAAAACACATACAGAGACAGTGAAAATCAGTGTAGAGAAAATGTTAGATAAGATAAAGTTGAACACTAGGTGTGGATTTTAAATATCATCTGCATTGGTAGGCATTTTTTAAGAGAGCTTGATCTGGAGAAGTATAAATTCTGGATTCAAAAATGTAACAAAGTGGTTATGGTTGGCTTTACTAATAATTTATACCTACACAAGCAATCCCTTTTCATCAACAGCATTTTAATAAAAGAGTAGGAAAAAACATAAGTTTCTAATCTGTATCATGCAGTTTGAACTCACTGTGCTATATTACAATTATAACATTTGCACTGTAAGCAACAAAAGGAGCTCTTTGAAACAAGCAGTAACCCACTGAGCTATCCATATAAAATACAGTTCTGGGATTTGCATGGTACATGTTCTTTGCAGCAGGCATGTTAAACCTATGTGCTACTTTAGATGAGTCAAAACTGCCACTAGAAAAAACTCTGATCCCTCTCCAGCAGGAACATTTATCACAAGTGTTATGTTGACATTTTTATTGTTGAGTGAAAAATGCTGGATATAAAAGGAACTCTGTAAAGGGTGCTTTTAAACCCATAACAATTTGCAAAACAGTGTGCCCTCCCAGCTCAGCGATAAACCAGCCCCAATAACAACAAGCATTTACAATGCAATGGTCTCGGCATTGGTAAAATTAGAGCTATTGGCATTGCTCATGACAATATTTTTGTTTATGTTTTTGATTTTAACACATTTAAAGAAACGGCATTGTCATGAGCAATGCCAATAGCTCTAACTTTAACAATGCCGAGACCGTTGCATTGTAAATGCTTGGTTTCCGTTGGCTCTGGGGAAAGAAGGGGTGGGCAGATCAGAAGGGAACTCCGACTGACGGCGTTTGTTTCCACCAGTGCAAACTTATATAACAGATTTCCTAACTTATGTTTGGAATATATGTGGCGCCCACGGGCGCTTCCCATTTCACTTCATTCAACGTTTCCTTAAGAATGGGATTGATACAGAAAGGAACACGTCATGTTGGTATTTTAAGATGTGAGCAACCCATTGGATGTTTTTAGGGTACGGAATATTTAAGGTAAGGGTTAGATGACAGTTTCCCTTTTACAAAAGTAACTAAACAGTATTAAGCAATGTTAAAAAAAAAAGAGACGACGGGGGAGAAAAAGTGAGCAAGAAGAGAGAGAGACAGCCTTACATAGAGAAAGTGATAGAGAGATAGAAAAAGACAGAGTCGAAGAAATCGAGAGGGGGCTACATAAGGAAAGAGAGGCAGAGAGAGAAGGAGGAGAAAAACGAGACCGACAGACAGTTAAAAGAAGGTAAACAGAGAGAAGTTGGGAATCAAAGACACAGAGTTCTAAGCGGTGTGTGAATTTAGTACATAGATAGATAGACAGACAGACAAACGGACAGACTGACGGTGGGGCGGTCCTGTATGGCATGGGCACGGAAAGTGTTTCAGTTCTTACAAAATGTATTCTCGGAATAGATCGGCGTCTTTTGATTGGGCCAGAGAGCCACAGTAAAACACCGACGTCACCTAGTGAAGATGACTGCAGGAAGGGGGTGCGATATTCTATCTTTGAGACGAAAAGGTCTCGTTTGCAGGTCGGTCTCTTCAATGCCCCTTGGTTCGGCCCCCCACTCCCCAGAGGGAGGGGGATAGTGGCGGGACCGGGGGCCTCAGTGGAGGCCACCCCCGGGAGCAGAGCCCGAACACCAAGGACCGGATTGGGTAGAGATAAGGGAGGGGAGAGAAGGAAGCAGGAACACCATAAGATAGGGCTGGTAGTAGGGCTGGCCCAGATCAGCCGTAAATCTAGGGTAGGAATGTGTGAGGGAGGCAGGGGTATTTAAAGGTGGGCACCGGGCACAAGGCCCTCTTTCTCCTGGGAAATTTGTAAGGAGAAGAAGAGAGGTGCTGCTGCTACAGAGTGTGAGGTGAGGGAAGGGGGGGGGGGGGGTTCAGGGAACAGTGGGCCTTGGGAGGGATGAGGTGCCGTTGCCCAGGGGAGAGGGTGGGAGAGGTGTGGGGCAGCTGGCGGGGTATTAATATTACAACTGAAATGGTTAATAAACGACAAGAACGTTATGGGGCATTAATAAAGTGTTAAGGGAATTCGTTACAGGATATTTCTGGGTATTAATGTATTCGTCTAACTCACCTTTCACCAATTATTGGCCGGAGAGCGCACAGTGGCTCATCTAGCGAGGTCCCCACCCAAGGGTGTATTTCCTCCTCGAAGCACATTTGTGAAGGTTGGTGACAAAGGAAGGTTTGCAGAGGTCAGCGGGAGCTGCTTAATTGCCGATCTAGGGTTGGTGCAGTGTTAAAAATGCACGCAATGACTGGCATTGTCATTGCTTTGACCTCTTAATAACTACAAAAAATTAAAAGCCGGAATGAAATTCGGGCGCGGAGAAGATCGCCGGAGGAGCGGGCAGAATTCGAAAATGAAAGCAAGGCGACGCGAGAGGGACAAGGGTGTTGTTCTGGGGATTAGGCGGTATGGGATAGTTGGGTGAAAGGAAGAGGGGGGGCATTATGAGTTTGGGGAATTGAAAGTCAGAGTACTGCCTGAGAATGTCCGAAATGAGGCGTGATGGGGAGGGGGCGCACGATCGGGTCGCTTTGAAGTGTTTGGGATGGGCGTTCTCAAGCAAGTCATGTATGAGCAAATACTGGGAAAGGGCTTAGCGGCAATTTAAGCACAATTCAGAGAGGATGGATGTTTTTACCGGGATGGGATCGGCCTACTAACATGTCACTAGCTGTGAAGGATGAGAAGCAGTACAGAAGATTTAATGTAGGATGGCCGGAATGTCGGCACAAATTTCCATAAGTGGGTAATGTGTGAAAGTCACATGGCACGCGAAGGGGTGCAGGAAGGTTGGTTGCAGGGGTGACGAGTGGGAAGGGAGACTGTTTCTCGGAGGGCTGGAGGCTCACTGTGGAGGTTGCGAAACGAGGATCGGAATGCTATTAAGTAGGCAAGATCGGGATCCCAGGGGGAAGCGACGGGCGGTGTGGGCAAAAACTGTCAACTTTGGGCCAGTTGGACAAGGTGCGGATTTTTTGGTGTGGACTGGTATCCGGTAGTCCTGGGCAAGTTGTTCGATATCCGGCGGAGCTACAGTAAGGTCGGCCTCCCGTCATGCTGTGCAGAGCACGAGCACGGTGGCGCCTTGATGGGGGGGGGGCGCAGATGAAGCGCTTTTGGCTTGAATATAGTGGTTGCAAGTAGGGTGCCGCCGTAATTCAACTGGTGCAAGGAATAAGTGAGGGAGCAACGCCGGGACACCACCGCCTTTCTCCGAGGCAGAGAAGAACTGCCTCGGAGAAACGCAGCCTCGGTTTCGGATTCGGGGGCGTGTTTCTTTTTCTATCCTCTTGCCATTGGCTGGAGGAGAGAAAAACACGCCCTGCGAAAAGCAACGAAAAAACACGCCCCCCGATCCGAAAAGGACGGGGCTTCAACGGAGTGACTGGACCTCTTCTCCAGTGGCTGGCCAGCATTTAAGAGGCCAGCCAATGGAGAACAGGAGAGAAAAGGGGCGGGTGCAAGCCCCTCTTCTCAAAGTCACTCAAACTCATTAAATCTCGGAGCGAGACTGCGCAAGCGCAGCCTTCGCAGCCGAGACCTAAAAATGACCACCAGGAACAAAACTGGCCCCTACCCTTTCAGCCACGCCAGAATTCACTCAATGTCTGGTAAAGGCCAGTTCGGCCTTGGTAGATTTATCCCCAATCTGCCTTACCCAGCGGTGGAGAAGGCACACAAAACAGCAGAGATGTAAAAATATTATGATGGGTTGAGTCCAGACTGCCTTGGAATCAGACTGTATCTCCCACCCATAGACCACAAGCGGTCCTTCTGTAGGCCCGAAGGGCAGACTGGAGAACTTACCTGTCATATGCCCTTCCTGTGGGACTAAAAGCACAATAGTCACCAAGCGTGTTTCTTTTTTTAAAACACTGAGGTGGTGAGTGCTTCACTTGAACCCATTAAGCCAAACAGTCTTTCTGCTCCCCTAGGGGCAATAAAGTACACTACAATTTCAGGAAATCAATTTTTTTAAAGATATTAAATAAAATGGGATGAGCGGTAGCTGGTCCTGGAATCAAGTTGCATCCCATACTTATAAACTACAAACAATCTTACTGTCCCCTTGGGATGTTGATTGGAAGCATGACCTCAATTTGGCCCACCCACGGAGAGGCAGAAGGCACAGTAGATACAAGGGAACCCATTACAGAAAGTGTCCAGAGGGTGGACATTTAGCCACATTAACTACTAATCTGCAAACAATTGAGGAGTGGTTGCATAAGCCCTCCACACTACCAAGGAAATATTGGTAATTTCACCAGGGAAAAAAGTAAGACATGGGGTGGGTTGAACTATTCTGGCTTGGGGCCTAATCCCCAGGCACCAGACAGTATTTTTGCTTCTAACAAAGCACAATGGTGGGTTTACTAACTCTTTGCTGGCTCATAAATCAAAATACAACCAAAGAAATTCCAATTTCCATTCACTTGTCATGAGTGATGGGTGCAAAATGTAGACTCTGGGATAGCTGGCACCCAGAAAACCTTGTCAACCCTGGGAACTTCTCAAATCTCGATACTCATGTGAAATCCGAGTTTTGTGTCTTGCTTGGATCCCAACATGCTTCCTTAGCAATCATGAATTGTGAACTTCAAACCTGTACTCAACAACAGCCTATTCCCTCTCTTTTTTCCATGAGGGATCCATTTGGGCCGTGGAGATGGCCAGGCCTAGGGAACCATACCAAGTATGGGCATCGCTGAAAACTAAAGGCTCAGGGAATTACATTGTGGTGTGCCTTGCATGGATCAATTCTTACCCAAAATGCTATACAAATGCTAAAGTATGGATAATAAAATACAATTCCCAACATATTTATTTGACAGAAATCTCAGGAAGTACCAGCCAACAGTAGAAGTTGTACTATCTTGCATTCCGACATGTCTCCCAAGGAAAACGGTACCCCACATATGTGGCTGGGTCCATCACATGTAATAGGAATGAACCAAAATTGTAATCATGTGAAGATAACATTGACACTACAGTACAATCACATAGTCCATCTTTTGACTAATTTCTGTTAGAGATAGGCCCACCATAAGAGGAGGGTGGTCACCATTCTTGAGCACCTGCAACAGAGAGTCAAAGAGAGAGTGAGTTTTCTGTGCTTGACTGGCATCAGTCACACTGAAGAGTGATTACAGAAAAGACAAAAGGCTGGCCTCAACTAAGCGGCCCCTTCCAATTTGAACAAGATACTGCAGTCTCACCCTCCACCATGCACATAATTGCAATTCTCCAGGAAGAGAAATAAGCAGCTCCTTTCAGCAAAAGGTCTCATTACATTTGTAAAGGAGCCTTATCTCCTCTTTCCCCTTTTAAGTGTCTAGCCTTCTGAAGTGACCTGGTTCCATAGGTTGATGTGACACAGCAGACGTAGCCAGGATAGATCTTAAGCGTATTTATTAAGTTAATAAAGTCCATAGATTAGCCCCACCAGGAGCAGCCTGCTAGCTGCTCAGCCCATCCTCTCAACTGTCTCACACCACACCAACCTCCGACATTCCAGTCACATCAACATTCCACATGGAACTCTCACACTGGCTGAGCAGCTAGTTAGAAGATACAGGAGAACAGTAATAACCTTACATGAAGATACTACAATATCTCCCTTCTTTACAATTGAAAATACAACAGACAATACTAAAAGTTCAAAGCAACTATACACAAAATATAAACAAGAGATAAATAGTCCAAAACCCAAGGGTAAGATGAATAAACTATACCACAAAAGGGACCCAGACTATAAAACGGCAGAAAAAGGATAAGAAAAAGGATGAAAAGATAAGAATAAACTATCACCATCCTCCTCTTATAATAAGACACAAAAGAGACCATTAAACTCACTCACTATCACCAACCTCCTCTTTTAATAAGATACGAAAAGAACATTAAACTCCCAAACAAAAATTGAAAAGACACCACATAAGACACGTAAGAAAAAAAACGCAGAGAATCACAATAGAAAACGACTACAGGTACTCTAGAAATTGAAGAAACATACAGGAAGAATCACACCCAGAACAAATACACAATGGGCGGATCTCACCCATCACTAAAACGTAGGTGGGACAAACACCCCCTAACCACTAAGTAAATGGGACTAACACCCATTACAAATTACATAGGAGGGACTAACACCCCCTATACACAGAGTAAATGGGACTAACACCCATTACCAATAACGTAGGTGGGACAAACACCCCCTAAACACTAAGTATATGGGAATAACACCCATTACTTATTTAATAGGTGGGACTAACACCCCCTAAACACTAAGTATATGGGACTAAAACCCATAAACAATAAAATAGGTGGAACTAACACCCCCTAAAGACTGAGTATATAGAACTAAAAGCCAATATTACTTACATAGGTGGGACTAGTACCCCCTATACACTGAGAAAGAATGTAGCTAACATGCAAACTCCAAAGTCAAGTCTAAAATATCAGAAAAGTGACTTATGATGTGGGGATGGGGCTAAAACCCATCCCAATTAACTAGGTGTGAAGCACAAAATGACTATCACACCCAATTAAAACGAACATGTAGCACACATAAACTCACATATATCGGAAACACAAAAACAATACATCAAACCGGACAAAATGTATCGTCACAAATTGTTGTGCAGCACCAACTTTAGGAAAGACAAAAGCATAATATATGAACACGATGATAAACGTATAGACCGTAGCCGGTGAGCGACGTCTCACCCGAGTTGCACATACTTAGGATCATTTAAGTACTGCGTCCAACTTTCAGTTATCATAACAACCAAACTGCGTACAATGGACAAAAGTAGAGACCAAGGTTCAAAGTAGCATGAGAACTGAAAATGATAAATCCAGACTTCAAAAACAACGTAGTTTGACAGGACTTCTTGGCTTGACGGGAACTGAAAACTCACCAGTTGCACCATTAACAAGGTCCAGTGTCTTCAATGTCCACACCACTTATAAATTTGAACTCACCCCAGACGAGACTATCGCTGTACACACTAGAGGAATAATCGTATAAAGCATCGCTGGTGATGGCGCTGACATTTATTCCTTGAAAGATTTTGTGTGCCAATCAAAACGTGGTTGCTACCATGAAACTGTGTCGAGTGTCCGGTGACAAGAAGGAATGGACAACTTAGCTGAACGATGAACTGTAGAGAATAATATCATCGCGGCATTTTGTCATCGAATAACTTTATTAAAATCGCTGAATTTGAAAAAAAAACGTGGTTGGCAGATTGTAAAATACTGGACGAATGAAACAGTACACTTGACCAATCCAAAGATGGAGGCACGCTGACTGACGTCGTACCGAATGGCTCCCGGCATCTCCAAGCACTAAAAACGTTTCTAGGCAGCAAATGCGCGCATTGAAAAGAAGAAGACGTCATGGAGATCTGTAGCTGCTTCGCGCGACACCCAGACCAGGTGAGATGCACGAGCCACGTTTGAATTTTTAAAATGAAGCGCAACAGTAATCTCTTATCGGCCATGTAGAGAAAATACATGACAAACTTTTACAAATTATAAAAATGTATTCTCTTCACCCAGATGGCTCTAAAGCGGCAGTTTAACCACAAAAAACAAAATGCAGTCACATTTCTTCATTTTTTTCCGCTCTCTTCCTTACAACTTGGCAGCTTCCATTTTACCGCATCCCTTACGCTATGACATCAGATTTGGGCACGAAATAACACACGAAGATTAAACAGCAAGTCCATAAACACGAAGCTGTAGAAAACACTTTCAGAGCCCATGGAGTATTTAAAGTCTATAGCGAGTGGACAGCCACAAATCAAAAACAGGATGCTTTTTGCCAAAGAGAACATTTTAACCCCGCACTGGTGGGCAAAGACACAAACAGCCACAGATTACCTTGTTACTTTATGAACAAACTTCGTTGGTTGTGGCACAGTAGACGTTATTGTGGTACTGCAGACATTTGTTATGGAATAGTTTCTTCTCCAAGCGTAGACAGCTTTGATGAAGAATTACTTTTTGTAGTAAACGTAGAAAAGTTGATTAACAGCACCACCCAGAGATCTGGGGTTAGTAGCACTCCTCACCAGAGACACCTCTTCTGGTGACAACTCCCCCACGGTCCGACACAAAGAGACTGCAGGCACTACTCTTACACGACTGTCACAGGGGCCAACAACCTTTAAAAGACACCCAACTTGGTCGCGCAGACATCCAGAAGACGGCTCAGGGACACAACACCTCAAACTAGAAACAGAACTGAGGCAAACCTCTGTGCTGCACTAGGGAACAGCTTGCAGCTCCACTCCTCACTCCAACTGGCACACGGAGGTTTGGGCGACCGGTGTTGTGGTCACTGGTGGGGCTCACGGTGCCAGGTAGTTTCGCCAAATGAGGAGTTTCTTTTCTTTAAGTCAAATTTCTTCAAGTCACACAAGTTTAGTTACACACCAGTCTATTCAGGTTACATGCATGGTTTCTTTAGTCTCCAAATCGTCGCCAATTGAAGTGACCTGGTTCCATAGGTTGATGTGACACAGCAGACGTAGCCAGGATAGATCTTAAGCGTATTTATTAAGTTAGTAAAGTCCATAGATAAGCCCCACCAGGAGCAGCCTGCTAGCTGCTCAGCCCATCCTCTCAACTGTCTCACACCACACCAACCTCCGACATTCCAGTCACGTCAACATTCCACATGGAACTCTCACACTGGCTGAGCAGCTAGTTAGAAGATACAGGAGAACAGTAATAACCTTACATAAAGATACTACACCTTCCTTTCTCCAGCTTAAGGAGTTTCCACAATACACTTCTTTGTTTTGAATAATCAACCTCACCTCCATATTGTGCATAAGAGCAGAATGGATTGCACAAGCCCCCCTAATTTGGTTCATTCATGCACACCAGGCTTTTGCCACTCAGACTACATACACAAACATAGACAACACACACTTGGGGTGTTAGTGCTATAAACTGTATTAGCACATTCATGAGTGAGTCCATAGGCCTCCAATCAAGTGACACAGATAAAAAGGTCTGGTCATAATTATGAATTGAAAATACATAGTAAGCTGTCATCACCGCTCTGTGTACTAAACCCATGATAGGGATAGTGGTCCACTGTCTGTACAATGTGAACATGCTTGGAGCCACCAACAAGGTCACAAGAAGGGTCCAGACCTCCTTCACTTTATGGAACAGACCTAAGCCTCTGTGCAAACGCTGGATTGGTGTGTGCTTAGGTCCAAATTAAAAATCTAAATACCAGATACACAAAGTTGGGCACACAGGACAGGGAAATATGACTGAACACCATACAAAAGAGAACCTTAGAAAATGATTGATAATATTCAATGTTATTGTAGATATTAAGATAATGGGAATAATACTTTTATGTTTACAGTGAAATTGATTTAAATATTCAATGTTTTCATATTTTATTTCATTCGTGAAAATATTAACAATTATATTTACATTTAATTAATTCTACAATATATTTTATTTAGCTAACACACAGATTTATCTTTTTAACTCCAACCCCATATTCTTTGAGGAGAGTTTTCATTTTTGGGAAGTCCGATTTGCTACCTTAATTCCAACCTCAGACTCATAGGGGAAAGTGTTTAATTTTGGAGAGGTAATATTTATTATTTTAACATTACCCCATACAAAAAGTGAAAAGTGTTTACATTTGGGGGAAGTTACATTGCTTATTCTAATTCCAATTTCATACTAAAAGAGAACGTCTTTAGTATCAGATGTATTATTCTAACTCCGACCAGCCCAATTGAGGAAAGTGTTGAATTTTGAGGAGCTCAGAATTACTATTTCAATTCAAACCATTCTTTCATTGAACAAATGCTTACTTTTCTGGAGGTTAGATTTACTATTCTTACTCCAACCCTGCACTTATTGGAGAAAGTGTTTCATTTCAGGGAGGTCATATCTGTACATATGTATTTTTTGCCTTTCTAAAGCACAAATCTAGTTGGCTGGGCAGGAAGCCCTGTGCAAGGGCCAAACCCACTGCAGATACATATCAAGGGAAGGAACAATGGGAAGAGTTAAAGCTACTGAAAGGGATGAGTAGTCTGAGGTAGTGTTCCTAGAAGCGGGTTGGTGCTGTTCTGATGTCAGAGCGGAGGTGTTAACAATGGGATTCCTGGTTGACTGAGGTATGCACCCAGGCTAGGCAGGAATCACCACTCTAGTCAGTGTAAGCTAGAAACATAATAAGATAACCTGTGCTCACCCTCTGGTACCTTGGCACAGAGCAGTCAGGCTTATCTACAAAAGAAATGTGTAAAGTATTTGTGCAACACACACACAAACACAGTGACACAATGAATACACCACAAAAAGACTGCACACAGGTTTAAAAATATAGATTATAGTTTTATGTAAATGTAAATGTAGTGCATTTATATAGCGCTCCGCACACCCCCGAAAGGGTCTCTCAGGCGCTGTGCACATACCGCTGTGGAACCCTTCCTGGCCTTTCCCTGTGAAGTGCCCACTCCTGGGCACCCCCAAGGTGAAGCCAGGCATCCTAGCTAAGTTAAAAATGTTGTTACTAAACTGCAGATCCCTGAAGAAACATAAAATAGAGATACATGATCTACTGACGGAGAGCTGTCCTGATGTTCTATTTCTCACCGAGACGTGGCTAGACGAAACTTCGTCGCCCGAAACTCTCGAAGCCACCCCTCCTGGCTACAGCCTACTTAGATTAGACAGACAGAAACAGAGAGGTGGGGGGTTAGCTCTATTTAATAAAACAGACTTAGAATGCACCCTACTGAAGGCTTCGCTACCTAATAGCGAGGGCGTTTTTTTCACAATAAAAGCAGAACCCAAAAACATCATCAACAGGCTACTCATATACCACCCGCCCGGAGAGGCAGCCCAGTTCGGCGATCAACTCATAGAACTGACTACCCAGCCGGCACTTCAATACAAAATATTTCTCATTCTAGGTGACCTAAACCTCCACTTTGATATTGCTGATTGTAGGGAGGCACAAGATGTGGCAGAAGCATTGAAAGCCCTAGAGCTTAACCTACAATCCAAATCCCCCACGCACCAATTAGGCCATCTTCTTGATCCCATCTTCGCCAATTGGGGGGGTGTTAAGGTCTCCCCCCTGATCAGAACTATTTGGTCAGATCACTTCATCATCCCGTTTGAAATAGAAAGCACTTCTTCAGAATTCAGATCTAACAAACCCCTCCCAGAAATGTAGAGACTGGAAAAAATTAAATCAGGAGACATTTAAACTTGCCCTACTTGAAAAACCCCCTCCCCCTAGCAATACCTTACAGGAGGCGTGGAATAGCTACGAAAGATGGGTGTCCAACGCGTTAGACACGGTAGCACCCTGGACATACAAACCGCCCGCAAGACATACCAAAACTGCCCCCTGGTTCTCCGAGGAACTCAAAATAGCCAAAGTTAAATGCAAAAACTTTGAAAGACAATGGAGGAAAAATTACAACCAAAAAAGTAAGTCACTTTACAGAACAGAACTAAACAAATATCACAAACTTATAAGAACAGTGAAAGGCGCCTACTTCAAGGGTAGAATAGAATCGGCCGACTACCCCACCAGAGAACTCTTCACTATCTATAAAGAGCTAACGGTTTCAACCAGACTCGAAGCGCAAGACACCTACTCCAGCGAGTTATGTGACTCTATAGCTGATCATTTCGTTGGCAAGGTTGATAAAATCTATGCCACTTTTACAGACAACATTGATCCCTCTAGCAAACATATGGAAGTCAGAGACAACTCCACCATTAAACCCTGTCTGACATGTTTCAAAGTGCCTAAGAGACAGGAACTGCTGAATATTGCTTACAGCATACAATCTGGCTCCCCCTGTGACGTATGCCCCCCCAAACGCTGTAAGGGAGTCTTGGAAAGCATGATTGATCAGATTACTCATATCGTCACCCTCTCTTTCCAAGAATGCCATGTGCTTGATGCATGGAAAACAGCCCAGGTCATCCCTTTGAAAAAAAAAACCAATACCCACATCTCCCAACTTCAAATTCTTCGTCCCATTTCCCTTCTTCCCTTTTGCTCTAAAATAATGGAAAAAGTGGTCAACGGGCAACTCATGACATATCTAGAGGAGGAATCCCTTCTCCACCCCACCCAATCGGGGTTCAGAGCCGGCTACTCGACTGAGTCAGCCGTCCTCTATTCCACCGAATGCCTCAGACAGATGGTGGATGAAGGACAGACAGCAGCGTTGGTTTTATTAGACCTAAGTGCTGCTTTTGACACCGTGCTGCACACAACGCTGCTGTCGCGCCTCTCCGACATGGGAGTGGAGGGATCCGCCCTTGCCTGGATAAAATCTTTCCTAGATAACAGGAGTTTCCAAATGCACTGCCCCCCTTTTAAATCTTCCCCCCGGAAGCTGAGCCATGGGGTTCCACAGGGCTCCAGCTTGAGCCCTACCTTGTTCAACCTTTATATGGAACCCCTGGCCCATATAGTCGAAGCTTTCGGAGTGGATATTATCACCTATGCTGATGATACCCAACTGATGATCAAGCTCACCCTTGACCACACGGAAGATGCCACTAATTTCTCCAAATGCCTGTCATCAGTGGCAACATGGATGAATAACAACTGCCTGCGCCTAAATGGCGATAAAACGGAACTTCTAGTCGTTGGAAAATCCCCAAATGCCTGGTCGCACATGTGGTGGCCCGCAGAACTAGGAAATTTTACCACTCCCGTCGAATCTGTCAGAAACCTCGGCGTAATGATCGACTCTGATCTCTCTTTCAGGTCTCAGGTTAGCAAAGTTATGTGTAGGTGCTTCAGCACAATTGAAAACCCTCCTAAAAGTCATTGACCTGCTTCCCATCAACGCCAGAAAAACGCTTGTCCATGCCTTAGTCACACCCCACCTTGATTACGGCAACATTTTGCTCTTAGGTTTAAGCAAAAAAGGCTTGCACCGTCTTCAATGCGTACAAAACGCTGCTGCCCGCCTGGTACTTAACCTGCCCCGTAGAACATCTGGGAAGAATGCTCTAACAAAGCTTCACTGGCTACCGGTCAAGGAACGCATTCAATTCAAAGCCCTATGCTTCACGCACTGCATCGCCCATGGCAAAGGCCCAAGATACCTGCAAAAGCTCCTCACTATTCACCGCCCCACCCGGAATTTGAGGTTGTCCGGAGCGATGCTGTTTAAACTCCCCCGCACTCGCAGAGCCAGAATGGGAGGATGTTCTTTCAGGAACCTGGCTCCCAGGCACTGGAATAAACTACCGCTTGACCTTCGTATGGAACCTTCAGAAACCAGATTCCGTGCTAAACTTAAAACTCACCTGTTCCCACCCAACTAATTTCCTCTTTTCTCCCTGACCTCTATTCCGCTCTCTCTATCTCACTGCCTCTTGTGATATAGCTACAATCCAGCGCGGGGACACACTATTTTTAGTGCAGCCAGGCGCTTTAGAAATGGCTTTATTATTATTATTATTATTTTTTGGGGCCGTTGTGGAGATTAAGCAAGCTATTGCCCAGAGTTGCAGAGTGGGACCCATGATTAGAATAGGCACCGAGGCGAGAATTATCGGGTCCGGGGAAATTGAGCCCAAGACCCGCCGAGGCGGGAATTGAACCCTGGTCCGGGCCAGACCTCTGCATCAGGGTCTGCCGCTCTAACCATTGAGCCACACTTCTCCATGGCACACTTCTTTATGAATAAAACAAGACCAAAACAACAACAATTCAATAAGTAGAACCGGAGTTATGAATTTTTAAAGAATAAATCAAAAACAGTGCTTAGAAGTTAATAGTGCTAATTACTTTAGGCCACACTAGACCGGGGTAAATCCAAAGTTCAGGCCGACCACGATGGAGTGCAGGTCAGATACAGGACCAAATAGGTCCACCTGAAGTTTTTTCTTCTCAATCTGAGCTAAGAGCCCCATTCGTGGGGGAAACAGTCACCTGGAGCAAGTACAGCGCTGCTAGCGTTAATCTTGCGGGGCAAAGAGTCGGCTGGGCATGGCAGATGGCAGACAGGGCTTCGTGGTCATGAGATACTTGGTGTGCAAGGAGATTATGTTGTGGGGGCTCGCGCTGATCCTTCGAGCAAGCGTCACAGCCGCAGTGCAAATGGGCCCAATCATGGTTGCGGAGAGACCAAAAGCTTCATTTTAGGGGCCCGGGAGCTGTAGGTGATTAAAACAGCTGCAGAACCACTTTCGAGGCCCAGAGCGTGGAGTGGGCACCTCAGGCTAGGGTAGGACTCACAGAAGGTAACATAAGCTGAATTGTAGGAAGTCCTTTGTGTCCCTGAGACTTCAGAAAACAGGAGACAAGCCAGCAAGCCCTTGGAGATCACTTGGAGGGAAGGCAGAGTCCAGCTCTCCTTCCAGCAGATTCAGGGAGCAGCAGGAATTAGCGCAACAAGCAGAAAATGAGTCCCTCTAGAAAAGCAGTCCAGTTGAGTCCTTTAAGCAGCTCAGAAGTCCTAATGACACAGGTTTGGTTCTAGGCCTGGGCGTAAAACTCAGCTCTCGGAGTTTGCAAAGTTCAGTAACTCCACATTCCACGTGACTTCCCTGTGCAAAGATGTACACCTGTTCAAACGCTGCCACGTACAGCCCTGCCAGGCTTGGAGCGAAAGCGCTTCCCATGGATGTGCCATGGATTTGAAGGTAGATTGTGCCCTGGAAATCAAAAAGGTTCTTGGTTAATGCTATTTCTGCTAGGTTCAATATGAAGGACCTTGGGATACCATATGTCCAATCTTGTTCATAAAGTATGCCCTCTACAACCCTAAGGGTTTCCCTCTGTGATGTATTGGTGAAGAGAGATTCAATGTCTAACCCCACCATAAATTCTCTGGTTGGGTCAAATTCCATGTCTTTAACAAGGTTCAAGACAACTCTCATGTCCTTCAGGTAGGCCTCAATTTTTTGTACTAGATGTTTAAAAAAGAAATCACAGAACTGTGATACTGGTTCTAGTATTCAGCCAATGCCCAATACTATTGGTCTACCCGGTGGGGGTCTGGTGAGTTTGTGCACTTTGAGAAGTGTGTAAAAATGTGGAATAACTGTTTTCTCTCTACATAGGAAGAGCCTCTTCTGTTGCGAGATCCTCCCATTGTTCACTGCTTTTGCAATAGGCCTGCATGTCTTCTATGTTTGGCCATGCCTCCTTGCTTGCTGTTTGACCATGTGGTTGGTGGCCAATTTGTGTAGGCAGCCAGAATGCTTTTGCCATATGCTTGCATGTATTCTTTGTCCTCATGCCTTCTTGCTTGTTGTGACCATGTGTCTGGTGGGCATTTTGCATAGGCAGTCACTGTGCTTTTGCCATAGCCTTGCATTTGTTATTTGTTTGTGGCCATGCCTCCTTGCCGGTTGTTGTTGTTGTTTTGGATGTAATTTTTCTTATTATGTACATGAAAACTATGCACAGTTTAGTACATTTTTTCCACGTTTTCTAATACGTGTGCAATATTCTTTTAACTCACTGTGTGGCCTAGTCTCCCAATGGGCCTTCCAGCCACGGTGACCACATCCGAATTAGAAGAACCCAAAAAATGGCATGCATTGCACGTTGAGTGATTGTTGATTGTGAGTATGTTTATCTGTAAATATTAAGCTTGATTGTGATGAATTACAATGTTGGTGGCCTAACGACGGCTGATCATTTGTTTTTCTGAAGGTGATTTTTTCCTTCCCCTTTGACACTTAGCGAGATTTGTTTGCCGGGTCCACTCCACACTGTTTTGTTTTCTGTTTCACATTCCTCAAAGACCCAACAAGTCGCTGTTGCTAACACAAACACAAATCTAGTCTACACACAAAAAATCACTCAATGTTTCTCTTGTTATGCATCAACAGCATTGTACTACAGGTCGATCTATCACATTTGAGTCAGGACTCAGTCAGTAGGCATTTGGACACCTTACTCGGAGTAAGGAGGATGATGGAAGGACCCAGGGTGTGACTACTTCAAGAACTGCCACCAGAAGAAGGAAGTTGCCAGCTTCACTAAAACCAACTGATTCTGTTGTGCTGATATGTGCCTCTCAATTTTATTACCTCAGACCTATTTAACCTTTAGGTCACTCAGCTATAACCTACATCCTTTTGAGCAAGTGTACGGTGGGATAATCAATTACTGCAGTCCAGTCAGTAAAAGGATGAAGGACTGGGATATAGTTATGGCACGTTTGTCACAGACTATCCCATCCACCACAGAAGTCAAGCAAATTGCATTATCCATTCAGCATTGCATTGTTCTGTATTTTTTTTATCTTCACCGTTGGCTTTGAAAAGCACCATTCAAGCTTTAAATTCTCTCATCGACTCTTTCTCCATAGAAAATTAGTCATCATTATCCAATCAATCCAACCATCCAAACATAGCTCTGAACAAACCTTTCACCAACATCCATTTACCCAACCATGGATCCTTGATTTCACCCATTCCATTCACCCTTTCTGCCTTGTCTTAACCCACTCAAGCATTCCTTTCAACAACGCCCCCACCCTGGCAGGCATCCTGTCAGTTTAATCAATATCTACTCTTTCAACCATTCTTCTCCCAGCCATGCAGATTGATTCCTATCCTCATCACCCACCTCTATGCATCCTTTCACCCACGTATCCTTTCACTCATATATTATATACACGTCACCTATCCTTTCTCCTTCCATCCTGTTTTGTCTTTCCCATCAACCTGTCATTCTTAATGTTCCTTTATGAACCTTTGTCTGCTGAGTTTCAAATAGAAGAGGACATAACCATTTAACTCCCACTTTATCTGCTAAAGCGTAGTGTTGTTCGTGAGTCAGTCAACGCTCTTGCAGTGAGTATATTACAATTTGTCAATAAGTAAGCGATGTGACTTACCACTGCCCGCCCCTGCTGCCGCTGATTCTCCCCCCTCACTGGTGACAGCTACTTCCCAGTTGCTGGTGCCTTCACCGGCACTGGTGGTCTGTGCGGATAGAAAACAAATTACACATTTATGATTTTAGATGCCAGATACGCCTCCCCTGATTTTTAAAATACAACCACAAAACGAAACATTGCTACAGTTCAGTTACAGTATCTTAATCTTCTATCAAAAATTCTAAATATCACATTTGGCATTGAAAAGCCAGGTAGTCGTGCCAAACAAAAACTTGTTTTAATTATGGAGGGGCAGAGCTTTAACCCCTTCAGTGCCCATGACGAGCTGGACTCGTCATGGGCCGCGGTTGCGCTGTGCCCATGACGAGTCCAGCTCGTCATAGACCCCGCCCGCTAATGCAACGGCCGGCACAGGGCGGGGAAAGGGGCGGGCACTGAAGGGGTTAATGAATCTGGGTTATTGACGCACAATGAAGTGGTGCAAGAATTGGTCAATGAAGGAAATATGGTTTACGTTGGCAAATGCAATGGGGCCGTGCTCCTCATCATCGTTCTAGACATGCTGCACGTTCATTAACTGCTTGTATACTATGCTAATTATACATGTACAACTCCGAGGGGTCCACCATAGCCATAGACACTCTCTTGCTTTAAGGTACTGTTTGAGCATGAGCAAGAAAAAGAAAGCCTTCTCAACGAAGATGTTTAGAACACTTTAACTGGGCATGCAATCTTCACAGTAGAGTAACGGACATAAAATGGGTTATATGAGTCTTACTGTACCGCTAGTCTATAAGGGAACAGGGACAGCTTACTGACAAAGCAGAAGTAAAAGAAAGCTACTGACTAGTGAAGATAGATTTGAAGTCAAGTACAGAAACTTGATATAAAGAGAAAGTAAGTAACAAATAGGATAATATAGGGATAAGAAGGATTTTGGAAACATATCAAAGTGGAGTTAGAAAACAATTAGGAGACATACACAGTAAAAAGGAAAAAAATAATGTTCAATATGGAGCAGTAAAAGAAGAATCAAGATAGGAAAATAAATATTATTAACAGGAGGAATTACTGGGCCCAACAGAGCCATCTGCACTCGTGGAGGCACCTTCAGCCCCCTCACTTGCCTGCGCTGCAGTGGTGGTACTCATAGTATCCCTCCAGGCCATGGATACTGATGTAAGAAATAAAATAAATTAAATACAAAAATTATTAGTGGTACAGTTAATCTCTCCCAAAACATTTTGACTGGGAGAGGCAAACGCAGTAACAGTTGATTAAAATTTTATAAATCAGATCTCCTCTCCTATTAATATCGTGGACCTATTCCTTAATTTTCTAACCCTATTCCAAATTTCCTAAACTACATCAGAACTACTAATATAATGCAACAATTGATCTTTGCTTCTCATTTCATTTTTGATCTCTCAACCTTTGACGGGTCACTTTAGTCTTCGTTTTTTTCCAAAGCATACATGCTGATGCATGCATAGTTACTAGTTACTTACTACATATCACTGGGAAATCACTTGGGGTTTGGAGTTTGGACTGTGCGAGAAACAAAAAATAAAGGCACAGAGAAGTGAGAGAACGGGCTAGCTCACTATTACCAATAAGTGCCACTATCTCAGCGACAGGACAGAGGAGTCTCTGCATGACTTCTTAAAGAAACAAACCAACCGAGCGCCAACGACATGAGTAGGATTAGGTAGCACCACCGAGCACCTCTCTACTCTAGGATGATCACATATATTTGTAATGCAAACTTAACTAACCTGAGTGTGAACAGTATGCTTGCTATTTTAGAATAAAATATTAGCATAGATAGAACACAATAAATAAATAATTATTACTCATCAAGGCCCACAACCTCCACACCCAGCAGGTCTAACAGGTCCTGGTCTCTAGCCAGGATGTCCACCCACCGGTACGTCAGCTGTGTTGTTGTATTGTATTGTATAGTAATTGCATTTATATAGTGCTTACCAACCCTGACAAGGCAGCAAAGCGCTTTGTTGGCGAGTTGCACGGTACTCCAGAACTCATAAAGCATTAATGGTGAATTAGTATCATGAAAATATGAAAGTAATTTGAGTGGTGGATATGTTAGTCACTTATTTAGATTAAGGATGATAGTGGAGGGATAGAGAAGGGAAAAAGGTTTGCATTTTTTATAGCACTTGCTACCCTGATGGGGGTTGAAGTGCTTTTTTGGGGGATCATAGTAGTGGTAGCGGGTTTGAATGAATGAGAGAGTGGAGGTAATGGATATATTAATAGAGGTATAGGGTGAGAAATAGGCTAGTGCACTGGAAAGAGTAGTAGAAAGAGGCTTGAGATGAGTCAGAGATTTGGGCTAGAGAAAATATTGAGAGCGGTGCTGGGTGAAACCAAAGGGTAGCCATTGGATATGCTGCATTAAAAGAAAAGTAATATATAAGTAAAAGTAATAAATATATAGATCCAAAAGTAATAAAGATATGGATCCATACGTACATGGAAGGTATATAGATGCATAAAGAATATGTATATGTTGATTAAAGATCTATTAAAGGAACTCTGGCTTTCAAGAGTTGTTGTACTTTAAAATAGTTTTATTTATTTACATATATAAATATATTGTGCCTGGAGTGGTAAATGGCTTTTGTCATTTGACAGCTCGGCAAGGAAAGCACTGTGCTAGTTCTATGCTTAAAGACTTTGCTGTAGAAATGACAAAAGACTTTGTCCTTTTCTATCTTGGCGTGGATGGCACTGTGCTAATCCCATGCTAAAAGACTTTGATAGAAAAGCAAACATTTGAGGTGAGCAGATCTAGAGTGTTGCTGGTGTTGAGAGTGCACTATACATGAGCTGCTTTCCACCTAAACTTGAGAACTTCCCAGAGTTCTCTGCTTCTTTTTTGCATAATTTATTTGTCACTCTATGCCTGAAAGGATATTTTTTTTTACTTATACTGGGTGCTCCCTTGTGTCTGGACAAAGCTATGCCTCTCTGAAGATCTCTAATTAGAGCGAAACACTGTGTCTGGACAAAGCTATGCCTCTCTGAAGATCTCTAATTAGAGCGAAACACTGTGTCAGGGGTTGCTTTTACTCATTTCAGGTTGGCTTGGTTGGTATTTTACCAATTCAAAGCTGTATTATTGTGCCTGGAGTGGTAGATGGCTTTTGTCATTTGACAGCTCGGCAAGGACAGCACTGTGCTAGTCCTATGCTTAAAGACTTTGATAGAAAAGCAGACATTTGAGGTGAGCAGATCTAGAGTGTCGCTGGTGTTGAGAGTGCACTATACATGAGCTGCTTTCCACCTAAACTTGAGAACTTCCCAGAGTTCTCTGCTTCTTTTTTGCATAATTTATTTGTCACTCTATGCCTGAAAGGATATTTTTTTTACTTATACTGGGTGCTCCCTTGTGTCTGGACAAAGCTATGCCTCTCTGAAGATCTCTAATTAGAGCGAAACACTGTGTCAGGGGTTGCTTTTACTCATTTCAGGTTGGCTTGGTTGGTATTTTACCAATTCAAAGCTGTATTATTGTGCCTGGAGTGGTAGATGGCTTTTGTCATTTGACAGCTCGGCAAGGACAGCACTGTGCTAGTCCTATGCTTAAAGACTTTGATAGAAAAGCAGACATTTGAGGTGAGCAGATCTAGAGTGTCGCTGGTGTTGAGAGTGCTCTATACATGAGTTGCTTTCCACCTAAACTTGAGAACTACCCAGAGTTCTCTGCTTCTTTTTTCTTTTTTTGCAATATATATCTATATTGTAGATCAATATTGAAGCACTTGTAGATAAATGGTTATGATTAAAAGAGTTACTTATTCATGCAGTCACTTATATACATGTTAAAAACATAGAATAATGTAACTATCAGTAATATGTACATTTTTTAAGCAGAACTAATGAATATCTATATATAATAAATGTTTTTTTTAAACATAAGTATTCTACCCATACATACAAAGCGATACACATTATAGGTACATATCTATAGTACAAATAAATGCTTATATACAGAGAGATATGCTGTATATTTCTATCTGCTTGCATGTGGTGGTTATGTGGAAAGAGCCAATTCTTCAGTAGTTTTTCTGAAGATAAGGTGGTTATCTGTGGATCTTATGTTGAGGGGTAATGAGTTCCATAGTTTGGCTGCTTGAACGAAGACTGATGTGCCACGCATTGTTTTTTTCTTGTATCTTGAGATTCTGAGGCGAGGTGCCACTCTAGAGCAGAGGTTCCTTTGTTGAATGTGTTTGGTGATTTTATTCCTGATGAAGTTCCATATTTCGCTTTGTGGGTGATACAAAGCAGCTTGAACATGGTCTTCTGGCAACCAGTAACCAACGCAGGGCTTTCAGAGCAGGGGAGATGTGGTCTCATGGTTTTACATGTAAGAGTAGTCTGGCAGCCGTGTTCTGAATCAGTTGTAGTCTTTTCATGGTCCCTAAATGTGATCCATGGTAGAGGCTATTAGCATAATCGAGTTTGGACAAAACAAGGGAGAAGGTAGCCTGGACCTTGTGTGGAAATCCCAAATGGGGGAAGATTAGTTGCAAAGTTGTTATAGTAACAAAGCTTGATCTAGTTTGCCCACTTGGGCATTCATCGATAGCTTGGAGTCCATGGTCATTCCGAGGTTTCTTACTTCCTTCAATATTTTAGGCTGTGTTCCCAGATCATCAGGCCACATTGTGAGTGGGTCTTAATGTTTTCAATTGCCACACATGAGTATTTCCATTTTGGAAGCATTCAATTTGAGATGGCTCTACAACATCCATTGATCCACAGCTCTGAGACTGAAAATGGGCGAGTTTCCAATGTCTTTGGGGCATTGCAGTTGAAGGAGTATTTGCGTGTCATCTGCATAGTTATAGCACGTGAGTTGAAATTGATTGATCAGTGCAGGTAATGACTTCATGTCCCCTGAGGGGGTTAAAGTGACAACCCTGCTCTTTGCAGATGACACTTTGATAGTTTCTAAGACCCTGAGTGGCCTTCAATTGCTCCTAAAACGCTTCGAGTCCTTTTGCGCACTAAGAGGGCTTGAGATAACTACTGCATAGACTAAGCTGCTAATGATCCACCCACTTCGATCTTTTAAGGCAAACCTTTTTTCAGAGGGGAGACCACTAGAGAGAGGAAGTACCTTTGATTATTTGGGTATCACTCTATCTGATGACCTCTCCTGGAGATTTCATGTCAAGCGACAGAACCTTCAGCTAAGACGCATCTCGGGGGCTTCGATTATGGAGCATAAGATCTCAGTGAGCAAGCCAATAGCTGCCCCGTGTTTATTTAAGAACACAAAGCCATGGGAGCAGCTCTGTACGGGGCAGAACTCTGGGGGTTTGAAAAACTGGACACACTCTTAATGACCGAAAATAAAGTCTTGAGGTCACTTTGCTCACTCCCAAAGAGCACCCCCTGCAACCGCTGAGATTTGATCTGGGTAGATTTACAATTGTGCAAAAAGCTCTGTTATGCCCTTTGCTCTTTTGGCTACGTCTAAAGACAACCCATGAGCTACGTCAATATGCTGCTGCTCTGGATGAGGTCTATGCATCAGATCACCACAAGAAAATTGGATGGATTACCAGGGTGAAATTATTGCTGTCCACCCTAGGGTTGGAAGGCATTTGGGTTACTGACACCCCAGAATCCCTTCCAACCAAAGCCCAACTTAAAAACACTACTGGGACTGGGTGGCACAGTCACTTATTTCCCATCCAATCGGGGGCAGTTTGAACCTTGATTTTATGGAGTTCAAGCTGGAAGGTGCTTTTGAGCAATTTCTGGAGGTTATTACAAATGCCCAGGACAGGAATCTCTTCATGCAATTTAAGTTTGGATGCCTTCCTCTTAATACATTTGTTGCCTCCTGGTCCCAGCACTCTTCGGCATCTGTGATCTGCCCTGGCTGCTCTCTTGTAGCCGAGACTATCAGTCATACATTTTGCATGCCGTAGGTACCACCAGTTGAGATCCAGGTGGATAGCTTCTATATGTACAGCTAGGCACCCACTGCTATAGCGATGCACTACGTTAAAATATGACTCCAGCATGCTAATTATCTGTGCAGTTGCAAAATTTCTAGGTATCTAGGTAAAATGTGGATTAGTAGAAGATACGCACTGACCATGCAACTGACATAACCCTTTTGTATTTTAACATTTCTCAAACGATTTTATATAAGTAGCTATTTATTAATTTAGTATTGTATCAAACATGGAATTGTACTGCTAGACGGGTCATGCCGTTACTTCTACGGCATAGACTTTTGCTGCTACACATCCTAGTCTTGATTACAATTGTTTTTATTGCTCTTTTTAAATCTGTTTTATTATTGTATTAGATAGCTTGAACCGCACTGATCTTTGTGATCAATCTTCAGATCATTTTGCACTTTAGGCACTGGCACTTTTAAGGTCCTTATCTGTCAATTGGGGGTTAGGAAGACTTACTAGTCATAGGCTCCTGCTTTTGAATGATGGACTCTTTTTCTCCTATGGAGCTCTAGGAAGTACGGATCGCAAAAAAAAAAATCCACATGTTATTACGGACTGTTTTTTTGAAAATTGATTACTTACTTTGTTTGTACCGTATTGTTTGCAGGTGATACTTTTATGGCGGCAATGGCTGAAATAAAGTTATTGACTGACTGGCTTCATGTAGATGTTGAATAACCTGGATGAGATAATAGAGCCTTGAGGGGCCCCCGCTTTTGTGAAGTACAGTTTGGACAAGAAAGGTGGGGTATGGGTGACATTAGTTCTGTTGCAAAGGGAGGACACAATCTAGTCTTGAGCAGTCTCCTCTATGACAGCTTTGTGGAGTCTTTGTATCAGAGTGTTATGGTCAACTGTGTCAAAGGCAGCCGAGAGGTCCAAGAGAAGTAGAGCAGCAACCCCGTTGCTGTCAAGTGTGTGTCCTTCAGGTCATCCCAGATGGCAGGAAGGGCAAGAAGGCCAGATTCTGTTCCTCTTCGTGGACGGAATCCCGTTTGGAAGTCTGAAAGTATGTTGGGTGCGCCGGATCCCAAACAGCCTGTGAACAGCCCTCTGCACCCTCTACCAATGTTGCTTCTGCTCCCGGAGCACATAGCCGCTAGCCGCTACCATGCCAGCCGCCTACTGTCAGGGTAGAGTGAAGGGGGTGTTGCTCATAAAAAGCTAGTGCTGCCACTTCCTTGAAAAGTGTGTGGGGCGGCACCTGTTTGCGGTGCAGCCTTCTGCATGGTAGGCCACTGGGGCTGTTGGTTCGGGGGGACCTGGCACAGCCGCTCCCCTGCTCTGCCATCGTGCTGGGTGGGGGCCGGGAAAGAGAAGAAAGTAGAAGGACAAAGATGGAAGGAAGGAAATAGCTAGTAAAGAGAAAAATGAAGTACAAAAGTCACGCAAAAATCACAAACAAATTAGAACAAACATTTGTTTATTATCATTTTATTTTGGCTGTTTGAGCCGAGGCATGGGAGCAGGGCCAGAAATGACAGGCTGGTGGAGGAGTGTTTTACAGTGTAAACAGTGGACATGGCGGTCTGGCCGGCCGTCTAAGGCTGACCAAACCGTCATGCACAGTGAAGCTCTCTCCAATCCCAGCTGCGTTGCTAATTTGGAGAGAGCAAGCACAGGCTCCCAGTCTCCCTGGGAGCACACATCTATGGCGCTCAGGCAAATTCTGATAATCTTGGAGCCTGTGTCTGCAGTGCACAGAGTCAGATCAGAGCCAGTTCAGAGCGTGGATGCAGGTAAGTTATTATTTTTTTTGTTGTCCATCCCTGGTTCCCCCCTCCTCCTGCCCCACTACTTTGCCCAGATACTGGCTGCTACTGGTTTTATAAGGCGTCTTAACTTGCAGATTTGAAATACACAGTTACTAATAAGGACCTTTTGGCTATAAATAGATCTTAAGAGAAATCATTGTATTATTTGTTGAGGGGCCGGGAGCACTGTAGACGTGTGTGCCGATCACAGCAATGTGCTGTTACTGAAATTAGCCATAGCATTTACTCCAAATAACCTTATTTAATCCTGACTTTGGTTTTGCGACAAAATTACAAACCAGGCCTTAAAATGATAAGGCAGATGTACTATCACAACATGATTAAATTAAGGGTGAACATCAAATTTATTTTGTCTTCAAAGATTTTGCTTGATAATTCCATTTCCTTCATTAATGTAGATTAAATATGTGCCCAAATTAGGAATTCACGTAGTAAAGCAATTAGTTTATTGAGACCATTGCCTTTTCCACCCTGTCCGTGGCATAGATTGTTAAAGGATTTAGTTATAGCATTGCTCAACAGCCAAGGTTGCATGGTAATTCAGTTGTATATCTTTTGACTAAGATGGGTCATTCCATATCCCTGAATGTGTTACCTATAAGGAATTAGCAAAGAGTTTTACATCACACATGCTTGTTTCATAGCCCCTAACACTGTTTAAGCCCTGAAAGGTTTCCAAGATCCATGTGGGATGTGCTGTTCCAGTCCAGGTTTCAATAAAAAATCCTGTAATAACCTGGTACTGAGAAAATTTAAAAACCTGGACATCTCCAATGAGTTTTTAGTAAATTAATAGCACCTGAAAGGGGGTATCTCACAGCATTTACTTTAAAAGGGTGCAGTTGTTTTTTAGGTAATTGCCTATGTTGTATAAGAACAGCCAAGGCTTATTTTCCGCATGTATCATTGAGATATTACAACTAAACCCTGAGGTGCTATCATACAACGATTATATTTATCACACTGATCTAGTTGTATGTATGCCTAAAATAAACCAGATTGTAACAATGTTAACATCGCATCATTGCCAGATTACCTTTACAAAGTTTAAGATTGCCTACCATGAGGTGACCTTTCTAAGATTCGAGTTATCCAATGAGGACAAGGGTTTGGCTTCAGATTTCCTTCAGAAATACAGTACCTTGCAGCCTCATGACACACTAAAATAGTTACAATCCTTGTTCGGATATCTTAACTTTGGGCGACCTTACTTGGCGCACTGTGCTAAGTGATTGAAGCTCTTGTATGTGATTTCTCCCACTTTTGAGCAAAACAGTGGACAAAGCAATATGGTGATATTGTGGCATGCATTGCAAGTAGATTTACAAATTAGAGATAGTAAAACAAATCTGGTGTTCAGCTGTACTAAGCCACTCAGGTAACACTTATGTAATATACAATGAGGGAGACGGTGTCTACAAGAAACATACATAGATGTGGGTAGGAAACATTTGTTGAAACCTTGGGCTACAACTTACTGGGGCATACAACGCAGGGCACAAACACACAAAGGGTGGTTATTTTGGCCCGCAGGAATGTTTGCAGGTTGTGTCGTAGTGTTGCTGACAAACATGGTGGATGGGTTTTAGTTGAATGGCAATTTACAGAGGGGGTAGCCACATTTTGCTTTATCTATGGATCCAATATGGATAATCCTACCGTCTTAGATTATATGAATACCGAGCTGGTAGTATGTCCATTGGCTATTATACTATATGGGGATTCAAATATAAGGGTAGTAAGTGAGCAAAAAGTACCAGCAGATACATATTTTATGGGCAGGAAACCAAGGGTATATCGAGCACTTCAGCATTTAAAGCTGACTCATGGCCTGGTGTAAACTTTGCAGAAGCTTAAGCCCCCAGATCCCTAACAGGAAGCACGTTAGGCTGGATTACATTTTTACTCCTGTGTCCTTGATCAGCGGGCTACAAATTGAAAAATATCCACGGAACTTGTCGGACCTTAATCCGCTGGTGATTGAAATTTCCTTCCTGGGCAGAAGAAATGCTTCACAGGCGTGGTTATTTAACAGGGGGTCATTATCCAATGAAGACTTCATCTCTCATATGAAAGTGTAGATACCAGAATTTACCAAGAAGCCTTCCATTAGTAATATTATGGCAGGTAAAGTTGCTGAAAAGTACCTGTCTCACAGACAAGAGTGCTATGAATACAGTGAACAAGTAGGCCAGTTTGGTGGAATTCTGGACTAGACAAAAAACAGCTTATGGCGAAATATCAAAGATTAGTGATAAGAATGGCTAGCTTGTTAACACCCCAGAGGCAATACTGGGAGTATTGAGGGAATTTTATAAAGAGCTATATATCAAGCCGAGGAGGGGTGGATGAATTTTATAGAGAGCTATACCAAGCCGAGGGGGGTGGATGAGCAGGGTATTCTTCAACATCTGGATTCTATCATAGGTAATAAAGTTAACTCGGAAGACCAAGATTTTTTATGCCCCCTAATCTCAGGACAAAATAAATGAGGCACTTTTAAAGCATTATCTTCTGGCAAAGCAGTGGGTACGGATAAAATCCCTCTTGAATTTTTAAAATGTGTTTTCTTCTGTCTTAGAAGAGGATTTTACCTGATTGCTACAATTTGTGCAAAATGGCCAACTGGCCCCCTCTTTACTGGGCAATGACTAATATCATGGTTTTTAGTAAAAAAAAGGAAACCTCCTCATGGGTGATGACAAATTGTATCGGCTAGTTGGTAAACTAGTATCCCCCATACAATATGATTTTATACTCCACAGAGGAACCACTGACCACGTTAGAAGGGTTTGCTACAATTGAAGAGGGGAAGGGAATAGAGGCACTCTAAAGGGTTTGACACTAGACCACAAAAGAATTTACAGGACAAACCCTCCTGTCCTCTCTGTAATACAAAGACACTGATTGTTTTTGAGGTCTTAAAGCAAAATAAGTACAAGTATTAGTCCATTCAAATTTTATTCAATATTCTCAGATCAAGAGATATTGTTTGTTAAGCCAACATGTTTTTCACGACATGTCGCTTCATCAGGGGCATGAGGTATATTGTAAATACAGGTGCTAAAGTTGAAGATTTGAACACAATCTTTATTGGGGGCTGGGCTGGGCAGCGTAGGGGAAAGGAGTGGTGGCGCTCTCTAAGTGTGCATGACTGATTGGTCAGCTGTCTCAGGCCGGCCAAACAGTCATGCGCACTTTGCATGTTTTCCACTCAGGCAGTATCACAGCCTGGGTGGAGAACATGCCCAGGCTCCAATTTCCTGTCTGAGCACCGAACCACGGAGCTCAGACCAATCACAATGCTGCATAGCAGCATCGTGATTGGCTTAAGGGAGCCTAGGTGCTTCCTGCTCGCAGAGAAGCCAGGAAGATGATGGAGAGGAGGGAGGAGAGGCGGCATTCATTCAGACAGCTGACCGGCAGGTAAGTGATCCTTTTTTTTAACCCCCATTCCTCTCTCTCTGCCCCGCTGCTGCTTCCCAGGAGCAGCAGTCACTGCAAACAATATCTCTTGATCCGAGAATATTGAATACAATTTGAATGGACTAATACACAATTATTGAGTTTGTACTTTTTTTGCTTTAAGACCTCAAAAACAGTCAGTGTCTTTACATTAGAAGGGTTATAACATTATTTGATGTGACCAGTATGACAAGGGACCCTATTACCTCGGCGCTTTTAGATGTCTAGAAGGCGTTTGATAGGGTGGCTTGGGATTATCTTTGGGCAGTGTTGAGATGAATTACAATTGGGTCTGGGTTCATTAGGGCTGTTCAAGCAGTCTATGAAAACCCAACAGCAAGGCTCCAAATAATGGCTGGGGAATCTGATTCTTTACACACACAAGGCACAAGGCAAGAATGACCTGACTCAGTTTCAGCATGATTAGATTGTTGATCATGCACTTTATTTGGGAGTAAATATTACCCCCAAGGTGGATCAGATAGTGGAGCTGAATCTCACTTCTGTAATACATAAAAGTAAACTGGATTTTAAGAGGATGGACAATCTCCATCTCACAATAGTCGACCACTGTAACATTATCAAAATTATATTTTTAGCTAAAGTTATTTTTTTTTAGGTCTATACCTTTAGAGTGTGAAAGAAAAAATGGAAGAGGTATTGAGCAGCTTAATGTGCTGAAGTACATGATGCTCCTCAAGTCAAGATGTGGTTGGGCTGTTCCGAATATCAGGTTCTATCTGTGGGCTTTGTCCCTTAAACACATGAACCTCTTAGTAGGTGGTCAGCAGGTTGATGCACAGGTGGCGGAAGTAACACCATCAATTTATGAATTGCTACTCGGAGAGGAGGCTAAGGCTCTCTTTTTGAAAATGGCTGAGCCAAGCTATTATAAAAAGGTGAAATTTAAGACCTTTCAAGATATGGGGGGCGGCTAATAAGATTGACAAGAATAAGTTTAAGGTCTCCACTGCTTTCACTGAAATTCCACAATGCATACTGCTCTAGGTGGGAAGCTAAAGAGATAGTGAAATTAGGAGATGTTATTTTATAAAAACCAAATGGTGTCATTTGGGGAGTTACAAGTGGAGTTTGGCCTGGAAAAATGAGACTTCTTCAAATACTTACAGTTCAGGAACTTTTGTGGGGAGATGTTGGTTTTGATAAAGTAAAACTA
Source organism: Triturus cristatus (assembly GCF_964204655.1). Taxonomy (NCBI): domain Eukaryota; kingdom Metazoa; phylum Chordata; class Amphibia; order Caudata; family Salamandridae; genus Triturus; species Triturus cristatus. The sequence goes on from NC_140590.1 coordinate 1,801,113,607, forward strand.
CATGAATTACTCTGCAACACTGAGGGCTGTTGGATAAGCCAGATCTATGAATTGGAGGGGCCTATGACCAATGATTTCGGGAAACAGTCAGATAACTGGTGGAAAAGGGTAAGTGCCACTGATAGCAAGTTGGGGGAGGGACACAGGTATTTCTTGCAGATAATGTCAGAGTTTGAAAACAGACTCAGTGCTTATGTTCTACAGCTTCCCGCTTTAGACTCTTAAACATGAAATATCATGTTTCTTGCGGACTGTCTGACATACTGGAGTAGTACTCTCTTCTTGACTTATGCTTTTGGGTGTGCATGATAATCCAGGTGGGGATGCAGGGCAATTTTTGGTGTTTATCACAATGGTGGTGGCACACATTTGTGTTGCTGTATCCTGGCTCAATCCAGACCCCCCTCATTTCATCAGTGGTTGGCCAGTCTGATCTCAGTGTTCCATCTAGAGAATAGTCATAGGAAAATAGCCTAAGAAGAAGGGGTAGATAATCTGGGCTCCCCCAGACGAGTGATCATCTTGTATTATTACGCAGTATTAAACGTTTTTACAACTGTTTGTCAGTATATCAGTTATATAATAATTTGTAGCATACAGGGCATGCAAAAGTGACATTGTAGTATCAGTAGGAATGTCCAGCTTGAAGCCACATCATTTTTTATTTAATTTTATTTTGATATGACCAAAGAATTTATAAATTACTTGCTGTGAGTCAATTGGATACAATTAAGTTGTATTGGAAATTTTGTGGTGTTGCGTGCTAAAATTAACTGTTAATAACTTCTCTTGTGAAAAAAACTCTAAAAATTATATATACATATATATATACTCGATCCACAAACTCCGGTAATGAAGTATGGGGCTGTCATTGGCGGTCCGAGCCAGGATACCGGAACTCCTTAATATACATTCCACAAGTCCCCATATTGTCAGGAAACACTCGGACACCCAGGTTGGATGCAGTTAATTTATTCGGCAAGTAAAAAACAACGCGTTTCGCCTTTACGGCTTGGATCACGCTCGTACAAGTACGAATCCACCATGTTTAAATACACCTTTTTCATCGTATTCAAAAACGGACTCACCACACTAGTGCAAAAATGTTATTGCAACCATTGCGGCCATCTTGGAATATCGGAAAACTCTTTAAATGTCCCATACGTTATCACACATGAGTAACAATTGATATCGTAGACGTAAATGGCAATATTCTCAGTGTGTTATTCTTCAATGTTGAAAAAATTCATTTCCATATTGTTTCTGTTTACAAAATGTAGGTAACACATAATAATATAAACATAAAAATGCAGATAACGTATATATAAATCCATTTGGGAAAATAAATAATATCGTTGAGACATGTATTATTGCATTAAGGCATTGTTACACAGCTCCTCCTTTATCGCGCAATATCTACAACGCGTTATTGTTATGAAGCTGATGACAGAAACAAACAAATTCAATGGTTAACTATAGCTGTGTTCGTCAGCATGGTTAATAAAGATATAATATCCAAACTTACATTCTTTCAACCCAAGTGGGCATGGATAAATAATTAAACTTACAACACCATAAAATGCGAATTAAGAAATCTATGGCTCTAATTACGCCCAAATGAGCTGGCTAGCGTATCATATCCTCCAAAATCAATTTATCATATCTACATCTAATATATCATTCTATCATCATGATACAATTTGAATTGAATCCATGTAAAGTTCATTAATACCATAGAATAGTCCAACATATCTTCCTTAAGTTATAGATATTCCAACTGTTGCAAAAGAAGTGACCCCATCTGAAATAAAGCAAAATTTAAAATTCTTAAAACCAGACTGATATACAGACCTTCTATTCAGTTAATTAGTCATACAAATGTATTGCTAATTCTTCGCTCAAATTTAACCCTTTCGGTGCCAGACTTTCCAGATCCACAATGTATCGGGATTCTAATTTTCTTAATGACAATTCTCTATTGCCCCCTCTCACACCTAGATTAACATTGTCAATCACCACCATGGGGACTAGCGTATCGACCTGTATATGCTTGTCATGGAAATGGCGAGCTATGGGGTACTGTTTGTTGTTGTTACATATGGCACGGAGATGTTCCAATACTCGTTTCTTGGCTGCGTGTATCGTGCTGCCAATATACCACTTATTGCATGGACAGATCAAGACATATACGCAATATATGGTATTGCAGGTAAGATTCTTTCTAATCACAAAATCCCTTTTGGAATTAGGTACTAGCAATTTGTTACAGTCAATGCTATTCCTGCATGCTTTGCATTTTCGGCAACATCTAAAACCAGGTGTGCCCGAGCAAGTATTTACGTCTCGATCTGTAATGTGGTTATGACTAAGTTTGTCTCTTAGAGATCGTCCTTTCCTGAAGGTGATCTGTGGGTTACTTCCCAAATCACTTTTAAGATGTTCATCAGTGAGTAGTACATGCCAGTGTTTTTGAAATATTTTACGTACCTCACTAGCTTGTCCTGAGAAAGTGGTGATGAATCTGATATTCTCAATCTTTGTTTCTTTTTGTTTGGGATATATTAGTTAATTACGAGATTTCATCTGTACTCTGGAAAATGCATCATTAATAGTTTTCTTGCTATATCCCCTCTCTCTGAACCTTTGGCACATGATCACTTCCTCACACTTATAAGTAGCATCAGTGCTACAGTTCCTCTTAGCGCGCAACAGCTCTCCATATGGGATGCTATGTACCAAATTCCGTGGATGGCTGCTGTTAGCATTAAGGATACTGTTGCCTGCAGTTTCTTTCCGAAATAATTTGGACATCAGCTGATTGTCTTTGACTTCCAAAAGAACATCTAGAAACTCCATTGAGTTCCTACTGATGTTTTCTGTAAACTGCAGGTTAAGTCTATTTCTGTTCAATTTGTCAATTTAGATTCTAGCTGACTCCTCAACTCCGCACCAGATAAAGAAAATATCATCGATGTAATGCAGCCACAGGGTCACGTTGTTAAATTCTGCCATTTCAGTGACAACCTGCTCCTCCCACCAGCCCATGAATAAATTTGCGTAGCTGGGGGCGAAGCAGGTTCCCATTGCTGTGCCCTGTGACTGCTGGTATATGGTGTCATCAAAGATGAAAAAATTGTTCTTTAGACAAATCTCAATCATCATCATTAACATCTGAGAGTGGTGAAAAAGTGAAATGGACCTGGTTTAAAAAAAGTGTTGGATAGCCTGAAGACCTAAATCATGTTGGATACTTGTATAGAGACTACTTACATCAAGGGAAACTAAAGTGAAATTGTTTTCCCAGTGTATTCCATCAATGATGGTTAAAAAATGGGTCATGTCTCTAAGGTACGAGGGCAAAGCCACTACATAAGATCTTAAGTAGTAGTCAATAAATCTTGATGTGTTCTCTAATAGCGATCCTATGGAGGAAACTATAGGTCGCCCTGGCGGATTACAAATGTCCTTGTGAATTTTGGGGAGTAGATAGAGGATCGGTACTCTGGGATGCGCACAATACAAATAATTAAATTCATCCCATTCCAACAACCCTCTTTCTCTCCATTCAACCAATGTCTCTCTATACATGGTATTAGATTTTAATACTTCGGCCATGTTTGTCTTACAGTAACATTTGTTGTCATTAAGTTGTCTCAGTCCCTCTGTCAAATACTTCTGTTTGTCTAGGACAACCATGTTCCCTCCCTTGTCTGATTGGCGAATTACAATACTTTTATCTGCCTTTAAATTATCAATGGAGGTGATTTGTTCAACTGTCAGGTTTTTCTTATTGCATGGTATCTTCCTGTATCTAATTTTATAAAGGTCATTCAAGACTCCCTTCTCAAATACATCAATGGCCTCACACTGTATATTTCAATATACATCAATTTACATAGAATATCAGATTCATCACCACTTTCTCAGGACAAGCTAGTGAGGTACGCAAAATATTTAAAAAACACTGGCATGTACTACTCACTGATGAACATCTTAAAAGTGATTTGGGAAGTAACCCACAGATCACCTTCAGGAAAGGACGATCTCTAAGAGACGAACTTAGTCATAACCACATTACAGATCGAGACGTAAATACTTGCTCGGGCACACCTGGTTTTAGATGTTGCAGAAAATGCAAAGCATGCAGGAATAGCATTGACTGTAACAAATTCCTAGTACCTAATTCCAAAAGGGAATTTGTGATTAGGAAGAAACTTACCTGCAATACCAAATATTGCGTATGTGTCTTGATCTGTCCATGCAATAAGTGGTATATTGGCAGCACGAAACACGCAGCCAAGAAAAAAGTATTGGAACATCTCCGTGCCATACGTAACAACAACAAACAGTACCCCATAGCTCGCCATTTCCATGACAAGCATATACAGGACGATACGCTAGTCCGCATGGTGGTGATTGACACTGTTAATCTAGGTGTGAGGGGGGCAATAGAGAATTGTCATTAAGAAAATTGGAATCCCGATGCATTGTGGATCTGGAAAGTCTGGCACCGAAAGGGTTAAATTTGAGCGAATAATTAGCAATACATTTGTATGACTAATTAACTGAATAGAAGGTCTGTATATCAGTCTGGTTTTAAGAATTTAAAATTTTGTTTTATTTCAGATTGGGTCACTTCTTTTGCAACAGTTGTAATATCTATAACTTAAGGAAGATATGTTGGACTATTTTATGGCATTAATGAACTTTACATGGATTCAATTCAAATTGTATCATGATGATAGAATGATATATTAGATGCAGATATGATTAATTGATTTTGGAGAATATGATACGCTAGCCAGCTCATTTGGGCGTAATTAGAGCCATAGATTTCTTAATTTACATTTTATGGCGTTGTTAGTTTAATTATTTATCCATGCCCACTTTGGTTGAAAGAATGTAAGTTTGGATATTATATCTTTATTAACAATGCTGACAAACACAGCTTTAGTTAACCAATGAATTTGTTTGTATCTGTCATCGGCTTCATAACAATAACGCGCTGTAGATATTGCGCGATAAAGGAGGAGCCGGGTAACAATGCCTTAATGCAATAATACATGTCTCAACGATAATATTTATTTTCCCAAATGAATTTATATATATGTTATCTGCATTTTTATGTTTATGTTATTATGTGTTATGTAAATTTCGTAAACAGAAACAATATGGAAATGATTTTTTCAATATTGAAGAATAACACACTGAGAATATTGCCATTTACAGCTACGATATCAATTGTTACTCAATGTGTGATAACGTATGGGACATTTAAAGAGTTTTCCGATATTCCTAGATGGCCGCGATGGTTGCAATAACATTTTCCACCTGGTGTGGTGAGTCCGTTTTTGAATACGATGAAAAAGGTGTATTTAAACATGGTGGATTTGTACTTGTACGAGCATGATCAAGCCGTAAAGGTGAAACGCATCGTTTTTTACTTGCCGAATAAATTAACTGCATCCAACATGCGTGTCCGAGTGTTTCCTGTCAATACGGGGACTTGTGGAATGTACATATATATATCGAGGTGATCAAGGCTGCTTGGACGGCCGAAACGCGTCTTGACATAGAGAAAATAAAATAATGCTCAATACAGTTGATCTACACTGGTGATTTCCCGCGCGTAAGCGGGTGAATATCGCGAGTTGCAGATATATATATATATATATATATATACACACTGCGAGGTACAAACAGTTCCCATAGCTCACAAGTCACATTTTAACTCTTCAGCTGAAACGTTTTGTGTCCATTGAGAATGTTCATGATAGCTATTTTGATATAGAGCCTGTTGGTGCAGAGAAAAGTAATCATTCTGGGTTCTCCTGTACCGGCACAAGAGGCCCCCACAAAGTCAGGTATTCCTGTTGCTCGAACTATATGCCTGAGATGGGTGCAGTGGTCTTCTTAGTTAAGTGTAGTGGATGTGAAGTTTCATTATGATCCCGCTATTGGTATACAAGCTTTTCTCTAAAAGTCTTAACATTGAGCCATATCAGAGTCTGTTCTACATACACGGCTGCAGTAGGAGAAAGATATAAGTACTCTGTAGCCTGCACAGCAGAGCGAAGTTATAGTGACAGATGGTGAATGCCATCCACCGCACACAAAACTTTTAGGTGATAGCATTTTGCAACATGCAGATATTCATACACTGGTACTACAGAAGGCTTACCCATTTGTTCCTTCACTAATAGTGTCTGATTCCTCCTTCTGTTTCCAAAGGTACTGTAATGAGCCCCAATGTATCCCAATATAGGCCTAGGTAGTTGCATGACCATTTACCTACATTTGTCCTACCTGGCTCTACATAACCACTCTGGCGCTGACCTTTTGCCTAATTAGGTCCCGAACAAATGCCATGTGGTTTTCTTCAAAAACTAGCCTCATTTACTATGCATGAGGATTCATAGTATCACACAGAATGATTACAATCTTCTGTATAATTACTCTGCCAAAAGTCACCTCTATTGATATCCTTGGATGACAGGCCTACAGTACCATGACACATCTAGGTAGAACTCATGAGGATTCTTTTCGGGTATATAAGCACTGCATCTTTGCTGGGCAAACCAGAGGAGAGGCTTACATGCTGACACAAGACTCTGAAGTCCCTGCGAGCAGACACTCCAGCACGCAGTGGTCTGACATCCCTTGCGGGGTGTCGAACTCGAGACCAAGACGGGCTCCTTCTTTCTCTCCCATCAGTTAATGGGATTGGCTCTTTCCTAGGATGATTTATGGCTTCACACTTACGTACATGCTAGGTACATTCAGGTGCACTTAGCTAAGGTATGCATATTAGGAGTATGCATGATTACTGCCATGGTAGAATTCTACACTTTATTTACTCTGTTGGTGCTTGTAATCTTATATATATTACCTACTGGCGGTCGCCAGTAGGTAGTTTCAGTTAGGACCTATTATCCATAGGAAATCCGCAACATTCTATTTGGAAGAACTTTGGCGCCGGTTGACGAATCTTCATGAAATTTTCAAAACTGGTGGGGCGCTCCGGTCCACTCCTATCCTAAAAGTCTCGGGGTGATTCGTCAAGCGGGGGCCGAGAAAAAAGGGGATCCCAAAACGTGTTTTCCCCATGCAATTTTCCATAGGAACCGCTCATCGCAGCTGCAGCCCGGACTGCTGAACGGAATTACACCAAATTTGGCAAAGAGGTAGCCCTTGGTTCACACTCGTGCCTTTTGGTTAAATGGTGTAAATCCGTTCAGTAGTTGCTGAGAAAATCAAAAGTAAAATCATAGATATCTGGGCGGAGCCTAACCACACATCTCATCGGGAGAACTGATTGGCTGTCAGCACTTCATCCAAGAAGTGTTGGCAGCCATCTTGGGACCAATATACATGATAGCACCTCATTAAAAAGCATTGCAGTTAATTGAAGGTTTTAAGACTTTAGTTACATTATAAATAATTTGTTGATGGTAACATACTCATTTTAGGAATTGTGTTGTGTTCTAAGGGGATTTTACCATGTAAAAAAGCCTTCTGCTGGGATATCATGAATCATGTTTGAGGGAAAACTATTTTCTCATGCTTTTCCCACAGAGGTTTGGAAGGTGATCTATAAGCTAATTAGGAGCAAATTTTCTGTAAATTCACATTATCTTTCTCAGTCATGTGAGAATGAAGTCTGACATTCTCAGTAAAACATGTACATCCAACAAGGGCAGAGACTGTCAGTTGATTCCTTTGTGTTCTACTGCAGCTTCCCAGAGTGTTCTAAAGAACAACTAGAGCGCTAACAGTCCTACTTATGACAAACTTATGGCACATCTGAAGCCATCTTGAATGGAATAAAGTGGTAACTCTTAAAACATCTAATTTAAAAAGGAACCAAATGAGCGGGTTCATTTTGCCATAGAAAGTATGATTAGTGCTGCAGAAAGAAAAATTAGGGCACATTTTGAGTGACTTCTCAAAATCTCTTCTATTTCATTAAAAACTTCTGACATACAGACTGAAACATGCACTTTCAATACCAGCAGCAGACTTCCCTGGTGAGCAGTAGCTTTACTACAGTGATCTAATGAGCAACTAGAGTGCTAACATTCTGAATTTATGGAAAATGTGTGACACATCTGAATGCCTTCTTGATGGAATCAAAGTAAAAAACTGAAAGTATTTCCTACTGAGGGGACTGTAGTAAATGAGGAAATTAGGACATTTCATAACAAATAAGTCTCCCAAGATGGCCACCAGAGACAAAAGAGCCCAAATGTAGCACAAATATCACACAGATGTAGCCCAATTATAGCCCAATGACAGAATGTCCCAGAGTGTTCTAAAGAACAACTAGAGCGCTAACAGTCTTACTTATAACAAAAGTATGGCACTCCTGAAGCCATCTTGATTGGAATAAAGTGGTAACACTTAAAACATTTAATTTGCAAAGGAACAAAATGAGGGGGTTCATTTTACCATAGAAATTATGATTAGTGCTGCAGAAAGTAAAATTAGGGCACATTTTGACTTCTCAAATCCTCTTCTATTTCATTAAAAAATTCTGACATGCAGACTGAAACATGCACTTTGAAAACTAGCAGCAGACTTCCCTGGTGAGCAGTAGCTTTACTACAGTGATCTTATGAGCAACTAGAGTGCTAACATTCAGAATTTATGGTAAATGTGTGACACATCTGAATGCCTTCTTGATGGAACCAAAGTAAACAAGCATTGAAAATGCAATAGGTCTCGCCCTCGTTTAAGTTAAAGCAATTCTGTTTATAATTAGGTGGCTTTTTAGCTTTGCTTGTATTAGTGTTTTTCAAACTTTCATGTACATAACATGCATATGTATACATATATGTATATGTATGCATGCATTTATATTTGTATTTATATAGATATGCAGATTATATACATGTTTATATATGTATGTATATATATATATACACATACATATATATAAATGCATATATATGCATATATATATGTGCGTATGTGTGCGTGTAGAGAGAGGTAGAGAGGTAAAGGTGTAGAGGTAGAGGTGTAGAGGTAGAGAGGTAGAGGTAGAGAGGTAGAGGTAGAGAGGTAGAGAGTTAGAGGTAGAGGTAGAGAGGTAGAGAGGTAGAGAGTAGTAGAGAGAGGTAGAGAGAGGTAGAGAGGTAGAGTGTAAAGAGTGAGTAATAGAGTGTAGAGAGTGAGTAGTAGAGAGTAGTAGAGAGAGTAGTAGAGAGTGAGTAGTAGAGAGTGAGTAGTAGAGAGTAGTAGAGAGTGAGTAGTAGAGAGTAGTAGAGAGAGAGTGAATAGTAGAGTGAGTAGTAGAGAGTGAGTAGTAGAGAGAAGTAGAGAGTGAGTAGTAGAGAGTGAATAGTTGTGAGTAGTAGAGAATGAGTAGGAGAGAGTGAGTAGCAGAGAGAGAGTAGCAGAGAGTAATAGAGAGGGAGTAGTAGAGTGAGTAGTAGAGTGAGCAGAAGAGAGTGAGTAGTAGACAGTAGTAGAGAGACAGTAGTAGAGAGTAGTGTTGAAAATTGAAACAGCGATGTGATTAAGCATTCACTGAAGACATGAATTTCCCTTAGAACCAAGTTTCTTCCCTTATGTTGACTAATGTTTGAACTCCATTTTGTATTGTCATGTCTCCACGTGCTCAGCACGAGAAGAGTCCTATCTTCGTGTCAGTTGCTCTCGTTATCTGCCTAGTAACAGTCTATAAATAGCTCCTTTGTCCGTCTGGCGCATGCTCAGACTTGACCACATCTGTTATCAGTTAGTCCTTTCTTGACCATGTTTTCGCGGGCTCAAGGAGTGTGTTAACTCCGCCCATATATTGATTCTGTATCGAAAATGTCCATAAAAGGCAATATTCCTTGCTTCATGTTGTATCCACCCACTTATGAACCCCTCTGTTGTGTATAAAAGGGGATCGTGTACGCAAGTTCTATGCAATACTGAAGAGTGTTGTATAGGTTGTAGGACCATCCTTAAGGGTTAATAAACTCTGTCTTTGTACTTTGCAGTTTCCGTGCCAACTTCCTTCTAGTTTTCGTTACAGGAGAGCGAACCCTGGTACTCTGCGGGCCTAGCTGGGGCCTATATTCATCAATTGGCGCCCGTCACGTGGGGCTCAACGGCGACTCGGATGCTCGAAGGACTGGTCGTGATGAAGGTGAGGAATTTGGCCGGGGATGTGATCACTGCCAGAGGCATTTTAGTCCTGGCATCCCGAGGTTTTCTTCCTTCCCTTCCGAACTGACCATCTGGGTGGCGCCGGTCCTCGACTGAGACCTCTTCTGTCGGTTTTGCCGTGACAGCCGTTTGGGCGAATTTTGGAGCTTGGCAGTTGGAATCTGGACACTCTTGATTGGTAAGAACCGTTGTACGGTACTTGCTCCGAGTTTTGACGCCTGGGTTGGCCATTTGAGTTTGATTTGTGATGACCGGTCATATCTTGTATTGATTACTGTGAGAATATATGCGTTGCAACACATATAGGCAGGTAATGTGGAGATATTTCTCCGGAGCTGTGTAAATTTGAACGGCGCACAGTTTAAGTGCCATTTTTCTGATAATACTGCATATTTTGCATTATTTTTGAGCATGCCTGCTTTTAGCGCACTCCGTAAGTGGTGCTGCTGTTTTGGAAACCGGTTAAACCTCGAGGAATCTGCTCCAGCCCCCCCAGAGGGGACTCCTAATAGGGATATGTATGTGAAGCATGGTCTTTCTTCTATAATGTACAGCACAGTATGGAGGAAATACACCAAAAAGGATCCTGAGTTGCGCTGGCCTTTGTATGGATCATTTGATATGCGTAAGATTGAGTATGTGGAACAGTGTATGTGTAAACGGCGTGCTCGTCAAGATATGTTTGAATGTGTGCGGTTATGGGTGAAGGAAGTGCGTGAGCGAGAGAAACGTGAGAAAGCGCTGTTTGATAAAGAGCAACGGAAGAATGATCATGTGCGAGCACAGGAAGCGAAGCGTCGGGAGGACAGAGAGCAGACGGACAGACAAGAGAAAGAGCGTAGGCTACAAGTCTCGGGTCAATATGCTGTCCGCCAGCCACTTTATCCTGTCCTTACTAATCTTGAAGATGATTTTTATTTATTAGATCGTTCTCCGCCTCCTTATGCTGGCGCGTCTGCTCCGAGATCACAGGATTCTGGATTGGTTTCGGGTAAGGTAGACACGCGGTCCATGTTATCAGTTGACCGAATGGGTGAGCTTCGGCAGGTCTCCTTTCGTGCACTTAAGGGCAAGCTATCCCTTACTGAATTGTTGGACTCTTGGGAAAAGTGGCAGGATAGAGAGAAGTTGTATTTTTTGGGACACTTTTCTGAGGAAGTGATTACTGTCTTTCGGAAATATTCAGACGTTTTTGAGCTTGATGATGTGGTATTAGATGCTAAAGCATTACGTAATGGTGTTTTTTCTCCCTCTAAGGCGCCTGATGCGGCTCGACGGCTGTTTGCATTACGGGACGCGGCGAGTGACCTTAAAGAGAGAGCGCGCCTAAAAGCAGAGGAGGAAAAGCAGTCGGATTCACGTATCGGCGATGACCAATCATCTACCTCCCATTCAGATAAGAGCGAACTAGTGCATGCTAAACCAATGCGAGAGGCGGCACCTCTGTATGTTCCTCCTAAAGGAGCGGGAACTAGTCCGGATCTCACTTCCGCCGATGCTAAGGGATATTTTGTGTATAATTGGGTTTATACTCCCTGGCATAGGGCTGATGTTATGGCATTAAAGAATGCATTGCCTGACCCCCGCAAGAATCCAGCGGCCTTTTACGAAGAAGTCGAAGGGGCCTTGAATTCTTGTACTATGACCTTAGCAGATATAGATTTGTTCTTTGGGCTTATCTTACCACCGGATAAGTGGCGATCTGTGCGGAAGGTGGATGATCAAGCCGCTTTTAAGGCCAAGTGGTCTGAGATTGAGGATGAGGATAGGGAGAGGAAACCCGCGAAAAAACCGCCTCAGATTATTTTAGATCTCCCCGCTGCTATTTTGACCAAGTTGAAAACAATTATCCCCCCTAAAAAGATTGACTGGAATATGTTAGCTTCGTGTAAACAGAAGGTTGATGAATCAGTCTCAGATTTCTTTACGCGCTTTGAGGAGACATTTCATGATTTTAGTGGTCAGTCACTTACGGATGATACGGGTCGCCATCTTTTTGTGGATAAATATGTGGCGAATTTATTACCGGGAATAGCAGCTCGTTTAAAAGCGAGTGAAAGTTCCTGGTCCGCTTCGTCTCCGGCATCCCTCCTGACTATGGCTCAGTATTATGAGCGTCAGGAACAAGAAGCGAAGGGACAGGAGGAGAAGAAATCGAAAGATTTGAAAACAAAGGTGATGTTAGCGCAAGTGTATGGTCCGCCTCGTCGGGGTGTCGATAGAGGTAGGGGAGGATTCTATGGTCCCTCTTCGGGTCGGTCAGATGTAAATAGGAATCAATGTGCGTATTGTAAACAGTCGGGTCATTGGGCCAGAGATTGCCCGGCGTTGTATGCATCTCGTCAGGGACGTGGTCAAGGACCACAGAGAGGTAGAGGGGGCTTTTCGAATTTCAGAGGAAATTCTAATGATCGTGCTCGGTTTGAACCTAACGTGCAGCAACGAGATAGACCTAACGTATTTGATCGACAACATCAGTATCAGATGTCTGGGACTGACCGCTCTGGGTACCATGATTCTCAGCATGCGTAGGATTGCGTTGGATGGGGGTTGGAATCAGTTGAAGTGCCGGTTGATCAGAAGGGTCCTTATGTTTCAGCAAGTGTTTTGGGTTCTTCTGACCGGTTTCTAGTTGATACAGGAGCTACTCGCAGTGCACTGTCCCAACAATTGGTTCCGAGGGCTCCCCCATCTGGCTTAATGGTTACATCGGTAGGGTTTGATGGTACACTCTCTCGAAGCCCTCTTTCCCGACCCCTTGCATTCCATGTTGACCGCTTTTCTGCACCCTGTCCGTTTTTGCTTGCCCCTAACACGCCCGACAACATTATGGGTCTTGATATGCTCAAGTACTTCAGAGCAACGATCCGCTGCTCCCCTACTGGAGTGCGTGTGATCTTGAACGATAATCAGCCTATAACAGAATGTATGTGTGTGGTTACAGAGGAGGCTGTCTTAGCTTCCCTCCCTCGTACTTTGTGGGCTACTTCAGATACTGATGTGGGGCAGATGGTGATCCCGCCTGTCCACATTAGCGTCCAGGAGGGTGCGGTGTTGCCGCGCCTCCCTCAGTATCGCATTTCCCAGGAGGGGCAGGAGGCACTCATTCAGATTGTGCAGGATTTGATTAAGGTGGGGGTAGTGGAGGAAGTCCCCTATAATGTTTGCAACAGTCCTATTTTACCTATCTTGAAGAAAGATACGGATGCCAAAGTTTATCGGTTTATCATTGATTTAAGGGAAGTGAACAAGATTGTGATACCCCAGTATCCAGTGGTTTCTGATATCACGACGTTGCTCACTTTGGTCCCGCCAACGGCGACCACGTTTTCAGTTATTGATTTGAAAAATGCCTTCTTTTCGATCCCTATTCATCCTGATAGCCGATACCTCTTTGGTTTTACTTTGAATAATAAGTCTTATCGATTTTGTAGGGTCCCTCAGGGCTACACAGAAAGCCCTAGCATTTACAGTCAAGCATTGAAAAGGCAATTGGATTCCTTTGTTCTGCCCGGGGGTGTCGCCCTTATACAATATGTCGATGACATCTTGTTGGCGGCTGACACTCCTGAACTGTGTGAGATGAGTACGTTATCCTTGCTTTCCTTTTTGGCATCTCACCATCACAAAGTGTCGAAGAAGAAATTGCAATTTTGTAGACCTCAGGTGACTTATTTGGGTCACCTTTTGTCTAAGGAGGGGCGTGCACTCACACCAGATCGCATTCAAGCCATTTTGGACACGCCAGTGCCTTCCACACAGAAGGACGTGCGTGCATTTTTGGGTCTTGTTTCTTTTTGTAGGCAATGGATATTAGGATTTTCACACATAGCTAAACCATTGTTAGCCCTTTTGACAAAGGACACACCGATTCCTCTTCCCTGGTCAAATGAGTGTGAAATTGCCTTCCAGCAATTGCGACAGGCCCTTTGTTCAGCACCAGTGTTAGGGACCCCTGATTATACGAAGCCCTTTTTACTGTATGTGCATGAGAAAGATGGATGTGCATTATCAGTTTTAGTGCAGATGCACGGCGACAAGCAGCGCCCTTGTGCATATTTTTCGGCCGTACTTGATCCTGTTGCCCGAGCATTGCCTGGTTGTTTTCGATCGGTTGCAGCGACAGCTGTGTCAATACGCCAAAGTGAGGGAATTGTGTTATCTCACAAACTGTTGGTATTAGTCCCCCATGCTGTTGATGCCCTGCTTAATCAGACAAAGACGCAGCATTTGACCAGTGCTCGTTTAACGGGATATGAGTTGACGCTTTTGGCCCCTCATATTACGTTAAAGAGGTGTGTAACGTTAAATCCGGCCACATTGTTGCCGTTCCCGGAAACTCAGTCTGAAGCACAAAAAGCACACGACTGTATTCTTGTGACTGAGGAACAGACAATGGGTCGTATTGATCTCCAGGATACGCCCTTTTCAGATGTAGATGGAGAACTGTGGGTGGACGGATCATGCCTGAAGCTACCAGATGGTACGACTTCAGCAGCGTATGCAATTACCACACTGCAAATAATAGTGGAGACAGCACGCATACCACAGAAATCAGCTCAAGCAGCGGAACTGATAGCATTAACACGAGCATGTGAGCTCAGTGCAGGATTGTGTGTGAATGTTTATACAGATAGCCGCTATGCCTTCGGAGTAGCGCATGATTTCGGCCTACTCTGGAAGGAGAGAGGGTTTCTAACGTCACATGGAGCACAGATAATGCATGGAGAGTTAGTTCACAACCTTTTGACTGCATTAACATATCCAAAGAAGATTGCTATAATTAAATGCAGCGCCCACAAGAAAGTGGTTGATAAAGTTGGAGAAGGGAACGCTTTTGCAGACCGGGTGGCACGAGAGACTGCGATGCAGCCTGGTGCTACTGCAATGTACGTTGTGAAGTCGCAGGCAGAAAGATGGCACGATGCAAGGAGAGAAGTGCTGGAAATACAGAGGACCGCTTCCGATAAGGAACGGGAGCAATGGTCTAATGATGGAGAATTGGATGATGAAGGTTGTTGGAGAAATAAGCAGATGGATAGATGGAAGTTACCCACAGCTTTTGTACAACCTATGGTTCAGATGGCACATGGGCTAGCACATGTTGGAGCATCCGCAATTGTAAAATTGCTTACCCAAGTCTGGGAGCATCCAGAGATTGCTAGTACGGCAAAGAGGGTGGTACAGACTTGTATGATTTGTCTGAAGTACAACCCTGGAAAAGGGACACGAACTCCAGCAGGAGGGTTTGTAACGCCCACTGCACCTTTTGAGGTATTGCAGATGGATTACATTCAGTTTGAACGCTGTAACAATCTGAAGTATGTTCTAGTAGTGGTTTGCGCCTTCAGCAAATGGGTTGAGGCCTACTAATACTACTGCAATGACTGCAATGACTACGGCCAAGATGCTATTGAAGGAGTTTTTTCCTCGATATGGCGTTTGCAGACTGTTGTGGAGTGATAACGGACCCCATTTCATAGCAGACGTTATTAAGTATGTACTGAAAGGACTGGGAGTTTCCCTGAAATTTCATGCAGTGTTTCACCCTCAGTCTGCGGGATTAGTTGAGAAGTACAATGGTACTTTGAAGCTTAAGATCGCGAAGATCCAAGCTTCGACTTCTTTGACTTGGCCAGATGCTTTGCCGCTGGCATTATTGTCAATCAGATCGATACCGCATTCTCGAACCGGTCTCACGCCGTATGAGATCGTGTTCGGACGCCCAATGAATATTTGGGGTACACCAAACCCAAAATTAGTGTATGACCTACCTTATATAATGATGAGCGATTACTTGGCACAGTTGACTGATAATTTGGTTTCTATTCATCAACAGGTTCGAGAAGCGCTCCCTGACCGATCCACTGGTGAAGGCCATTCTCTTCGACCTGGAGATTATGTCCTAATCAAAGCGTTCGAGAGGACGAACAGTCTGGAGCCGAGGTGGTCGGGCCCTGAGCAGGTGTTGTTGGCGACAAGAACAGCGGTGCGAGTCTCCAATCGGAAGAACTGGATCCATTCCACGCACTGTCGGAAAGTGCCGCCAGGTTTGGTGGAGCCTGCTGTGTTGACCGACCATCGAGAGATCCTGACTACCCAGAAAGGCCGTGTTGTGGAACCGAACGACAGCGAGGAGCTCTTCTCGGACCAAACGATTCCAGAAGTAAGGCGATATCATCTCAGACCAAGGAAGTGAATTCTTTAGTATCGGGACAAATTGTCAGAACAGCCCTTAGGTTAGTGAAACGGAGAGCCAATGAGGCAAGGGGGGGGGATCAGCCCTGCATTAGTGTAGTGACACCCGTCTTGGCCCGCTGGTGAAGAAATCAACGGCTGCCTAAGGGGAAGAGTTCTGACAACCTTTTAGTTTCAGGAAGATATTGGTTTCTTACTACAAGATGGAGAAGAAAAAGATTCTTTGTGCAACAAGCTTTATTATCATTGTGGCTATTGTTGGTATAACCACATGGTTTGTTGAGGATGTGACTCCTGCCCGCGAGTTGCTTGTTTTGACCACCCCAGTGCCTGAGGAGCACTACTTTTATACCCTTCCGTATCAAGAATTGAAGCATCGTCAGTCCTATTTGAATAACACTTTCATCCAGATGTTGCATCATACCCATGTTGCTACAAAGTACAAACGCTACGAACTGTTGGATATGTGGTATGATGCCAGCTCATCAGAAGAAAGGAGGAACGCCATTCATACCTCTCCCCTTATCTCTCCTGTAGAGCATGGTAAACTTTGCTTTTTGCTACCCGGAAACCTACAGTGGAACGATTACTCTTTAGACTTAATAGGGAATGTCACCAAGATAAAGATGGTTATCCACAAGCGAATGGGACAATTTGGGAATGGGAAGAATATCGACCAGACAATAAATCGATCCCCTACATTTTCACGAACACTAGAGACACTGTAGGGAAAGAGCGATTCGTGATTCAAGTGGCACAAGCTCAAGCGGACCTGTGTGTCCAGAGTGTGGGTTATATTCCTGTTGGTGTTAGTGACTGTATCATTATCTTGAATATTGACGGGTTGAATAATAGTACTTTCTTAGCATCCCATAATACATACTTTGTATGTGGGAATAAGGGTTATTATCGTTTGCCAGCCGGTTGGTCCGGAGTATGTTATGTAGCATTCCTATTACCTCCTGTATTCTTGGCACCTGCATCTTATCATAAAGATTTGAAGTTGTTGAATAATGTGACTGTAAATAGGTATAAACGTACTCTATCTATTGATGATGTTGACCAAACTGATACTAGCTTGCAGCAGTATATTGATTTCAACTTAGGACTGTTTTTCTTTGTTGGAGCTGCCCTAAATAGTAGGAAAGTTCGAAGATTAACTAGAGTTGTAGAGGCTGTGACGAATCAAACTGCTGCTGCACTTGGGAATCTTACTAAAGAATTGCAAATAACTAGGATTGTAGCACTGCAGAATCGAATGGTATTAGACGTTATGTTAGCTGATAGAGGTGGAGCATGTAAGATTATCGGAAGTAGTTGTTGTGTGTTCATCCCTGACCACACGCCATCAGTTTATAATGCTATTAATAAGTTGCATAAAATTGCAGCTGAAATCCATACAGAAAATGGCACTTGGACCTTTTCTGGATGGTTTTGGGCATTGATCACCGCGTGGGGGTGGAAGGTTTTGACTGGTCTCTGCATTATTGTAGCAATTCTGTTTTCTTGTTGCATTTGTATCCAATGTGGTCCTTTACTCTGTTCTCTATGTGTGTCATTCTGTATACCTGATAAGAAAGCTATTGCCAATGTTACCTATCAGAAACATTTAACCAAAGAGGTGGAAGAGATGATGAAAATTGACATATATGATGATTATTCTAATAAGTCGGATGTCTTCAGTAAATGCTGAAAGGGTCGTCTGTTGAAAATTGAAACAGCGATGTGATTAAGCATTCACTGAAGACATGAATTTCCCTTAGAACCAAGTTTCTTCCCTTATGTTGACTAATGTTTGAACTCCATTTTGTATTGTCATGTCTCCACGTGCTCAGCACGAGAAGAGTCCTATCTTCGTGTCAGTTGCTCTCGTTATCTGCCTAGTAACAGTCTATAAATAGCTCCTTTGTCCGTCTGGCGCATGCCCAGACTTGACCACATCTGTTATCAGTTAGTCCTTTCTTGACCATGTTTTCGCGGGCTCAAGGAGTGTGTTAACTCCGCCCATATATTGATTCTGTATCGAAAATGTCCATAAAAGGCAATATTCCTTGCTTCATGTTGTATCCACCCACTTATGAACCCCTCTGTTGTGTATAAAAGGGGATCGTGTACGCAAGTTCTTTGTACTACTCTATGCAATACTGAAGAGTGTTGTATAGGTTGTAGGACCACCCTTAAGGGTTAATAAACTCTGTCTTTGTACTTTGCAGTTTCCGTGCCAACTTCCTTCTAGTTTTCGTTACAGGAGAGCGAACCCTGGTACTCTGCGGGCCTAGCTGGGCCCTATATTCATCAGTAGTAGAGAATGAGTAGTAGAGAGATAGTAGAGAGTGAGTAGTAGAGAGTAGCAGAGAGTGAGTAGTAGAGAGTAGTAGAGAGTGAGTAGTAGAGAGTGAGTAGTAGAGAGAGAGAGTAGTAGAGAGTAGTAGAGTAGTAGAGAGTGAGCAGTAGAGAGTGAGTAGTAGAGAGTAGTGGAGCAGTAGAGAGTGAGTAGTAGACAGTAGTAGAGAGTGAGTAGTAGAGTGAGTAGTAGAGAGTGAGTAGTAGAGTGAGTAGTAGAGTGTAGTAGAGAGCGAGTAGTAGAGAGCAAGTAGTAGAGAGCAAGTAGTAGAGAGTGTGAAGTAGAGAGTGAGTAGTAGAGAGTAGTAGAAAGTGAGTAGTAGAGAGAGTAGTAGAGAGTGAGTAGTAGAGAGTGAGTAGTAGAGAGAGAGAGTAGTAGAGAGTAGTAGAGTAGTAGAGAGTGAGTAGTAGAGAGTAAGTAGTAGAGAATAGTGGAGTAGTACAGAGTGAGTAGTAGAGAGTAGTAGAGAGTGAGTAGTAGAGTGAGTAGTAAAGAGCGAGTAGTAGAGAGCAAGTAGTAGAGAGCATGTAGTAGAGAGTGAGAAGTAGAGAGGAGTAGAGAGTATAGTAGAGAGTGAGTAGTATAGAGTAGTGGAGAGTGAGTAGTAGAGAGTGAGTAGCAGAGAGAGTAGCAGAGAGTAGTAGAGAGTGAGTAGTAGAGAGTGAGTAGTAAAGAGTAGTAGAGAGTGAGTAGTAGAGAGTAGTAGAGAGAGAGTGAGTAGTAGAGTGAGTAGTAGAGAGTGAGTAGTTGAGAGAAGTAGAGAGTGAGTAGTAGAGAGTGAGTAGTAGAGAGTAGTAGAGAATGAGTAGTAGAGAGTGAGTATTAGAGAGAGAGTAGCAGAGCGTAATAGAGAGGGAGTAGTAGAGTGAGTAGTAGAGTGAGTAGAAGAGAGTGAGTAGTAGAGAGTAGTAGAGAGACAGTAGTAGAGAGTGTGTAGTAGAGAGTAGTAGAGAGTGAGTATTGGAGAGATAGTAGAGAGTGAGTAGTAGAGAGTAGCAGAGAGTGAGTAGTAGTGAGTAGTAGAGAGTAGTAGAGAGTGAGTAGTAGAGAGTGAGTAGTAGAGAGAGAGTAGTAGAGAGTTGTAGAGTAGTAGAGAGTGAGCAGTAGAGAGTGAGTAGTAGAGAGTAGTGGAGCAGTAGAGAGTGAGTAGTAGACAGTAGTAGAGAGTGAGTAGTAGAGTGAGTAGTAGAGAGTGAGTAGTAGAGAGTGAGTAGTAGAGTGAGTAGTAGAGAGTAGTAGAGAGCGAGTAGTAGAGAGCAAGTAGTAGAGAGTGAGTAGTAGAGAGTGAGTAGTAGAGAGAGAGTAGTAGAGAGTGAGTAGTAGAGAGCAGTAGAGAGTGAGTAGTAGAGAGTGAGTAGTGGAGAGAGAGTAGTAGAGAGTAGTAAAGTAGTAGAGAGTGAGTAGTGGAGAGTAATTAGTAGAGAGTAGTGGAGGAGTAGAGAGTGAGTACTAGAGAGTAGTAGAGAGCAAGTAGTAGAGAGTGTGTAGTA
Organism: Triturus cristatus; assembly: GCF_964204655.1. NCBI lineage: Eukaryota > Metazoa > Chordata > Amphibia > Caudata > Salamandridae > Triturus > Triturus cristatus. The sequence continues at coordinate 1,801,133,797 of NC_140590.1, forward strand.
GAGAGTGAGTAGTAGAGAGAGTAGTAGAGAGTGAGAACTAGAGAGAGAAGTAGAGAGTAGTAGAGGAGTAGAGAGTGAGTAGTAGAGTGAGTAGTAGAGAGTAGTTGAGAGTGAGTAGTGGAGAGTGAGTAGTAGAGAGTAGTAGAGAGCGAGTAGTAGAGAGTGAGTAGTAGAGAGTGAGTAGTAGAGAGTAGTAGAGAGTGAGTGGTAGAGAGAGAGTAGTAGAGAGTGAGTAGTAGAGAGTAGTAGAGTGAGTAGTAGAGAGTGAGTTGTAGAGAGAGAGTAGTAGAGAGTATGTAGTAGAGTAGTAGAGAGTGAGTAGTAGAGAGTGAGTAGTAGAGAGAGAGAGTAGTAGAGAGTAGTAGAGTAGTAGAGAGTGAGCAGTAGAGAGTGAATAGTAGAGAGTAGTGGAGCAGTAGAGAGTGAGTAGTAGACAGTAGTAGAGAGTGAGTAGTAGAGTGAGTAGTAGAGAGTGAGTAGTAGAGTGAGTAGTAGAGTGTAGTAGAGAGCGAGTAGTAGAGAGCAAGTAGTAGAGAGCAAGTAGTAGAGAGTGTGCAGTAGAGAGTGAGTAGTAGAGAGTAGTAGAAAGTGAGTAGTAGAGAGAGTAGTAGAGAGTGAGTAGTAGAGAGAGAGAGTAGTAGAGAGTAGTAGAGTAGTAGAGAGTGAGTAGTAGAGAGTAAGTAGTAGAGAATAGTGGAGTAGTACAGAGTGAGTAGTAGAGAGTAGTAGAGAGTGAGTAGTAGAGTGAGTAGTAAAGAGCGAGTAGTAGAGAGCAAGTAGTAGAGAGCATGTAGTAGAGAGTGAGAAGTAGAGAGGAGTAGAGAGTATAGTAGAGAGTGAGTAGTATAGAGTAGTGGAGAGTGAGTAGTAGAGAGTGAGTAGCAGAGAGAGTAGCAGAGAGTAGTAGAGAGTGAGTAGTAGAGAGTGAGTAGTAGAGAGTAGTAGAGAGTGAGTAGTAGAGAGTAGTAGAGAGAGAGTGAGTAGTAGAGTGAGTAGTAGAGAGTGAGTAGTTGAGAGAAGTAGAGAGTGAGTAGTAGAGAGTGAGTAGTAGAGAGTAGTAGAGAGTGAGTATTAGAGAGAGAGTAGCAGAGCATAATAGAGAGGGAGTAGTAGAGTGAGTAGTAGAGTGAGTAGAAGAGAGTGAGTAGTAGAGAGTAGTAGAGAGACAGTAGTAGAGAGTGAGTAGTAGAGAGTAGTAGAGAGTGAGTAGTGGAGAGATAGTAGAGAGTGAGTAGTAGAGAGTAGCAGAGAGTGAGTAGTAGAGAGTAGTAGAGAGTGAGTAGTAGAGAGTGAGTAGTAGAGAGAGAGTAGTAGAGAGTTGTAGAGTAGTAGAGAGTGAGCAGTAGAGAGTGAGTAGTAGAGAGTAGTGGAGCAGTAGAGAGTGAGTAGTAGACAGTAGTAGAGAGTGAGTAGTAGAGTGAGTAGTAGAGAGTGAGTAGTAGAGAGTAGTAGAGAGCGAGTAGTAGAGAGCAAGTAGTAGAGAGTGAGTAGTAGAGAGTGAGTAGTAGAGAGAGAGTAGTAGAGAGTGAGTAGTAGAGAGCAGTAGAGAGTGAGTAGTAGAGAGTGAGTAGTGGAGAGAGAGTAGTAGAGAGTAGTAAAGTAGTAGAGAGTGAGTAGTGGAGAGTAATTAGTAGAGAGTAGTGGAGGAGTAGAGAGTGAGTACTAGAGAGTAGTAGAGAGCAAGTAGTAGAGAGTGTGTAGTAGAGAGTGAGTAGTAGAGAGAGTAGTAGAGAGTGAGAACTAGAGAGAGAAGTAGAGAGTAGTAGAGGAGTAGAGAGTGAGTAGTAGAGTGAGTAGTAGAGAGTAGTTGAGAGTGAGTAGTGGAGAGTGAGTAGTAGAGAGTAGTAGAGAGCGAGTAGTAGAGAGTGAGTAGTAGAGAGTGAGTAGTAGAGAGTAGTAGAGAGTGAGTGGTAGAGAGAGAGTAGTAGAGGCTGAGTAGTAGAGAGTAGTAGAGTGAGTAGTAGAGAGTGAGTTGTAGAGAGAGAGTAGTAGAGAGTATGTAGTAGAGTAGTAGAGAGTGAGTGGTAGAGAGAAGTAGAGAGTAGTAGAGTGATTAGTAGAGAGTAGTAGAGAGTGAGTAGTAGAGAGAGTAGTAGAGAGTGAGTAGTAGAGAGTGAGTAGTAGAGAGAGTAGTAGGGAGTAATAGAGTAGTAGAGAGTGAGTAGTAGAGAGTAGTAGAGAGTAGTAGAGAGCGAGTAGTAGAGAGAGAGTGGTAGAGCGTGAGTAGTAGAGAGTAGTAGAGTGAGTAGTAGAGCGAGTAGTAGAGAGTGAGTAGTAGAGAGAGAGTAGTAGAGAGTAGTAGAGAGTTATGTTATGTTATGTTATAAAGAACTTGTAAAAGCGCACGGACACCAGAAGGTTTCATGGCGCTAAACTTGAGTACTGTGGGCAGCGGGAGGACCTATGCATAAGCTTGCTTGAATAACCAAGTTTTGAGAGCTTTTCTGAAACCTAACAGGTTGTCACAGCTCCTGATTGCTAGGGGTAAGGAATTCCAGAATTTAGGGGCGAGGTAGGAGAACATGCGGCCCCCTTGACGTTTAAGCTTGAAAAGGGGGAGAGTCAGTAGATGAAGATGGGCAGAACGCAGATTGCGCCGGGGGATATGTTTAGAAATCATGCTGCTGATGAATTTAGGACTTCTGCAATATAGTGCTTTGAATATCAGACAATCAGTCTTGAATGCTATACGTTGGGCCATAGGGAGCCAGTGAAGTTTAAATAGCCAAGGTCTGGCAGAATGCCAGTTAGGCTGTTTAAAGATTAATCTTGCGGCCTGGTTCTGCACCAGTTGGAGACGGTTAAGTAGGAGCAGGGGCAGGCCAAGGTAAATGGAATTGGAAAAGTCGAGACATGAGAGGACCAAGGCGATGACAACTTGTATAAGTGCTGAGTGAGATAACAAATGGGCGATCTTGCAAATTTTACGCAATTGAAAGAAACATGAGGAGACCACTGTATTGACCTGTCCTTTAAGAGACAGGTCAGAGTCAATGGTGACCCCCAAACTCTTCACAGTGGATGAGGGGTTGGGGGGGTCCTAGATCGGTAGGCCAGTAGTGGTGGCCCCATAGAATCTCACTCTTCCCAGGCAGAACGAATTCAGTCTTGCCTGGGTTAAGTTTGAGATGGTTGAGGTCCATCCACCGCTGGATATGAAGCATGGTAGCTTGAAATTCAGCAGCTGAATCGACGGAGTCCAAGGTGAACACTAGCTGAAGATCGTCAGCATAGTTGAAAGTAGTAACCTTTCTGTTTTTTAGTGAGTGAATCAATGGTTTAAGATGTAAGTTGAACACGAGCCCTGTGGCACCCCGCAGGTGGTGGATAGCTTCGGGGCCGTATAGGGACCGAGGCGAACCGCCTGAGTCCTGTTTTCAAGAAAAGATTTTATCCAGTTGAATGCGGAACCCTGTATCCCGTCCTGCGTGACACGGTCCAGCAAGATTTTATGGTCGACCGTGTCAAAAGCGGCCGACAGATCTAGAAGCACCAGGGCCTGAGGGATGTTCTTGTCTGAGTTAGCTCTTAGTGTATCGAGTGCTGCAAGGATCACAGATTCCGTGGAGTGAGCAGGCCGTAAACCAGCTTGGCGGGGCTCTAGGTATTCTGTTTGTTCAATGAAACAAGAGAGGCTGCCTGCGACATGAGTCTCCAAGATTTTAGCCAAAAAAGGAAGGAGAGAGATAGGGCGATAATTAGATAGGTGTAAAGGGTCAGCCCCTGGCATTTTCAGCAGAGGCACCACTATAGCGTTCTGAAAGGCTGTAGGGACCGAGCCTTGCGCTAGAGATTGATTAGGGAAAGGAAGCACATGCTGAGAGAGGTTAGCAAAAGCAAGCCTCATAACTTGGGGGGGGCAGCAGTCGTTTGGAGACCCAGATTTGAGACGGGTTATTAGGTCCGAGAATAACCGAGGGCCAATGTCCGGGAAATGAGATAGAGTTGTGGAGTTAATAGGCCCACTGGATAGGGGTTCTGTATGGAGACTAGTAGGGATGCTGGCTTTGATGATGGAGATTTTGTCCTGAAAATAATTATTCAGGGAATTACATAGCTCTTGAGTCGGAGACTGACTGGGGAGTGTTCTCTCAGAGTTACATAGGTCATTTACAATCGTGAAAATTTCTTTTGACTTATTCTGAGCGTTGAGAATTCTAGCTGAGAAATAAGCCACCTTTGTCTCTAGTATTGCTTTTTTATACTCTTTGCGAGCCTGTATAAATTGCAATTTATCTTCTGTGGAGTATCTGGACCTCCATTTCCTCTCTTTTTGGCGGAGCATAAGTTTTAGTTTTTTTAACTCCGCCGAAAACCATTTGTGAGCATCCGAATGACGGGCGTGGGAGAATTTGGTGAGGGGAGCATGAATATTGGAGGCCAGCAATAACCAATTTGAAATGTTCTTTTCCATGATGTTGACATCGGGATTGAGAGTGGGGGCTGAGCTGAACAACGTGTTAACGAAAGCTGATTCGATAAGTGTCCTCCATTTTCTAGTCACCCCTCCTGTAACTGGGGGGGCTTTGGGCCTGGCGTTTATGGAGGCTGTGAATTTCAGTAGGTGGTGGTCGGACCAGATGCATGGTGAGATTGATGGCACCGATAGAATGACATTAGTAGACCAAATTTGGTCCAGAATGTGTCCCTTTTCATGGGTGGGAGCTAGTACATGTTGGTTCATGTTTAGGTTTGAGAGCAACTCTGAGAGTTCTTTGGCGTGAGGACCACTCCGGGCATCCTGAAACCAATAATTCAGGTCTCCTATGAGTAAAACGTTAGGGTAGTTGGTAACGAGGTTAGCCATTGGTTCGCTCAGTAATGCGGGAAAAGTAGGCATTGCCTGGGGAGGGCGGTATATCAGCACAAAAACAAAAGAACCATCGTTGGTGTCGAGTTTGAGAACAATGTTCTCGACATCTGGGAGAACAAGGGGGGTAAGGGTAATAAACTTGAGGTTTTTATTAATGATAGCAGCTACCCCACCATCGCTCTTTCATGAGGACCGATTGGCGTGTAAGATGTAATAATCCGAGGGGAGTGCTGCCAAGATGTCAGGGGCAGAGTCCTCGGTAAGCCAAGTTTCGGTGACCAGAAGGATATCTGGCTTTTTGGATGACAGTAGCAGGAAGACGTCGAGCTGGTGCTTGAGGTAGGAAATGTGCCAGGCCGGAGGTTTAGCTGTAGGGGATCTGGGGGTGGGGAAAATGGGGGGGGTAGGGAGGTCTAGTCGCTTGGTTTTTTGAAGATGTTATTTTCCATTGTCCTCTTGTGAGCAATAGGGTTGAGTGGGGCGTAGATGTCAGTTAGTAGTCTGAGTTCTATTGACGAATATTTGATGATATTGGTATTGTTTAAGGCCCCTGGGCCCGTCTGGGCGCGGACGGGCGCAGACGGGCTTGCCTTTGGCGCGCCTTTGGCGTGCCGCCGGCGCGCCCGCTGCGCGCTTCCGCTGTGCTCCCGCGCTGCAGTGTTCATTATAAATTTAAGCCCCGCCTCAACTCCTCCTCCTGCTGGCCGATTGGATGAGGCCGCGGTGTGGAGAGGTGCAGGGGAATCAAGCAACGACCACATCACAAGTAAGTCTTTTGTGCAAATACAGTTTTCAGATAGCGCGATATACACAGCAGTGATATTAAGCAAGTTTTTAAAAGATATATAAAGTTAAAAACGCTGACAGCAGAGGTCCGTGCGGCAATAAAAGCAAGTATGCCTGCTCCCGCGCTGCAGGTCGTTTTAAAGCTAAGCCCCGCCTCAACTCCTCCTCCTGCCGGCCGATTCGATGAGGCCGCGGGGCGGAGAGGTGCAGGGGAATCAAGCAGCGATCACGTCACAAGTAAGTCTTTTGTGCAAATACAGTTTTCAGATAGCGCGATATACACAGCAGTGATATTAAGCAAGTTTTAAAAAGATATATAAAGTTAAAAACGCTGACAGCGGAGGTCCGCGCGGCAACAACAAGCAAGTATGCCCGCTCCCGCGCTGCAGGTCGTTTTAAAGCTAAGCCCCACCTCTACTCCTCCTCCTGCCGGCCGATTGGATGAGGCCGCGGGGTGGAGAGGTGCAGGGGAATCAAGCAGCGATCACGTCATAAGTAAGTCTTTTGTGCAAATACAATTTTCAGATAGCACGATATACACAGCAGTGATATTAAGCAAGTTATAAAAAGATCTATAAATTTTAAAACGCTGACAGCGGAGGTCCACGCGGCAACAAAAAGCAAGTATGCCTGCTCCCGCGATGCAAGTCATTTTAAAGCTAAGCCCCGCCTCAACTCTTCCTCCTGCCGGCCGATTGGATGAGGCCGCGGGGTGGAGAGGTGCAGGGGAATCAAGCAGCAATCCCGTCACAAGTAAGTCTTTTGTGCAAATACAGTTTTCAGATAGCGCGATATACACAGCAATGATATTAAGCAAGTTTTAAAAAGATATATAACGTTAAAAATGCTGACAGCGGAGGTCCGCGCGGCAACAAAAAGCAAGTGTGAGTAGTAGAGTAGTAGAGAGTGAGTGGCAGAGAGTAGTAGAGAGTAGTAGAGTGAGTAGTAGAGAGTAGTAGAGAGAGTAGTAGAGAGTGAGTTGTAGAGAGTACTAGTAGAGAGTAGTAGAGAGTGAGTAGTAGAGAGTGAGTAGTAGAGAGAGAGTAGTAGAGAGTAGTAGAGTAGTAGAGAGTGAGTAGTAGAGAGTAGTGGAGTAGTAGAGAGTGAGCAGTAGAGAGTAGTAGAGAGTGAGAAGTAGAGTGAGTAGTAGAGTGAGTAGTAGAGAGAAGTAGAGAGCGAGTAGTAGAGAGCAAGTAGAAGAGAGTGTGTAGTAGAGAGTGAGTAGTAGAGAGTATTAGAGAGTGAGTAGTAGAGAGAGTAGTAGAGAGTGAGAACTAGAGAGAGAAGTAGAGAGTAGTAGAGTAGTAGAGAGTAGTTGAAAGCGAGTAGTAGAGAGTGAGTAGTGGAGAGTGAGTAGTAGAGAATAGTAGAGAGTGAGTATTAGAGAGTGAGTAGTGGAGAGTAGTAGAGAGTGAATAGTAGAGTGAGTAGTAGAGAGTGAGTAGTAGAGAGTAGTAGAGTGAGTAGTAGAGAGTGAGTAGTAGAGAGTGAGTAGTAGTGAGTAGTAGAGAGTGAGTATTAGCGTGAGTAGTAGAGAGTGAGTAGTAGAGAGTGAGTAGTAGAGAGTGAGTTGTAGAGAGTGAGTAGCAGAGGGAGAGTAGCAGAGAGTAGTAGAGAGTGAGTAGTAGAGAGTGAGTAGTAGAGAGTAGTAGAGAGTGAGTAGTAGAGAGTAGTAGAGAATGAGTAGTAGAGAGTGAGTAGCAGAGAGAGAATAGCAGAGAGTAATAGAGAAGGAGTAGTAGAGTGAGTAGTAGAGTGAGTAGAAGAGAGTGAGTAGTAGAGAGTAGTAGAGAGACAGTAGTAGAGAGTGAGTAGTAGAGAGTGAGTAGTAGAGAGTGAGTAGTAGAGAGAGAGTAGTAGAGAGTGAGTAGTAGAAACCTATGTTTTTTTCAGTGAATTTCTAAGGTTTTTTAAATGCTAATTCCTAACTATAACGTCTGTAAAACCTATGTTTTTTTCAGTGAATTTCAAAGGTTTTTTAAATGTTAATTTCATATTTTAATATTTATAAAACCTATATTGTTTCTATTTTTTTTTGTAATATTTTGCAACTCTATTATCCTTTTTTTTTTTTTATTTGGAAAATTATGTCATTTTTTATATCTTACCAAAAAACTAGACTCCCGGACCAGTAGTGTACCAAGCTCCATCACCATGCGAATTCTATCCGTGATATTGCGAAACTCGTTAAGGATGCGCATTTCGTATCCGACGGCTTCGTAGCACCGGGTTCCGCCTAACATCATATACGTATAAGGTGGCGCCAGCTCCTAGTTTGGTATGCGATGGCTGCGCGGTACCAATGCGCACGTTACGTCATCTACGTATAGGGTCGTGCCGGCTGCGCGTTCCATATGCGACGAGTGCACGCTGCCAGGCCCTGTGTTACATCATAGACGTATGGTATCACGCCGGGTACGCCATTCCCTCATTTAATATTTATGTCTTAAAACTATATCTAAATAAGTTTAAAGTGTATATGAGAGCAAGCGATAAACTAAAATAGTTTCCACATTTATATATTTATAACTGTAATAAACTTATATTATGGTAAATATATTTTCGCAAAATTGCATCGGGTGCGGCATCCTTGCACGCTCGGTGCGCGCTTGCCATGTGACCTTATAAAAAAGCTTTTGATTGGTTCATAACATATCCCATTGCAACAGTTGGAGGACCCCACCCATTTTAGTCATTCTCTCTACACCGTTTGATGAGAGACACCTCTTCTGCTTACAGAGCTTTTTTGAAAACTTTTTTGCTGTGTACACATATCTTATAGTACATACAACATGCAACGATCATCTTGATCAATAATCATGCTCTGTACAGTAGCCTTCCACGTGTGATAGCAATGCATCTGAAATGTTACATCAAAAAACAAATGTGTGTTACAAGATGCCCCTGGTGTGTGTGTGCACGCATTATTGTGCTGTCTTTCGGCCTGGGTTTTGGTGGCTCGAAGGGGTATCATCAGCCATGGGCAGAGTGCACATCCTAGCTCACATGTGACAAACAGTAAAGAGTAATGTGTAGATTTGTGTTGCATTATGCTCTGTTGTCAGGCTTTACTAGTATAGTAGTGTGTCATATGTGAGACATTCAGATTCACGTTTGACATGCATTGCTTGACTGTAATGAGCGTTATCACTGTGTATGACGTAGCCTCACTGCTGATCCTCCCTCCATCTGAGCACCTTCACATGTGTGCCCTTTGCGATAGCAACACTCAATAATACCGCACACCATTGACATGCGTGTCTGCGCATATCCTCAAGCTTGACAACGACATGTGATGTTGTCCATTCAATGTTTTCAGACAGCATCTCATTAGCGATAGTTGCCGCCCTCCCGGTACATGCTACATTAATGCAAATTGCGGATTGTGCGACATCAAAACTGCAACAGGGACTCACATATAAGTACACTTCCTGCCCAGGCAGGACCTGAACATCGCCCAGGTCCCCGGAATAATTATTCACACCCCTACGCTGGCCTGGCGTACGCAAGCCCAGCCCACTTTGCATACGTATAAAAAGGATGACGACGACGCCACATGTCCCAGTTCTTCCACACTGCTTCAGATGATATTGCTGCATCCACCTCGCATATCACAATGCGCATTAAAATAAAGGGATCCATGAGGTGCACATCATCCTGGCAATCAAATCTACATCTGAATTGTGCACCCTGCTGGCCATCGTGTTTGGACACAAACCAATGACAGCAGGTGAGCAGTGGGGCCTGCGTGCACAGGGGCTGCAATTGAGCACGTTGCGGTGGAAGGGATGGGGTGCATCAGCCTGGGTGCACAGGTGCAAACAAGCAATGTTGCCGTGCGTAATGATGTGATCTCTGACCTCATTCAGTCACATCTCTCTCTCATTTTAAGGACCTGCTGGACCGTATTGTAGGCCTGAGCCAGCGGGCAGCGCTGCCCTACAGACATGTGGAGTTGGCTTTTGGGGCACTGTAGTGAGCTGATTACTAAGTGTACATGCACACCTGCTTGCCCAACTGCATTGCACGCGCACATTATCCTTCTAGCATGCGCTCTGTTCCTTTGTATGTGAACGTTGGCATAATATATTATTATTTACCCTTGTGTATTCTCGTGCAGTCCAACTCCTCTTTGAACCACGATTACCACCAACAGTTGATAGATCGTACTTCAAGAACGAAGGATGCACTCAACTGGTGTGCTCTCTTAAGCCTGAAATAAACCTTCATTTACCTTAAGACGTTTCCACCATTATATTATTTCTCCCTTTTCAGACACTGAGTTAACTTCACGAAAAAGCACGCAGCAGGTGCTCAACCCGTGCTGATGCTCTGGCCTTTTTGACGCCTTCCATCGTGGCATCAAGACACCGTCCCCGACCGGAGACCTGCTGAGCCACCCTGAGCGGCACCCCGGAGTTGGAGCTCGCACCGAAACATCGTTGGACACACTGGTTGTGGCAGGTGAGCAGTGAAGCCTCGGTGTGCAGGAGCTGCAATTGAGCACAGTGCGGAGGAAGGGGCTGGGGTGCAGCAGCCTGGGTGCACAGGTGCAGAAAAGCGATGTTGCCGTAGATAATAATATAATCTCTGGCCTCATTCATATCTCTGTTTCATTTGAAAGTCTTGCTGGACCGCACTCTTTCTCGCGGACCCCAGCGTCCCAGACACATGGGTGATGGGAGGTGAACAGTGAGGGCTGGGTGCAGTAGGCCGATGCTCTGTCTCCTCCTCCCTCTGTTCTTTTGGTTCTCCCTCCCCTTCTCCCTTCCACCCACTCACTCTCTGTCCCATTCTCACTTTCTTCCTTTCCTTTCATTCTGACTACCTTTCTTTTTAGGTCTCGCCTACACAGTGCGCATGCACTGCATAGGAGACCTTTAGTCGTCGTGCAGCTCTTTTTACAAAGCACATACTCGTGCTGTGGCGGCATATGGCTTGCGGGAGCGCACTCACTCAAGCGCCTCTGAGCACCACTTGCGCATTCAACTCCCGGGCTTGTTATTTCATTGTATTTATTTTGACATTTTTAGAGCGCCTAAGTGGCGCCTTATGAGAATTTCAGGGCGCTTGCTGGTATTGCCTTTTTTCTGATGCCACCTCATGAGCGCGGCTTAAGGCTGCCTCTGGTCTCATGCGGTGAGCCAATGGTGGTGAGTTTTAGGTGTGCATGCACTGCATAGGAGACCTTTAGCTGTCGTGCAGCTCTTTTTACAAAGCACATACTCGTGCTTGTGGCAGCATACGGCTTGCGGGAGTGCGCACCCGCTCATCGCCAGCGCACTCACTCAAGCGCCTCTGAGCACCGCTCGCGCATACAACTCTCGGGCTTGTTATTTCATTGTATTTATTTTGACATTTTTAGAGCGCCTGAGTGGCACCTTACGAGAACTTCAGGGCGCGTGCTGGTATTGCCTCTTTTCTGATGCCAGCTCATGAGCGCGGCTTAAGGCTGCCTCTGGTCTCATGCAGTGAGCCAATGGTGGTGAGTTTTAGAGATAGGAACCTCATACTGTGAGCAGGAGCCAGTGTCACTGGGCAGGGTGCCTTGGGTCAAAGGACAAGGAGCCTTTAGTCTTGTGCAGAGGGCGCTTGTTTGAAACATACAGTGCGCACAACTTTAAGTGGGCCGGGTCCCTCCTGGTCGTAGACCTGCCAGCAAGTAACAAGCATTTGCAATGCAATAGGTCTCGCATTTACGCGAGTTTGAGCTATTGACAATGCAAATAACAATGCCTTTTATTTTTGTTTCCGTTTTTAAAACATCATTAAAAGGCGTTGTCATTTACAATGCCAATAGCTTAAACTTGCGTTAATGCGAGACCTATTGCATTGCAAATGCTTGTTCTCTTGGACATGGCACACATACTTATGTTTCTTTCTTCTTGCAGATTTAGTACGCTGCTTCTGGAGGAGTCCCCCCCACTTCTTTCATGTTTTACTGTTGTTTGAATAAAGTTACGTTTCCATTTATTTGTGTTGTTTTAATAAAAGTTATTTTTTTTACCAATAAATAGGTGAGTGTATGGGTCTTCTTTTTCTGACAACACTTGTCTGTAGTTTATTGTGAAAATCGGCAGTTGATAGTAGGTTATGAGGGAAAACATTTTTAATTTTGCGGTGCACCTACCAAATATAACCCAACGGACTATTACATAAATGAAGCCTGAGTAATTCTACAATGGCAAGGGTTCTATGAGTGTATCACTTTATAACACCATGAGTACTGCCCGTGTGATTTCAGAACCAATAAGGCACTGCCTAGGGCCACCGAGGCTTCAAGGACTGGCGAGCCCCACCCTGCATATTTAAGTAAAGCCCCGGAGGTTGCCGATCCCCGGTCTTGAGTTGGCCTCGAAGCCCCCCGAACAATTCGTAAACAATACCCGGGGAGTTGTCGATCGCCTAGTGTGCGAAATGTCTCTGTGCCCTCCCGCGCCTGATTTACATATGAGATTAAGGTGCCCAGTGCTGCAGAGACACCGCAATATAATAACAGGATTGGCTGCGGAACATTACCCACCAGTGGGCTCATTTAAATGAACGGGTGAGACCCCCCTTTATTGTTTTGTTCTCCATTTTTACTATCCGGATCCGCTATATTGAAGCGATACAAGGTTTCCCTCCTCTCGCTTCAACGAGGCAAACAAGAATTTACTATTTCAGGGTGGAAGCAATGCTCCCGCCCTGTAATAGCAAACATAAATGTCCCACGGATGCACGCCCCGGGACATTGTATGACCTGTGCCTGGGAGGTGGCGCTCCATAGGGCCATGATGCATTGGTTAATGCATAACTACAGAATTAGTATAAACGCATACTAACACTACTTGCTCATGTGTAGTACAGCAACCAGAGTGTAGTGAAGAGGCAGAGGAAGCCAAAAATAAAAATATATAAATCCTACCTCTAGGATCACATAGTTCGATCAGCCAACGACCCTTGGATGAGTAGAAACAACTTCACCAAGAAAACGGGTCTTCAGCAGAACGCAAGCAAGCTCAAAATCTTGGTGAGTGCTGCCTTCTTTTTACCTTCTGCCACTCATCGCCAAATTTATGTAGTGAACAGGAAGACAGCAGTGGATCCGATAAGTAGATTTATTGCAGGAAAAGAAGACAGCTTAAACAGCCACCAACAGGACCAGACAGCAAGGCAACCGTCTTCTCCAGCACCGTGTACAAACTCCCCAAGATTCCCCTCATGACAGCCCTACATTCTAACATTACATACTTACATTATAGTAGCATTACATACTAACATTCTACTATGACTTACATTGGAATACTACACAGAGCACATGACTTTACAGCAATGAGCTCATGGTTTCAACCATGAGTCTTGAGACCAGTAGGGGTAAGTAGTTCGCTTCCCACTCCCTGTATTGTATAAACGCAAACTAACACTACTTCCACAGGTATGCTGCATCGCCCATAGCACATCACTTTACAGCAATGAGCTCACGGTTTAATCCCCGAGTCTTCAGACCAGTAGGGGTGAGTAGTTCGCTTCTCACTCCCTGTATAGTATAAATGCATACTAACACTATTTACACAGTTATACTACAGCGGCCAGTATGCTACAGCGCACACAGCCCATCACTTTACAACAATCAGCTCGGTTTGATCCCCGGGTATTCACACCGGTAGGCGTGAGTATTTTCCTTCCCACTTCTGGTATAGTGTGAACGCACAGTAGAGGTCAGTAGTTCAATCCCACTCCCTGTATGGTATAAAGGCCTACTAACACTACTTCCACAGGTATGTAAATGTAAATGTAAATGTATGTGTCTTGTAAAGCGCACTGCTGCCCTGAGGCGTCCTGGCGCTGTAGACCGCTGGGGAACCCGTCCTGGCTATCCCTGTGAGATGGTCCCTCCAGGGTATCTCCAAGGTGAAACCAGGCATCCCCAGCGAATGTGGGGGGCCGTTGTGGAGATGAGGCAAGCTAATGCCCAGAGTTGCCGAGTGTGTTCCTGGTTAGAGTAGGTACCGAGGCGAGAATTATCGAGTCCGTTTTGACCCTGGTCCACGACCCTGCCGCGTCGGGAATTGAACCCTGGTCCCTGGCCGATTCTCTGCTTACGGATCTGCTGCCTCTAACCAGTGAGCCACACCTCTCCACAGGTATGCTACTAACACCAGAGCACATCACTTTACAGCAATGACCTCACGGTTTAGGCTCTTGGTTTCATACCCCAGTGTAGCAGCATCTCATCTCAGCACCATGTCACTGTGAGCAACACCACACTTTCAGTCCGGTAGGAGTGACTACTTCACTTCACACTCCCCCAGAGGTTACAGTGCTCCTATCCCCCTGTTAGCTACTCTTTTCCCCCTTTTTCCCCCTTACTAATTTCAACGGAATCACAAAATGGCTGCCCAAACTTCCTAGTGGCAACCGCTCGCAGCCAATAAGCAGCAAGCTCGTGCTCGTAACGCCTCAGCCAATCAGATGGCAGAATTCCCAAATATCGATATCTGTAAATTTCGATATATTTCTCCAAAACTACTGAACCGATTTACACCAAATAAACAAAAGCATGCGTTCTAGCCCAAGACCCTTCTCCCTGCCAAATTTGGGGTAATTCCGTTCCCCCATTCGACCTGTAGCCTTGTCTAAAGTTTCCTATGGAAGAAAACATGGAGAAAACATGTTTTGGGACCCCCTTTTTTCTCGGCCTCCCCTTGACGAATCACACCCAAACTTTCAACATAGGAGCTGATATGAACAAAGAATTTGTTTGGAAAATTTCATGAAGATTCATCAAACAACACCAAAGTTATAAGCAAAACAAAAAATGGTCTTCCTATGGAAACTTGGTCCTAACTATAACTACCTGCTGGCGACCGCGCCAGTAGGTAATACATATATATATATATATATATATATATATATATATATTATCTACTGGCGGTCGCCAGTAGATAGTTATAGTTACAACCTAGTTTCCATAGGAAATCTCAAAATTCTATTTTGAATAACTTTGGCGCCGGTTGACGAATCCTTGTGAAATTTTCAAAACTAATGGGGTGCTCCGTTCAGCTCCTACCCTGAAAGTCTCGGGGTGATTCGTCAAGCGGGGTCCGAGAAAAAAGGGGGGTCCCAAAATGCGTTTTCCCCATGCATTTTTCCATAGGACCTTTAGACACAGCTACAGCCCGAACGGCTGAACACAGTTACTTGAAATTTGGCAGAGAGGTAGCCATAAGGTGAAGGAAGTGCCTTTTGCAGGTCTGGTGTAAATCTGTTCAGTATTTCCTGAGAAAATAGCATTTAAAAGCATATCAATATCTATACGCGCGCAGCGTGCGCGCACTGTGCGCGCACCCTGCCGTGCGCGAGCGCAATTCTGATTGGTTGTTAGATGTCGATAAACATTCGAATCGGTCGAAACCAGGAAGTGTCTGCTACCATTTTGTCTCCCGCAGTCTGAGGGGGTGAAATAAAAAGGCGGAGAACGTGAAAAGGGGGCAGAGTGGACAGTTCCTGACCCCCTAGCCTTGGTCAGGGGGTCACAGAAGGACCCCCAAGGGTCGCACGCGCTATGACCTGTGGGTGCTCGGTGCGCGAAGCGCACCGAGCGCCCACAGCGCACGCAGGGTGCGCGCACCTCGCGATTTAAAAAAAAAATAAATCACGGTGCGCGCACGGTGAAAAACCTTAAAAAAAATAAAAATAAATAAATAACTTAGCATTTAAAAAAACGTACAAACTCACTGAAAAAAACTTAGGTTTCACACACGTTATAGTTATGAATTAGCATTTAAAAAACCTTGCAAATTCACTTAAAAAACCATAGGTTTCACACATGTTATAGTTAGCTGGACATTTCACTCGTAAAAAACCAATGAAATTCCCCCGTTATAGTTAGTGCAGGCAACTATAACTCACGCGACCGCAATCCTCTGCTGATGACGTCAGATATTACATCACTGATGACATATGTGTCTTTATGAAAAATAAATATTTGTAATATATGTATAGCTAGAGATTAATGGAAGAAGACATGGGTAAATAAGTGTCTAAATACAGTGATGTAATATCTGACGTCATCAGCAGAGGATTGCGGTCGCGTGAGTTATAGTTGACTGCACTAACTATAACGGGGGAATTTCATTGGTTTTTTATGAGTGAAATGTCCAGCTAACTATAACATGTGTGAAACCTATGGTTTTTTAAGTGAATATATATATAATATAGACATAAATATATATATACACACACACACAGACACACATATATATATATATATATATATATATATATATTACCTACTGGCGGTCGCTGGTAGGTAGTTATAGTTAGAACCTAGTTTCCATAGGAAAAGCATTTTTGGATTTGCTAATAAGTTTTGCATCACTTGACGAATCTTTGTGAAATTCTCCCAAAAAAAGTCTATCCAGGTCAGCTCCTATCCTGAAAGTTTGGGGGTGATTCGTCAAGCGAGGGCTGAGAAAAAAGGGGGATCCCAAAGCGCGTTTTCCCTATGTTAATTTCCTTAGGAAATTTTGCGACGAGCTACAGCCCAAACTGCTGAATGTAATCACCTCAAATTTGGCAGAAAGGTAGAGCTTGGTTCAGAAAGCGACCTTTTTTTAAATGGTGTAAATTCATTCAGTAGCTTTTGAGAAATTCAAAAAATAAAAGTCAAAAAATCAATTTCCCATTGGAAACTTTGTGCAAGGCTACAGCTGAAACTACTGAACGGAATTACCCCAAATTTGGCACAAAGGTAGTGCGTGGGTTCCAAAGCAACCTTTTTTTTAAATGGTGTAAATCCGTTCAGTAGTTGCTGAGAAATTAGAAAAATAAAAGTTTTGATATCTGGGCAGAGCCTAAGTGCCGTGCACAAGCTTCACTGTGATTGGCTGCGAACACTCCAAACCAGGAATTTCTGGCAGCTATCTTGTTTGCCGGTAGAAGCGAGTCACCAGAAAACAGAGAAACAAAGGTGGGAAACAAGAGAAGGGGGCAGGGTAGAAACACCCTGACCCCCTAGGCCTGCTCAGGGGGTCCCAGAAGGACCCCCAGGGCCAAAATAAACATTTAAAAAAAAAAGAAATCTGCGCAATTTGCGCTGAGTTCGCCGGTTCCTGCGTTTTATTTTAATGAGACAACGGGGTGGGCTAGGTCTCGGGGGAATTTTTAGAAAAAACTAGCGGGCACTCGCTGGGGCTGCGGGGGCCCGCTGGGGTCTGCACAGTTCTGGGGCTCGCTGTGGTCCCCGCAGTCCCGGGGCTTTACTCATGTTGGGAGAGGTGTTGCGCGGCTCCTCTCCTGGAGCCCTCCATGTGCTTATAACTTTTCACGGGTTCCTGCGTTTTATTTTCATGAGATCCCAGGGTGGGCTAGGTCTCGGGGGAATTTTTTTTTTTAATTGCGGGGGCTTGCTGGGGCTGCAGGGACCCGCTGGAGTCCCCGAAGACTCGGGGCTTTACTCATGTTGGGAGTGGTGTTGTGCGGGCCCTCTCCTGGAGCCCTCCATGTGCCTATAATTTTGGCGTCGTTTGACGAATGTTTACAAAATTTACCAAAAAGTTTCTCTTTTTTGATCAGCTGCTATCTTGGAAGTTTATGGGTGATTGGTCAAGGGGAGTTGAGAAAAAAGGGGGGTCCCAAAACGTGTTTTCTCAATGTATTTTCCATACAAAAGTTTAGACAAGGCTACAGGTGAAACTGCTGAACGGAATTATGCCAAATTTGGCAGGGGGAAAGGTCTTGGTCCAGAAAGCGCACTTTTGTAGAAATGGTGTAAATCCATTCAGAGGTGTTTTGAGATATTAAAGGAAAAAATATATATATCTGGACGATGCCTAACTGCTGAGCACGAGCTTGCGTCTGATTGGCTGCTGACCAGGATTTGCTAGCAGTCATCTAGTGCCTCGTAGCGAGTGAAAATAAAAAAGAAAGGTTCCGGGGACAATTTAATATAGCGGAGCTCTGTGTAATGATGATTTGGACGCAGTTAAGCCTGGGTGCAAACTGTTCATAAGTCACACTATATAAGCACTATATAAGCATTGAAAAGCAATTTTGTGATTCAGTCCGTCAGCTGGCATCTGTCCGAGGCATTTCTGAAAACATACCGGAGTTCATTCTGTGAGAGATACCCCTTTCACGCTGCCTCTCCCCACATCAGCAGGTAGCGCACCCTCTTCCCACATTACCAACATACCCCCAACAACCTTCTTGGGCCTGGAAGTGTCCCTGTGCGGTTGGACAAACAAGAATCTTAGTCATGTATAGATTTACATATAAAACATTTTATTTGAACAAACAACAACAAATAAACCTATGTACAGCGTGGCGTGTCATCGCTGGTCCATTTGTGATTCACAGCCTGCAAGACAAAAGGAAAGATAAGATGGTGCGTCATGCATCCAGGAAAGGAGATAGAGAGAGAGAGAGTGAGAGAGAGAGAGAAAGAGTGAGAGAGAGAGGGAGAGGAAGAGCGAAATAGTGAGAGAGGAAGATAGAGAAAGAGAGAAAGAGTGTGAGAGAGAAAGAGTAAGATACAAGGAAGAGAGGAAGAGAAACAGTGTGAGAGAGAGGAACACACAGAGAGAAAGAGTGAAATAGAAGAAGAGAAAAAGAGAGAAAGAGTGAGCTACAAGGACGAGAGAAACAGTGTGAGAGAGAGGAAGATAGAGAAAGAGAGAGAAAGAGAGAAAGAATGAGATATGAGAAAGAGAGAAAGAGTGAGAGAGAGGAAGTGAGAGAGAGTGAGAGAGGAAGAGAGAAAGAGAGTGAAAGAGAGGAAGCCATCCAAAGAGAGAAAGAGTGAGACAGAGAGGAAGACAATGGGATAATCAGTGTGAGAGGCAGGAGGAGAGAGAGATAAAGACAGAAACAGTGTGAGAGAGAGGAGAGAAAGAAAGAATGAGACAGAGAAAAAGAGAAAGTGTGAGCGAGAGAAAGGAACAGATGGAGAGGGAGTGTTCAGACTGGAAAAATCTTTGCAGCATACCTTTGTGCCACCGGATTGTCTCCAACCACGTGATGGGAGATAGTGCAGACCTCAAGTTTAGTGATCTGAAAGATAAAGAGAGAAAGAGTGAGAGAGAGAAAGAGCAAGATACAAGGAAGAGGAAAAGAGAACAGTGTGAGAGAGAGGAAGACAGGGAAAGAGAAAGAGAGTGAGATACCAGGAAGAGAGAATCAGTGTGAGAGAGGAAGAGAGAGAAAGAGTGAGAGAGGAAGAGAGAAGGAAAGAGTGAGAGAGAGGAAGAGAGAGAGAAATAGTGAGAGAGAGGAAGAAAGAGAGAGAAAGAGTGAAAGAGGAAGAGAGAAAGAGTAGTAGAGAGGAAGAGAGAGAAAAAGAGTGGGAGAGAGAAAGAGTGATCTACAAGGAAGAGAGAAACAGTGTGAGAGAGAGGAAGACAGGGAAAGAGAAAGAGAGAGTGAGATACGAGGAAGAGAGAATCAGTGTGAGAGAGGAAGAGAGAGAAAGAGTGAGAGAGGAAGAGAGAGGGAAAGAGTGAGAGAGAGGAAGAGAGAGAGCAATAGAGAGAGGTAGGAAGAGAGAGAGAGAAAGAGGGAAAGAGGAAGAGAGAAAGAGTGGTAGAGAGGAAGCCAACCAAAGAGAGAAAGTGTGCGACAGAGAGGAAGACAATGAGAGAAACAGTGTGAGAGACAGGAAGAGAGAGATAAAGAGAGAAACAGTGTGAGAGAGAGGACGAGAGAGAGATAAAGAGTGAGAGAGAGGAAGAGAGAAAGAAAAAATGAGACAAAGTAAAAGAGAAAGTGTGAGAGAGAGAGAAAGGAAGAGATGGAGAGGGAGTGTTGAGACTGGAGAAAATCTGTGCAGCTCACCTTTGTGCCACCAGTGTGTCTCCAACCATGTGCCGGGAGATGGTGCAGCCCTCAAGTTTAGTGATCTGAAACATAGTATAGAATTAGAAATTGCAGAGGTACATACAACTGCACACGCGTAATTCTATTTTTCGTTAATGCGCAATAAGGGTGGAGCACCTCATCCACTCCCACTGCTTGGAGGTGTCTGTGCACTCCTGTACGCACAGACTGCTGCACACTATCCACTCCTACCACCCAGAGGTGACTGCCTGCTGCTGCGGAAAGAAGTCTCTCTGCTAACCTTCTGCCACTGGTGTGTGTGTGTGTAAGAGGGTCCACCACGTGCCAAAGCAACCTCCTCAGCCATTGCGTACACACAGTCCAGCTGAACTCACAATTCAGATTGGGTTTTGATTGTCAGGATGGCCACGCATCATCGCAGATTTTTCGCGCGTTCAGCTCTGGTGGTGTTGGGGGGTGTACGTTGATTCGAGATTCACAGCCTGTTAGATAAAAAGCAAGATAATATTGTGTGTCATGCGTCCATGAAAGGAGAGAGGAAGAGAGAGAGAAAGAGAGAAATAGTGAGAGAAAGAGAGAGAGAAAAGAAATAAAGTGAGAGGAACACAGAGAGAAAGAGTGAGAAAGACGAAGAGAGAGAGAGAGAGAGAGAGAGAGAGAAACAGTGAGAGAGAGATAGTGAGAGAGAGCAGAAGAGAGAGAGAGAAAGAGGGAAACAGTGTGAGAGAGAGGAACAGAGAAAGAGAGGAAGAGTGAGAGAGAGAGAAACAGATAGAGAGGAAGAGAGAGAGAAAGAGACAAACAGTGTAAGAGGGAGATTGAAAGAGTGTGAGGGAGAGAAATGAAGAGGTGAGGAGGGATACTAAGTGCACACACTGTGTACAAAATCATCACAGCTCATCTTTTATGCCACCGCTGCGTCTTCAACCATGTGCCACAACCTAGTGGTATTCTCAAGCTCCCACATCTAAAAGATAGTACAGGATTAGTAATGGCAGGGTTGGTTTTTTATTTAACAAAAGAGGGGGTGGGGAGATACAAAAAAATGCACACATTCCATTTAGTAGTTTCGGCTGTAGCCTTGCACAAAGTTTCCTATGGGAAATTGATTTTTTGACTATTATTTTTTGAATTTCTCAAAAACTACTAAACGGATTTACACCATTTAAAAATAGGTCGCTTTCTGAACCAAGCTCTACCTGTCTGCCAAATGTGGGGTAATTGCGTTCAGCAGTTCGGGCTGTAGCTCGTCGCAAAATTTCCTATTGAAATTAACATAGGAAACGTGTTATGGGACCCCCCTTTTTTCTCAGCCCCCGCTTGACGAATCCCCCCCAAACTTTCAGGATAGAAGCTGACCTGGATAGACTTTTTTTGGGGAGAATTTAGCAAAGATTTGTTAAACGACGCCAAAGTTATTAGCAAACCAAAAAATGCTTTTCCTATGGAAACTAGGTTGGAACTTTAACTATAGTCTCTTACACAATTTGCATCGATACTAATCTTGAATTTTGAGCCCTGCTGACCGCAGTGTAGGCCGGAGGCAGCGGCCAGGAAGGGCCCATAGCCACGTGGCATGGAGTTGAGGTGCACAGTTAGTGGCACCAGAAGCATTGAGGGTGAATGAGCCTGTGATGATGCGTGGTGCGGACGGGGCGCACTGGAGCAATGTCTCTTGTCTACTGGACTGCGTCATCTGTAATCGCCACTCTATCTGAATTGTGAGTCCTGCTGACCGCAGTGTAGTGGTAAACGTAATGGGGCAACCCAGTGTCCCTCAGAACCTGGGTATACGTATTAAAGTAAAGATTGGTTCTGTCTGGGTTTTCAATTACTTGGGGAAAGTAGCAATAGCTTACTTATAACACATATCAATGATTTGCAAAGGAAGAATACATATATAACACACACCAAAATTAGAATTCAATAATGTATTCAGAAAAAATCAGATAATCATGGCTGTCGCAATTTACAATTTCAATTGCAATATGAAATACGTGACTGTGGTGAAAAAAGTGACTTGTGGTGGCTGGTGATAAAGACAGTACACTATATACAGCAACAATTGAACGTGCAATAAAAGGAGGGGAGAAAGATTTTTTCGTATGTCCTTATTATTTTAGCACATATGCTTCAGGATCCAATGACGAATAAGACTAAGATCATGAGCGTTGTGTAGACATATGCAGTACGCCGACGTTTCGACC
The DNA here is from genome assembly GCF_964204655.1 of Triturus cristatus. NCBI lineage: Eukaryota > Metazoa > Chordata > Amphibia > Caudata > Salamandridae > Triturus > Triturus cristatus. The sequence continues at coordinate 1,801,155,421 of NC_140590.1, forward strand.
CTGTGAGTTGCGCAAAAGTAAAATGCGTCAAGGTGTGTCTTCCTCAGGGCAGGAGGGGGGATTGGCACCAAAAAGCAGATTTCTATGGTATCCCTGCAAATTATCAATTGCCTCCTAGTCAGATATGGGTTTGAGATTAAACCACATGTACCTACACCAGCCGGTAGGAGCCTCAAGGTTATTCAGTAAATGACTTCCACCCGTCGGTTGGAGTATTAATTTATTGCGGGTCCAGTGATTTTCGTGATCTGGCAAAGAAACGTCCATCCTTCAGCGGCTTTGTTCGGATATGACCGCAGTGTAGGCCAGAGGTAGCGGTGAGCAAGGGCCCACAGCCACGTGCATAGGTTGGTGGCCCCACCGGCCTGCGTAGTGCAGGTTCAGTGGCACCACGTGTCGCCGGCCTTCCATATGCATATACGCCTCACTAATCGAAGTGAGTCTGGTGCTGTGCTCGCTGCCACAAAGTTGGGGTCACTGCCATTCAGGACTCAGGACACAGTTCCACATGTGGGATTGGCTTGTGCTGAACAGGGTTTGTGGCACCACGTCGCCGGCTTCTGTTGAACAGGGTTAGTGGCACCATGTGTTGCGGTTTGTGTTGAACAGGGTTAGTGGCACCACGTGTCGTCGGCTTGTGCTGAAGAGGGTTAGTGGCACCGTGTGATGCGGCTTATGTTGAATTCTGCCTCAATAAGGCCATGTGGTGATGACTTGTGGTGCAGTGAGTTAGTAGTACCTTTGGCACTGAGCGTGTACGTACCCTGCAATGATGCGTGGTCCGAGAGGGCCGCACTGGGAGCAATGTATCTTGCGTACTGGACTGCATCATCTGCAATTGCTACTCCATGTGAATTGTGATGCCTGCTGTCCGCAGTGTAGATCGGAGGCAGTAGTCTGTACAGACATAAGTCTGGGGTGCTGTGTTGCTGGGTTCGCAGGGGGCCTGTGTCGAGGAGACCAGCGGTCATGGCGGCAGCCTCATGGCAGGGTGAGGCCCGCTGCTTTGGCACAGTCATTGGTCTTCACAGTTCACAAGTGAACCATGCCCAGAGCCCCGGGCTATTTATTCACACTCCTACACTGAAGTGGCGTATGTCAGACCAGCCCACTCCGGTTACACTTATGCTTACAAGGGGGTTGACACAGCTACATGACTGAGATCTTCCCTAGTGTTTGACGTAATATGGTTGGGTCCACTGTCCACAACACTACAAATACCAGTAGTATTTGTGCACATGGAGAGGTGTGTGTTCTGCATACTGAGATGTGTCCAGCACATCACCGCTACACTTTGCATTGTGTGCATTGTTATTCATGGGTGAATTGCTTCCTTCACATATAGTTTGTTCACACCTGTCCCAATATTCAGCTATTGTGTGGCTGAGGGGCCATGCCGTTTTCAGAAGATTCACTGTCTTGTTCTGCGCTGCCTCGGTGGTAGAGGGGGGATCCTGGGGGTTGTGGTGGGTGTTGTGGCGTTCTTGGGTGTCGGAGCTGCTTGATCAGTAGGTCTATGACATGTGTTGGTTTTCAGATGTGGCTCTGGGCTGGGCTCCCTTTCATACTGTATGTAGTTGTTTAATATTTAAAAAACAAGAAGACATTATATAGTTTAAACAACAAATAAAAAAAATACAAAAACTATTTTTAGGATATTAAAGTTATAAAATATCACTTTTTTTTCAAAATACTGAGAAAAACATAGGTTTTTTGAACAATTATAGTTAGAAATTAGTATTTAAATAACCTTTGAAATTCACAAAAAAACATAGGTCTCAGGAACATTAAAGTTAGAAATTAGTATTAGAAAAAACATTCAAATTTACTGAAAAAACGATTTCCACATTTCCCAACATTGAGCTATTATATGGCTGAGGGACCATGCCGTTATTGGAGGGTTCGCTGTCCTGTTCTGCACTGCCTTGGTGGTAGTAGGGAGAGGTATGGTATGGGGGGGGGTCCTGAGGGTTGTGGCAGTGGGTGTTGTGTCCTTCTTGGGTTTCAGAAAAAACTATAGGCTAAATGAACATCATAATTAGAAGTTAGTATTAAACTAAACATTGAAATTCACTGAAAAAACCATAGGTATCAGGCACGTTATAGATAGAAATTAGCATTTAAAAAACCTTTGAAATTCACTGAAAAAACCATAGGTTTCAGGCATGTTATAGTTAGAAATTAGCATTTTAAAAACCTTTGAAATTCACTGAAAAAAACATTGGTTTCAGGCATGTTATAGTTAGAAATAAGCATTTAAAAAACCTTAGAAATTCATTGAAAAAAACATAGGTTTCAGGCATGTTATAGTTAGTAATTAGCATTTAAAAAACCTTAGAAATTCACTAAAAAAACCATAGGTTTCAGGCACGTTATAGTTAGAAATTAGCATTTAAAAAACCTTTGAAATTCACTGAAACCATAGGTTTCAGGCATGTTATAGTAAGAAATTAGCATTTAAAAAACCTTAGAAATTCACTGAAAAAACCATAGGTTTCAAACATGTGATAGTTAGTTGGACATTTCACTCGTACAAAACCATAGAAATTCCCCTGTTATAGTTAGTTCAGCTAACTATAACTCGCGCCCCCTCAATGCATTGCTGATGACGTCACATATTACATCATTCATGACATGGTCAGAGACATCACTGATGACATCACTGATGACATCTCAAATGACATCACTGATGACATCATCCAGTGACTGTGTTTCTATGAAGTTTAAATATGTTTTATATATATGTCAAGGTGTATTGAAGAATGAGTGGGTGTATAAGTGTCTGGATTTAGGATTTAGTAGGTACGTCACTGACTGTTTAAGTGAGTTATTACCTGTGTCTTATTGAATGCATGGGTTAGTGACTAAACTGTGTGAATGTCTGTATCAGTCTGTCTGCTGTTGTAAACACCAGGGATTTAAAAATAGATCCACAACAAACAATGCCACCACCTGGGGGGGTGGAGGGGGATGGTGATAGCATATTTCTGTCCCCCAGGGCACTTCTCTTCCTTCTCGCTTCCTTCTTTCTGCACACTTGTGCCTCCTTCTGCACCTCTGTTGCCTCTTTCAGCACCTCTGTTGGTTCTTTCTGCACTGCTCTTGCTTTTTTCTGCACCTCACTTGCCTCTTTCTCCACTTATTTTTCTTCTTTCTACATCTCTGTTGCTTCTTTCAGCAATTCTCTTGCCTCTTTCTGCACTTTTCTTCCTTCTTTCTGCACCCCTCTTGCATCTTTCAGCACCTCTGTTGCCTTTTTCTGAACATCTCTTGCACCGCTCTTTTCTCTATCTGCACCTCTCGTCTCTTTCTACACCCCTGTTTTTGCATCTTTCCTGTCTGTTTCTGTACCTCTCTTGTTATGTATCATATAGGTAACCTAATATAGGCCCGTGTAACATCATATCCCTTCACCTACATTATCTCCCCTACACTACACTGTAACAAGCCTTTTAGGAATGAACCGTTACCTAGTTCTAGTTCTGGGTGCAGAAGGAGGGCTTCTCCTAAACAATAGAGTCCTATAACTCTATCAATAGACTCACAGAGTATGAATGAATATTCATAAAGGTTCTTAGAAACCACGCTGTGATTACACCACCTTCCTCCCATATCTACGTCCACGGTTCATCCCATACGTCATCCTCAAATCCAACAATGGCTAATACAAGCAACAAGGGAAAAAGGAGCCCTAGATACTTTCTAGGCACCTCTTGCTAGTGTTAGGGAGAGGAAACTGAGACTTCCAGGCTGACACACTGACCAGAGATGTTAAGGCTCCTGCATGCAGATGCTCCAGCTGACAGTGGTCTGAACATCCCTCGCGGGGTGTCCAACTTGAGCTCCTACAAGGGCTCCTACATTCTCACACTTCAGGTAATGGGGTTCGACTAAAACCTAGAGGCATTCTTGGCTTCACACTTACTCACATACTAGGTACACTTAGGTACATCAAGATAGGCATCATAGGAATACGAGAACTTTCATCATGCATTTTATATTCATGTATTTATTCATGCTTATTGCAAGATGGTAGAACTGTACTATCCTTTTATATTCATAGTACTGCTAATCATATATCTCTGCTACTGTCTAATGGTTGTTGTAGCTCATATATTTTACACAAGAATAACAACTGTTCAATAAATCCTTATTGAAACGCCCAGACTGTTTATTCTGTGAATCTCTGAGATAAACTAAGTGAGGACGAGTGACTGAGCGAAAAGTAGTACATTATTTCCACGATTTTGAGGGATCAGGGTTGTCATGTTCTAAAGGTTGCCATAAACTATTCTCTCCCCGATAAGAGGAGACATGTGGCACTGTGAGCTAGCTAAATGCAAGTAGGCTAACATTTCTCAGTGGGGGTGCACGGAATCAGTCTGCCACCAATCCCACAGTTTATGTTATCCAAACGCGCAGGGCCTGCATGGGTACTATAGGAACTACGCGACACTCTTGCCTCTTTCTGTACCTCTGTTACCTCTTTCTACACTTCTTTTGCTCTTTCTGCACCCTTCACACCTGTTTCAGCACCTCTGTTGGATCTTTCTGCACTGCTCTTGCTTTTTTCTGCACCTCACTTGCCTCTTTCTGCACTTCTCTTTCTGCACCTCTGTTGCTTCTTTCAGCAACTCTCTTGCCTCTTTCTGCACTTGTCTTCCTTCTTTCTGCACCCCTCATACCTTTTTCTGCACCCCTCTTGCATCTTTTAGCACCTCTGTTGGTTGTTTATGCACTGCTCTTACTTCTGTCTGCACCTCACGTTCCTCTTTCTGCACCTCTGTTCCCTGTTTCTGCACCTTTCCTGCCTGTTTCTGCACCTTTCTTGCCTCTTTCTGCACCTCTGAGTTAGAGGTAGTTTTAATACCCCAGCCCTATTATGTACTAGGGCCTTACAGGGGAGGTCATGCCAATCACAGGAATACCCCAACCCCCTAGTGTACCCTAGTGTATGTAGGTGTTTTCACTGTATTCTAAGTGTCTTTCAGCATAGCACTGGCTCTGGGCATGGTTAGTCAGTCAGTTACCACCAGAACCAGTCACTTAAAAGTTGGGGACACAGTATGACTTTGAAAAAAGGCCTCTTTATGCACCTCTGTTGGTTCTTTCTGCATATCTCCTACTTCTTTCTGCATTTTTCTTCGACTTTCTGTTGCCTCTTTCTGCATTTCTCTTGCTTCTTTCTGTGCCTTTCTTCCTCTTTCTTCACATGTCCTACCTCTGTAAGCATAGTTAGAAATTAGCATTTAAAAACATTTGAAATTCACTGACAAAACCATAGGTTTCAGGGACGTTATAGTTAGAAATTATCATTGAAAAAACCTTTGAAATTCACTGAAAAAACCATAGGTTTCAGGGACGTTAGTTAGTTGGACATTTCACTCTTACAAAACTAGAGAAGTTTGTCCGTTATAGTTAGTTGAGCTAACTATAACTCACGCCCCGCAATACACTGCTGATGACATCACATATTACATCATTCATGACATGGCCAATGACATCACTGATGAAATCACTGAAGGCATCTCAAATGACATCACTGATGACATCATCCATGTGATAATCTGATGCGCCTCCTCTCACCCTAATATAACCTTTAATACACACACTCTAAAATACAGACTACCGTTTTCGAAACCAAAGACACACCTATACCAGTTACTACATACCTGCTCACTGATTCCTAGGTCTACACACATCTCCACTCATTCACCCATACATTCACTCATACATGCAGTCACTTATCAATTCAGCACTATCATTTGCACTCATACACCTATAGACACTCACACATCGCCACTCATCCATAGAGTTACTCGTACACCTAGTCAATCATGCAAAGAATCATTCACACTCCCATTTACTCACCTATACAGTTATAAATACACCACCTCACTTATTCATGCAGACACTAACACATACTTACTCTCTTTTACAATCACTGATACAAGCACACACTCATCCATACAGCCACTCTCACAATCACTCACTCTCACATATAGTGATTTATATACTCCAACACTCACATATACTGCCTGTCACATATGCAGTTACTCACACATGTACCACTGAGACATCCATTCACTCACCAACACACCCATACACACACTCATCCACCCATACAGCCTTTCACAGATGCACTCTTGAACACATACACCCAGTGAATTACCCACTCACACATCTATGCATAGACTCACACCCCCACCCACCCACACAGACACTCAGGCACCCATACAGATACTCAGTCAACCAATCAATAACCCATATAGACACTCATGTAGCTATCACCAACCCATGCAGCTGCTTACAAACCAACTGACAGACTGACACATTTACACAGTTTACTCACTAACCCATGCATTCAGAAAGACACATTTAATCACTCAGTTACTAAATCATCTGTTCAGACACTCATGTACCCACTCATACACTTTGGTATATATATATATATATATATATATATATATATATATATATATATATATATATATATATATATAAATATATAAATATATGAAACATATTTAAACTTTACAGAAACATAGTCACTGGATGATGTCATCAGTAATGTCATCCGTGATGTCATTTGAGATGTCATCAGTGATGTCATTGACCATGTAATGAATGATGTAATATGTGACGTCATCAGCAGTGCATTGCAGGGGCGCGAGTTATAACTAGCTCAACGATCTATAACGGCTGAATTTCTCTGGTTTTCTTCGAGTGAAATTTCCAACTAACTATAACGTCTCTGAAACCTATGGTTTTTTTCAGTGAATATATATACATGTAGTCTCAGGGCATGCTGGACTTGGGCACACACGCTGAAACGCATCATGCCAATTGCTTTAAAAAAGGAAGTCTCCTGAAATCCCCGCTGTGTCCCTCCCGTTCCTTCTGGTGAAGAAATCACTTTTGTGATGTTTTGCATGCTAGCCCTTGGCATGCTTGGGGGGCCCGTCCATCAAGAGTCTGGAACAACGCGGTCGAAGTTTGTGAAATGCTCCAAGGTATTGGAATGATTCCAGACCACCGCATCTAAGAAAAGCAAGGCACCGCTGCAGCCGCAGTCCGTGATTCACACGGGAGGCTTTATCACGGCATCGTAGTCTCAGGGCATGCTGGACTTGGGCTATGCGGCTGGACGTCGGGGACAAAGGAGGAAGTCTTTATTTTAGCTGCAGCACTGTGTTTGCACCAACAACTTTTAAACACTCTTTTTATTTCCATCTTCCAGCCCTCACTGTGGGATGAAACTGAGGGACGATACTTACCCGGCAAGCGAGAGAAGTGCTTTCTGGGAACTGTGGTTCAACGATGCGGGCGGCAGTTAGTCTCTCCCAATCAACTCGGCTCAGCTGGACTGTTAGCAATTAACGCGAGAGCGAGTGAACAATATAAAAGCCGGTTGGAGGGAAACCTCTGCTGATGAATGGCATTTGATAAAGGCACACACGCCGAAACACGTCATGCCAATTGCTTTAATAAAGGAAGTCTCCTGAAATCCCCGCTGTGTCCCTCCGGTTCCTTCTGGTGAAGAAATCTCTTTTGTGAGAATATATATATATATCGATATATATCGATATATACATATATATATATATAGATATATATATAGATATATATTTATATATATTGATTTTTTGGTGTAATTTTATGTATGTTTTGGACACTTAGATAAAGTTTGAACTGATTGATTGATAGTCAACATGTTTTAGTACACATTCAATAAAATTCCTCATGTGCTGGCTAGTGACTAATAAGCTTTCTAGTAGATGACTATTTCACTTTTAGTACATGATAATCCGAGGCTTCTCTCTCATACAACTTTTGTTTTTAGCTAGAAGACAAGTTCAAGTTAATTACATTATAATGTCTTCTTACTATGGTAGATAGTAAGCTGTTCAGTGTCAGCACTGACTACACACTAATTACATTGATCCAGATTCAAAACAGATGTATCTTGAGATGAACAATATTAACACCACAGTGACTAAACCTTTATTCACATTTAGCACAATTAAAATGTTTCAAAGTGGCTCATTAGAAAGACCTATACATTTTGAATGCCATCTTTCATGACTCCTAAGACCGCCACTCTGAGCAAAGCTTTTACTACAAAGGGCACACTGGTAAGGTCTCTCACCCGTATGAGTTCTCTGGTGAGATACTAGAATCCCCTTCCGACTGAAGCTTTGGTCACACTGAGTACATTTATATGGTCGCTCTCCTGAATGTGTTCTCTGATGGTCAATCAGGCTTCCTTTCTGAGCAAAACTTTTGTCACATTCATTACATTGATATGGCTTTACCTCCATGTGTGTCCTCTGATGATTTATAAGAACTCTTTTGAGCCTGAAGACTTTCTCACACATAGTACATGGAAAGGTTTGTATTTTTGTTCTTTTAGGGGTCTCTCTCTCTTGAATTCTGGAATGGCATTTCTCATGAGTACGAAGACTTCCACTCTGAGCAAACCGTTTGTTACAAAGGGAACACTGGTAAGGCCTCTCTCCGGTATGTGTTCTCTGGTGATTTACCAGTATCCCTTTCCGACTAAAGCTTTGGTTGCATTGACTGCATTTATAAGGTCTCTCCCCTGAATGAATTCTGAGGTGGTTTATAAGAACTGCTTTTTGAGCAAAGCTTTTGTTACATTCACTACATTGATAGGGCCTCACTTCCATATGTGTCCTCTGATGATTCATGAGAACGCCTTTACGACTGAAACTCTGTTCACATTCAGTACACTGAAATGTTCTTATATTGGAATGGCTAGAAGAGCCTAGTGCTTTTTTTCTACGTTCATGTTTTAATAATCTAGAATGCCAATTCTTATGACAAATGAGACTTTCACGGTGATCAAAGCTTTTGTTGCACATGGTACATTGGAAAGGTTGCTCTACCATATGTGTTCTCTGGTGAATCCTAAGAACCCCCTTTCGACTGAAGCTTTTTTCACATTGATTGCATTTGTAAGGTTTTTCTCCTGAATGTGTCCTCAGGTGGAAAATAAGTCCTGCTTTCTGAGCAAAGCTTTTGGTACACTCAGTACACTGAAATGGTCGCACACAAGTATGGGTCCTTTGGAGATTGCCGCAAATTTCCCTTTGATTGGAACTCTGGTCATGTCCAGTGCAACGATATTGCCTTACTCCCTTGTCAATGCTGTGTGGCCACTCATTATCAAATCCTGATGGTGTGTCAAATATCTCTGTTGCTTTGATTGAACATATGAAATCTTCTGCTCTTGTGTCTGGGTTTATAGTTCCATTACCTGTAGGATAAAAAGACTGATCAATACATTATTTATAGGCATAAACATTTTTTTTTAAATGTCATGACCAACATGATTTATACTACAAAATGGTAAGAGTAAGAGAAAAAGAGAAAAATATAGCAGTACACAAAAGTAGGTAGAATAAGAATACAAATGGCAGAATTTCAGATGTACAATTAATCACCACAACAAAAGGGAAACACTTTATTTGTCTAAACACAGAGAGTCATCTCCATGGAGAAGGTGACTAGAAAAGCAAAGGCATGCAACAAGGTGAAAACAAGCTCACAAATGTTTGCTAAGAAATTCACATGTATAAAGACTGGATGAAAATTCCTAAATGAGTCAAAGGATCACATCCAAATGGGATTATGAGGGTTGAAGAAGCAAAGAGCAAACACTTTACAGGAAAGAACAGTATAACCATACATTAAACAGCAGAAAGCAAAAAGTGTACAACTGAGTATGAGTGTTAGAAAGCGTAGTGTATCACAGCTTAATTATAATAGGGATTGTACTATGCCTTCCCAATGTTAGGATACTGTAGGAAAGTGCCCCTTTTTGCCATAGTCACCCCCGCCTTTTGCCTGGTAAATTATGTGATTTTGACTGAAAGTGCACTGGGTTCCTGCTAACCAGGTCCCCAGTGCCAGAGTTTTCACAAAACTGCAATTGTTTCCCAATTGGCAAAATATTGAGCTACCACTTTAAGTCCATAGTCAATGGTACCCTTGTACTTAGGCCCTGGGGAACTGAAGGAGGGCATCACAAGGGCTGCAGCATGATTTGTGTTGCCCCAAGTTACCCCTCACCAAGCGCATGCAAGGCTGCCATTGCAGGCTGCGTGTCTTGGTGCATTCAAGCGTGAAAACACTAAATGCCACATATCCCTATGTGCCATGTCTCCTACCACTGCATGTGATACTTGTAAATCAACCCTACAGCAGACTGACAGCCCTAAAGAAGGGTGCTTAGTACTAAGTGTTTGGTCATACTAGCATGGGCAGATATGTCCCAGTGCTGGGCAGTTCCATTACTCAAAAAACAAATGAGAGAGACCCATTACAACCAAAGAAATAGGGTTCTGTAATAAGCTCAATAAACGTCTGTGTTTCCTTTGGTGACCATAGGATACATACTATTCTTCACAATCATCCAAACCACATACAACACTTCATACAAAAAAGAGCGCAAAAAATACAATCTATTGCATATATAGTGTGCCACTATGCAGATATACTAATACGGTTATACAAGCAATAATAAAACCTTGTTATCAATTTATTAAATTAAAAACCAATGTAAAAAAAAAAATCAGATCCAAAACATCACATTCAAATACAAGGTAGTGTACCACAGATACTACATATGCAGGGAACAGAACATAATCAAAGAAGAAGATAAAAATATCTAAAAAGAGAGCTTAAACAAGACAATACACTTTTTCATCAATAAAACCTATCTGTGACAAAGTTAAGTTAAGGCTGGAACTCAATATGTTGAACATATATTATATGTTGTGTCAGCCAACATCACAGATTAGGAGTCAAAGGCATCAACGAGTTTCGATGATATTGTCCTGATTTAAACCATCTTTATCAAGACTATAATATTAACTCTCATAGTTCATACAGAAATTAACCAATGTTGTACACCTGTGTATAAAAGAGACATAGATGTGCCCCCTGAAAACCTACCAGCCTCTGGTGTGCTCCCTGACTGGTCTCTGCCAGCCTGCCACCTGAAACATTATTCTAACCTCCTAGGGTGAGAGCCTTTGCTCTCAGGAGGCCCAGAGGATAACCTGCTGATTAGCTTTACTTGGACGGCAATCTTCAAAGAGCTGCTGCCTTTGGAATGCGAATCTGGCTCCGCTCACAGGAGAGAAAGCCGCCCCCCTTTGTCCAAGACCCCTGCGGCACCTGGGCACGTGGGACAGTTAGCTAGTCAGGTAGGCGGGCCTCCCTCAGGACAGAACATGGGGCACCGGTGCCAACAAGGTTCCCCAGCCCATCAAAGTCTGAGTCCACAGTGAGTTCACCCCGCCTGCACTTAGCAACATCGCCTGCAGCCTCTGCACGCAGGCCCTTCTACTGCGAATGCATCCGGTGATAAAACCTGACGCCTAAGGACCACTCTGCACTCACCACCTCTGCACCGCTGAGAAGAGAGCCAAGGGTGCCCTTCGTCCCTGAGCATTGTGAGCCCTGAGCCCCCTATGTGGTTCAGCCCAACTGGCCTTCCAGTGACCGATCTCCATTGAAATACATTTGGTACCCAACGCTGTTTTGCACAGTGCACCCAGCCACCCCCATGCCGCTGGGGATATAATGCTGGTGCTGCCTCGGACCTTGCCTACCACTCGCCTTAACTCCTGATATTGGTCCCGTAATTGCTGTACTGTACCTGTTTGCAGAACTCTTACTCCATCCCATAGGATAACATTGCAGTGCTCGAAAAATTGCACTTTTTAAAGTGAAAAGAATTTATATTTAAAACCGTACTTACCTGAATGATTTTCTCTAATGCCTGAATATATATACAGATACTTGCTATTTTTATAAATTGGTGTGGATCTCCTTCTTGAGTCGTGTTGTCATTCATTGATCATTGTGTGAATTTTGCAAATATCTTTCACTCCTCTGTGTTAAACCTAAGGCTGCTCCACCACACTACACTCTTATAGAGCACTTTGGGATTGTATAGCAAGCCCTGTCCACTCATAAGGGAACCCCTGGACTCTTTATACAATATGACAGATCACATAAAGAGGCAGCTTCCGAAAGATACACAAGACATGAAATTAATCAAGGCTTTAAAATGTAGTAAAAAAGCACTTGCAATGCTGTCCAATCAAGAACTCTGAAAGCAAAGCTTCTGTAGACAGGCAAACACATTTCCAATCTATAGAGGCAGGTCATGGAGTATGCCAACAATTGCATATCAGCTAACTGACATCCATAGTGTGCACAATATTATAACCTCTTAGTTACAGAATTAAATGCTATGGTGGGTTCTCAATTGGAAGTCACGTCTGGCATATAGCTTTTTTCTGGATGGGAAAACAGGGAAATCTATCAAGGCTCAGTCTTTGATGTCATTTATCCTGAGTGAACCTTTCTACATAGTTCCACAGAAAAGGCCACTGAATAACTTACAGATCCTTCTGGTGGAAGCCAATTGTATGGGGGCTGACTAACTGATACAGAGAACTAAGCACAGATTTAAATGTGTTAAAGTGTGGGAATAAACCAGATGGTAAGGGGCACTTCTTGATGGCCCAATCGTGAGTAAACAATCATGCAAAATCAGAAACAGTGATCTAACAAGTCAAAAGGAAAGATTAAAACCATCATGTGCTCAGTGCAGCATTAAGGACATAGAGGTTATGAGCAATATTATTGGTCAAAATTAGGATCTTAAACGCCAACAAATGGCAGAAGTATCATGGGTTATTACATGGTAGGAATTTTAAAAAACAAGCATGGACAAAACCAACATGTCTGGGTTTAATATGCTCAAGCATGCAGCTTAAGTACATTACAGCCAGACAGAGAAACACAGAGGTAAACTGTAGTAAAGGCATCCATGCATTTGTACAATCCTATATTTCTATCTAGATAAAATAATGGCAGATGGCATTGCAGCCTTCAATGCCATCATTCCTTAGTTTCTACAACATTGAAAGAAATGAAGAACTACACTTTAGCTTGCCATGCCACTCAATCTTCTTTTGTCATAGAAACCAAAGAGTACCATATTGAAGGCAAGGGAACATTCTGTATAGCCTGCCCTATGTTTTTAGGAAAAAATCCAAAATAGCCGGTCCTGGCAGCATTAATTGGAATCCATCAAAAGAGAAGAGTGTAAAAGGCAAAGAGGGAGGGTGAGAAGGAGAGGGTGACAGGGATGACAAGCTGGACAAACAAAGGGTGGGGTGGGAGGGAGGACAAAGAGAGAGTGGTGGGTGGATCTGTGACAAAATGTGCACAGGAGAAAGAGAGGGGCCATGGTCAATGAAGAAAGATAGCAGCTCGTTGGTACTGGGCGATGAAGAGTTGATTGAGGTTTGGTAAATATAATAGGATGGTAAGTGGGGGGAATGAGAACCCCATAGGGAATGGAAGGAAGAGCGGGAGTGAAATGTGTGAGACTCAAAAGAGGGAGGAAGGGAGACTGGCAGGAGCGGACAAAAAAGGCTACAGACGTAAAGTAGCCCCATATTCAGTTCCATGCAAGCATTCAAAGGGAGGCAGAATAATACACCCAAACACACATTACCATTAGGTGAGCGGTGAATATTGGGATCAGCAAAGATATATTTGACGGTGACAAGCCAATGGCTGAAAGAAGCTGGTGAAAGTAAGCAATAGGTTGAAAGGGGCTGACCCAAAGTCCACTTCATGTATACTATTAACAATACATCTGTTTGATCCCTGTGCAGTCAAAACCCATTGTTAGGACAGTGCAGCAGGTCTGTCAGGACATACATACATACATGGAATCTGATTATATATTTTACAGACCCTAAGTGGAGCAACCCGTAAACTCTGTAGGTACATCTCCAGAAGAATAAGGGCAAAGTGTGCAATCACACAACCACAGTAGGAATGTCTACTCTGACATTTAAAAAATCCATTTGCTAGATCAGACAGTATCCTGATTTCTTCCTGACTTTATCTTACTTTTAGCATTTACAAGTTGGTTCATTATTTCCCTGGATGTTTTAAAATGTTTACTTTTTGTTGTGATTCTGTGAGTTCATCCAGTAATATTGGAGTCAACTTCAATCACTTAATCAGTCTTCATAAAGTCATCACATAAAATTCAACAGCGGTCCTTTGCAGAAAAAAACAACTGGCTAATACTTATCCTGTGAGGTAAATCTAGATAGTAAAATGTTTCTATAAAGACTTGGAAATGGCTGAAAAATTAAATACAGGAAGTCATGTAGACCTTAGTGGGAAGCCAGCTTGCAAGGTCAGCAGATGTTATCACTTCCTCTCCTTAGGCGGAGGCTTGTCCAACATTAGATCCGTGCCTACCTGGTGGGGATCTTGCTGAGTTCAGAGAAAGAGAGTAGAAGGTGCTCAGTAGATAGAATAGGTTGCAGAATGGGTGCCATGGTTCTTTTGCTCATCTCTGAAAACGTTGCTGTTTTTACAAAATAAACCCCCAAAGCAGAATTTCGTTATACCAACACAGGAAGACATTGGCCATGATGTCCACAGAGATTCCAGTGAGTTGAGGAAATGGTTCATTTTGCTATAAAAAAAAAACACATGCCTCGTCAAGGGGTGCCAGGCAGAGAAATTCAGTGATGCCATCACGCCCTAATAGGGTGAGGTAAATATCACTATGAATGGCTGGCCCTGGCGTTCTGCCAATGGAAACATTTAGTTTGCCCCACCTCAAAATTAGGCAGTAGAACTAGGAGTTTGGTGTGGCTCTCCCAAACTCTAAATGAGTCCCAAAGTCTTAAGATGTTTTATAGGTCCCTTCTCAACAATTAAATCCAAAAGTTCACAGGAGAAGGGAGACAGAAGTATTCAAGCATTGGGATCAGTCATTGTTGCCTGGGTGTAATGCTACAGCACCTAGAACTCACTATAAACTTTAGGTTTAAATCAGAGATTGACCCTAGACATTTCCTCTGGAGCAAGGCATTCAATGTCAGATTTATACTTTGGTGGTAACTGAAAGACCTCCAACGTGGGAAAGATATGGTACAATCACATGAGACTCCACAAGTGAAATTTCTTCCATCAGACCATCCCTATAGCAGTGCAAATACTGCCTGTGGCTGTTTCTCCACTGCATTCTAAACATTCTCCACAAATCTAAGGACTTTTCTTTAACACTTAACTTTACATCAGGCCCCAAGACCCTTAGAAATGACCCAATGTGGAGCTACAATAGTATTGATCAAATTATACTGGGGAAGAGAAAAGAGGGACAGAGTACTGATAGGAGAAGGGCAAAGTTATACATGATAAATACAACAAGTCACTTGTCATCCACACCACAACTGTGAGCCTAAACAAACCACCTGCCTTTTTCCTGAAATAGAAATGTGTCATCATCTAAGAGCTATCAACTCACCTGTAGTCTGAACACTGCGGATTCCAGATTCCTCCGATTTCAGCTCCTTTTTGCAAACGGATTGTTCCTCAGCCTTGATCATTACTACTACATCAGGGATGTTAGTTGGCTGGCAAGCTATAAAAACATGTCCCAAAGTGTTACAACATACAATGTGGGTTTAATTCCATAGAATGTGAAACCAAATCAAATAGGATCATCCAACAAGTAGTGAACATGCAACCCTACAAGAAGACTTAACCTCTCACTGTATTAACAAAGTTGATATGGAAGCTATCTGTGTTTAACTACTGGAAATACCCTCGAACCTTACAACTGTGTGTTGTGACACATTAATTCGTAAGACAGGCAATGTTGATCAGATTAAAGGTATACAAACATTATGTATCTATACATAACTTGTCACTTAGAAAAACATGCCCATTTAATAACTATCACCCTCTCACCACTCTTTAGAGAGGACACTAAGGTGTGTCTACAAGCAATCAATAACAATTCTCGTTATCCTGGTCCTAACTCCAATTAACTATGTTACTTCTAATGTATAGAGTATATGTATGTCATGACTCCAGGGCGGTTTTCCTTCACAGGATAATAAAAAATATCATATAATGAGTGATACCTGGCAATACAGTGTATCCACTCATAAAAAGTATGCAGCAAACAGTTCTCCATTGTGGTGTGCATTAGTTTGATTCTAATGTTGTGTGATGCAGAACAGAAGGGCCACCCTACTTGAAAGTCTTCTATGTTGATTTGCAGGGAGAACAGTTTTACAGTGATACAAATTAAAAGTTAATTTGGGTTAGAGAATGTTAGGTGCAATAAAAAATTATACTGACAAGAAGAAATATTCTCAAACAATGCTGAACCCTATCTTAGCCTACCATAACATCCTACTTGCATTGTCCATTGAAGTTAATAGGATAGATAAGAAGAGAAGGTGGAGGGGGTCATCTTTGAAATGGCAGAGTTGGCTCAGGGGGATATAAGAAATGTGCAAAAGGGGGGAGGGTATATGTATGTACATGGCATTTATTAGGCTCTAACCTCACCAGTGAGTATTTCTGATTGTAAGTGGGCAGCTCAAAGTTCAGGGTAGGGCCTAGTCCTGTGGGTGGGGCTGCTTCTCATTCTGTGGTGCATTGGTGTCCAGAAATGGTCCCCAGATATTTTCAAACACTGATACTTGTGGAGTCTAAATACACGTTTCTCATAGGTGGCTAGTTGGAAGAGCTCACTGGTCCATTTAGTATGAGCAGAGTGGTCTGCGCCACTGTAAAAAAATACACAGATTTTAGCCACCACCAGCGCTGTTGCCATCCAGCAGCACCGTCCGTGTCAGAGGTATTGTGCAACAATGCCAGCTTGGCTGACTACACAGTGGAGTAAAGACTGGTTTTATTCAGTTTGCGACTAACTCATGTACAATTTGCCTGGAGTTGCACACAGTACCATAAAACATGAGTAATGTCACACCCTGCAGTGTTACACCTCCAGCATTTGTCTTCAGGAATCAGCCACATCACACCCCACATGAGAGACCTGCCCTGGCTGCCCGTCAACAAGAGGATCACCTTCAAACTCCTCACCCACGCACACAAGGCACTCCACGACACCGGACCAGCATACCTCAACAGATGACTCACCTTCTACACCCCGAACCACCAGCTCCGCTCCGCAGACTGCGCCCTCGCTACCGTCCCCCGCATCCGAAGAGCAACCACCGGTGGCAGATCGTTCTCCTACCTCGCCGCCAAGACCTGGAACACCCTCCCCATCCTCCTACGGCAGACCCAAGACCAACTTACCTTCAGGAGACTACTCAAGACCTGGCTCTTTGAGCAGTAGCAGCACCCACCACCCCAGCACCTTGAGACCCTCATGGGTAAGTAGTGTGCTTAACAAATTTCATGATTGATTGATTGATTGAGTTGTGCCCTTTCAGCCTATAAGGGGACCAGTACCAGTTATGTAGAATGGTGAAATGCATTCATTTTAGCCTGGCTTCTCTCGGAGGGCAGTTGTACGTCTCCATCAGACTTGGCCAGTCTTCACCGGTGTAGGTCAGACTGTGGAGGTCTTGACAGTATTTCCTTGCAGACGGAGAGGCGGGGTTGAATATAGGACATCAATTAGGATGTGTTACAAGTTGGAGACTTTTCCCCTACTTCTCCCCATGTCAGTTTGCATGTTGTATCCATGTCATTTGTGCAGCAAATGCTAGAGTTTCATTTGCAGAGGATTCATCATACATCCCCAGCTACCAGCCACCGAAACGCAATTGGTTTTTCGTATGCTTAATCTAAACACCATGGGCTTTGTCTTGTTTCATGCTCTCATGATGGTGGATTTGTAATATGTTACTTTAGCTGTTATGAGAACAATCTAGTAAACAAAACCATATTTTCCACTGCTTTTCTACTTTGAGACTGTATGTGTGTTTTGTTGTGGGTTCTTAAAGTGGCAATAGACAGAAGGTTTTGGTTTGCTAGACTAGGTTTTATTGGGGTGTGAGCCATAGTGCTGTGTTTCAATATCACCCACGTAAATCAGACTCTTGATATGCAGCAAATCAAATTTTGTTCAACCACAATTAGGGGAAGGGAGATTACAGGGATAATCTTGACGGTCGAGAGATCATGCGGTTCACACTTACATGAAGTAAGCTGTTCAACATTTTTCTGGCAATCGGATTCCTCCTGTGGTTCGGGAATCCATGAACATACAGATATGCTAGTTAAACCACCTGTTGCAAAGAGAAGAAAACAAATCATCATGCTAAAGAATAAATCAACATGTTATAAAATGAAAGCGATCACATATTGAGCGTACCCCGACCCCAACAGTCTAAGTACGGAGCGCAGCCCAGGCCCCAACACCAGCACCTACACCCAACATCGCGCATGTACGAGTCGTACCAAGCCAGAGACAAGGACAGCACCGTACAATAAAATGGCCGATGTACACACAGTACACACGCTAAAAACACACGTACACAACCAGGACAAAGCAAAAATACACAAGAAGACTCCATTCGAATCACACAAAGCCACACAACCTGTCCAACAAGCACAAATACAACACATTCACTGACCTGCAACTGCCAAACTCCCAAACAGAGGCCCAAAACACAACCACACCTTATAACCCACCCACCCAAAGTTCAAACACAGCCACACCCACCAATGGACCAATAAAAAGGCCCAACACACACAAACCATGATCCTTTGCAACAGACCCACTGCTGCCAGACCACACTGAGAAACTACTGCACCATACTAGAACCTCCCCTACACCTTACACCTGCACACCTTCACAAACACCCCCTCATCACATTCACACACACACCCAAACAACCACACCCACACACCCACAACCATCCACACCCACACCCCCCACAACCATCCACACCCACACCCCTCACCATGCCCACTAACAAGAATCCAAAGTTCACTAGCCGAGAGTTGGAGGTCCTTGTCGATGAAATCCTCAGAGTCGAGCCACACCTCTTTGGAACATTGGTCAGACAGACCAGCATTTCCGAAAAAACAGCCATGTGGCAGAGGATCGTCGATGCTGTGAATGCTGTTGCGGCCACCAGAAGGACCAGGCAGGAATGCCAAGCCAGGTGGTACGATCTGCGGAGGAGGGTCCGAGCCAAAATGACCGACGAGCACAACCAGGCCAACATCACTGGAGGAGGGCCGCCCCGCAGACGCGTACAATACCATCCCTGGGAGGAGAGGGTGATGGCCATACTGCCGGTGGTGTCAGTGGACGGAGTAGAAGGACTCCGAGAGCCTGGTGAGTACACACACAACTCACCTCACATGGGGGAACGTCATCCACAACCAAACTCACAATCATGCACGCAACCACCCCAAAGCTATCGCATGACTCAACCACACTCCATGAACACGCACATGCCACTAGCGACACCATGCCCCATGCACCCAGCTGGACAATCCCAAGTCACAGGCCACAGAAAACACCAACACAAGACACGGTAACCCGGATGGCGGGAGTGTGGGCCTCAAAAATCACATAGTGCAACTCAGAAACAGACAACAATGCCCTCTGCCCATATGGCCTAGTTCACACCCAGACAAACAGTGTGTCCCCACACAGGAAAGACTTGCCTGCAAATGGCGGACGCCTTGCATGAAGACATGGGGTTGAAGGCACCATTTTGCACATGACAGCAGCCAATGACCAGCCAACACTGTGAAAGAGTGGCAGCACACTACACCCAATGGGTGCCTGGAGATCACAAACACACTCACATGAACAAGCCAAGGGCCATTCAAAGATCTGCAAAAAGTGTGTGCCTAGGAAGCTGAGCTGAGGTGACAGAGGGTGACACACAGAGGGAGGGAGAGGGGGAGAGAGAGGGAGGAAGACACAGGGAGACGGACAGAGGGAGGAGGCTGACACAGGGAGGGAGGGAGAGGGGGACAGAGAGGGAGTGAGAAAGGGATACACAGGGAGACCAATCCAGCCTTGGGTGGTGTGGGAATGTCTGCTCGTCAGCAGGTGGACTGCGTGCATGTAGACAAGGGTGGCCAGTGCATGAATCCCCCTCTCTTCTCCATGGCAAAACACCGGGCCATGTCTCAACCTGTGCACGAGCACAACGACAGCTACCTGCATTATATAAGTGTGTGGAACAACTCCATGTGCCCACATACAGTGCAACACGGAAGGCGCCAATGCATGGCTCGCCACACCTGCTCACTCCACTGCTGACTGCAGTCACAATTGACGCAGCAAGTAAGACTGTGTCACACATAGGTAAAGTCTCAAAAGCTGTGGACAAGGGACATACTCATGCACAAGTGCACTGTGAGTGGAATGCAAGACATATCCAAATACCCAGAGGAAATGTGCAAACTTTGAAACTAATGAAACATGGATGTTGCATGGAACAATAATAACATTGTCTCTCACACACACAGGTCAACGTCGTGGATCACCCCCCAACACTGGGGGGGAAGACTCACAGGACCCAGCTCTGCGGGATGACGATCCCACCGGCAGGGACGACTCTCACCACTCTGTGGACGACCCCGACCAACCTGGCACCTCTGGTGTCCAACCACCTGCAGCACCTGCGTCAGGTACAACTGGGCCAACCACCACCCCCACTCCTGCCACACCCCAGGAGACACCCAGGATCCCTGCCCCACCACCACAACGCAGCCAGGCTGACCAGGAGGGACACTGTGTACCGGGCACCCAGGAGGAGGCAGGCAACAACGCAAATGCCACCCCTCAGGGGTCCCGGAGACCTGATGTGCCCACAAGGGCAGGCCAGGCGCAAGTGGGCAGGGGTGGTGGGAGTGGAGGACGGCGGAGGCGCGAGCCTGACCAGTTGGCTGCGGAGCCGGTATATTCCCATGTACGAAACATCCTGGACACATAACGGCAGGACACTACGGGCATGAGCCAGGTTGTGTCCACCCTCAATGAGATGAAGGGGACCCTCGAGGAGATCAAGACCCAGCAGGCCCAGCAACATGCGGAGCAACATGCCTGTCTACTGTGACACCAAGGGCGGATGGAGGACAGACAGGCTGAGCTCGTGACGCTGTTCACGGGAATTGACCGTTCACTCCGTCGGATAGCCGACAACATGGGCAACCCTCCCTATGCCACCAGGCGAAGAACATCACCACCCACAGGGAGGGATCAGGAGGAGGAGGATACATCCGACGGAGCATCCCAAACATCGTCACGGCCTGCTTCTGAGGGTACCCGCAGGAGGGCGGGTCGTTCACGGAAAAGACCGTGAGGGTCGGCACAACAGCACCATCTCCCAGGACACCTGGCCTGGCACCTGGCCCACTGAACCAACAGCAGCACAGCAGCAAATGACATTCTCTGCCACATGGACTTGCTGGCGACTGTCTGACCAATGTGGACAAAGACTGTGGCATGGACTCTGACGATTTTCAATGGCAAGGAGACCAACTCCCCCAGTGAACTTTGGATTCCACACACCCGGAAAGCCCCTCTTGTCATACCCCCCCCCCCCCCAACACGTACCCCAACACAAATAAAAACTTACACGATTAAGAGATGATGCCGCGATCCCTACAGGTTACTATATTCTTCACGTAAACAGAGCTTCCGGTAGGCCGGGAGGTGGGGTAGCAGCAATCATTAAAAACTCCATTCGGTTCTCTGCCCTGACCTTAACCGCCATTCCTTCAGTCGAATTTCTTACGGCCAGACTGGAATCCCCCACCACCCCACTTGTCTGCGTGTTAGTCTACCGCCCCCCTCAACCTATGCAGAATTTCTCTTTGTTGTTTGGTGATATTTTGTCTCAACTTGTTATCAACAACTCAAGAATTCTGGTCTTGGGCGACTTTAATTACTGGCCCTCTCATGCCAAGGAGAACGCCTGCTCCATTTCATTCACTGAACTCCTCTCCAGCATGAACTGTATTCCACACATAAAAACCGCTACTCACACCAAGGGCCATATTCTGGACCAGATTTGGACATCCAACCTGGATATTTCCGTTCCCTTCATCTCTCCCTGTCTCTGGTCAGACCATTTTATAATTTCCTTTTCTATCATAGGCATCCCCATTCCGAGAAGACCTAAGGAAGGAAATCTCTCAGCCCGGAATTGGAACAGGGCTAACCTCAACGACTTTGCCACTCTACTTAAAACCTCCACCCCCTCCAGTCTGGGATCTATCGACACCCAAGCCTCTGCTCTTACACACTGGCTGGAGTCAGCCAGCGACATTGTGGCACCCCGTAGACAATTAAAACTTAAACGCCCTCATGATGCCCAAAAATGGTTCACGGACGATCTTAAAGCCTTGAAGCTAGGCTCAGGCAGGCTGAGCGTCAGTGGCGACGAGACTATGCCCATGACAAGAAACTGCACTTCGCTACCCTGCTCAAAAATTATAAACTAGCAGTCTTGCAAACCAAATCCATGTATTTTTCAAATAAGATTGTCAGCCCTGCCACTAAAACCAAGGACATCTTCCTTATTGTCGAGGAACTGTCAAACCCAGACAGGATCACCCCTAAACCCCTCCCATCTCGAGCACTCTGTGACTCTCTAAACCTGTTCTTTATTGAAAAGATAGCTAACATCAAGAAGAGTATTCTATCCTCAGCCCTCTCTCACCATCATGGGCCAGAGTCCCCTCTGCCTCTTTTCAATTCCAAGCAGCTGACCCAGATCCCTCCAATATCTGAGACAGAATTCCTAGCCCTTCTTAAAAAGGTTGCGTCAGGATCCCCCACTGACTGCTGCCCTCCCTCAGCCCTCCGTGAGGCTTTTACAACCTGCCCCTCCCCCCCTTTGGCATTGCTGAATAAATCTCTTTCCTCTGGCACCGTCCCTGGGTCATTCAAACGAGCTGAGGTCACACCTATCCTTAAAAAACCCACGGCAGATCCCACAACCATGAGCAACTTTCGACCCATCTCCCTCCTTCCTTACCTTAGCAAGGTCCTTGAGGCTCATGTGACCAACACTTTGAGTACTTTTATCGAGGACTCTCAGTTCCTCGACCATCAACAGGCTGGATTTAGACCCAACCATTCCACAGAATCTGTCATACTTTCAGTGATGGAAGAACTACGGAGAGGGGCGGACTCGGACATCACTCAGGCCCTAGTGCTCCTGGATTTGTCGGCCGCCTTCGACACGGTCGACCACGATATTTTGATCGACCGTGTCGGGGAGGCCGGCATCCAGGGCCTTGCGTTGGCTTGGATCCGCTCCTTTCTGAGCGACCGCCATCAGGGGGTCCGGCTCTCTCAGTTCTCCGCGGACGAGGTTAAACTTACCTGCGGTGTCCCGCAGGGATCCTCCTTATCTCCTCTCCTTTTTAATTTATATCTCACCCCCCTCATCCGTACGTTACAAGGCAGTGGTGTCATCGCGTTCAATTACGCGGATGACATCCAGCTGATCTTTAATATTAATTCCTCGGCCCAGTCCGTTGACAATTTTCAATCCACCCTCTGTCATATCAGTGACTGGATGGGGGCGAACCACCTGAAGCTTAACCCCGACAAGACTGAACTCCTGCTTGTCGGGGGCATAGCCAACCCTTGGAATTCCACCTTTTGGCCTCTCAGGTTGGGTACCCCCCCTATCCCCGTCAGCACAGTGAAGAGCCTAGGGATCATCATCAGTGACGATCTCTCCATGAAGCCACAGATTAGTGCAGTGGTGTCCTCTAGCCTTTTTCAATTGAGAAAAATTCGTAAGATCGCTCGCTTCCTGACCACCGAGGCCCTCACCCTGGTATTACTGGCACTTGTCATCTCCAGGTTGGATTATGCCAACTCTCTCTATGTTGGGTTACCCATCTACCAACTAAAGAGGCTCCAACTAGTCCAGAACCAGGCAGCACGGCTCATCTACCACCAACCCAAACACCAGCACGTACGCCCCCTTCTGAAATCCCTTCACTGGCTCCCCATCAGTGAGCGGTGTAAATTTAAACTGGGCTGCATTGTCTTTAAATCCCTTGCTGGCACAGGTCCTCTGTTTATTTCCTCACTTCTGCACCCATATGTCCCTTCCCGTACCCTTCGTTCTTCCTCCCAGGCTCTTCTTCAAATCCCCAAGTATAAACGTAAAAAACATGGAGGACTAAGGTTCTCTTTTCTTGCCCCCTCCTTCTGGAACGCTCTTCCGTTAAGTTTGAGACTGGCCTCCTCATTAGCCCATTTTAGGTCTCTTTTGAAAACGTATCTATTCCGTACAGCCTACAATTAGAATCTTCTTAGCCTCTTGGACTGTTTTGTTTTCTGTCTCTCTGTCTTTAGCGCCAAGAAACCGTTTGGTGTTAGCTGCGCTTTATAAGTTCTTTTTACATTACTACATTACATGCCTACATTTTGCATTATTACCTTACATGTGTCTTGTAAAGTCTAACCATGCCTGAGTTCTCATATGACTTCAACCATCCACACCCTGGGGCCTGAGTCTGGCACAGGACACACATGGGTCACAATGTATTAGGCAAGACAGACATGGAGCACCATACACACCCGTGATGGGCCCAACCAGCTGAGGGGGTGGCCGCACAACCGTGCCGACAGACATATTGAGTACAGCAACAGTCATGCGCAGAGGTCAGGGATCATGTGGTGTGTCCTGGGGGGCACCCAGGTAAGTCTAGACAGGTGGCAGAACCATGTCCTGCAAGCTTGAGTCAGGTGGATGCAGAGAATGGTGGCCTGGCCAACGTTGGATGCATGGGGATGGCACATGTCACAATACCCACACAGTCATGGACATCATGCACAATACAGAGTCCAATCCCACACAAACAGCTTGGATCTTGCTACTCTACACATAGACACATAGCCACTATCACTGAAAACCATGCCAGACATGCCATATGCACCGTGGCAACACACCAGCATTGACTGAGAAGAGGCACCTTTGAGGCATAGGGACACCTTTATTAGTCATGTATTCCTGAATGCAGAGGCAACTCGGAGTACACATACACAGGTCATGTGGATTAACATGTGGGTCCAACACTGGCACCCCCCTTCTGCACCACAAATGCGTGATATCCATGGAACGGGCACACAAGTGCCGGGCAACAGCTAAACACCCCCTGCTGCTCACAGAGAGGCTGCCATACACCATTGATCCTCTGATGTGGAAGTCCCACACCATGTCAAGCCAATGCAAACCGTATGTGTCCAAGGGCAGTGTTACACACATTGATGCCATCATCACAATCCACTATCCCATTACAGTTGACTGTCAACAAGTGTGACCATCTATTCAGGTGTATACAGCTACATGTAATGTGTCCCATGGTGATGCAACATGTCTGCAGAGGAACCAAACATGGATAGGGGCATTGTGCACACATCGTGAACAACTGCCACACCCAATACACCCCTGATGCATCCCTTACCCTAAGGAGACTTCCAAACTTGTCCGTGCGTGTAACGCTGAGTCAGCACACGATGACGTGTCCATGAGGAATAGCAGTGCCACAACAATGCAAGCAGCAGACGGCATGCGCAAGTACCTGGGGAAGAGAGACACACAAGAAGTCAGCCACAAAAAGCACAGCCACTTGCATGTGCATGTACTCGACACATGTAAGGATGACAACATGCTAGGTCACAATTATGACTGTGGAAATACACTCATCACTGGCACCATCACTCGAGTGACACATCCACACACACCTCTGACTCACGTGGCATACATGCAGATGGACACACACATCGCAACACATGCCACACGGGGACCAATGCGTGCACACTCAGACACTGGTACTCACCACTAAGCAAAGAAGTCGCGTATGAGCCGACTCCGGATGTCCTCTTGCGGAACCACATCCTCCACATCACTAGCCCCATTGCCAAGCCCTTCGTCCTCCACGGGTGGATGGTCCTGATCATCTTGATCCAGGATGAGTGGCACAGCTTTCTCAACTGCCATGTTGTGCAGCATGCAGCAGACCATGAAGATTTTGCAGACCTTCGCCGGGGCATATGGGAGAGCGCCGCCGGTCTTGTGTAGGCACCTGAATCGGCTCTTCAGGAGGCCAAATGTCCTCTCTATCACTCGCCTTGTCCGGCCATGGGCGGTGTTGTAGCGGAGCTGGGCCGGCGTGCTGGGGTTGCGGAGAGGTGTGATCAGCCATGGCATGTTGGGATAGCCAGCGTCCCCTACATGGAAACCACATGGACATAAGTAGGACAGGGGAAGCGGTCGGGCTGGAAGTCTACGCAAAATACAGGACAGACAGAGTGTACCCACCAACAACACATGCTCGTTCCTTGCGCAGCTGCGTCATCAGTTCAGGCACCCTGCTACGCCTCATGATGTAGGCATCGTGTGCTGATCCTGGAAAACGAGAACAGACATGTGAAATCACCATGTTGGACAGACACACCACAAGGGCATTGATGGAGTGGTAGTGCTTGCGATTCCTGTACGCTACCTCCTGTGCCTGTGGTGGTACCAAAGCCACATGTGTCCCATCTATGGACCCAATGACATGGGGCATCCCTCCCAGGGCATAGAATCCACGCTTGACACCAGTCAACATTTCAGGAGTTGGGAAATGGATGAACTCATCCAGGTGAAGCAACATGGCCTCTAAAAAATCATGCAGCACACGGCTGAACATGCTCTGGGACATGCCACCAACATGAGCTATGGTATATTGAAAGGTACCCGTGGCAAGAAAATGTAGGGCTGCCATTACCTTCAGCTTGGGTGTCAGTGCCGTAGGATACCTGTGCTGCGGTAGCAGGTGTGGTGCCAGCCTTGCCGTCAACTCCTCAATCAATGGTTGGGGGAAGCGGTAGCAGCGTATACAGTCATTCTCCCGCATGTCAGCCAAGTCCGGAATAGGTCGGGGAAGAGGCGGCGCTCTGCAGTAATTTGGAATTGACAAGGAAGAGTGAGTGCACTACAACAACAATTTGTATGTACTGAGCACATGTTAATCTGTCAATACACATATGCTACATAGGGAGTCAGGTATGTGCTACATGCCCCGACACGTATGGCTGCCAGGTGACACTCCTACCAAGACCCAGCTACACACGGAGATTGTGAACCTCCACATCCCATGGCATGGGACTAGCTGTGTCCCAGTGTAAGTTAACAGCCAGACGCAATACAGGAGTGACATACATCAACATATCAGCAGAAGTAGGATGTTGATTGCAGAGACAGGTAGCGGAACACTTGAGCCACAGGTCACATGACATTACACTAGGACAGCCCACACACCTTGCCATGAAGGTGTGCATGTCATCACTGACCACACATACATTGAGAGGATGCAGACAGGTCATTGTTACGCTACTCCGTGTCCCATGCATACATACACACCTAACATCCGATACCACATGTGGCCTGGTGTGCGTAACAGTGTGCCATGTCCATCTATACACAGACACATGTTGGTTGCAGCAACAGCAGATGCTTTTGTGGGAACACCAACATCAAGCTAATGTGAACACAACACACATACATGACATAGTCACATCGTGCACCGTGGGTAGTCACATGTCTGGTGTGGTAACCCCTGTAGCGGGCATCAGGGGACACTTGCGTGTGTTGCTGACTGTGCAACGCCAGTGACGCCCATCTCAAGTGTGCTGTACGACATGCACACATGTCATGGAGTGAAGGGCATGTCTGGCACATATAGCACCGTCACACATAACATCTGTACACTTCTCATCATACATCTATTGCCTTCACAACTCAGGAGTAATGTGCCACCCCACAGCCTTTCACACCTGTGCCCCACACATGTAGTACTGGCCAGACAATGCCTTGATGTCCATCCATGGACAAGTATGTCAGCTCTAATCCTTTCTGTGTGCTGCCTGTCACCACTGTTATGTGTGTAAGGCACCGTACATTCGCCCTGAGGGCGTGTGTACGTTCCCCATCACTATGGGAGTGCTGCCGTAGGCCTACCCATAGTGTTAGTGAGCGTACAGGCGTGTGTACGGTCCGTATCACTATGGGTACGCATACGCAAGCACACCCATAGTGATAGTGAGCGTACAGGCGTGTGTACGGTCCGTATCACTATGGGTACGCATACGCGAGCACACCCATAGTGATAGTGAGCGTACAGGCGTGTGTACGGTCCGTATCACTATGGGTACGCATACACGAGCACACCCATAGTGATAGTGAGCGTACAGGCATGTGTACGGTCCGTATCACTATGGGTACGCATACGCGAGCACACCCATAGTGATACGGACCGTACACACGCCTGTACGCTCACTATCACTATGGGTGTGCTTGCGTATGCGTACCCATAGTGATACGGAGCGTACACACGCCTGTACGGGCCATTGCTATGCATTTGGGGTGCCCTAGGGCCCCGGAACGCACCGTACCTGTGTGTGAATCACCTAATTACATAGGGGACACATGAGGGACAAGTATAAAGGTCTACATGCATGCTGGTTGTCATGGGGACCAAGTTTAAAGTCTGATTTTTTTCCAGCAGGTGCACAGCAAAAGTCGGTTTGAATGAATCTACTTTGTTGCAAAGTGGTTGTGGAGTTGACATCATGCTCAAGAAGAAAAAAACCAAACCCACTGACTGTGCTAGGTTTAAAGGGATTGGAGGAAACATAGGATGCAAATGTGAGTGACCAATCACTCTGTACTCCTGTGCATGCAACAGGCCAGCAAGGCTGATAAAAGGCACCCAGGTCCCATGAGAGAGCACTTGCCTGCACATATTTGGATTCGACTACACTGCTGCTGCTCGTGATTCCCTGGCACCATGTCAAGGTCTGTGGAGAGGGCACAGCCTTTCACCCTGGAGGAGAATCTGGCATTGCTGGATGTGATCCTCCCACAGTACCCCTTGCTGTATGGCCGGACAGGGTATCAGGTGAGTGCTGAGTGCACTAGCACACACTGTGTCCCTTTTTTGTGACTGTCACTTCTGGCATTGTGTCCAGGTGTGTCACACATGCATTGTACTGTAGAGTGGGTCCCAGGGGGGGGAATGCCTGATGTTCGTACCCTGGACATCGGTGTGTGTGTAAGTCCCCTGTCATGTGGGTGGGTGCATATGTGGAGGGTAGCACCCCAGCTGCATGAGGGATGGATATACCCTACCCATCTGATGTGAGCAGGGAGCAGGGCTGTGTGTCTGACGTGCAGAGCCAGCCCCACACCTGTGAGCCCCCCCAGTCTAGTGGCACATGTGCAGAGTGAGGTTTGTAGCTGCATTTGGCAATGGCAGGTGAATTTCCTGTGCCTGTGTGTGTCTGTGTACTCTGCTGAGGTAGCGTCAGTGGCCTGTGGCATGTGACTGCTTTGAGGTGCTGCACATAATCCTGGTGTAGCTTGTGATGCACAGTGTGAGCCTGGATCATTGATTGTGGCGTTGCCCTCATTCCACCTGTGCACGTACTGCTTTTGCCCTTCCCCAGAGGATAATGTCCCTATGACAAAAGTGCAATGCGCTGGCTGCATCACATGCCTTGTTGTAACCAGCAAATTTGTTCTAATATGTGTCTCTGTGACACGTGCAAGGTGTATTGATGTAGTGTCACTTGTTCATCCTCACAGGTAGGCGCCTCTGCCAAGAAGCAGATCTGGATGAACGCCGTCAGTGCCGTGAGGAGGACGGATGGTCGCAAGCGGCGCCTGGCCCAGGTGAGAAAACGCTGGCAGGATATCCGGTGCTGGACGCGGAGGATCGCATGGGTCCTGCTGGGGGACTCACCTGAGACCCATAAGAACCGTAGGCGCCGCCGTCTGACCCACATCCACAAGCGTGTGCTGGCGGTGGTCTTTCCAGACTTGGACAGGCGCTTACGGGAGAAGCAGCAGCAGGAAGGGGGTAGGTACATCTGTGTTTGTTGTGTGTCACCTGCATTTGTAAGTGCGCAGTTGCATGGATACACTGCCAGGGTTTAAATGTGCTGTGCAGATCCTGTTACCCACAGTATAGCGGTGCTCTCCTGCCTCCCTTCCCCTCCTTGTAATGTGTTCCCTGGTCTGTGTGTAGTCACTCCTTCACAAGGTTATCTAGGCTGGCAGTTTATCCACGTGAACAATGCCTGTAGCATCATGTGTGGGGGTGGTGTGTAACAGGTTTTGAGACCTTGCCTGTGCCCTGTCCAGTTCAGTACTTGTGGGTTCCATGTCAGTTGGCACTGATGCTGAGTCCAGACATGGGAGTTAGTCTCTCAAGTGTAATGCCTTACAGCACGCATGTCCTATGTTGTGGCCTGTGACATGATGTGCATGAGTGTGCGATACGCAGAGTGCAGGGATGGTGGCGTGTGTTGCAGTCATTCCCATTCCGGACCATGGAGTTGTGTGTTATGTTATGTTATGTTAAATTGATTTATTGTGCGCACAGCTACTCCAGCCAAGGAGCGTCCCGGCGCAAAGACAAGGAGGAACACAACATAACAGAAACGGGACCGCCTAAGATAGACAACTAAAACAGAAAGGTCTTGATGGCTCTCCGGAAAGAAAGCAGATCGTCTAACTGACGGATTTCAACTGGGAGGGTGTTCCAAATTAGTGCAGCTTTCACGCTGAAGGAACGACCCCCCATCCGACAGAGTCTGAATCTAGGGACCACAGCAAGAGCCTGACCCTGAGATCGGAGGCTACGAGTGGGGACATAGAAAGAAATAAGATTGGACAGGATTTTTGGGCCAATACCTCTTAATATCTTAAAAGTCAAGCAAAGGACTTTGAAAAGAATACGCTTCTTTACAGGGAGCCAATGCAAAGAGCGAAGGACATTCGCCACCGGGCAAAATCTGGGTAGGGCAACAATGGCTCTGGCCGCAGCATTTTGAACCCGCTGTAGGCGAGTTAACTCAGCCTGATTAGCCCCAGCCAGAAGAGAGCTAGCGTAGTCCAGGCGAGAGATGATAGTAGCCTGGACTACAAGCTGTCTGGTAGGGGCATCAAAGTATTTCAGAACTGGTCTAAGACCTCTTAATAGACCAAAACAACAGGCTGCCGTTTTTTTAGTATGTCCTATAAAGGTAAGGCCAGCGTCCAACCAGACCCCAAGATTTTTCACCTCCGACACTGGGGTCGGAGTGGGGCCCAGTTCAGAAGGCCACCACTGATCGCCCCAGAGCTCCACTCCCTTCCCAACAACCATCACCTCTGTTTTTGTGGCATTAAGCTGGAGACAGTTTTCTGTCAGCCAGCAAGCCACCGCCTTCAGTCCGGACTGAAACCTGGGGGCGTCTTGGTGGACATCTCCGCTAAGGGTAACCGCCAGCTGAGTGTCATCGGCATATGAGACCAAAGTAAGGCCCCACTGCCTCGCGACATCAGCCAGCGGTCTCACGTAAAGGTTGAACAACGTGGGACTTAGCGAAGACCCTTGCGGAACCCCCATGGCCAGAGGCTGGAAACTGGACGAAAAGGGAGGAATGGCCACACAGAAGGAACGATTGTCCAAGAAGGAGCGGAACCACTGCAGCGCCAGACCACTGACACCGATCTCCTCGAGCCGATGCAGGAGGATGCCATGAGATACAGTGTCGAAGGCGGCGCTGAGATCTAACAATATCAGCGCCGCCGTCTGACCCGCATCCAACCTAGCACGCAGATATTCCACCATAGCGAGGAGAGCGGTCTCCGTGCTGTGACCAGCACGGAAACCGTTCTGTGTGGGGTCAAGGGCGTTGGTCCGGGCGAGATGTTCCGACAGGGCCAGATTGACATGGGCCTCTGTCAACTTTGCCGGCCAAGGTAACAGCGAGATGGGGCGAAAACTTTCAGGTTTAGACGGGTCTAAGGAGGGTTTTTTAATGATCGGAGACACTACCGCCTGCTTCCATTTAGTTGGAACTACCCCCGACTCTAGAGAGAGGTTGACCAAGGAGCGCACCACAGGGCGCCCCAGAAAGGTCTGGTCTCGAAAGAGAGCAGGCTTTACCGGATCAGATGGAGATCCTGATTTAACTTGCAAAGCAAGTTTGTCAAACCCATCCGCGGTGAGAGGGGGAAATGAGGGCAGGGCGGTCTGACGTAGTGCCTCCATGGAACTTCCCAGCGGAACCCCAGTGCTAGGGAAAGTCCGATAGATGGCTTGGACCTTTCCCAGAAAATAGGAAGCCAGGGATTCACAATGGGAAACAGAACTCTCGGCTAAAGAAATAGTCCGTTTGGCCATAAGATCTTTAACCACTTTGAAGATAGCCTTCGACGGGTTGGTGCTGTTCCGGAATTCTTCAGCATAGAAGGCCGCACGAGCACGACATATGGCCCGGTGATAGAGCTTAACCGAAGCAACATATGCGGCTTTTAAATCAGCCCCATATGTCTTCCGCCAGGCCCTCTCCGCCCGTCTACAGGCTCCCTTCAAGGCGCGTAAGGCCCCGTCATACCAGGGACTAGACTCGCGAGGGTTGATCTTAGTTGATACAATGGGTATCAGTGCATCCAGAGCCCTAGTAAGCCAGGAACAGAAGAGATCGTACCCTTCGTCCACATTGTTCAATGGGCCCAAGGGCTCCATCAACAAAAGATGGTGAAAGTCTTCCAACCTGAGTTTGTTCCAAGATCTCCTGAGTACCCGTCTAGCTGAAGAAATGGGAAGAGTCACTGATACGGGACACTGAATAGACACCAGGAAATGGTCAGACCATTCTACTGGAGTAACTGCAGTGACTTTGGCCTCAGTTAAGTTAGTAAAGAAAGGGTCCAAAGTATGTTCCCCGGTGTGCGTAGGCTGTGAAACTAGCTGGAACAATTGGAAGGCCTCTAGGTCCAAAGCGATGGCACGAGCCGTCAAACTGGACAGTGTGTCGAAATGCAGATTTAAATCGCCCAGTATAGAGAAATTAGCGCAGTCAGTGATCAAAGTACCGACAGTATCCGAAAAAGCATTTCTAAACAACACATCACTGCCTGGCGGACGATATACCACCATCCCAGACAGTGTGAACTCAGGATTGACAGAGACTTTGAAAGAGGCGCTTTCACAGCCAGCGATCTTAAGGCTATTCCACACACAGGGAAAACAAGACCTAACTATCAGCGCTATTCCCCCCCTCTAGATGCTCTATTCAAGGTGTACATCGAATAGCCAGAGGGGCATGCCAGATTAAGAATGGCAGTATCAGCTTCCTGAAGCCATGTTTCAGTTAAAGCCAGGATGTCCGGGGCTTCATCCTCAATGAGATCATACAGATTTTGCTGATGTTTCAAAATTGACCTCACATTCAGGTTCATTATCCGCAAAGAGGGAGAAGCGACCCTGCTATGATGGAAAACAAAGGGAGATTTCCGAGGGAGAGGCAATGGGGGGTCAAGTATCAGGCCATTGCATGGACAGCGGTACGGACCACAGAGAGGATGAACAGGCGGGCGTGCACAGCAACGACTCACCTGGTTGATGGACATCATGCTCTCCCTGGAATATGTCAGCATGGCAGCAGACACGTTGTTAAACTCTCGTGTGCCCACTACTGTCCCCTGGGGCATATTTTCCTAGGTGTCACGTGTGTCATCACAAAATGTGGACACTCTCAGTGTCTACAGCATAGGTTGTGCTCTGTGCCATTGTCCCCTGGCACCATGTATATTGACGTAAAATGTAGTACAAGTGTCCACTGTACAGCCTGACCTGATTTACCTTGTTCATAATCACGGTGGCCAGTGCCTGTGTGTCTTGTTACACTCATCTGATGATGCCCATTAGTACATGATTATTTGGCCAGGCGCACATTGGTTATTTTGTGTCCAATCTTGATTTTTTCCAGCCCATGTGTATTTCACCCAGACTAAGAGATGTAAGTGCTTCCTGTGTCTCAACAAATTGACTCATGTAGTGGGTGGTTGGTGCGGGCAAGGCCTACATGTCAAAACCTTACATCTCCTTGCTAGGTCTGGCCAGTGTGTGATGTTTGTCTGGACATACACTCAAGGTGCAGTGAGCCAGTCATGGTGGGCATGTTTTCAGTATTACCTATGCAGCATGTGCCTCAAGTTCATGGATATGGTCCCTGCTCATCCCTATTTTCTGCAACGCTGTGTGGTGCAGATGCAGTGCTGGATTGTCCCCAGAGCCTGGCTCCTCTGTCAAAATTCCATTTCATGTCATTTGCAATTGTGTCATGCTCTCCATAGTTTTTCAGTGGCATGGTGGGTCAACCAATTGTGTGTTGCAGGGCCTACATATGTACCTTGTATTGTAGATGTTACTCATCTTTCTTTTCAGGCTATGCACTGTAACCTATGTAGATTGTACTCATGTGACATATGTATACAGGTGTATGAATAATTCCGGTCTCTTCACCTTGCCCACAGCATCGTCGGGGGACACGGATGGAGACATCAGCACAGACTGGGCAGAGGGACCGAGCACCAGTGCCAGCAGGGACATCTTGGCTGGCACATCGAGTGGAACTGAGGTGGAAGGGAGTGAGGCGGAGGACCTGTCCAGTGCCACCACAGATTATGAAGCTGACGGGTCCGAGGCTGAGCTCTCCGAGTGGGCGGAGGCTGCACCACCAGCTGACAGCGGAACAACATCTCTTCCCGCCCCCTCCATTGCCATCAGCTGCCTCCCACTTGCTCGTGTCCCTTCCCAGCGTGCCCGGTCACCTGCCAGGCACCGCACCCCCTGCCCCTGTCTCCACCGCTGCCGCCAATGCCGAGTCTGTGGACATCCAGCGGCAGTTGCAGGTTGGTCAGGCTGCGATGCTTAATGTCCTCCATGGCCACAGCCAAGTGCTGAACAACATGGAGGCATACTTGGAGGGCATTTTCTCATCGCAGGCTGACCAACGCAACTTGCTGAGGTCCATTGACTCGACAATGACTGCACCACTGGGTCTCCTGCAGCGCTTCGTCCAACCCCCTACCCCTGACCCATCCACACTTCCCACTCCCATGCCTGTCCCATGTACACCCAGACGTCAGCATGCACCCACCACAACAGACACAGGCACCACACCAGCAGGGAAGGTCAAACGCACACCTCCTGGCACACACACACAGGGTGAAGTAGGCACACCCACTGGGTCGGGGGGCAAACGTAAGCCACGCAGACAGAGTGGGAGTCCGCATTCCACCAAATCCACTCCCTCCAAATCCCCTCCCCTCAGCTCTCCTGGCCAAAAGTCGGATACAGGGTCAGTCCTGCCCAGTCTGTCCATCAGCCCCAGTGTGGCACCACCCCGCAAGCGGTGGAGGCAGGACACCGGCAGGGGAGTTGAGTCCCCCCCCTGTCCACACCCTCCCCCAGTGGCGCTGCGACCCATCCCTCCGACCACCCCCCCTCCTTGGGGCCTGTGGTTCCTTCGGGTGCAGGGGAGTCGCTGGAGGACCTTGCTAAGGTGTGCAGCGCCATCCTGACCTCCGCCTTTGGCGCTGCCCCACCCCCTGTGGTGGAGTCCTCCGTCCCTGCACCCACGACGCCTACCCTTCGCCCTCATGTCCCTGCGGTGCCTGGTCCTTCCCCCCCACATGATGCCCCCCCTTCCTGGAGGACTGAGGAATCTGACTGTGCAGGCAAGCTAGGGGACACGCGTCCCACTGTGTCCCCCACCTGGATTTGAACTTTTGAATGCCCTATGGGCATTGTACATTTTGAACTTTCAAGGGACAAACAGATTTTTGGATGCTGAATAAAGCAATTTCTTTTTCCTTAGTACACTACTGTTTATCTGGTATTGCTGTTGGTGGACCTGCCCCATAATTTTGGGTGGTGATAATGTGTTGGGTGTGTGGGAATTGTAGTCTTGTGCTGGTCATAGGGTGGACCCTGGTATCTGTGTGCCATCACAGGCTGTTGGCTACATTACTTGTTCATGTAAGAAGTTACTGCATGGTGACATCGTCCCAAGGTGTGTTCCTTCCTCTGTGTAACCTGACATCTTCCCTGCAGGGTCATTCCAATATGTGGTGCTGAGCTGTGTCTACATTGGCTGGGTGTGTGACGGACTCGTTAGACTTTGGCCATGCATGCTGAGCGATGTCTCCACCTGCATCATTCGTGGCGTTCTTGGTGGTCACTGTACTTGTGTATGTAGACTGTTGACATGACTTCATGTGGACATGTTTTCTTTTTGGCGCTATGCATGTGTATACTCCCAGCTTCGCACACATGTGGTATATGTACTGCAGGATCCATGTGCACCCGACTGACATTTGTGGCCATTGGATCTGTGGGTACTCCACCCTTTTCTTTCCAGGGGCACTGCTGTGAGTGTTAGGCACCCACCCCTCCTGTGTCTGGGCACTGCTGGGAGGACTCTGCACACACCCCTCCTGTGTCTGGGCACTGCTGTGAGTGTTAGGCACCCACCCCTCCTGTGTCTGGGCACTGCTGGGAGGACTCTGCACACACCCCTCTTATGTCTGGGCACTGCTGGGAGGACTCTGCACACACCCCTCCTGTGTCTGGGCACTGCTGGGAGGACTCTGCACACTCCCCTCTTATGTCTGGGCACTGCTGGGAGGACTCTGCACACACCCCTCCTGTGTCTGGGCACTGCTGGGAGGACTCTGCACACACCCCTCTTATGTCTGGGCACTGCTGGGAGGACTCTGCACCCAACCCTCCTATTTCAGGATCTGTACGTTTAGAACATACACGGGTGGGGGTACGCTCCATGCATACGCGGGTGGGGGTACGGTCCGTACATACGCTGTTGTGGTGGGGGTACGCTCCATGCATATGCGGGTGGGGGTACGGTCCGTACGTACACTGTTGGGGTGGGGGGTACGCTCCATACATAGGGGGGGTGTTACGGTCCGTGCATACGCTGTTGTGGTGGGGGTACGCTCCATGCATATGCGGGTGGGGGTACGGTCCGTACGTACACTGTTGGGGTGGGGGGTACGCTCCATGCATACGCGGGTGGGGGTACGGTCCATACGTACACTGTTGGGGTGGGGGGTACGCTCCATGCATACGCGGGTGGGGGTACAGTCCGTACGTACACTGTTGGGGTGGGGGGTACGCTCCATACATAGGAGGGGTGGTACGGTCCGTACATACACTGTTGTGGTGGGGGTACGCTCCATGCATACGCGGTGGGGGTACGGTCCGTACGTACACTGATGGGGTGGGGGGTACGCTCCATGCATACGCGGGTGGGGGTACGGTCCGTACGTACACTGTTGGGGTGGGGGGTACGCTCCATGCATACGCGGGTGGGGGTACGGTCCGTACGTACACTGTTGGGGTGGGGGGTACGCTCTATGCATACGCGGGTGGGGGTACAGTCCGTACATACACTGTTGGGGTGGGGGGTATGCTCCATGCATACGGGGGTGGTGTTACGGTCCGTACGTACACTGTTGGGGTGGGGGGTACGCTCCATACAAACGGGGGTGGGGGTACGGTCCGTACGTACACTGTTGGGGTGGGGGGTACGCTCCATGCATACGGGGGTGGTGTTACGGTCCGTACGTACACTGTTGGGGTGGGGGTACGCTCCATACATACGGGGGTGGGGGTACGGTCCGTACGTACACTGTTGGGGTGGGGGTACGCTCCATGCATACGGGGGTGGTACGGTCCGTACATATCCGTACCCACGCTGTGGAATGCTTGTGCGGGCAGTACCCAGGCCTTTGCCACGTGGGTACGAGCCGTCCCGCCATTGTTGGGGTGACGTAGGTGTGGGCGTGGTACGACTCGTACCCACGCTCTTCAGGCGTGGGTACGGGACGTACCTGTATTGTTGTGTTACCGGTTTGCGTTGTCAACCACTGCCTTTGTGGCGGGCGCTGGCGTTGCTGGACACGCCCCCACCCCCTCGTAGTGACCAGGGCCTGGGGGTCAGGTATGTCCAGTGCATGTGTGCTGTGTGACTTGGGTGGGGGTTTTGTGTCCTGCCCCTGCTCCTGCCCCCCCCTTTCCCCCCTCCCTTTGTTGTTCTGACCTTCTGCGGCGTCTGCGTCGTAACCTGTAGAGGAGGTCGACTGCTATGAGGGCGGGGATGACACGTATGTTCGGGTCCATGTCTGTCCGTCGCGTGCAGGTACTCCTTGTTCGCGTCGTCCTGATTTCCCGGCAGTTTTTGGCTGCCGGAAAATATTCTCCGTGCGGGATGACGTCGGTGCGAATCGTACTTCCTGGTTCGTGAAAGGCAGCCTGCGTGCGTCCCGACGTCAGGTCGGCGCTTTCCCGGATCACATTTGTATGTTTATTTTCGTCGGTCGGTGTTTTGTACGATTCGTACGAAAATATTATTTCCGTGCGAATCGTACTTCCCTGTTTGTATATTGCTACGACCGGGTACGCATTGGACGGAGAATATGCTCCGTCCGACGGTTCGTACCCGGTTTTTGCAGGATCGTAATTGGCACCATAGTGTGAGGAACAGGAGCAGATGGAGAATCTTCAAGCTTGGGGATGTTGCGGATGCACATGTGTACGCCCAGAGGCCACATCCTTTGTGCACTCCTCTGAACTTCACAAAGACAGCCACGTTTGAGTTCCTCATTGAGTTTGTTTCAAGAAGGCGCTGGATTCATTAACTCCACTTAGTGGTGCTTAATTACAAGTCAGCACACTTTTTTCCAAATTAAACATAACAACGTAATTTAATTAGCATCACAGCAAGCTGCTGAATTATTAGCGCTATAATACTTTGCAAATGATCAAACTTTGTCTGACCTGGCCCGACGCGCAGAGTGCAAAATTGTTGTCAGATTTAATGGGTGTAAAAGTCTAATTTCAGGGCAGAACAAATAACCTGGTGTCTTAATGCACATGAAACATGTTTTACAAGCAACTGTAAACACAATTGACCTCCTCATCTTCCCACAAAAAAGACAGATCAAGTATAAAAAAACAATAAACACAATATATATGTTTTTTAACCTAGTTCCTAATCGCCTTGATGCACCATTTTAACTGTGGTCCATTAGTCCCCTGGGCACCGGGACGGGTCCGACGTACTCTTCAGTGCTTATAATTACTTCGTTCAGCACACTGTTTAAGGCTTCATCGCGGATGCTAGGGGACACATTTTTGGTTAACATCAAACGAAACCGTGAAAGGGGAGTGCCATTCATTGTGACGTCGGGAGACGGAAAAATGTTGGTGGGGGAGGAAACTGGCATTTATTTGTTGGCAAATGACTCTTCTGGAAAACTTTCACACAAATATTTTGAGTGGTAACTAAGCCTATCTGTCTTGCTTTATAAAAGAAACTTTGTGGGGGAGGGGAATGCTGACTTGTTATCCTGATGTGACGTGCTATTGCCATGTACAGGCTGCTCTTCGTGGTGCAGGACATTCATTCGTCCCACTGTCCCAAGCAAAACAAGGGGGTTGGGTTAGATGTTATGTGACGGTAGCGCAGCCGGGGCCTAGTACGTTGCGATTTCTTGCCCGTTAGTACCTATAAGATTATTTTGCTGCTTACGGAGTGCAAACTGCTATTGCTGAATTTATCAAGTCTAACTGTTGCAGATTAGAGCCAAAAACATACATAAAAAGGCTTATAGACTTAACAGGGAAGAATCACCAAGGATGGCCGGAACGTTAACTAAAAGCGCATAGTAAATCAAAAGAAACAATAGTTCCGTAGTTGGCATATTATAAAAATATCTACTACTCGTATGCATTGCCGGGTCATCCTATTTATTACATATATTTTATATATATAGGCATATCAAATTGCTGTACGCTGCACCCACCTTGTGGTCGCTTCAGATTTTTATCTACCACGTAAACAAATGCTTAAGATGTGCTCCTTTGCATGCCTGCAGTGCCTGAAAGGCCCCTGCATCTTTCCGCTTTTATCTAGACCTGTGTAAGGCAAGCTGCTGCCAGGAATCACAGGAGAGCAGAGGGGGAGGCCGGTTTTAACAGGGAGATGGGCCAAGCTTCCTGAAGACTTTTCTGGCTTTCCTGGATAGAGCAGCGCCCCCGAGATTGGCCGGTGTTCTCTGGCAAAGTTACCCTGTTCTCCCCTGCAAGCTTTCGATGCCTGCCGTCTGCTGCCCAAGCAGTAACCAGTAAAGCCTTGAAAAATATACTGCGGTCGTGTTTTAGTTGTGTTCATAGCACTGGGCTACTTCTGTGAACGAGCCTGTATGAGTCACCACAGACGAACAAGTTGTCGTTTTAGCTGTCCCTCACGCACACACATTATGAGGAGACCATACATGGCGTGTCCTGGGCAGAGGTAAAGGTGCATAATCTGATTCGATCTCTGGACCGGCCCCAAAAAAAAAAAAAGCAAGGTGCACTGCCGCTATAGCTAAAGTGTGCTGCACTTCCCCCAAAAAATTATAAGCATGATCAGACTGCCAGCACTAATAATGCACCATACTGCACGTAGGGACTGTGTGCGCGTAGCTGCTCCTACTCATGGCAATACTCCATGGGAGTGAACTTCTCAGAAAAGGTGGGACATGCACCCACCATTAGCCATTTGGAGGCTACGATTTTTAAATGACACACTTTTCTAATCCAAAGTGTGGGAGAAGTTAGACCCCACAAAGTACAGACAACAGATAGCCTAACAGCGCAAGGATTTTCATTGATGAACCACACTTTCAAGATGAGGAAAAGAGATGTGTGGACAGCAAATAAAGCCCTTCCCAAGACAATGCAAAAGAGCACAGGAAAAAAAAACTAAAGGGAATTTGCCCAACGATGTTTAAGAGTACAATTGTGGAGGTGCAAATCAGAGAAATAGATTAAGTAGAGCATTGTCGGTCATTACAGGTCGATAATATGGACTGTGTTACTCTAACCTTGAAGGGATCTGTCAGAAACAAAAGAGAGTTCTGTATGAAGGATGCGGTCACCAGATACTCTGAGTGGCGACCATATCTATGGCATCAAACCCTTAAAAATCAAACATTATGGTTCGTGGTAACCTGTAGAAAGAAAGAAAGAGAAGACACTTCCTCAAGCGGTCCCTCTTAGTAAGTTTCTGAAACTCATCCTCCCACGAGTAACTACTGCATAAGTCACGAACAGGACACCACACATTGTTCAAGGAATTGCTAACAGGATAAATTGCTTCCACAGAAATGAAGATCAGATTATTATAATATACACAAAAATTATATATTATGTAAGGACTGGTAACTAGTCACAATTTCGAGAAAAAAATATCGACTGGACAGAATATCAAGTTTTTAATATAGAATGGACAGAATTTCGAATTTAAAAAATATAGTGGTGCAGAATATCGAAATTCAGGTAAGAAATATCGATTTTTAGAATATCGAAGTTAGTAATTTCAACAGTCATAATATAGTTGTTAAAAATATCGAATTTTTTTATAGTGTTTTAAGTGTTAGAATATGTGTTAAAAGTATGTATTATTTTTTGTAATGTATGTTTGAATTTTTTTTAAGTAAGGAATTTTATGTTATTTAATTTTTGCGTAATCTAATTCCGTAGCGGGTTGTGGGTTAATAGGGGAATAGGGTGGGAAGTACTTTAATTGTAATTAAGTAATTATTCAATTTTATTTATTGGTATTGATAATTAATTTATTGTTAATTAATTATTAATTGGTAATTACTTTTTATTAATTGGTAATTAATTTTTATTAATTGATTAATTGATAATTATATTAATTGTATTCATTTATTATTTGGAGCGGGTTGTGGGTTTATAGGGGAATAGGGTGGGAAGTAATTTAATTGTAATTAAGTAATTATTGAAATTATTGTTGTGTATTGATAATTAATTTATTAATTGGTAAGTTTTTTTATTACTTATTAATTTTTGGTATTGGAAATTAATGTGTTGTTAATTAATTATCAATAGGTAATTAATGTTTAATAATTAATATTTATTGTTTTTCATAATTAATTAATTATTAAATAATGTGATTGGTAATTAATTTTTAATAACTTTTTATTGGTATTTATAATTAAATTATATATATTCAATTATTACATCATTACTTTCCCTACTGTTGCACTCACTGGAGTGGGAATAGTAATGTTTACCCTCCCGCTATCCAACACTTTCTCTACTGTTACATTTGGTGGAGTGGGAATAGTAAATATTCCTACCCGCTATCCAACACTTTCCCTACTGTTGCACTCACTGGAGTGGGAATAGTAATTTTTACCCCTACGCTATCCAACGCTTTCCCTACTGTTGCACTCACTGGAGTGGGAATAGTAATTTTTACCCTCCCGCTATCCAACGCTTTCCTTACTGTTGCACTCACTGGAGTGGGAATAGTAATTTTTACCCTCCCGCTATCCAACGCTTTCCCTACTGTTGCACTCACTGGAGTGGAAATAGTAATTTTTACCCATACGCTATCCAACACTTTGCCTACTGTTGCACTCTCTGGAGTGGGAATAGTAATTTTTACCCTCCCGCTATCCAACACTTTCCCTACTGTTGCACTCACTGGAGTGGGAATAGCAATTTTTACCCTCCCGCTATCCAACACTTTCTCTACTGTTACATTTGGTGGAGTGGGAATAGTAAATTATTCCTACCCGCTATCCAACCCTTTCCCTACTGTTGCACTCACTGGAGTGGGAATAGTAATTTTTACCCCTACGCTATCCAACACTTTCCCTACTGTTGCACTCACTGGAGTGGGAATAGTAATTTTTACCTACCCGCTATCCAACGCTTTCCCTACTGTTGCACTCACTGGAGTGGGAATAGTAATTTTTACCCACCCGCTATCCAACGCTTTCCTTACTGTTGCACTCACTGGAGTGGAAATAGTAATTTTTACCCACCCGCTATCCAACGCTTTCTCTACTGTTGCACTCACTGGAGTGGGAATAGTAATTTTTACCCTCCCGCTATCCAACGCTTTCCCTACTGTGGCACTCACTGGAGTGGGAATAGTAAATTTTACCCTCCCGCTATCCAACACTAAAAATATTGAATATTTTTAAATAATAATAAGTTAACATATATATGTATTAAAAATTTAAAAGTCATGTTTATTTTTTTAATTTACATTATTATTTATTAATTTTAAGGTTATTTAAGTATGTTTTATATAATTATATTCATTATTCCATTATTGTACATTACGTTTAAGACATTTAAAAAATTCGATATTTTAACAAACTATATTATTTACAACAATATTTTGGATTCAATATTTTTGTACTTACCTGTTTGTAGATAGGAAGTTGATATTCTGTCATTCTATATTTTTTCATCGATATTTTGGCAGGTCGATATTTTGCTCCTCGATATTCTGTCAGTGATCCGTAAGGACTAGTATTACATCAGTTACTCATCTAGGAGACCTAAATACATATACAGCCCTGTAATTCCATTCCTGAAAGATTTTGCAAAAGAATTCCTTAACCAGATGTAAAGCACCCAACCCAATGGAGTGGGCTGTGGGCTAGGACAACGCGAAAGACAAAGT
Source organism: Triturus cristatus (assembly GCF_964204655.1). NCBI lineage: Eukaryota > Metazoa > Chordata > Amphibia > Caudata > Salamandridae > Triturus > Triturus cristatus. The sequence goes on from NC_140590.1 coordinate 1,801,198,664, forward strand.
AATGATGTGATCTAGACATATCTCATATTGAGGATCCGTTCCCTTACTAGTTTAGTTCAATGGACGAGCTTGGTGAACCTGAATTTACTGAGATTTGGTTGCCTGATCACAGCCTTTCAAGAGAGATGGCAAGCCACATCCCTCTGCTGTATAAAGTAAAGACGGAGCTTGTAACATGAAAACCAACGGCACATTTGGGAGTGGACCGCTGGCACTCTGATTTAGTTCATTTTAGTCCCTACCATGATGAAGTAGTCTGTCAGAAACCATGAGTTAAGTAACTAAAACAAACATCCCTTGAAGGTTACTGCCAGATGCCCACCCTAGAAGTGATTGGTGAGGCCCACAAGATGTGGGCGGCATATTTGTCATCATGCAAAGTATCTTTCTAGGAAACGCGCTCCTGTGTTGAGCCCATCCTAGGGATCCAATGACCCAGAAAGGCAGACTATGAAAAATATTTTTTGAACAAATACTAAAACAAACATTATTAAACCCATAACCGGACAGCATATATGTTGATGTTAAATAAAATAATCTTTTAAATGTATAATCACATACAAAAGCATTTAATCAAAACCAAAAGCTTTAAAAATAAATTTCATACTACAAAGGTGACGATTCCTATCCGGGTCGGAAAGCACTCCGACCGAGCCGGATCCGGACTGTTTTCCGACTGAGCAGGAGTTCTGCAGTCCGACCGAGCGAGTACGATGTGGCCGTATGCTGCCGGACTCGGTTCGGTCAGCCTCCCATAGACGTCAATGGGAGCTGGTCGCACGACGCGTACATGGGCTCCCATTGACCGAATGGGTACGTCTCGCGCAAGGGCGCCCCCTACAGTGGGTACGCGTGTAATGAAAGGTCTCAGATCTCCCCTGGACCAAGGTATGTACCGTCACTTTCCCAGGGAGAGAATATCAGATCCAAACTTATGGAATATAACATATACACAGCACTTCCTAAGGTGGGCAAACTTTCAACACTCCCCCAAAGGCAAGGCAAGAAAACAATATCACATGAGTCTCCTCTAGACCAAGGTAACACACACAACACTTCTCTAGAGCGAGATATACAGATATACTTTGCACATCACTTGCCAGGAGTAAAACAACTTCCTATAACACAATTACCTGCTAGAAGGGAATTCACCCATCCTTCTACAACAGAATACTTGGCCAAGAAGAGTCCACACCTCCTGCTACAAGGAAAATACAAATTGGTATATCTGGGATATATTTATTAGTAAATAGCACCACACGGTAAGCCAAATGCACCTATCATAGCAGACTCTAACATATCAATAGTATGAATGAAACACAATCAAGGCAAACATATATGTAGAAATATATATATATGTATATAAATGTATGGAACCTGAAAATAAAGTTATAGTAAGCAAGAAAAGTAGGAAAACTAGAAATTAGTGGAACACCTCACCAACTGTCTGTCCATCCCGTTTCCACTTCGCCAAAGGGGAGTCCGGTTCTTCGGCCGAAACAGGAGACAGTAGTGACACTATACGCCCCACCGCCACAGCTGCACGTCTGCCCTGTGATGAACTTCCACTGAACAAAACCCAGACACCTCCTTTAGTACAAGTGGAGATGTAAGACGAAGCTCCTGGTGAGCCTCGCCCCCTTTTCCCATCAAAGTCCGTACCACTCCGCACCAAGGCCTCAGCTTCAACCGGCCAGGCGTCTGTTATGGCTTCAGAGCAGAGCAAGCACATTCCTCTGACAAGATCCAGTTCTTTCTGGTCAGTAAAGTGCGAAAAACAAGTGAAAAGGAAAACATGCCCTTCTCACCTAGTGAAGCTCAGAAAATGGCGACAGCTCAGAAAATGGAGTCACTCAATCATAAGCCTCTATTCACGCAAAAGAGCAAAATTAGTATGCATGATGACATAAGATCAGGCAAAAGCCAATAGCAAGCACTGCCGTTAAGCAAGATAAAGTCAGAATCTGAAAGAGACATAATCAAGCACTACTTCGTAGCTTATTCTTACTAGGCAGGTGTACACATCACTATATTATGTTATAATATGCTAAATAAGACTGAGATGGTGATGGGCGACGGTCATTATCAGGCTATTTATCCACATAAATGGAACATTCATTACAACGCGTCGGTGCCATCCGCACCGTACATGCCTATGTTGGGGGACCCTTGGGTCTCCCCCTGTGTCTGAGTCATAGGGCTGCGGGTGACAGGGGGTCCGACACGGACTTCCAAAGGCAAACACCTGGACGTTTTGTGAGCCGGACACCACGGCTCGCACAGGCTGTCCAACGCGTGCATCGTACTGGCTCGGTCGTAATCCACATCCCTTGCACGCCACGGTTAGCTTACGGCCGAGACGTACGGAGCGGTTCGGACCCGGAATCGACTCGGTCGGTGAATTTCACGTAGCTCGCATCGTACTTGCTCACTCGTACAGCTGTACGAGTTGGGCGGAAAACACGCGTACGGCTCGTAGTTTTTCCGGCCGGATCGCGTTCGTTCGGTGCCCTTCCGACCCGGATCGGAATCGGCCCCAAAGCGTATGGCAAGAGGGGCAAAGACATAAGTGCTCCAAATGCTAAGGGAGGGGAAAGACCATGGACGTATGTGAAACCACACTGAAGGAAACAGAGGAAGGCAACAAGAAGGGGCAGGAGTGCAGACAAAGGTTTTTTATTCATTTAGCTTTAGGGTGGCATTACAATTCCAATAGAAATATCTTCAATAGGGGGTGAGTCCACATAGGGGAAACCACATATGAAGTAAAAGCAGACTGTAAGGAGGCTGTATTACCACATGCCCCTGCTGCTACCAGATCCAGAGCCCACACACCTACAATTTCAACACTGTGGTTTTAGATGTCATGGATTTTCCAGTTTATTTTACATCATATCTCATATGTGGCTCCTTTACTTAATATTCCCAATAAAGTAAGCATTATTGTCCTACCTTTAGGAGTGGCGCATTCCCTTTTCTCAGTCTGCTGACAGACCACGGAATTCTTGTCTTCCTCCGAGGTCTTGCAGGATGCAACCACTAGTGCAGGAACAACATACCTCTTATTAAAATACATGTTTAACCCCCACAACAATTGAACAAAAGATGCAAAAACAAAACGAAAAGACTGAAAGTACAACAAGCCACATTCTGCAGTCTGACTTGGCTACTGCTTTCCACCAGGGTCATTTTTAGAGTGTTCAGTTTACTGGTACATGGCTTACTGGCACAATACTCAAAACTGGCATATCCGTGCATCCCTTGGGAGGGCTCTTCGCAAAAAGCTAAAACGAACGCTCCTCTTAAGAGAATGCAAATTGCCACACCTAACCTAAAATCTACCATTGGTTACTCAGTTAATGCTTTATGACTGATATACATGGCACATTATCTTCTCATGTCAAAGATGGCAAGGGCCTAGATGCTTGTCTTTTTCATACCTGCCACGTTAGGCTATAGGTTATTGATGTACAGTTTACTAGAAAGAGATTTTGAACATACATTATTTACTTTTCCATCTGTCATACTGTGTAGACTCCACTGTCATAATGCCCTGTAGGCATTGTATTTACTCGTGTGAACCTTGGCAAGCCCATTGGATGATGACCTTAGTGATGCTGTATGATGTTGGAATGTCGAAAAAAAAATCTCAAACAGGCTTCATGAAGGCAGCAACAAGTATAGGTGGCAGGGCACAGTCATGATATGATCTGCGGTTCATCTTAAGGACCATCGGTTCAAGGTCCAACAACAGTAAACCAGCTTTTCTATAAGTGTATGCATTGGCTCATCTTGTTAGCTTGCTCTTACTTGAGAGGAAAACCTTTAGAGAATTGACTGGTTTGTGGTCCATCAAAACATCACATGACACTAATGCTAAAAAATTAAGTTCCCAGGCAATTAGTAATAATAAATATACAAGTGAATAAAATAAATGTTAAATGAATTAAATAAACTTAATTTATTAAAAAAAGATTGACCTTTCCCATAGGAAAACTATGGAATAAAAACTATGCACAGTCTTAAAAAAATTTGAGTAAACATTTAACGATAAATTAGTGCAAGTGGTTGGACAGTGTGGGTTTGAGTTTATCAAGGATTTGTTTCCTCTAATGTCAGGGTCAGATGAACCCTATATCCAATGTGGAATCCAAAGGAGGGAAGGAAATGCCAAGCAGGAGTCTTGACCCTCTAGCTGTCCCCAAGTTGGCTCACACCTAAGCCCTACACGTCAGAATAATAATTAAGGGTCCGATTAGGATCAGGGTCAGTCGTTACCCTGACAACAATCGCAGCGGGCAGGAGACCGCAGGAAAAGCAGTTGGTGGTTCGACCACCGCAATTCAATGTGACTGCTAGGCTGACGTTTGAAAGGTGCTCATTTAAAGCACAGCTTGTGCTGCGGCCCGGAAAAGTGCTGTAGTAATAGCTGCAGTGTAAATCAGCACTTTGTGCACTTCCATGCGCTGTATGACCTGCACCATGCTGTGCATAACACACGGTACATGGAGGTGCATGGGGCACTACATGTGCCCCCTGGGCCACTTTACAGTAGCCCACAGGGGATGGGGGCATTGTTTGGGGCCCCCAAAGACCCTTTCCAACAGACTTTTCATTGTGGTCTGTCCGACATGAAAGGGCTGTCGTAATCCTGACAGCCGTGCCTGCCACGGCACCACCGCCATTAAAGGGGTATGATTCCGACCGCTGACCATATGGGATCTCCTATCCTGTCAGAGGCGGTAGTCTTCCCCTCCCGAGTGTCCAATTGGCTGCATCGTAATGCAGCTGTCAGTGGTGGTCTGTCCAACATCATAATCAGGCCCTAAATGTCTGTGAGACCTGAATCTTCATGAATCAAATCTCAGAGATCATGTCCCGACCAACTAAGATGATAGAGAGCTCTTCTTTAGAAAATGAGTTTGCCATGGACATAATGCTTACGTTTTGTATTTCAAAGGCATTTAAAACATCCCTGAAATGCAGCTGGTGAGAATCATTTTGTATTTCATGGACCCACAGAGGACGCAAGCTACCCTGTGGACATTAAACGTTAATGTCCACTCCACGTTGTGATGTCACTTCCTGGCAGAAACCAGATATCGCCTTACCCACAATAATCCTCATGAAGGTAGGATTTTACTAAAGTCTGCAGAGACAGATGTTTCCTAGGAAACAAATCTGAATCGAGCTATTTGTTTTTTTCCGGAATTCATTTGCGCAACGTATCCTTTGAACTTAATGACAAATAAAACTAGAAAAAAATATATACAACCCTGCTCATTTTAAACCTGCCCTAAACAAGAGAATCAAATTCCATTTCCAGATTTGGGAGTTATAGACACACATTTCTATATCTTCAAAAATGACGTCAATGGCCATCACAAAAGAAGATGATAAAAAAGGATATAAATTAGGTAGAGAGCAAGCGATGCACTTCCAAAACTAATAGGTCTTAAATATGAATGGTCCATTAATGGCACCAAATTGCAGCCCATTGAGATAAAGTTACCAGCTGGAATAATTATCAGGAGCCTGAAAGAGTGGACCATTAAAAGATAGACTGTCAAGGTCCTTTTAGAAATGGAGAATAACTAGTGGAATTGGATTTGGAAATCCCATGGTTATTCTCTATTTTATGCGGACATTCCTGCTGCTTTGAGTATCCGTGAGAACTTGTGAGTGCCTGTGGTGTTCCAGATTTCCTTGGACTCTCAATGGGCCGTAGTAGCTCAACAAGAAGACTACAAGTAATTCATAATGGGAGCCTTGGTGTGCACAGCACTGTAAGAGATAGTTGTAGCCAATGAAGCGAAAAACCACATACCCCTGTGTCACAACCAAAGTACACTTAAGGCCAACTTATAGAGGTAATCAATTGTTGACACCTTCAAGTGAAAGCCTGGTGGCCGCTCCAAGGAACTCCGCTTGCAACACCCACCGATCCAAACACAGCAACAGCTTCCCCAACGCCATCAAGAATTTCAACGTTTGGATCACCTCCTGCACGGACTCGATGGCCACCCTTAAGAACAACAATACAACAAAATCTAGACACCAGACCACTTAGTACACAGAGGAACTCAGACTGATGAAACACAACTGCAAGGCAAATGGAGAATGAGCCAACACAATGCAGACAGGACCACGTTCAAATCTGCCCTGAGTTGTTACCACCCACTGATCAGTGACACCCAACACACCACTGTGGCAGACCACATAGATGCCAGCATCAACAGATGCAAAGAGATCTTTCTTCACAATTGTGAAAGATTTTACCTCACCATCAGCCGCCCCAAACTCGATCACTCCTTAGCAGGACCTCTGCATCAATCTCTCCCAATTTCTTAGCAACAAAATCACCACAGTTTACAGCAACTTCAGCCTGCAACCGGATCTGACAGACTTCACCAAATGCCTCCCCGCCTTATCCAATGGACCAATGCTAGCCACATGGCCTGTCATCACCCTATAAGAAACTGTGCCACCATGAAGTCCATCCACTGAGGGGCCCAATCGGACCCCATCTCGCCTACTCCAGAAGAGTGCAAACCATCAGCATCATGCTCACACCCATTCTGAATGCCTCCACCTTTTCCACGACCTTGTTAGATGCTGGGAAACTCACACTGTCCTTCAATTGCTGAAGAAACTTCTGTGGATCCTTTAAAGCTCGTCAACTACAGACTGATCTCAATGCAACCATTCCCTGCCAAGGTCTTAGAGAAAATCAACAACAGATATTTCACTGCATACCGCAATGACCACCAACTGCTCAGCACCAATCAGTTTGGTTTGAGATCCAGCATGGAAACTGCCCTCATCACTGTCACAAACGACATCTTCAAGACTCTAGACAGGGACATGCACTCTGATGGATCTGCTCCTTCCTGACTGAAATAACTAAGTTAGTCAGCCTTGCACCGTACACCTCAGATGCCTGCGACCTCACCTGTGGAGTTAAGCAAGATCTTCCCTGAGCCTGACCCTCTTCAATGCTTACATGATCATTCTACTGAGCATCATCTGCTCTCATGATATCAACATCTTTTTTTATGATGATGACACGCCACTCATTTTCTCCCTCATGGACAAGATGCCCAGTACCAGGATCAAGTTCAATGCTGCATGACTGGAATCACCCACTGAATGAAGACCGACTGTCTACAGAGGAACACCGACAAGTCTGAAATTGTGATCTTCAGGAAGAGAACATCCTCGTGGGACTCCACCTAGAGGTCAATAGAGCTGGAACTGACATACACCACCAACGCCAAGAACCTAGGATTCATCAGACAGCAGACTTGATATGACGGCCCAAATCAATGCCTTCACCGCCTTATTCTTCCATACCCTGAAGATGCTGAAGAAGATTTTCAAATGGCTCCCAAACATGCCCAGGCTACAAGCAAGCTGGATAAAGGGAACACCCTCTATGCCGGGATCAACAAAAAACTCAGCAGAAGTCTGCAAACCATTCAGAACTCACCAGCCAGAATCACTCTCAACCTCCCACGTGCACTCACACCACACTTGAAGGAGCTCCACTGGCTCCCCTTTCACAAAGGATCACAATTCAAACTCCTCTCCCACGCAAGGTACTGCAAAACACTGGGTCAGCATACCTCAAACATCTCATCTACTTTCACATAACTTCCAGACACCTCCACTTGTCTGGGCTCCTAACTGCACAAATCCCATGCATAAGGAATACCAGATGTGGTGGTCAAGTCTTCTTCTACATCACTCCTAAAGCGTAGAACGACCTGCTACAACATATAAGAGCCTCCTCTTCACTTCTTGAATTTCACAAGAGGCTGAGGACCTGGCTTTTCGAGTAGTGCCACTAGACCCTAGGTGTGCCTACACGAACAGGAGCTGCACTAGAGAAAAAGGTATTGAACTTTAAGATTATACATAGTAACTATTTTACATCAAGCGTAAATTGTTTGCAGCCTTTTTAGCAAACGGCAGACACACGTAAAGGTTAAAAGACAAAAGGTCTGGGAGTAGGGAGACTTCTTACACACTTCTTATTTTGTCTCAAAGCCCCTCTGCTGTGCTGTTTTACGTGGTCTTCAGGTGTCATTAGAAGGCCTGCATCATCCACATCTATTTCCTTGGTTAGTCTCTTAAAGAGAGTTTCTTGGTGTTGATTGCTGCTACTGTGGCTGCTGTTGGATGTTTAGTGTGATGTAAGGCCTGGGACAAGTGTAGGTATTAAATAGTGGTAACCAGCTGATATGGAGTTAACCCCATCTTTATATTCTGTAGACATGGGGCAGTATGCAGTGGTGGGGCTAGGAGAAGAACAATTTCCAAATTATATCTGTTCGTCTTCAGTGTTTGTTTGCATCCACATTCTCACTTTTCCCCTTTAATTAACAAAACAGGTAATATCTTAAGAACAGCCAACTCACCTGTGGTGTAACTACTCTTGATTTGGGCTTCCAGTGAATCCTGAACATTTCTGCAATATGATTCTTCATCATGCTTTATCCTTAACAATATATCTGGAACAACAGCCGGGTGACGACCTACAGAAAAAAATGTGTAATGTGCAATCATACACAATAAAACGTCTCTACTCAGATTGCGCACATATGGTTCACTGAACAATGTACAGTATCATACATAGCACCCTCGAGTTATGGAGTATGATTCTAAAGGAGAATTCAATTCTATTGAAAATTTGGTAAAGGTAACTAGCATGTGTGAAAGGTCTGAATGGTGAGCGAGAGGTACACCATTTATGTAATGTGTGGTGGAGTTCATAACTTTTCTCAATTATACAATTTTCAAGTATCAGGCAGCAACAATGAGCATGACTAAAGATGCCCAAAGGTGTAGATTTTCATAATTGATAGCATGGTAATAAATGTGTGTAAATTCATTGTCTAGCAATGCACTATCTCTTCCTAAAAAAAGGATGTAAAGTATTCATAATAAAACATTATGTATCCATAATTCCACTAACCAGACTTAACTTTAAAAAAAATACCCATGCTCATTGCTAGAAATGTGCAGTAGTGCTAATAGACAACTGTACTGGTTCCACAATGACTTCCGGTTTTATTCTAAAAACCACGAAAAATAGTGGGACCATCACAAAGTCCCAGAATCTATTTGGGTCAAACAACATCGACTGTAGGTTACAGTTTTCTTAAGAAGTGACCAAACAAATGGGGGAAGGGAACCCCATACATCTTTAGAGACATGTGATATTTTTACAAAAGAGTGTAAAATAGTCCCATAAAAAAGGGAGGGTTCATCACTACTCCTACTAATACGGCACAATCAACGTTTTGCAGGCCCAGCAAGTTGGGCCGAAAGTCCTGCCAGCATTTTTTAGGTTATGGAGTGTGTTGAATACACTGGACAAATAGGCTCCAGCACTGAGGCTAAGTTAGCGCTTTAGAGCATAGGCACTATAATACCATTTTGTGTCTGATCTCTGGCCCAGGAGAGTTACAGAGGACTGATTTTCTCTCTATATCCTTATTTTATGTATAGCATTTTGACATATTTTATTTATTTATAACGTTTTATCTAGCATGAACAAGATCCTGAGGGATATCAGTGCGCTTTACAATATGATGGGAGGAAGGACATAAATGCAATATCCATATCAAGTATGAGAGAGAAAAAAACAGGAATGGTAGCAGATTACAGGACAATTGCACCCAGGAGGGTAATACAATAAACAGGTGTAAGTGGTCCAGGAGTGGGGTCACAGTATGCAGTAAAGAAGAGCCGTATCAAATGGAAGTACAATGGTAGTAGGAAATACATATTGGTATGAAGTACTGTTTATTTTACAAAGTAAAACAGTCACTCAAGGGTTAACCTTATTAATTGATATTAGAGTGTTTTAATGTGCACCACCTGTCTGACGCACAACAGCTCCTACAGAAAGCCTTAAACTGTTCACCCTGTGCCATAGTACTGTGGGCCCAAAAGAGATAAATTGCTCCAGCTGTTACACAATTGGAGCCCAGTAACTCCTGATTGACTTGGAGCCACCTGGAGCGGTAGAAGGACAAGATATAAAAAAAATATCGAGATGCAGCAATACAGGGTTGTGAATATCATGATACACAAATATTGTGTTCAAAAATATCGTTGACAAGAATATTGATTTCTAAGGTAAGTAATATTGATTTTGAAAATATCTATGCTGTTAATATCATTTACAAAAATATTGTTAATAATATTGTTTTTACATTATTTTTATGTATTTTAGTATATATTTTTATCGCATATGTTATAAGTTGTTTGAATAATTATTGTTAATGTTTTATAATATAGTTTGTACTTTTTATCTGATTTTAAATTTAATGTAATAGTTTATTCTCATTTTTAGAGCTGTAGTGGGTTGTAGGGCTTATTGGAGTACAAGGTAGGAAGTAAATTAATTATAATTATTAAATAATTAATTTTAAAGCTACATCTTAGTTCTGGGTTGTTGGGTTTTCAGGGGAATAGGGTGAAAAGTTATTTAATCATAATTAATTAATACGTTTTTCATATAATGTAATTGCTAATTATGTAAATTGTGTAATTTATTTCATGTTTCATTTATTTTTTTGGTGTGGGTTGTGGTTTTTGTTTGGGTATAATTATTTAATTGATTATTAAGTAAATTGGGTAATTAAGATATTTTTTAAGTTCTATATCAGGTGGGGGTTGTTGGGCTTGTTGGGATAAAGAGTGGGAAGTTAAATATAATTAATTATTAGTTAATGAGTATTAACTGTTTAAATGATAATTAGGTAAATTATGTAATTTAGATATTTTTTAAGTTATGCATTATGTGCTGATTGTTGGGTTTGTAGAGATAAAGGGTGGGAACTTAATTAAATATAATTATTTTGTTAATAAATAATTATTATCCATAGTTTAACTGGTAATTATGTAAATTGTGTAAATAGTTACATTTATATGATTTATCTTATGTGTGTGTTGTTGAGTTTGTAGAGGCAGGATCCAAAAATTCAATCACCCGCCCGCATTTGTGAGCCAAATTTAATTAGGGCAATCTATTTTTAGGTCCTACTCGCCCTTTCTGGTGAGTAGGAAGACAGACTGACTTTTGACGTCGGTCTCTGAAAGCAGAGCAAATGTGAGAAGATATCAAGATTTAAAAGCATCTTTATTGCTCACAAAGTGAAGGAGCAATAAAAATACTTTTAATTTTGCTAACTTGTCACATTTGCTCACAGAGGTCAGTGCATTAATTACAGTTAGGTCAAGCACATTTTTGAAGTTACTAGACCAGCAGGTCTAGTAAGAATGTGGGGATTTTTCGAGCCCTGTAGCGGTTTAGGGTGGGAAGTTATTTAAGTAATAATAAATGCAAATTTCGTTCTTTAAAAAATGTTTTTTTATTATATTATGTGTTAACTGTGTTATAGTTTTTAATTGTAAATAGCAATATATCTGTTGGTTGTTATGTTTGTGAGAATATACTGTGATATTTCAATTATATTAATATTTGTTTTAATTTATAATTTGTATTATGAGCTACGTGTATGCACAAGTTTGGGGCAGTTCAAGCAGCAGCTAAAAACCTGGCTGTTCTAAACCGCAACTTTGTCTTAGCCACCAGTACGGTGCAGCCAAAACCACCGAGAGATCCCTGATGGGATGATTTACTGCGCAATACAAATCCTAATAATAATAATATTAAATGTATTAAATATGCAATTTGTTTAAAAATATATATCTATATATACAATCTTTATATTTAAATATTTGTATTTCTTGTTATTTAATATAGTTGTTAAAAAAATTATTTGTTTGAAGTGAACTACTCTCTCTACTGTTGCCCTCACTGGAGTGGGAATAGTACATTTCACCCCTCCGCAATGCAACGCCTCCCTAACTGTTGCACAGACTGGAGTGGGAATAGTACATTTTACCCCCAAGTCCAACCCTTTCCCTACTGTTGCACAGACTGGAGTGAGAATAGTAGTTTATGCCCCTCCTGAGTAAAATGGTGTCCCTCCTGAGTCCCACCATTTCACTATTGTTGTACAGACTGGCATGGGAATTGTACATTTTACCCCTCTGCAATCCAACACTTTCCGTACTGATGCAAAGACTGGGGTGGGAATAGTAATTTCTACCCCTCCTGAGTCCAGCTCTTTCGTTACTGTTGCACAGAAAGGAGTGGGAATAGAGAATTGGAGCACTCCGCAATCCAACACTTTCCATACTGTTGAACCTACGGGAGTGGGAATAGCACATTTTACCTCTCCTGAGTTTAACACTTTCCTTACTGTTGAACAGACTGGAGTGGGAATAGTATATGTATTATTCCTAAAATGTAATAGTTTTGCTTATATCGTTTAAATTTATATTATTATTATAATTGTAATCACTTTTTTCGGCAAGAGGCACGCTAGTCCAGAACCCAAAGAGGATTAGTGGTGAATTATTATATGGAGATGTGAAATTAATTTGAGTAGTGGACAGGTGAGTTTGTTATTTTCATTGAAAAAGGATAGTGGAGGGATAGAAGAGGGAAGGGTTTGCATTTATATAGAGCTTGCTACCCCTGATGAGGTGTTGGAGCACCTTTCGGTGGTTAGCACGGTACTCCGGAACCCAAACAGGATTAGTGGGTAATTAGTATAGGGAAATATGAAATTAATTTCAGAGGTGAACATGTTAGTCTGTTAGTTGGATTGAAAAGGATAGTGGAGGGAAGAGTCTAGAAAGTGTTGTTTTTTTAGCTCATATCAGTAGGAGGAGGTTTGGGGTGTGTTAAGGAGAGGTGGTGGATTAAGAGTGAGAGAGAAGGGTTTAAAAAGGGTTGTTTAGGAGATATGAATAGTAAAAGAGATATGAGATGATGTGAGGAGGGGTAGGGAAGGGAAGAGCCTAGAAAGGGTTATTTGGGTTTGGGATGATTCAGAGAGTGTAACTAGAGGATATACTGAGCGAGGTACATGGTGAGATATAGGGTAGTGCAGTGGAGATGTTGAATTAGAAGCAAAGTAATAAATATACAGATACACAAGTCAATGGCAGGTATATATGTGTAAGGAAGTTTATATGTAGATTTAAATTGTATTTAATAAACTCAGACTTTTAAGTGCTGCTGTACTTTAAGATAATTTTTTTTATATCTTTTCATTGTAATTCAATAGTGAAGCAATTGTAGACAAACATGTATGATAAAGATTTATCTTTTTATGCAGTCACCTATATACATGTTAAACATAGAATAATATAACCATAAGTTATATGTACATTTGTTAACCCCTTTGATGCTCATGACGGGGCGGTTCTGTCATGAGCATCGGTTGAGCTTTGCTCATGACGGAACCGCTCCGTCATGAGCACAGCCCCTGGGGGAAGCGCTGGCGCTCCCCCCCTGGGGCATCGATCGTGCCCCCACAGAGGGGGATGGCAGCGGAAGAGTTTCCGCTGCCACCCCCAAGCCCCCCCACGCTTCCTGATGACATCAGCGCGCACAGCGCTGGAAGAAATGAATTCCAGCGTGTCCAACGGGGAGGGTAAGTGTTTTGCTGCGGTGTGGCGGGAGGGGGCAGAATTCGCAGGCCTTGAGGCATCGGGGGAGAGGAAAGAGTATTTCCTCTCCCCTGATGTCTCAATGCTGGGCATTCCTGTCCCACGATCGCGCACAGCGTCGCGATCGTGGAGCAGGGATGCCCCACTAGACACCAGGGATGTCCATTCCGTCAGTTGGGAAGCGACCCCTTGGGCAAGGGTCGCTTCCCTGGGGGAATCATTATTGCTCAGACTTTTCTGCCCCCCCGGGGCAGATCGGTCCACTTTCGGTCCGTTTCCAGAAAAGCCCACTAGACACCAGGGATGTCGTTTTATTGATTTGGGAAGCGACCCCTTGGGCAAGGGTCGCTTCCCAGGGGGAATCATTTATGCTCAGACTTTTCTGCCCCTCCTGGGGGCAGATCGGTCCACTTTCGGTCCGTTTCTGTCCCCGGGGGGGGGGGGGGAGAAAAGCCCACTAGACACCAGGGATGTTGTTTTATTCATTTAGGGAGCGACCCCTTGGGCAAGGGTCGCTTCCTTGGGGGCATAATTTTCTGGAAGACTTTTCTGCCCCCCTGGGGGCAGATCGGTCGACTTTCGGTCCGTTTCTGGCCCCAGGGGGGGGGCGGAAAAGCCCACTAGACACCAGGGAATTAGTGTAAATAAAAATGGAAGTGACCCCTTTGGCAAGTGTCGCTTCCAGGGGGCAATTTTTATAATATGTATTTGGCCCACCCGCCCCGGGACAGAGTAGCCATTTTTTTTCCTGCTGTTTTCTGCCCCACCTGGCACACAACCCGATTGACCATTTGGGTAGTAACATAGCACGTTATAATGTTTGTTATATTTTTTGTGAATTGCAATAGTAATGTTTTTTTTTTTACTTTTTTGTTCTAGGTGAAGGCTTTTGCTCTTTTCAGTTTGCCGTGTTGTTACTGATGGTTCTGCTGTTTGTGTAGTTTGGTAAGAGACTTTTTTTTGTACAATGTAAATGTGTTTGATTTCTCTGCATGAATTTTTTTTGCAAATGGTGTAATAATACCAGTATGTTTGTTTTTTGAGTGTCAAAAACTTTTTGCATTGGTGCTTGATGTGTATTTTGTTGTCTTGTGAGTAATATGTTTTTTTTTCTTCTTTCTAGTTTCATATCTTTGGTTTTTGCTGTGTCACTGCAGAGTTGGTTTCTGGTGAGTGCAGCTGTCTCTTGTAATTGAATTGTATAGTTTTTGAGTACATTGATCTTTGTGATAAAGGTACACATTTCTTTACTTACTTGGTTTGCACATTGTTGGTTGTTGTTGACTTGTTTGTGCAGTCTTCTATCTTAGTAAGTATAATGGCTAGCCGCAGGATTACTGCTCAGCAGGTTATTGGTTTGCTGTTTGAGTCTTCCTCTGACCATGGTTCAGAGACTGACTCTGCATCTGAGGGAGAGGAGGCAGGGGACGATTCTGGCAGTGAGTTTTCTCTCCGTATGGAGTCATCGGATGATGAAGATACTCTTAGTGCGGATGAAGTGCCTGTGTTAGAGGAGGAGACTGATGTGCCGATAGTGCGGCAAGAGGCATCTGGGCTGCAGCCTGGGGCTGCAAGGCTTCCCGTTGGTGTAGTGCGGCAAGAGGCATCTGGGCTGCAGGCTGGGGCTGCAAGGCTTCCCTTTGAAAGTGATGACCTCTGGGTTGCCCCTGGCATGGTGCAGCTGGCATTGCCAGAGTTTACTGGTGTTCCAGGGTCTAGAGTGAATACTGAAAACTTTTTGCCGGTAAATTTTTTTCAGTTGTTTATGGACGATGTGTTTTTGGCAGAGATTGTTGAGCAGACTAATTTGTATGCCGAACAGTTTTTGAGGGACAACAGTGCCAGTCTTAAGCCATACTCTAGAGCTACCCGGTGGACTCCCACAAATGTTGAAGAGATGAAGTAGTTCTTGGGTTTAACTTTTTTGATGGGCTTGCTAAGGAAGCCATCAATGTCTTCAAATTGGTCTAGCAGTCCCTTGATGTCAACGTCTATTTTTCCGGCAGTCATGAGTCGTGACAGGTATTTGCTTCTGCTTCGGATGATGCATTTTGTTGATAATGGTTTAGCGTTGCCACAAGATCATCCTGAGTGTGACCGTCTTTTTAAGATTAGGCCTGTCCTTGATCACTTTGGGGATCGATTTTCTGAGATTTATGTCCCTGGGAAAGATATTGCAGTGGATGAGTCTTTGGTGTTGTTCAAGGGCCGCTTGGTTTTTAGGCAATACATTCCTAGTAAGAGAGCACGCTATGGAATAAAGCTGTATATGCTGTGTGACAGTAGGACTGGATATGTCTCTAATTTCAGGGTGTACACCGGTAAGGAATCTAGGATTAACCTCCCTGGTTGTCCGTCCACTTTTGGAGTGACTGAGAAAATTGTTTGGGAACTTGGTAGAGGATTTTTTAACAAAGGCCACCATTTGTATGTAGATAACTTCTACACTGGTGTGCGGTTGTTCAGGGAATTGGCCAAAGTGGACACTGTTGCTTGTGGCACAATCCGCTCTAACCTTAAAGGTTTCCCGAAAGAACTTGTTTGTCAAAAGCTTGTGCGGGGACAGTGCAGTGCGTTGCGTTGCCAGGAGCTTCTTGCTGTGAAGTTTTCAGACAGGAGAGATGTCTACATGCTGACTACCATCCATGATGAAAGCACTGCACCTGTGACTGTTTGGGGTCAGGTCGCTGAAGCGCGCAAACCTGTGTGCATTTTAGACTATAATAGGCACATGGGTGGTGTTGACAGAGTAGATCAGAGGTTGGAACCTTACACTGCTCTTCGTAAGGCTTACATTTGGTACAAGAAGTTGGCTATCCATCTTTTCCACTTGGCAATGTGTAATGCTTTTGTTGTGTTCCAGGATTCTTGCCCTGAGTCAAAGATGACTTTTGCTAAGTTTCAGGAGTCTGTAATAGGCAGCCTTGTTGTAGTGGAACAGGCAAGTGTTCCTAGAGTTGGAGTGGTGGAGGATGTTGCTAGATTGACAGATCGCCACTTTCCAGATCACATTCCTCCCACACTCTCAAAAGATTTTCCCAGTAGGAGATGTAGAGTCTGTTGGCGAAGAGGTACGCGGAAGGAGAGTCGTATGTACTGCCCCGACTGTCCTTCTCATCCTGCACTGTGTCTCCCTGCTTGTTTTAGAGCATGCCACACGCGAAAGAATTATTGGGAGCATTCATGAGTGGTAAAGTGAACTGCCTGGTCTGTATTCTTTGGATAATTTGATTCTGTTTCAAGGTTGGTGTTGTGCAATGTATTTAGTTGCTGATTTTCTGTTAGAAGATTTGTATCTATTTGCGATTTGTTTGTGTTTTTATTTTTTTCTAAAAAAAATCCTAAATGTGATGGCGGTGTGTGTAGGCTTGCGCTTGGCTGTTGGTGTGTGTGGACTGGCACTTGGTTGGTGGTGTGCGTGGAATGGTGCTTGGCTGGCGGTGTGCGTGGACTGGCGGTGTGCATGGACTGGCGGTGTGCGTGGACTGGTGCGTGGCTGGTGGTGTGCGTGGACTGGAGCTTGGCTGGCGGTGTGCGTGGAATGGTGCTTGGCTGGCGGTGTGCGTGGACTGGTACTTGGCTGGCGGTGTGCGTGGACTGGTGGTGTGTGCGGACTGGTGCTTGGCTGGTGGTGTCCGTGGACTGGAGCTTGGCTGGTGGTGTGCATGGACTGGCGGTGTGCGTGGACTGGTGCGTGGCTGGTGGTGTGCGTGGACTGGAGCTTGGCAGGCGGTGTGCGTGGAATGGTGCTTGGCTGGCGGTGTGCGTGGACTGGTACTTGGCTGGCGTTGTGCGTGGACTGGTGGTGTGTGCGGACTGGCGCTCTGCTAGCGGTGTGTGTGGACTGGTGCTCTGCTAGCGGTGTGTGTGGACTGGAGCTCGGCTGGCTGTGTGTGAGTAGTGACTTTCTGCTGGTCACTACACACACTGCTAGCTGAGTGCCACTCCACGCAATCCATCAGCATGTGCAGTTGCTGTGTCTGGATTGTGGGCGTGTGAAAGTGATGGGCCCTTGAATGGCGCTGTGTGCTGGTGTAAGTTTTGTTATGTGATGGGCCCGCGGCTGGCGCTGTGAATGGTTTTGTATGTCTCACACGTATGAAAGGTGTATGAATGGCCTGTAAAGAGGTTGGTGCCTTGTCGTGGCTTTACAGCTCACGAGCTGTGAGTCAATGGTTCAGTTTCTCGCCCTTTCAATTATTACCAGTGCATTTCATGTTTTGTGAAATCACTTGCTAATACAATTGTATCTACTGAACCATCACTCACCCTCGTGCCAAATCCAACCAGTATGTGTGTGTGCTTGCGGATTAGATGGCTGTGCAGTAATATTTGTCTTTCTGAAGCAGGGTGTCATTTGTCCCTTTGTGGTGAATTTTGTAATGTGTTGCTTTTGAACCTGGTGGTGCGAATGGTCTTGTTTGTATCACGTTTGAAAGGTGTGTGAATGGCCTGTAAAGTGGTTGGTGCCTTGACGTGGCTTTACAGCTCACGAGCTGCGAGTCATTGGTTTGTTTTTTTGTGAATTTAATTATTGACAGTGCATTTCATTTTTGTGAAATCTCTAGTTAATAAAATTTAATACACTGAACCATGACTCGACCTCGTGCCAAATCCAACCAGTATGTGTGTGTGTTTGAGGAATAGATGGTTGTGCAGCAATCTTTGTCTTTAGTTTCTCTGCCAAGGTACACTTTCCATGTAAGAATAACCCACCCACTGTAGATATTGTCGAAAACCCATGGGAGTTCATGGTGATGTCTCTCTTGTGAATTCAAAAAGTTTTTTTTATCCCCAATGTCCTGCAAACCTCAAAATGTCTGCCACATTTTCTTAGCAATTTTATTCCAAAATTCTCACGCTGTCGGAACAATAGTTAATCTGGTTTTGCAAGGGGGGTCACTTTGGTTTTTGGCCCGGTGCTCAGCGGCCATCTAGGGAAACCTACCAAACCCACGCATTTCTGAAAACTAGACACCCGGCGGCTTCCAGGGAGGTATGGCTTGCGTGGATCCCCCAACGTTTCCTTACCCAGAATCCCCTGCAAACCTCAATTTTAGCTGAAAACATCACTTTTTCACACATTTTGGGGTGGGAAAGTTGTGGCATCACCGGGCTCACACAAATTTACCACCACCCAGCGTTCCTCCAGGTCTCCCGGTAAAAATGGTGCCTCACTTGTGTGGGAGGCCCAAGTACCCGCGGCAGGCAAGGGCCCAAAACGTAGTGAGGTGACATCAAAATGGCCTATCGCAAAGCCACCTGGTTTTGTAAGGGGGGTCACTTTGGTTTTTGACCCGGTGCTCGGCGGCCATCTAGGGAAACCTACCAAACCCACACATTTCTGAAAACTAGACACCCGGCGGCTTCCAGGGAGGTATGGCTTGCGTGGATCCCCCAACATTTCCTTACCCAGAATCCCCTGCAAACCTCAATTTTTGCTGAAAAAAAATCACTTTTTTCACACATTTTGGGGTGGGAAAGTTGTGGCATCAGCGGGCTCACACAAATTTACCACCACCCAGCGTTCCCCCAGGTCTCCCGGAAAAAATGGTGCCTTACTTGTGTGGGAGGCCCAAGTACCCGCGGCAGGCAAGGGCCCAAAACGTAGTGAGGTGACATCAAAATGGCCTATCGCAAAGCCACCTGGTTTTGTAAGGGGGGTCACTTTGGTTTTTGACCCGGTGCTCGGCGGCCATCTAGGGAAACCTACCAAACCCACACATTTCTGAAAACTAGACACCCGGCGGCTTCCAGGGAGGTATGGCTTGCGTGGATCCCCCAACGTTTCCTTACCCAGAATCCCCTGCAAACCTCAATTTTTTCTGAAAAAAAATCACTTTTTTCACACATTTTGGGGTGGGAAAGTTGTGGCATCAGCGGGCTCACACAAATTTACCACCACCCAGCGTTCCCCCAGGTCTCCCGGAAAAAATGGTGCCTTACTTGTGTGGGAGGCCCAAGTACCCGCGGCAGGCAAGGGCCCAAAACGTAGTGAGGCGACATCAAAATGGCCTATCGCAAAACCACCTGGTTTTGCAAGGGGGGTCACTTTGGTTTTTGGCCCGGTGCTCGGCGGCCATCTAGGGAAACCTACCAAACCCACGCATTTCTGAAAACTAGACTACCGGCGGCTTCCAGGGAGGTATGGCTTGCGTGGATCCCCCAACGTTTCCTTACCCAGAATCCCCTGCAAACCTCAATTTTAGCTGAAAAAAACACTTTTTCACACATTTTGGGGTGGGAAAGTTGTGGCATCACCGGGCTCACACAAATTTACCACCACCCAGCGTTCCCCCAGGTCTCCCGGTAAAAATGGTGCCTCACTTTTCATTCCCTAAAAGCTGGAGAAATTGTGATTTCAGCCCCACAAACCCTTTTTTGATATCATTTGCAGAGAAAAACCCAGACGCTTTCATTTGAAGCCACTTTTCCCCATTTTTCACTAATTTCTGGGAACCCTCTAGGAGAATCCACAAACCCTGGTACCTTTAGAATCCCCATGATGTTGGAAGAAAAGGACGCCAATTTGGCGTGGATACCTAATGTGGTCAAAAAGTTACAGGGGCCTAAGCGCGCACTACCCCAAATAGCCCAAAAAAGGCTTAGCACAGGAAGGGAAAAGGCCTAGCAGCGAAGGGGTTAAGCAGAACTAATGAATAGCTATATGTTTATAAACATAAATATTTACACGTTTATACAAAACAATACACATATATACATAGTCCAAATAAATGCTTATATACACAGGGATATGCTGTATATTTATGTTTCTGTGTATTTAAACATTTATTTTTTGAATTAGTAATGTTTGAAATATGTAATATATTTTTAGTAAAATGTGATTTTTTATATTGTTTACTTTTTTATGTGTAAGTAAATTGTTATGTGTTTTACAGTTTTTTCCATTTTATTTGTTACAGTTTTTAATTTACACGCATCTATATATATATATTTGTTATATTATTCATCTTTATGAAAAATAGTAAATTATAATGGAAATGTAAATTATTGTAATAATAGTTTTCAATTATATATGTTTAAATAGGCATACACATACATATATATGTGTGTGTTTTTAAATAAGTATAATTATATATTTGTTTTAATTATTTCAATATATTTCATTATATTACTGTTACATGCTAATATACGTAATGTTTATTATTTTTAACTATCTATATGTTAAAAAAACAATATTTTTGTATTCGATATTAGTGTACAACGATATTTTTTTCCGGTATTCTGTTATTTTCTTATAAGTATCGAAAAACAATATTTTGGTGCTCGATATGCTTGACACAATATTTTTATACAACTATATTTGTGGTTACGATATTTTGTCAGTGAACTCCTGCAGCAGGTCTTATAATGCACAATAGGGAATCATGTACCAGCACCACAGCAGTCACAAATCCTGGACACTTGAAATCTCAAAGACTTCATCACAGCATGTGGGGCAGCGAGGTGTAGTGACTGTCTGCTGCTTTACACACATAAGGACCGAGACAACAAGAAACATGATGGTAGTAGCACTAAGGATACAAAGAGCCCAAATCGATAGATCTGGGGGGAGGGGGTGGCAATAGCAGGCTTACTGAGTCAGAGCAAAGTCCCGCAGTATCTTCTCATGCAGCATTCGCTGGACAACCTCAGCAGCAGTCCTTGTAGTGTGTCACTGAGCAGAGCCAAAAGGGACCAACCACTGCTCTTCCAATGTACCTTGTTAGTGCCTGCTTTATACTTTCTTGGGTTACAGCCTTCTGCAAGCTTGTAATGTATGCCACTGTGCATCAATAGCAGGGTAATACATCTCATTCACTAGTGTGGCACTGAACCGTGCAACTGCCCTGTGTGATGGGAGCTCAATCTGTAATAACTGGATGTTGCTGCATGGTAAACAGACTCCAAGTCACTGCCAAGCAAGAGGGGTGATCGTATTCCTTTACCAAATCCAGCCCAGGAATCCAGCTATAGATAAACTTCTACCATGACCTGCAAGTAATCCAACCCTAAGCAAAATATATGTATAGGGCTCTGCATGCACAGTCCCACCTATAGTGTCTGGCTAACGATACCATGATTTGGTACGGGTGCTCCTCTCAGGGAAACATTAATAGCATCCCAAGTAAGTGTCACATGCAATTTGTGTATGTTACAGTGATCACTGATATATGATTTTTCAGCAACCAATTGTTCCAGGATAGCATGCATGATGGAGTTACATGTACATGCAGCTGTGGGTGGATTTCTTTCAGTCATCAGGCGCAGTCGCGATTCTTACACGCAGTCTGTGCTTGTTTATTTAGAAGTCTGCTCATCCGTCAAAAGGACTTTCATAAAAATTCCAACTTACATAAAGTGGGTTCCTTCACGTCTGCTTCTCTTTCAGGAAGCGGAGGGTCGCGGAAGGATGTCTCTTTTTCTCTATTAATCCGGAGTAAAATGTCACGATTAACAATTGTATAGCCTGTTATTGTAAACATAGGTAAAGCTGTCATTAGTAACCTCAGGTTATGTACAGCTGGCTAAGACAGGCTGCAGTGTGGAAATTACCCTTCATTCACTAGTACTAGTCATGTAGCGAAGTAGAAAAACTAAATTGTTGATCATGATATTTAGACATCAGGGTTCATATCCAAGTTTGAGAAGCTGAACCACAAATCTTCTGATTTGGGGCAAATCCTTATCTACTTGCACCTGCTCAAAGTGTGAAATTGGGTAACCCTTTCGATTGATGCTTGGAGCTGGGTTTGCAATTCATTATAGAGGCAACATGAACTATCAAACCTAGTTACATCTGTTGCCCAAAAGAAGGCTCACAATATTTAACTGCACCGATCAAATGATGGCAAATAATGAAATTGTCTGTGCATGCAAGATGTTTATTAAAGTATTTAATGTCTTTGGCATCCAATATAGGTCCATGATGGCCAGATCTTTTCTACAACTATGTTAACAGATTGCATTTAGATTCATAGTAAATACTTGTTTTGTGTGTGGATATCCTGAAAACCTGTAATGGATCTGTACCTCCTACACTTGTTCTGGATGCGTCGGTTTGGGATTGTAGCTTTAGGTACGGTGTTTCTTACCAAGAGAGAGTAAGGCTTGGTGAACTTCCATCATCACGCTCTTGTAAAGATCCCTCTGCCACTCATGCAGATGTGTCCACTCCTCTTCATTAAAATAGGCAACAACATCACAAAAGGTAACACGCGCCTGAAATAACATGTTAGGCATCAGACACTCATAAAATGCACTGTGAAGAACATAAAAAGAATACGGTGATCACAGAAGTTAGATCTTTTTTATTTTCTGCAAATAGATTTAGTTGCTCTCCCCTTTTGTCTATGACACTTTACTCATATGAACATAAACCTATATAAAAGGCAGCAATTGTAGCTAACAAAGATCTCTTTGCAATTTATAAGCATAAAATGATAGGGTGTAGTGACAGCAGCATGCTATATATGAATTTCATCTGCACACCAGCATGATGCTACCTCCAGACTTACACAAACTTTACACTCAGCACACGTGCTCCATATTGAAGGATGCAACACGTGAGCATATCAGGACTTTCTGCGTTGTTAGACATGTTCAAAGACATACATGCCTTTTAAGTACCAGTGATCCCATTGGCCATATTATCTCCTCTTTAACCTGAAATCTTGGTCCTTAATTATCTGTAAGTCAACTTCATCCTGTGAGATAGGCACCAAGCTGCATTGACAACATCTCACCCACGGCGTCTCTAGGTTTATTGCCCAGATGAAGGTGATACGAACTATTACATTATAGGTAAACAACATGTTACCTCCACATTTTCTTTTAACCATTTTCATAATTATCAATGAGGATTTGCACATGCAAGCCAAGCAACATGTTACATTTTTGACCACGATGATACAAAAACATTTGCCCTACCACCGCACATGGCTTTAACAACACCAGGGTTGAGAGGTCAGCCAGCAGCAAGGCAGAAATACAGAACCTCAACCACAGAGTACACAACCACAAGAACAATGGCTCAAACCTGCAGAGGGGAAAAATGAAGAGGGGGCTGACCAGGAAATTATCCTGAAGACAAACCAGAACCCTAACCAGGAAATGAGCAAGATAATTCTGGGACCTACCCGCTATCCTGTCATTAAGCCATGTTCCAGTGTCCTAAATGTTGAACCTAGTCAGCTGACACTGCAGAACTTCAGGGAAAGAAAAGATCTCAAGGCCACAGAAACTGAAATCCAGCAGGGGACATCCATGCAAAGGCCATATTTCTATAAAAGTCATGATTCACAAGTAAACTCTGCCCATCAAGGATCAGAGAAGACAAGATCCCCTTGGCACAGGAAAGCATGTGCCCTGATGCAGGCCCTGTAAGGCTCAGGGGCATCTCACAGCAGGGGAGACATCTGCCAACACAGATCCTTCTTCAGCCCAGTTCAGTGCTTCTTTTCTCGTTTAAGAACAGAGATGGAATATGTGCATTTGTGCCAAACCCCAACTCTAATAGAATTTAAAAAAGAAAAAAAAACAGGCAGCCCTCTCCAGAGTTCTGGTGGGAAGGTGCCACTTGCAAGCATTTTGTTTTCTTTCTGTAGCGTTATAGCAGTTTGCCCTCTGCCGCTGGAACCCCAAGGAGCTATGCACAGCCTCTGACTGCAGCAGCTTAGTGGCATACTTGAGGGCTTCTAACTAGTGTTTATCCTTCTTTTAAGAAAGGTTTTATTTTAGAGCTAGCCTGTAATAAGAAATCAAAGGAGAGGCCCCTGGAGTGCTATAGTAATATCCTATACCTTACAATACCATCCTTATACCACAGATTTTTCAGCCCTGTTCTGGTGCCCATTATTTTGGAAAGTTTTACAGGTTTTTTTATTGATAAGAAATCAGTAGAGCCTGGACCCCATTCCACACTCCCACTCAGCGTGGATAAATTAGCATCCTTGCTACATTAGACTCAGAGATATATGCCCTTTCAGAACAAAGATTAATGGGTGGAAACACATGCCTCCACATGCCAGTGATGTCAGAATAAGAAAACACAGCCTGCACACCTGCAGTAGTTCTGAATAACACATCTGTCTCCGTCTCCTATTTGTTGTTCGCTACTGCTCCCACCCCCCAGACTTATGGGCTGGAATCTCGATTCACAAAAGCGCAGGGTTTCTGATCCGAAAATATTCTTTTAGTATTTATAAAACTTCTTTTACAAATCTGAGAAGTATTTCTGACTCCTAGAAAAGGTTGTGGGATCCTGTCGGGATCACACATAAGAGGGGGCCTGGAAGGGATGTGCTACTCATGTCTATGATTTAGTGAGGAGTGTGTCAATAGTTTGTGGGTGAATCAGACAGCAACACCACAAAGGGTGTGGTACCTCTTTCTTAAAGAATCTATCCACGGGAGACATCTTCTCTTTTAGGATGGTGACGGCGTTCTCGGGTGAGTAGGCACGGATCTAAACAACTGCTGCCTTATCTCTCCAATGTCTTCCCAAACTGAAAACGTTTTTTAAAGCACTGGTCCCTTTAATGGACACAAACTTTTTTTTTTAAATACTTCCTATTCAGGAGTGCAAATACTGGGACGGGTGTCCACTGTCCCTTGCAGGCCTCCTACCCTGCATCTGCAACCAATAACAGGGAATCGCAACCTGAGACGTACCTAATTAATATTCATACGGTAGGTAATTTTGTGACCCCTGAAAGTTTTTAATTTATATTGTGATCTATTACAATATATGTCAAATCGCAAATTGCATTTCCATTCGCAAACCAGTTGGTGTGCAAATTGCATGTTGCCTGTTTGAAAATGGGAATAGCAAACCAGGCTCCAAATATGTAAGGAATTGGTGTACTCTGAGGTATAAAATAGTCCCTTATGCACTGCAATGTAAGCACTTTATAGGAGGTGGACAATAGCATGAAGTGACAGATAAACACTATTTCAAACGGAGCTATAGCCCTCTTTGTGTATATATTATAGAACTGGTAAAAATACGTCTTGCAGAGAGCGGCTCTGAAAGCCTACACCCAGTGGTGGCTGGTATTAACGGGCGAAGGGGGCGTTGCTTTCCCAGCTTCGGAGTGGGGACAAAAGGAAGACAATTAAGTTAACACCATTTAAATGGCATGCTCATTGCTCACTGCTTGGAGTTCCACTTCTAATCTACCTAAAAAACATTTTAATATTGTTTTTTTTATAAGGTCGCCAGGTCGGTCCCCTCCTCTACGCATGTGCTGAACTGCGCGAGGATAATTCCTCGCCCTGGAGGCACAAGCGAGGAGAGTCACATTAGCCTGATGGGAGTGGCTGCACCAAGCAACAGTGAATGGGCTTCAAATGGTGCGCTTCTGACGTGGCCCAGGGAGCGGTCAGCAAAGCCTCATTCACATTAAGGAAGGGGAGGGGCAAGCCGACAGCAACACAGTGCAGTGGGTGGCAACGATTGTAGCGCTGCCTTTGGCTTCGCACTTTTTCATTGGATAATGTAAGCTTGGGGCGTGGGTTATGATTGAGTTCAGCTCCTCAGCTCTTCTTCCTAATTTTGGAATTATCAGCACGTGTACGTGTGTTGGCTTTATGGCGCGCGGCGCAACGGACACCATCAAGCTGAGAGTCCAGTCCCGACTCCCGACCTAAAGAGACATGACTACAGGCACCAGTTGGAAAAAGAAGGGCCGCGCATGCAAGCCTCCTACTTTGAGAGCAGAATCCTAGAAGCTTCCAATTCCCCCAAGGAAAACTTCGCCATTATAAAAAAACTACTTAAAGCTCCAACCACAAGCACGGCTCGAGACATCTCTGGCAAACGATGTAACAAACTGGCGGAGTTTTTTAGTACCAAAGTCCAACGCATTTTGGAATCCCTTCCACCCATTGTGGAAGAGGAGAAAATCCCTCACCCTCAGACGGACACCCTCGGGGATTCTCCCGAACACACCATCAACATCTTCCCTCCGGTGTCCCAGGAAATCTTCATCTCTCCGCCATGGAATCCGGATCATCACATACGCCGATGACACACAATTGGTGGTTGGGCTCAACCAAACAGAACCAACCACACATGCCCTCTACTCCTGGTTAAATGACATCGCAGCCTGGATGGACGCCTCCCAGCTTAAGCTTTATGGAAGGAAAACCGAGATCATGATCCTGGGCAATACTCTCAGTTTTAACCCCAGCCAGATGTGGCCCCCTAGTATGGGCCCACCCCCAGTACCAAAGGAAAAAATTAAGAGCCTCGGCATATGGCTGGACCAGAGTCTGAGCCTCATGGCCCAAGCCAGGAAAACAGCTGCTCTGTGCTTTGGCCTTCTTAGAATGGTCCAAAAGGTACTACCCCTCCTTCCCTTTGAATCCAGGAAAGTGTTGGTGCAATCACTAATACTCTTGAGACTCGACTACGGGAATGCTCTATATCTGGGTGCCCCCGTTGCCACCATCACAAAGCTCCAAACAGTACAAAATAGTGCAGCAAGACTTTTGATGGGAATCCCCAACCGACTCTCAGCCAAACCAGCCCTCCGCTCCCTACACTGGCTGCCGGTTCAGAAGCGAGTCAGATTCAAAGCCTTGTGCATAGTGCACAGGGCAAGACTTGGGCTTGGCCCTCCTGTAATTTGCACCATGATTAAGCCTTATAAAACCAACAGGAACCTTCGCTCCAACGACCTGTATCTGACCGAGATTCCTAGAATCAAAAAATCTAGGAGTGGCGGGAGGCTTTTCTCCTATAATGCCTCCAAACTGTGGAACTCCCTGCCTCTACATCTCCGCAAAACCCCTGATCTTATGACTTTCCGAGGGCAGCTCAAGACCTTTCTGTTTCCCTAAGCCTCCGCATCTCCTTCCCCCCGTGTCAGTTTCCAGCGCTGGGATGCTTCGGGGTAGCCATGCGCTCTATAAATGTTTTTCTATTTCTATTCTATTCTATGCAGCCTCGGTAAACGAGCGCACAGCATGAGGGAATTTAAAGAAACGCTGGTAAGAGATAAACATTGGAGTATCAAGTGAAACGTTTTGTTTTAAGGGTCTTTGACAGATGCCAATTAATCATTTATGCATGCTGCTCGTACAGTTTTAAATAAACATAAAAATACTTAACTGCTGGTGTCGTTCTGTAGCAGAAGCTGAGCCCTTGTTTGTTGCGTCACAGGCCCAACAGAGTATAGTTGGCAGCCCAGGTATTTTCTCTTTAAGCTGCAATTATTGTACATTTCTGGATAATAATTTATTTCCGTGCAGTCTAACAGCTTCGTGGTGTTCACTCAGGAGAGTTTGTTGTTTTGCAAACTCAACCCAAAGGTATTGGTGGGTATTACATGTGCGCCCATTACACAAGCTCAGAGTTTTGTAAGCACCACGATGCTAAGCGATTTGCCCAGAATCACAGTATCTATTAGAGCCGGCACTGAGACTCAAACAGCACTTAGTGTCTTCTTCTTGAGCCTCTGTTTCACATTGTGTCGTGTGCTAAATGTATACATATTTATGTACAGACTATAGCTCCATACAGTGAAAATATGTATACATGTAGCACACAAAACGAACTGGAGGTTCGTGAAAAGAATCAAGAAAGCAGTGAGCGCTGTTTGAATATCAGCCTCGCTCTCTGTTCATTAAGATAATTGAAAGTCTAACAGACAAAATGCGCTTGAGCTGGCAACGTCTTTATTTCATATTTTTCATTACAATTTAGAAGGAATATAGATATCACTGGAATTCAATTGCAATCTCTCGAAGCTCGAACAATGTTTCTTCAGTGCCTGGACTGTGTGTATGTGACAGGACTGCCCCATCTTCTGCACTGGATAAAAGAGCTCTGCATATGGCACACGGACATCATAAATATTGAAGGCTGCAGAGTCTTGGGAAGCTAAGAGATTTCATTGTATGAATGCTTGGGAAGGTGCTTGGCATCTGTCGAAACCGGTGAACCCTTGATTGTCGCAACCAAAAACTCTGTAAATTGCTGGTTTTATTGTTGGGAAGTCATAAATTGTGAGCTGGATGTGTTCGTCCCCGGTGATTGCCGCCTGCTGGAGTGTGTAGAGTGAAAATAAGGAAAGGAAAGGCAAAAGCTGGTCTGAGGCGACATTCACATTTGGAGCAATTAAGTTGCTTTTTGTGAGCTTTTAATTGCTAATTGGTGATCGGACAGTCAAAGTGTTTATTTACAGCTGCGAAGTCTTCAGATTGCTTACGTGTGACAGTTCTAGAGTTTCGGTGTACTTATGTCCACTTGTACAAATGGCTAACTACAGAAACTATTGAATGTTTTTAATGCAGTAAGATATGGGGCAATTCTGATATGTTTAAATATTTTAACACCACACATTCACAATTACTATACAATTTTTCTTCCATTCTCAAATTTCCTGTACTTCAATGTACCATTTGCCACTGTTTTCTTCAAACTTTGCTCTGGGGAAGAACCCCCCAAACACGCTTTCTGTTGGTAGGGCTTCTACGCTTCGCACACTTGCGACATAACACTTATATCCAGCTTTTACGCCTCACCACTTTCAAATGTCACCAGCCGCCACTGCCTACACCTAAAAAAGATAGCATCAGGGGTGTAAGACAAGGGGATAATGGGTCTTTAGTTTGCAAAATGCATCTTTGCACACTGACAATGATATGAAGAAAACACAAATGACTGTAGAGAAGATAAATATAAACCAACTAAGTGCAAGTATTTTGTTCACTTTCCACAAAGGTCAGACTACCAGTCGAATAGCAAACGGTGTAAAAGGCTCTGACGAGATTCAATAAATCTTGGAACCACAATTTCCCCTGCAGAGTGTAATTGTAGTGAAAATTCAATCTGGCAACAAAAGTAAGCTTAATGTAAGTGAGACATTCATTAAACACGGTGAAATCTAGAAATCAAATCACAATTAACATCGGTACCCTTTTAGGGAATCGTGCAATAAGTTTTATGCGAAATGGTTTTAAATGAACAGAGGACAGACCATCCGACTGATGTTTGCACTGAGCGAAAGTGCATCACTGCTATGTGTTGTCACGATATCGTAAAACGGCCACAGAGTAAAATCGTGCAGAATTAAACCCAACACACACAGCCCACATGATGCCACAGCACGCTGTAATTATGAATTGTATTTATATAGCGCTTGCTACCCCTGACGAGGAGTTGAAGCGCTCTAATTGATACTATACTTGGCATACCTTCCATGAATCCTGCTCAGACATTTCCTCCCAGTGTGTTGCTTCGCTCTCGCAGTTAACTTGTACCAAGTAAGCAGTAGGTGGTAAAAGTGGCCCTTAGCAGGGTTATTAGAGAGGAGACAAAGGAGAAAGATGAAGCTGCCAAAGATGTTGCATCCTCTGTGCATTTGACAGTCGCGGATGGATTGCGCATGTGCGCGGATGAGATACTGATGACTTACAAGAGTCGCAATCTGCGCATATACTGATCAGCTACGCGGGGCGTGATCACCCGCTGCCAACCGTGGCCACGCAGACCCATGACACTTGTGTACCAGCGGATTCACTCATCTACTAGGTGTGTTCAGAAAGCACTGCCAGCAGCCTCGGATGCACTGCCAGGTGAGCAGCTGAGATGTCATCCCCTGGACACGCTCAGAATGCGGCATCCCTCGTGGTAAAGAGCTCGGTGGAGTTTAATGCAATCACTTCCTCCCAGGAGGCAGCGCACGCTGTGATTGGCCCAGACAACGCGCGCGTCCATTGGCCAGTGCTGCCGCTGCACAGACAAAGACACCCTCGTCCCCCAAGTCGGTAGTTTCGGTTTCGCCCAATCCTGGGAGCTCCGAATTGTTTTATTTACTAGCTGCTGTTAATTAAAACGTTACGCATTTGGAAGAACAGATAAAGAAAGTCAGGTGCGTTATTAATGGAACTTTAAAGGAAAGTAAACGCAGACGGTTGCATGGAGAAAGAAATTGAAATGAAAGAGTACAATTTGTGTTGAAGTATACATGTCAGTCCTACAGATTCATGAGGTAGAATACCGGTTTCATAGCTAGTTTCCTGATTCCTAGATGCAAAAACCCGAGTCCTCGGCAGGCTTCAACCGACAGGGACTGGTGTTCTGTGCTTTGGAACATGCACTGGCAGTAACCTGCTCCTGCAGGCCAACCCAGGTCAAACAGGATTACTTTAGAGGTCATCCCAGAGTCATTGGATGATCATCCAACTACTCTAGAAGTCATTTTCGCATCAGCAGACATCATCAAGCTCTTAAAGTCATCCGCAGAGTTTAGAAACCCGAGCCCTAAGTGATTAACCCTGACGCTTTCAGGAAGACTTGAAAATGATTATCTGATGACTACACAAGGTGTGACTGTTCCTGATGATTTGAGGATGACTTGAAACTGAGTCCCCGATTACTTCACAAGATACATGCTACTGGTGGTTTTAGGATTGTTTGAAAATGACTGTCGGATCACTTGACTAGCATCACCGTTTCCTAATTAAAAAGACTTGTTCATGATAATTTGAGGATGATTTGTTGATTGCTTCAGGAACATGTCTAACATTTTAGTTTATTTATTTATATTTAGAGACGTCCAACTCTTTGGAAGATTTCGGAATCTTCTTTTTACTGCATAATGAGCGCCATTTACACATTACTGCATTTTCAACTCTGGAATTAAAGGTACAGTGCACCCATTAGCGGAGGCTTTGATGCCAGAAGGACTGGGTGCTATATAGATAATAAAACCCAAATTCAGTTTATTGGCAAACAGTTTATTTTTATATATGCTAGCTCAAATTGTATGGCCACCTGAATACAAAGCTATCATTATTCCTTGGAGAGCGCTGCAGCTTTTTGGCAATGCTCTCCCTGGTGCTTGCCATTAAAGTCATTTTGTAAAGCATTTGCACAACTGGTTTATGGACTTAATACAAAGGTGCATATTGTGAGTTGATTTTTGCAGTATTCCTTCTTTACACAGCTGACACTGGCAATGTTTTGTGTTGAATACATTGATCTTTTACGTTTAGCGATCTGAAATGACTAGGGCATGTGGGGGAGGCATGGTGTCCAGCGAAGTAATCCAGGCCCAAAATCAAGGTGAGTCATTTCTTTTCAACTGGTCTGTCATAAACTGAGTGAGACATTCATTAAAAACGGTGAAATCTAGGAATCAAATCACAATTAACCTCTGTACCCTTTTAGGGAATCTTGCAATAAGTTTTATGCGAAATGATTTTAAATTAACAGAGGAGAGACCATCCGACTGATGTTTGCACTGAGCGAAAGTGCATCACTGCTATGTGTTGTCACGATATCGTAAAACGGCCACAGAGTAAAATCGTGCAGAATTAAACCCAACACACACAGCCCACATGATGCCACAGCACGCTGTAATTATGAATTGTATTTATATAGCGCTTGCTACCCCTGACGAGGAGTTGAAGCGCTCTAATTGACACTTTACTTGGCATACCTTCCGTGAATCCTGCTCAGACATTTCCTCCCAGTGTGTTGCTTCGCTCTCGCAGTTAACTTGTACCAAGTAAGCAGGAGGTGGTAAAAGTGGCCCTTAGCAGGGTTATCGGAGAGGAGACAAAGGAGAAAGATGAAGCTCCAAAGATGTTGCATCCTCTGTGCATTTGACAGTCGCGGATGGATTGCGCATGTGCGCGGATGAGATACTGATGACTTACAAGAGTCGCAATCTGCGCATGTGCGCAGCTGAAATACTGATCAGCTACGCGGGGCGTGATCACCCGCTGCCAACCGTGGCCACGCAGACCCATGGCACTTGCGTACCAGCGGATTCACTCATCTACTAGGAGTGTTCAGAAAGCACTGCCAGCAGCCTCGGATCCACTGCCAGGTGAGCAGCTGAGATGTCATCCCCTGGACACGCTCAGAATGCGGCATCCCTCGTGGTAAAGAGATCGGTGGAGTTTAATGCAATCACTTCCTCCCAGGAGGCAGCGCACGCTGTGATTGGCCCAGACAACGCGCGCGTCCATTGGCCAGTGCTGCTGCTGCACAGACTCACGCACACGCACCCGCCTCCCAAGTCGATAGTTTCGGTTTCGCCCAATCCTGGGAGCTCCGAACTGTTTTATTTACTAGCTGCTGTTAATTATAACGTTACGCATTTGGAAGAACAGATAAAGAAAGTCAGGTGCGTTATTAATGGAACTTTAAAGGAAAGTAAACTCAGACGGTTGCATGGAGAAAGAAATTGAAAAGAAAGAGTACAATTTGTGTTGAAGTATACATGTCAGCCCTACAGATTCATGAGGTAGAATACCGATTTCATAGCTAGTTTCCTGATTTCTGGATGCAAAACACGAGTCCTCGGCAGGCTTCAACCGACAGGTTGTTCTGTGCTTTGGAACATGCACTGGCAGTAACCTGCTCCTGCAGGCCAACCCAGGTCCAACAGGATTACTTTAGAGGTCCTCCCAGAGTCATTGGATGATCATCCAACTACTCTAGAAGTCATTTTCGCATCAGCAGATATCATCAAGCTCTTAAAGTCATCAGCAGAGTTTAGAAACCTGAGCCCTAAGTGATTAACCCTGACGCTTTCAGGAAGACTTGAAAATGATTATCTGATGACTACACAAGGTGTGACTGTTCCTGATGATTTGAGGATGACTTGCAACTGAGTCCCCGATTACTTCACAAGATACATGCTACTGGTGGTTTTAGTATTGTTTGAAAATGACTGTCGGATCACTTGACTAGCATCACCGTTTCCTAATTAAAAAGACTTGTTCATGATAATTTGAGGATGATTTGTTGATTGCTTCAGGAACATGTCTAACATTTTAGTTTATTTATGTCCAACTGTTTGGAAGATTTCAGAATCTTCTTTTTACTGCATAATGAGCGCCATTTACACATTACTGCATTTTCAACTCTGGAATTAAAGGTACAGTGCACCTGATACAGATCAGGGTGATAAAAATATGTCCACTACCACGGATAGAGTAATTTCACAGTTACACGCACATGTATTCATCATACACTAGGGCCCATCTCACTAACATATACTCCAATACTCTACCAGCAGCAAACCTGTGGGAAGAAAAACTCCTAAACACCCTGCATCTATATCTAGGCGATAGGACCAGTTTTAGTGGCTGTCTAACATAATATAAACAATCTATAAACAATAATCAATAATAGTTCAATAAACAACAAGGAAAGAAACAACCAACACCATGTTTAAAAGTTATATTGCTTTATCTAAAATTTAGTCAGAATAAAATCAGAATAAATCATTTCTCATAATTACCTATTCTAACTAATGTCAGAACGGGTCAGGACCAGTCTCTTGAAAAGTCTTTTCAGGATAAAGTCCTCAGCATCGGTCATCTGCAACGCAAGTTCACGCAGCAAGGTGATGAAAGAAAGAAATGGAAATCGAAGTGGGGAGAACCCTCCCTAAGCTAACATTTTTATAATGTAAAATACAATGGAAACCCACATGAATTAATTGTATCACTGAGCGAAACGGAAAGGAAGGGATGTGTTTTTGCAACATCCTAAAATCTCCGCTCAAGAAATGTCATAATACATTATCCTCGGAAAAGAAATCAAACTTTGCAACTGTTTAAGTTCACTTCCTTCGACAAACCAGCCTTTAGCACAGAGTTCTTTCAGAAGCTCATTGTTTCCCAAGGACGAACATTTCCCTTGGAGATCCTCCAAACTTGCTGATGTCCTTCCGGAAATTTCCATATAAGGACTACCGTCAGTTTACTTGTTAACTGAGCACCAGCAGGGGTCTCCCTTGATACACCAAAATTTTCTACGCCTGAACCACAGCTCAGCCAGGCTTCAAAATATCCTCGATTATTTTCATAAAGGCCTCCATAGGCCTTAATGGACCATCTTTAATTAAAAAGACAAAATAAAGATTACTACATCATAATGATTAGACAGTGTTAACCCCACTAATACCCTTATGTGTATGCATTTATCTAGCTTTGCGACATACAAAGCATTAATTCAGACAGCGTTTTGTGCTCAAAATAAATAGCACACAGCAACGTTTAAACATGGAAAATTGCACGTTATTGTGAATACAAATAAAGCACGAGTAGCTAACCCTTGTGTAACCTTCTCTTGTGTTAGATCAAACAGATTGGTTAATATGACTCACTTATACAAGACAAATAATTAATTATTAATTAGTAATTATTAATATGACACATAGACATGCCAGAGCTTCAAAAAGGCCCAGAATTTTCTAACAGAAAACTCTGCTCCAGCAATCCCCCCTTTGGTGATTTTATCACCAAATAAACCCAAAAAAAAAAAATTAGTGAAAATTCAGTCCCATTTTTAGGAGAAATCAGAAATGTCTTTTCCCCTTACACAACATTAAACACCAGTCACTCTTTCATCATCTCTCTTAGTCTCTAAATAAACACTCTCCCTTAATTCTTCTAATTCAATTTCTTCTGGTTCTCGTTCTCTTTTCGTGTAAATTTTCTTTTTCAAATTCTTCTTTTTCTTTTCATTTTCCTCTTTCCCTCTTCTGTTTTTACAATACACACACACTAATTTCAGTATCAACAAAGCAACAATTATACAAGACAAAGGAAACAATATCCTACCTATAATAGTACTACCTATTTTTGCAATAATATCCTTAACAGCTATCATCTTATTAGCTATTTTAGTCCATAAGCTCCCAGTTTCAAGTGGTACTAATTCTTCATGTAAATCAGTAATATTTTTAATATAGACCCTCAGGTCTCTGCTTTCATCAGGAATGTAAGTGCAACAATGTTGAACTTTCAAAATTCCACAAACTCCACCCTCCTTGGCCAAAAGAATATCAAGGGCAAGTCGATTTTGCATTGACATGGCACGTACGGCACTTAATTCCGTATTTACCAAAAGAAATCCTCCTGCGGTATTTGTCGATAAACGATCAACCACTGTGGACAATTTCCGAATTCCATAGGCATTTAAAGAAATTCCCACTGCTGGAATCAAAACCCCAAAAATGTCACCCACAATTTCAGACCAAGTCTCTCTTTTAAAACGCTTTAGTATGTTAATATCTTCTACATCTTCTATTCTATCTGTATGAAAAATCTTAGGAAAAACTAAACCCACATAACATGTGCCAAACCAATGGTCAGGCAACCTGTAATAAGCCTTGTTCCCACACACATAATACACTCCCGGAAAAATAGTATCTTCTCCACCTCTGAAACCCCAACCAGTCGCAATGAAGTATGTATCATGGCACTCACTAGTTCCCACAAAATATGTATCATATTGGGATTTCCTTCTGGTAATGCATAGTTTACCTTTCTGCGGTGCATCCAAAGCTAAAGTTGGACTAACCCCATTCCTCAACTCTTTTCCCATTTCAATATCCCAAATTGTCTCACTCACTTCATTTTTTCCCCCTTTCTCCTGCATGTTCACTCTCCTTTCTTCTACCATATCCAGGAAAGCTTTCTCCTCCTCTTTCAAACTGCAAGTTAAATTATTCTTAAAAATGTAATCTAATGTTAGTCCTTTTTCTTCAATAAAAATCTCACCAAAAGTGTTAGCTTCTTTAGCTGGATTCAACTCTTTGTTCATTGGCAAGTGCCCAAAAATACTATCTCTATTAGACATTTTATAATCTACTTTCCCTAACAAATAAAATATACTACTTAAAATACTACAAGAAATACCATATGTAGCTGGTAAATGGTGATAAGTAACACCTTCTGAAACAGATGCAGGTAATTGCATGCAGACATAGCAATCCCTCACTTCCATTGTCTTCACATATTCATATAATAGCTTAGAAAAAACATTACTAGAAAAATTATTAATTGACCTATCCTTGTGTATGTAATAACCACTTCTAATTGGAACTACTTCTTGTGAATTCTTCTCTATATTAGTCATGTTTTCGTCCATCCCAAATTCAACCTTAAAAGTAACTAATAAAACTAAAACACCCCATAGAAGCATTAATACTCCAGTACAACAGCAACACATCTTGCACCACCTTTTAAGGAAGGCACATTTGTTTGGATTATTCTCTATGTTAGCCATTCTGCTTTAACTTCTACTCCACTACAGTAATTATAACTTTTCAAATCTCCAACGTTTGTTCCAAACTCTTCAGCTTTCCTCAAAGATCTTCCTGTTCACTCAGACCAAGTGAATCCTTTTTTTTTTTTACTCAGTTTGGATACTCATCATTTTTCACTCCAATTTCTTCAACATCAAATTGTATCGAATCTTCAACACTTGATTCTTCAGTATCTGATTCTTCTCTGATGTCGGTCAAGAGTACTTTCAAAATTTCACCAGTTTCTTCCTCAACCACTTTTCTCAAGACCACTTCCGGATTATTTCGAGTCACTGTTTCTTCTTTCCCTTCTTCAGACAGTGTCACATAAGACCATTCCGGTGATCTGTACTTTTGGTTGGGTCTTTTAACTCTTTTTATTTCCACTGGTTCTTTTGATTTCCTTGATTCTCCTTGTTCTGCCTTTGAAGTTTGACTGGATACTTCATTCACTTGTTCAGCTTCCGATGTATTTGCTCTTATTATCCTGTATCTCAGTCTTTTCACTCTGTTGTTAGGCCAACGATCTCCTTTCACAACCTTTTTCGGCCTCACTTCTTTGTCACTCTTTTCTCCAATCGAAGTTCTTTTCCTCAGAACTCGACCCTCTGTCTGTTCATTCTCATCATCTGATTCTGTTTCAATTGCCTCTTGCTTTCGTTTCTTAGCAGTTCTCTTTTCTTGCACAGATTCTTTCACCACTGTTTGAGACTTCTCTAATTCTGTCCCTCCTCGGGTCTCCGACACGCAATCTTCTTGCTGTCTATTTATCCCTTTACCTAGCTCCTCATCAATGTTCCCTACACCTCCTCGGGGGTCTTCCGCAATCTGTCCCTCTCTATCTTCTTCTGACCCTGTTTCTTCAAGAATAATCTCAAGTGGTTCTTCAATCTCTTCCTCCTCTCCTGATTCAGGAGTTGTTTTTATGTGCTTTCTCTTTTCTTTTCTTTTTCCTCCACTGCTACTCGAAACTTCAGGCTCTTTCACAGAATCAGAATCTGATCTTCCTTCTGATACTCGCAGTGAATCTCTTGAAGCTCTCTCTGCTTCTTTTCTCACTGATTCTGTATCTTCAGGATCTTCACCATCACTGGAATCTGACTCTTCAAAATACTCTTCACCAGTTCCCTCTCTCGGGCTTGGAATTCTCAGAGTATGACTTGCATGTATCCAGTGTCTCACTCCAGCACACTTTACTGCAGTCGTTGTAGTCAGAATAACTTGTCTTGGCCTTCCCCACCTTGGAACCAAGCAATTTCTTCTTCTGTGCACCTTAATCCTCACCCAATCTCCTGGACTTAGATCATGGGCTTGCTTCTTCTCAAGTGTGGTAGCTTCTTCTCCAACCTGGTGAAACACAGAATGAACTGCGTCAGCCAGGCCTTTACAGTAATCCAAAATCATGTCATCAGTTATTGCCATCAATTTATTCACAGGCACAAATGCATGGCGCATTGCACGTCCCATAATGATTTCATGTGGACTCAAACCTGTAGTTCTGTCTGGAGTAGATCTCATAGTCATCAAGACTAGAGGAAGAACGTCTGGCCATTTCATGCCAGTGGCTAAGCACATCTTCCCAATTCTGTTCTTGATTGTGCCATTAACCTGCTCAACCACACCAGAAGCCTCTGGTCGGTATGCACAATGTAGCTTCTGTTGTATCTTTAATGCTTCACAAATTAAACTAATTAGTTCATTTTGAAAGTGTCTTCCTCTGTCAGATTCAACTGTGACTGGAAACCCAAACCTAGGAATCAACTCCCTCAACAATAATTTTGCCACTGTTAATCCATCATTCCTCCTTGTTGGGTAAGCCTCCACCCACCTTGAAAACAAACAGACTATCACTAGGACATACCTTAGTCTGTTCACCTGGGGCATTTCAATGAAATCAATCTGCATTCTAGTGAAAGGACCTCCTTCCCTGCCAATTGTCCCTAGACTCACCACTGTCTTTTTCCCGGTGTTAAACTGCTGACAAATTAAACACCTCTGACAGATGCTCTCCGCAATTGCCCTAAACTTTGCATTATACCAGGTTTGTTTGAAGGACCTAATCATCGCGTCCCTCCCCAGATGTCCCTGGCCATGATACATCCTTGCCATTGACGACAAAATTGAGTTTGGCATCACTGGTCTGCCATCTCTGTAGACCCAAACATGGTCTGTTTCTCTTGGAGCACATCCTGCCTTAACCCAATCTTGTTTTTCTTCCTCTCCTGCCTCATCTTGTAACTGTTTCATTTCATCCCATGTTTCTAGGACATTAGTAAACATCACAGAAAGAAAAGACATTTCCTCCATCCTGTCCCTGTTAATTGATTGGTTCGTTTTGGCGCAATACTGCGCCACATCGTTAGCATATCTATTGCCAACAGTGATAAAATCTTCTCCTGAAACATGTGCTGCACATTTTACAACTGCTAACTCCTTAGGCAGCTGTATCGCCTCAAGCAACTTTCCAATCAGTTCAGCATTCTTTATCGGAGTTCCACCCGATGTCAAGAAACCTCTTTGTAGCCACAATTGGCCAAAATCATGCACCACTCCAAACCCATACTGACTATCAGTCAACACAGTTGTTCTCAAATCTTTCCCAATCTCACAAGCCCTTGTCAATGCCACCAATTCAGCAACTTGTGCAGATTTCACTCCTTTCAACGGTGATGCTTCCATAACTTCTGAAACCTTACACACCGCATATGCTGCACATAGCACACCATTATCATTTCTTAGGCATGATCCATCCACAAACAGCACATGATCATTCTCAGGCAAAGGAACATCCTTGATGTCTGGTCTTGGTTTCGTACAGTATTCCAGCACATCCAAACAATCATGATCATCTTCCATTCTTATACCCACATTTTCAATGTCGGGCAAAAGAGTTGCTGGATTCACATTTGTACATCTCTCAAGAGTCACATTCGATGCTCCCAGAATCACTTTCTCATACTTAGTCAAGCGACTATTTGACATATGCTGAGTTCTGCTTCTTGTCAAAAGAATTGCCACATTGTGAGGTACGAATACCCTTACAGGATATCCCATTATTATTCCCTCACTTTGCTCCAAGCTTCTGCATGTTGCAGCCACGGATTTTAGACAACCTGGTAAACCCACAGCTACAGGGTCAAGTGTCGATGAGAAGTACGCAATAGGCCTTCTCAATTGCCCATGTTTCTGGATTAACACTGAAAGTGCACATCCATTTCTCTCACTGCAGTACAGTTCAAATTCTTTTTCATAGTCTGGCATACCCAGAGCTGGAGCTTCACATATTTTTGTTTTAAGCTCTTCAAATGCTGCCAATTGTTCTACATCCAGATCTAATGGATCTGTCATATCACATTTTGTCAATTTAATCAATGGCTTTGCTATCAGTGAAAAATTAATTATCCACTGACGACAATATCCCACCATACCCAGGAACATTCTCACCTCTCTCTGGGTTTTTGGAGCTTTCATTTCTCTGATTATTCTGATCCTGTCAGTAGTCACTTTTCTCAGACCTTTCTCAATATTATGTCCAAGATAATGCACCTCTTTTTTGCAAAACTGCAACTTGGCTGGAGATACCTTTAACCCTCCATCTGCCAGATGATTCAGTAAAGCTATGGTGTCCACTTCACAAGCTTCACGTGTCTTTGATGCCACAAGCAGGTCATCAATGTATTGCACTAGCACTGAGTTTTCAGGCATGATCAGATTTTCCAACGATCTTTTCAATAACTGATTGAATATCGAAGGACTCTCCGTATATCCTTGTGGGATACGACACCATGCTAAAATACGCTGGCCAAACC
Source organism: Triturus cristatus (assembly GCF_964204655.1). Lineage (NCBI taxonomy): Eukaryota > Metazoa > Chordata > Amphibia > Caudata > Salamandridae > Triturus > Triturus cristatus. The sequence continues at coordinate 1,801,239,075 of NC_140590.1, forward strand.
TAAATGCAAAAATTGGCTGGCTGTCATGATGCAATGGAATTGAAAAGAATGCATGACACAAATCAATCACTGTATACCACTCAGCATCATGTGGAATCTGGTACAAAATCACTGATGGATTTGGCACAATGGGACAACATGCCACCACAATCTGATTAACCTTTCTCAGGTCCTGTACGATCCTGAACTTGCCATTTGGCTTTTTCAGTCCCATTATCGGTGAATTACACGGACTACTCAATAGTTCTCTCAGGACTCCTTGCTGAATCATTTTCTCAATTATAGGAGTTATCCCTTCAATTATCTCTGGTGTCATTTTGTACTGAGGAATGTTAGGATATGTAATCCCCTCTTTTACTGCAATTTTCACTGGATCTACATTATTCATCAATCCCACATCCTCTCCTGTAAAATCCCAAACTGCTCTTTTCACTGTGTCTCTCAACACTTGAGGCAAATCCTCCGGATTAAACACTGGAAATGCACCAATTAACTCACTTTCTCTATTTTCTAGAGTCATTCTGTAGAAAACATCATCATCTGGTGTCTCAAAAACTATTCCATCTGGTGTACAGAAAATCGTGCAGTTCATTTTGCACAATAGGTCCCTACCTAACAGGTTCACTGGACTCGTGTCACAGACTATAAATCTGTGCATGTCTGAAAATTTCCCTATCTGTACTCTCACTGGTTCAGTAAGACGTGTTCTGATCTGTGTATTGGCTACACCAACTACTTGGATTGCTTCATCCGAGAGAGGAAGATTTCTTACATCTGTTGACCTGACAGTTGATCTTGTCGCACCTGTGTCTACTAAAAAAGTAACACTCTCCTCATTTATTTTCCCATCTACAAATGGTCCTGCCTGGTCTATTTCTAGAGTTGCACCAAGTATGCACTCTTCTTCCTCTCCTCGGCACCGTCAATAATCACCCTCAGATTCACTCCCTTCACTCTTTAACAGGTACTGTTGTACCTTGTTAGTACGTCTTGGTTTGTTTACCTGCTCATCATTGAAGAATCCCGAATCCTGATTGTACTTTTGTACCCCTCTATTCTGCGGATAGGGTGGTTTTGGCTCTTGACTCTGCTGCTGTCTCACAACTTTCTGCTGTTGTTGCTGCTGATTATTCCCATCATTCTGCACCTGTTGATTTAAAATTTTACCCTCATTATTCACTAATGGTGGATTTGGACATTCCGATCTCCAATGTCCCAGTTGGCCACAGTTGTGACACGGGAACTTCTTTTTGGCTTCCTCAAGACTTCCCCTTCCTTTTCCTGCAAATCTTGGTCTATTCCCTGCATTATTTCCTGGATTATTTGCCTGTTCCACCAACTGTGCTTCCTGTCTTTCTGCAACTTTCACCTGTGCCCACATTGCTTTTTCCTTCAGCTTTCTTTGCTTTGCTTCAATTTCATCACTGAAATATTTTGCATGTCTCAGAATCTCATCTACCTTCTTACTCTGCCAATCCACTGTGTTTTCACGAATTCTCTCACCAATTTCAGGCCTAAGACCATATACAAATCTGTATACAAAATGACTCAAATCTTTGTCACCCAGGTGTTCATCTCCACTGAATTGTTTAAAAGCCAGTATCAGCCTTTCGTAAAAAGCATGAACTGATTCTTTTGCTTCCTGTTGTGTTCGATCTATCTTAACCCAGTCTGTCTCTTTTGGGGGAACTTTACTCTTTAGGTATACCATCACCTGATCATACTTCCTCATTACCTCTGGATCTGGTGCCCCTGTTCTCGGATCTCTTGGATATTCCTCACTAGGCCAACTCACAACTATCTTACACTCAGTCCACAAGTCTGCTGGAACAATTATATCAAACAGACTATTCAGGTCAACCCACAGCACTTTTGACAATTTCACAAACCTGTCTACCTGCCTATACCACTCGACGGGCTTTTCTCTCAATCGAGGAAAATCATTTGTAAATGATAAAATATCCTGTCTGGTCCATGGAACATGTACATATCCTCCTCCAGGTATTTCTCTCATGGGAAACTGCTCCACTGGTTTCTCTTTTTCTCTCACTGGAAATGCTGAGTAAGTTGTTCTATCTTCAGATTCATCTCTCTTTTTATACCACCTATCCTTCCACTTTTCTACATCACCCCATCGACGCAATAATGCCACCATTTCTTTAATCTGTCCTGTTCTACCAGATGTATTCAAATTCTCTATATCTTTTTCTGTGAAATCCATCCTGTACGTTTTCTGCAAAGCTTTTACTTTATCAATGTCAACTCCTTGCTCATTTGCTATCGCTCTCAGTCTATCATGTGTATTTCTGGCTCTCCATGTTATGTTCTTACACATAAACAATAGTTCACCATCATGGTGACTTTTCAAAATTTCTGTCGGGATTGTTCCTGTCACAAGCTCTTCTAATTCTATACGTAATTTAACCACATCAACAATTGATGCATTTTTGTCTTTTTTCTGAAGAACCTTCATCCAGTCGTTTAAGTCCTCAACTGTTATTTCTGTTGTTTTTCCCACTGGAACCCCTTTTCTTTGTGGTTCTAAAATTGGCATTCCTGAACTATTAGAATCACTAACATCCATTAATTCACTACCTGTGTCATGTCTTGTCTGTCTCAGGTCATTTCTTCCTGCTCTTTTATTTGAATCCCCTAAAGGACCAGCTGAATTATTTGCAATATATGGAACTACCAGCCCATTTTCACTTATTCTCTGTCCATCAAACATAGGAATTACTGGACCTATAGTAACAGGCACTGTCACAGCTTCCATGTTCATCGTCAACTCTCTAATCTTTTCAGTCAGTTCTGTTGTCGTTTTTGCTAATTGTCTGGCATTTCTGGCATTTTCTTCTCTAAAAGAACTACTATTTACTGATTCAGGTGTCATTTTTCCCTTCTCAACTGTATCTCTTATTGGAGAAACAACTGGTGTACTTTCTTCTGATTCTGATCTATATGGAGGTGGTCTCTTATACATCATGTCATTTAAAACTTCATCTTCATACTCTCCATATCTTCTCATATCTGGTTCAGAAACCCTTTCTACAGAAGGAGCCGAAGCTTCAACTGTTCTCATAGGGTATAATCCCTCTGACATATTAGCATCTCGCCATCTTTTCATTCGATCATGATGTGTTTCACGATCATGTCTCCTCCCAAACATGTACCTGTAATACCCTCCAGACCTTTGCTTTTCTCGGTCATGCACTTCCTCTTCCCATTCCACTAAAGCCTCGAACTGTGTAGGTCTCGGCTTCGGGTCTAGATGTGCCATCTTTTCCCGTAAGTTTCTCAACACGGCCAGATTAAATGATCCATGTTCTGGAAATGCTAAAACACCATCTTCTTTAGTATACCTAACCCAATTCTGTAACCATACACAGGTATGTAATCCATATTTCGCAACCATGAAGGATGCAGGTGTTTTCGCTGGAGGTAGCAACTCACCCTCTCTTGTCTTAACCTCTTTATCCTTGCTAAACCATTTCTTAACCTTCCCAAAGAACGTCTTTTTCTTTTTCTCCTCTTGATAATACATCTTAGCTAATTCTTATTAATCTCTCTACTTTAAAAGGTTTGCAAACTTCATTTTTTTGTTAACGCACCAGTCCTGGGACGTCTACGTCACTAAGCAGCTCTTCCAATCCCTACGCGACTCACACTAACGCACCAATCCTAGCGCGAAACCCTTCTCTGGGTCACTATCCAATCAGTGCGCGAACCTCTTGACGTCAGCAGCCGCTGCAGTCTCTGTCTCCTGTCTGTGTCACTTGTCTACCCCTCCTTTACAAAATTTCTCAGTAGACTTCGTGTGTCAAAATTTCTACAAAATCTGTTAGTTACCACATTAAAACATTTCCATTGTCTGCTTCGCTAACCACAGAATAGTAAAAAGAGTCTATTTCTCAAGAATCAACAACTTTCATACATCTCCTAACTGTTTCCTCCAGGACTTATCCAAAGAGTCTTACAGTCAATAAATGTATATGCATCCACGCACATTCATACGAAGAAAATATAGTACATACACACAGAATCCTGCTTTTTGAGAACAGCGCACAATTTGTCCTACTACAGAATTATAACATTCATTAACTAAGCAACCTTGCCCAGTTATCAAACAAGCTCAGAGAATACCTATTACTCCTCCCGCAATAAGCTTTAACGGCAATCCTGACGGATCCCTGGGACTTAAGACCAGAGTTTCACAGAAAACCTTCACTACGATACACACTCCTTATAACCCGAAATTTCTAATAGTAACATACAATGTCACTGATTCCGAACCCAGACAATGAACGAACGCGCAACTTCAATTGTCACACGTAATTCCTTACAATCCCGTCTTTCCCGAGAGCAGCATATACACCTTCCTCTGCCCTACTACGGAACTGCTTCCAGCTTCCAAGTTCCAGAAGCACTACATTTAACTCAACATTACGACTCCAACATTTAGTATTAGTACATATACCATAACATAAAAAATAAATCAATAATCAATAAGCAAGTTTACAAGCAATCTTATCTTATCTTATCAGATCAAGACAACCATCTAAAACCATCCTCTGCTACCAGAGAAATTGATACAGATCAGGGTGATAAAAATATGTCCACTACCACGGATAGAGTAATTTCACAGTTACACGCACATGTATTCATCATACACTAGGGCCCATCTCACTAACATATACTCCAATACTCTACCAGCAGCAAACCTGTGGGAAGAAAAACTCCTAAACACCCTGCATCTATATCTAGGGGATAGGACCAGTTTTAGTGGCTGTCTAACATAATATAAACAATCTATAAACAATAATCAATAATAGTTCAATAAACAACAAGGAAAGAAACAACCAACACCATGTTTAAAAGTTATATTGCTTTATCTAAAATTTAGTCAGAATAAAATCAGAATAAATCATTTCTCATAATTACCTATTCTAACTAATGTCAGAACGGGTCAGGACCAGTCTCTTGAAAAGTCTTTTCAGGATAAAGTCCTCAGCATCGGTCATCTGCAACGCAAGTTCACGCAGCAAGGTGATGAAAGAAAGAAATGGAAATCGAAGTGGGGAGAACCCTCCCTAAGCTAACATTTTTATAATGTAAAATACAATGGAAACCCACATGAATTAATTGTATCACTGAGCGAAACGGAAAGGAAGGGATGTGTTTTTGCAACATCCTAAAATCTCCGCTCAAGAAATGTCATAATACATTATCCTCGGAAAAGAAATCAAACTTTGCAACTGTTTAAGTTCACTTCCTTCGACAAACCAGCCTTTAGCACAGAGTTCTTTCAGAAGCTCATTGTTTCCCAAGGACGAACATTTCCCTTGGAGATCCTCCAAACTTGCTGATGTCCTTCCGGAAATTTCCATATAAGGACTACCGTCAGTTTACTTGTTAACTGAGCACCAGCAGGGGTCTCCCTTGATACACCAAAATTTTCTACGCCTGAACCACAGCTCAGCCAGGCTTCAAAATATCCTCGATTATTTTCATAAAGGCCTCCATAGGCCTTAATGGACCATCTTTAATTAAAAAGACAAAATAAAGATTACTACATCATAATGATTAGACAGTGTTAACCCCACTAATACCCTTATGTGTATGCATTTATCTAGCTTTGCGACATACAAAGCATTAATTCAGACAGCGTTTTGTGCTCAAAATAAATAGCACACAGCAACGTTTAAACATGGAAAATTGCACGTTATTGTGAATACAAATAAAGCACGAGTAGCTAACCCTTGTGTAACCTTCTCTTGTGTTAGATCAAACAGATTGGTTAATATGACTCACTTATACAAGACAAATAATTAATTATTAATTAGTAATTATTAATATGACACATAGACATGCCAGAGCTTCAAAAAGGCCCAGAATTTTCTAACAGAAAACTCTGCTCCAGCACACCCATTAGCGGAGGCTTTGATGCCAGAAGGCCTGGGTGCTATATAGATAATAAAACCCAAATTCAGTTTATTGGCAAACCAGTTTATTTTTATATATGCTAGCTCAAATTGTATGGCCACCTGAATACAAAGGTATCATTATTCCTTGGAGACCGCTGCAGCTTTTGGGCAATGCTCTCTCTGGTGCTTGCCATTAAAGTAATTTTGTAAAGCATTTGCACACTGGTTTATGGACTTAATACAAAGGTGCATATTGTGAGCTGATTTTTGCAGTATTCCTTCTTTACACAGCTGACACTGGCAATGTTTTGTGTTGAATACATTGATCTTTTACGTTTAGCGATCTGAAATGACTAGGGCATGTGGGGGAGGCATGGTGTCCAGCGAAGTAATCCAGGCCCAAAATCAAGGTGAGTCGTTTCTTTTCAACTGGTCTGTCATAAACTTCACTATCATTTAGCTCACATCTTAGTTAGTCAGTTTTTCTAACTCGAACCTGTTCCAGACATTCAGGTACTATGCTATCCTGAGAGATCCTTTTGTGGCATTGCTTATGTTAAAGTTCTGCACACTTACCATTGATGACGTATACGAGAAGACATTGAGGTCCGAACTATTTGCATGCCCTTCCTGTGTAGAAGCCTTAATTTACAGGCATCACAGTAAATGTTTGATGTGAGGTAAAGGACATATGCATGTGTGTTAACCCCTGCTTAAAGTGAGTAGCCTTATGTTGTGTTAGATGTGCTCTCTGGGCTATTCTCTACCACACACTGCCTAAGATAATGTGCCCCTCGGAAGTGGAGGCTCCTGGGAGTGCCATTACAACTGGGGTTTAATACACTTTGCTTTCTATGGCGTATTTTTTTATAGAGCTTTACTTTTTATATTGGCAGATAATGGTCCCAATAGAATAGTTTTATTTTAATTTGTATGCAGGGATGTGGAATTCCTATAGCCCGACGCCCGGGACATATTGTTTGGGGTCAAGGGCAACACGTTTTCATGTGCATTTTGTCCTTGGGACAAGTAGGCCCAACCCCCTACAGCACAAACCCTTTGGCTGCCAGTTTAGTGTACCACATTATGGATCAGGAAAGGGCAATATCTGCAGTAAAGGTAATATTTGTGTCCAGGTGTTAAATGCTGTTCAAGCTTGTATTTATGGTTCATTAATGCAAAGCCTTTATTATTAGGGTGAGCACTAAAAGTAAATGTTGTCAGCTCGGCCTACACTATCGACGGTGGTTCCAGTATAAATGTGTACACACGTTTTCAAAGTTTAGTAATATGAGGCTATGTATAATGCTCCCAGAATGCTCTCTGATTATATGCAAATATTTGCCTAAGCTTGAAAGCAAGAGTGATGATTCTTTGCTTTCAAAATAAAATGTTCACAAAAAAAATGCAAGAAGGAAAAAAAACATTTTGCTAAACTACTGTAAGGTTTTAGGTACCATGTCTTTGCAGCATCATTTAGTAACATGTTGATGTATGCTTGTTTTTCCCAAAAATATTCTTAATGGAAAAGCAGTGTAACCAGTTTAAATACCATTGTGGGAAACAAAAATTATACGCATTGGCAAAGCCAGTAGGTCTGAAATTGGTGGTCAGCCTTTTGGTTTTGTCAATGCGTGACTTGTTTAGGCATAGATTTTGTAAAACCTTATCGGTGTGGGAGCTGCTGGCAGGGGTAGGGGAATCATATCGGCCGACGCCCGAACCATGTTGTTTATATTGACGGGCAAGAAGATTTATTGTCTATTTATGTCCGACGGACATGTAGACATTAATCACGTTTTAATCACGTTAAAACAACAGGCTGTGGGCACTCTGGGGCTCACAGCCCATCCGAAGCTTGCAGAGAGCCTTTGGCGGCATCTGATTGGCTAGCAGCCCATGACTGGGCTCTAGCCAGTGATTGGCTGGGGGAGTGAAACGTCACTCAGCCTCTGCAAGCAGTAGTCCGTGGCCGCCACTAGGCTTGCAATAAGCATTCAGGTAAAATGAGCAGTTTTGCCTGCTTGAATTGTGTGATATTGTGACGGAGGTGCAGCGATTTTCTTTTATTTATATTTTTAGCAACCGTGCGTGGGTAGATTAATTAGTACAAAAGCCTAGGCCTGGCCCGCCTCGGCGCCTCAGATGAGGACGTCAAAAAAGCGTATCGCAAGCAGGCGCGCTGCACTACCACCGCTTCATGGGGGAAACACCCATTACAACGAATTCAGATTCACGCGCTGCCATCGCAACGCGGGTTTAACATCGCGGGTCCGGAGCCTTCATACCGCAGATGGAAACAGATCTGCAGATTAATGCTTTCAAAAGAGACATCCGTTGGTGACTTGCAATTTATAACTTAAAGTACTAATATAGAATAGTGAACTATTAACTTTCAGCCCAGAACTGCATAAACACACCGACAAATATACATTACAAAATTGATTAATGTTGCATAGAGGGTACATTTGGCGAAAAAACAATTCTTATTGTTAAAGGAAGCTCCCAACTTTGCTGTTTCTTTTTCGACTCTGCGTTTGTGCTTCTCCACACCAAGCACTCTTAAACTACTGCCTACCAGTATGGGTGACATGTGACTCCTACACTTTCACTCCTTTGGCTTATGGGCAAAAAAACATTGTCGCACACAGCACAGCCAGCACTAAAAGCTTTCGGAGCACCTGCTGCAGCGTTTCTTTCCGCCGGCAATTACCAGGCCTCACAGAAATGTGTAGAAAACTCGTGTGATGAATTACCATCCTGGAAAGAGATCCATGTTTTGTATAGTTGAGGTTGTGACCTCGGTGAAGTTAGTGCAGAGGGTTAATATGCCTGCTGCAAAGAACATGTACGAAGTCGATTACAGAGTGCATAGGATGGAAACAGATCTGCAGATTAATGCTTTCAAAAGAGACATCCGTTGGTGACTTGCAATTTATAACTTAAAGTCCTAATATAGAATAGTGAGCTATTAACTTTCAGCCCAGAACTGCGTAAACACACCGACAAATATGCATTACAAAATTGATTAATGTTGCAAAGAGGGTACATTTGGCGAAAGAACGATTCTTATTATTAAAGGAAGCTCCCAACTTTGCTGTTTCTTTTTTGATACAGCTTACCGATTCGCAAGGAACGTAGGGCTCATGTCTGGCCAGCTGCAAAAGTGAGGGGGAAATGGCAGGAGGCACGCTGGCTGACACCTTTTATATCCCACCCATAAGTTTTTACAAGGGTGATGGTAAATTAGTTCCTTTACGTATGGTTTGAAATGTACGTATTTTGTGGGAATAAATACACAGCCAAGGGTGACGGTAAATTAGTACATTACGTATGGTTTGAAATGTACGTATTTTGTGGGAATAAATACACAGCCAAGGGTGACGGTAAATTAGTACATTACGTATGGTTTGAAATGTACGTATTTTGTGGGAATAAATACACAGCCAAAAAAAATGGAAAAAAAGGGGAATAGAAATAAAAGAATTGCCGTCAGGGTTAAGGGGAGGGGGCGCAGGGGGGCAGGGACGCGATGTTATGACGTCCGATGTTACGACGTCCTATGTTAACGTTGGCGATGTATCATACTTGCCAATGAGCCGCAATGCACTCGCGTTGCAACGGGGCACGGAGTGAGAAATGCCGATGTGAAGGTTGCCGCGATGTATTGGCGGCGTGGTTACCGCACGGCGGATGCAGCTGAGTGAGGGGTGTTCTCAATGAGGTGGGAAAGCACTTATTTGTGAAGTGTCAAAGTCGCTATCAGATGTTACTGGAAGGGGAGAGGTTTTAACTTTCCCATCCTGTGCATGGTCTTTTAAGAGGGTTGGAATGCTTTCATTTTTTAAATCCTTTAATATCTGGTAATGTCCATTTTCAGGGCCTTTGTTTCTGTGGAGCTTCTGAGAATCGTGGACAGTGTGAGTGTCTCTGTAAATCACGCCTCTTGTAAGTAATCTTCTTAACAGTGATTAAAATATTTTTTAAAGCATTGCTAGAGTGTCCAAAATGTTATTTTTTCGAGCAGATCGCTCTGAATAGAATAGAACTGCTGCGACGGACTGTGTGTACTGAGATACACCCTTGTGGCTGTAGGAAGCGCGGGCTCCCATCGACCTCATCGCTGCTATTGGAGCAGTGCCTACTGCGCACCTTTGCATTGGTGGGAAGAGCAGATTCAAAACTCCCTTTCACACCAGACGTGTGACAGAGAAGCCAGATTAGGCAAGTTCCCTCACAAATGGGCGATATTTTTCCCATTTGTGCAAGAAAATACTCAATTGGCCAGTGCCTCTATTTTTCAAGCTTAATTTGGCCCATTGTGCACATTTTTTTAAGCTGCGGCGGCGCCTCAGCGTCAGCACTGCAATTTATCATTCTTGAACTGCCAGGCTTGCAAAAAATTGTAAAAGGACACTGGCATTACTAGATAATGGGTAAGAACTTAGGTACCCTAGAGGGAGGCGCAAAGGTGGCATTACATTTGCGGGACTCACTATGATGATTATGTCTTGAGGAGGGTCCTGTCAGTCTGGAACAGAGGCACGATGCGTAAATTGCACCATTCTCATTGTTTGCTCAGACCCAAAACGCCATGGCAGGACTTCAGACCCAGATCTGAACGTGGGTGAAAAATATATTTATTTCGAAAAGTGAACGTTGTTTTCCATAGAACACAGTAGCTACCTCAATGTACTAATAATATACATGATCATCAAGCATGCATGTGTAAGTGGTGTGACATGTGATTGCGTCATCACTTTTAGGTCTGGCTTTAGCCAAGACCTTTTGATTTTACTAAAATAATATGTATAATATTACTTAATGCGGCTTTCCGCCACCTATTCACCCATTGGTCTGTTGTAGTGTCATTCCCATTTTGCTTCCACCCACTACAGCATACAGCAATGGGGAAGTGGGTCAGCATCATTACTTATAATCCTCTGGTTAAAGTCACTTTGAGTAGCTGCAGTGCATTTTTCTCTTTCACAAGGTGCACATACATACTCAAGGAGTTTTCTTTAGTACCAGTGTTGCCAGATGTGAAGTGAGCCCCTGGCATATTTCAGCTTTATCAGTTCCTATCTCCTTCCAACGCTGTTGTAAATGTTTCTCTGTCAGCCGGAGCCCTTAGGTTTGATGTGGAACGGGGGTAGGTGGGACAAGTGGATTTTACAGGACATGTAGATCTCAGTGGCATTTTGTCCCTTGGACAACTAAAATATTTGGAAAATTCCACACCCCTGTGCTGGGCCCTCACCATTCTAACAAGCATTGGCAAAAGCAAAAATTGTTTTTGGTCTCAAAAAGCACACATTGCCACAGCAGTTCAGGGCACTGAATTAAATTACTTTGAGTGCCAATATGCTCATTGTAAAAGAGCAGAATACTGTCACTTACAGTGAGGCTAGCTGATAGACCGAGAGAGAGAGACAGAATTTTATTAAACACAAAAGGTCACGGTTGACGACAGGCCTAACTAGAGGCCCAATTATTAAAGAAAGTCTCAAAAGTACATCCATGGTATCTATCCTTGCATTAAGTGCATATATACAGTTTCTGTGAATTCACAATAATTTACAGAAGTAGGCCAAGAAATTGTAGTCCTAGAAAATGTGTGAACTGCATTTTAGCATGAGCAAATGTGCATGTGCAGATTTGCTTGTGTAAAATTCTGAATGTTTTAAGTTCACTTTTCCTCCAACCACTTTTTCCCAACCCTGGAAGAAGTTTTACGTCAGGAGTACATTTCCAACCTTTTTCAGTACAGGAAAAGATTAGAAAAGAGTTGGTGCAAACCCTTAAAACACGCAAGTTAGTAGGTTTGCACAGACTCAAAAGGGAATTCCAACCCTTGAACTATTGCTTACCACTACCTTCAGCCCCCGTATGTAGACCTGCAGAAACGTAGCAACATGGGGAATTGCTAGTATTCAACCCTACTATGGTACGAGCCCTGGCATAATTAGAGAGTCTATATCAGAACTCCTATATAATGAGATTGCTGCCGTAATTTGTCGCCGCATTACATGGCACAAAAGGGACAAGTGGATTTTGTTACAGGAAAAGTAGATTTATGAAGCAACCTGCCCCATGGACAAGTAGATATTTTATTAAATTCCACAACCCTGTGTATGGTATGTCATTTTCGTTTTTCAGCCACCTTATGGTATGTGTTATTTTTTTTCATGTGGCTTTCACGCACTTCTTTCCCAATGGTCATCACCTCAATTTCTGGGGAATGTAAAAGCTCACTCGACTCCAGAGTGGATCTCTCAGCTGGTGGGTGTGACCTCTTCAGAGGATGCATTTTTATTTATTGGTAGAGGATCTGGGAATCCATCTGCAAGATGAGCTATCCCAACCGGGAAGTGCAGCAATTAATTTGAACAAGAACCGAAGGAAGGGGTAGTGTTGGTGCTTGGGGCAGGGAGAAGCGCTACCATAAGTAAAAGCATGGAGCAAGCATGCAAATTGCCCTTTAGTTGTAGTGTATAGCATGTTGTTAGCCTGAGAGTACCTGCGGGGAAGGTCAGGTTATTTAGGTCAATACTATGGTCCAAAACGATTACGCTATTAGGAAGTGCGAGCAGGTATAATCATTCCTCTCTTTTGTTCGAAAAACTTTAACAGGGTCTTCTATCTCTCTTCTTATTTCACCATTGAGGTTGGAACAACGTGCTTTGAGTAGATTTCACAGCGTTTCCTACACCCCTATTATTTTTTGGAAGGTATTGAACATCTTGCTTTGTGTGCCGTTTAGTCCTCATATTTGTATTATTCTACATACCTGGTCTGCATGATATAATACTTGATTGACATTTTAAGTACAGATTTCCCTATTTGCAAATAAATACGCTTTAATTAAAATGAACTGATAGAGTAAAGTTTTTTAACATTTTAACATACTACTCCGGAGCCTTTGCACACTGACCCTATGTGGACACAGGCTGTTCAATTTCAGAGGTCAGGTGGGAGTTCCTGGCTGCATTAATTGTCCCAGACCCTCCAGCCTTGAAGTAGCACTATGGGCTACTTTGGGCTAGTTTTGGTAGGATTTCGGCTACCATGCCCCAGCCGTCCCTGGTTAAAATGGAAGTGGAAGCCTTAGTCGAGTTGTACTTTGGGCGAGAGAGAAGAGTAACTTGTTTCTGCACCGGATTGAGTGTAGATGGATCAGGCCCAGAGGAAAACAGAAAGCATTGCTGCGTTTTGGTGCTATTTTTAGGGTGGGGTTGGGGGTGCGAGTGAGACGTGGGAAGTAAGGAGGGTGTGAGTTCCCGCCACTCCTCCACATTTGGGTAATCTGCAAGTGCCGCCTTACTTTAACGTGCAGCGCTGTAATGTAGTGCGTTATGTGAGAGAGCTGGAGGTAGGATTCTGCCTATCAAGGAACTTTACGCAGTGTGGGGTCTTTCTGGAGATATTGGAATAGGATACCATCATTTGTGGGCTTTTGGGATGCTGCAGGGCATTAAATGTGGGACTTCAATTGAGGCAGTTTGTCTGATCTCGTCTCGCAACATCGGCACTTCATGCTCAGATAAATTACATGCTCTATTAACAAAAAGCATGTGTGGTAGAGAGTGAATGTGGGATTTTGTATCTCCGTACCGTCATCTGTATGGTCTTACGGTCACAACTGCTGACTTTGAAACTGGGGTCCCAGGATCAAGTCCTACCATCGGATCCACATCCTTTGATTTTGGGCAAATCACTTAATAGCTGCAAACCAAGTTATGCTTGAGATACTTATGCAGAAAATGTGCGATGAGCTGTTTTAGTTGCCTATTAAAACCTAGTGCTAGGCTGGCTCATGACACGAAGCAGACGGCTTCCGAGGATTCTTTTCAAAGGGACTTTCCAAGCTTTTGGCAAAATATGACTCCCCACATAAAACTCCCACAAAGCATGTAAAGCGCATTCATCCACCTTTAACATCCCCATTCCACAGCCATTCATCTTTCATCTGATGTATTTTACCTTATTATTTAATTTGCTCGGGGGAAAAATATGAAAACGTCATCATTCTCTCTGCCTATTCTTCCTTTCCTGGTGACGTTTTCATATTTTCTCTCTGCCTATTCTTCCTTTCCTCGTGACGTTTTCATATTTTTGCCCTGAGACAGTTAACTAATAAGGTAAAACGTATTATTCATGGCAGAGAACCCTGCCGTAGGTAAGAAACATTTACAACGCCAATAGCTCTAACTCCCTCTTTTTCTAACACACATCTGAAGCTTAGCTCCTACCTATTTCCTCTTTTTCATCACCTAACAGGTAAAGCTTTCTACACTGTCACTGACTCTTAAGGGCACTACCTTGTTGATTAAATTCTTGTGATGGGGAAGAATGCCACCACTTGCAGTAAAGTTAGCCAATGGCTGTAGTGGGATGGGCCACTGTCCTGTCCCAAGCTGTATGGTGCAGTAGATGGAAGAAAATGCGAATGACACAATAATAGATCAATTGATGAAAAGGGTTGGCTGAAAGTGTGTGTGTGTGTGTGTCTGTCTGTCTGTCCAATCCTGTTCATACAATCCAAATGGCAGGCTCTGACACCGTGGAGGTCTGGCACTGTAATTTATTTTCACAAATGAAAGCCTTGACACATTTCGGCAGCGGACCGCCTTGCTCACAATGTGTATATATATAATTTTAATACATTCTAAAGGTCTTGTTCCGGGTTCTCCAAAGTCGCTCCTGGAGGGCTGGAACAAAGCCAGATTTTTAAGATCACTACATGTATCTAAATGGTGATATGCAAAAAGAAAAATAGCATGGATCTTGCCTTCTAGGACCAACTTTGGAGAACCCTGGTCTTGGCTAATGCCAGACTTAAAATAGAGCAATGAGTCAGGTAGGCTCCTTGCTTTGTATTGAAATCACATTTGGTGGCAGGGAGTCCTATTAGTCTTGAGGGTGCCATTCTAATTGCAAATGTTTATGCTGTGAAGTTAGGGTACCATATGGTGATTTCATACATTTAGGGGCCGATTCCGATCTCGGTCGGACGTGCACCGAATCGGGTTCGGCCGGAAAAACTACGAGCCGTACGCGTGTTTTCCGGCCGACTCGTACAGCTGTACGAGCGAGCAAGTATGATGTGAGCTACATGAAATTCACCGACCGAGTCGTTTCCGGGTCCGAACCGCTCTGTACGTCCCGGTCGGAAGCTAACCGTGGCGTGCAATGGATGCGATTTACAACCGAGCCAGTACGATGCACGCGTCGGACAGCCTGTGCGAGCCGCAGTGTCCGGCTCTCAAAAGCTCCCGGAGTCGGACTTTGGGGGTCTGCATCACACCCCCTGACGCCCGCAGTCCTACGACTCGGACACAGGGGGAGACGTATGGGTCTCCCCAACACAGGCATGTACGGTGCGGGTGGCACCGACGCGTACCCACTGTAGGGGGTGCACTTGTTCGAGACGTACCCATTCAGTCAATGGGAGCCCATGTACGCGTCGTACGACTGGCTCCCATTGTCTTCTATGGAAGTCTGACCGAACCGAGTCCGACAGCGTACGTGCGCATCGTACTTGCTCGGTCGGACTGTAGGGGTCCAGCTCGGTTGGAAAACACTCCGGATCCGACTCGGTCGGAGTGCTTTCCGACCCGGATCGGAATCGGCCCCTTAATGTTTATCACCCAAGTATACATTTATATACTTCTTTTAAGTGCCATATCTTGCAGTTGACTGCACTCTCCTCCACTGAACTCAATGCCATGCTACTCTGCATGACTGAACTCAGCCACTGCACGATACACCACTCTACACCCCTGCGCTTTGTCACTGCACTCTGCACCACTGCACTCGATACCACCGCACGCTACTCTGCACCGCTCAACTGTACTGCACTCAGCACCACTACACTATGCATCCCTCCATGTCACTCTAATCTATTCTGCACCACTGCAATCTATGCCACTGCACTCTACCCTACTCTGCTCTACACCTCTGAAATCTACCCTGCACCACTCCACTCTACTCTGAAACAGTCTGCTTTACGCCACTGCAATCTACTCTGCACTCTACATCTCTCTACTGTGCACCAATGCACTCTACACCACTTTACTCAAACCCAGTGCACTCCACATCAATCTACTCTGTACCACTGAACTTTACACCACTTCCCTTTATGCTACTTCACACTATGACAGTATACGCTATGATACTCCACTCTGTGATGCTCTACTCTATTAAACTCTACTCCACTCTACTCTACAACACTCTACTCCACGCTGTGCCACCCTAGTCTGCTCAACAACACTCTGCAAAACTCCTTCTATGCCACTTTACTCCATTCTATTCTATGACACACTACTCCGTTGTACTCCACTTCACTCCACTCTATACCACTCCACTCTTATGCTCAGCTCTTCAACACTATACTTCACTCTGCCAATCCACTCTCCTACACTACTCCACTTTATGCCACTCCACAGCAATCGACTCTGCTCTACACCACTCTATGCAACACACTCAATGCCATTCCGTTCTACACCACTCCATGACACTCTGCAGCTATATTCTACGCCACTTCATCACATTCCACTTTTCAACATGCCACTCTCCTTTATACCACTAACATTTAGCCATGCTGAACAACAGACACGCTGGCGTACAATATGGCTAAACATTTTGGCAAAGCCAATAGCTCTTGCAAAGGCCAGACCTTTTTGCTTTGCCACTGCTTGTTTATTTTAACCAATACTGCCCCATCCTGAAATACTCATAGGATCAACCTGGAGTAATCCAGCCGAATCCTGAAATCATCGTGGGATCAACCTGGAGTAGTACATGATCGTCACATGTTTTCCACTGAAGTTATCCGGAAGTAATCCTGGAGTAATCCAGCCTAATCCTGAAATCACCATGGGACCATCCTGCAGTAGTACTAGATTATCACATGTTTTCCACTGAAGTAATCAGGAGCTAATCCTGGAGTAGTTTCTCTGATGACTCGAGGAGTCATCTCATTTAAATATTTTGCCCAATAGGCTTACTTTAGGGTTGGTTCGGATGACTTCAGAATGACTCCAGGATGATCTTCCTTTTTGACTTGGGAATGCACACCATGTTTGTCAAACACTCTCTGCCATTGCTGGCGGCTGCTATGCACCGTGTTAGTTAACAACTACCTCCAGGGTAGTAAAGTTCTCCGAACAGTGGTATTGTGTTTAGGTATCTAGGCGCCACATAGAATATTCACACAAAATATTAAGCTATGACCTATTATTTGACGGTGCTAAAAGGTGGGGAGAGCCACCTAACTCCCCAAGACAAACCTAAGTTTTTAAGAACAAAAAGCACTCCTTAGCACACGTCTATCAATTATTGAGGTGAATTAGTTATGTAATACATTCAGTCAGTACAAACATAAATAATTGACAAGAAATAGTTCTTCTTTCTTCTATATCATTTGATTTAATATATGCAAGTCTTCTCAAGTTGTCCTCTACAGCCACAGCCAACACGTGTTTCGTCGCAAATGGGAGGTCGTCCCGCGACTTTCTCAAGGCTGTATGATTGTAAAAACGGTCGGTCAATAGTACCTCATGCGAGTGGTGGGATAAACTCGCATGAGGTACTATTGACCGACTCGCTTAGCATAATATATTGAATTATGAATATTGTTAGATTCCCTAAACAGATATTGGTTTTGTGTTTTTACAATCATACAGCCTTGAGAAAGTCGCGGGACGACCTCCCGTTTGCGACGAAACACGTGTTGGCTGTGGCTGTAGAGGACAACTTGAGAAGACTTGCATATATTAAATCAAATGATATAGAAGAAAGAAGAACTATTTCTTGTCAATTATTTATGTTTGTACTGACTGAATGTATTACATAACTAAGTCACCTCAATAATTGATAGACGTGTGCTAAGGAGTGTTTTTTTTACCTCCAGGGTAGTATTGACTGCATTGCTAGTGCTAGCTGCCTTCAGGGCAGTATATACCACTATTGATGGTTGGCTGCTGCCAGCAGAGCAGAGAAAAAACACCATGTTAAGTCATAGCTGCCCCAGGCAGTATTGACTGGATTGTGGGGAGAGGAGCTGGCCTAACGGCTAGGGCGGCCAACCTCTAATCTGGGTAACTGGGTTGCAGTCTCGGCAATGACGTTGAACATCCTGTGATTCTGGGCAAATCACTTAATCTCCCCGTGTCTAACAAAAATGAATGTGACCTCATATAATGCAACTGGTGCTATGTAAAGCGCTCTGATACCCGATTCGGGTCAAGTTCGCGCTATATAAAACTCTGTAAAAAAAAAAAAAGAAACATTGCTAATGCTAAATGCCCTCAGGGCAGCATATGCCATCATTGCTGGTGGCTGCTGCCCCAGGGCTGTGCAAACCACTATGTCAGTTTACAGCTACTTCCTAGGCAGTATTGACTGCATTGCTAGCTGCCCTCAGGGAGCCTATACAGCTATTGCAGGTGGCTGCTGTCCCTAAGGCACAGCAAACCAGCATTTAGTTTACTGCTTTCCCCAGGGCAGCACAGACTTTAGTGTCATATTACAGCTGCCCCCAGGTTATTGACTTCCATTGCTAGAGGGGCAGTGTCAGAAAATTAGTTACTGGTTCACTGGAGTGTGAGCCTTGGTCAAGCAGCAGCCAGAATCTTAGTCCAGGTAAGTCACAAGCAAACTCCAG
The DNA here is from genome assembly GCF_964204655.1 of Triturus cristatus. Classification (NCBI taxonomy): domain Eukaryota; kingdom Metazoa; phylum Chordata; class Amphibia; order Caudata; family Salamandridae; genus Triturus; species Triturus cristatus. The sequence continues at coordinate 1,801,257,663 of NC_140590.1, forward strand.
ATTAACCTGTTTTCAACCCCCTGGTAGCTTGGCACAGAGCAGTCAGGATTAACTCAGAGGCAATGTGTAAAGTATTTTCTGCAACATGTCAAACAGAAAAGCAGTGAAACCACCTCACAAAATATCCCACACTAGGTTAGAAAAAAAGAGCAGAATGTAAAACTAGACCAAAAAGACAAAAATCCAATCGGTACACATGGTGTTATGAATTTAAAAAAAAAAAACTGCAAAATAGCACCTTAAAGCATAAAATGCCAACCAGGGAAATCTGGTCATGCTGCGCAGAGTCAAAGTCAAAAGTACAGGCCGGCCGTAGTGGAGCGTGGGATGTATACAATCCCAGATTAGTTGTGCTAAATGTTTACCTTCTCGAGTTTTGTGCCAGGAGTCCAGTTTGAGTTGGAGAGGATCGCAAGGAGAGCGTCACTGGCATTGGTTGGCATGGCGTGAAGAGAAGGCCGGGCGTCACGGATGGGCGGGCTGGAGCTTGGAGTTGGCGCTCCTCTGCGGCGATCAATGCCTGCTGTGCGAAGAGATGGGCAGGTGGTGACTCATGCTGATTTTCAGCACGTGCAGCACGATTCCGGATTTCAAGAGCTCGAGAGCCACACCAAGGGTCCTGGATGTGATAGGCACAACCTGGGTGTCAGGAACTTGTTGCAGACGGGTCCAGAAGCTGATAGGAAGCCTTTTATGTCCCTAAGGCTCAGAAAACTAGACCAGCAGAACAGCCCTTGGAGTCGCTCTGGGGTCCTGGGTTCAAGATGAACTTGCAGGTCCAGTTCTTCCGCACCACGCAAAAGGGCTGCAGGCAGCAGCTCTGCACAACTGATCAGCAGCTCCTGTGGCAGTCCTTTCAGCAGCACAGCAGTTCTTCCTGGCAGAGTAACCACAGGTCCATAAGTGTACAGAAGTGGCAGTGTCAGAGGTCATTCTTTTGTAGACAGCTATGCCTTTGAAGTGGGGAGAAGTTTCTAGAGGCATGTCTTTGAAGTGCACAGATGCCCTGCCTTCCTGACCCTAGCATCAGACTTACTACAGGGGGTATGCAGCCCTTTTTTTGTGGAGGCCGGACATAGCCTATTGAAGTGTAAGTGTGGCTGCGTCCAGCTTCTCCCTCTCATCCTGCCAGTAATGAGCCGTCCTGTCACAACCAAGCTCCCATTGTATGTGGCTGTCTAGGAGAAAGACACAAAGTCCAACCGTCACCCAAACTCTGTCATGTGAACCAGAGACAGGCCGAAGGCACCAAATGGCTAAGGCAAAAAATGTACCTTACTACAAGTGGTATTTTCAGAATTGTAATTTAAAATTTTAGTTCACCATAACTTAGCAGTTTAAATTAGGATTCCAAAGACACCAAACATGAACCAGTTATCTTTTCCCGTTAGCTCAACTTCTCTTGGAGGATCTGAAGTCCTGGGCTCAAGAAAAAGGCATTATACCCTTCTATGAATGAGGCTTCAGGCCCCTTTCTTCAACTTCGGACAACATCATGATGTTAGCCCATTTATCAACCCAGGCGGTGAAGAAAAAGAGCCTCCCATTGTTCTGCTGCTTCATCGATTACAGCACAGCTTATGAAAAAGTGGATCACAGAAGGCTATGGTGGAAACTAAGCAGTTGGGGAATCTCACCCAAACTACTAAAAGCTATAATATCACTATATGAAGACACCTGGGTTTGGGTCAAAACAAGTGCCAACACAGTGACCTCTAAAATTCTTACAAATAACGGGCTCAAACAGGACTGTGTGTTTGCCCCCTCCTGTTAAACCTTTATACCGCAGACCTGGGGGGCGCTATGCAAGGCATCAGCCTAGTATCACGAAGGCTGGGCATTGCGAGGCTGTTGGTACTAAACATCAACACAAAAGGCAAGCCCACTGACTCCTGGCTGATCTGCAAATTGCCACAGTAACAGCCTACAATTATTTTGGGGTTTGGCTCTCTGAAAGGGTCAACTCAAACATTCATCGAAAACATCTAAACTTTAAGGCCGACAACGACATTTATTTAATGAGACTACTGAGCCACCATCTGCTAAGTCCATCAACCGAGCCGATACTGACTGTTTTTAAAGCAAAATTGCTACCTGCCATCAGTTACAGTCATCTGGCTTTTCCCAGAGCGCTAGACAAGTCTTTAAATCCAATCCAAGCCAAAGCATACAAAACTGTGCTGTTTATCCTGTGGGCAGCAAGGAGATCAAGGCTGAGACTGGAGCTAGGCCTGTAGAGGCCTGACTTGACATGCCAGGGGGACCTGATAAAGCTATACCTCAGGATCCTGAGGGCACCAGCAAAATCACTAAGACACCAGTACACGTCCGTTTTTGAGGAGGCAGGTTCAGCCTGGCACGCCAGCCATGGCCAGGCCATAACCACACTGAGGATTGAGGTGGCAAGTTTACACCTACCTGAAATTCCTCTTCTCATCTGGAAGAAAGCAGTGAACAAGCAGGTTCTGGAAACCTCATTTGCTCAAGACATTCAAGTCCTTCGCCCTAGCTTGATCACAGAGCCATTGGATAAATCATACATACCGGGCAAAGCTCAACTCTGTTTTCATGAGGCATTAACGCCACAAGTCCGTAGGAAAATTCTCTCCATGAGGCTCACCATCACCGCCTTCAACCCAGCATGGGCACGTAAGGGGGAAAACACTGAGTGTAGGCTAGGTTCCTTTTACAAAGAATCCTGCCTGCACCTCCTGTGCTGCTGCTCCAAACTCAACAAAGAGTTTCAGCGACTGCTTCGCCTGATAATACTTTTTCAAGGGGTAAGGACTTACAGAGAGGCTTTGGCCCTGTGCTTTACTGAAACATCAACAAGAAACCTAGCAAGACCGGGTAAATGAATGCACACAGTCAGGGTCGCCATAAAAGAGACGCTACAAGGCAATGCTAACTCTGAGACAGTCTAATTGCCACTTCTCACTGCTGGCATGCCATACTTTAATAGCACGTTGCTGGCGGCAGGCTGGTCCCCGCCAGGCACCATGGAGGTCAACCCTTCCTCTGACATAAAGGCCAACCCCTCAAATCAGAATATAAAGTTTTAATTCCAGTTTGTTTATTTAACATGCAACCTTATGCAACTCCGGGAATTTACACAAAGGAGTTAAGGGCAGATAGAGAAATGACAATTTTTCATTGCTGGCACGTAACATTTTATAGCACGTTGAGGGCTGCAGGGTGATCCCTGTTAGGCAATAAGTTGGTCCATTCTTCTTATTTGAAGGCTAACTCATCAAACCAGAATTTAAAGTTTAGTTTTATTTGTCTTCTTTATCACACAACCACAAGCAGCGCTGCGAATTTGCACTAACGAGTAGAGGGCCAAAGGCTTTTCAAATGGATAAAGACATTGAGGGGGAGGGGGGTTTGGTAGCGGGGAATTGTTTTAACAATGTTTTATTTTCCATTACTGTAAGGATTTTAATTAATCAAACAGTGAATAAACTCAATACAATCTGACAGACCCCTCACCATACTATTTGGAAATAACACTTGTATAAGGTCATTCCAATGTTTTCCTATGGGAGAGGTAAGCCTTGCAGTAGTGAAACATTGAGAGTTTTTTATTACCAGGACATGAAAAGCATAAAAGTACATGTCCACAATTTTAAATACACAGCACTCTGCCCTTTGGGCTATGCAGGACCTACCTTAGGGAGGACTTACATTTATTAAAAAGGAAGGTTTGGGCCTGGCGAAAGGTTTATTTTGCCAGGTTGAAATGGCAGTTCAAAATAGCACACACAGGCTCTGCAATTGCAGAACTAACATATGTTTAAAGCGCTACCTAAGTGGGTGTCACAATCAGTGCTGCATTCCCACCAGTAGGATTTAATTTCCAGGCCTGGGGCACATGTAGTGCACTTTACTAGGGACTTATAAGTAAATTAAATATCACAGTTGTGGATATGCCAATGTTACCATGTTTCAAGCGGAGAGCCAACCACTTTAGTCATGGGTCGCTGTGGTAAAGTGTGCTGAGTCCTAAGGCCAGCAAAAACAGGAGGTCTGACAGCAAAATGGTTTGGGGAAAAAAAAGGCAAGGATGCCAGGTCTAATGCAGCATATAATACAATTGCTGGTGGCTGCTGCCTCCGGGGTGGTGCAAACCGACCATGTTAGTTCACTACTTCCCTCCAGGCAGTGTAACCCGCTGTATTAGGTTACAGCTGTCCCCAAGGCAACATTGACTACTGTTGCTAGTGTCAGCTGTCCCCGGTTCAGTATATACTGCCATTGCTGGTGATTGCTCTCGCCAAGCCGAGGCACACCTCTATGTTGATTTACTGTTGCCTCTAGGGCTGCACATGTTCCTGTTGTTAGTTATTGCTGCCCCTGAATGCAAGTCTTTTAGATGTGGCTATTTTTTTCCCTTGGTGAATCGCTCCAAGTAATAGATAGTGGCAGCACCAATGGTAAACACTGGAATTGCTGTCTCAAGTGCTGTGTAATTGTCTACACCTAGTTTGTTCATTGGATTTGGTGATTGTGTTCAGTTGGTGAATGCAAACATTTTTGTGACTATTGGCTGAATGGCTAACGTGATTCCAAATTTTGCATAGGATGTCCATGTTATGTTTAGTTTATTTTGTCTAGGAGAGCTTTATAACTCACCATACTAATAAAAAAAGAATAATTTATGTCTACATTTGTTTTCTTATTAGGTCACTCAAATGGCGTGCAAAAGATCTCATGCACAATCAGTGAAGCATTCCAAAAAAAGCAAACACTGTGAATTGGTAATTCAACCTATCTATATGTTAGTGTGCTTGCCGTACGTGTTAATTGCTTCTCTCCTTTTTAACCTATATCCAGTTTTAGCTTAATGGTAATTGTTGTTTATACATATTCAAGTTCTTAGCAACCATTTTGGAACATTTGGGCTGTATATTGAACATATGTTGTCATGCCTTAGATATGTGAGTAAAGAACCTAAATCCTGGGAATCACCTCTAATGGTGTGAAGTTACACTTTTACCCAAAAATTACAATGTTCATAAATGTCTTCTATCCAAGATAAAATGGTTGGGACGTGGGTTATTATGAAAACGTTTTTTAACTATAGTAGTATTTAGTTTTCATTTTTTTGCTTTTTTACTTTCATTCTACTGTCATATAAATGCTGGTTTGTTTTTTGTATTTTTTAGTTTTGTGCCTAACTAGTTCCTTAATCTTTACACCGTATATGTACACAGGATGAATTCATCTGTTCAGCTCTATCAAAAATTAAAAATGCAGCACAAAAGAAGGATACCAAAGAGGATGTTAGTGGAGTTCCTGGATTATTGCAAGGTTATGTATTATATGTTAATCACAATCAATTCATAATGCGTTAATTTTAGATTTTACAATATTTATTATAACTCCAAAATGACACAGGAAATGTTGCATTTTAAGGTAACAGCTTTATATCTGCTGGGCATTTCTAAGAAAATAAACGATGGCATTAACAGTTACACATGTTATGAATGGCTCAGTATTTGCTAATGTCCTGCCCTTCTGGCACTTTGCACTTCTGTCGACAGAACAGGTTTACGATGGAGGGTTACCATGATGGTCTTTCATCCTTTCCAAGGGATGTGGGGTGGAAGGGAGAGTGATGTCAGTCAACAGTTGCTGAATTTGTTTATAAGATGAGAGTTTCATAGAAGGTAGATTTGACAGCGTTGGGGAATGTTGGATCGTATAGTCTGCTAACATACTGTGTCTTTTTTGTGTCAGGGGTTATTTATCCATGTGGAGTGCTCTGCAAAGAGCGTTTGAGTCTTTCACCAGTCCAGTTTACCTAAGACAATGTTTATGTGTTGGGATGATGAATCTTAAGCCCTTCTAGTGGTGTAAGTGGATAACGTGCTGTGCTCAAGGCGCTTTGGTGTCTTATCTAGGTGTTTTGTTCAGGATCTAGGTTCTAATGGAAATATAGCAGCCTGGTCCTTGTTTCTACATCTCCCTGTAGTTAAAAACTGGACTGTCCCTTGTTTGCCCTGTTTCTATTGTGCTCACAATGACCTTCTCTATGTCCTGAAGGCCATCTTGATCACCTCTAGTAATAAATATTCTCCTCTTCTAGCTTGGCCTGTAGGTCTGTGGCATGGCTGTCAGATGGGACCCTACACAAGGGTAAGCACTGAACATTCTCTCAGTGACCCCCCATATAGGACTGACTTTAATTGTCAGTATGGATGCGCTCTATGGGCTTTAGATGGGAGATCCCAGCACCATAACTACATGATCTGCCCTCTATACTTAGTTAGCACTGGAGACCAAAATATATCAAATTTGTCTTAGCTATACAAGTGAAATGCACCATATTTAAAGCCTGGTGCATCAGAAGTAACCTTTGTAAAATTGTCACTAATTGCCCCAGAATCCAGACTGTAGATGTAACCAAACCAAACCTGTAAAAACTCAAGACAGTCATGCACTTGTATATTCCTTAAGTTTATCCAGTTAGCATGGGTCCGATTCATTGCTAGGAGACTGCCACACATGATCACAAATTCCACTTTGCCAGATTGTTTACAGTCTTTAAAAATGTTTAATTGTACAAATGAGCTTATACTAGATTCTTAGTTCAACAGCAAATACAGGAGGTCAACCTCCTAAGTAATGCCGCAAAATGCTCAGGTAGATTCTTAGATAAAGCAACACCAGTAATGTGTGAAGTTGTGTGTATAATATAACGCACTACATAAATCAATTCCAAAGCAAATAAGTTGTGGCTAGCCGACAATAGTATCACGCTGATATGTTTTCTTAACATGAAGATGTCCCTTGCAAATAACTCAATAAACTGAGCTCCTAAGCAGATAGACTCCTTTATATTAAAATGGCCATGCCCTTGTAACCATACAGAACAGGCAGCTGGAATAAACATGACCACAGAACTTCAACCTCAAGAATCCACCTCTGTTGAACAACTGACGCAGAATGGTGAGTGAGCGAGCAGCTCCAGTGAACAGTCCAATATATTGATGTTTTTGTTAGTCAGATTTTATGACAAGGTGAACAATGTTTGCTAATACGAATGCTAAACAGTAATTGTTTATTATTGTTTATTTTTAGTAGCTGTTTCATGAAATGACACCATGTAGTATTAAAGAATCACCCTGCACTTCTTCAGGGGATTCTAATTTTCCTTTCACATTAATGATGCTAGTTTATCACAGTCCCCTCTTTAAACCTAGTTATGTTGTAGACATCTTGTCACATAATGACCACTATGAGTAATTTCCTATTTAATTATCTGAATTAGTTTGCACTAATAATGCTGGCTTTCTAATCATTCTTCTCCAACCCATTAAAAATGTTTTTGTTTCTATATTTAATTATCTAGCGGTTCAATCTTTGGTGCAGTACATGATAAATGTAAAGAACAGAAATGCCAGACTTAATATATACAAAAAGAAGTATGAATTTAATTTGTGACACGTTTTCATTTATTAGCATCTCTGAACCAACCAAAGGTGTCTCATTATTACGTAGAGTCTCTATTGACATCCTGCAACTTCCGACAGAAAAAAAGGTAAGTAATCTCTCTGACTAATGCAGACAAAGTTGTCAGTGTGCCACAAATGTTGTGTTTTATGTTAATGTATAATCTGCCCTACAAAGGAGACAATTATGCTATGGTGATTTTACTATTGGCTGCATCATCTCTGTACATAACTATTATATAGCCTTCAACCTTGTTACAGATTAAAGAAAACTATTTTTAAAGCTGTTAAACTAAACATCGTAGGGAGCCAATGAATAGTTGTTAGAAATTGGGTTCCTAGTGGACTGGGGTAGGAGCCTTTGTCAAAGAGTGAACACAGTCCTAGTAAGGGTAAGGCACAAGCAAACCCTAATTTAACCTGTGCTCACCCACTGGTAGCTTTGCACAGAACAGTCCGGCTTAACTTTAGAGGCAATGTGCAAAGTATTTGTGCATAACTTCAAACAGTGAAACAGCGAAAACACCACACAAAGGTTAAGAAAATAGAGCTTTATTTAACAAATAAGACAAGACCAAAAAAACAATAATCCAATTAGTAAAATTTGAGATATTGAACTTTAAGTGACAAATAGTGCCAAAAAGCACAAACCGCTATTTAGGGATATCTTGTCACGCCAGACAGAGACAAAGTCAAACATCCAAGCCAACCACGATGGAGCGCAGGCTGGCTACAGTTACCCAGTAGGCCCGCTGAAGCACAGTACTTCAAATTCTGGTTGCACAGCGTTGCGTGGATCCGAGTAGAAAATGCATCGTGTAGCAGAGTCAGAATGTAAGTTCTGAGATGCTACGAGGCTGCAGTGTGAGGTCCTGATGTGTCGACTTCGAGGATCCTGTCAACGGGGCTTGTAATGCAAAGGCCAGTGTCGAGGATGCGTGGTACAGCTACGACGACACGTAGGTTCTGATGAATGGTGCCAGTTTGCACAGCAGACTCACAGATAGCAGAGTCTAGGTGTAAAACCTGGTTGGTTGGAAGCCAGCTACCCCTTGAAGTCACTCTGGGTTCAAGTGATGCAGGTCTAATCCCCTCACTCAGGCAATAGGGCAGCAGGTCAGCACAGCAAAGGCAGGATTTTAGCAAAACAGCAGTCCAGCAGAGTGGCAGTGCTTTCAGCAGCACAACAGTCTTCTTCACAACACTCTTTACAGGTCCAGGAGTGTACTGAAATGGTGATCTCAGAGGTCCAGTACATATAACCAGTTTGACCTCTGAAGTGGGAGAGACTTCCCAAAAAGAAATTTGAAGTGCACAGAGGTCCTTCCCTTGCTCAATACTCATTACAGGGAGGTTTGCAGCCCTTTTTGTGGGTACAGGATACAGCCTATTCAGGTGTAAGTGAGGCTGGGTCCAGCTCCTTCCTCCCATTCTCCCAGGATGGCTCATTAGGTCACAGTTAAGCTTCCATGGTGTGTGGCTGTCTTTCAAGGCTCTCCCAATCTTTAAGAAAAAATAGGCATTTCCTGTTTTTTGATAGTAGATCTATAAGACTTCCTAGTCTCCTGAATCGCCACCATATTCCTATGGGAATCAGCTAATACGTTTCTCAGGTGACGATTGGTGGTGGAACATTTCCCATCAAACCACCGGGCATTTTCATACACGGGTGCAGGGGGTTTCAGTTAAGCATTCTTAATTATAATGCATAGTTGATAATAACGATGGGCTAACTCGGCCCTAGATCCGACATATAGACAATCCAGAAAAAGCGAAAGATTTGTCTTCAATAGATCTACTAAGGACGCCAAGGAATCTTTCATACGCCAGACTAATCTCAAGCCATCATTAGAATGTTTATTTATACCATTGTCCGATAATGGTCTTTTATCCCTAGATATAGGAAAAACTCCTTCAATAAGAAGGGCGTTATAATCGCTCCACTGCGTTTCAATTCTAGTGCCCCGCCTACACTACTGAAAGAGGTATTTTGATGCAAATACATAATAAATATGTGATTCATGCCCCTTTTCTCTATATGTTGGTTTAGTTCTGTTGCTCCCCTGAAAATAACTGATCACATATTCTAAATCCATTCGGGCAACTAGATCCCTCAGTGCCAGCCCCCTGGTTTCACACAAAATAGTATAAGCACCCGTACGACACAGGTCTACACCCTCGATATCGCTTCCCATTTTTGCATTGCAATCTCTGCAAATTTGAATCCTTGGCATAGACACATTTTCTATTCCCTGTGGCTTTAATGTTGCAATAAAATCAAATAATTCACAAAATACACTCTGGTAGGACATTGAAAAATCCTCATTGCAAAAATTAACCAAATAAAAACTTAAAAAGCTTCTAATATCTTTAATTAGCAGGGCCTGAGAATCTGGGCTACCCATATTTATAATAGATATTTAAAGACATAAATTAAGCTTTACCCAAATGGCAAGACCTCCTTTAGCTCTCCCATGGGTCGAGGCAATAACAGGGCAAGAATAACATGAGAGACTATTGCAGTTCTTGGGCCCAGATCTCTTGGAACATAGTGGGATCATATTGATTTATAAAAGCATGCCTATCCAGATAAAAGATCCTACTTCTGAGCCCACCCTCATTCCAACTAACCAAAGCAAAACTATTAGCCACACTTAAATCATCTCCCTGTAGATCTACTGCTGAAGGTATAGGGTTAGTACTTGGAATGAGAAAAATGTCATTGACCACTACATCCTCGGCAGGGCCAATTTCATTAATACTCACTTCAATGGCAACCATTCCGTTGTACCCAAAGGATGGTTCATAGATATTGTCCCAGATGACCTTATGTTGGGTGCTAATATCATTAACCGTAAACCCCAGGTCACGGGCAGAACCACCATTATTCTTATACAAAGCAGTCATTTCTTTAGTATCAATGGGCTGTTTACAATAATTGCCCCCCAAAATCTGAATCTGAGAAAAATTTGCATTGGTCAGAATATCAGATACAAGAATGGCTTCAATATTGTTTTGCAGTGCGACTGTTCTTATTAATCCCAGAGATGGTTTACTAACGCTGGGGCAGGAAATCCCATACTGCGGATCTATATGATCAGTCCTGTTCATCCAGATTTGCCAGGGGAGCGAAACAATTAGAGCACCCAATGTTACAATTATCAATAAAAGGATGAAATGGAGGACACCTGGGCCGTTCAGGTTGTGACTCAGGAGGACATGGTATGTAGAAAAAAACAAGTGGGAGAGCACAAATGCCACTATTTATACCAAAAGGCAGCAAGTCCCAGGACAGAATTCTCTCTCCAATCAATGGGTATCTGAAATTCACAGTGATACAGTCTCCAAGAATTCTCTGATGAGAAGGGCCCACCCATGCGACACGCTGAGTCATTATGAGGTTGTTTTAATCCTGCACACTAAAGTTTGAGTTTTTAACCAACCAGCGGCATACTTTATTGTGGAGCTCAGTAGGAGATTCATAAGAAAGATTTGAGACCCAAGGTACTCCTGCTAGGATAACAACATCTGGACAGCAGGCAGGAGGCAAATTATTCTCCCGCAATTGATGGTTATTTGTTACAGACTATGCCCCTAATGATGTTAGTAGATACTTTAATAGGAGCAACAGTCTCTAGCGGGCTGAGGATTGGAATCGGCAAGACCGGGGGCTTATTTGTCTGCGTATTACACTTTGTACGCAGTAATTATCTATGGCTGACATTAGCCTTTTGTGGAATCTGAGAACTATTTCTTACAGGGAGAGAAAGAGGGCTCTGAGCTGACATATCAACTGCATTAACACTTTCATAAATGGCCTTTTGTTGCTCCAGGCTTACTGATACTAACTTCCCAATAGTTAACTCATTCACTCCAGACTTTCTAGTCATCTCTTATAGGCGTCAAATAGTCTTTTAAAATGGCAGTACATTTACACATCATGGTTTCCCACATTGATTCCTGCTTATCTTCCAAGTGATATAGAACGTCAGAACTCGACTTTGGGGAGGGAGATAGTAATGACGAATCTGCCTCGATTTACGCTTGGGCTTCTCAGTCAGTGGATTTATAGGAGACGGGTTAGTCAAAGTATCCTCGTTCGTCTCAGTCTTAGATACATCAGTTCCAATACAGTAATTGCTCTAATTTAAAGTTTCTGCGTAGGCCTAATACTTTCTTGTGCATCAGTCCTTGACACTTCCCCGTCTCACCCATCTAGTTCCAAAAGGGGAGACGCTCCCCCGCCCCCATTGACACGTGCCTCTCCGTTAAATCAATCTCTTTAAAGACTGCGCTCACCGCTCTTGCCAGAAAAGAGTCAATTGTGTTTGAATTGCTTTTTGTGTTCACCTTGATGTTAATATCTTTTTTTTTTTGCCCATTTTAATGTGTGTACTAGGGGGTAGTTATAAAATATTGGACTTACCCCAGTCGCTGCCAGCTTCCTTTAATGCTAGTTATATTGCCTTAGTTTGAGAGGTTTGACACCGCCTGAGTTAGTTGTTTTCTTAGTTGATTCTCTGATAATAGCTTTTCGACTGACCTTACTGTGCAGTGCGTTGGTGTAATTGCTTTTCTGTTTCTACTAATTCTCTAGTAGATTCTCTAGTGAACACCGGTGTGGAGTGACTTCTCCTACTTGGCTTAGTATGGCAACCTGCACTGCCTCACCTCCTGTAATTGTGGGCAGTGAAGGGGCACGAGCACACAGTATTCTATTTGCGCTTATGTTGGGATAGTGGCGTGGGGGTAAGCTTGTTCGGGCTGCAAGCCACACCCACCCTAGGCAAGTCGCTTCTGCGGAGTTCCAGTTTCAGGGCTCAACCACTGGCCGAAGTACCTATTCCAAGTACACGACTGTTAGATTTGGGGGTCTCTAGTTGGCAGAGGTAGGTACCTTTGACCAAATAGGGACCATTGCTTATAGTCAGGGTAAGGGGCTACACTTTAAAAATAACCCCTGCTCACCCCCTTGGTAGCTTGGCACGAGCAGACAGGCTTATCTCAGAGGCAGTGTGTAAAGCATTTGTGAACACATACAGCAATCCAGTGAAAACACAAGAATTGGATACCACACCACTTTAGAAAAATAGGTAATCTTTACTAGACGTAACACAATACCAAACAACAAAAATCCACAAATAGACTTTAAAATGGTAGAAATAGCTTAGTTCAATGTAGATGGTAAATGCAACATTTTACTTTCAAAGTACCTTAGATGCATCATGCAAAACAAGCAAAAGGATCGCAGGCAAGTTGATGTGCTGTTCCTTACACTCAGGAGAGTGGATGCGTCAGTTCCTTACTGCTGCGCAGGGGAGTTGAGGCTCACTTCCTTATTGTGAGGGGAGTTGATGTGTCGTTTCTTACTGCGGCCCAGTGACGATGCGGCAAGATGGTGCCTCGATGCGACGGGACGATCCAGTATGATGCTCCACAATGGCGTCTTGATGTGATATGACAACATTGGATGAGATGCATGCATGCCCAGCGGCCATGCAGCGAACTCGATAACTTCTGAGCCGCGACAGGCTCTGCGGCGGCAACGCTCTTCATCGGTGATGCGACGGCGAACAGCTGCGGCGGCGACACGCTTCGGCAATGCGACGGCAACTGCTGAGGCGGCGACACCATTCTCCTTGTTGCGTCACGCTTCCTGCTCCCAGCGACACACAGTCTTCTCAGAGGGCCCAAACAACAGTAGGCACATCTCTGCAGGTAGAATTCCCAGCAAGGGAATTCAGGGGAGCTGTTGGTGAAGCCTGTATCCCTGAGACTTCAGGCAGGAGGCAAGCACACTTCAAGCCCTTGGAGATTCTTCTTCAAGATTGCAAAAGTACACACAAAGTTCCTTTTCTCCTTTCCTTGGCAATAAAGTAACCACTGCAGGCCAACCCCAAACAACAAACAGCACAGGGGCAGTCTCCTCCTTCAGCTTCCTTGGTCCTTCTCCTTGGTAAAGGTTTATCTTGATTCCCAGAAGTGATCTAAAGTTCTGGGGTCTGGGTCCCTTTTTTATACACACAAATCCTTTGTCTCTGAAGGCAGAGAGTGTCTAGTCATAGTCCAAACCAGTTCTGGGTGCACTCTGCCAGTGCACAACTTCTTCCTTTGTCAGTGTGGGCCAGGGTCATCAGACGCACCACAAGAGGTGGAACCAGCATTGTGGAAGGCAGGCACAGCCCTATTCAGGCCCAGGTGCTACTCCGCCCACCACTCCAAATGCAGTCTATTCAGCTTAGTGCTGACTCACCCAGGCTCCTGGAGCCACCCCAGCCCCTGTCACTTACAAACCAGACATGAAATACCCAAACCTAGCAGAGGCAGGCTGGATGGTTAGGCAAGAAAATACCTACTTTCTAAAAGTGTTATTTTGAAAGACAGAATGTAAAAAGACCTTCACTAAAAGATGTATTTTAACATTCTGAGTTCAGACATACTAAACTCGAATTTCTACCTAGTTCCCTGAGTCAGTTAGGATTATAAGATGTTAGAATCAAACTGCCCATTCTTGCCTATTGGAACAGGTAGCCTTGCAATAGTGAAAAACGAAATTGCCTGTAATTCACTATCAGGACATGCCACACACATCAGGGCATGTCCTACCTTTTACATACAATGCACCCTACCCATGGGGGTACCTTGGGCCTACCTTAGGGGTGACATGTAGAAAAGGGAAGGTTTAGGGACCTGTAAGTGGATGCACTTGCCAAGTCAACATGGCAGCACCAGGCTGCACACAGGCTCTGCAATGGCAGACCTGAGCCACATTTTACAAGCTGCTTCTGTCGGTGGCACAATCAGTGCTGCAAGCCCACCAACAGCATTTGATTTACAGGCCCTGGGCACACATGGTGCACTGTACTAGGGTCTGACAAGTAAATCAAATAAGTCATTCATGAAGTCACTAATCCAATACAACACTTTACAATAGGGAGCACTTGCCCTTTGGCACTGAATAGCAGTGGCAAAGTGCCCAAAGCATGTAGACCAGCAAAACCATAGCAAAACATAGGAGGCAACAGTGCAAAAAATGGAAGGGAGACCCAGGCCAATGGTGCCAGGTCTAACAACGACGTTTGTAAAGTTTGTCAGTTCTGGTTAGTTCTGGTTAGGTAGGCTGCTTTAAGATAAGGGTCTAGGAGGGTTGAGGTGAGGGTTATAGGGCAGACCTCAGCCTTAGCCTTAAGCTACACCTGAGCCTGGTATTCCGTGGCCGGGAGCTTGTACCAAGCAGTAACTCTATCGTTTCTGCTCCCCTGTTGTCAGGCACCTCACGTGATACTCCCTCCCAGCGCCCTCCGGCCCCAGCTGCTCACCTCTCACCCTCTTTCTTTCTTTTCATGGGGGTCAAAGGTATCAGTGCGCTGGTCCCACAGCATATACCAATTTCTGAGACTGGATTTGATTTCTGACCCAAGTGGGCCTAATGGAGCTGATGAAAATGCTACTTTTCGCAGAGCCTGTAGCAGCTACCAGAGAACCAAGGGTCAAGATCCTCAGACTGTGGACTGTGAAAAGGGAGAGACTGTCCGTGTGCAGGGAGGGGGCTGTCCGTGAGCAGGGAGAGGCTGTCCGGCGCTGGAATCCTCAGGCAGCAGCCCGTACATGAGCGGGTACGGGAGGATGCTTACACAAACCTGAACAAACTTGCGGTGCCGATAGGTTACTCTTGCAGGAAGCGGCCTAAAATTGGGTCTTTACAGGCCGGTTTTCGATCTCCCTGGGCCGTCACCACTGTTGCGTTACTCCGCTCTCCTCCTTCGACTATGTATCCCCGTCTGCGCATTTCTTTGCCAATCTTTCTTTTTTCCTCCTTTCATTGTTTCTTTTTTCTTCCTATCATTTTATTAATTTCTTTCTTCCTTCATCTTCTTTATTTTGCTCCTTTCAACATTTTATTGTGTTCCTCATTTTTTCTCTTTTTTATTTTGTTTTCTTAATTTCCCTGTCTTTCTCAGCGTCATTCTTTATTTTCCTTTCGTTCTCTTGCCTTTCTTCACTCATTCTGTCATTCTTTCCTGTCCTTTTCTTTTTTTCTCACTTTCTGCCTCTCTTTTTCTCTCCATTTATTTTTCTCCCTTTTACCCTCTGCAGGGTAAAGGGACACACCTGATCATGAGGACCCCAAATGTCAACAGTTTGTGATGCAGCTCCTGTGCCATTAATACTGTATGCTCCCTGTAACAGGAGCGGTGAACACTAGGGGCAGTGCTTCAGGTATTTGTACATCTGAGTACATTTACATATTAGGCAGTAGCTAACGATGGTTTGTAATTATCCGAAGTAGCTCTCGCTATAGAAAAGGTTGCAGACCCCCAGGTCCAGACTGAACAGCCAGACCTGGTCCTTTCTGAAGACGAACAGAAACATCCCCAGCTACAGCTCTAAAGGTTTGAAGTGCATGACAGATGAGTCGGCTTTTTCTTCGGACAGTTGCTCCTAGGACCTAATCTAATCTGGCATCATCATGTCAGAAGTAGGGGCGGCTCATCTGTTATAGCAGAGGAGCTTTGCCCCACTGAAATGCCCCAAGAATAGCCCCAGAGACAAAAAATAAAATGCTAATTAAGTTAATCCACTACCATCATTTTTTTTCATCAACCTGTATGGGGCTGAGTGTCAGGATGG
The DNA here is from genome assembly GCF_964204655.1 of Triturus cristatus. Classification (NCBI taxonomy): domain Eukaryota; kingdom Metazoa; phylum Chordata; class Amphibia; order Caudata; family Salamandridae; genus Triturus; species Triturus cristatus. The sequence goes on from NC_140590.1 coordinate 1,801,273,748, forward strand.
GACAGGGCCTGCTAAATGGCAGCAGCAGGGAGGGGTGGTGATCTGCCTGTGCACTAGTTTAAAGTGCATGTGTCTCTTTGGCCAGTTGTCTTGTGACAGCCAGCCACACAAATGTGCACTTTAAACCTCTGTAACCCAGCTGTCTGAGACACCCACCACCCATTTTCCTCCCCACTCTGTATACTTGCCAGCCTCCACTGCTCAGAAGTAGAGTTGTGACTGAACTTGCATGGCGATGCCGGGCCGCCCTGGAAATATATCGCAGAGAACAATCTTTTCTGTACCAGTCTGGACCCTAGATAGCCCAAGATAATTCATATTGCCACTAATGTGCGGTAAGATGTATTCATTTGAAGTCGCATTAGGCAGTCAAGTATCTAAGCAAACAAATATTTTGCAACTTGTGTGAAATGGCCTTGTGAAGGTGTGTGAAACTCCTAATGCCAGCAGAATAAATGTGAGGTGGCTTAATTACCTACTCTAACACCTGTGATATCACACTCATTTTTAGGTCTCGCTGAGCCAGCGCATGCGCTGCTCTGTGAGACATTTAGTGTGTGGGCTTTTAAAAGTCCTACCACACGCTTTTGGCTGGCATAGAGCGTGCGGTTACGCGCACGATGACGAGCAGAGGCGCCATATGGCTTTCCTCTCTCGTCATGGTGCACGCACACCACTCGCCAGCCTGCGTGTTTTTTTTATTTCCTTTTTGCGAACGCACACAACTCCCGCTTCTCTTCCTCCCCCACCACATATCCCGTCTCACGGCCACGAGCCGCCAATGCCTGTTGGACCTTGCCATCGACGTAGGTCTTTCAAGATTTTACAGACTAGGTCTTCCTTTCTAATCTTGCTTCTCTTCAACTCTTGTTTTTTTTTCTCCTGAAATGCCATTTTACGTTTTTCCTCAAGCTGAGAAATAGCAAACACAAGCTTCTTAAAAACAGATTATCTAACACTGCAAGTGACGTATACGAGGTACAGACAGTAGATGGCGCAATCAACACGTTTCTTTCTCAACCAAAGTTGCATTGTATGCTGACATGATGCCGTTCATGATGGGAAAGATTAAAGTGTCCAATATATTTTCCACCCACGGACACCAATGTAAATGCAATAACTGTACTATTCCTTTCTGGAGTAAATTCGATTGTCTAAATGAAGGATTCAATTAAGGCTCATCGTATACTCGTGTGCCTCATGTTGCACGTGAGAGAGACAGGCACACGAGCATGCGCAGGTAAGCAAGCACGTCCTTTTCACGTAGGCAGATTTTCACAGGGGTGCTTACAGAATTATGATTGTCCTGTGGTTCTAGTGAGCGCTCATTGATTTAACTGCCTATCCCTGTGAGCGGCAGCGTACTGAAGACCTTTCACTTGCAAACAATATACCCTATTCTCACAGAAAGCGATAACTTCACGCGTGTAACCCAGTTTTCGAAGACTGTGGTACACAACTCCATACGAAGAATGCTTTGGGGCGCTATGTTGCCCTGAATTCAGCGAAAGGCGCTCTCAGAGGCATGGAGAGGTCCTGGATCACTCCCACTTAAGAGGGTCCTAGCCATAATAACAAGCATTGGCATAGCCAATAGGTCTCGCTTTTGGGACCTTATAAGTGTTTAGTTATCCAGCACAATATCCTTGGTGCAACAACATCAAGTGTTGCATGGCTAAACACTTATAAGGTCCCCAAGGCGAGACCTATTGGCTATGCCAATGCTTGTTATTAAGCTTTTACAGCACCTGTTTCAACTTTCATTGTTCTCTAAATATCAGTAATAAATATGACCCCGTTAAAGATTACAATAAGAGCCCCCCATACGCACACTCTATACTCGTACAGCCTACTGATTCTACTGCTCCTCTGGGTGCTTGTCTACTGCATTCCTCTGTAGCCATACCATAGGCTCATACTGCTTTTTTGCTATTGATATGTTTGTTCTCTAAATTACAGATATTCTGTAGATCTGGAAGAAATTAAGCGCCGTTGTGCTCGCCCTGAGTGTATGTCATTGAACGGCCTTGTATCATATTTACGAAAAGGAAAGTCTCAAAAGAGTGAATTGAAAGACAAATTGCAAGCACAAGGAATCGTTCCATGCGAAAGTACATCAGTATCATCTCTGTGTTCCAAACTAACTGAAGGTCAGCTTGCCTTTGGTGTGCAGTAGCAGGATATATGCTTATTAACTTTACAACATGCTGAACTTCAAAGATGTTTGTGTATATGGCTATTTTCGTATATCAAGTGTATAAAAGTTTTTTGGGACATCCATCGCTATCAAACCCAGACCTCAGAACCTTGATTATTTTGAGGTAAAGAAACACCTACTCCATTACCAGCCCCACACCCCACTTCATTAACACTAACAGGCATTTCTCGAGAGCCCATATTTAATTTTGCCTATGTATTCCTGCATAAAGATATGGGGGCACATGCATCAACATAAGGAATTGCGATTCCTCAATAGTGATCCTTTAGAAATCGCTATTTAGGAATCACAATTCCTTATGCATTTGGAATCGCTAAAAAAATTGCTATTCCTTAACTGCAAATTGCAAATTGCGATTTGCAATTAAGGAATAGCTTCCCATTTATTCCTATGGGCCTAGAGGCCCATAGGAATGAATGGGAATTGCATGCTCAATTTGCGAGTACCAAATAGGTACTTGCAAATTGCGCATGCAATTTCAAGGATGCCAAAAGAACATTCTGATGCACCCCCTGAAATTGCCATGTGACCACATGTTGCGCACTCACATTCCCCAAGGACGTGTGTGTGTAAAATGGAACTTTGAAAAATGCACTTTAGTGCATTTTTCAAAGTTTTCGCAAATTACCATCAACTTTAAATTGATGGTAATTTGCGATCCCTGTTTGCGAAATCGCATTTTAAAATTCCATCATGCATTGTATTTGGGGAATCGCAATTTGCGATTCCCTAAATGCATTCACAATTTCAGTAATCGCAAATTTTGCGATTACTTAAATTGCGAATTTGCATTTGGGTTGATGCATCCCAAATGCAGAAATATTGGCCGCAAAGGAACAGATTCTGCGAATCTGCCCCTTTGCGACCGGTATTTAGAATGATGCATGTGCCCCATGGTCTTTTGAGAGAGGCTCAACAGGCACATCTTGATGTTAATCTTTGCCTCCGCTCCTTTAAATGACATTTTGCTTGTGTGTTAGAATGGCTTCAAATATGAATGGATCTCTCACTTGAGAGATCCATCAAGCTCCACTTATACAGTTTTGGGATTTTGAAGCAATGCACTCTCCCTTGTGTCCCATGTTCGGCTTGTCAGTAGCCAGATATTTTATAATTGTAAAACAAGCACCATTGCATGACACCTCGCAGGTACAGTGCCCAAAGCACTCAAGAATCTTGTCAAAGACTACAGCACGTTTATGCTATTGATGTTGATTTAAAAAAAACTTCTAGTTCCCACTTTTAAATCAAATGGCGCCAAAGTAGTGCAGGAAAACTCTTTTGCTGGTGAATGCTACCAAGGAGGAATAGGAAGAGGAGTCTGATTGACAGGTCTCTATCTTTCCTAGCATTGCAAGAATATTAGATTCCACTACACAGACTGAACATGAACACCAAGAAGAGCCCTGCACATTATTAGGTAACCCAAGTAGATTCACACAATGTTTAATGGAGAAAATTCCTCTTTCCTTTGCATATAACTCTTGCTGCCCCTCAAACAAATCTGAATTTACGCATCCTAAGGCGGTCCCTAGCAAAAAAGGAGGAGGTCCACCCTAAACTGTCTTTACCATTATATATAATAAAAGATGGCAGATTCCCAAATAATGTTGTTTCTCTTCCACCATTATCCTACTATTCATGTGAACCTAATAAAATGGGGAGGGGGGTATGCATCTCATTATATACAAATTCGTTTTGGGATTATGCTCTATTTGTTCATATCTGTATTGCTGTATATTGTTATAGTATATCATTTACATCTTTGCCATTCCCTTGGAAACTTACATTATTTGTGTTTGGGTGCATATATCTCTGTTTACAGGTGAAGTTGAAGATTTAGTAACTGATTTGGGAAGATTATCCAGCCGATATATTAAACCCAATTATAAACCAAATCAATTGACAACTTCAGATTTGGAAGACTCAATCCTGAAGTCAAAACAATTAAGGTGAGTAGCAAGGTGTAAATACATTTTTTATAACATGTAATAATTTTCCCTCTTCTCTCTTCCGAACAAGAGAGGTTTTCCTATTTCAATAAACCTTTAAAAAACAGTTATAATTCCAGTTTGGAGATTTTGTGTCCTTCCCTGCCATAAACTGTTTGCAGAAATGGTCTGTGGCTAAAATAAGTGTGTTAAAAGGAAAAAGAACCCACAGTAGATAGAGATTGAACGGTTTTATGTTTAAGCCAGTAAAATTATAACTAGCTGGGACTTGTGTTTCCATGACTCCAATTATTTTACCCATGGTAAATACAAAACAAAAATAAAAGTTAAATCTTCCTTGTTCTCGGTTGACATGTGTCCCCAGTTCCTGAATGGCATTATAGATTATTGGTGTGCTTTACATATATTCATTCCTTCATACCATTAATTCATCAAATTAAACTAGACTGCTCATTTTCATACAAGCAGGGAAAAACGCCGTGCGGATTAACATTTAACATCTATTTCACTGGCTCATTGAGGAATATGTAATTTAGCATATTAGTGAATTATGGTGATAATGTGTGGGGCAACCAGTCTCTGTTGGCCATTGTTCTTCTGGTTGGCAAGGATTCAAAGGTTCCATTGTGGTTTCATGTATCCCAGAAGCTTATTCAAGTTTCTTCTTATGTGTGGCTATTTAAACATAAGGAACCTAAGTGGTGTGTGGGCTTTCCTTACCAGAAGTCATTTGTAAAGCGGTTGCTTGGCTTATTTTCCTCCAATGCGATTATCTCTCACTTCACCTTGAAGCTGTCATTTTTAGGTCTACTGCCCAAGCTAGCTGAAATGTCTGTAGAAAGGGGGACTGGACCAATTTGAAAAATACATTTTTTGACGCTTGTGAATGTTGTACCAGTAGCCCATGTTAGCGCTCCTTTTGTCATACAAAGCCAACAACACTGCAGCTCTCTGAATGTAGATATAGTGGTAGACAAGAGAAAACGAATTGCTGGGTGAATGTGGTTGATGGTGCCCACAAATAGTTGTCATGGTTTCTATTGTACACAAATGCTATAGACCAGTGGTTCTCAGCCTGTGGTCCGGGGACCCCGGGTGTCCGCAAAGCATCCTCAGGTAGTCCGGGACTACTTAGAAAATTCAATACTATTAAAAGATCAATAAAATGTATATGAATAAAGTAGATACATTTGTAATTGAACATTTTGAAACGTACTGTAAATGTGAAGGAATTTGAAATTGAAGACTAAGAATTGAATTAGTATCCTCAGATTGATTTGTGGGAGCAGTGCAAGTGCATCGAGCAGAATATAGTATGGATGAGCGCCGGGACACTTCCGAGTAGCTGTGCGCTTAATAAATTCAAATAACATAACATAACATAACATGATGAGCGGCCTCAATTGCATTTTGAAAAGCTCCACCATTCACATGAAAATTCAAATTTTGAATTTGTTTTATTTATATGTTTGTTGCGGATTTAATAAAATGTGTCATCATTTATGTATTTAAATGTTTTATTCTGTCATTTTTTGTGTGTTGTTTTGTGGTTCAAATCGTCGACAATGCTTAGGCTGAGGCCCTCTGCTAGCAGTCATGACTCAGTGGGGGTGGGTCCCTGGATTCCAATAATGATTCAGAAGTGGGGGCTTCCCCCAGGTTCTAGTATTGATTAATAGGGGGCCCTTAGAAGTCTGAATGTTTAGAATCTCCTGGCCTTCACAGGGAACACCCTAAAACCTTGAGAAAGGCAGACGAAAAAAAGAGGTACTTTTGTAGCTTGCAAGCAGCCGTCATCACAAAGTTGCCTAATTTTAGTTCACTCTCAAATCTATGAATTTACCTACATTAAAAAAGAGAGTCTGTTGCCAATGCTTAAACATTTTTCTGTGTAATAATGGTTTTGTTTTTCTTTTTTTCTAGAAAGTCAGTGTCTGATACTTCATTAGAACTTCAGAAATGCATGGTGGACTTTGACCTGGTAACCCATGGAATGGGTTCAAAAATTATCTCACTGTCCACAAAAATGATTTGCCATTTTTTAAAAGAACGAGAAAAATTTCTCAGTGCAGAGCATGCAAATGACAAATAGTGGACATTTTTCAGTGTGTTTTGTTTTGTTAACAGTGAAGGGTTTTAGTGAAATTTTCCTCATTGCATTGTAGGATGGCTTTTAGGATTTTTACTTTGCATCAAGAAGCCACCTGTCTCTTGACAGCTTACTTTTGACTAGCCCATACCCAGTTGACACATCTTTGATAACCTACTTTGTTCTGCACCTGCACTGTGGATCTGGTGTTCCGTTGTACCATGGACTCTGACTAATGTCCGCCCGCCATCCTAATCGGCCCCTTGGTTTCTATCCCTGCAACAGCTGAAACATTTGTTTTTGCTGGAGTACTTCATAACTTATCAGCCTTCCATTGACATAATAGATTTTTCTTATTGTGCACCAGGAAAGGGATAGAGGTGAAGTCTGTTAGAGAATGCGTATAGTTTAGAGTCAGTAAAATGTGCATTACATAATGTCAATATAGTGTCAGAAAGTTGAGGTTATATGTGGTAATTTCTGCAATTATTGATTGGTCTATGCTGCACTGTGGGTTTAACTTGCCAATATGTACTCTATGCTTTTGGGGAGCTCACTGGGCGATGTGTATAAAGACGTTTGATCCCATGTAGTGAAATGTGGTAGGAAGGCATCACTTATACATGCCTTTTTGAGTCTTCGGTTGCTTTCTGATCGCTTTGTAGCTTTTAAAGCTTTCTTTTTTTTGTAGTTTTGTATTTTCCCCAAAACAGCTAATGTGCATGCTTAAAGGATGCAAACAATTTGTTACATGGTTTATACTCACTTCTGTTGCTACATTCTTTGAGATCCATAAGCTTCTGTTTTTTACAATATACTTTTATGTTTTCTGATGAGTTGTTTGGGGCTCTACATTACATCGCTCTAGTATGTTGCTTTAAGCATGTTTTTCAATGAGTTTTGAACCATCTTTATTGTCTATAAATATTTCTGTGTGCACAGCTTTTGCTACATGCATGTGTAAACACTTTTACCCATGGCTATTTGCAAGACATGTACATGTCTTGGTTTTCAGGTTTACAATGCCAATATGTCCAGAGTTATGTACAATAAGGTGTATGCCATCTACAATGTCCGCAAATCCCTAAAAACCTTGCTGTTTAACATGTAGTGGCTATCTCTTTTGTTTCTCCTGTGCAGGCTCTCTTCTCAGATCTGAGCCGCCGCGCCTAGACACCTCTGGAGATTAGTGCGCGTTACAAATCCTAATTTCATTTCATTTCATTTCAATGTATCCTGAACTCTTGAAGCGAGCAATGGCTATATGTTTACATAATTGGCCCTTGATGCGAAATGACAGTCAGATGACATGTCGACCAAATTAACAACGTCCATTCCTTTATTCTCATTTTCGGACAGAACCAAAAGCTGCTCACCTGATTTGTAAATTCTTTTCTGATCAAGGTCTTTTGCACACATTTGATCGGTGACTTTGGTGACATAATATGTTGAGATCCATTTGGTTCTCCCTTAGTTCTCCCTGCCATGTGAAGATCTTTTAAATTTCCTTTACACAGACGCATCACAATGTCTTACTTTTGTTATTACATTGGAGTGGTGTTGTCCTGCATTGTTTCTGTGTGTATTGCGGTGGACCTATGCATTCACTATGTGATCACACATATGTCTGTTTATTCTAGTTCTTGGTCTAGCATCAAATGTGCTCTTCCCCTAGAATTTAGCGTGCAGCCTGTAACTACCTGATGATGAAATTCCATCAATCTACATATATGACATTCTATAGACCCATGTTCTGAGTGTGATCACAATGATGCTCAGGCACTCAGAAAGTAATTGCCACACAATCTGTGATCATCTCTTGAACATGGCATCTGTGTTTTTACTGGAAAAAGGTTTTGCAGTGAAATGAACAATGGTGCAGATCAAGGTTGTGGTATGTAGATCAGACTGTCCAGTTGTTACTTGCCTCCCTGCAAGGACCCTACATTAGATGCCAAATACCTGTACCTGTCATGATCTGAAAGTGACGTTTGTGTGTTTGGCATGGCACTACCTCTGTCAATGTATGTAAGGCAGTGCACCATGGTGGTTCTGTCACAAAGCCTGTCCCCCAGCCTCTATTCAAAGGACAGATGGTGACCCATGGAAATTGTGACCTAATGTTGCATTGTCCTGGTGGGGACTGTGTAAGTGTGTGAGTCCATTGGTGTGGTCAGGGAAGGCCCACATAACCATGGTCTGCAGGCGACCCTGGTGCACCTGCACCTGCATCTCCACTCTACCCATTCCTCAAAGTTGGCATTCACTTTTGCTGCAACATTGTGTGAATACCTTTCATTGACAGTAACCTGTGAGATTGTTTATGTGGACATTCCTGCAGCATGCACTCGACATGTACTGATAAAGTTTCTTTTTTGATCAGAAGTTAAATTGTTCATGTACATTTTTTGAGGTTTTTTTTCCAACCCCACTCGAATATGCATCTTCATGTATAGAGGTATTTACCCTTGTAGTGTACTCCCTATATGCCCTATACAGGATCTGCGCATTTGGATAACATAAACTGTAGGATTGGTGGCAGACTGGCACTGAGCACCCCCACTGAGAATGTTAGACTGTTTTGTATTAGCTAGCTCACAGTGCCACTAGAGTCTCCTCTTATCGGGGAGAGAATAGTTTTTGGCAACCTCAGAACATGACAACCCTGATCCCTCAGGATCGTGGAAACAATGTACTACTTGTTGCTCAGTCACTCGTGCTTACTTATTCGGTCTCAAAGAGTTACACAGAAGAATACAGTCAGGTGTGTTACATAAGAATTTATTGCAACTTTATTCTTCTAGTGTAAAATAGATGTACTGCAATAATCGTTAGGCAGTAGCAGAGATATATGATTAGCAGTACAGTGAAAATAAAAGGATAGTACAGTTCTACCATCTTGCAATAAGCATGAAAAAATACATGAATACAAAATGCATGATAAAAGTGTGCATACTCCTACGATGCCTATCTAGATGTACCTAAGTGTACCTAGCATGTGAGTAGGTGTGAAGCCAAGAATCCCTCTAGGATTTAGTCAAACCCCATTACCTGAAGTGAGAGAGTGTGGGACCCCGTCCTGGTCTCTAGTTGGACACCCCGCAAGGGATGTGTTAAACCACTGTTAGCTGGAGCGTCTGCATGCAGCAGCCTCAGCGTCTCTGGTCCGTGTGTCGCCCTAGAAGTCTCGGTTCCCACTACCAACCCTAGCAACATGTGCCGAATTCTTTCCCAGCACACGATGAGCCAATTGTAGATTAAGTGTCCTGGCTGGGAGACGCAAAATCGCTGTTGATCGCTGCTGCGGAGGACGGTCTCTGTAACACCTCGTAGAGTTGTCAATTGAGCACATATGATACTCAGAGCTGCCAATAGCTGGCGTAGAGACAGCTGGTGCTGTAGTCGATACCTGAGTGCTAGTGGTGGAGCTGATGCTCAACCCAGTTGTAGTGAAAGGCACCTGCGGGTTCTCGAGGAATGCAGCCATCAATATGGGAATACGCTGGGGACACTGTTGAGCATGGGACCTCAGGGGTTCCAGCCGGGTATTCAAGTCCGCAGGCGTGTCTGATACAAGTGTCAGACAGAGATCCAACACGCATTCTTCACCGCAAGACAGGCATCGAAGAACAGGTAAGATGCAGTCTATCCAGACTGGTCTAAACGATAAGAACCAAGAGGCACTCAGTTCTCGTAAGCGAGGTGTGCCCAGAAGTTGTACAATTCGTTCACAGTATTTGCGCTCCAGGAGCGCTTTCGCCATCTCATTGGTGATTGGACCATCCATTGCGTAGCAGAAAAATGACAAACCGGACTCCTGCTATAGAGAACAGGATCAGCGGAAGACCTCCAAAAATGCTTCCCAATATGGAGTGTATAAAGTTTGGAATAACTCTGAGGATTGTCTGAAAGGTGCTTAGAAATTCTGACCCTATGGTCTTAAATAGGTGTACAATACCACTCGTAACAGACATATTGAAGATATGACCCACCATTTCTGCGAAATGAAAGGGGCAGTTTGTACGTATAAGTGCCTGTATCTCAGTCGAGGTCCTTGCAATTTGAAGATCAAAGGTCTCTCGAGTGGAGGTTGAGGTAACGGTTTGCTGTAGAAGCATGGCTTTCAGTCTGCTCAATGTTTTAAACTGTATAAAGGAATCATTCAACGAAAGCCATAATGGCGCCTCCCTGACTGTACTTGTCGGGGGAAACAATACTTGCATACAGCAAGTAACCCTGGAGTTCACAGTGACCCAATGCCCGGAAGCATCCCACAGCAACCTTGATCATTCAGCATCAAGTAACTCCCATTCGAGAGCAGCTCGAATACCGGTGTAATCACAGCTGCTGGAGTCTCTTTAATGTGGCAGGACAAGTTCGCCACTGAACCATTACAAGCTCCAAACAGGGAAATATCCTGGCACATGAGAGAACCGCTTAAAGCGTTCTTGCAATTTATACCGCTTAGAAACACTTCTCGATCACCACTCTGTCATCAAAATCTGTATGGTAACTGCCAAGTTTCCTTAATGCAGTCCTTATCAATTTTTACATATTTGCCTTCCTTCCTTTGCTCAAGACAATATTGAAACTGAAAAGTAGTGACCGGTAGAGTTATGTGGCCATGGATTAGCCATTCTGTTGCTTATGATTCGACTACCATAAATGGTAATTATCCAGTTTTTCAATACGCAGCATTGGATATCTTGCTCCCCTTTGTGCTATTTCCATCTGCTTATCTGTTAGATTATATTCAGAAAACAGAGACGTACTGTTGATAAAACGCCAAGGCACATAGTCTGCACGCAAAGATTGCAGCATCCAGCGTAATAGCATAATAGAACGTAACTGAGATTGCCCGTGTTGTAATATGGCCAAATCTTGTTCCAGTATGTCTATTACAGAAGAATCAATGTTGCCTAACGAATATATCCTGGAGGTCAAAGTTGTTAACCCATTATGCACTACCGCGAATGCCTTTTCTAAGTTAATACGGTCTATTTCCCGTATTCTCTCAGCGGGCTCTTGTTGGGATATTTTCCAAATTCCATTGTAGGCAGCATAAATGCCAGCATATATGATACCTTTTGGACGTGGTTTCCTGGGACCTAGTAAAAAATCCTTAAGATCCATGTCCTGTGTGAGCAAGGATAAGTGCTGCTTTACTTCTGTGAGTGTTGAGGTTTCTTGCCAATCAAGGCACAACTTCCAAACACTGTAGGATGTCACTACCCATGGGTGTTCTCTTTGTACATAGCGTGGATCTGGCCTATGGATACCGAACCCTTCGGTGGTACCCCAAAATCTTTGCTGGCATCTGTTTGTGTCTATGGGCCAAACCAACCATCCTTTCCAATTAGGATCTGATCTATTGTACCGTAAAATGTCATCTATTTCTACACCTTCCTGTGAAGTTGAAGTTTGCCTCCCCCCTCCCGCCATCTGTGATGGTGTTGGTAACCGAGGTGTGTTCAGGGTCTTGTTCTTGGCAGGATGTCTGTTGAACAGTGTCATTTAGACATATCATCTGCTGTGGAATGAGGCATGCTCTAAATAGCTCTTCTGTTCCCTGGACTTGCCAGTCTCTAGAACCCCAGACTGATTTTAAGTCTATTGTGTCCTTCCATAGGTCAAAACCTTGTTCAGACAATTGGGCAATAAAGGAAGCAGAGTAAATCTGTTTGGTGTTTGTCAGCATAATTTTCAGTGCCGATGTCCGTGTAACTTTGTAAGAAAATGACGTTGGGTCAGAAGTGTTAAACCCTGAAAAATATGAGAATTTTTTTGCAAATGTTTGCGAACTACCTCTAGGTGGTGTAGGGCAATGTTCCCACTCGTTGTACTCAAAAACATTTCTAGGTGATATGGATTTGTGAAAGAAATGATGACCATAATGTTGGTAACAGTACAAAGTGTCATAGTCTGAATTACCTTAAAACATTTCAGTGTTCGGAAATGAGGCAGTTTTCTCTAAATCAGACAACATGTTATTAACCGTTTCAGAGCTCCAATCATCAAAAAATGTACTGGAGGTAATGATATCACTTAATGAAATTTTAAACATATGAGAAAGTTTTAAAAGTTCAGTAGGATCGAATATATCGTAATCAACCTTGTTCCAAACGATATCATCCGGTATAGGAACTGCTGTAATGTTCACTGATGACAGATCTCTTTGTTCACGATGTGAGGACTGATGTGGTTTCAGAATCAAATTAACTTTTTGGACTGTAGAGCTTTGTTGAAGGTATCCTCCATTAATAAGCATGCTAAAAGTTATACCTAAGCCTAGCCAGAAAAGAAAGAACAGTATCCCAGTAATTACCCAGAGTTCTATCTAAGGCGATACCAGGTAAGTCTTTTTGAGAAAGTTCAGAAAGTCCTTGACTTGTTGCTTGCGTGTTTGTTGGGTTGCCGTTGTTTCTGGTTCACTTGGATCCATAGAAAACGTATCAAAGTTTATGAAGTAGCCAGAAGCAGTTCGATCAATTGTAGGAATTGCATCGGAATTTGTTGAAATCGTAGATTGCTCTTGTCGAGGCATGGTGATGTAAACATCAGTATTTGGTCTTATTGACACTTGTTACTTTGAGTTTGATTTTGAATTACCATTTACGGTAGTCGAATCACCAGCAACAGAATAGCTAATCTATGGCCACATAACTCACATTGACATGTTGTGCATTCCCATGCACAACGTGGCAGGCACCTTGCGGTGCCTGCTATCTTGTGCATGGGAATGCAGGGGGCTACCATGGGTACCCCTCAAGGGCACCCCCATCCCCCCACCTCCCCTGGGGGCCCGCAACGGGCCCACGAAGCAAATCCCTGCCAGTCTCGTCGCCATGGAAATGCCTTTTAACAGGCATCATAATATGGATTGCGGTGCCTTCTAGGCACCGCCACCATATTGTGCCCAAGCTCCGCCCGGCCGGCAATCGGAAAAGCTGCGGACGCACTTTGCATCCGCCGCGATACCCCCCCCCCCCGCCTATTATTACGGGGGGTAAATCAAGTTGGGATGGCGGGCGGATCGCCATTCTAATGACCCCCTTAGTATTCCATGAAAATAACAAAGAAATAATAATGTCATATGAGAATATCATTGTCGAAATACTGTAAAATCAAAAATATTTTGCGACAGAATAAAGAAGGTAAGGATATTGTTTTTTGCTATGTTAGGCCTGGCATCCTTGGTGTGCTTTTCCCTGACTTTTTGCCTTCTGACCTCCTGTTTTCCAGACTCCATTTTTGTTGGCTTTAGGATTCTGAGCACTTTAGCACTGCTAAACAGCGCTAACGTGCATGTGCTCCTTACTCTATACATGTGAACATTGGCTTATCCGCAATTGGCATGTTTGATTCACTTATAAATCCCTAGTAATGGGCATACATACACACATTCACTGAAAAAAACAAAGGTTAATGTCACATTATTGTTAGGTAATTTGTCAGTGACAACATTAACGTTTTGAAGTAAAAAAACACAGAAATTCAGCAGTTAGCAGCGCTAATTGTAACTCGCGCCCTGCCATGCACTGTTTATGACATCACATACATCACTCATGACATGTTTTACGACATTACTGATGATATCTCAAATGACATCATGAAACAACCATTTACCCCAAAGAGAAAAATATTGGACCGCAGACACCACCTCTTCAGTAGACTCTGGACCTGTTGTTACACTGTCAGGAAGAAGAACTGTTGTCCTGCTGAAAGGACTGCCACTCTGCTGGAATGCTGCTCTGAAGTACTGCTGCCCTGCCGTGCTGACCTGCTGCCCTCCTGTCTCTGTGAGAAGGAATGGGCCTGCGTCTGTTGAACCCAGGAACCAGAGTAACTCCAAGGCTAGTTGTCTGGCCTCCTGACTAGAGCCTCCGGGGCAGTAGGCTCCAACAACCCAGCAGCTGGACTCTGCCATCTGTGACTTTACCTTGCTAAGTGGTGCCAACCCGGTCCTGGACTCTGGAAAGTGGGCCTGAAGCCTCTGTGGATCGAGCTGAACCAATTCACCTCTTCTGCTGTGTAGATCGGACCTGCTGCAAAGACCCGCATCACCTTCACAGCCGCTTGACTAATCTGAACTCCTGCTGCGCGATGCATCCTTGGCGGAGGTCCTCACATCTCTCCTCGACAGACTCCGCATCACAGCTCCATAGAACCGAGGCATCTCCCCGACTGCGCGATGCATCCTCAGTGTTGGATTTCACATCACCAGCCTTCGCCGATGGGATTCTCCATGGCTGCACAAGATGTCACATGGCAGCCTCGCCAAATCTGGAAACCGTCGTATTGCTTTGGCTGTGTGATGCATCTTTGATGCAGATCCTCGCAACACTTCGCAAACTAGGATTTAGGATGCTCTGTTCAGCGAGCCTAACTGGTTCAATGTAGCCCACTCAATTGCGCTCAGTCTGATCTTGCACAGCACGATATACACAGTGGAACTAATTAACACCTGCAGAAGTCTCATTTGTGATATCAAGACTACATTTTAGAACAAGCATTGGCATAGCCAATAGGTCTCGTCTTTGGGACCTTATACGTGTTTAGTTATCCAGCACAATATCCTTGGTGCAACAACATCAACTGTTTCATAGCTAAACACTTATAAGGTCCCAAAGGCGAGACCTATTGGCTATGCCAATGCTTGTTTACTGCTTGTTGAGGTCTTACTGCAAACTATTAGCCAGTCGCCCCTGGTGAAACAATTGAAGATTGTTTTCAAACTTAACCAGAAAGATATCAAACAGTACAAGAAGAAGCCTAAAAATGGGTTCCGACAATTTAGCAAAGCTGTATCAAGCCACGCTTCTATTGCCTTAATATGCCCATATCTGCAAAAACTCGCTCCCGATAGGTGGATAGGTTTATATGTAAAAAGATTCCTTTTACTGGTTTATTGACCTCGGAGAAAGAAGGGGCTCGGCATTGAACTTAAAATGCAGCTTGCAGTCCAACTGAGGTGGGTGATATAGTAACTTGTCCGTTACGCTAAGATAACCCTGCTGTGAAGTTTCAGGAAAAGGCATAAACCCCTTCCACACCTCCAGATGAGGCGTCACCTTACCTTCGTTCTTGTCGCATCCGGGGATTTCCTGGTTTTCCAACTCATAATGACAGAAAGGGAACTTTGAAAATTTCGGGTGCTGTAAGACCAGATGTTAGCATGAGGAGAGTGTGCAGTGAAGGGTTGGTTGAGTTCTAGCGTGTAAATTGGTGAACACTAGTTTTCCTAGGCACTTTGAAAAGTTCGGGTGCTGTAAGATCAGATGTTAGCGTGAGCAGAGGGTGCAGTGAATGGTTAGTTGAGATCTAGGGAGCAAGTTGGTGAATGTTAACTTTCTAGGCACTATGAAACGTTTGGGCGCTGTAAGGCCGGACGTTAGCGTGAGCAGAGGGGGCAGTGAATGGCTTTTCTAGGCACTTTGAAAAGTTTTGGCGCTGTAAGATCCGACATGAGCAGAGGGTGCAGAGGTTAGTTAAATTCAAGGGTGTAAGATTAAACGCTGTTCTAGGCCCCTTGAAAAGAAGAAGCTTTGCAAGCCTGGACATTAGCGTGAGCAGACGATGGCCACCACATGGTGTCACCACGGTGGAATGGAATCATTTTGAGTTGATCTCAAAGGGGAACCAAGAGAGACCTTTGAAGCCACAACAGGCCAAGGGAAAAATAGCTTTTATAAATGAGGACAAGAGAGAGTCGGAGAGGCAGAAGAATGATTTGTTTATTTGAGTACAGGAGTGTTCACGAAGTGGGGGTGGGAAGGGTGGTGTAGGACCTGGAATGGCTTTGAGTGCATGAACAAATGAAGGTGGGAGTGGAAGTAAAAACGTGGAGGACTGGAGAAGAAGATGGCGGGAGATTGTTGGAAGTTAAGATGCGGAGCACAGATGAGGTCAGAGGTCGTGCAGTCTTCATTAGACACACACATGCCCCACCCAGATGTATGGATTCATATGAACAGAAATTTTCTAACGTGGCCACAAGCAACACGTTTCGCTTTAAATAAACACCGTGAACAGGCAGTTTCGGTAAAGCCAATAGGTTGCGCCCATTAAAGCTATTATCCTTGCCAATGCTTTTTGGCTGATGCAAAGCAATATCTGAAAAAAGAACACAGGAAAGAAAAAAAAAGGTGGAATGACATGAAGGTATGCATGAGCACGTCTTCATCATGAAGCTGCTGCCGGCCATGCAATTCCATAGTCCAATACATGTGAATAACTATGCACGCACATGCATCACCATAATGCGCATGAGAGAAAGGGGGAGCAGGAGCTGAGCCCGAGAGTGGTGCGTGCGTGCGCGTGCGTGCAGTCTGCTCATTTTCAAGCACTGCACTCGTGCCTGTGGTGCACCCCTGTTCGCTCTCGCAAGTTGGATGCAGCCACAAGCACGAGTGTGTGCTTGAAAATGAGCAGAGCGATGGCTAAAGGCCCGCCTACGCAGCGCTGCGTAGGCGAGACCTAAAAAGGGATGCGACACCTGAACACCATGTTGATGGAATCAAAACTGTAAAACTAAAAGCATTTCTTGAGAGGATACCACAGTAAATGAAGAAACGAAGGAATTCAAGCCCAAATATAGCCCAATGGTAAAAGTATGCAAAACACTTGAGTAATTTGTCCAACAAATAATAAAGGTATCAATTGGATAATAAACATAAAAATAGCAACCAGTTTAAAAGTCCATTGTCTCTAATTGAGAATGTGTCTTCATTTTAGTTTTCTAGAGCACTAACCGCAATTTCTATTAAAAAAGAACCCCCTTAGTTTGATCATTTCTTTAAGAAAATGCTTTAGGTTTCACAGTTTTGATTACATCAAGATGACTTCAGGTGTGCCACACTTTTGTAAATATTACAGAAAGTTAACACAGTTATTCATTAGGACACTGTGGGGAGGGAGGGAGCAGAGGCACAGACTCAAACAACTGATGGCAGGGGAAGAGCAGGGGCAGAGTCAGCAAACTGACCACCCTGATCCAGAGGAAGTAGTAGTGACAGCAGGTGGATCGATCAGTGACAGAACAATGGACCAAGGAGGGTAGAGAGAGGGAGGCAGGGTCATGCCAGCCATGCAGGACATTCAAGAGAGGCTTGGCAACACAACAAATCATGGAGAGGTGGAGGGTGGGACGTGATAGCTCAACGTGACTGTGCAAGGCAGGAGGGATGCAGTAGGGGCTCTGATTCAATCAATGGAGGCCATGAGGTAAGTGGTAGGTGCAACATGCTGACCACACAGGACAGTCAGCAGGGTAGTGACAGCAACATAGAATGCACAGGGCAGTAGCAGCACGATAGATCATAGAGGGCAGGTGGAAGTGTCAGTGGTAGCACAATGGATCATGGAGAGCAGTATAGAGGGGGCAGGGACATGCACATGGACAGTGGAGGGCAGGAGGAGGACGGCAAAGGCGGCAAGCTCATCATGCAGGGCAGGAAAGAGGATCAGTGGCAGCACAATAGACAATTGAGGGCTGGAGAGAGGGGCAGGAGCAAGCTAACTGAACATGAAGGGCTGGAGGGAGGGAAAAGAGACACAGACTCGGATAACAGGGGGTGGGGGAATGGCAGAGGCAACAATCTGACCACACAGGGCAGCCGGGAGAGGCACAACAAGCCATGCAGGGTAAGCAGGAGAGATAGTGGCAACACAACATATCATGGAGAGCAGGAGGAAGGGGCAGGGGCAGCAAGCTAATCATGCAGGGCAGGCAGAATGGGCAGTGGAAGCACAATGTACCTGGAAGGGCTGAAGGAGGGGAAAGGGGTATGTCCAAGGACTTACAGGGTAGGTGGAATGAGGTATTGGGCAGCAACCTGACCATGGCGGGCAGGTAGGAGTGGCAACGGTAGCACAGCAGACCACAAATAGCAGGCTGGAGGGTTAGTGGCAGCCCAGAAGAACACACTGGATAAGGGTGAGGCAGCAGGGGCATGTACAACGGGGTGTGGACAGCAGAAAAGTGAGTAGGAGCTGGACTCAGACAACAGAGGGCAGAGAGAAGGGGCAAGAGCAGCAAGCTCACCATGCTGGATAGGCAAGAGGGGCAATGGCAACACAACAGACCATCGAGGGCAGGAGGGAAGAACAACACAATGGACCATGGAGGTCAAGAAAGAGGGGACATGGACAATGGAAGATATGGGGGAGAGAACAGGGTAGGGCCAGAGAGCTGGGCAGGTGAGAGGGACAGTGGCAGAACAAAAGACAATGCATGCAAGGCATGGGGGATAGTGGCAGCTCAGTGAACCATGAAGGGTAGGTGGAAGGGGTGGGGACAAGCACACCAATAGCGAAGGACATAAGGAAGCAGGGCAGCATAGGCACGGGCAGTAAGCTGTCCACAGAGGGCTAGCTGGATGGGGCAGGGGCACCCAGATGTGAACTGTGGGCAGGGATATCGGGGCAGGAGTAGAAATCTGATAACTATGAGCAGGCCCGCAAAGCGCAGGGTTGGCACAACTGACCTTGGAGAGCAGGAAGAAGGGGCAGAAGCAGGCAAACGGAGAACAGCGGGCAGGCAGGAGGGAGGCAGGGACCGCAACCCATCCCCAGAGGACAGGAGGCAGAGACAGAGGCATGTTATGTTATGTTAAGGCGATTTCTAATGCGCACAATTACCAGAAGGTGTCCTGGCTCTGGTTACCTCTCTTAAGGCTGGGCCAGGGCAAGGCAGGTTATTTATCAAAAAGCCAGGTCTTTAAACCCTTTGTGAAACTTAGCAGATTGTTGGCATTTCTCAGATGAAATGGAAGCCCATTCCAGGCCTTTACGGCACAAAGGGTGAAGCTTCGGCCGCCCCAGTGGGCTTTTTTTGTTGAAGGGACAGCAGCCAATTTTGCTTCTGACGATCGAAGCGTGCGCGTTGGTTTATACCATTGAAATTGCCTTTTGAAGTGGTCAGGTCCTTCTCCTTGCAGTTCTTTGAACACAATGAATAGTGATTTAAACTGTACCCGGTTCCTCACCGGGAGCCAGTACAGTTTTTTTTAATCATATTGGAGATTGGGGCAAATTTGGGGGTACCTGTAAGGAGTCTGGCTGCGGCATTCTGGAGCAGCTGAACCTTGGGCAACAGCTTTTGTTGTATGTTTAAGTATAAACTGTTGCAGTAGTCCAGCCTCGGTAAAACCAGGGCCGTGACCACTGTTTTGCGACAGTCTAGCGGCAGAAGATTCAAGACCTTCTTCACTGTCCTTAAAACGTACCCTGTTTTGGAGACTACCGCATTGACCTGGGCTCCCATGGAATGTTTTAACCTTATTTGATGGAATGGGGAGTGACCCAAATGAAGCCGGCCACCGTGAGGGGGTCCAGAAATTAGGGTCGTTCCCAAACAACATCACCTCGGTTTTATCCGAGTTCAGCCTTAAGCAGTTACCTGCCATCCATCTTCCGACTTCTTCCATGCAGGACTGGAAGCGCCTGTCTATTCCGGTTTCTTTGCCAGGTAGTAGAGATACCACAATTTGCGTATCGTCTGCGTACAAGGTGATCCCAAACACATGAGCACTAATAACCGGTGCCAGGTTTGAACCATATACATTAAAAAGAGTCAGGCTCAGGGAAGACCCCTGCGGGACGCCGCATGGTAATAAAAAAAGGTTTTGATTGAAACTTCCCCAACGCTACTATCTGGCTTCTGTCAGAAAGAAATGAGTTGAGCAGCTCCCAAGCTTTGCCCTCTACACTGCATTCTCTGAGACGGTCCATCAACCTCCCATGATGGACCGTGTCAAATGCGGCTGAAAGATCTAGTAGGATCAGGGCTGCCCTACCTCCCTGGTCCACTGATGATCTAATCTCCTCTGTGGCTTTAATCAGGGCGGATTCAGTGCTGTGTCCCTCTCTGAAACCGTGTTGGGAGGAGTCCAACACTTGGGCTTCCTTCAGGAAGGCACTGAGTTGTCTATTCATCGCCTTTTCTACCATCTTCGCGGGAAGAGGAAGGCGAGAGATTGGCCAAAAGTTATTGGGATCATTAGGATCAAGGCTGGGCTTTTTTAAAAGGGGTAATATGGAAACCATCTTCCATTGTTTAGGAAACTGTCGACATTTGTACATACCATTAAAGATGGATATAAGAAACAGTGCGATAGAGACAGGGGCCAGTTTGATAACTTTTAGTGGGCATGGATCCAAAGGTGATCCAGATTTAGCTCCTGTTAGTAGATCCAGCGTGTCCTGCACCGTCAGTGGGTTAAAATCCTTCATGGCCCGCAAAGGGAGTTTTGAGTGTTCCAGATCAGTTGCCTCAGTTGACACACCCTTGTTTGGGTCACTGAGGACTGAAAATATATTTGTTACCTTTGTTCGATAGAACGTGGCAATCTCTTCACAAAGATCAGGGCTAGACTGTATAGTGGATGGCCTCAAAATGGCCAACTTGGAGACCGTTTGAAAAAGCTCTCTAGAGGAGTTCTTGGACGATTCAATTTGAGATGAATAATATTTCTGTTTGGCCAACTGAACCGCTTGCTTGTAGATTTGCAGGCTCAATTTATATAATGTCTTCTCTGTTTCGAGGTACTCTTTCCTTCAATTACGCTCTAGCCGTTTGCAAGTACACTTTTGAGTTTTTATCTCCTCTGTGTACCATGGGGCCGAGGGACGAGCTCTTTTCGGAATGATAAGTTTACGAGGAGCTAATTCATCGCATTCATGAGCGAGCCATCTAGTATAGGAGGCCGCCGCTTCTTCAGTTCCCAGCGTTACTTGGCCAGCTCAGGAGGTTAGGACTTCATGCAAAGTTCCGCCATCTACCCTGTTCCAAGCTCTGGTTTCCTTCTGTTCTCTAAAATCTCTGCTCCTTATCTGTTGGTTCTCCAAATTGAGGTCAAACAGAGCGGCAGCATGATCAGACCAAACCAAGGGCAGTAGACCCACGAAAGACATCCCTGGGTGGTTAGAAAAAATGCCATCCAAGGTGTGACCAGCTAGGTGAGAGGGCCCTCTGACATATTGTTTGAAGTCAGCAGAATCCATCAATTCCAATAGCCTAGCTGTCTCAGGGTCATTAGGGAGTTCTAAATAAAAGTTGAAATCTCCCAAGATGGTATATGAGTCACACAGAAGGGCTTCTTCCAGTTTATTCCCCAGAGAAGGGAAGAAATAATGTTTGGCTCCTGGTGGCCTATATAGTAGTGTGCCCTTGAAGGAATGATGATGTGTTAAACTAAGGTTAAAAGAAAGGGCTTTGCAGGCCGGCAAGCATACTGGTTTAAAAGTCCCATGAATAGAATTATGGTAAATGATTGCCAGCCCACCTCCTTTCCTATTTGGCCTGTTAAGGACCTCGCACTGGAAACCTGGTGGAGTGTTTTTCACCAGGTCCGGTCCGGACGCCTCGTCCGTCCACGTTTCGGTAATGAATGCTAGCTTTATATCATTGTCCTCCATCTGACTCGCACACTCTATGCTATGTTTCACTAAGGACCTCGCGTTAATCAAGATGCAACTAGTAGTTTCACCCATTGGGCCGGCCCGTGTATTATGGGCCTTCTTAGTCTTAACCTGCTGGTGGAGAATGTTAGGTAGCACCATATTACAGTTTGAACAGGACCCAAGCGACATAGGCGACCCTGAGTCAATAGACATAAGCAGTCAGAGGTCCTATACGACCCTTTCAATTCCAGTAAGGCCTCTCTAGTGTAGGGGTAGGTTAAGGTCTCACCTGATATCATTCATTCATAAACTTTATTTCGGCCACGAAGGCCATAAAAGCGACAATACATTACAACAATACCATGTCAAAGAGCAGAACACGTTTTGAGCACCAAGTTAAAATAGAATAGTCAAATTAGAATATTCAAGTAATTAACAATTGGTGGAAAATTTCCTACGCTGCAACCATGCAGCATTTAGAAAACGTGAAACTGCAAAGACAATTGGGGGATGGGTGTCATATTTTAAAACTCGCAGGGAGTTAACACAGTCTCTAAAGCCAAGATTTCTGCAAATAGGCTTTACCCAACGTTTCCTATGGGTAAGGTACGTTGGGCAAAAAAAGAACACATGGTTTTCGTCCTCCAATTTGTAACCACATGCTGGACATGAAATGTTTTTGTTAGTGTCCCATCTAGAAGTAAAAGACCTAATTGGTAGGGTGCCCATTCTAAATTGGACATATAACTTCCTAGCAGCAGGGGGGAAGATCAAATCCAGAAATAGCTCCCTCCCGTAGTTCGGTTTAATCTGAAGGAACTGGGCAGTCAACCTACCTACATTTGGGTTCATGTGCAAGCGTGATAAATGAAAGTGTCTGAACTGTTCAGCCAAATTAGTTTTTGATACAGCTAGACAAGAGCTTTCTGGAGTATCCCAGAGTTCCCGGAAGCCAATCTTGGCACAAGTATCCCTCACATAGATTAACCAGGGGATATTCATGTGTTTGATTGTGGGCCAGAGCCCAAAAAATTCATCTCTGTAGGTTTCCAGGTCCGGGTTGGACCAAAGTCTCTTCCAATAGTGGAGGGGCCGCGCAGCCACCACCTCTTCAATGGGGAGCAGGCCCAGGTCGAGCCTAATAGGGACCAACGGGGAACTAGAGGGTAAACTTAACAAATTCCTTATGAAGGAGTTTTCGACCCTTGATAGACTTTCGATTTTGGAGTGACCCCATAGTTCCGCTCCATAGATTGAAGCAGCTCTGGCCTGGGTTTTAAAAATTTCTACCACTGGTGCAGCTGGTTTAGAAGCCAAACCTTTTGACAATCTAGCCATACCTCCTGTGGTTTGAGTCAGCTTGAGGGTGGAATTGACAACCTGACCTCCCCATCCCAGATCTTCTTGTAGTGTGATCCCCAAGTAACCAAACGTTTTCACCCGTTCGAGGGGGATACCATTCAGTACTGGGTTGGGGCGAGTGTGTTTAGGAGGGTTAAGAATCATAAATTTTGTTTTGGCTAGGTTGATCTCAAGGCCCCTATCGCTACAGAAGTCTACAAAGCCATCTAGGATACGCTGAATTCCCATAGGGGTGCGTGACAACAACAAGGTGTCGTCAGCAAACATTAGGGCTGGTACCTTGCCCGAGGCAAGCCTAGGGACATCAGTATCTTTTATAGCTAAAAGATGTTTTATAAGCCCATTGATGTATAGGCAAAACAACGTGGGCGCTAGCACACATCCTTGTCGGACTCCTCGATTGACAGGGAAGCGTTCAGAAAGTTCGCCATGCTTTCCACATCTGACCTGAGCAAAATTGCCCTTGTGAAGGCTCTTCAAAACATCTAAGAGATAGGTGGGAACATTAAGCATCTGCAGGACTGCCCAGAGCTTTTCTCTCGGGACCAGATCAAATGCTGATCTTAAATCAACAAAGATGAGGTAGAGGCTGCCACCCTCCACACTCGCTGACTTCCAGTATATAAGCTGGAGACGAAAGATCTGGTCAAGAGTTGAAATACCCTTCCTAAAGCCAGCCTGTAGAGTGCTTAAAACATTATTTTCTTCTTCCCAGGCCTGTAGTCTATTCAAGATTATACGCCCGAATAGCTTTTGGGTTGTATCAATTAAGCTTATCGGGCGATAATTCGAAGGCTGTAGAGGACAGCCTTTTTTGTGGATTGGCACTATCTCAGCACCTCGCCAGGTTACTGGTGGTTCTGCGCCAAGTAGAATGGAATTAAACAGGACACAAAGATATGGTACCCATATCATGGGTTCAGACCTAAAAAGGTCACCTGGGATTTTGTCCAGGCCCGGCGCTTTGTTAGGTATAAGCATGAAGATGGCATTTTCAACCTCTTTGATCTTAATAGTTGGGATGAACTCAGCACGACAAGGTGTATTAGGGGGAGAATCAGTCAATGAGGGTAAATTACAGTTCGTTGTGGAATATAAACCCCCAAAGTGCCCTTCCCATGCTGCAGGAGCTATATTGGAACCAGTAATGGTATTAGGATCCTTCTTGCCATTGCTAACAATGGCCCAAAAGGTCCTAAAATCCTTGTTCTGCAATGCTACTCTTAGCTCCTCCCACTTATCATCTTCCCAAGACTTCCTTGCCCTATAAATCAGTTGTTTGTACTGGACTCGAAGTAGTTTAGTCCTGGATTTGTCCTTGGCTTTGATTGCCAAGATCAGTTCAGCTTTTAGTTTCCTACACTCGGGGGTATACCAAGATTGTTTATTGACCATATGGACCTTAAAGGTCTCTGGCCGAGAGAAAACGTCTAAAAGTTGCGTGGATAGCTGAGTATGAATATTAACAGGACTAGATAGACTCTCAATAGAAGAGGAATTTAGTACAACTCCGGCCATTTAATTAAGACAGGGCAGTGCCAATCTGTATGTTTCTGCCAGTTTCTGAGGGCACACAAGGATGCTTGACCATCTAACTCTACGTCTGTTATTGTGCAGAATTAGGGGTTGGAGAGATGGAAGCACCGCAGTGCCATTAGTTATAAAACCCCAGCTGGCTGATTTTAATTTCATGGTGAGAGCGTTATGGTCGCTATCATCGCGGGCAACCACCCTGAAATCTAGCACCTTGTCCCAGGATTTTATATCGATCAGGATATAATCCAAAATCGACAATTGCCCAGTTCTATTAAAGGTAGTTTGTCCGGGCTGATCAGATTTAAATCTGCCATTGCAAGCCCTCAGGGATAAGGAAAGGGTAAGAGAAAAAATTTGTAACACTAGTGGGGTCCAGGCTTTGACCATAGGAATCATAGGCTCGGGGATGTTCGAATGTGTATCTTCCGCCACAGGGTCATTTTGAACTGACAGACTGAGTGGCTCATATTGACAGTTAAGATCGCCACCTACTATGACAGAATAATCGGAATCTAAAGTCAGAATGAAATCATTCAAAGCTGTAATGACCTTAGATTCTCTTCCGCCTGGGGAGGGTCTTGAGTAGACATTCAGAAGAGCTAGGTGTTTATTCCCAGGCAGGTCCAATAGAACACATAAGATATCATCACAGCCCGTTTGGAGTTGCCTGGCTGTAGCACCCAGGTGAATTGCAACCCAGGTGCTAAGACCTCCAGAAGGTCTCCCCCTACCACTAGATAAAGCAAGGATGTCAAAAGAGGCAAACCCCTCCCGTTGGTAATTTTCCGTGGCCCAGGTCTCTTGCAATAGACAGATATGGAAGGTGTCCATAAAGTTACCCCACTCTTCGCAGATCTGTTTGTTCTTTAGGCCCGCTACGTTCCAAGAAATAAAGTTGATATCAATCTTGGGCTCTCGTTTGGTGGAAAGGTCACTGAGAAGGGTATTTTCCTGGTCCAGATTTACCCGGCCGTATTCATGTACCAACCCCCCCGGTAATGGCAGTACGGGAAGATCTACCAAAGATGTAATAGAACATTCCGTAGAACTGACTACCTTAGGGTTAGATGTAAGCACGGGGGGAGAAGACTCAGGCCAGAGATGATTAACCCCCCTAGCTACCTTGATGTTGTTTGACCCTTTCTGGGCCCCAGTCAAGATGGTAGAAACACCGGGGTCCAAACGTCAGTCCACCAGATCTAGAACACTATAGTTGTTGAAGTGGTGGAAGGTTTCAAGAGCAGGTAGGCAAAATTGAGTGTCAGCTTGGGTTTCATTGAAACGATGGGAAGAGAAACCCACCTGGACCCTACCTGAACCAGCCGCCCAACCCCTCCCAGGAGCTTCACAGCCTAATAGAGGTGGACCCGGGTAGAAATAGGTGAGTGGAAGGGCTTTGATGGATGTTTCAGAGCAGCCGGAGGTGCGTGACTGCGTATTGCAAATATAACTGACTGTTCTAGGGTTTCTAAAATTAATTACAACGCAGTCTCCCTGCACATCTTTAATTCTGTGACCCACCCAATCTAGCCGTCTTACGAAAAGAATTTTGCTCCTACACCTATTGGGAAGGGGTTTATGACGATTCAGCCAATGGATGCACTTATTTTTAAGCTTACTAAAATCCTCCTTTGTACCCTTGTCTAAAGTAGGAACCCCCGAGAGTACCACCACATAAGGAACTGATTCAGGGGGGAGGTCCAAACAAGTTTGCTTATGTGTCACTTGAGTGACAGTGTTTGGACAACTAAGGGTATTTTGTGGAGCATTGTTAATGCTCAAATCAGCAGGTGAATTTGTGGTGGCAAGATTACCCCTACTCGGAGCATTCTCAGTTACAGTTAGTAAGGCTGGGCCGTCAAATGCTGTTTGGGCAGTAGTTCCTGGCCTATCACACTGCAGGGTAGAATGAACTACAGCTTCTAGCCTCGGGTTAGGTGGTTTGAGTGCAGAGACGATTGGTCCAGCTGGGTTTTTAGCAGAAAGAAAAGAGTTGGTGTTAATGCCCTCCCGCATATTGGGCTCAATAACCCCCAAGGCATCAGCAAACCGAAGTTCAAAAGCGGATAACTTTTTTTCAATTAAATCAAGTCTATTACACATTGGTAGGCATGTTGCAGTAAGTCGCTGCTCCAGCTTAGTCCAGAATTCTCCTCCAAGTTCCGTACCCAGATCACACTCAGTACATTGTGTCACCAGATTGACAGATTCGGTATTGACTGCACAATCTAGAGTTCCAGATTTAGGCCGCTTGGAATATTTCGATCTTTTGTTAGGCAGAACTGTGCCCCTCCGCTTTCGTCTAGCAGTCTGCTTTGTCAAAGTAGCATTAGTTGCTTCCGAGCGGATCGGTAGGCCAGATCTGGTTATCCCCACAGAGGTTGCAGGGAGGGTAGGAGCTTGATCAGTGGTCTCTTCGCACTCGACAGAGCTGTTGGTGTTGTGAATCAAGGCTGAAGATGTAAATAGGCTGTCATGGGAATTTACAATTTGCGCTTGGCTGGCAGTGCAATGGTTAGTTGGTGACTGCACTGTAGCAATATTCCCCAATGAGGACCGTTTGGTAAACACTTGGTCCAAAGAGAGCCTTTTTTCAGTTAACTCGATTTCCCTCTGTAAAACAGAGGCGGCCCTGATGATGAAGTTGTCCAGTGTACCAACAACTCCTGACCCAGTAAGGGACATCCTCCCCTTCCCCGCACCTCCAGTTGCCATGGCCAAAACCCCAGCGATAATGCCAAACAAAATAAACAGTATATCTAGGGGCCCGACGGACCAGTGTTTCAAAAACAATGCAGGCAACCAATGACAGCAGGAAACAAATGTGTATCCACGTACCCCTAGGGCCAAGAAATGGGCCCCGTCCCGTCCTCTACCGTGCTCGGACGAGCTCAGACGAGCCCGCCCTTTGCCCGGGCTTCGCCCCGGGCTGCTCCCCGCACGCAACCCGCTTACGCGATTGAAGGCCTTGATTCATATAGTGGGAGTAGGAGGGGCCGGGAGGAGTGACCAGGTGCGCTGGGCTGATTTCGTGGCTACGCACCCTGGACCTCGCAGTCCCAGCAGATAAAACAGGCTCCGAATGAAGTAGCGCTACAGAAAGTCTCCCGGTAGCTTCTCCATGCAGAATAAATGAAGCAAATTAAAACAACACCAAAGTCCGCGCCTGTGAGCGGCTCCCGCGAAGCGGGGGCCGCGAGGCGTTTTGTAGCAGGGCAATGGGAGGAGGGGCCGGGAAGAGTGACCAGGTGCGCTGAGCTGATTTCGTGGCTACGCACCCTGGACCTCGCAGTCCCAGCAGATAAAACAGGCTCCGAATGAAATAGCGCTACAGAAAGTCTCCCGGTAGCTTCTCCATGCAGAATAAATGAAGCAAATTAAAACAACACCAAAGTCCGTGCCTGCGAGCGGCACCCCAATATCAAAGAACCAGGGGATTGGGCGCTGTGCACGACCCGAGCGCGGACGGGCGCAGATGGGCAGTGGCACGCCCGCGCCAGCGTCTCCCCAAGTATCCAGGCCTCTAAAAGACTAGCCTGCTACCCTTTGTCCACCTCAGATGGCCGCATGTAGATGGAAAATGGAGTGAAAGCAGCAGGACAGCAAGCTGACCACAAAGGGCAGGTTGCGCTCTGCGGTGGGTTGGCAACCAGCAGGGTGTTTATCTGTGCCAACACTGAATTGTTTATTGCTGAAGGCTTTCCGCAGTGGAGGTGTTGGCAGAATCTGTTAGAAATTTATGAAAAAAAACAAATGTTAAATATAGGCCCTTTACAAACCTCCACGAAGGAATGAAGGCCGTCGCCGACTGGATGAGGAACAGCCGACTGAAGCTGAACTCGGACAAGATGGAGGTCCTCATCCTCGGATCCACCCCCTCGGCCTGGGATGACTCCTGGTGGCCGACTGCACTAGAAACACCCCCAACACCCACCGACCATGCACGCAACCTAGGGGTCATCCTCGACTCTACCCTCTCCATGACGAAGCAGGGCAACGACGTCTCCTCCTCCTGCTTCAACACCCTCCGCATGCTTCGCAGGAGCTTCAAGTGGATCCCCGCCGAAACAAGAAGGACGGTCACCCAGGCCCTCATCAGCAGTAGACTGGACTACGGAAACGCACTCTACGCAGGAGCCCCAGCCAAACTCCTGAAACGGCTTCAACGCATCCAGAACGCCTCTGCACGCCTGATCCTCGACATCCCTCGCCGCAGCTACATCACACCCCACCTGAGAGACCTGCACTGTCTCCCTGTCAACAAGAGGATAACCTTCAAACTCCTCTCCCACGCACATAAGGCACTCCACAACACCGGACCAACATACCTCAACAGCCGACTCAGCCTCTACACCCCCACCCGCCAGCTCCGCAGACCGCGCCATCGCCACCGTCCCCCGAATCAGAAGAGTGACCACCGGCGGCAGATCATTTTCCCACCTCGCCGCCAAGACATGGAACACCCTCCCCATCCGCCTACGGCAAACCGAAGACCTTCTGACCTTCAGAAGACTTCTCAAGACCTGGCTCTTCGAATAGTAGCAGTTTCCCCCCCCCCCCCCCCCACCCCCCCCCAGCGCCTTGAGACCCTCGCGGGTATGTAGTGCCCTTTTCAAATGCCATGATTGATTGTTTAATTAACAATCAAGTATTGTAATATGATCTTCCCTAACATAGAAAAACAACAGACATTCACTGAAAAATCCAATGGTTAAAGTGATATTATATTTTATCAGTAATGTACCATGTGAGGTAATAAGTGGTGGTGCAAGTTATAGGTAGCTCTATAAACTATAACTGGTGAACTTCAGTATTTTGCTTGGTTTTTAAATTTTTGTTTTGTGTTAGATCGACATTTATTTATAATGTCACTTTAACCTTTGGTATTTTCATTGAATTTCTGAGCTTTATTTATCATAAGATAAAATCTTATTAGCATACCTAAATATAATGTCAATTTAAACTTAGTTTTTTCATTGTATTTCTGTGTTTTCTTTCAATGTAAGCTAACATTGTATTACCATAACTAACTGTAATGTCACTTTAACCTTTTTCAGTGAATTCCTGGTGTTTCTTGATCATATTAAGACAACTCCCCCGCTGAGCAAGGCTTTCAGCTGTTCACAGCTAGAGGCTTAAATCAGGGCACGATCCCTGAAGAGCCACTGTACCAAACCTCTTAAAGGCATCAACCCCCTGCGGCGCACTTGGCCCTGCACCCAACGCCCTCATGGGTGGTCAACCCTCACCCCACACATCCTTCAACCAGACCCTGCACTAAAGCCTCATACAACCCTCCACCGCCTTTGGCCACAGGGCCCACACGTAATAGCCAAGGGGGGCCCACCCCCATCGTGCTATTAGCATTAACCTTATACTCATACATTCTGTTGTACGAGGCTCCGGCCCTTGATTTGAGGGTGGTGACATGTTAGTTTACACCTTGGCATAATGTTGCATTCAGAGAAAATGGATTGCAAAAAATTGTAGATTCAAATCAAGTTGAAGGAGTAAATATGTACACTTAAGTCCTCACACACCCCTTTGAAGATGAGGAAGTCTTCTAAGTGATAGCAGAAATAGAGTATCAGAAGCATGGATAGAGTCATCACTGCTCCATGGTGTGCATTGATTCATGGCTTCTGAGAGCTACCTGCATCCTTTGCCATCCTCATCATTTGTATATGCAGGGATGTACTAATCACCTCAGATGTGAGAGAGAAGATTGCAATGGACATGTGACCCGGAAGGGACCAGATGATAAATGACATGGAACATCTGTTACTTAATGTAGATGCAAACAGTCTGCACTGAAAACAAATCCTGGTGACTTCCAGAGAGAAGACAAGGACATTACTGATAGGAACATCATTGTCATTGCATATCCAGTGATAATAAATGAAGTTCCATCTGTCGTATCATGCAGAAGGCTCCTTGAAGGACACACTCTTATATGTAGCCAGATGTCATCACCGTCTCTTCTTAAAGTCCTATGACCGCTTTCCCACTCCAGCTGGCTTCGGGTATTCACTGCCTTTCCAGAGTTCTGGAAATAAAACATTTTGTTCATTGGCTTACCCAGGTAGCTCTGAAAAAACCTCAGTTTAAATTAATGTTCCATGCATGTCCACTTCAATTTGTCAATTGCAAATTATTATCCTTGGATTTGAATCCCGCCACTCGTTGCAATATAATTATACCGCCTTTTTAGCACTCTTTGGGATTTTTCTCTCAACTGACAAATATATGGTAGCCACCGATATGTGCACAGTAAATTGGAAGAGTGAAGAAGGTCACAATGTGGCTCTCATATTCTGATCAGAGTAGCAGATTTTGCATCTCAAGTGGAGGGCCGCTTGAATTTCAGACAATCTGAGGATTGAACAACGCCCGGATTGTGTTGCAGTGGTTGTCGCACATTTGCACCATGTAAGGGTGAGGTATCCTGTGAACACCAATCCCGTGCTGCTGTGTCAGTGTGACTGCTTTCAGAAGAGAGAGTAGATTGTGACTCCCTGTGCTCCATCGTGGCGGAGAACCCCACTGGCAGAACTAGGCCTGCAGTAGAGCAGGGAAAAACATTCAAGCAAGGGGCGTATCGGAGATCTGTGCAGCCCCTGCGGGGCAGGGGGCAATCCTTCAAGTGCACCCCATGCCTTCAGAGGCCCCCAATTCAGCCCACCTCCAATGAATATCTGTAAGATATGCACAGTCAAGGGCTTCCTCAACACTTTCTGCGGGGGCCACGCCTTTTTATATTACATCGCTAAATATTCCCACTTAGGGTGGATTAAAGGTCTGAAGATTTTAAACTGACAATACATATTTGATGACCTATAAGCCCTGAAGCGCCTCATCCATGCCGAGGCTCAGTGAGTTGGGCGTGTTTTCTGGTAGGAGAGTGACTTGAAAGGATACATCCACTTTTCCCTTCATGTCCTTTCTGGATACCTGAATAGAAGCTTTCCTGTAGGTTGGGCCTGCGTGTTTTCCACGTGTATGCCTCTGTGCATGGATTGGCGATGCCACTGTGATGATTTTTGTTGTGTTAGTCAAAGTGACATTTTCTCTCTGACAGTAGGGTTGGTTTTGTTGCTTATGGTGGAAATCTCCTGCATCTGGGCAGCAGCCTAAGATGACCTTCCCCTAAAACCTGCCTTGAATACATGAACATTAATTATTGCCTATACACCAAAATGAAACCTGTGTATGCAAAGTGGCATTTAAAGTTGTCCCCACTGCAGGAAGATAGTTACAGGTTTGCATTTGAATAGAAGTGGTGCGTTTTTTCTTAATTGTAGAAGCAAAAACATCTACAATTGTGAGGATTATGAGAAGGTATTCCTATTAAAAAAGCTGAATGATAGGTTTCCAATCCAGTAACTCACTGCTATGATGTGGAAATGGTTGTTAATATAGCTGTTACCCACTGTTGCTCCTTCATAAGGAATTCCAAGTTCCAGTAGCTGGACCCTCTAACAGCCTGTCGGAGCAGTGCTGAAATCCAGAGAGCACAGCTCCTGGAGGGGAGGGCACAGAGAGTGGTGAGGGTGGGTGGCAGGAGGCCAGGTATATATATAGTTTTACATTTTGAATAGCGAACAGAGCCCATGGTTTATATGGCTCCCCCATGACTCCTCTGTAGTAGATGAAAGCATGGGCAGATTAGTTTGCACTGGGACAGGTACAGACTAATTTGCATGTAGCCGGGTTCTGAGCTGGGATGGTGCAGTGAGCTAAAAAACGGTGATGGATTAAAACCATGATCTCTTGACTTGGTAAGAGTATTCTGCATCATTCAGAAACTCTGTCCATCACCACCCCCTTTTTCCCAAATCGATTTTATCCACACTCAGTGTGGGAGGGTATGCTCAGACGTGAGTCCCTTGCTCATTGCACCATCAGGATTCAGGCAAGCCGGGCCGACGAAGGCTGTGATGCCAGAAACCGGTCCCCGGAAGCTTGTTTCCTTCCCAGTATAAGAATTGGCTTGGTAGTTTGGTTTGCCCTGTTCCCATCATGCACTGGGACAGGTACAGACTAATTTGCATGTAGCCGGGTTCTGAGCTGGGATGGTGCAGTGAGCTAAAAAACGGTGATGGATTAAAACCATGATCTCTTGACTTGGTAAGAGTATTCTGCATCATTCAGAAACTCTGTCCATCACCACCCCCTTTTTCCCAAATCGATTTTATCCACACTCAGTGTGGGAGGGTATGCTCAGACGTGAGTCCCTTGCTCATTGCACCATCAGGATTCAGGCAAGCCGGGCCGACGAAGGCTGTGATGCCAGAAACCGGTCCCCGGAAGCTTGTTTCCTTCCCAGTATAAGAATTGGCTTGGTAGTTTGGTTTGCCCTGTTCCCATCATGCACTGGGACAGGTACAGACTAATTTGCATGTAGCCGGGTTCTGAGCTGGGATGGTGCAGTGAGCTAAAAAACGGTGATGGATTAAAACCATGATCTCTTGACTTGGTAAGAGTATTCTGCATCATTCAGAAACTCCGTCCATCACCACCCCCTTTTTCCCAAATCGATTTTATCCACACTCAGTGTGGGAGGGTATGCTCAGACGTGAGTCCCTTGCTCATTGCACCATCAGGATTCAGGCAAGCCGGGCCGACGAAGGCTGTGATGCCAGAAACCGGTCCCCGGAAGCTTGTTTCCTTCCCAGTATAATAATTGGCTTGGTAGTTTGGTTTGCCCTGTTCCCATCATGCACTGGGACAGGTACAGACTAATTTGCATGTAGCCGGGTTCTGAGCTGGGATGGTGCAGTGAGCTAAAAAATGGTGATGGATTAAAACCATGATCTCTTGACTTGGTAAGAGTATTCTGCATCATTCAGAAACTCCGTCCATCACCACCCCCTTTTTCCCAAACAGATTAGTTTGGGAGCCATACATAACAAAATCATAGATGGGCAAAAAGTGGATTACAAGTATTTTTTCACATCATCATCTGAGTGATATCATAGGCAACTTGAGCTTCACTTTCATTGCGTATTTGATGTTACTCAGAACCCCTGTTACCCATCTATAATCCTATGTGTTACTCATTGTGTCTATAGGCAGCCTCTAACGTTCACACCAAATTGTAATTGCAGTATCCCACTACTGTGATGTAGCATCTGTTGATAACAAAATCCATTACCCATTGTTGCTAAATCACAACAGCCTTCCTGGCCAGGCTGGCAGCGCTCTCCGGGAGCCAGTCAGCGTATCGCTGCTCTACTTTGACTGAAAACAGAAAGCACAACTGCAGGACGGGGAAGGAAGGCAGGGGCAGTGGTGGGGGTTGGATAAGGATGGCAGGTAAGATATTTTTATTCACAATTGAGTCAGGAGGAGAGGCCATGCCATGATTGGCTCTCCTTTTCTCCTGTGTAGCACTCCTAAGAAGGGACAGATGATTTTGGGGGCCATACATAACATAACATTAATTATTAGGCAAAAAATCAATATAGGTTATGTTTTTCACTACTGAGTGACATCATAGGCAACTCGAGAGTCGCTTTCGTCTATTTGATGTCACTCAGAATCCCTGGACAAACAACATCCCATAATTCACTCTTACCTGTCTACAATTCTAAACATTATGTATGATTGTTTTAGAAAGCCATAAGCATGAATGCCACCTTCTAAATCTAGTATTCTCTGCTTTGACACCATTTCTACCCTGTCAGTGTATAAATGATTGTGGAGGCCCGAGGCCTTGTTGCTAGAGCTGGCAACTTTGGAACATTGGGGAACTTGGTTTGAGTCTGACCCCAAATCAACATCCTGTGAATCTGGGAAAATTACTTAGGGCGCGATTACAAGACTGACGGTCCACGGACACCCAGACTCGTGGGGACGCAGCAGCAGCAGTTGTCCGACTGCTCTATTACAATTTGGGCAGTCAGACCACCACTGCCCCACCGCAGCCCGCAGGAAACCACCATTCACTGGCAGTGTTTCAGCGCTCAGGGGGCCGCAATATGCTTAGCGGGACCGCGCAGTCCTTCCGAGCCTAATATGAGTTTCCTCTCTGCCGACGGTCTCATGGAGGTTTCCACTCCAGGAACACTGTGGTAAAGGGGAAACAAAGGGGGGCCCTGCATGGGGAAGCCAGCAGGTGTGCACAACATATGCTCCCTGTGTGCATGCACCCCAGTTCCATTAAAGAGATGAAGATGATGAATCAAGCTCTTGAAAAGACCGTCCACTGGCTAACGACTAACTTCCTCAAGCTAAAACGGAATTTCTTCTAATTTTCCCTCTCAAAAACTCTCTGGTGATAAAGGAGAGGACCAAGATGATCACCACTCTAAATTGCACGCCGATTCTGGTGGACTCCACCAAATCGCTTGGAATCACACTGGATAAGAACCTTAATATGCAACCAGACATCAACCCGTTGGCTAAAAATGCCCGCTTTCACCTCAGCTATTTCTGAAAAATGAAACCATTCATCGTTAACCCGGACCTCAAGACTGAAGTTCAGGCTTTAGTCATATCGAGGTTGGAGTACGGATGTACTACCCTATCGGGGCTTCCCAAAATCCCAACAGCCCCTTTAAAAGCCTGTCTCAATGCAGCAGTAAGACTCCTAAATTCACCTAAAGATGGCCTGCATTACTGATCCCCCAATACCTATCCCAGAAACTTACTATATCTGGAGGAAACAAACGCTCTAGGAGCTCCGACAATCTACTCCTGAAACTTTCACACTTCAGCAAGAAAAAACTTTTGACAGAGCATTCTCCAGTGCGGCACCAAGAATATGGAACTCACTCCCTCTGAGCATAAGAAAAATCTCTTCAGCATTATTATTCAAACGGGAAGCTAAATCATTCCTGATGAGCTAATTCCTCCCTTAACTCCTTAACAATCCTCACCATCCTGGGCCCTATCAATCACACCATTTAACTCTCTGACTTGCCCCTCTCCGACGGTAACTCTACTCTCGATTTCACTCCTGCCTGCATTGAACCAATCAACTACTACAACTTGTATCTATACTTCCCCTGATGACACCCTCGCTTATATGATTTGCTCGTACTTAAGCTTGTTCCAACTGCACCAAACAAATCATCTCTATTACTGTTTTGCTTTCAGCCGAACCTCATATTCGCCACATATCCATTCCACGCACCCTATGAAAATGGTTTTTTTATACTTGTTTTGCCCTGTATTTAATGCAGATTTATATAGCCCGAACTCGACCCAAAGGTATTGGAGTGCTTTACATGAGCACCGGTTACGTTACACAAGGACACATTCAGGCACGGTTAGATTAAGTGATTTGCCCAGAATTTCAGGATGTGGATGCGACCCCAAGGCTTGAACCCTGGTTTCCAGCACCAAAGTCGGTAGTCTAGCCGTCATACCACATCCTCTCCCCATTTTGTATTGTATGAGCTATAGAAAACACTAAAAATAAATAAATAAATAAGTTCCTACACGGCATGGACTTTTCAGTCCATGCCATGCAGGAACAGTTTCTGGCGTTCCCATTGCACTGCCCATTTTCTGGAGCACCGCTGTGGGAATGCCGAAAACCAGCCCGCCAGACAAGAGGAAACTCCTAATCTGGCGAGCGGCCTAACCATGGCTTTGGCGGTGCGGCAGCGGGGCGGGCGTCGCACTGCCAAAGTCGTAATCAGGTCCTTAATCTTTCAATGCTTGCAAAGGCCAAGTAATATTTAACTAGTCTGGTTCTGTTGTAGAGTGCCCCACTGACCTTGGTCAAGATTTATACTTTAAAAAACTGCCAAAAATATTGCCCATACTTCTGACTCTTTGGGAGTTTTGGAGTGCACTGCCATTCAACAAGGTTTCTCTCCCTTGATTGTTCTTTTTCATCCATTTTTAACAGATAATATATATATTTACCAAAGTTCCTTTTTTCTGACCGGATTACTACCTTTAGTTTTTTCTGACAAGTTACCATAATTGATCTTTGCCGAAAACACTGCAGCTTTTGTTTCAGCATACTATGCATCTGATGTGTGCTTTATGGATGGCAGGAATTTTGTTACTAAATCCTGCAGTTGACCAAGTTACCTAAACCCTAGCATTTTACTGCCTCAAGTGACATTTTACTGCCGTCTTTTGTCAAATTTGATTCGGTGAGTCTGTTCACGGGTATTATTGTTTGAATTTCTTTTGCACCTCACAAGTATCTTTCAGTTAGTAGGTCCTGCGTTACGCATTCATTTTTGTGATTTTAAGTCCTATACAATTACAATTATTGGGAGTTCCTAGGGCTACATCAATAACCTTTTTATACTTTTACCTCATGCTGAATTGGCTTATTGTGCCTCCAGTTAATTATATTTGTATTTGTATCCAATATTCAGAAAACCTTGAATTAAAGGACCCTACCTGACCTCTGCCACTTAATAGTATATTTATTTTTTCATTCTTGTATGAATCCTAGATCACTTTTTCAAAGTCTTTATTTCTTTTTTGTCAGAGTCTTCTCTTATACACTGTAAATGATACGGCAGTCCTGATGATGACCTGTGGAGTAACACTTCAGGACCGAAACAATGCCATAAGTTACTCAACAAGTAATTTAGGATCAATTATTAGACCTTACATTTCATGAGATATCTTATATTTGAACTTTTTGCACCTTAAACAATCAGCTCTTTTTATGAGCCAATACTTTTTCAATTTTTATATTGTGTGTTTCATGTACTGCACTGAACACTGCATATCACACTATGCCATCATATCATATAAAGACTTGCCTCTTTCTTTTTGTATAAAGCTCCCTTTATGAGTGGAACCAGAAGTCCATCTTAACTTTTGTTTCTAGCCACGTTCCCATTTTCTTTTAACCCTTTCAGCATCCTGTTAAAAAAGGGGAAAGCATGACCTGGGAATGGATGTCATAAGACACATGAGGGCGAATGGGGCTCATTGCGTCTGTGTAGCAGTTAGTTCACAGTGATGTATTGTGATCAGTGCAGGAGATGTTACAACATATGAGGGTCATATCAATCACAGGAGCTAAGGACTGGTCTCTAACACCACATCAGCACCTTGAAAGTGTAGAGCATCCTGTGAACAGGCGCTGCATGCTGCTCTTGCAGCATGCAGAGAGACTGGAAGGTGGATGTTGCTCATGTCCATCCTTCATGGCAGACATCTTAGCAGCTCCAAGGTTGGATGGAACAGGGTATCTTAAGGAAGTGTGTCACTAAGGTGGACTGAAGATCACTGGGGATCAGTTGAACTAACTTGTCAAAATACCTATAAACCTTCCAAGTTGACATCTGGAGTTCATTAAGACTAAATGGTACAGTGTGATGGCATTAAAATGCATTTAGAAAATACGTTCAAACAGATACAGATCCTACAGTTTCATCGCTTGATGTTTAAATTCCCAAAATGTTTGTTTCTAAAATTGGGTGTGGAAGAATTTGAACACCTTATATGGAGGTTGACCCAACAACATCTCTTATTGTGAATACAAATGTCTACGCAAAATGAGTGTAACCTCCAAATAGTGTTACCAGGTACCTTCAGAAGATATCATTCCTGTATGTGTTTTCAAATAAAAAACAATGAATTGTGTTTAATGCTTGTCTTTCATCATGTTCGTTATTGTTCATTCATTTATCCTTCTTTGTGGTGGTTTAGAGCCTAAGCCAACACGTTTTTTTACCCTTTTCCGGCATGCACATCTAGGGCTTTTCAAG
The DNA here is from genome assembly GCF_964204655.1 of Triturus cristatus. NCBI lineage: Eukaryota > Metazoa > Chordata > Amphibia > Caudata > Salamandridae > Triturus > Triturus cristatus. The sequence continues at coordinate 1,801,312,001 of NC_140590.1, forward strand.
GCTATGTGTAACCTGGAACAAAAATGTCCAAATCGATCTATTTTTCTTGTTACTGTATAAGAAGATCCTTATAAGCGATTTGGAGTTGCAAATTTTCATGCGATACGTCACTGCGGTCCAGGCTGTGTGTGTGGGAGTCCAAGAGCATTTCTATTGTACACCCTTCATTTACTTGACTTAAAACAACCTTTTCACATGGCGCTGATTTTGGCATCAAATGCAAAATGACATTTTCTTTCTCCATTCCCTTGTCAACGAGTTGCAAACATGGGCATTCTGTGCCCCTCTCAGCAGGCACAAATTATTACCTTTCCCTTCCTACTGTCAATTTGAATGCCTTATCACTGTCTACTTGAATTTTGTTTTATCTCTTTTTACGGATAAAAATGAAACATTTGGTATGTGACATTCACAATTGTCCCATGGACACAGGTGGTAAGTGTGCTGAATGTTGATGTCTGAACGCTGAATGGCACGTCATGTGTTACCGTGCTGATTATCGGTCATGCTGTGGAGCTGCCAGACCACATTCCCAAGGTCTAGCCGGACACACTTGTGGTTCAGCCAGACTGACAGTGATGCATCAGGAACGGCTATGTGTTCACACTGCTTGCTAAATGAGCATTTTACTTTTGCAGCTTATTTACAAAGTAGTAAAGCTGTTGTCACAGTGATCTATGACAGCCTCTGTGGTGACACTGTGACCTTCTGTGGCTGTCATTGATTTCCTGATCTTGCCTAATATTGCTTTACTCATGTTGAGTTTAATCTCTTTCAGGCCCAGTGGTTGGTGGGGATTATGGCTGAAAAGACATGAAAGGTTCAAAATGGTGGATCAAAGAAGAGAACAAAGGTCGCAATTTTTATAAGTTTGACCTGTTAGTAGTATAGTGTGTATAGTGTGTGTATAGTGTGTGTGTGCAGAGTCACATTCCTGACACAGATCTAACAGAAAGTGTATCTTGAAATACCTTTGGCAAATGCCAAAGGTTTAACCAGACACAGGTATTTAAATGTACCTTTGGTGGTAACAAGTAACCAAAGCAGAACGTGCAAATGTGGGCCAGTGAATTAAAAAGGAAGCTGGTCACAGTTGGTGGCTAGCCAGCAACATACTGGATCGTCGGCACTCATAAAAAGATCAGGGTTGTATTACTGAGCTACCTCAAAGAGATAAACCATACATCAAAGAGGGTATATCACCCAGTCAAGCACTAGCAGAGACAACAGGTCTACCTTACATTTCCTGCTGTAAGTTATGCCGATTGGGTTTCATCATATTTCTGACAGACAGACGGACAGACAGAAAGAAGCATACAGGAAGGGAGCGCTTAACTGACCACAGAGGTAAAGTCTCTCAGAGATGATGAAGTGAATCCACAGAACCTTTTCTCTTCTGTAAAACTGCATCATCAATAAACCTCCATTGTGAAAATTATACTGGAAAAAACTATACACTTGCACCAATCAACAGACAGAGAAAGGGCGTGATGATAGAAAACGTTCTAGACATCAGATGAATCTATTGGAGGCTTTGAAAATAAGGAGAAAGTGACTGCCAGGGAAATAGGTCCCATCACTGCCCTAGAAACAGTTACCAGATTAGAAGGAATGCATTGAGTGCAAAAACCTGCATCCTCTGAGGTCAAGACATCATTCTCATGTTAAGGTCCCTGAAGAGGCAAGTCTGAGTCTGCCCCCTAGGAACTAAATATTTAACCTTTGCAGCGGGTGTCTTACCTCTGCGGGACCTTCTGTTCTGTGACCTCATCACTACTCTGGAAGAGTGGCTAGGGACAATGGGGGAGAGAAGCAAACACACAGAGGAAACAGACAGGGCAACCCTGGCCTTTGTGCTTCTGAACAGCTGTGTTCTCAGTGTCAATGGGAAATAGGCACATTTTGATTGGTGTCTTGTTTTTTACACCACTTTTTCCCACATATCAAAAGTGTTCCACCAGAATCTGGCAATTGGCAACTGAAAGAGAATTCAGATCCAAGCAGGCTCCACCACAGAAGGGAGTAGAGGCTGGGACATCTAACATAGTGCAGTTGAAGTAAGTGATGTGTGTTCTGACAGCAGTGAGTGATGTGGACAGTAAGCATGATGTCTAGGATGTGCCTTCAGTCACTGATATGAGCAGCGTGTGAGCAATGTCAATGGAGTGTGGGATGTGATGATGTCATTGATGCATGTGAGGGGTGTGAATGTTGTGAATACTGTGAGTGATGTGAAATAAGTGAGTGTTGTGAACTATGTGTGTAATATGAGTGATATAATTTTTTTAAATCTAATGATAATGGAGTGGTCGGTGCTATTGTGACTGATGAGAGCTGTGTGGGAGCTGTGGTGTAAGATATGCCCGTGGTATGCGTGGCACGACTGATGCGAGTGGTGTGAGTACCGGATATGAGAAGGGAGATATGTGAATGCTATATTATGTTGGTATAAAAAAAATGAGGACACCCCAATAACCCCTTAAGAGCTTGGGCAGCAGCACCTACTGAGCTTAATGGTCCCTCCCCTCCCTGCAGCAACAGGATTCCAAATTCCAGCACTCAGGCACGTGCACTTCTCCCCAGTTCCAGCTCGGACCTGCTAAGACCAGTTTCCAGCCTCAGAGGCTGCCACACAGGTCTGGCCACAAGATCGCACGGAGGTTTTCGATGACTAAGTCCGTCTGGGGACTTAGTCCTGGTGGATGAAAGTTCTCTGTCGTAAATGGTCGCCCCAGGCCTGCACCTCTAGCTTGGACTGCAGAGAGTTTGCAATGGGCGTGTCAATGAATGACCTCTCACCTCTAGGTAAACTGGCCCCTGCTCAGGCCCGGCCACCAAGAACATGTTTGGTATTTGCTTTCTACGGTTGTATGCACCATTACCAATGGAAATGTTGGTAAAGTGCCTCTGTGATGGAGTGCAAAACATCGAGGTGTGAAGGCTCATGGTGTGCACATGGTTAAACGCAAACAGCCCGGGGTCGCTTTTAAACTCTCAGGAATCATGTGCGCCTGGAGTCACATTGATCTGTCTACACTCAGGGCATGCAAATCTCTCCAGTACCTGGAAGCGCACAGATTCAATGTGTCTCCAGAAACGAGCACGAAACTCCGAAGCTTATCAGCCGGCCCAGCATCTCCCCATGTTTCCGCCACCCCATGCTGTCACAAGAATCCAAGCCTCCCCGCCACACTCACACTTTGTATTTCCCTCACCATGGATGTTCTGCCATGAGCTCGGGGCTCTGCTATCTCAGACTGATCACTGTGCTGTCATCATTTCTGTCGTTCTTCTCTCCCCCTCTCAGACTCTGTTCTTTCTTTTGTGACTGGTGGCAGTGCCTAGAAGCCAGCCCTCCAGCTCACATGCATTCTCCATGCTGCTCAGTCTTTCTGCAGGGAGGCAAATCCAAGAGGGGAACTTGATTTTGATCCACATAATCTATATATAGCATTTCAAGTGACATGTTTTTGTTTTGGACAAATATTTACCCTTTAATCGCAGGACCCTCTTATTATAAAAGCTGTAGTTAACACTGGCTTGAGTAGCGCCACACCAAGTACACTCAGCTGCTAGCTCTCGAAAATAATAAAAATCAAATTTACTGTAGCAATAGGCCCGATCAGTTTATTAAGAAAAACTACACAAAAACACGAGCCCAGATACATTTATTGTGAAAAGCATATGTTAAAAGTGGCTATGGGTATGATACAGGTGGATTGATATTACACTGCATTAAAGTCCGGAGAGAGGTATTGTGTTACCCAGAATCTCCCGTATTATCACAGTACCCGCATAACTCATATTTGCTCTAGAGATTGGCTTTTGCAATAATATTGGTCTCAATCAAATAGACTGTAATTGGTGTGGTGCTACTCAAGCCTGTTTTAACGACAGCTTTTATAATAACACTTGTCATAAATAATCAAACAACATATTGAAGTCTTCCGGTTCAAAACATTTCTTTGACATGTGTATGATGATCCACACTTGTTGAAAGATAGTGCACAGAAAAAATCACATTGGATATGGATGGTATTGTTGTTTTAATTGAAACACGTGGAATAACCATTGACGTTTCGGTCCCTGCCATATTGGATAAATGAGACCGTCCTCAGGGCAGTGTTTAAAGGGTGTGGATGACTGACCCTAAATGGTATGTTTTATTCACATATTATAGCTCAATTGGTTGTCTATAGGTCGTGAGCAGTGTGACAAATTATCACATTATTTTCACTTTAGTCCAGAATGGACTGCTACCCTTAAGAGGTTATTGGGTTGTCCTCTTTTTCCATACAAACATAATATAGCATTCACGTACCTCACTTCTCATATCCATCACTCACACCACTTGCACCCTGATATAAGTGAAATAACCAAGGCAACAAGGATGGATTCAGGCCAGGAGCAGGAGCTGAAAAGACAGAGACTCAGGGAAACAAGGGGAAACTGTCATGACCCACTGCAAAGGCAGCAGCGTGTGTGCCCTCTCACCTGCACATCATTGTGATGTGCTATCTTTCCTCACCGGCTGGCAGAAGTGGTAGGAACAGGAAGAAGCGACCCGTTTCTTGTTGTGGTTCATCCCCTCTTATCCGCATCAGAGTTGCCATGTTGCCTTGGCAGGAATGTAGCTGTGTGCGTGTCCATTCCTGCAGCGTGCCGCGCTGATAACTGCCCCTGCTACATACAGCTTAGAATCACCATCCTGACAGCATGCCTGCGGTCTGCGTGTATAGCACGCAACCAGGACATGAATTTAGTCAATTAGGACCGAGACACTACACATAAGCAGAGCAAGTGTAAATATGAGGGCAGAGAAACTGACAGCATTGTATTAGGACCAAAAATTGGCTCGAATACTCAAACAAAGTCACCCACATTTGCAGTTCCCAACCCTTCATGAAACGTTGCTTGCTAAGTATCAGGAGCTTGATTTGGAGAGACATTTGTGATAAATTAATCTTTTCAAATTATCTAGAGCCAGTAACATTATCCAAGACTTAAGTTAAAACACCATTAATCCATTGCAGCACCTCCACAGGTCTTCTGATGCCATCGGCCAATACATTTTCTCACCATCAGGTCCCTGAATCTCTGTCAGGTCTCTTAATCCCCTGTCATGTCCTAACGTCTGGCCATTATTAGGGACTCTCCCTTGCCACTAACCAACATGACCTCAGAGGTTCACACTGATCCTCAAGACTGTAGGTTTTGTGGAAGAAGTCAGGCTGCTGAATGACAAAGCCGCCTCTTTGTGAAGCTCTTCTGACCTGCGAGAAGTTTCAGCTGCCCGAGCAGCTCTTCCCACATTCCCCGCTGCCCGCACCTGGAGCTGCCACCAGTGGAAGTGTGAAAGCATGAATTGAGACCCACTGTTGCGTTGGGCGCCGGCTCTACAAACTCTCTGGATGCCAAACCTTGCCAAGACCTACAAGGTGGTTTACAGCCAGCTGCTTGAATGCTTGTTACAGCCCAGGGAACCTAGACTAGTGTGCCACACATTCTTTTTATGGCCTAGATAGCTCCCAGACTTCTACTATTTACCTGGCATTACCATTCGGGTTCACAGCGATACCCCTAAGGTGAGAGAGCGCTGCCAAGGACACAGCACTGGGGCGGTCTGCACCCTCCTGAATTGCCCTGATCGGGTGTGGAGCATCTCAGTCGCACTGAAGAGGATGCCCAGGCACTCGTCACACTGGAGCCCCGCCCACCTCTGGAAGCCTGGATCTGCTCCTAGAACTACACAGGGGGCCTGCAGCCTTGCCTGGTGCAGCAATTATATTAATGACGTGGAGAACAATATACCATCTTCTCCACTGCATCTCTGTCCTAGGCTTCCCTAACTTCTTTTAGACAATCCCCTATGGTCCTATGTGGCTCAGACCCGGCCTCCAGTGACAGCCTTTGGGACCTCGCCTACCCCCACTTTTAGCCTTCTCACTGAAGCCTTCTTCCCTAGACTGGTGTCTAGGCTCTTCTTCTCTGGCAGTTCCTCGGAACAACCAACATCAGGATCGGGGATGCCTCTGCGGGGGCGACTGGTGGACGTGGCTAGCAGTAAGGCCACCTGTCAGCCGCTGTTTATGGAGGTATTGGGGGGGGTTAAAGCAGTCTTCAAGAAACACTTTGCCCCAACTCCTGGAGGCCTCCATGGAACTTCTCCTCAAGGAAATATCAGCGGTGAGGGCACAACTGGAGTTAATGGATCTCTGATCTCACTGCAGATATGAAGTGATCACGGACGGACATGGGCTGCTTCTGCTCTAGGGTGGGTGACTTGGAAAAATCAAAACTCATTGAGGAGTGGCTGGACAATGCGGACTCCTGGGGTCCACACATCTGGTACCTCAGACAGAAGGTGATTGACTTAGAGGACAGGGTACAGCAAAATAGTGTCCCATTCTATGGTATCCCTGAAAATATGGAGGCAAAAAAAATGTTGGGGCCGTCCTAGTGGAACTGGTACTGATTTTACTCAGCCTGACTTTTACTTGCACTCTGGAGCTATAGAGACCCATAGAATCAGCTCTCGGGTGCCACCTTATGAGAACCTGGCAAGACCCAGTCTGATTATTGCCTGCTTCCCATGCCATGAACAAGTCCACCTGATTCTCTCTTCTGCCAGATCTCATGGCCCGTATGACTTGGATGGGCATAAACTGTAGATAGCTGCCGATTATTTCATGGAAATCAACCCCAAATCTAAAGCCTTCTTACTACTCTGGCTATTACTTCAGAATTGGGGCATTAATTATGTTTTCCATAAACCTGCCACAATGTGGATAGTGATGGACAGCAACCGGTAGACTTGGGTCACGTCTTTGACTGCTTGGCTGATATGTGTTTGGTCATCACTCTGCCTCCAATCACACCAGAGCTCCAACTACTTCAAATCAGAAAACCTTCCCATCGGACAGGGAGATCCTTTGTCAAGCCAGGCCTATTGAGAAATTCTCAGAGGGCAGTATGATGTGCGCAGAGACCATATAAATAATTTAATCAGTACCTGTTATGGAATAATGCGCAACCTACACAAACATGTTCAATGGATCCCAATTGAATCAAGGAAACCGCTTGTCCAGGGAATAATCATAAGTCGTATTGACTATGGAAATGCCCTGTTGGCCTCCATTAACGAGGAGCCCTATTCTAGGCTTCAAGTCCTGCAAAATACGGCTGCCTGATTCGTACTAAACCTCCCTTCGAGGTCCCCATCAGCGCCCAGTCTTAAGACTCTTCACTGGCTTCTCATCAGGAAGCGAATACGCTTCAAGGTCCTCTGTCTGGTTCACAAGAACATGTACGGAAATGGGCCAAGCTATTCTGCCCAAAAACTGAGCTGGTATCAGCCTGATAGGACGCTTAGGTCAAGTACAAAATTTCTCCCTACCTCTCGTAGAATCCGTACTGTCAGGAATGGCGGTAGATCTTTCTCTTTCCTGGCATCTGCCTTTTGGAATAAACTTCCATCACAGCTCCTCTCCTTCACAGATCACAAGCTATTCGTCAGGGAATTAAAAACCTGGTAATTTGATCATCTATAATGACCGCTCTACTCCTCATCTGACCTTCTTAGCCCCAGTTGGAGTTTTTACGCTATTGCCATGAGACTTCCGGGTCATACATGCGCTTAATAAATACCTTTGACTTGACTATGATCTCGCAAGAGATAACGGCCACTTTTGTGACCTACTACATGGTCATTTACAGCTTGGAAGTCGGGGATGAGACTACCACTTATTTAAGGATCTCTGACTCGCATCTGTTATGGACCAAGGCTGGGTCTTCACAACAGGTGAAATAACAAAAGAGGAAATTTCACAAGCCATCACTAACCTACCCTATAATAAACCACCTAGGGAAAATTGATTCCCAGGAGAATACTACATATAGACACAACCCAAGTAGTTGACTTCCTCTATGATGTATTCACAGAGGTAGAAGAACATAGAAGCTTAACACATTTCTCTACCAATTGGGAGCTTCTTACAGTCCTCCCTAAACCAGGGAAAGATTTTTTACAATGAGGCAGCTATCACCCCATGTCCCTGCTCTATACTGATGTAAAGCTGTTGGCAGCAATATTAGCAGCCAGCCTTAAATGGGTGATCTCCACCTTGATACATGACTCCCACGTAAGGTTTATACCCAGTAGCTCATCCCGCAATCATCTACACACTCTGTCCGATTATTCTATGGCTTTCGAGTGACTCAGAGGAGGAGAGGGTCAACCTGTTCTTATAAGCCAAGAAGGTGTTCAACCACATATACATGGCCCTACCTCTTCTGGATGCTCCAGTGGTTTGGATTTGGGGACAACTTTATTTCATGATTGTACACAGCACCCATGTCACAGGTCAACTGCCACAGCTTCCTTTCAGACTCCTTCAGGATAAGGAGGGGAACTCTCCAAGGCTACTTTCTCTCCCCTCAGCTGTTCCCACTCGCTTTAGAACCCCTGGCAGTTGCCATCAGGCAAATACTTGCTTTGTAGGCTTCTTCATCCCAGCGAGTGCTCCACAAATCTTACTGTCTGCTGATAACATACTACTTACCCTTACGGACCTGCCTATATCTCTGCCAGCCCTCATGTCTACTATCCTGAAGTTTGTAGGCTATCGGTGTAACTAGGGCAAAAGCGAGGCTTGCTACTTTCCTGGGCCATCACAAAAGTGGCTATAACTGCATACAACTTCCAATGAAGGAGAGCCGCTTGAAATATCTGGGGATGTACATTAACTGTGGGTTGGAAACGATAATATGGAAAACCTTAGACCCGCTTTTGGCCAGGACTGAATGGGAAAATGCAAAATGTGCACCCCTCAATCTATCCATTTTGCGGAGAGTACAGGCGGTCAAAATGGTTATAGTTTCTTGCTTCATATACATCCTGGGTATTCTGCCATTGGTAGTACGGACCTCCATACTGTGGGCAATCAACAATGGCATCTAATCTTTTACACAGGGGAACATGAGACCATGGAAATGAGAAGCAGGGCATGCCTCCTCTCTCTACCCTTTGGTGATGACCCACTACCTATACTGTTTAATATTGTCAGTCATGTGGGCCTTTGGCACTGCTTCCTTGTCTCCCAGGGACACTAGAGTAACTTCTGCACTCCCACCAACACTAAGAGGGTCAACCTCCTTCCTGAGCACTATACTAGCCATACTGTGGATAGGCCCACCAGAGAGGGAATGTTTCCTTCCCTAAGAGATGAGATCCCCTTCGGAGAGCTCATACTGATAGCATTCATGGCACTTGGAACTGAAGTAGCCCTGCAGCTTCTTCCCATTAAAGCCACTTTTCTTTTATTCCTTTGGTCAGGATTGCACTGGCAATCCTTGCCCTGAAAACTCTTTTGGGGGTCTAGTGAGATCTTGTCCACCTTTCGGTAATTACCAACTAGGTATCTTTTTTGACACTCTGGAACGAATCCAGAGGTCATCCTTTTTTACAAGCTTCCTGGGTAGAAGATCTTGCAGTCTGTCAGGTTTTGTCTGTAAAGCAATTACTGAACATGTTTGCTCGCAGAACCAGATTGTACAGTCAATTAAAGTCTTTCACTTTGCTGGGGGCGTCGCTTGGACATGAACGATGGCAGCCATGTGAACGAGTAGCTCCCCAGCAGGCCACTAAAAATCCTGGGATTCCAGCCTGCTAATGAGGCCCGGATAACCCCGAACCACATCCCAATGTAAGGAAGCCAGTGGAGCAGCGGTGGAAAGGTGTCGGGACACCGAACAACGATGTAACATTGTGAGGTATGAAGCGAGCCGGAGGCTGTGAGCTGACGGCGAACACGCACCCGAGCGTAACATGCCTAAGATGGGTAACTTCGCATCAGAAGGTGTGACCAGCCAGCGCTGCAGGAAAGCTGCTTCAACGTCCTGGAGCTGCGGCATTGGAAAGCTGAAAGTGTAATGGTGACCAGTAGAGTGCCCCAATAGAGGAATCTACCACAAGCTGCTGAGCGAGACAAGACGCCTGAGCAGTGCAGGAGACACACAAGGATGGCCCAAAAGACAGAGCCCGCAGGACGGGCGCCCAGCCGACTACCAGAGATCGCTGAGAGAACCGTAGCCGGGGACCCAGCTTGAAAAAGTCCTGGAGGGCTGCAAGATGAGGTTCTAGAGAGGGACACTGTTAGACCCGGCCCTCGTAACCTAGCCATACCTGACCCCTGCACCTCACACAAGCCCCCGAGCCCACGGCCTAGCCGATCCTTCCCACCAGAACACACACACCCGACCCGGACTTCCCCGTCCGTGGCCTTCCTCCTTTCGGCCACACCGGGCCCGCGTGCCCACTTCATGCACCAAGATGGCCGCCCGGCCCCAGCGCGACCCTGGCCTAGAGGCGCCACTCCGGCTGGAGGACATCGCGCCCCCCTTGGGATGAGAGAGGGAGGAGCAGTTTCTATCGCACCTCTGCGCTCCCCTGGGAAGGTGGGTTTCGATCGACCCGCCGGCCTCCCCGAGGGCTGGCTCCACGCCTGCTGGGTGTCTGGGACTCCTCCCGACCCGGCCCTGAAAGGATCAAAGGACAATGGCAGGAAACCCCGACAAGCGACCCCCAGGTGACAAGACCCCTGCCTCCACAGACTCCGGACATCAAAGAGGAGTCGCCCTATAACAAGGGGTGCTCTGGGACTGTCCGGCAGATTCGCCTTGGAAACACCTGAGCCCTGCAGAGTGACTCGCGGCTCCCTGAAGATCGTAAAACCTCCGAACTTGTGCTTGAGCCCTGCTGAGTGACTCGCGGCTCCCTGAAGATCGTAAGACCTCCGAACTTGTGCTTGAGCCTTGCTGAGTGACTCGCGGCTCCCTGAAGATCGTAAGACCTCCGAACTTGTACCTGAGCCCTGCTGAGTGACTCGCGGCTCCCACAGACTCTCTTGGTCCCGCCGGACCCCACGACGACAAGCGTATCCCCCAGCTCGAGGATTGTGAGCTGTGTGCCGGGTACGCTCCTGCATTTGATCCATATCCCCAAAGACTGTCCCGCTACCTCCTACCATCCCTCCAAGACTTTGTGGGCCCGCACTCCACTTGTATATATGCACCTTGCTGATCATAAAGGTCCTACCACTCCGATCTGATAAAGATTTATTCTTAAGAATTCTCGGTGTGGCGTCTCTTTGTCGTGTGGTGCCGAGTGTACGATCCTAGATACGAGATTCCTCCCCTGAGGAGTCTCCCGCCAGTGCCCGGCTACGATACCTCGAGGGTTGGTCTCAGGACATCCAGGGCCCCCTCCGGGCCCCTCAGAGGTCGCCTTCTAACATTGGTGGCAAGCGATGGGATTCGGGCCCATAATCTAGAGATCGTACCGTGAACGGCTGACGCACTACCGACAAAGATGGCAGAAGGAAACGCCGTGGTTCTCACAGAAAACGACACCAGTACCGTGTTCCAGGCGGAACAACTGGAAGAGTACACACACAAAGAACTGAAGCAATTCTGTAAGGAACTCAAAATCGCTACCACTGGTCTCAACACCAAAGAAGATATGCAAAAGGCACTGAAAGATTGGGTGGATGCTGGAGCCTCCCGCCCAGAATGAGCGGTGGAGCCCCACGACGAAACTGGACCCTCCCAAGGAGAACGCAGCAGCAACCAGGTGCGAAGCTTCGTACCAGACGGGGGCCTATCCCCAAAGGAGCTCGCAGACAGAGAAAGAAGTCGCCATCACAAACTCGAATTAGCCAAACTCAAAATTGAGGGCGAGTTGAAATTAGCCGAGAAAAAGCTAGCAGTGGAACAGATGCGAGTGCAAGGAGAACTAGAAGAGAAGAAACTCCAACGAGAACACGAAGGAAGGAGACTTCAACTGGAGCACGAACGCAGCTTGAAGGAAATAGAGCTAAAAGAAAAAAGCGAAGAAGCGCGGCCCCCGGGGAACCGAGAGGCGGCCTCCCCGGTGGAGCAGAAGGTCCACATCCCCAAGGATGTGGTCAAAGAATATTACAAAAACGATGACATTCAACAGGGGTTCAGGGCCTACGAGGTCGCCATGACCTCCCATCGGGTCCCGCAGAAGGATTGGGGGGCCGGGTTGTGGGGACGATTCCTGAGCGAAGGGAGAGACACCCTGCTCGACCTACCGACCTCCATGCAGACCTCCTACGTCCACATGAAGGAGGCCCTCCTCACAAGGTACGGCCTTACCCCGGAGATGTACCGCCAGCGGTTCCGGGACTGCAGGAAGATCCCGGGCACCACCTGGGTGGAGTATGTAAACTTCTTCAGCCGCGCATTCGACGGGTGGATCAAGGGCAGCAAGGTAACCACCCTGGAAGAACTAACAGACCTTATGTTGTGGGAACACCTGGCTGCGAACTGCTTTGTGGAACTGCGCCAGCATCTGCTCGACAGCAAGCTCACGGATCCGAGAAAGCTGGCTGTCGAGGCGGATCGCTGGACCAACACCCGGGTCTCCCGGGGCCCTGTAGGAGAGTACCCCCGAGCCAGTCAGGGACCACCCCGCCAGAGAGGGGGGGGAAACCAGGGAGGGCAGAGAGAGTCCCAGTCTAGTCCCCCGAAGTCCCAACCTCCGCCTTTCCCGGCACCCTCACCAGCTATATCCGGCCCCCCCCTGAGACGGGGCACCGGGTGACCATCACTTGTTTCCGTTGTCAGAAGCCCGGGCATTACGCCAACGACCCTGAATGCCCCATGGCCCCACACACCACCCAGGCAGCACCCCCCGCTAGACAGATAGCCAATGTAGCACTGGGGGAGGAGGTTGAGGAGACCGTAGAGTGGGAACCCGCAGCCATGGCCCTAGTATCCTTAGGAGATAGAGAAATGGTCCCTGGAAGCCTCCTGCCCTCCAACATGAAGAAATATGGGCAGCTCGTAACGATCAATGGCCACCAAGTAGAAGCCCTCCGTGACACCGGGGCCAGCATCACCGGTGTCCTCAGTCATTTAGTCAACGAAGACCAGGTCCTCCCCAATGTCTTTTGCCCGGTCATTTCCGCTGACAACACGGAAAGTCTATGTAAGGTAGCCCTGGTGCCTTTTGAGTGGGGAGGGGTGGTCAGTAAACTGAAAGTCGGAGTGAGAACCTCCCAGCCAGTCGACTGTCTCCTGGGGAACGACCTGGAAAGTTCCCCCTGGAAACAAGTCGAGCGCAAGACCCACCTAGGGATGATGGGCCTCCCTGAGTGGGTGTGCGCCACCATCCGATCCATGGCGGCCCGACTGACCCCCCTGAGGGAAGTCGACGACGCCCCGACCACTGAAGATAGGATGGTCCCCGCCGAAGGTCCCCACATCCCCCCACAAGAAGGGTCGGTCGCCAGTGACGAACCCCCACCTTCCGACTCCGCCCAGGTCACCGAGTTAGGCGATCTGCCCGAATTGGCCCAGTGGCGCCACGAGGGGTGCCCCTCCCGAGAGGAGTTCTGCCAAGAGCAGGCTACCTGTCCTTCCCTGGTCGGGCCCCGGCAACAGGCAGAGGCCCAGGCCGCGGACGACCAGACTGGGACGCACCGGGTGTATTGGGAGAATTACCTTTTGTACAGCGAGCAGAAGTCGGTGGAGCTAGGATCCGGCCGGGTGCTGGTGGTACCCCTACGCTTCCGAAACCTCCTCCTGGGCTTGGCCCACGACGTTCCCCTCGCAGGCCACTTGGGCCAGGACAAAACCTACAGTCGCCTCGTGACTCACTTCTACTGGCCCAGAATGAAAGCAGATGTAGAAGCCCACTGCAAGTCCTGTCCCACGTGCCAGGCCAGTGGGAAGAGCGGAGGAAAGCGCAAGGCTCCCCTCCAACCCTTCCCTGTCGTCAGTACCCCTTTTGAGCGGGTCGGGATCGACATCGTGGGGCCCCTGGACCCCCCAACCTCCCAAGGGCACCGCTTTATCCTCGTCCTGGTGGATCATGCCACCCGATACCCTGAAGCCATCCCCCTGCGCACCGTCACAGCCCCCGTGGTGGGCCGGGCGTTGATGGGAATCTTCTCCCGCATGGGTTTTCCCCGCGAGGTCGTGAGCGATCGCGGTACCAACTTCATCACCCGATACATGAAGTCCTTATGGAAACAATGCGGGGTGTCCTATAAATTCACCACCCCGTACCACCCCCAAGGAAACGGCCTGGTAGAGCGGTTTAACCGGACTCTGAAGGGGATGATCGCGGGCTTGGAAGAGCCCCTCCGGCGTAAGTGGGACGTCCTGCTCCCCTGCCTCCTATTCGCCTACCGAGAAGTTCCCCAGAAATCCTTAGGGTTCAGCCCCTTTGAGTTACTCTACGGACACCCCGTCAGGGGGCCCCTCAGCCTGGTCAAGGAAGGGTGGGAGGCGGCGCCCCGAGGCCCCCCCCCGAGATGTGTTCCGTTACGTCCTGACCCTCCGAAACCAGACTAGGAAGTTCCGAGAGATGGCCGAGGCCAACCTGGAGGCGAGCCAGGAGGAGATGAAGCGCTGGTACGACCAGAATGCTACTCTGGTCGAGTTTCAGCTGGGCCAGCAGGTATGTGTCATGGCCCCCGTGAAACCCTGCGCCCTCCAGGATAAATGGACCGGGCCCTTCAAAGTGGTTGAGCGGAAGAGCCAGGTCACGTACTTGGTGGACGTCCAGTCACCCCGGGACCCCCTCCGGGTCCTCCACGTGAACGGCCTCAAGCCCCACTTTGTGCGGACGGAGCTGAGCCTCCTACTGGCCACTGATGACGGGTCCGAGGAGGAGTCGGATCCTCTCCCTGATCTCCTGTGCACCAAAGAGAAGGACGGCTCCGTAGAGGGAGTGAACCTCTCCTCATCCCTCACTTCCCAGCAACGTGAGGATTGCCGCCAGCTCCTAGGGCAGTTTTCCGACCTCTTCTCCCTGGTCCCCAAAGTCACCGACTGGTGTGTCCATGACGTGGATACCGGAGATAGCCCCCCGGTGAGACACCGAGCCTACCGAGTCCCTGATCGGGTCCGGTCCTGTATTCAGGCCGAGGTCTCGAAGATGTTGACCCTAGGAGTGATCGAACCCTCAGACAGCCCCTGGGCCAGCCCCGTGGTCCTGGTCCCGAAAGCAGCTGCCCCCGGTGTCGCCCCAGAACTCCGCTTCTGCGTGGACTACCGGGGACTCAATGAAGTCACCCGAGCCGATGCCCACCCCATTCCCCGAGCCGACGAGCTCATTGACCGGCTCCTGCATTTGATCCATATCCCCAAAGACTGTCCCGCTACTTCCTACCCCCCCTCCAAGACTTTGTGGGCCCGCGCTCCACTTGTATATATGTGCCTTGCTGATCATAAAGGTCCTACCACTCCGATCTGATAAAGATTTATTCTTAAGAATTCTCGGTGTGGCGTCTCTTTGTCGTGTGGTGCCGAGTGTACGATCCTAGATACGAGATTCCTCCCCTGAGGAGTCTCCCGCCAGTGCCCGGCTACGATACCTCGAGGGTTGGTCTCAGGACAGTCAGGGCCCCCTCCGGGCCCCTCTGAGGTCGCCTTCTAACAGACACCAGGAACCATGTTGGTTGAGGCTACATCGGAGGTGATTTGTTAACTGATGTGGGTGCCTCGGACCCATTCCCGGTCATAAGTGCGGTGGGGGTCCGACCGGCCAATATAGTTGTAAGCAGTAAGAAACACAGGGGGCTAGAGTCCGGAGATGATACTGACTGATGATTAAGGGAACCAATCAGGCACCCAAGATTTCGGCCCCCATGAGCGTATAAGCACCTGGACAGGATTGGTCCGGGACTGTGAGTTACAATTTGTACGAGGCCCCAAACACATGGTACAAAAGAAGTGAAAATAGAGGGGAGGATCCCAGTGAAAGACCACAAGGGAATAATCAGCTCTCTCCAGGGTTGAAGGTACCGCAGCAGACCCAAGTCCAGAAGAGCCAGAAGAGACACAGACAATCAGAAGGTCTGCTCCATGGAAGAAGAAGTTAGGCTCCTGTGACGCTGAGACCGTGATTGCCACAACTGGCCAGTAAGAATGAGGGAAAATGGGGTGAATACATAAAAAGGTGGGAGTAAAAGCTGAGACATAACTCCACATAAGTGCATGAAGTGTACTCTGAAAGCTCTGCCACCTGGAAACTGAGATCCAAGCGATGACCAGGAGAACTGCTCCACTAGAACCAGAGAGGTCATAAAGCTGCAAAACATGGGCAAGCCACAGCAGAAAGAGGGAGGCGCGTCCTCTGAGGAGGGGGAGGCTTGTAGTATGCCCAGTGCCCCAAACATGGAGGGCCCAGAGCCTACAGATCAGGTCCTACACAAACACCGAGATAAGATATTGGCGGCCATCACAGACACAAAAACAATACTGCACCAAACATCAACACAGCATCCGTTGGCCTGGGACTAGTACAGGCAGAACACCATAAGCTGGTGAACAGGATTGTTGGACCTGTCAGCCCTAGGGTGGTCTCCCCTTCTATTTTTGTATCGTGCCTCATTTTTTCCACCCTCATTTTTATGTTGGACTAGGTCTCCGGGCGCCTTTTCATTGCCAATCAGTGTTAAGGTGCAGGTGCTCCCTTCTCCCAAGATGGCTGCCACAGGCCCCTGCTACTGCAGAGTGGTCTTTCATAGTAGCACCCTAGCTGCCAGGAGCTGGCTGGAACCCCACAACAATGTTGCGACTCCAGCCCGCCTTTTTGTCCCATAGGTAGAGTGGGGAAGCTCCTGGAATGTGCTGGAACCTTCTAGAAGGGAGGTGTGGTTTTTCTTTTGCCACCTTGGCCAGAGGTCACCTGACCTAGGGCTACTTAAGAGAGGGAGGGAAACTTTTGTGTTGAGTTGGCCAGTGGGGTGAAGCAGAGCTGGAAGAATCCACCAGGAGTGTAGGCGGTAGGGCCTAGCCAGGGACTTATGCCTCTGAGAGTGACAGGATTTAGGTGCTGCCTCTTAAGTGAGTGAGGAACCCTGTGAAACCCACTGATCTTGCCCAGCAGTAGGAGGACCCAGAGAACCTCTGCCCAGCCTGACTAGGAAGGACCTAGTCGCCTTCTCCATCCCTACCCCCCTGTAACAGAACCCCTTTAAGGGCGCCAGATACATCTGCGCCAACAAGACTTCATCTAACATCTGAGAACAGAGACTTATATGCCAAGCACTGGGGGAACAACCTTTACAACGCAACTGTTACAACGCACTACACTTACAACGCATTTTTTACAACGCATAATCCATTACAACGCACTACACTTACAACGCATGACACTACAACGCATTTTTAAAAACTACCTTTACAACGCATTCCATTACAACGCCTACCATTACAACGCATAATATTACACTACACTATCCAACACTTACCCTACTGTTGCACCCCCTGGAGTTAGAATAGTAATTTTTACCCCTATACTATCCAACACTTACCCTACTGTTGCACCCCCTGGAGTTAGAATAGTAATTTTTACCCCTATACTATCCAACACTTACCCTACTGTTGCACCCCCCGGAGTTAGAATAGTAATTTTTACCCCTATACTATCCAACACTTACCCTACTGTTGCACCCCCTGGAGTTAGAATAGTAATTTTTACCCCTATACTATCCAACACTTACCCTATTGTTGCACCCCCTGGAGTTAGAATAGTAATTTTTACCCCTATACTATCCAACACTTACCCTACTGTTGCACCCCCTGGAGTTAGAATAGTAATTTTTACCCCTATACTATCCAACACTTACCCTACTGTTGCACCCCCTGGAGTTAGAATAGTAATTTTTACCCCTATACTATCCAACACTTACCCTACTGTTGCACCCCCTGGAGTTAGAATAGTAATTTTTACCCCTATACTATCCAACACTTACCCTACTGTTGCACCCCCTGGAGTTAGATTAGTAATTTTTACCCCTATACTATCCAACACTTACCCTACTGTTGCACCCCCTGGAGTTAGAATAGTAATTTTTACCCCTATACTATCCAACACTTACCCTACTGTTGCACCCCCTGGAGTTAGAATAGTAATTTTTACCCCTATACTATCCAACATTTACCCTACTGTTGCACCCCCTGGAGTTAGAAAAGTAATTTTTACCCCTATACTATCTAATACTTACCTTAAATGCAATGTAATATTATGCGTTGTAATGGTATGCGTTGTAAAGGTAGTTTTTAAAAATGCGTTGTAGTGTCATGCGTTGTAAGTGTAGTGCGTTGTAATGGATTATGCGTTGTAAAAAATGTGTTGTAAGTGCATGCGTTGTAAAAGTGTGCGTTGTAACGTCATACATCCCCTTTAAGGGCGCCAGATACATCTGCGCCAACAAGACTTCATCTAACATCTGAGAACAGAGACTTATATGCCAAGCACTGAGACTGCGTGTCCAGATTGAACTCTCAAACTTATATGCCAAGCACTGAGACTGCGTGTCCAGATTGAACTCTAAAACTTATATGCCAAGCACTGAGACTGCGTGTCCAGCCTGACCCCTGAAGCCGTATGCAAAGCAGATTGAAGAGCCACCGGGGATCGACCAGGTATTAGCGCTGTGACCCCTGCGCACCCTGACCTGGCCTGGGACCCCCGGCAGCGTGCTCCGCTGAGCGCGGAACCCCCATCCTTAACTTGAGCCCCCCCTGTGACGTGGAAGCCAGCGCGCTCACCGCCGCGGCCCGGAGGCCGGAAGAAGTGCCCTGCAGAGTCGCGAGGCCCGTGAGAAGCCCGGGGCCCCGCTGCTGCCGTCGCAGCTGTGTGAGAAGGTGCGCAAGGCCTGGGGCCGAGTTTCCCCATCGTCGCTGGAGCGGATGCCGTCTGACGCCGAGAACGAGGTAAGCCCGGAGGCTGGGATTGCCCCTGGTGCGCCCCCTACTGGTTGGGAACCGCACCGCACCCTCAGCCCGGGTCCCCTCTCCGTGGGAGTTCCCCCCTGCCATCGCGACGGAGAGACCCCGCCGAGGGATCCTCTCCTTGTGCCCCCGTGACTGCTCTGAAGCGCGGTGCCCTACGAACTGCACCGGAGCCGAGAGACTCGCTCCTCCCGTCCCGGGCGCTCCCCGCTAAAAGCTTCGTGAGGCGCATTGACTGTCCTACCCCGTATTGAAGTACTCAGTGTCAATAATTACGAGTAGCGCTCTGTTATTCCTGTGCCGGATGGAAGTGCTCAATGTCAGTAATTACGAGTAGCGCTCTGTTATTCCTGTGCCATATTGAAGTGCTACATGCTAGTGATTATGAGTAGTGCTCTGTTATTCATGTTCCATATTGAAGTACTACGTGCTATTGATTACGAGTAGCGCGCTGTTATTCACGCCCATGTTGAAGTGCTACGTGCTATTGATTACGAGTAGCGCGCTGTTATTCATGTTCCATTATGAAATGCTAAATGACATCTATTACGAGTAGCTCTCTGTGCTAGATGCCCCGTTCTGAGGTCGTCACCAGTTAGCGCGCCTAGCGCCATAATCACCCCCCCTAAGGCGCTACAGGAAAGTGAAGCGCGCGTGTACCTCTAGGTGAAGGGTAGTTGTACCTCAGGCAGTACTGATATGTTATGAATGTCATTTGTGGTATTACCAGCTTATGAAATGTACTGCTACCTCATGAACTGCATCTAACGTGATCTGCTTGGATAAACTTGAGTATTTACTTAACTCCTACCATGTGGCGTCACTAATTGTGTGTGTTCCTTGTCCCATGTGAGGTGCGTGTTGTATGGTTGCTTTACACACAGACCTTTGGTGGCCCGACCGCTCGTGTCACGTTACCGCCCCATAGGGCCTGGAGACCCCAGGTCCTACATTGCTGGCGAGCGGTGGGATCCTTAGGACCTGTGACCATACAGCACCCTTCCGTGAGGCGAAGGGCGCCACAATTAAATGCCTATTTGTTCCAGAGCTTGAAAACCATTGATTGCTGCATTGTTATTTCCACTGTCCAGGTTGAGAGTGCAAGGAGCCTGGTTAGCTGAGAACTGTTGCCTATCCCATAGGAATTTTTCTCCTTAGTGTCTAGGTCCCCACCTGCCAGAATGGAATTCCGGTTAGCTGACCTCGAGGGGTACTCGGTGAAGCAACTGAGGGAGTTCGGGCAGGGGATGGGGGTGCCTGGGATGCGGAAGGCCAAAGGACCGGAACTCCGCACCGCCATTAGGGCATGGGTAGAGGCCCACCCAGAAGGGAGAGGGGATGAGGGACAGGAGGCGCCAGATGCACCTCAGGAGGAGAGCGCCCAAGAAGTGATCGACACCTTACACGAAGATGTGTCTGAAAATGTGCCCCCAGGGAGACGTTCTGGGGCCAGTAGTAGGACAGGGTCGAGGAGGAGCGCGTCTCCAGAGGAGTACGAGGACAGGAGGGAAGAGAGGCAGTTAAGGTGGGAGCTGGCCAAGTTAGAACAAGAGAAAGAAAGGGAATTGGCCAGATTGGAACAAGAAAGAGAAAACAGGAGATGGGCAATGGAGGAGAAGAAGCTTGCACACGAGCTTCAGCTAAAAGAGCTGGAGTTACGCGCCCTCCAATTGAACGCGTCCAATAAGGACAATGGTGGCAGCATACCTAAGGAACCTCAAGAATCGAAGTTCTACCTACCCAAAGAGGTAATTGCCAATTACACAGTGTGGGACGACATCATGAAATGGTTGGAGGCATACGAGGTAGCCTTGACGGCCCATGGGGTACCCGAGAGCAATTGGGGAGGTGGTTTATACCGGTATATACCTCCCAATGTTAGGGACACCGTGTTATATTTGGCCAAGGCGGATCAGGTAAGGTATGCCCCCATGAAAGAGGCCTTGTTAAAAAAGTTTGGTCTCAACCCCGAGAGGTACAGGCAAAAGTTTTGTGGCAGCCATAAGCTGTCCACCCAGACATGGGTAGATTTTTTTGATTATGCGAGGAAGGCACTAGATGGTTGGGTGCGTGGCAGCGAGGTGCAGGACTACCAAGGGTTGTACGATCTTTTTTTAAGGGAGCACCTCTTGGATAAGAGCTTTCCGGAGCTGCGCCAACATCTGGTGGACCGCAAGTTGATGGATCCCCGTGAGCTTGCGGAGGAGGCAGATATTTGGGTGAGCACCCGGGTGTCTCACAAGGGCCCCGGGGGAGATGGCTCGAAAGGCGGACAGGGTTGCCCCCAGAAGAAAGAGGGGGGAGATAAAAAGGTGGAGTTCTCGAAAGGTCCCCAAAATAAGTTTGGGAAGGGAGTAGGAACCCCACCCCCGTCCAATTCCACAAGACCCACTTACCCTGACAGGAGTCAGCAGCCTAGGATTGTGCGGTGCTACGAGTGTGGGGAGATTGGACACTACAGGGGAGATCCCAAGTGTCGCAAGCGACCACCAGCCCCAACGGGCGGGAAAAGTCCCAGGGTGAGTAGTATAGCGCTTGGGGTGGAGCTGCCCTTAGATAGGGAAGGGGAGTGGACAGGCCTGACGCTGGTTTCACTCGGGGATAGGGAGGTGGTCCCCGTAGTGTCCCTGCCTCCGAACACTGCTAAATATCAGCAGAGGGTGAGAATTAATGGGGAGGAGGTGGAAGCTCTGAGAGACACAGGGGCCAGCATGACCACTGCCGTGCGGCGGCTGGTGTCCCCAGACCAAGTAGTCCCCGAGGAGTTCCATCCAGCCGTATTGGCTGACGGCAGTATGAGTCACTATCCAGTGGCTCGTGTTCCATTTGAGTGGGGAGGAGTCAGAGGCCTACTGAGAGTTGCTGTGAGCCCTGCCTTGCCTGTGGGGTGTTTGCTAGGGAACGACCTGGAGCACACCAAGTGGAAAGACGTCGAGTTTCACGCTCACACCGAGATGCTGGGATTACCAGGGTGGACTTGCGTCAGCACGCGGTCCATGGCTGCACGGCATGGAACTCACCCTGGGTTGGAGCCTGGAATCATGGCCCAACCCAAAGCCAAACATGGAAAGAAGAAGGTGGTAGAGGACATGCCCCGTGAGATGGATGGGGAGGCCGGAGAGGTGCTCCCGGAGTCTGCGGAGGTAGATGTCGTTCCTGTGGAGGACTTGCCGACCCTTGCTGACTGGCATGTGGAAGGAGGTCCTACCCGGGAGGAATTTTGTCAGGCACAAGTGGCCAGTCAGGAACTGGGAGGTTATCACGTGTATTGGGAGGATGGTCTCCTATACAGTGAGCCCAGGGTGCCGGTACATGGATCTTCGAGGGCCATAGTGGTCCCCCAATGTTACCGGGCCTTCCTGCTGGAGTTAGCGCACAAGATACCCTTCGCCGGACACCTGGGTCAGGACAAAACCTTTGCACGGTTGGTCCCCCATTTTTATTGGCCCAGGATGAGGATTGCCTCAGACACCTTTTGTAAGACCTGCAAGTCTTGTCAGGCCAGTGGCAAGACTGGGACTAAGTTGAAGGTCCCGTTGGAACCGCTCCCCGTGGTCGGGACCCCTTTTGAGAGGGTCGGTATCGATATTGTTGGGCCATTGGACCCTCCGACCGCAGCGGGACACCGGTTCATCTTGGTTTTGGTGGACCACGCCACAAGGTACCCAGAGGCTATTCCTCTGAGGACCATCACTGCACCGGTGGTGGCGCGGGCACTGTTGGGGATTTTTACCCGAGTGGGATTCCCCAAGGTCGTGGTGTCGGACAGGGGCACCAATTTTATGTCGGCCTACATGCAGGCCATGTGGAAGGAGTGTGGGGTGACCTACCGGTTCTCCACTCCTTACCATCCCCAGACTAACGGACTTGTAGAGCGCTTCAATAAGACATTGAAGGGGATGATCCGAAGCCTTCCAGAGGGCTTGAGGCGTAAATGGGACGTCCTCCTCCCCTGCTTGTTATTCTCCTACCGGGAGGTACCGCAGAAGGGAGTCGGGTTCAGCCTGTTTGAATTGCTCTATGGCCATCCCGTTAGGGGTCCCCTCAGTTTAGTGAAAGAGGGGTGGGAGAAGACTTCACAGAAGCTTCCCCGTGACATTGTCAGCTACATGCTGGCGTTCCGCAGCCAGATGGCCAAGCTGTGGAAGGCAGCCACAGAGAACCTGGAGGCTAGCCAGACCGTGATGAAGGAGTGGTATGACCGCAACGCTCGAACGGTCGAGTTAGACGTTGGACAGAAGGTGTGGGTTATGGAACCTGGGGAGCTTTGTGCCCTCCAGGACCGGTGGACTGGCCCGTTCGACATTGTGGAGCGGCGAGGCCAGACCACGTACGTTGTAGATGTGAAAACCCCCCGTCAGCCCCTCAGGGTGCTCCACGTCAACCGCCTGAAGCCGCACCATGAGCGATCAGAGCTTGCTCTCCTTATGGTGACGGATGGGAGCGAAGAGGAAGAGAGTGAAGCTCTTCCTGACCTTCTAGCGGTACAAGAGAAGGATGGTTCGGTGGAAGGTGTAGTCCTCTCCCCATCCTTGACCCCAGAGCAACAGAGGGACTGTCGCCATGTCCTGGGACAGTTCGCCTCGTTGTTCTCCCTCACGCCTGGAATCACTCATTTGTGTACCCATGATGTGGACACAGGGGACAGCCCCCCGGTGAAGAGCAAGTCTTACCGGCTCTCTGACCGAGTGAAGGATAGCATCCAGCGTGAGGTGGCAAAGATGCTGGAGCTGGGGGTGATATAACCTTCTAGCAGCCCGTGGGCTAGTCCAGTGGTGTTGGTGCCGAAAGCGGCCCCACCGGGTACGACACCGGAGCTTCGGTTCTGTGTGGACTACCGGGGGTTGAACTCTGTCACGAAGACAGATGCTCACCCCATCCCACGTGCAGACGAGCTGGTGGACCGGCTGGGAGCAGCCCGGTACCTCAGCACCATTGATCTGACATCCGGATATTGGCAGATTGCCATGGCCGATGGAGCATGGGAGAAGACAGCGTTCTCCACCCCCGAGGGCCACTACCAGTTTCGAGTGATACCCTTTGGGCTTAAAAATGCTCCGGCCACATTCCAGCTGTTAGTGAATCAGGTACTATCTGGTCTGGAGTCCTTCTCAGCGGCCTACCTGGATGACATAGCTGTCTTCAGTGGCACCTGGGAGGACCATCTGCAACACCTCCACCGCTGGCTTAACAATTAAAGCCAGCAAGTGCCAGATTGGACAGGGATCTGTCGTGTACCTGGGACACCTGGTGGGCGGAGGTAAGGTGCAACCCCTCCAGGCCAAAATAGAGACCATCATGGCTTGGGAGCCCCCCAAGACCCAAACAGAGGTCCGAGCTTTCCTCGGCCTCACTGGGTATTACCGCCGGTTCGTCAAGGGATATGGTACCATCGTAGCCCCCTTGACGGAATTGACCTCAAAGAAGCAACCTTGCAAGGTCATATGGACAGCTGCATGCCAAGAGGCCTTTGACACGCTGAAACATGCGATGTGTACCGCTCCAGTACTAGCAACACCAGATTTCAGCAAGGAATTTATTGTACAGACAGATGCCTCAGAGCACGGCATAGGTGCGGTGCTCTCGCAACTCAATGCCGAGGGCCAAGATCAACCAGTGGCCTTCATATCCAGAAGACTCTTCCCTCGGGAACGGCGATGGAGCACCATTGAGAGAGAAGCCTTCGCGGTGGTCTGGGCCCTGAAGAAGTTGAGGCCATACCTCTTTGGAACTCACTTCCTTATTCAGACCGACCACCGGCCCCTTCGCTGGCTCATGCAAATGAGAGGCGAAAACCCCAAGTTGTTGAGATGGTCCATTTCCCTACAGGGGATGGACTTTCGGGTGGAACATCGGCCCGGAGTTGACTACGCCAATGCTGACGGTCTCTCCAGGTTTTTCCGCCTTAGTGATGAGAACTCCCTAGAGGTTGGGTAGCTCTCCCCTCTTTCGGCTGGGGGGGACGCATGTTGGACCTGTCAGCCCTAGGGTGGTCTCCCCTTCTATTTTTGTATCGTGCCTCATTTTTTCCACCCTCATTTTTATGTTGGACTAGGTCTCCGGGCGCCTTTTCATTGCCAATCAGTGTTAAGGTGCAGGTGCTCCCTTCTCCCAAGATGGCTGCCACAGGCCCCTGCTACTGCAGAGTGGTCTTTCATAGTAGCACCCTAGCTGCCAGGAGCTGGCTGGAACCCCACAACAATGTTGCGACTCCAGCCCGCCTTTTTGTCCCATAGGTAGAGTGGGGAAGCTCCTGTAATGTGCTGGAACCTTCTAGAAGGGAGGTGTGGTTTTTCTTTTGCCGCCTTGGCCAGAGGTCACCTGACCTAGGGCTACTTAAGAGAGGGAGGGAAACATTTGTGTTGAGTTGGCCAGTGGGGTGAAGCAGAGCTGGAAGAATCCACCAGGAGTGTAGGCGGTAGGGCCTAGCCAGGGACTTATGCCTCTGAGAGTGACAGGATTTAGGTGCTGCCTCTTAAGTGAGTGAGGTGTGGAAATGTGGATTTTCCTGACCAGTTATGTCCCCTATCTTGGACCCCAACGATCCCTTATACATACTACAAGTACATGTATGTTTTCTCCAGTTCCAGTTATGAACACGCAAACACATGTGCGTCCAACGTTAACATGTTCTCTTTCAGATCCGCCATGAATGGGTCGGATATTCTGTTCCTATGATGAGAGGCCACCGACTTTATGTGGTTCACTTACTCCATTTTTGCAGTTCAGGCGACTAGGCCCTGAATTCTGCCATCAAGCCTTTTCTGTTTTCTACCTCTGGCAGCCCCAGCTTGAGCTCGCTGATGTGCCCATGAACTTTGTTCTACTCCCTGCGCGGCTACCAGCTCAGCCCGGCTCAGTCCGTTGCCTGCCAAGATTCTATTCAGCCTTCGAGTTATCTGCTTTGCTCCTCATCCAATGCATTCCTGTCTAGTAGATTAAGTAAACATCCTGCCAGCTACCGAGCAAAGGCCCGGCTTCCCTGTCTTTATGTAAAGTAATTCATAGCCCTGTCGTTATGGAAGATTTCTGCCCTTGCATTTCATGTAGACATCTAGACGCACTCACAGTCAGTATAGAATAGATTCCGTTCGAGAGACCTTCCCTTTTGGATAACATAGTTCTTTAAACA
The DNA here is from genome assembly GCF_964204655.1 of Triturus cristatus. NCBI lineage: Eukaryota > Metazoa > Chordata > Amphibia > Caudata > Salamandridae > Triturus > Triturus cristatus. The sequence continues at coordinate 1,801,337,907 of NC_140590.1, forward strand.
TAGGATGTTAGATATGATTTGGGACTAGGTTGACTTGATCCCCAGACTTCTGTCGCCACATGTAGAGCTAAATGTCAAGTCCCCGTCACCCCCTAGTTGCACGTCAATCACACGTCATGCTGCTGCGCGCGCATCTCTGCCAAATATTTCTGCTGACATTGCGAAATTATTCTCCAGATACGCCCATTTTGTGACATCACACCTAATGACGTTTCCTAGTTACACCCAGTTACACCCATTTCAATTACGTATGTATGGTTTATCTATCATTATCAATTGTTACGCCTCTTGCATCTGTTTCAATGAAATGTCTATTCTATAAAAGTAATTAACTGTCAATAAAGTATTGTACTTCACTTCCTGAACCTCCGTGGTGATGGAATATGAAGCTCCCAATTGCAATTGATTCTTTGGAATAAAGCCCGTTCCGAACCTCTAATACCACGGATTCTGCCTCTTATTTTACTGAGCTATTTTATTGATTTCCCGTATTGATTTAAGTAAAATTATTTACCACATAATTGGCGCCCGAACAGGGACACTTTCTCATCTCACGCGCCGGTGGTGCGTTGCAGGCCCGGTCTCCTGCCACAGCTGGACGGACAACTACGCGTACCAGCAGGATTTCCTGTATCTCCCTCCGGTCAAGCGGGGGCGACTGAGGCTGCGATCAACACCCAGACGAGGCGGTGAGAAGTGCGAAGTATCCCGACCAGAGCCTAGCTGAGAGAGCAGGATCCGAGGTATACAGAGTCCCGCCAGGTTCCGACGTCCCGATGTCCTGAAGTCCCGCAGTTGTCGAGTCGAGTCCAGTCCGGTCCCGTTCAGTCCCAAGGCCTTCCGTTTCCGAGCTACCCGGTGAGTACCATTGCTGGGGAGGCTTTCTGACGTGCACATAGGTTGTGCCGGTCAAGACGGGTTTGGGTACACAAATCCGGTCTGCACTGTTTTAGCAGTGTATCTGTACTGTTTAGCAGTATATCTAGTATGTCAAGTATATAAAATTCAGACTAACCCAGTTAATGCGGGGTATTAACGGGGTCTAGTTCCGTAGATCATCATTATTATCATTCTAGTTATGTTAAGTATATAAAATTCAGATTAACCCAGCTAATGCTGAGTATTAGCGAGGTCCAGTTTCCATAGAGCATCATCATTAGTGTTTACTAAATATTAAATGTTAAGATATGTTAATATGTTCTGTATATTGTGGTATGAATGACTGTTCATTGTGTTTATCGTATTAAGTGTGTCCAGGATTAAGTATCAGATCAGTTCAGTTTAGGATTAAAGTATCAGATCAGTTGTCAATATGCCGCTCTTTTCGAAATTAAGACAGATCACGACTAGAAAAGGGGTACTCGAAGAAGCTGTTCCCATTCCTCCTAGGGACACTCCAGGGTACTTCATGTATCATAAACACGGCTTAGATGCTATATTGTTTCTTGATTTATGGGTAGAGTACACTAAAGAATTACCAGAAAGTCACAAGTGGCCCGCAGCGGGGACCTGGAATGCAGATTGTATTATGAAAGTCGAAGAAGAGTTGTGGAAGAGGAAAGCTAGACAGTCACAGAAAGATGCCATTGAATTATGGCGTAAAGAATCATATAGACGTACCGAGAAAGCGCTCAGACAGGAAAAGAAAAGTAAAGAAAGTTCAAGTAAAGTCCGAGAAAATCTATTAATCGAAGAAGGTACACGAGTAAAATCAGAACAAGTAAATAGACAAAGAAATGCCCTTATGAATGGTATGTATCCTCTTCTGGCCGAAGGGTTACCTAAGGCTATTCCGGAAATGCCAAAAGACTTGCCACCCCCATTGTTTCCGATAAAAGTACATCCTAAGGAACATCCCAGAACCGCAGAGGATGTTTTTCTTTCTTCGTATTTAGACGACATAGCTCCCGAATATGCTAATACCGCACCACATAGACCGCCCGCCGGGGGGGTTCAACACCAAGACCTTGCGTCTGTACCTCTGCAACAACAAACTCCGACACAAGTTCCGATAAGTACACCCGTTCCTACAGCTGCTTCTACAGCTGTACCCACGCCTCTAGTTGCTGTATCACGTTCAACAAATCCTTTTACGTTCGACACCCCAGAAGGTGCTGTCGGAGGCACACCAATTCCTTCCTTGGTTTTATCCACTCCCCCCAGAACACATAAACTTACCTTTCAGGACTCAGTACGTGAACGTACGCCTAAATTCGTAAATTCCCGCACGCTTAAGGAACTTCTGGTGGATTGTAGATATGACCCTGTGCCTGGCACAGAGAACGATATGATCCTGGCATCATTACGCATCCGACGAGCTACCATGTATTTACAGAAGCTACCAGGAATGACTACACATTTAGATGATATATATCATTTTGTCCAGTCAGGGCGAGACCCTGAATGTATTAACCGAGCTATGAAATACCAGAAAGTAGAAATACAGGGGGAATTGTTACGTTTCCTCATAAATTGTGTGATCAGAAATCAAGATCGGCCGGGGGTAAACCCGGAAGTAATGCAAATTCTTACCAAATGGAGCCAGAATATATCGGAGGGGAAACATAACAGGCAAACATGTATAGTAGTCATGTGTCGAAAGATCCGTAAAGAAATAGAACGCATACACGAAGAAAGATTAGCGGTAGACGAGTTTGAACAAAACGAGGAGGAGGAAGAATTAGGACTGCCCACGGGACAGTCAGAAACCATAGCCTATGTAGGCAGAGGAAGATCCTGTAATAATAATGGATGTTTTACTGATTCGATACGTCCGATACGTCCAGACACAATAAGAAATTTCCAAACACCTATAATACATACAAGAAAGATAAGGTCCCCCGAGCATTTGTTTCAGGCTGCTGACAAGCTACTCCGAGAGCATAGGGGCTATCATTTACTTGATTCTATGGATGAACAAGAATTAGCCAGGTCAGCCGTTCATTGGGCCGACAGTCCTGGAAAATATAGTGATGACACAGTAGCACACGCGTTTTTGAATCTCACCCCAGATGAACAGCGTTTAGCTGGGATTTACATGATTCAACAACTCCTTATATTATATAAAAGCCAACATTCTGATCCTGGTCCTCTACCAAATATATTAACTGAATTACTCGCGAATAGATGGAGAAGTTCAGGTACTGAGCTAATTAGCGAAATATTAGAATACAGAAAGCAGTATTTTCTTTTTATTTGTCCAGAACATGTCCCACTGTCCATTAAGGAAAGAACGACGCATTACATAGATAGACAGAATCCTTTAAGAGAAGTGCACCCAATAAAAGGTGAAGACGATCAGTTCAAACGTGTATTTGTATATGCACCCATAACTAAAATGGAATTATTAGAAATGAAGAAGGTAGTACCCAGTCATGAAAAAGATCCAGCGGGTTTCCACCGTGACCTTAAAGACATGTTACTCATGGGAGAATATACCTATCCCGACCTTATGACAATATTAAAAGTATTACTGCCTGCTGGCATTTATGAAAAACTCAAGGAAAAAGAGTGGGAGGTAGGAGATCAAAAGATAGAGTGGACAGCATTAGAAAATGAAGAAAAGGCCCGAACTGCAGGAGCAGGACTCGGGGAAAAGACTAAATTACTACCAGGTTTACTAGTACAGGTATTGCCACGTTTGTTAGCTACGAAAAAAGAAGATTGGGGTGCAATTTCAGCTTGTAAACAAAAGTCAGATGAAGATACTAGTGATTTCTATGCCCGATTCGAGAAATGTTTTGGTATAAATAGTGGAATAAAAGCAAGTAGTGAATCGTATCCACATCTGTTTGTGACTAAATTAGTTGAAAATTCCCTGCCCCAAGTTAAGAATAGAGTATTGAAATTTGAAAGTACCTGGCAAGGTAACACTCCGTCTCAAATGTTACAAATGTTACAGTACCATCACAACAGAATTAGAGAGGAACAAGAACATGAACATAGACGCATGAAAGACACGAAAATGAAGATGCTAGTTTCCCAGACAGTTCCAACAGACAGTCATAAAAAGGGTATGATACACTCCAGTGATCCAGCAAGTTCTGTGAAAGGGACATGCAACTATTGTAAACAGCCAGGTCATTATATACACGATTGTCCAGTATTAAAACGTAATATCGCTGCAGGTATAACAAAAGAGAGACCACGGCCACCTAGACAGGATCAGAACGACCATGGAACTCAGCAGCATGCACAGTCCATGCCAGCTCCACAACAGTTTGTGCCAGCTGCACCACCGTTGCCTGTTGCTGCCACACAAACAACGACACGACAAATGTACCAGACCGCACAGTACGAATATCCTGATTATCAACGATACTCATGAAACAGCCTAGAGAAGGAAGTCGGCTTACCCCTTATCGAGGTTCCTGTAGATCAAGAAGGACCTTACGTACATAGTGAACTATTAGGCCAAGATAGAAAATTTTTACTTGATACTGGGGCAAGCCGAACAACAATAAAACGTAGTGAAGTTCCAGGGGTACCCCTCTCAGGCTCACAGAATGTTTCCCTTGGTTTTTCAGGAACACCTATTATTAATGATGTATCACAGCCTCTCCCACTTACAATAGGACCATTGACACGAACTACAGACTTATTGCTTACTAAATCATGTCCAGAAAATCTGTTAGGTATAAAAACACTGAAAGCTCTAGGAGCTATAATATGTTGTTCTCCGGAAGGAGTAAGATTGTTTTTACGTGATTTCAAAGGGCACTATGTGTCCCGAGACATGGATCACAGACTACAGACTTTACCGACACATTTATGGGCACAAGGCCCTACTGATGTTGGTTGCATGAACATTACACCATATCGAGTCACACTAAAGGCAGGAGTGGTACTACCACGAATGCGACAATACAAGTTACCTCCAGATGCTGTAGTGGCTTTACTGCAAATCATTGACGAGCTTATTGCCCAAGGAGTGGTTGTGGAAACAGACTCCAATGTATGTAATTCCCCGATAATTCCGATTCTTAAACGAACTGATCCAAAGGCCCCGCCAGTATATCGATTAGTTATTGATCTGCGCGAATTAAATAAGTGCATTGTACCACAATACCCTGTGGTCCCAGATATTTCGTCATTATTGACAGCGATTGATTCTGAAGCGACTTTCTTTACTGTAATTGATCTCAAGAATGCTTTTTTCAGCGTCCCAATAGATCCGGAAAGCCAATACTTGTTCGGTTTTAGTTTAAATGGACGAAGCTTTAAATTCACACGCGCACCTCAAGGATTCACAGAAAGCCCCAGCATCTATAGCCAAGCACTGAAAAGAGAACTTGACAGTATCCACATGCCAGTTAACACTGCTCTGCTTCAATATGTCGATGATCTACTGATCACCGCTCGAAGCGAACCTGAATGTGAAAAAGCATCACTGACGGTTTTACAGTTTTTGGCCGACAAAGGGCACAAGGTGTCCCCTTCTAAGCTGCAATTCTGTGTACAGCGAGTTATATACCTTGGTCACTCGCTGTCCAAGGAGGGAAGGCAGCTTACACCTGATCGCATCCAGTTAATTGATAATATGCCGATACCCAAGACACAAAAGGAGGTGCGGGCTTTTATAGGCCTCACTTCATACTGTAGGCAGTGGATCCCTCAATATGCATTTCTAGCAAAACCACTCATTCAGTTGACAACACAGGAGGCAGCCACGTCGACTGTCCTCCCTTGGACCCAGGAACATACACAAGCCTTTGAAAGCTTAAAGAAAGCTTTATGTCAAGCACCTGTTTTAACAACGCCATGTTACAGTAAGCCTTTTACACTCTTTGTTACAGAGCGCGAAGGTACTGCTTTGTCAGTACTCACACAGGAACAAGCAGGATCGCATAAACCATGTGCCTATTTCTCTAGTACATTAGATCCCGTAGCTCAGGCTCTTCCTGCGTGCCTGAAATCAGTAGCAGCAACAGTTTTAGCAATAAGACAAAGCGATGCCATAGTATTAGGACATCCATTGACAGTACAAGTACCACATGCAGTAGAGGTTCTTTTGAACCGAACGCAAACACAACATTTGACTATAGCAAGACTTACTGGTTACGAATTAACATTATTCCAGCCACACATAGAAATCAAACGCTGTAATACATTGAACCCTGCTACACTTTTGCCAGTAACTGAAACAGATCCATTAGCACATGATTGTAGTGAAGTCATTACTATTACAACGAAACCCAGACAAGACTTGACAGATGTCCCGTTGTTAGATCCAGACCTGACGTTGTATGTAGATGGTTCATGTATGAGAACAAGTACAGGAGAATTAGTAGCTGCTTATGCAGTCACAACAGATACTGAAGTCATTGAAACAAACTGTATAAATATTTTGTCCGCTCAAGCAGCAGAGCTCGTCGCTCTGACACAAGCCTGTATTCAGGCCACAAATAAGAAAGTCAACATATACACAGATTCACGTTATGCATTCGGAGTCGTTCATGATTTCGGCGTGCTGTGGCGAGAGAGAGGTTACTTAACTTCCCATGGTGCCCACATTCAGCACGGACCCCTCATTCATGCTTTATTAGATGCAATACATCTACCTACTGCAATATCGATTATGAAATGTAAAGCTCACACGAAAATCACTGATATCATTTCTCAAGGCAATGATTTAGCTGACAGAACAGCTAAACAGACTGCTCAAACTCACACAACTGACCTGACAAAGACAATAGTTCCGATTCCAACATATTGCATGACAGTTAAGGATCCCGCTCTTGATGTAATTGACATACAGACACATGCTACTCTAGACGAGATAAAGAAATGGACTGAATTAGGAGGGATCCAAACTGATCAGGGATGGATGACGAAGGAAAAATCTGTATGGTTTCTTCCTGACTCTATGGTCCAAGTAATCATAAATACAATACATAGTCCAGCGCATCTAGGAGAGAAAGCTATGCTAGACAGTATTCAACACATTTGGTTCAACAAACATTTACGAGCAGCGGCTAAACAAAAGGTCCGTACCTGTATGATATGTTGTCAGTTTAACCCAGGTAAAAGCATTTCCGTAGAACAGGGTGGATTTCAGCCTCCTGATCACCCTTTTGAAGTCCTCCAGATGGATTATATTCAGATGGAACGATGTCGAGGATTCAAATATGTTCTCGTAGTTGTCTGTGCACTTTCCCGTTGGACCGAAGCCTACCCAGTCTCAGATTACACTGCCCCGACTACTGCCAAACAGTTAGTTCGAGAATTCTTCCCACGGTACGGTTTACCACGTGCTGTCTATTCAGATAACGGCCAGCCGTTCTCATCCGAGCTAATGAAACATGTTTCACTCCTGTTAGGATATCAGTGGAAGTTCCATTGTGTCCGACACCCCGAGGCAGCAGGTCTCGTGGAACGACACAATCAAACTTTGAAAATCAGATTGTCCAAAATATGTAGCGAGAAAGGTGTCGATTGGATAGTAGCCTTACCAGTTGCACTCTTTTACATGAGAATGGTAGCACATTCTCGAACAGGGCTATCCCCGTATGAAGTGATCTTTGGTAGACCACCAAATATGTGGGGGACGCCTATACCTCGTAAAATAACTGATGTTGACTGTAATATGCTGACAGATTACCTGGCTTCCTTGATGTCTGCACTACAATCTTGTCGTTCACAGGTAGCTGCAGCTTTTCCCGATAACACTGAAGTAAAGCCCCATGACGTGGTTCCCGGCGACCTGGTACTTATCAGAAATTTTGACCGGAAGACCCAACTGGAGCCGAGGTGGAAGTCGCCTAAGCTGGTTCTACTCACCACCCGGACTGCCGTGAAAATCGAGGGCAGGAAGGGGTGGCTACACTCGAGTCATATCAAGAAATTTTATGGATCACCATTAGATGTGAACATTGACTCTCGTACTACTTCACAGACAGATTCAAAACTTCCTTTGGTTGAAAAATCAGAATCCGAACAATATAAAATAAAACTCCGATCTAGCAAGTCAGACGATTTGATTGTTTAAGTCCTCTCCAAGGTGAATCGGTCGAATTTGTCTCTGACATGTATCCTCTAGATCGGAATCATCAAATGCAACTAAAAAAGCATACATATTATAAGACATTTCGCAGTCATTGTACAGTAACATTATTGATTTTGTTTTTTCTAAGTTCTTTGATCATCATAACTAGTGTATTGCTTCATATGTATTATCCTATTTCTACACATGCTCATAATATTACTGCTGAACATTCTTTTAGTGAATTACCTCTGCATGAGTTATCCTACAGATTTGCGCTGCGCAATAACACTTTCATTAGTATGTTACATCATTCCCATCAGACTAGTAATGCTACCAATTGTTGGATATGTGGCCGACTCCCTCCCTATCAGAATTATAAGGGAACTCTGCCTCTTTTTCCATATCCGTTCACACATAATGGCTCCTGTGGAGCATGGTTTAGTTTAATCAATTCCCTAGATTCAAATTCAGTGGGTTATCAAGACAATTGGGTATGGGGAAACCTGAACCTAGTTTTGCTTAAAGTCTGCTACCCTAACAAGGAGGGACTTCCCAAACGGACAGGAACTGATCTAGAAAATGAAGTATATGGATTAGGTAATTTTACACTTAATCTTATGATCCTGAATGTTGAATCCGAATCTGCACCAATTCTGCCCGCTATGACAGTGTTTCCAGTTAAAGGTGAATTATGTGTAAGAAAGAATGGTTCCATACATATGGGCCATAGTAGATGCACCACTGTAATAGAATTCAGTGATCAAGGCAAGTCGTCATTTAGAGCTTCTCACCATTCCTACTTCATATGTGGTCAGACTGCATATATACGTCTGCCTCCAGATTGGGATGGTACCTGTTATATTGGATTCCTTTTGCCACCAGTTTTTCTAGCACCTCCTGATTATCATAGAAATGTTCATTTATTACACAATAGAGAACGAAGAGATCTCCCAATTGTCGATTATACTGAGACAGCATGGGAAAAGTATACAGATTTCAATAAAGGACTCTTTCCATATATAGGTACAGTCTCCAATAGTAAACTGATACGTAGATTAACTAGGACCCTTGAAGCCGTAGTGAATGAAACTATTTCCGCCTTAGGCAATTTGACAGAGGAGCAATCTGTGATGAGGATTGTTGTCCTTCAAAATCGTCTTGTCCTTGACGTCATCCTGGCCGATAGGGGCGGAGCTTGTAGGGTCATCGGGTCAAGTTGCTGCATATTCATCCCAGAAAATTCACCATCTGTATATAAAGCTATAACCCGCCTTCACAAGATCGTAAGCCAGATACACCAGAATCCAGGCACTTGGACTTGGTCCGGGTGGTTTTGGAGTGTGTTGTCAGCCTGGGGATGGAGAATTCTATCCTTCCTAGGTATTGGCTTTCTCATACTATTCAGTTGTTGCTTATGCCTGCAATGTGGTCCAGCGATTTGTGGTCTGTGTGCCACATCGTGTATTCCACATCAAGGTTTTCACTCAAGATCTCGAAAAAAGAAAGAAGAACAAATGATGCTATATGAACAGATCGATGGATTAATGAAGATTGATATTTCTTAAGGGCAAGTAGGGGACAAGGAGGGAATGTGGAAATGTGGATTTTCCTGACCAGTTATGTCCCCTATCTTGGACCCCAACGATCCCTTATACATACTACAAGTACATGTATGTTTTCTCCAGTTCCAGTTATGAACACGCAAACACATGTGCGTCCAACGTTAACATGTTCTCTTTCAGATCCGCCATGAATGGGTCGGATATTCTGTTCCTATGATGAGAGGCCACCGACTTTATGTGGTTCACTTACTCCATTTTTGCAGTTCAGGCGACTAGGCCCTGAATTCTGCCATCAAGCCTTTTCTGTTTTCTACCTCTGGCAGCCCCAGCTTGAGCTCGCTGATGTGCCCATGAACTTTGTTCTACTCCCTGCGCGGCTACCAGCTCAGCCCGGCTCAGTCCGTTGCCTGCCAAGATTCTATTCAGCCTTCGAGTTATCTGCTTTGCTCCTCATCCAATGCATTCCTGTCTAGTAGATTAAGTAAACATCCTGCCAGCTACCGAGCAAAGGCCCGGCTTCCCTGTCTTTATGTAAAGTAATTCATAGCCCTGTCGTTATGGAAGATTTCTGCCCTTGCATTTCATGTAGACATCTAGACGCACTCACAGTCAGTATAGAATAGATTCCGTTCGAGAGACCTTCCCTTTTGGATAACATAGTTCTTTAAACATAGGATGTTAGATATGATTTGGGACTAGGTTGACTTGATCCCCAGACTTCTGTCGCCACATGTAGAGCTAAATGTCAAGTCCCCGTCACCCCCTAGTTGCACGTCAATCACACGTCATGCTGCTGCGCGCGCATCTCTGCCAAATATTTCTGCTGACATTGCGAAATTATTCTCCAGATACGCCCATTTTGTGACATCACACCTAATGACGTTTCCTAGTTACACCCAGTTACACCCATTTCAATTACGTATGTATGGTTTATCTATCATTATCAATTGTTACGCCTCTTGCATCTGTTTCAATGAAATGTCTATTCTATAAAAGTAATTAACTGTCAATAAAGTATTGTACTTCACTTCCTGAACCTCCGTGGTGATGGAATATGAAGCTCCCAATTGCAATTGATTCTTTGGAATAAAGCCCGTTCCGAACCTCTAATACCACGGATTCTGCCTCTTATTTTACTGAGCTATTTTATTGATTTCCCGTATTGATTTAAGTAAAATTATTTACCACAGAGGGACCCTGTGAAACCCACTGATCTTGCCCAGCAGTAGGAGGACCCAGAGAACCTCTGCCCAGCCTGACTAGGAAGGACCTAGTCGCCTTCTCCATCCCTACCCCCCTGTAACAGAACCCCTTTAATGGCGCCAGATACATCTGCGCCAACAAGACTTCATCTAACATCTGAGAACAGAGACTTATATGCCAAGCACTGAGACTGCGTGTCCAGATTGAACTCTCAAACTTATATGCCAAGCACTGAGACTGCGTGTCCAGCCTGACCCCTGAAGCCGTATGCAAAGCAGATTGAAGAGCCACCGGGGATCGACCAGGTATTAGCGCTGTGACCCCTGCGCTCCCTGACCTGGCCTGGGCCCCCCGGCAGCGTGCTCCGCTGAACGCGGAACCCCCATCCTTAACTTGAGCCCCCCCTGTGACGTGGAAGCCAGCGCGCTCACCGCCGCGGCCCGGAGGCCGGAAGATGTGCCCTGCAGAGTCGCGAGGCCCGTGAGAAGCCCAGGGCCCCGCTGCTGCCGTCGCAGCTGTGTGAGAAGGTGGGCGAGGCCTGGGGCCGAGTTTCCCCATCGTCGCTGGAGCGGACGCCGTCTGACGCCGAGAACGAGGTAAGCCCGGAGGCTGGGATTTCCCCTGGTGCGCCCCCTACTGGTTGGGAACCGCACCGCACCCTCAGCCCGGGTCCCCTCTCCGTGGGAGTTCCCCCCTGCCATCGCGACGGAGAGACCCCGCCGAGGGATCCTCTCCTTGTGCCCCCGTGACTGCTCTGAAGCGCGGTGTCCTACGAACTGCACCGGAGCCGAGAGACTCGCTCCTCCCGTCCCGGGCGCTCCCCGCTAAAAGCTTTGTGAGGCGCATTGACTGTCCTACCCCGTATTGAAGTACTCCGTGTCAATAATTACGAGTAGCGCTCTGTTATTCCTGTGCCGGATTGAAGTGCTCAATGTCAGTAATTACGAGTAGCGCTCTGTTATTCCTGTGCCATATTGAAGTGCTACATGCTAGTGATTACGAGTAGCGCTCTGTTATTCATGTTCCATATTGAAGTACTACGTGCTATTGATTACGAGTAGCGCGCTGTTATTCACGCCCATGTTGAAGTGCTACGTGCTATTGATTACGAGTAGCGCGCTGTTATTCATGTTCCATAATGAAATGCTAAATGACATCTATTACGAGTAGCTCTCTGTGCTAGATGCCCCGTTCTGAGGTCGTCACCAGTTAGCGCACCTAGTGCCATAATCACCCCCCCTAAGGCGCTACAGGAAAGTGAAGCGCACGTGTACCTCTAGGTGAAGGGTAGTTGTACCTCAGGCAGTACTGATATGTTATGAATGTCATTTGTGGTATTACCAGTTTATGAAATGTACTGCTACCTCATGAACTGCATCTAACGTGATCTGCTTGGATAAACTTGAGTATTTACTTAACTCCTACCGTGTGGCGTCACTTATTGTGTGTGTTCCTTGTCCCATGTGAGGTGCGTGTTGTATGGTTGCTTTACACACAGACCTTTGGTGGCCCGACCGCTCGTGTCACGTTACCGCCCCATAGGGCCTCTAGACCCCAGGTCCTACATTGCTGGCGAGCGGTGGGATCCTTAGGACCTGTGACCATACAGCACCCTTCCGTGAGGCGAAGGGCGCCACAATTAAACGCCTATTTGTTCCAGAGCTTGAAAACCATTGATTGCTGCAATGTTATTTCCACTGTCCAGGCTGAGAACTCACGTTACCGCCCCATAGGGCCTGGAGACCCCAGGTCCTACAAGGATGAAAACAGTTTAACCAACAGTAGAGGTTATACAACCGAAACAGACAATTATGTCCCGCAAACTGGAAGACCTGTGCTCCAGAGTGACCACTCTAGAACTGAAGATGCAGAAGGGCATAATAGATGCAATAAAAATGAGTAGGGGGAATACCACAAGGTAAAGAAAGCACTGACATGGTAACTGTCTTGGAGGGATGTCTTGGAGAAACACTGTAGCCCCAGGTCTCCTCACAACCTTTTTTGCACTGGAAAGAGTACATAGGGTGCTATCACGCCCACTGGTGCTGGGGTGACCCCCTCCACCCGGTAATAGCACGCCTCTTGCACTAAAATATCTGAGACATCCTCATACAAATTGCTTGTATCAATAGACCCTTATGATTGAAAACAGCAGTGTCCATCCTCCCAGACTTTAAGGCAAAAGTACAGGCCCAATGTGCCTCCTTCCTGGAAGCGAAGAATGCATTAAGAGCAGAAGACATAACATACTTTGTGTTGTACCCAGTGAAACTGTGGGTCACACTAGATGGGGCAACACACTTCTACAACTTACTGGAAGACATATGGGCTTGGTTAGCAAATTAACAAAAGGGTGATTCTGTGTCTCAAGGGGGGAACCATGCCTCTAGAACACCGAAACCGCAAAAGAACCAATCCAGGTGCTCATCCAGAAGGATCCATCTACGGAAACCCTCCGCATCCGAGATGGCACAGGAACGAAAGGCGGCGTTATAGGGAGTGGCAGAGGTGTTAACACAGCAGACAGAGAAGGAAAACGTAGCACAGAGTAATCAGAGTCAGGTGACTTGGTCAGAAGTGAGCTAATACTACCGGGCAGAACTCCACAAACAGCAAAAAGCATTGTTTAACAACGACTTGGAAAATGGTTGAGACCTACTAAGGGTAAGAATAAACAGGCAGCTCTGCCCCTTCCTATCTGAAGTGAGATACACAGAGACATAGAGGGAACCTGGTATTAGTGACTTTGAAGACCTTCACATCAGGGAAAGGGAATTGCTGATAGGGAGGGGAGGGGGAGGGCTAACCGCCGCTGGAGGGACGTATGTCCGTCAGAGACTACTGGGGCCACTGGTGGAGATAGACACAGTGACTAATACTTTGCACACCTCCCACCAGATAGTCCTCACTGGGCAGATAGAGGGAACACTCTTCCACTATTGGCTTTAACGTTTAACAGGTTTAGGGGGTCAGTCATTGCAAAGCTGCCCTAGGGCGAGGGACTTACTTGTTCGGGAAGTTTGGGGGTCTACAGGTGGTTGTCAATGTTACAAGTTGAATTTGATGGTGGGGTTGGGAGTGGGGTGGAGTGGGAGAAAGTTCTGAAACGTAACAATGTCTGCTCTGCCACTATTACACCATTAGATGAAAATGATAACCTGGAATGTGAGAGGGAGGGGGTCGATGTCCAAATTACATAAAATTATCAGTTAACTCATACACAGAGGAATACACATTGCGATGTTGCAAGAGACCCATTTCACATTAGATGAGAGCAAGCGGTTAAAACGTAAATGGTGGGGTCACATATATGCCACCACAAACTCTGTATTATTGAGGGGGGGTTTAGTGTAGATCAGGGCGGGTACTCCTAAAGACAAAGACAGATCCATCAGAGACCCAGAGGGCAGATACCTCTTGTTACAGGGATAAATGCTAGGTAAAGTGATTTCATTAGGGAGCCTTTATGCACCAAATCAGGACCAAGTACAATTCTTACGCCGATAGTCAACACAGCTTGCCACACTAGATACCTCCCACATCCTACTAGGAGGGGATTTAACTGTGCAGAATACATAGAACTAGACAGATCGACTCCCCCACTGAATGGTACTCCTATAACTAAAGTAATTAAGGGATTCTGGGCCTGGTTGAGGGATGGAATATGAGGGACATTTGGAGAACACAACATGGCAACAAGCGGGATTATTCGATCTATTTCCAATCATAAAGCTTGCATACCAGACTATATATGTTTACCCGCTCAGCCGGGATGGGATCCACTATCACCCATGCGGAAAACCTGGGGTGTACACTATCTGATCACAACCCATTACTATTTCATATCCGTCTCCTGTTGGAACCCACACTTGCCCCCACTTGGAGACTAGATCCAGCACTCCTAGAGGACATTGCCTTCCGCTCATACCCATTACAGAGTAAATTCAGATTAACCAAGGATCAACCAAGTCCAGGGTGGTAGATTGGGAAGCCTTCAAGGTTGTATTACGAGGGCAGTGAATGGGCCAAAAGGTTGGAATGAGGAGGCCAATCTTAGAGGAACTTACAAACCTTGCAACCCACTTACACAAAAAGGAGACTGCGCTAACTTCAGATGCAGATACTCAGCAAAACTAAGTGATGCTAAACAGAAATATGACGAAGCGTTGGAGAGATTGAGATGTTTGGACGTGCAGGAATATCAGGGTCGGGTACATATGGAGGGGGGTAAGGCAGATAGATTGCTCGCTTGGTTGGTGCATCCCAAGAATTTTTGATCCCCCATTTCCCAGATTAGAGTGGCAGATGAGATGATAGTGTATAATCCTAAAGAGATAATCGAAGCATTTATGGCCTACTATGTAGAACTGTACGGTAGACAGAGACCACAGAAACGGGAGGACCTCATGGGATATTTAGTACCCCTACCCCTAGAAATCCTAGTGCACAACATCTAAGAAGGCCTGGGAGGACCAGTCACCATGAAGGAAATCTCTACAGTGATTAAGGAAATGGCAAGGGGGAGGACACCTGTCTCAGATGGTTTGCTAGTAGATAATCTACTCTACTTACACTCAGACACTCATACCGAAGTTAGAAGCGATATACAAAGAACCTTGGGACAAGGGAGAATTACCTCCGTGGACCAGGGATGCCCTGGTTTTACCGTTTCCAAAGACTAAAACATCACAACCACATGTGTCAGATCATCGTCCCCTTTCAATGCTCAATGTTGACTTTAAAGTTCTGAGCAAGGTACTGGCCGCGCGCCTTCTATCCTATATGACTGGCCTGATACATAATGACCAAAATGGGTTTGTGCCGGCCAGATCTACATCTGGGAACCTGCAGAGGCTATTTCATGTTATGCATCACCTTGAACGGATCCAATACCCAGAGGCGCTTATCCTATCAGTAGACCTGGACAAAGCTTTGATTCATGGAGATGGGAATTCTTAGAGGTCACGATGGAACGAATGGGACTGGGAAGGGGAAGGAAAAAATGGGTGAAAATATTATACATAGACCCGACTGCACTGATTAGAACTAATGGGGTGATCTCTGAAACATATAAGCTATATAGAGGCACTAGACAAGGGTTCCCATTGTCCCCATTGCTTTTTACAATTGCAATAGAGCAAAACCTGTTAGACTTTCAGCAATAAAGACATCTTCTTGGCACACAAATGGGAAATAGATTGCACGTAATCTCTCTCTATGCCGATGATCTGTTGTATTTAAAAGATGGAGGCAGGGGTGTAGAACATGCCCTGAGTATGCTGGATGAATATGTGACACTAGCCGGGCTAAAGCTAAATAAACCAAGACCTGTGCCTTCCCCACTAGGAAATGATCACACACAACTGTTGGATCTCCCTCCGGGACTGCATTGGTCCCCCCCATACTTTCAAACACTTGGGACTACAAATATTCCATAAACTAGAAGAACTACGAGAAGGTAACCTGAACCCGATCACTAGGTCATTAAAGAAGTGTGTGAAGTTCTGACGCTCACTGAAACTATCCCTGATGGTTCGCATAGCGCTCTCAAAAATTATCATGCTCCCCAAACTACTATTTGTTTTGTGAATTTGCCAGTGGTAAAATCTCAGTCCTGGTTCTCAGAAATAAATCAGTTACTCCGGGAGTTAGTTTGGGACTGGGGGCAAAATAAGTTTTCCTTGGAAGTGGTGCAAAGAGCACCTGAAGGAGGAGGTCTAGGGTTCCCCGACTTTGAACTGTATTATTCAGCAGCCCAACTTCAATGGATGGCCCAATGGTTGGATATTCAGAATATGGATTCAATAGATCAGGAGAGAGGGCGATATACTCAAAGATGGCTATTTGCTCAACTGCTACATCTGGCAGTATCTATGCCAAAATTAGATGTATTATTACAAGCAGCGGTATACTGCTGCAGGAGATGCCTCTGACGTACAGGCGAGTACCGTCCTTATGCACCTAAAATACCCACCACTGGAGTACATTTTGGGGATACCTTATCTCCATACACAAGACTCCAACACGCAGAATGGACTACAGCCAAGATCACAACAGTCAGGGACTGCTTCCAAATGGGAATATTAATACCCATAGATGACCTCATATCCCAGTATATCCTACCACATGGGCAATTTCTGACTTATCACTCACTGACACAATCATTTTGTGATCTCTGGCAAACTAGTTTGGTGTTGCCAAAAATACACAGAGTGCTTCAAGTGCTGATGACTTTGGGAGCAGCCAGACACCTAATTAAATGGTTATATAAGGCACTACTACTTTAAGCAGTCAAAGAGTCACTTGACCACATCAGAGGTAAATGTGACATGATAGTAGGGAGACAGTTATTAGATAAAGAATTGAACCGAGTATTTAGGAGCCCGAAAAGAGTCTTGAGGAATTCCAACATCAAAGCGATTCAGTTTAATTATATACACATGGTGTACTTGACAGCCCATAGACTGAACATTATACGTGGAAATGTAGCCCAGGCCTCCCTGAGATGTGGAATGGGAGTTGTGGGATTCACACATATAACATGGGATTGTGCAAACTTGAGAGGATTCTGGAAGGCAATCCTGACAATGATAGGGAAAACACTAGCCCGGACCCTACCAAACAAAATTGAGGTCTGCTTACTAGGCCTATTCCCTAGACTGAAAGCTAAGCAAATAGTGAACAGATTTATAGACCTAGTGCTGATCCTAGCGAGATGACAGCTAGCCCAACATTGGAAAGCACATATCACTTCCTCGATAACGATATGGGAAAAAAGTGGATGTATGGACCACAGCAGAACTAAGGGCATTACAGAAAGAAGTCGCTCAGGGAGTTCGTAGAAGACCCTTAGCAGAATTATGGACAGAGATGTTAAGAGGATGGGAAACTAGACACCAAACTTACTCAGAAAAAGGAGAAGCTACAACAGAAGAGATGAGGGATAATAGCCCCGGGCCAGAGGAACCAAAATAGGTGCAAGGATGTAAATTACATAGCTGGAGAGACGGGCCTGGGCCCGTAGCTCTCTCGCTCGCAGGACCCCTCCAAACCCCCTTTTGCACACATTACAGAGATTATTATTGGGCACAATATACTGTCCTAGACAATTCCCACCACCAAATGTTCATTATAGTTTGTTAAACATTAATAGTACATGTGAAAATAGAAATATATCTTTATCTATAGGCATGAGTAACTCCCTCAAGTACACATAAGTCGAAGTACAGAATACAAGAGTGATATATGTATTGTTTCATGTATTAAAGGAAATCAACAGAATTGATGCCTTTGTACTATAATATGAAACTGATGCAGAATATGTATAAATGTGCATACCTTACGACTACCTGTACACAGTAAATGTATATATACCTTTTAAAATGGCAATAAATATATGTTTTAAAAAAGTCTTTCACTTTGCTGTCCTTCACCAAACCATTTTGTGGCTTACCAGAGTTCTCCAAAAAATCTAGCGAAGACTGATTAGACTGTTTGTGACTATCCCTGAACCTCAAGCGGTATTTCTCTGGGGTGAAGCCAAACTTGGTGTTAAGGGTTGCCTTCATGGGGCACATGTCATTTGGTCAGCTACGTCTAAGCCCAACAAGGTATCCCTCCGAACAACTAGCACATGCTTCCATAGACTAGCCCACCAGTCCTCCTCTGGAACTTTATGTATACACAGGTCTACCTTTTATGCTGCAAATCACTTATAAATATCCCCCAACCCATAGCTAGGCAGTAGGTCTTTAGGAATGTGGGCCATTTTACCTCCTCTAGGCACCTCTGTATTGCTGCCACCACCTTCACTGAACTCTGTGAGCCTTTTAGCCTTCTAGCCTTCAAGTCCCATTCCTTCTGACACATTTCATAAACCAGCAACATTTTCCGTCCCTCTTTGTAGCTGCTTCTGCTTTCCTATCCTCCATGGCCAGAGTGACAAGTCACTGTATCAGCTGTCTTTCAGCTTTCAAACTCCTCAGGGGGCAGGTTGCTCAAGGACATCTAGCTTCCTGCTCTGTTCCCACTCTGGACTTCACTCCTGCTGTATATGGTGTCATGGCCACGAGTTTCTCTCCTTCCATCTCCATTTCATCCTCCCCTTCCACATCATCGCCCTCCTCCCCCTCCTGTGATGTAGATTGCAGCCAACAGACCTCCTCCCAGCCTCTGAGGGCAATTTGGTACTCCAGTTTCTTGGAGCCTTTGTCTAGCTACAGCACCATTTCCTTGAACACCTTTTACAGCTCCACCACAACGTAGCCTTCAACGCTGCTGAGGGCTCCCTCTCTTTATGCATAGAAATATCACAGGCACAAAGCATGAGGTAAGAATTTAATATGGAAAAGGGAAACATTTGCCCAATTAAACATGCTTTAAAAAAAAAAATCAATTTTGATGTCAGATTAAAATAAGAAATTTTTGGTTTTAGATTAATCACATCAGTGAGGCAAAGCTGAAGAGGACTGTCCTGAAGCTCCTTTCTGTGTGTTATGTGTTGCATGGTATGTGCTGTGTGTGTTGCTGAATAGAGCACAGGCATTACAGTCTCAGTATAAAAACCTTAAACATTTACTCTAAGTGAAGATCTGCACATTTCTTTTTAAACTTCTTTGCTTTTATCTGTAGTTCACCAAACTGGATCCCAATATGTTTAAGTGAAGGTTTGGTTGCTCATTGATATTTTATAGCAATTACTTATTTATTTATTTAATTTTGTCACTACACATTGCCTACTAGACTTCAGAGTGCAGGCACAGCAAGAGAGAAAGACAACAATGACAGGTACAGAATACAGGAGATTCAGAGTCTATTCAGGGGTGTTAGATGATCCTAGACATGGACATTTGTGGTCGCGCCTAAGTTAATTCAATATATAACAACGAAACTGCTAATACTGCAACCAATTTTTAAACACAACTTTTCTTATGAGAACACATTTTGAGATGAAACAAAAAGTGTAGAAGATCTTCGTTTTCTTTGAATTAATCAATGAATTTATTTTATTATTTCATTTTTTTTAGACTTCCATTTATAAGAGCAATTTGAGACTTCAATTGTCTATTAATGACTGATTTTAAGAAATTTTTCCACACCATTAGATGAAACACATCAATCATACTTGTCAGACATCCCATTCATTCATATAGTGTTGTCGTGCACATACATTCCTGACACATTCTAAGAAAAACATATACTACAATAAATCGTTGAACAAACAACCTAATCTTTCTAATAAGACCATAGAAAAAATTGTTTAACAAGTTAATCACAAGAGTTGTTTCATTTTTAGATTACTCAAAATTTCTTGTGGTCTCTTGACAAGGTCTACGCGTTTCGAGACCCATTCTTTTCTGGGGCTCTCATCAGGACCTCTGATTGGGACTTGTTACGATCAACCGATCTGACGAAGAATGTCACTTGTTCAAAGTTCCGTTGTGGGGTCAGTGAGGAGTAAGAATTGAAGCTGACAGCTAGTCTTTGTTTTAGCGAGAAATTCGCTGATCTGATGCCATCTTAGTTGTAAGTGGAGGATTGATCGTAGTCTCTTTTCTACTCGAGCTGTGCCAATCTTCAAGATTTTTTAGGAGCTGTATCCCTGCTTCGTCTTTCCCGGTGTTCAAATGAGGTGGAGTCGGCGTTAGTTAATTCAAGGCAATGACACCACCCGTTAGTCCCGCCATTAGGTTTAATGTGACAAATTATAATCAGTCATAATGCTGCCTGTCAGAAGGCTCAACAGACTCTGTTATTCATGATATACAGGCAATATGTAAACATAAAACCATAAGAATCTGAATGCACCGATATATATGGTAAAAAGATTAGATATTGCAGAAACACAACACACCAGTTATTAGGGCAGACATTAAAATGTACAAGACTAATGACCCTAAAAACCTAGAAATGTTGCCAAAGCTTCAAGACACAAGTCCAAAATCTATAATATATGATTATCTATTGTGCACAAATTGAACCTGTGAGGATTTTTTCTTATTTTCATGTCACTCAATGTTTCAGGCTCCTAAAGTAGATATTGAAACCAGACTAGAGTGAATGTTGATTGTAAACAGGTCACAATATCTGCATTTGCTTTTGAAGTTAATCATCTAGATGTGAAAATAGCCATTTCCCCATTCATGAACAGTTTTTCTTTTGTGTTCGTACACTTAAAGGATTGAGTTATTTTGGGGGTTTCTCGCATATCTATATGTTTCGATCGTTCGTGTAAGACATGCAACAGTTGTGTAACTTCGAGTTTGAATTGGCTTATGGTCAGGAGGCGTATAAAGATCGCCTACCCCCCCGCAAGCTTTAGGTCTGGGAAAGATTCTTACATAGGAATCCGGCCAGTGTCTTCTTCAGGCCGGCGTTTCCAAGGATGAGGATTATGGAGCTCAGGGCCGGGAAGGCAGATGCCACAAGTTGACATGTAAAAAGTCCTATGTTCTTAAACCCAAGGAGTTGTAACATTATGAGACATTGTGCCAGGTAGAAGAAGACGTACAGAATCAAGAGTAGAGTCACAGTCTTTACTGCACAGAGATGAGCACTGAGACGTGGGTTTTGAAAGCGGTCCGCATTCTGTGCCACCCGCCTCATGTGTTGGCTCAGGGAGGTAATGATCGCTCCAGCAGAGAAAGCAAAGATTATGAAGGCCACTGAAACAACAAGATCCTGAATCATAAGTGGAATGAGACATCTGTTTTTTTTTGTGTCAACCCTATCATGGTGACATTGCCAGAGGTATTGAAAGATATGTCATTTACAAAATGAGAAAGTTGGTTGACCTTGGGTATCACACAAGGATGCCAGTCTGTGGAAATGTTGATTAAAAAAAGGACAAACAGTGAGCCCATCAGGAGCCAATGCACAGTCTTTGGGAATCTCGCCCTCATCCTGATGGGTGATTGAAACTCACAATCCTCAAGCAGAAGTAGACACAGAGCCAGGTGGCAAACCATAGGCTGGAGCCACCCAAAGAGAAGCCTACAGTAAGAACAGGCTCATAGATTTTCTCCTGAAGAAAGATGTTTCTCCATAACCTACTGCAGACACAAATTCCAAATGCTGCACATTGGAAAAAAATATTGGTGACTCCAAGGCAGGAAATTATGATATCACTAAGATTCAGATCATTGGCTCTTTGGATTTATTTTCTAAAATTAACAGTGACAATGAAGGGGTTTCCCACCAGTCCCATCACACAGAGGGTCCCATGAAGAACAAAGGCTGATATGTCGGCAGATATCATCATTGTGGCCTTGTACAATATGACGGCATGTCAGTCTGGCTTTTCCCTGTGCTCTGCTTCCTTCCTCATTACCTCAGGGCTCTGAAACACCAGGGTTTTGATTTGTTCAGACCGGAAGTCAATGAACCGTTTCAAGGTAAATTAGTGTTCTATAAATGTCCGATTCAAATCTGCTGATGCAAATCATGAGGCTTTCATTTGAATGCTGCCGCTTCTGTCCATTTTATTTAACTCTGTATCAAGCCAATTAGGGGTGTATATATTGGATTTTGGCACATATACCCTCATAAGTGCAGCCAAAGGCAAACATTACACAATTTGGCAGTTTATGGCTGGGTCACAGTCACACACTGTAACCAGTGCAGTCAATCTTGCCACCACACTCATTTTGGGAATCAAAATATTCAAACACATTGCACATATTTTTTAAATAATCGTTAAGTTACTTAAAACCATTGCAATAAAAGCAATACATGATATAAATACATTATCATGGCATAGATGAAAGTAGTGATTCTAAATTTGAATCTTTACAGTCAAATTTAAAATTGTCGTGTGGTAGGGGAAAGGTAAAAGAAATAAAAAATTATGCTTTTATGAACTGGAGGTACCATTATAGCAGGTTAGGTATTTTCACGCGGGACAATGTCCCATAATAGGGGAAAATTTCAGGCATATTTACAGCTTATGAGTTTTCATCAAGGAGTTTTACTTTAAGAGTAAAAGCAGATTTGCCCCAGTGTTGCCTTGGTGTAGGTCGTATTATTCCTTAAGAATGTTGTAACCATTTAAGTAGCACTTTATGTCATCAGCGTTTAACAAATTATGTTTTCTGTAATCTTTGCTCCACCTTTAGCAAACATTTGACAAAGGGCAACTTTAGCTGAGGGTTCCCTGGATTGAAACAGGCTAGAACTGCCTGTCTTCTTGTTCGAATTCACGTTTGGTTAAATGCTGTGATTAATAGTTGTTTTCTTTCTGCCTATACCATATTGCAGGAACAGACTAGGTGCAACAGATCTTCCTCATTGGTTCCACAGAGTCGACAGGTAGCAGGGAGATTTCCACATAACCAGGGTGCCATGGTTCTTTAACCGGTAATATCCCCAACCGATATTTAAAAAACTGCTGCTTTTTAAATGCTGGGTAGCTGGTGGCGAAGTAATCTTGAAGGGCGATAGACTTATAATTATTCAATGTCATCCACCCATGTGCCTTTTTAGGTCGAGCCTAGTGCAGCGCGCATGTGCTACTCTAGGAGAAGGCCTCTTGGAATCACTTCAGACTTCTATGAGAGTTCTCCGTGTGGGTCTACCTTCTCCCACACATCCCATAGGCCTTTGCGTGTGGCTTTCTTTAATGAAAGCACGCAAATGGCCAAAGACGAGTGCATGTCCCGCCTTTCCTCAAAACTTTCACTCCCATGTCCTAGGGGTCTTGGGAGTGAGCAGCAGCGCGCAAGGTGCTATCTGTTTTGGATCAGGTTTCCAATTAGCTTTCACTTTCGCGTACAGTGGCTGGCACGATGACCCCAGGTCAAACAGGATTACTTTAGAAGCAATCCCAAAGTCATTGGATGATCATCCAACTACTCTAGAAGTCATTTTCACATCATCAGACATCATCAAGCTCTTGAAGTCATCAGCAGAGTTTAGAAACTTGAGCTCGATGACTTGTGGATGACTTGAAAATGAGCATCTGATGACTTCACAAGGTGTGACTATTCCTGATGACTTCAGGAGGATTTAAGAATGAGTATGCGATGACTTCACAAGGTGTGACTATTCCTGATGACTTCGGGAAGACTTAAGAATGAGTATGCGATGACTTCACAAGATGTGACTATTCCTGATGACTTCAGGAGGATTTAAGAATGAGTATGTGATTACTTCATAAGATCCAATTGTGCTTGATGATTTGAAAATAAACATCCAAATCTCCACAAGCATCATTTCTTCTTAACATGATGAAATTGCTCCTTATGTTTTGAGAATGATTATACTTCTAGTGCAAGAGGTAAACACAACTAATCTTTTACCACTACTACCATCACCCCGCATACCATCACAATGCAACTACCATTACGCGGCAATGCCATTACAACGCATGGCATTACAATGCATATGCATTTACCACACATGCTTTTACAACGAAATTTGTTGTAAATGCATGAATGGTAGAAGCATATGTGATTTATATGTAAGTATAAGGTATGTATAGGGTTTGGGTTTTGGAGTGTAGGGTTATATGTTTTGGGGTTCAGGGGTAATTTTAGGGTTAAGGAGTTTGGGGTGCTGGGGTATTTATAGGGTTCAGGGTGGGTTTAGGTTTTGGGGTGTCTGGGTATTTTTAGGGTTCAGGGTGGGTTTAGATTTTGGGGTGCAGGGGTATTTTTAGGGTTCAGGGTGGGTTTTGGGGTGCAGGTTTATTTTTAGTGGTCAGGAGTAATTTTAGGGTTAAGGGCATGTTTGGGTTTTGGGATGCTGGGGTATTTTTAGGGTTCAGGGTGGGTTTAGGTTTTAGGGTGCAGGGGTATTTTTAGGGTTTAGGTTTTGGGGTGCGGGTTTATTTTTAGTTGTCAGGGGTAGTTTTAGGGTTAAGGGCATGTTTGGGTTTTGGGCTGCCCAGGGTATTTTTGGGGTTCAGGGTGGGTTTAGGTTTTGGGGTGCAGGGGTATTTTTAGAGTTCAGGGTCGTTGTAGGTTTTGGGGTGCAGGTTTATTTTTAGTGGTCATGGCTAATTTTAGGGTTAAGGGTATGTTTGGGTTTTGGAGTGCTGGGGTATTTTTAGGGTTCAGGGTGGGTTTAGTTTTTGGGGTGCAGGGGTATTTTTAAGGTTTAGGTTTTGGGGTGCAGGTTTATTTTTAGTGGTCCGGGGTAGTTTTAGGGTTAAGGACATGTTTGGGTTTTGGGGTGCCCAGGGTATTTTTGGGGTTCCGGGTGGGTTTAGGTTTTGGGGTGCAGGGGTATTTTTAGGGTTCAGTGTCATTTTAGGTTTTGTGGTGCAGGTTTATTTTTAGTGGTTATGGGTAATTTTAGGGGTAAGGGTATGTTTGGGTTTTGGGGTGCTGGGGTATTTTTAGGGTTCAGGGTGGGTTTAGTTTTTGGGGTGCTGGGGTATTTTTAAGTGGCATGGTGGGTTAGGGTTTTGGGGTGTAGGGGAATTTTTAGGGTTCAGGGTGTGTTTGGGTTTAGAGGTGCTGGGGGATTTTTAGGGTTCAGAGTGGCTTTAGGTTTGGGGTGTAGTAGAAAATTTAGGGATCAGGGTGTGTTCTGTTTTTGCGGTGCTCAGGGTAATTTTAGTGTACAGGGTTCAGTTTAGGTTTTGGGGTGCTAGGGTAGTTTAAGGGTTCAGGGTGGGATTGGGGGTGCAGGGGTATTGTTAGTGGTCAGGGTGTGTTTTAGGGTTCAGGGCAGATTTGGGGTGCCAAGGGTAATTTAAGATTTTAGTGGGCATGGGTATTGGGGTGGTATGGGTAATTTAACAATGTTAGGGGTGTTTAGTTATTGGGATAAAAAAGGCCTTTTTTTGTTTTTAGTTGTTTTTAAAAAATAATTAAAATTAAATAAATATATACATATCATATTAAAAAACTATATATATATTTACCATAAACACTTTTACAAATTTTATGCACTCACCGTGCACGCCTTTGCGTTGTCATGGCATGCGTGGTAAAGGCATATGCGGAGTAAAAGTTTGCGGGGTGATTATATCGCGTGGTTGTGCATTTTTATACAAAGGTGAAAAATTGCTTTGCAATTTTTAATAAACAAAAAGGGCAGAAATGGTGCTGTGCATGAATAGCAAAATGTATGCAGCGTTAAAGGTTGGAAATAGAATTTCACGCACCTAAAAGTGGAAAGACTATGATGCCTCTATCATAGCTGCCAAGGTTTCAGATTGCGTATGTGTGACATTTTCATATTTCACTGTAATTAGGAGTGACATTCAACGACTATGAGTGTGATAGAGATCTGGGTATCTAAAATATTCCCACTACCATGGATAGAGTAATCTCACAGTTACACGCACATATATTCATCATTCGCTAGGGCCCATTTCACTAACATACATTCAAAAACTCTACCAGCAATAAACCTGTGGGAAGAAAACCTCCTGATCACCCAGCATCTATATCGAGGCCAATAAGATCTAGGTTTAGTGACTATCACAATCTATACATCATATACAATAATGATCAAAAATATAAACCCAATAATGGACAAGAAAGAAAATACAACACCATGTTTAAAAGTTATATTGCTTTATCTAAAATTAGTCAAAAGTAATTCAGAATAAATCATTTCTCATAATTACCTATTCTAACTAAGTGTCAGAACGGGTCAAGACCAGTCTCTCGGTAAAGTCTTCCAAGACTGTCCTCAGCATCAGTCCTCAGCAACGCAGGTTCACTCGGCAAAAGGCGACGAAAGAGAGTGGGGAGAGCCCTCCCTAAGCTAACAATTTTATAATGAAAAATACAATGGAAACTCACATAAAATTGACAAGTAAAACTGTATCACTGAGCAGAACGAGAAGGAAGAGATGTAACATTGCAACATCTGAAAATCTCCGCTCAGGAAAAGTCACAATACATAAGCCACGGAACAGGAACCAAGAAACAGAAACTATTAAAGTATCCAACTCATTCCGCTTCCCTCGGCAGCCAAGCTACAGTTCAGAGTTTTCCTCTTAGGCTCCTTTGTCTTCCGAGATAGCCAAGGACACTTTCACTTTTCTTGGAGAACACCCAAAACTGCTGCTGTCCTCATGGAAATTTTCATAGAAGGACCATGGTCAGTTGTCTTCAACCGATTTCCAGCAGGGGTCTCCCTTGCCACATCACAGAATATTCACTCGAGGCCAGGCTCCAAAATAAGCCATCATGGATTAGGCCTCCATAGGCCACAATAGACCATCTCAATTTAAAAGAAATAAAACAAAAGTTACTACAGCATAATGATTAAACAGTGTTAAACCCCACTAATACCCTTATGTGTATGCATCTATCTAGCTTTGCGACATAAAAAGCATTAATTCAGACAGCGTTTTGTGCTCAAAATAAATAGCACACAGCAACGTTTAAACATGAAAACTTGCACGTTATTGTAAATACAAAAACAGCATACTTAGGCTAACCCTTGTGTAGCTTTCTCTCGTGTTAAGACAAACAGGTTGATTAATGTAACACCCTTGCACAAGACAAATAATTAGTTGTTAATTATTAATAAATTAATTAAACGCATAGACAAGCCAGAGCTTCAAAAGCCTCAGAATTTTCAAAATGAAAACTCTGCTCCAGCAATCCCCCCTTTGGTGATTTTATCACCAAATAAACCCAAAAAAAAAAAAAACAATTAGTGAAAATTTAGTCCCATTTTTAGGAGAAATCAGAAATGTCTTTTCCCCTTACACAAAATTACACACTAGTCACTCTTTCATCATCTCTCTTTGTCTCCAAATAAACACTCTCCCTTAATTCTTCTAATTCAATTTCTTCTAGTTCTCTTTTCGAATTTTTCAAAATTTTGTTTTTCTTTTCATTTTTCAATTTCTCTTTCCCTCTCCTGTTTTTACAACACACACACACCAATCTCAGTATCAGTAAAGCAACAATTATACAAGACAAAGGAAACAATATCCTACCTATAATAGTACTACCTATCTTTGCAATAAAATCCTTAACAGCTATCATCTTATTAGCTATTTTAGTCCATAAACTTCCAGTTTCAAGTGGTACTAATTCTTCATGTAAATCAGTAATATTTTTAATATAGACCTTCAGGTCTTTACTTTCGTCAGGAATGTAAGTGCAACAATGTTGAACTTTCAAAATTCCACAAACTCCACCCTCCTTGGCCAAAAGAATATCAAGGGCAAGTCGATTTTGCATTGACAGGGCACGTACGGCACTTAATTCCGTATTTACCAAAAGAAACCCTCCTGCAGTATTTGTCGATAAGCGATCAACCACTGTTGACAGTTTCCGAATTCCATAAGCATTTAAAGAAATTCCCACTGCTGGAATCAAAACCCCAAAAATATCACCCACAATTTCAGACCAAGTTTCCCTCTTAAAACGTGTTAATAAATTAATATCTTCTACATCTTTTATTTTATCTGTATGAAAAATCTTAGGGAAAACTAAACCCACATAACATGTGCCATACCAATGATCAGGCAACTTGTAGTAAGCCTTATTCCCACACACATAGTACACTCCTGGAAAAATTGTATCTTCTCCACCTCTGAAACCCCAACCAGTCGCAACGAAGTATGTATCATGACACTCACTAGTCCCCACAAAATATGTATCATATTGGGATTTCCTTCTGGTAATGCATAGTTTACCCTTCTGCGGTGCATCTAGAGCCAAAGTTGGACTAGCCCCATTTCTCAACTCTTTTCCCATTTCAATGTCCCAAATTGTCTCACTCACTTCATATTTTCCCCCTTTCTCATGCATGTTCACTCTCCTTTCCTCTACCATATCCAGGAAAGCTTTCTCCTCTTCTTTCAGACTGCAAGTTAAATTATTCTTAAAAATGTAATCTAATGTTAATCCTTTTTCTTCAATAAAAATCTCACCAAAAGTGTTAGCGTCTTTAGCTGGATTCAGCTCTTTGTTCATTGGCAAGTGCCCAAAAATACTATCTCTGTTAGACATGTTATAATCTATTTTCCCTAACAAATAAAAAACACTACTTAAAACACTACAAGAAATACCATATGTAGCTGGTAAATGATGATAAGTAAC
Organism: Triturus cristatus; assembly: GCF_964204655.1. Classification (NCBI taxonomy): domain Eukaryota; kingdom Metazoa; phylum Chordata; class Amphibia; order Caudata; family Salamandridae; genus Triturus; species Triturus cristatus. The sequence continues at coordinate 1,801,366,673 of NC_140590.1, forward strand.
ACCCTCTGAAACGGATGCAGGTAATTGCATGCAGACATAGCAATCCCTCACTTCCATAGTCTTCACATATTCATATAACAGTTTAGAAAAAACATTACTAGAAAAATTATTAATTGACCTATCTTTGTGTATGTAACTACTACTCCTAATTGGAACTACTTTTTGTGAATTCTTCTCTATATTAGTCATGTTTTCTGTGTCCATCCCAAATTCCACCTTAAAAGTAACTAATAAAACTAAAACACCCCATAGAAGCATTAATAATCCAGTACAACAGCAGCACATTTTGCACCACCTTTTAAAGAAGGCACATCTATTTTGATTATTCTCTATGTTAGCCATTCTGTTCTAACCTCTACTACTCCACTACTAAAATTAGAACTTTTCAAATATTCAACGTTGGTTCCAAAACTCTTCAGCTCTTCAAATGAATCTTCCTGTTCACTCAGTCCAAGTGAATCTTCCTTTTACTCAGTTTGGATACTCATCATTTTTCACTCCAATTTCTTCAACATCAAATTGTATCAGATCCTCTGTATCTGACTCTTCTCCAATGTCAGTCAAGAGTACTTTCAGGATCTCACCAGTATCTTCCTCAACCACTTTTCTCAAGACCACTTCCGGATTATCTCGAGTCACTGTTTCTTCTTTTCCTTCTTCAGACAGTGTCACATAAGACCATTCCGGTGATCTGTACTTTTGGTTGGGTCTTTTAACTCTTTTTATTTCTACTGGTTCTTTTGATCTCTTTGATTCTTCTTCTTCAGCCTTTGATGTTTGACTCGATACTTCATTCACTTGTTCAGCTTTTGGTGAATTTGCTCTTATTATCCTGTATCTCAGTCTTTTAACTCTGTTGTTAGGCCAACGATCTCCTTTTACAACCTTTTTCGGCCTTAGTTCTTTAACACTCCTTTCTCCAATTGAAGTTCTCTTTCTCAAAACTCGACCCTCTGTTTGTTCATTTTCATCATCCGATTCTGTTTCAATTGCCTCTTGCTTTCGTTTCTTAGCAGTTTTCTTTTCTTCCACAGAGTCTTTCACCACTATTTGAGACTTCCCTACTTCTGTCCCTCCTCGGGTCTCCGACACACAATCTTCTTGCTGTCTACTTGTCCCTTCACCTAGCTCCTCATGAGTGTTCCCTACACCTCCTCGGGGGTCTTCCGCAATCTGTCCCTTTCTATCTTCTTCTGACCCTGTTTCCTCAAGAATAATCTCAAGTGGTTCTTCAATCTCCTCCTCTTCTGATTCAGGAGTAGTCTCTGTGTGTTTTCTCTTTTCTTTTCTTTTCCCTCCACTGCTACTTGAAACTTCAGGCTCTGTAACAGAATCTGATCTTTTCTCCGATACTCGCAGTGATTCTCTTGAAGCTCTCTCTGCTTCTTTTCTCACTGATTCCGTATCTTCAGGATCTTCACCATCACTGGAATCTGACTCTTCAAAATACTCTTCACCAGTTCCCTCTCTCGGGCTTGGAATTCTCAGAGTATGACTTGCATGTACCCAGTGCTTCACTCCAGCACACTTTACTGCAGTCGTTGTAGTCAGAATAACTTGTCTTGGCCTTCCCCACCTTGGAATCAAGCAATTTCTTCTTCTGTGCACCTTAATCCTCACCCAGTCTCCTGGACTTAGATCATGCGCTTGCTTCTTCTCAAGTGTGGTAGCTTCTTCTCCAACCTGGTGAAACACAGAATGAACTGCGTCAGCCAGGCCTTTACAATAATCCAAAATCATGTCATCAGTTATTGTCACCAACTTATTCACAGGCACGAATGCATGGCGCATTGCACATCCCATAATTATCTCATGCGGGCTCAAACCTGTGGTTCTATCTGGAGTAGATCTCATGGTCATCAGGACTAGAGGTAACACATCTGGCCATTTCATGCCAGTGGCCAAACACATTTTCCCGATTCTATTCTTTATTGTGCCATTAATCTGCTCAACCACACCAGAAGCCTCTGGTCGGTATGCACAATGTAGCTTCTGTTGTATTTTCAATGCTTCACAAATTAAACCAATTAGTTCATTTTGAAAGTGTCTACCTCTGTCAGATTCAACTGTAACTGGAAATCCAAACCTAGGAATCAACTCCCTTAACAGTAATTTTGCCACTGTCAATCCATCATTTCTTCTAGTCGGGTAAGCTTCCACCCACCTTGAAAATAAACACACTACCACCAAAACATACCTCAGTCTGTTCACTTGGGGCATTTCAATGAAATCAATTTGCATTCTTGTGAAAGGACCTCCTTCTCTGCCAATTGTCCCTAGACTCACCACTGTCTTTTTCCCAGTGTTAAATTGCTGACAAATCAAACACCTTTGACAGATGCTCTCCGCAATTGTCCTAAACTTTGCATTGTACCAGGTTTGTTTAAAGGACCTAACCATTGCGTCCCTCCCCAGATGTCCCTGGCCATGATACATCCTTGCCATCGACGACAAAATTGAGTTTGGCATTACTGGTCTGCCATCTCTGTAGACCCAAACATGGTCTGTTTCTCTTGGAGCACATCCTGCCTTAACCCAATCTTGTTTCTCTTCTTCTCCTACCTCATCTTGTAACTGCTTCACTTCATCCCACGTTTCTAGGACATTAGTAAACATCACAGAAAGAAAAGACATTTCCTCCATCCTTTCCCTGTTAATTGACTGGTTTGTCCTAGCGCAATACTGCGCCACATCGTTGGCATAATTGTTACCAACAGTGATAAAATCTTTTCCCGAACCATGTGCTGCACATTTTACAACCGCTAACTCCTTAGGCAGCTGTATCGCCTCAAGCAATTTTCCAATCAATTCAGCATTCTTTACCGGAGTTCCACCCGATGTCAAGAAACCTCTTTGTAGCCACAGCTGGCCAAAGTCATGCACCACTCCAAATCCATACTGACTATCAGTCAACACAGTTGTTCTCAAATCTTTCCCAATCTCACAAGCTTTCGTCAATGCCACCAATTCAGCAACTTGCACAGATTTCACTCCTTTCAATGGTGATGCTTCCATGACCTCTGAAACTTTGCACACTGCATATGCTGCACATAGCACACCATTATCATTTCTCAGGCATGATCCATCCACAAACAACACATGGTCATTTTCAGGTAAGGGAATATCCTTGATATCTGGTCTCGGTTTTGTACAGTACTCAAGCACATCCAAACAATCATGATCATCTTCCATCTTTATTCCCACATTCTCAATATCCGGCAAGAGTGTTGCTGGATTCACATTCACACATCTCTCAAGAGTCACATTTGATGCTCCCAGAATCACTTTTTCGTACTTAGTCAACCGACTATGTGACATATGCTGAGTTCTGCTTCTTGTCAATAGAATTGCCACATTGTGAGGTACGAATACCCTTACAGGATACCCCATTATGATTCCCTCACTTTGTTCCAGGCTTCTGCATGTTGCAGCCACAGCTTTTAGACAACCTGGTAACCCCACGGCTACAGTGTCAAGTGTCGATGAAAAGTATGCAATAGGCCTTCTCAATTGCCCATGTTTCTGGATTAACACTGAAAGTGCACATCCATTTCTCTCACTGCAGTACAGCTCAAACTCTTTTTCGTAATCAGGCATACCCAAAGCTGGAGCTTCACACATTTTGGTTTTAAGCTCTTCAAATGCTGCCAATTGTTCTGCATCCAGATCTAATGGATCTGTCATATCACTTTTTGTCAATTTAATCAATGGCTTTGCTATCAGGGAAAAATTAATTATCCACTGACGACAATATCCCACCATACCCAGGAACATTCTCACCTCTCTCTGGGTTTTTGGAGCTTTCATTTCTCTGATTATTTTGATCCTGTCAGTAGTCACTTTCCTCAGACCTTTTTCAATATTGTGTCCAAGATAATGCACCTCTTTCTTGCAAAATTGCAATTTGGCTGGAGATACCTTTAACCCTCCATCTGCCAGATGATTCAGTAAAGCTATGGTATCCACTTCACAAGCTTCACGTGTCTTTGATGCCACAAGCAGGTCATCAATATACTGTACTAGCACTGAGCTCTCAGGCATGATCAAACTTTCCAACGATTTTTTCAATAACTGATTGAATATCGAAGAACTTTCCGTATATCCCTGTGGGATACGACACCATGCTAAAATACGCTGGCCAAACCTAAATGCAAAAATCGGCTGGCTGTCATGATGCAATGAAATTGAAAAGAATGCATGACACAAATCAATCACTGTATACCACTCAGCATCATGTGGAATTTGATACAGAATTACTGATGGATTTGGCACAATGGGACAACATGCCACCACAATCTGATTAATTTTTCTCAGGTCTTGCACAATCCTGAACTTGCCATTGGGCTTTTTCAGTCCCATTATCGGTGAATTACACGGACTACTCAGTAGTTCTCTTAGGACTCCTTGCTGAATCATTTTCTCAATTATAGGAGTTATCCCTTCAATTATTTCTGGTGTCATTTTATACTGAGGAATATTAGGATATGTAATTCCCTCTTTCACTGCAATTTTCACTGGATCTACATTATTCATCAATCCCACATCCTCTCCTGTAAAATCCCAAACTGCTCTCTTTACTGTGTCTCTCAGCAGTTGAGGCAAATCCTCTGGATTGAACACTGGAAATGCACCAATTAACTCACTTTCTCTATTTTCCAGAGTCATTCGGTAGAAAACATCATCATCTGGTGTCTCAAAAGCTATTCCATCTGGTGTACAGAAAATTGTACAATTCATCTTACATAATAAGTCCCTACTTAACAGGTTCACCGGACTCGTGTCACAGACAATAAATCTGTGCATGTCTGAAAATTTCCCTATCTGTACTCTTACTGGTTCAGTAAGACGTGTTCTGATTTGTGTATTGGCTACACCAACTACTTGGATTGCTTCATCCGAGAGAGGAAGATTTCTAACATCTGTTGACCTGACAGTTGATCTTGTCGCACCTGTGTCTACCAAAAAAGTAACACTCTCCTCATTTATTTTCCCATCTACAAATGGTCCTGCCTGGTCTATTTCTAGAGTTGCACCAAGTATGCACTCTTCTTCCTCTCCTCTGCACCGTCAATAATCACCCTCAGACTCACTCCCTTCACTCTTTAACAAGTACTGTTGTACCTTGTTAGTACGTCTTGGTTTGTTTACCTGCTCATCATTGAAGAATCCCGAGTCCTGACTGTACTTTTGTACCCCTCTATTCTGCGGTAAGGGCGGTTTTGACTCTTGACTCTGCTGCTGTCTTACAACTTTCTGCTGTTGTTGCTGCTGGTTATTCCCTTCATTCTGCACCTGTTGATTTAAAAATGTACCCTCATTATTCACTAATGGTGGATTTGGACATTCAGATCTCCAATGTCCCAGTTGGCCACAGTTGTGACACGGGAACTTCTTTTTGGCTTCCTCAAGACTTCCCCTTCCTTTTCCTGCAAATCTCGGTCTATTCCCTGCATTATTTCCTGGATTATTTGCCTGTTCCACTAACTGTGCTTCCTGTCTTTCTGCAACTTTCACTTGTGCCCACATTGCTTTTTCTTTCAGCTTTCTTTGTTTTGCTTCAATTTCATCACTGAAATATTTCGCATGTCTCAGAATCTCATCTACTTTCTTACTCTGCCAATCCACTGTGTGTTCACGAATTCTCTCACCAATTTCAGGTCTAAGACCATATACAAATCGGTATACAAAATGACTCAAATCCTTGTCACCCAGGTGTTCATCTCCACTGAATTGTTTAAAAGCCAGTATCAGCCTTTCGTAAAAAGCATGAACTGATTCTTTTGCTTCCTGTTGTGTTCGATCTATTTTAACCCAGTCTGTCTCTTTTGGAGGTACCTTACTTTTCAGGTATACCATCACCTGATCATATTTCCTCATTACTTCTGGATCTGGTGCCCCTGTTCTTGGATCTCTTGGATATTCCTCAGTAGGCCAACTCACAACTATTTTACACTCAGTCCACAAGTCTGCTGGAACAATTATATCAAACAGACTATTCAGGTCAACCCACAGCACTTTTGACAATTTCACAAACCTGTCTACCTGCCTATACCACTCGACGGGCTTTTCTCTCAATCGAGGGAAATCATTCGTAAATGATAAAATATCCTGTCTCGTCCATGGAACATGTACATATCCTCCTCCAGGTATTTCTCTCATGGGAAACTGTTCCACTGGTTTCTCTTTTTCTCTCACTGGAAATGCTGAATACGTTGTTCTATCTTCAGATTCCTCCCTCTTCTTATACCACCTATCCTTCCACTTTTCTACATCACCCCATCTTCGCAATAATGCCACCATTTCTTTAATCTGTCCTGTTCTACCAGAAGTATTCAAATTCTCTATGTCTTTTTCTGTGAAATCCATCCTGTACGTTTTCTGCAGAGCCTTTACTCTATCAATGTCAACTCCTTGCTCATTTGCTATTGCTCTCAGTCTATCATGTGTATTTCTCGCTCTCCATGTTATGCTCTTGCACATAAACATTAATTCACCATCATGATGACTTTTCAGGATTTCTGTTGGAACTGTTCCTGTCACAAGCTCTTCTAATTCTATACGTAATTTAACCACATCAATAACTTGTGAATCCTTGTCCTTTTTCTGAAGAACCTTCATCCAATCATTTAAGTCGTCTACTGTTATTTCTGCAGTTTTTCTCACTGGAACCACTTTTTTCTGCGGCTCTAAAATCGGCATCCCTGAACAACTAGGTTCACTAACATCCATTAGTTCACTACATGTGTCATGTCTTGTTTGTCTCAGGTCCTTTCTCCCTGTTCTTTTACCCGAATCTCCTGAAGGACCAGCTGAATTTGTCGAATCATTCCAAACATATGGAATCACCAATCCATTCTCACCTGTCTTCTGTTTGTCAAATACAGGCATAACCGGACCTATAGTCACAGGCACCGTAACAGCTTCCAGATTCATCGTTAACTCTCTAATTTTCTCAGTCAGTTCTGTTGTCGTCTTTACTAATTGTCTGGCATTTTCCTCACTACCTCGATTCTCTCTCAAAGAACTACTACCTCTTGATTCAGGTGTCATTTTTTCCTTTTCAACTGTATCTCTTATCGGAGAAACAACTGGTGTACTCTCATCTGGTTCTGATCTATATGGAGGTGGTCTCTTATAAATCATGTCATTTAAGACCTCATCCTCATACTCTCCATATCTTCTCATATCTGGTTCAGAAATCCTTTCTACAGAAGGAGCAGAAGCTTCAACTGTTCTCATAGGATATAATCCCTCTGACATATTAGCATCTCGCCATCTTTTCATTCGATCATGATGTGTCTCACGATCATGTCTCCTCCCAAACATGTATCTGTACTGACCTCCAGACCTTTGTCTCTCTCGATTATATACTTCCTCTTCCCATTCCACTAAAGCCTCGAACTGTGTAGGTCTCGGCTTCGGGTCTAAGCATAACATCTTTTCCCGTAAGTTTCTCAACACGGCCAAATTAAATGAACCATGTTCTGGAAATGCTAGAACACCATCTTCTTTAGTATACCTAACCCAATTCTCCAACCATATGCAGGTATGTAATCCATATTTCGCAGCCATGAAGGATGCAGGTGTTTTCGCTGGAGGTAGCAACTCACCCTCTCTTGTCTTAACCTCTTTATCCTTGCTAAACCACTTCTTAACCTTTCCAAAGAAAGTCTTTTTCTTTTTCTCCTCTTGGTAATACATTTTAGCACAAACTCTTTACTCTTTCCGTATTATAAATACAATACCAATTTTTCCACCAATAGCAGCGCGACTCACACCAACGCACCAATCCTAGCGCGAACCCTATTCTGAGTCACTATCCAATCAGTGCGCGGACCTTCTGACGTCAGCAGCCGCTGCAGTCTCTGTCTTCTGTCTCTGTCTACCCCTCCTTTACAAAAACTCTCAGTAGACTTCGTATGTCAAAATTTTACCAAATCTATTAGTTACAACATAAAAACATCTCCATTGTCTGCTTCGCTAACCACAGAATAGTAAAAGAGAGTCTATTTCTCAAGAATCAACAACTTTCATACATCTCCTAACTGTTTCCTCCAGGACTTATCCAAAGAGTCTTACAGTCAATAAATGTATATGCATTCACGCACATTCATACAAGAAAAAATATAGTACATACACACAGAATCCTGCTTCTTGAGAACAGCGCACAATCTGTCCCTGTACAGAATTTTAACTCACAACAACTAAGCAGCTTACCTCTGCTCAGTTCTGCAAACAAGCTCAGAGAATACCTATTACTCCTCCCGCAATAAGCTTTAACGGCAATCCTTACGGATCCCTGGGACTTAAGACCAGAGTTTCACAGATAACCTTCACTACGATACACACTCCTTATATACCAGAAATTTTCTAATAGTAACATACAACAATGTCACTGATTCCGAACCCAGACAATGTGAACGCGCAACTTCAATTGTCACACGTAATTCCTTACAATCCCGTCTTTCCCGAGAGCAGCCTATACACCTTTCTCTGCCCTACTACGGAACTGTTTCCAGCTTCCAAATTCCAGAAGCACTACATATAACTCAACATGACGACTCCAACATATAGTATTAGTACATATACCAACATAAACCAAAATCAATAATCAATAAGCAAATGTACAAGCAATCTTATCAGATCAAGATAGCCATCTAAACCATCCTCTGCTACCAGAAAACTGATAGAGATCTGGGTATCTAAAATATTCCCACTACCATGGATAGAGTAATCTCACAGTTACACGCACATATATTCATCATTCGCTAGGGCCCATTTCACTAACATACATTCAAAAACTCTACCAGCAATAAACCTGTGGGAAGAAAACCTCCTGATCACCCAGCATCTATATCGAGGCCAATAAGATCTAGGTTTAGTGACTATCACAATCTATACATCATATACAATAATGATCAAAAATATAAACCCAATAATGGACAAGAAAGAAAATACAACACCATGTTTAAAAGTTATATTGCTTTATCTAAAATTAGTCAAAAGTAATTCAGAATAAATCATTTCTCATAATTACCTATTCTAACTAAGTGTCAGAACGGGTCAAGACCAGTCTCTCGGTAAAGTCTTCCAAGACTGTCCTCAGCATCAGTCCTCAGCAACGCAGGTTCACGCGGCAAAAGGCGACGAAAGAGAGTGGGGAGAGCCCTCCCTAAGCTAACAATTTTATAATGAAAAATACAATGGAAACTCACATAAAATTGACAAGTAAAACTGTATCACTGAGCAGAACGAGAAGGAAGAGATGTAACATTGCAACATCTGAAAATCTCCGCTCAGGAAAAGTCACAATACATAAGCCACGGAACAGGAACCAAGAAACAGAAACTATTAAAGTATCCAACTCATTCCGCTTCCCTCGGCAGCCAAGCTACAGTTCAGAGTTTTCCTCTTAGGCTCCTTTGTCTTCCGAGATAGCCAAGGACACTTTCACTTTTCTTGGAGAACACCCAAAACTGCTGCTGTCCTCATGGAAATTTTCATAGAAGGACCATGGTCAGTTGTCTTCAACCGATTTCCAGCAGGGGTCTCCCTTGCCACATCACAGAATATTCACTCGAGGCCAGGCTCCAAAATAAGCCATCATGGATTAGGCCTCCATAGGCCACAATAGACCATCTCAATTTAAAAGAAATAAAACAAAAGTTACTACAGCATAATGATTAAACAGTGTTAAACCCCACTAATACCCTTATGTGTATGCATCTATCTAGCTTTGCGACATAAAAAGCATTAATTCAGACAGCGTTTTGTGCTCAAAATAAATAGCACACAGCAACGTTTAAACATGAAAACTTGCACGTTATTGTAAATACAAAAACAGCATACTTAGGCTAACCCTTGTGTAGCTTTCTCTCGTGTTAAGACAAACAGGTTGATTAATGTAACACCCTTGCACAAGACAAATAATTAGTTGTTAATTATTAATAAATTAATTAAACGCATAGACAAGCCAGAGCTTCAAAAGCCTCAGAATTTTCAAAATGAAAACTCTGCTCCAGCAAGTGACACTTTCCTGGGAACAAAAATCAAACAATGAAGATGAGGGAAATATATAAATAACAGAAATTAGATCCATTTGAGCAACCAGAAACACTAAAAAAGTCTTAATAAAGCTGCAAAGCACTAGAAATGGAAGGGCACTAAGCAACATGAAACACAGGGCGCTCTGGCACTAAGCAGGCCACTTGTTACTAGTAGCAAGTCTCATCTTCCGTACTCACAACAATACCAGTGGGCACTCGTTTTTGTGCCTTTCTGTCCTCTGTCCCTTTCGTTTTTCCCTCTTTTTTTTGTGCCTCTCTGCGCCACTCGTTTTTCTCTCTTTTTCTGCGCATTTCTGCCCTCTGCCCCTGTCGTTTTTGGTGCCCTTCTGCCCTCTGTGCAACTCGTTTTTGTGCCTTTCTGCCCTTTGTGCCACTCGTTTTGCTCTCTTTTTCTGTGCATTCCTGCCCTCTGCTCCTGTCTTTTTGGTGCCTCTCTGCCCTCTGTGCCACTCGTTTTTCTCTCTTTTTCTGTGCCTTTCTGCCCTCTGCTCCTGTCGTTTTTGGTGCCCTTCTGCCCTCTGCCACTTGTTTTTGTGTCCTGTCCTCTGTCCCTCTCGTTTTTCCCTCGTTTTTTGTGCCTCTCTGCGCCACTCGTTTTTCTCTCTTTTTCTGCGCCTTTCTGCCCTCTGCCCCTGTCGTTTTTGGTGCCCTTCTGCCCTCTGTGCAACTCGTTTTTGTGCCTTTCTGCCCTCTGTGCCGCTCGTTTTGCTCTCTTTTTCTGTGCATTCCTGCCCTCTGCTCCTGTCTTTTTGGTGCCTCTCTGCCCTCTGTGCCACTCGTTCTTCTCTCTTTTTCTGTGCCTTTCTGCCCTCTGCTCCTGTCGTTTTTGGTGCCCTTCTGCCCTCTGCCACTTGTTTTTGTGTCCTGCCCTCTGTCCCTCTCGTTTTTTGTGCCTCTCTGCGCCACTCGTTTTTCTCTCTTTTTCTGCGCCTTTCTGCCCTCTGCCCCTGTCGTTTTTGGTGGCCTTCTGCCCTCTGCCACTTGTTTTTGTGTCCTGCCCTCTGACCCTCTCGTTTTTTCCTCGTTTTTTGTGCCTCTCTGCGCCACTCGTTTTTCTGCGCCTTTCTGCCCTCTGCCCCTGTCGTTTTTGGTGCCCTTCTGCCCTCTGTGCAACTCGTTTTTGTGCCTTTCTGCCCTTTGTGCCACTCGTTTTGCTCTCTTTTTCTGTGCATTCCTGCCCTCTGCTCCTGTCTTTTTGGTGCCTCTCTGTCCTCTGTGCCACTCGTTTTTCTCTCTTTTTCTGTGCCTTTCTGCCCTCTGCTCCTGTCGTTTTTGGTGCCCTTCTGCCCTCTGCCACTTGTTTTTGTGTCCTGCCCTCTGTCCCTCTCGTTTTTCCCTCGTTTTTTGTGCCTCTCTGCGCCACTCGTTTTTCTCTCTTTTTTTGCGCCTTTCTGCCCTCTGCCCCTGTCGTTTTTGGTGGCCTTCTGCCCTCTGTGCAACTCGTTTTTGTGCCTTTCTGCCCTCTGTGCCACTCGTTTTGCTCTCTTTTTCTGTGCATTCCTGCCCTCTGCTCCTGTCTTTTTGGTGCCTCTCTGTCCTCTGTGCCACTCGTTTTTCTCTCTTTTTCTGTGCCTTTCTGCCCTCTGCTCCTGTCGTTTTTGGTGCCCTTCTGCCCTCTGCCACTTGTTTTTGTGTCCTGCCCTCTGTCCCTCTCGTTTTTCCCTCGTTTTTTGTGCCTCTCTGCGCCACTCGTTTTTCTCTCTTTTTTTGCGCCTTTCTGCCCTCTGCCCCTGTCGTTTTTGGTGCCCTTCTGCCCTCTGCCACTTGTTTTTGTGTCCTGCCCTCTGTCCCTCTCGTTTTTCCCTCGTTTTTTGTGCCTCTCTGCGCCACTCGTTTTTCTCTCTTTTTTTGCGCCTTTCTGCCCTCTGCCCCTGTCGTTTTTGGTGCCCTTCTGCCCTCTGTGCAACTCGTTTTTGTGTCTTTCTGCTCTCTGTGCCGCTCGTTTTGCTCTCTTTTTCTGTGTTTCCTTCCTCGATGCTGCCAGCACGATCTAGTCAATTTTGGTGACTAACACTCTTGACTATTTGTGAGAGCCAAATTCTAATAAAGTTGGAGAGTTAAAAACAAATTTACAAGCATAAAAAAGAGCCAACTTAATTCTGAATACCATTGAAAATTGTGTGTTCATGGGATCGGCCACTTGTGCATTGGCACAATTTGGAGGTATCAATGAGGCTGAGCTAAACATTAGCCCGGGGGACTACTTTTGTCCTTATTCAATTTCAAGTTCTTCAAACCGGAAGTTGTACTCAGCCGGAAGTGGGTCTCAAGCAAGACCAGCGAGACTAGGCGAGGGGAGATTAAGTGCTGGTGTGCCAAACCACCGACTATTGATTACCGATGCCTTCTGTGCGTGTTTGCAGGAGAATGGAAGGGATATGCATTGCTGAATGTCGTCGGTATTTGTTTTTAGTAGAGTGGTTTATGGCTTGCCACCTTTACACTTACGGGCTTCTTCCTCAACTGCGCTTTCAAAGGCGGGAATCTGTAATCATGCCGGCTGAAGAATGAGGCGCCAAAGGTGATGCGAGACCGAGCGGACTCTCGTTCAGCATCACATCACTGCAGTGAAACAGAGAGTGGGCAAGTAAAGTAGTATTGGCGAAATGTACTACTAACCTGACTACTCCATGCTCTCCGTGTCACTGCAGCAGACGTGGGAGAACCCAAGATGTCCGGTAAGACTATGTTTGGGCTGCCAGTGGAGTAAACACGGGAGTCCAAGCCTCCCAGGCTGAAAACTTACAAGGCCCAGTTATGGTGCGAAGCGGGATGGGGTATTAGTGCAAGACCAGTCTTGTGTGTGCATTGTATCCTTGGTACCAGTGCAGCGTTTGAGTCGTTCGTGGGTGAAAACAAAGTTGACCTTTCCCCTCTGCTTTTATGGACGAGTTCGCATTCAGGTTAAGGATAAAACGATCCTACTTTAATCACATGGGAGGCTGCTAAGAAATATGCGTGCAATGTTAATAGGAATATTTTGAAAACGTGCACCCTCTTTCTAGGGTTACATAAATCAAGGTTAATTTGAATACAAGAAAAGCCTGCATTATGCGGCTGGCAGACAGTATAGTCGTGAATCAGATCATGCTCTGTGCAGCGTATTATTCACACTTTTCGCCAAAATTAGGGCCATGCTATGCGTCTGAAATTTAGCAATATCCACAAACATTTTGGCCACAAACAAGGTCTCCGTTCCCAGTACCCTCCGCCACAGTCGCGCCTTTTTCTTCTGTCCAGGGCTTTAAGTGGCACCGGCAGCTCTGAAGAAGCAGGTGCTGAGATTGGTCCCTATCGGACTCTACATTTTTTTGCCCTCGGGGTGAAAAAAAAGCCAATTCTGCGGCAGTATACACTTTTGATTTTCTTGCAATTGTATATTGCGCGAACTTGACCCAAAGGTATTGGAGCGCTTCACATGGGTAATAGTTACATGCCACAAATACATCACTCCATATTATTTTTGGTAGGCACAGAGTTTAGTGATTTGCCTAGAATCACGGAATGGTGAGCATACGCCAAAACTCGAACCTGCTTTTTCCCAGCACCAAAGTCGGTATCTCTAGCCGTTAGTCTACAACTTCTACCACGAGGACTAACCCATTTTCAATATTCGGTAAAACGAAGCCGTAGTTGTTGCTTATACATCTTATGCAAATAACAAACATTGTGTAGCGTTCTAGTTGTTACCGGGTCACGCTGACGTGACGCGGGCAGGCACGCTGGAGCCGGCAGGCGCGCGCATAGCGAGCGCGGAGCGTAGGGGGAGTTAGCGCGCTGCAGCGAGTGCACGGAGTGTTGGCCGGCGCTCCTCGGAGTCACAGCTCATTCGCATACAAATAAACCTAGCGGGAAAATCAGACGTGTCTCGAGTGTTCATTCAGACGACTTTACAGTGGCGACGAGGTCGGGACAGGAACAAGACCGACGGGAAAGCAGAGTAAAGGGCAACACTCCACGTGGCCCCCACGAGTCGAAGGAAGACACGCTAATAGGCCAGCAGGCCAAAACAGAACACCGCACAGGCCGCCTGAAGAGGGGGAGTCACGGGACACGCCCTAGCCAACCGCGCAGGTCAATCCAGGCACAGAGCAACCGAGGAGCGTGGCAGTGCCACGGTACAGTACCCGAACCACACACAGGCCACAGGGACGACGCCGCCCACAACCGCCAAAAGCACACGAGCCGCCTTCGCACGTGATCAAGCACAGAGAGCGCTGCACTGGCTACCAAAGAGGAGGAAGTGGGGTCCAGTGACAAGAGCCCCCAGAGGATCAAGCACACAAGAAACAACGACAGCACCCCAGGCAGCCCCCCGAGCAAAGCCACCGACGAAACAAGCACCAAGGAAGTAAAGATGAGTACCCCGGCAGGATATGCGATTGCACCGGTGCAATTCCTAACGAAACCCGGTGAGCCAATGATGAAATGGGAGGACTGGAAGGAATACATAGACAATTTCATAGGGGTCTTGGAGGACGAGAACGAAGAAAAATTCACTCCTCAGAGGAAAAAACGCATCCTGCTGCTAAATCTAGGGCCAGAAGGACTGAGAATATACAAGAGTCTAGTACCCACGAAGAGAGAAGACACGGACGATGATGTATATGCGCACGCGGTGGAGGTCCTAGATGAGCGATACCGCCCCACCGTCTGTGTTTCGGTAGATAGATATAACTTCCAGCAAAGGAAACAAAAGGTGGGGGAGTCCATCGAAGAGTACGTAGCAGCACTGAGGAAGCTAGCAGCCCCGTGCAGGTACGCACTGTGGGAAGATGAATTCATAAAAGACCAGGTGATCATGCACACCACCAGTGCAAACGTGCAAGACAAGCTGTGGGCGAGTGGGGACACCACGCTCAAAGAGGTAATGGTCATAGTGAAGAGGGCAGAACTCTCAAAGAGGTGCGCTGAGGCTACCAGAAAAGAGACGGTCACCCCAACCATGGTGAACAGGATACAGGAGGGAGATCACCGCAGGGACCAGAAAACCAAACCGCCTATAGCCAAAGGGACCAGCAGATGGCAAGGGAAGCAAGGGGACATCGAGAACAAGAAAACGTGCTACAGGTGTGGAAGTTGGTCCCACGAAGCCCACGACAGACGTTGCCCGGCCCTCAGAGCCAAATGCATGCACTGCGGGATCATGGGGCACTACGAGAAGGTGTGTCGGAAGAAACAGCAGAGAGGAGTGGTGAAATATATGGCCCAAAGCACAGAAGACCAGGAAGAAGCCACGGAGGAAGAGGTGGTCACTGTCTTGTGTATATACGACCAGGTGTTGAGCGTGGATGCCAAAAGATCGACCAAACCGGTCCTAGAGATGTCCATGGGCGGCATAACCATTTCAGTCGTGGCAGACACCGGATCCCCATTTACCATCATACAGAGAGCAGTGTGGGTAGAACAATTCCAAACCAAGTTGGGTCCTGGACTGGAGAAACTAGACATACGACCGGTAACATATAATGGTGACCGCATTCCCATGCTAGGCTTCCGACGTCTACTGTTCGAGTTCAGAGGCCGATCAGCGTGGTGCAAACTGTATGTGGCCGAGAAAGGACCCTCCGTCCTGGGATGGCTAGACCAGGGCGACCTGGGCATAAAACTCGACCCAGGGGGGAAAGAACAGATCCTGCTCACAGATCAGGAGGAATGGCTGGACATGGATAGATGGAAGAAGACCTACCCAAAGGTGTTTGGGGGCACAGTAGGAAAAATGGAGAAATTTCAACACAAAATTGTGCTTAAGGAAGGAGCCACACCAGTAGCACATAAAGTAAGGAATGTGCCCATTGCAGTAAGGGAAGCTGTCCAGATAGAACTCCAAGATCTGGAGAAGAAGGGCATCATAGAACCCATAACTTGTGCCGAATGGCTGGCGCCTTTGGTGGTCGTGATGAAACCCAACGGGAAGGTCAGGCTCTGTGTGGATTTGAGAGAACTCAATAAGAACATAGTGGTGGAGAAATTTCCCCTCCCCAAGATAGAGGAGATGCTGGCGAGAACCAGAGGTGTCCAGTGGTACTCCACCATCGACCTTACATCAGCTTACCACCAGGTAGCTTTACACCCGGACAGCAAAAGTCTCACATCGTTCATTACCCCGTTTGGGTGCTACAGATTTTGTCGCATGCCGTTCGGGCTAGCCTCGGCGGCGGCCGTCTTCCAGAAGATGATGCACCAACTGTTCAGAGACTGCAAGGACGTACAGTACTTCCAGGACGATATACTAGTGATGGGCAGAGACAGGAGGGACCATGACCGGACACTAGATAAGGTATTACGGACACTGGAAGCCAAAGGTCTCACGGCGGAATGGTCGAAATGCCGGTTGGGAATGCAATCGGTGACCTATTTAGGCCACGAAATAGGGCAACAGGGGATCACACCCAAGATGGAGAACGTGAAAGCCATCGTTGAGGCACCGCCCCCCAAGAACAAGGAGGAGGTCAGATCATTCCTGGGGATGGCGGAGTACTACAGCAAGTTCGTGGTACAATTCGCGACCAAGACCTACAACTTGAGGAGGCTGACCAGAGAAAGCACGGTGTTCCAATGGACACCGGAAGCCCAAGCGGAATTTGAGGTCATCAAAGAGGGGATCCTAGAAGCAATACCGCTCAAGGGGTATGACCCACATGGTGCCACCATACTCATCACGGACGCCAGCGACAAGGGGTTAGGCGCTGTACTCATGCAAGACCGAGGAAGTGGGGACATGGAGACAATAAGCTTCGCCTCCAGAGCATTGACGGAGACAGAAGGCAAGTACAGCGTCATAGAGAAGGAGATGTTGGCGGTAGTGTGGGCCATGACGAGGTTCCGGCAGTTCCTATGGGGTACCCGTTTCCTGCTCAAAACGGACCACAAGCCGTTAGTGAAGGTCTTAACATCGTGCGGACACGCCAGCGCCACACCCAGGATATCGAAGATGTCCCTAAAATTGTTGGAATTCAGATATGACGTGGAATACATCCCTGGAAACAAGAACCGAGTGGCGGACTACCTGAGTCGAGCGGCGGCCATGGAGCCGGGAGAAGAAGACCCAGCGGACAGAGGAGAGATGGTGGCTCTCATCGAGGACCAAGAGAAGATCATCAGCATACAAGAGTGGACTGAAGCTTATGAAGAAGATGCTGACCTGATGGAGGCAAAAGAGCACATCACCCAAGGGTGGCCTGATAAGAAAAAAGTGAAACCCAACCTCAAACCTTTTTACGAAGTGAGAGAAGAACTGACAGTGGGAGACAAGGGCATATTCATCTACCGGGGAGACAGAGTAATTCCCCCCACGAACCTCATCAACAAATTGATGGACTTATTACATGAAGGCCACCTTGGCATTGGGAAACTCAAAGCCAGATCGAAACAGAACTACTGGTGGCCAGGCATGGACATGAGAGCAGAGAGACACGTCAGGGAGTGTCCCCGATGCCAAGGGGCCGACAAAACGTTGCGGCCGCTACGCCCGGCACTGGGGAAATTCGACACTCCCTCGAACCCTTGGGAAGAGTTGTCGATAGACATTTTAGGACCGGTGCTGGATGACCAGAGCGTACAGAAGTATGTGTGTGTCCTCATCGACCGCTATTCCAAATGGCCAGAGATAAAGGTGAGCGAATCCATGGACACGGAGAACATCCTGGAGTTCTTATCGGAGACATTCACCCGAGAGGGAATTCCCAAGTCCATCTTAAGCGACAATGGGCCCCAGTTCACGTCAGAAAAATGGAAACAGTTCATGGGGAGAAACGGCATCTCGGTAAAGCACACGGCCATATACCATCCGGCAGGCAACGGTCTGGTGGAACGATTTAACAGGGTGGTGATGGGGGCCATACAAGCGGCCATCACCTGTAACAAAGACTGGAAGAAAGCGGTGGAGAATATGGTATGGGCCTACAGAATAACGCCCACAAGCACGGGGTACAGCCCGTTTCAAATATTGAGAGGACGTGAACCCTTCACGCACGACAACAGAATCTGGAAGGAGAAGGTAGTGACCAGCGAATGGTCTCCGGCGGTCGTAAGAGCAAATCTGGAGAGGGCACAAGCCATCTACACCAACAACTACAACAAGAGGAGGAGTGTGAAGGACACTCAGTTAGTGAGAGGAGAATGGGTGAGAGTAAAGTTGGCTACCCTACAAAGGAAAGGAGACAGCAAGTACAGCAAGCCCATGCAGGTCAAGGAAGTGTACGACAGAGCGGCCCTGCTCAGCGATGGGAACGTGTGGTCGCAGGACCGCATGGCTCGGTGCAACAAGATATTGAGATGGGAACAGTGGGAACCGGAAGGTGAAGGCATGAAAGACGGGGATGAAGGGAATAAGGCGAGTGGAAGTGAAGAAAGGCAAGGAGCAGGTGTAGGAGAGGAGCAAGTAGGAGAGCACGGGGGTGAGACCCCAGCGGCAGAAATGGACAGGCCGAGTGGAAATATGGACAGTGGAGGAGCGATGACTGAAGGAACAGAACGTGAGGAAACACAGAGCCAAGGGGCTCGAGGGCACAGTGGTAAGGTGACCAGGAGCGGAAGACAAGTTGTAAGGCCTTCCAGGTTCCAAGACTTTGAACTGGACTGCGAACTGTAAGTGACTGATCTTTGGGTTGGAAAAAGGGGGAGATATGTAGCGGTCTAGTTGTTACCGCGTCACGCTGACGTGACGCGGGCAGGCACGCTGGCGCCGGCAGGCGCGCGCATAGCGAGCGCGGAGCGTAGGGGGAGTTAGCGCGCTGCAGCGAGTGCACGGAGTGTTGGCCGGCGCTCCTCGGAGTCACAGCTCATTCGCATACAAATAAACCTAGCGGGAAAATCAGACGTGTCTCGAGTGTTCATTCAGACGACTTTACACATTGCCAAAGCCGATAGTCCTCGCATGTTGTAGGTGTAATGTTACTTGTTGTATCATATATCTGGCTGCAATGACAGAAGAAGAAACATACCAGTCGGGTGACACACTTTGCTAAGCTTAAGGGTTTTCAAGCCACCCTCTACTTCGGTCACGCCCCAATGAGAAAACCCTAGGTTTTTCATTCCACTTAAAGCCCTTCTTATCTCATATATATCACTCGCTCCACGGCTTCTTAAGCGGTGGCCACATTTTCTCTTTCGATTTTCTCACTGTGGGAGATGAAAAGCCTCCATTTTACAGCCGTAATCATATCAAGAAACAGAATATTCTCAACATTTTTGTTCGTTCCTGTTAGCCCATACCTTTAGTAGGTTGCACTTCTCATCTACTGTGCTTACATTGGGGCATATTAACAAGCCAGGCAATAAAATTATCGCGGCTTTAGCGGCAGAAAACTGCCGCTAAACGAAGATAATGGGCTTGATAATATGCTCCGTGGAATTCCAATTGAAACCCATGTTAAATGTGAAGGACATCTAACATGGGCTTCAATTGGAATTCCATAGAGCATATTATCAAGCCCATTATCGCTGTTTTAGCTGCAGTTTTCTGCCGCTAAAGCGGCGATAATTTTTTCGCCTGGCTTGTTAATATGCCCCTATGAACCGCCCCCACCGTGCCCTGGTGATTTATTGTGCTAAATAAGCAGACACGGGAATTAAGCGGTAGGGACGGTCCACATTATGCAGCATGGTGACTAACTTAGGTGGTCACAAAACAAGAATTATGTAGCATAATGGGTCGCATTTTTTTGATAGTATTACTTCGTTATTTTGACATCTGTGCATATGTTAACACTGTCTGTGCAAATGTTTCGCCTCATTACTTTTCAAATTAACACTCAAATACAGCAATAAGTAAAGTAAAGGTGACTGGACAGTATTTGTTACAGTCTTTCCACTGTGCCACAATACGCACTACTCTCCTTTTGGTAACTTTGATCCTTTTGAGCTAGAATTAACTTCTAAAAAAAAATCTGCAGTTTATGCAGCATATGATGGATTATGTGGCAAATTACGTGGAAAACGCAGCAGTTGTAGAATATTATAATTCGAGTAGCCCTGTATATAAGTTACATAAATGCAGGACCTGTCAAAACCCCGACAATATGCTGTTTGAAGAGAGAGCTTCATAAATGTGCCAAATCTTATGTTTGAAACTTCTGCATAATGTTGTAAGTATACAAACGCTGCTTTATGATTTGATTTCTACCCTTCATGATAGTCTTGACAGCCCCCATAACACTCCACTCTGACTCTCCACTCTCCTTTTCCCCAGTAACTTTAGCCAGGCTGAACAACAGCCACGCTGGTGTACAACATGGCTGAAGCATATGGCAAAGCCAATAACTCTTGCATAGGCAAGACCTATTGGCTTTGTCTATGCTTGTTATTGACCTGGCGCAAACATCTTTATGAAGTGGGGGCAGTAGTAATCCATGTTCAATGACCTACTACACAAGCAGTTCAAAATATAGGGCAACACATTTGCTCCATTTTTAGGTCTTAGGCAGTGCATAAGAGACGTATTGTTAGCTTCTGTTGGCTTAGAGCCAGTATGTTGGTTTGCCAGTTGGCTTCATTGCCACTCTGAATTGCTTACTTCTTTTTCGTTAGTGTTTTTTTGGCTTTCTCCCCGCTTTTTGTATTTGCCACTCCTGGAGCATGGAAGTATTTCTGTGCCCTCGCACTGCTCACCTTTCCCAGTTTTAATTTTTCTTCTTGTTTAAGCACTCTGCGTGACTGCATGGTACATCTGTCACACTATTGAGCTTTTCTACCATTCTCTCTATTCTCCCTTCACTCTCTGCTCTGTCTGCAATTTTTCTTTTGCTTCGCTTTACCCTCACACTCGCTGCATTTCATTATTCTCCTTCCCGGGTTTCCCTTCCGCTCTCCTTTATCGTTTTTCCCTCTGTCTTCTTTCTTCGCTCCTCTTTACACTTTTTATTCTCACCATGTTGTAGCCCATTTTTGCACTCCTAATCTCAGCTTTCCCAGTTCTCTTAACATACTTTTTCTAACGTATTTATCTTTTCCTTCGTACTTCTCCATACTTATTTTCCCTTTTGTTTTTCCTTCTTGCATATATCTTTCATGGTTTCCACCTGTCTGATTCCTTTCTTCTTCGTCACTATTTTTCCCTACTCCTATACCTTAGAAAGTGTTTGCACATTGTAATCCAGGTCTGGTATGTTATTACGACGACAGTCCATGCACTGTGGGGGTAACTTCAACATTTTATATACTACTATCATCAGAACTGTTTGTTCAGGACTCACTTGCCAGCCCAACACTCACTCGCACTCTTCTCCAGACAGTGCAGATAGCAACTAAAAGTGACCCCAAATTGGCCCACTACCCCAAATCTCTTCCCTTGGGCCACTCGATCACTAAATTGCAGGCCACCCCTTGCATAGTCACAAAACTTGGAATCACTCTCCCACGGTGACGCTACTCCCTTACAATGGTCTTTTCTATGCCACAAAGTGACGCAACTGGGTTTGAACAATTTAAAATATTAAACAAGCAATGGCAAAGCCAAAAGTTCTGCCATTGATTACCAGCCATTTGGCTTTGTCACCGTTTGTTTTATGTTTTTTGAAAAACATTGTTAGGGGACACGTCAGGCGCACATGAATCTAAAACAATAATTGTCTAAAAGCAAAAATACTTTAGGTCTTAAAATCGCACATTGCCTTATAAGGTAAATACTTGGGGTGTGTGTATGTGTTTCTTGTGCCGTAATACCACTGCGCTTCAAAGTTAAGAAACGACCACACCTTTCACGGTGCTCAAATTTAAAGGCCGTGGCCGGTGCACGTTAATCAACTACATGCGCGCTATGCAAGAGTCTGTGCGCGCTGGTGAAATGCACTGTGCGCGCATGTTACAGGGAATGATGGTCTTCACCTCTATCTTTTCTCCTGGTAAGGTTTGAAGGTGGTGGGGTTGGGAAGGTAGAGAGAGTAGAGCAGCAGCGGCTTCTCCGTAATGGCAGAGGAGCGTTTCCCCACTACTAAAAGCCAGCTGATTAACAATAAAACATAACAAAACTATGTATTATCCTTTTATTTTTTCCTGGATAGGCAGAGTCCGCTAAGTGGCCCAGTCTAGGACGGGGCAATCCTCAAGGGACAGTAGCAGGGGGGAGGAGCGGTGGGAGCAGTTAGTTTGCATGTTGGTTAGGAAGGCCGTCTTAGGGCGGCCAAACCAACATGCGCACTTACATTTCTACAACCGTCCTGTGTTGTATCTCCGGGTGGAGAAAGGCCACAGGCTCCCTGTGCCTGAGTGAGCGTTAAACCAGCCTGCTCAGCCAATCCCGGCACTGCTGTCATGCTGGGTAATAGCATGATAGTAGCTTTGGGATTGGGTGGGAAGTCTCGAAGCTGGACTGCGCTTCTGGAAGAAGCTGGACCCCGGCCGTGGCAGGTAAGTAAATTTATTATTATTTTTTTTTTAATACAAACTCCCCGCTGCCCCACCACTTTCTATTGAAAGCAGCCACTGGAGTAGAGGCTTCTACATGACGGTGCTTGTCTTTGGCATAATTCTGGGTCTGACTGAATAGTTGTCATTCTTGACATATTGTGCCCCTTTGTTACATAGTGGTGCCCACACACAGCATAATGGCATTCCTGGAAATAAGGTGGTAATTCTTAGCTTATGATTGGAATAGTTTGCACAGTGATTCCCAACAATGGCAAAGATTTCACATGACCTGCAATTTTAAGTTAAGAGATCGACAGGTATGCATTTGTCACTGATAAGACATCTTCTGCCAGGCCCTTTGGACAACCCTTCGTAGTTTGATAAATTCTGGCCAGGACTTGCATCCAAACCCTGTGGGCCCCCAAAATCACGCTGCCCATGGCCTTTGGCAGTGTGAGGTTGGGTGCCCAACTTTGAGCGGGTAGCCAACTGCCTGCTGCACATTGCCTTTGGCTTTGTGCTGTAGGGGTTGGCCACAGGGCCTGGCCTATGGCCACACACACACTGCACCCAACACCCTGTAGCTGCCAACCACCTCACAAGCACCCACCCCATGCTGTGCACAGCCGAACAGTCATGTGTATCAGTGGGTTGACCCTGTAGCAAACCCACACTGCACATGGCCTAATGTCTGCAAAGTGGCGATTAGTTATAGGGTCTTGCATTTTATTTTTGAATGTTTTATCGGTATCACAGTGGCTGCAGCAATAGAGCTGCTTCTTTTGTTGACTTTTTAAAATTCTCTTTCCTTACTTTTAATGTTATCCTGAACAGTATACTATCTCTCTTTGAGGTCATGTACATGCTTTGGCGAAATAAAAGCACACAGTGAGAAGTAATTTCAGATCCATTTATTTGAACCAATTCTTTGTTCGGTGTATTGCCACAGGTCACCATATCAAAACTTAGAGTGACTTCGTTTAGCTCAAATGAAGACCTGTCACAGTTAGTATGGGGAAAGGTCATACGTTGCAAGGCTGCTACTCAATGCAAATGGTATTCTTACCAACGCTCCTCACAAATTCAATTTATATCATTGTCCTTGTTTAAAGAAGGAGCCTGTTTTAAACCCATACAATTTTCTTTTTTAAAGGGACACCATGTTTCAACCAAGTATTTCATTTCAAATTTGTTTTTAAATTAGACTTGAGTAATCCAGGATGAAGGAAAGGACATTTGGGAAGTCTGTATTTAAACATTTAGGAGTGATCTACAAGCATCGAGAACATTTTATTAAACTATTCTGAAGTAATCCCCATTTGCAATAGCCAAGAGTGCCCATCCAGTGGATACTCTTGGATGTTACGAATTGGGATTACTTCTAAATAATTCCACTGAGTACTCTTGGTTGTTAGGCAGTGATGAGGGGATGTACTGTAGTGTTTTCCCAATACCCTTGTGTACATTAACTCTAATTTGAAGTTGTCATAAAATCATACTACAGTAATGCATAATAATTCTGTAGATGTTAGCAAATCATCCAGTGGTTGTAAACTAACCATGAGGTTGTCCTGAAATCATCCGGTAGTATTTCAACCTCATCCTGCACTTGTCAGTTAGTATTCCTTGAGGTACAAGATCATCACGCATTTTTAATTGAAGTAATCAGGACACCATCCTGGAGTAATTCACACTCATCCTGCAGTTGTCAATTAGTATTCTTGGAGTTGTAAAGGATCATCACGCATTTTTAATTGAAGTAATCAGGACACCATCCTGGAGTAATTCACACTCATCCTGCAGTTGTCAATTAGTATTCTTGGAGTTGTAAAGGATCATCACGCATTTTTAATTGAAGTAATCAGGACACCATCCTGGAGTAGTTTTTGTGATTACAGTAAGAGTCATCTCATTTAAATATTTTGCTCTGTGGGCAGACTTCAGGATGGCTTGGGATGACTTCCCCAGATAATTACAGGAATAGCCTGGCTGAAGTCATCGGATGACGCTAGAATGAGTCCAGGATGATCTTCCTTTTTGACTTGGGACAGCTGCAATCCTTACTCGCAGGCTTATTTGTGGCTTATATCCCCACAATGCCCATGGTCCACACCATAACGTCCTTTTCTCCCCACTCCTCCACTCTGTTTGTGTGGTTGTTGCAGAACAGCACCGGCACGGCCCCCGCCTCTCCCGCCGCCTGTAACGCGATCCACCTGGAATGAAAAGCTAAGATCTTGCTGAGAACATGCTGCAAACATATTTTTAATGCTGCTGCTGTAAAGCATGAGCAACCCCGACCACTCTGAGAGAGCACCTCTTGTTCGTTAAGCCTCTGCCCTCGCAGGGTCTCCTCTCTGTAGTGTGACGTCATTTCTTTCTCTTCCGCCTTCCTCTCTCAGCGCGTGCACTTGTGTGCCTCACACACATCACTTTATCTCCTGCCCTCTATGGTTGTCATTGCTGCACATCTTGGGCCGATCCCTCCACAGACTCTGCTTTCCCGCAGCTCACGGGATGTCTGATTATATACACCTACTCTCCCTGCACACAACAGAAAGGCTCACGCATCTGACCCCTATTCCCTTGTGAGTGACATATGCAATGATTAAGAATTAATTGAAGAGATGGGATTTTGGATTATAAATGGGAAACACAGCGACAACATGAATGGATATACAAATGACAGGTCGCGGGCCTCCAGATCACAGGCATTTATCTAAAAAAAAGCTTCACTCAGCATCCCAGTTTACAATGGAAATTGGATTTTTCCGAGCGGACGAAAAGCGGTTTAAAAAAAATCTCAACAGGGCGCCGAGTACTCCCTTTGCGCATGAGCCCATTATGTTTCTTTTAATGTTGAAATGTTAGAGATTACATTTTGTTTTAGCGTATTGTATGTTATGTAACTTTGTGACTTACAACATTCGTATTTTCTCTTTCATTGAGGTATGCGCAGTCTGCAGAGCAGGCGCTTTATCCCCCTGAACTACCATACCATTAATGGGGCATTAACCTAAATGTGATCCATCCCGCTAGAGCGGAACGCATTAACCCCTGCAACACCGCGGGCTGTAAATAAATCACAAAAGAGCTGTGTGCCGCAGTGTGAAGGTCAAATTCCAGCTTTTTGCTAGTACAATGAAATGGACATAAAAACGACACTGTTTAACACCCCAAAGAGTGCACATTACAATTACTTTACGCGTGGGAAGACCTCTCCTGTTGGTCAAAAGGGCTCCATGTGATTTTAACGTGTCGCGCAAATGTAATCCCGTGCATTCATGTTTTTGATTAAGTTTCTTACTTTACAATAAGTTCTCTCTCCATCGATTCTACACTCCCAACCCCCATCTCTCCCATCAGCTCCTTGCAGTGTCTCGCTGGTTCCCCCTGTCCAGGCGCCTCCTCCCACCACTCCTTTCTTAGCACAAATAATACAGTAAAGTTTCACGAGGGCAGGCCAACGTCCGGCCGGGTCACATGCAGGCTGGCGCCCCACCTCCTTGTTACCTCCCCTTCCTCTCTGCCTGCTGCCCCTCGAGCTCCCCGGTCTCTGCCCCTGTCTCTTATCCTACTCACCTCTCTATTTCTCCTACCCCTTCCACCTCCGCTCACTAATGTCTCCCTAAGCCCCTGCTCCAATGCCCGTTGTCTGTCTCAGCTGTCTCTCCTAGATACTCGTGGTCTTTTGTGTTTTACCTAATATTTCTCTCCTTCCTCCTTTTTTCTGTCACTTTTACCTCCCACTTGTCTTACCTGCTCTCCCTCTTTCTCTACTCTCTCTTACCCCCTCATTCTTACCATCTAAAACACCCCTCTTCGTTTTGTAGTCTCTTAGCTCTACCTTTTTTACCCCCCACTGTCTATGCTGTTTGTGCTAACTCCCTGTCCCTTACCACTTTCTCCACCCCCCCCCCTTTTTGTTTTGAGTCTTATATTCCAGACTTACAGTTTAGGAAGAAGTTATCTGTAATTTAGGTTAATGTTATGGTAATCACATGGGGAGCAGAGAAGGGGGGTGGGGGCTGTCAGTTCTTTTTCCAGCACGAAGCCTTGGATGACCTGCAAAATGACCCCGCTCTTCTCTGATTGGACACCCTCATGCCTGTCACATCTAGGAACAAGATGCGCCCCAGCATCAAACAACGACGAAAAGGTGACTTGCAGGCACAAGTTTAAACTATCTTGAAAGAGTTTACACAGATTACTTCTAGGACGAGGCTTTTTAATTCTCTTGTAAATATGTAATGGGTATGGCGAATATAAACTGCATTAGCCCTGTTGTAAAGGGTTGGGACTACACATTGCATCCTGGCAGCACTGTTGAGAAGAGCGGAACCTAATAAAGTTCTTCTAAATAAAAAAAAAAAAGTAAATTTCGAAGTCAAACGTGAGTGAAAGAAGACGTGTTAGTATGAATTGTGGTGCAACTTCTATTACTGGGAGTTTACTACATCAATTTAGTACAGTTACACAGAATTTGCTGCTGGACTAAACACTTACAAAGTCCCAAAGGCGAGACTTGTTGGCTATGCCAATGCTTGTTTGCTAATGTAGCTTTATTCTGTATGGCAGATTGGATTTTGAGTGACTTCTTGACCAGACGCTTAAAGGTCTGTAGATTGGTTGGAGTTTCCCAAAGTTGAGCGAGACCAGTAAGGACGAGCGGCTCATGCAGGCACATTGTTGCCGGTGACGTGCTGCAGTGCTGTAGCTCATCCCTTAATATATGATTCAGTGAGTTGGGATCAGCTTCCCTAATCTTCCTCCAGCATGTTATGTATGCACCGCGTCTAGCTAAAGACTGCTTTAGCAACCTGAATTCTAATTTTATCTGTGCCGAGGGAGGTATAATTTGGCGAGGAGAACACAATTCTATAAGCTTGAGTAATTGCAGTGTCCAGGGTGCTGGCATCCTGCCCTCTTAATGCTTCACTTCCATATGAGATTGTTGGAAGAAACTTTGCTCTCACGACTTCCAGGAGTGGCTTCAGAGAGGGGCCAGCTAGCTTTCACTTCAGGTTTTTAAATGCTATGGCCAGGACCAGGCCATTCTTTTGTATCTTGGCCTTCTGTGTTAAAACGCTCCCTTTGTTATCAATATTTACCCCAGGATACTTGTATTCATCTACATTTTCCAGCCGAATGTTGCCCAAAATCCAAGCCGGCGTTGGGGTGCCCCTGATGTTGTAGCACATGGTTTTCATTTTGCCCAAGTGGATCAACAGGCCGTTGGTTTGTGAGTAAATCATCATTGTGTCAAGCAGCCGTTGAAGCCCCACTCGGGTGCGGCTAACCTTTACCACATCATCAGGGCATAAGGAACTAGATACTGTTTTTCCGCCTAGTTTAGGAGGGTGAGGATCATTGTGACTTCCAGTGGCTTCCACTCAAAGCCACAATTACATTCAAGCGTGCCCGCATCGCATTAAAATCCACCCATTGACAAAAATCTGCGTACTTGGTAGCTGTCTTAAAAATATGATAGGTATGTAAATACCTCAATAGCAAAGAGATGTTCAGGCTTGAGACCAAGAAATTCAAATCGCACCTCCCAGTACAACCTTACCGTCCTTTTATTGTACAACTCAATCATTTTAGAATTGTTACCTGAAGACCTCTGAGGCCTTGAGGACATCCATCAATTCCTTCCTGTTTAAAATCGTTCCTTATCCCATAATCCCCTTCTGATTCGGAATGGGTCTCAGTTTCGCCTAGGTCATTAGTATTCACGAGGTGGATTGGGAATTGCAACTCACATCAATTGGTAGCCATCACTGGGATGGAGGTCTGCTAGAATCTGCAGGCCACCATGTCTGTGATCACCTTTTTAAAAAATACACTTTTTAAAGAAATGCAGCCCGTCTGAGATCTGTTTAAAGAAAAAGGTTTACTTTTACTTTTTGGAAAAGTTTATTTAAGAGCTGGCTATCTTGCCCGGGACCACTGCCTACTTTCCAACAAACTTTTGTTTTTGCATTTACAAAGGTGAAGGGGTCCCTTGTGATCTCTTCCCAATTTTGTAAATTGGTTACCACCTCAACTTTGGAATCAGTAACTTTTCAAGGTTTTCTGATTGTATTACGGTTGCAGAACAATAATACAGATAGCAATTGACAATTTGGAAAGGATGCAAATGTGAGACCCCTTATAAATTGTGAATTTGAATCCATTTGCAATCCCATTTTGGGAGTTGGTAAATGATTACTGGCTCCTAAAATGGGATTTATGAATATGGGAAACCTATTTTGGGGTCACAAATGTTCCTATGTTGAGCAGCACAGTATTTGTGACTGGAAAATTGATTAGTATATCTGGCCTTTCTTTCTATCTCTTTTCTCTTTTAACGAGATTCAGGTCACCACCAGATTGGAGATCCAGCTCTCCTCCCTGAGCGAGGTTAAGACTTGTATGCTTGTGATACAGATCAGGGTGATAAAAATATACCCACTACCACAGATAGAGTAATCTCTACAGTTACACGCACATACATTCATCATACACTAGGGCCCAATTCACTTACATATGCTCCGATACTCTACCAGCAGCAAACCTGTGGAAAGAAAACTCCTAAACACCCTGCATCTATATCTAGGCGATAGGACCAGTTTTAGTGGCTGTCCAACATAATATAAACAATCTATAAACAATAATCAATAATAGTTCAATAAACAACAAGGAAAGAAACAATCAACACCATGTTTAAAAGTTATATTGCTTTATCTAAAATTAGTCAGAATAAAATCAGAATAAATCATTTCTCATAATTACCTATTCTAACTAGTGTCAGAACGGGTCAGGACCAGTCTCTTGAAAAGTCTTTTCAGGATAAAGTCCTCAGCATTGGTCATCTGCAACGCAAGTTCACGCAGCAAGGCGACGAAAGAAAGAAGAAGAAGTGGTGGGTGTCCTCCCTAAGCTAACATTTTATAACATGAAATACAATGAAAACTCACATGAATTAATTGTATCACTGAGCGGAATGGAAAGGAAGGGATGTGTTTTAGCAACATCCTAAAATCTCCGCTCAAGAAAAGTCATAATACGCAATCCTCGGAAAAGAAATCAAGACTTGAAACATTTAAAGTTCTCTTCCTCGGCAAACAAGCCTTTGCACAGAGTTCTTTCTTAGGCTTCATTGTTCCCCAAGGACAAACATTTCTTTTGGAGATCCTCCAAACGTGCTGATGTCCTCCCGGAAATTTCCATATAAGGACTACCGTCAGTTTTTCTGTTAACTGAACTCCAGCAGGGGTCTCCCTTGTTACACCATAGATTTCGATTTCGCCTGCACCACAGCTCAGCCAGGCTTCAAATTATTCTCAATTATTTTCATAAAGGCCTCCATAGGCCACAATAGACCATCTTTAATTAAAGAGACAAAAATAAAGATTACTACATCATAATGATTAGACAGTGTTAACCCCACTAATACCCTTATGTGTATGCATATATCTAGCTTTGCGACATATAGAGCATTAATTCAGACAGCATTTTGTGCTCAAAATAAATAGCACACAGCAACATTTAAACATGGAAAACTTACACGTTATTGTAAATACAAATAAAGCACGAACATGCTAACCCTTATATAACCTTCTCTTGCATTAGGACAAACAGATTGGTTAATTCAACTCACTTGCACAAGACAAATAATTAGTTGTTAATCATTAATCAATTAATATGACGCATAGACATGCCAGAGCTTCAAAAGCCCCAGAATTTTCTAACAGAAAACTCTGCTCCAGCAATCCCCCCTTTGGTGATTTTATCACCAAATAAACCCAAAAAAAAAAAAAAAATTAGTGAAAATTTTAATCCCATTTTAGGAGAAATCAGAAATGTCTTTTCCCCTTACACAACATTAAACACCAGTCTCTCTTTCATCATCTCTTTTAGTCTCCAAATAAACACTTTCCCTCAATTTTTCTAATTCAATTTCTTCTGGTTCTCTTTTTGAATTCCTGAAAATCTTGTTTTCCTTATTTTCCTTTTTATTTTCCAAAATTTTCTCTTTCCCTCTCCTGTTTTTGTAACACACACACACACCAATCTCAGTATCAACACAGCAACAATTATACAAGACAAAGGAAACAATATTCTACCTACAATAGTACTACCGGTGATCTGTACTTTTGGTTGGGTCTTTTAACTCTTTTTATTTCCACTGGTTCTTTTGATTTCCTTGATTCTCCTTCTTCTGCCTTTGAAGTTTGACTTGATATTTCATTCACTTGTTCAGCTTCCGATGTATTTGCTCTTATTATCCTGTATCTCAGTCTTTTCACTCTGTTGTTAGGCCAACGATCTCCTTTCACGACCTTTTTCTGCTTCACTTCTTTGACACTTTTCTCTCCAATCGAATTTCTCTTCCTCAGAACTCGACCTTCTGTTTGTACATTCTCATCATCCGATTCTGTTTCAATTGCCTTTTGCTTTCGTTTCTTAGCAGTTTTCCTTTCTTGCACAGATTCTTTCACCACTGTTTGAGACTTCTCTATCTCTGTCCCTCCTCGGGTCTCCGACACGCAATCTTCTTGCTGTCTATTTATCCCTTTACCTAGCTCCTCATCAATGTTCCCTACACCTCCTCGGGGGTCTTCCGCAATCTGTCCCTCTCTATCTTCTTCTGACCCTATTTCCTCAAGAATAATCTCAAGTGGTTCTTCAATCTCCTCCTCCTCTTCTGATTCAGGAGTAGTTTCTATGTGCTTTCTCTTTTCTTTTCTTTTTCCTCCACTGCTACTCGAAACTTCAGGCTCTTTCACAGAATCAGAATCTGATCTTCCTTCTGATACTCGCAGTGAATCTCTTGAAACTCTCTCTGCTTCTTTTCTCACTGATTCTGTATCTTCAGGATCTTCTTCATCACTTGAATCTGACTCTTCATAATACTCTTCACCAGTTCCCTCTCTTGGACTTGGAATTCTCAGAGTATGACTTGCATGAACCCAATGTCTCACTCCAGCACACTTCACTGCAGTCGTTGTAGTCAGAATAACTTGTCTTGGCCTTCCCCACCTTGGAATCAAGCAATTTCTTCTTCTGTGCACCTTAATCCTCACCCAATCACCTGGACTCAGATCATGGGCTTGCTTCTTCTCAAGTGTGGTAGCTTCTTCTCCAACCTGGTGAAACACAGAATGAACTGCGTCAGCCAGGCCTTTACAGTAATCCAAAATCATGTCATCAGTTATTGCCATCAATTTATTCACAGGTACAAATGCATGACGCATTGCACGTCCCATAATGATTTCATGTGGACTCAAACCTGTAGTTCTGTCTGGAGTAGATCTCATAGTCATCAAGACTAGAGGAAGAACGTCTGGCCATTTCATGCCAGTGGCTAAGCACATCTTCCCAATTCTGTTCTTGATTGTGCCATTAACCTGCTCAACCACACCAGAAGCCTCTGGTCGGTATGCACAATGTAGCTTCTGTTGTATTTTTAATGCTTCACAAATTAAACTAATTAGTTCATTTTGAAAATGTCTGCCTCTGTCAGATTCAACTGTGACTGGAAACCCAAACCTAGGAATCAACTCCCTCAACAGTAATTTTGCCACTGTTAATCCATCATTCCTTCTTGTCGGGTAGGCCTCCACCCACCTTGAAAACAAACAGACTACCACTAGGACATACCTTAGTCTGTTCACCTGGGGCATTTCAATGAAATCAATTTGCATTCTTGTAAAAGGACCTCCTTCTCTACCAATTGTCCCTAGACTCACCACTGTCTTTTTCCCAGTGTTAAACTGCTGACAAATTAAACACCTCTGACAGATGCTCTCCGCAATTGCCCTAAACTTTGCATTGTACCAGGTTTGTTTAAAGGACCTAATCATCGCGTCCCTCCCCAGATGTCCCTGGCCATGATACATCCTTGCCATTGACGACAAAATTGAGTTTGGCATCACTGGTCTGCCATCTCTGTAGACCCAAACATGGTCTGTTTCTCTTGGAGCACATCCTGCCTTAACCCAATCTTGTTTTTCTTCCTCTCCTGCCTCATCTTGTAACTGTTTCACTTCATCCCATGTTTCTAGGACATTAGTAAACATCACAGAAAGAAAAGACATTTCCTCCATCCTGTCCCTGTTAATTGATTGGTTTGTTTTGGCGCAATACTGCGCCACATCGTTAGCATATCTATTGCCAACAGTGATAAAATCTTCTCCTGAAACATGTGCTGCACATTTTACAACTGCTAACTCCTTAGGCAGCTGTATCGCCTCAAGCAACTTTCCAATCAGTTCAGCATTCTTTATCGGAGTTCCACCCGATGTCAAGAAACCTCTTTGTAGCCACAATTGGCCAAAATCATGCACCACTCCAAACCCATACTGACTATCAGTTAACACAGTTGTTCTCAAATCTTTCCCAATCTCACAAGCTCTTGTCAATGCCACCAATTCAGCAACTTGTGCAGATTTCACTCCTTTCAACGGTGATGCTTCCATAACTTCTGAAACCTTACACACTGCATATGCTGCACATAGCACACCATTATCATTTCTCAGGCATGATCCATCCACAAACAGCACATGATCATTCTCAGGCAAAGGAACATCCTTGATGTCTGGTCTTGGTTTCGTACAGTATTCCAGCACATCCAAACAATCATGATCATCTTCCATTCTTATACCCACATTTTCAATGTCCGGTAAAAGAGTCGCCGGATTCACATTTGTACATCTTTCAAGAGTCACATTCGATGCTCCCAGAATCACTTTCTCATACTTAGTCAAGCGACTATTTGACATATGCTGAGTTCTGCTTCTTGTCAAAAGAATTGCCACATTGTGAGGTACGAATACCCTTACAGGATATCCCATTATGATTCCCTCACTTTGCTCCAGGCTTCTGCATGTTGCAGCCACAGATTTTAGACAACCTGGTAAACCCACAGCTACAGGATCAAGTGTCGATGAGAAGTATGCAATAGGCCTTCTCAATTGCCCATGTTTCTGGATTAACACTGAAAGTGCACATCCATTTCTCTCACTGCAGTACAGTTCAAACTCTTTTTCATAGTCTGGCATACCCAGAGCTGGGGCTTCACACATTTTTGTTTTAAGCTCTTCAAATGCTGCCAATTGTTCTACATCTAGATCCAATGGATCTGTCATGTCACATTTCGTCAATTTTATCAATGGCTTTGCTATCAGGGAAAAATTAATTATCCACTGACGACAATATCCCACCATACCCAGGAACATCCTCACTTCTCTTTGAGTTTTTGGAGCTCTCATTTCTCTGATTATTTTGATCCTGTCAGTAGTCACTTTTCTCAGACCTTTTTCAATATTATGTCCAAGATAATGCACCTCTTTTTTACAAAACTGCAATTTGGCTGGAGATACCTTTAACCCTCCATCTGCCAGATGATTCAGTAAAGCTATGGTATCCACTTCACAAGCTTCACGTGTCTTTGATGCCACAAGCAGATCATCAATGTATTGCACTAGCACTGAGCTTTCAGGCATGATCAGACTTTCCAACGATCTTTTCAATAACTGATTGAATATCGAAGGACTCTCCGTATACCCCTGTGGGATACGACACCATGCTAAAATTCGCTGGCCAAACCTAAATGCAAAAATCGGCTGGCTGTCATGATGCAATGGAATTGAAAAGAATGCATGACACAAATCAATCACTGTATACCACTCAGCATCATGTGGAATTTGATACAGGATCACTGATGGATTTGGCACGATGGGACAACATGCCACCACAATCTGATTAACCTTTCTCAGGTCCTGTACGATCCTGAACTTGCCATTAGGCTTTTTTAGTCCCATTATCGGTGAATTACACGGACTACTCAATATTTCTCTCAGGACTCCTTGCTGAATCATTTTCTCAATTATAGGAGTTATCCCTTCAATTATCTCTGGTGTCATTTTGTACTGAGGAATGTTAGGATATACAATTCCCTCTTTCACTGCTATTTTCACTGGATCTACATTATTCATCAATCC
Source organism: Triturus cristatus (assembly GCF_964204655.1). NCBI lineage: Eukaryota > Metazoa > Chordata > Amphibia > Caudata > Salamandridae > Triturus > Triturus cristatus. The sequence continues at coordinate 1,801,401,075 of NC_140590.1, forward strand.
CACATCCTCTCCTGTAAAATCCCAAACTACTCTTTTCACTGTGTCTCTTAGCACTTGAGGCAAATCCTCTGGATTGAACACTGGAAATGTACCAATTAATTCACTTTCTCTATTTTCTAAAGTCATTCTGTAGAAAACATCATCATCTGGTGTCTCAAAAGCTATTCCATCTGGTGTACAGAAAATCGTGCAGTTCATCTTACACAATAGGTCCCTACCTAACAAGTTCACTGGACTCGTGTCACAGACTATAAATCTGTGCATATCTGAGAATTTCCCTATCTGTACTTTCACTGGTTCAGTAAGACGTGTTCTGATCTGTGTATTGGCTACACCAACTACTTGGATTGCTTCATCCGAGAGAGGAAGATTTCTTACATCTGTTGACCTGACAGTTGATCTTGTCGCACCTGTGTCTACTAAAAAAGTAACACCTTCTTCATTTATTTTCCCATCCACAAATGGCCCTGCCTGGTCTATTTCTAGAGTTGCACCAAGTATGCACTCTTCTTCCTCTCCTCGGCACCGTCAGTAATCACCTTCAGACTCACTCCCTTCACTCTTTAACAAGTACTGTTGTACCTTGTTAGTACGTCTTGGTTTGTTTACCTGCTCATCATTGAAGAATCCCGAATCCTGACTGTACTTTTGTACCCCTCTATTCTGCGGTAAAGGTGGTTTTGGCTCTTGACTCTGCTGCTGTCTCACAACTTTCTGCTGTTGTTGCTGTTGCTGCTGGTTATTCCCTTCATTCTGCACCTGTTGATTCAAGGATTTACCCTCATTTATTGGCGGATTAGGACATTCAGACCTCCAATGTCCCAGTTGGCCACAGTTGTGACATGGGAACTTCTTCTTCGCTTCCTCAAGACTTCCCCTTCCCTTTCCTGTAAATCTCGGTCTATTCCCTGTATTATTTCCTGAATTATTTGCCTGTTCCACCAACTGTGCTTCCTGTCTCTCTGCAACTTTCACCTGTGCCCACATTGCTTTTTCCTTCAGCTTTCTTTGCTTTGCTTCTATTTCATCACTGAAATATTTTGCATGTCTCAGAATCTCATCTACCTTCTTACTCTGCCAATCTACTGTGTTTTCACGAATTCTCTCACCAATTTCAGGTCTAAGACCATATACAAATCGGTATACAAAATGACTCAAATCTTTGTCACCCAGGTGTTCATCTCCACTGAATTGTTTAAAAGCCAGTATCAGCCTTTCATAAAAAGCATGAACTGATTCCTTTGCTTCCTGTTGTGTTCGATCTATCTTAACCCAGTCTGTCTCTTTTGGAGGAACTTTACTCTTCAGGTATACCATCACTTGATCGTATTTCCTCATCACTTCTGGATTTGGTGCCCCTGTTCTCGGATCCCTTGGATATTCCTCACTAGGCCAACTCACAACTATTTTACACTCAGTCCACAAGTCTCCTGGAACAATTATATCAAACAAACTATTCAGGTCAACCCACAGCACTTTTGACAATTTCACAAACCTGTCTACCTGCCTATACCACTCGACAGGCTTTTCTCTCAATCGAGGGAAATCATTCGTAAATGATAATATATCCTGTCTGGTCCATGGAACATGTACATATCCTCCTCCAGGTATTTCTCTCATGGGAAACTGCTCCACTGGTTTCTCTTTTTCTCTCACTGGAAATGCTGAATAAGTTGTTCTATCTTCAGATTCATCTCTCTTTTTATACCACCTATCCTTCCACTTTTCTACATCACCCCATCGACGCAATAATGCCACCATTTCTTTAATCTGTCCTGTTCTACCAGAAGTATTCAAATTTTCTATGTCCTTCTCTGTAAAATCCATCCTGTATGTTTTCTGCAAAACCTTTATTTTATCAATGTCAACTCCTTGCTCATTTGCTATCGCTCTCAGTCTATCATGTGTATTTCTGGCTCTCCATGTTATACATTTACACATAAACAATAATTCACCATCATGGTGACTTTTCAAAATTTCTGTCGGGATTGTTCCTGTCACAAGCTCTTCTAATTCTATACGTAATTTAACCACATCAACAATTGATGCATTTTTGTCTTTTTTCTGAAGAACCTTCATCCAGTCGTTTAAGTCCTCAACTGTTATTTCTGTTGTTTTTCTCACTGGAACCCCTTTTCTTTGTGGTTCTAAAATTGGCATTCCTGAACTATTAGAATCACTAACATCCATTAATTCACTACCTGTGTCATGTCTTGTTTGTCTCAGGTCATTTCTCCCTGCTCTTTTATTTGAATCCCCTAAAGGACCAGCTGAATTTTTCAAATCATTTGCAACATACGGAACTACTAGCCCATTTTCACCTGCTCTCTGTCCGTCAAACATAGGAATTACCGGACCTATAGTTACAGGCACCGTAACAGCTTCCATATTCATCGTTAACTCTCTAATTTTCTCAGTCAGTTCGGTTGTCGTCTTTGCTAATTGTCTGGCATTTCTGGCATTTTCCTCTCTAAAAGAACTACTATTTACTGATTCAGGTGTCATTTTTTCTTTCTCAACTGTATCTCTTATCGGAGAAACAACTGGTGTACTCTCTTCTGATTCTGATCTATATGGAGGTGGTCTCTTGTACATCATGTCATTTAAAACCTCATCTTCATACTCTCCATATCTTCTCCTATCTGACTCAGAAACCCTTTCTTCTGAAGGAGCCGAAGCTTCAACTGTTCTCATAGGATATAATCCCTCTGACATATTAGCATCTCGCCATCTTTTCATTCGATCCTGATGTGTCTCACGATCATGTCTCCTCCCAAACATGTACCTGTAGTACCCTCCAGACCTTTGCTTTTCTCGGTCATGCACTTCCTCCTCCCATTCCACTAAAGCCTCAAACTGTGTAGGTCTCGGCTTCGGGTCTAGATGTGCCATCTTTTCCCGTAAATTTCTCAACACGGCCAGATTAAATGATCCATGTTCTGGAAATGCTAAAACACCATCTTCTTTAGTATACCTAACCCAATTCTGTAACCATACACAGGTATGTAATCCATATTTCGCAACCATGAAGGATGCAGGTGTTTTCGCTGGAGGTAGCAACTCACCCTCTCTTGTTTTAACCTCTTTATCCTTACTAAACCATTTCTTAACTTTTCCAAAGAAAGTCTTTTTCTTTTTCTCTTCTTGGTAATACATTTTAGCGAGTACTAATTAAACTCTCTACTTTTTAAGTTGTAATTCTCACTAACGCACCAGTCCTGGAGCGTCTACGTCACTAAGCAGCTCTTCCAATCCGTGCGCGACTCACACTAACGCACCAATCCTAGCGCGAACCCTTCTCTGAGTCACTATCCAATCAGTGCGCGAACCTCTTGACGTCAGCAGCCGCTGCAGTCTCTGTCTCCTGTCTGTGTCACTTGTCTACCCCTCCTTTACAAAATTTCTCAGTAGACTTCTCTTATCAAAATTTCTACAAACTCTGTTAGTTACCACATTAAAACATTTCCATTGTCTGCTTCGCTAACCACAGAATAGTAAAAAGAGTCTATTTCTCAAGAATCAACAGCTTTCATACATCTCCTAACTGTTTCCTCCAGGACTTATCCAAAGAGTCTTACAGTCAATAAATGTATATGCATTCACGCACATTCATACGAGAAAAATATAGTACATACACACAGAATCCTGCTTTTTGAGAACAGCGCACAATCTGCCTCTGCACAGAATTATAACTCACAACAACTAAGCAACTTACCTCTGCCCAGTTCTGCAAACAAGCTCAGAGAATACCTATTACTCCTCTCGCAATAAGCTTTAACGGCAATCCTTACGGATCCCTGGGACTTAAGACCAGAGTTTCACAGAAAACCTTCACTACGATACACACTCCTTATATACCAGGAAATTTCTAATAGTAACATACAATGTCACTTATTCCGAACCCAGACGATGAATGAACGCGCAACTTCTATTGTCACACGTAATTCCTTACAATCCCGTCTTTCCCGAGAGCAGCATATACCTTCCTCTGCCCTACTACGGAACTGCTTCCAGCTTCCAAGTTCCAGAAGCACTACATATAACTCAACATTACAACTCCAACATTTAGTATTAGTACATATTTCAAAAACATCAAAATAAATCAACAATCAATAAGCTAGTTTACAAGCAATTTTATCTTATCTTATCAGATCAAGACAACCATCTAAAACCATCCTCTGCTACCAGAGAAATTGATACAGATCAGGGTGATAAAAATATACCCACTACCACAGATAGAGTAATCTCTACAGTTACACGCACATACATTCATCATACACTAGGGCCCAATTCACTTACATATGCTCCGATACTCTACCAGCAGCAAACCTGTGGAAAGAAAACTCCTAAACACCCTGCATCTATATCTAGGCGATAGGACCAGTTTTAGTGGCTGTCCAACATAATATAAACAATCTATAAACAATAATCAATAATAGTTCAATAAACAACAAGGAAAGAAACAATCAACACCATGTTTAAAAGTTATATTGCTTTATCTAAAATTAGTCAGAATAAAATCAGAATAAATCATTTCTCATAATTACCTATTCTAACTAGTGTCAGAACGGGTCAGGACCAGTCTCTTGAAAAGTCTTTTCAGGATAAAGTCCTCAGCATTGGTCATCTGCAACGCAAGTTCACGCAGCAAGGCGACGAAAGAAAGAAGAAGAAGTGGTGGGTGTCCTCCCTAAGCTAACATTTTATAACATGAAATACAATGAAAACTCACATGAATTAATTGTATCACTGAGCGGAACGGAAAGGAAGGGATGTGTTTTAGCAACATCCTAAAATCTCCGCTCAAGAAAAGTCATAATACGCAATCCTCGGAAAAGAAATCAAGACTTGAAACATTTAAAGTTCTCTTCCTCGGCAAACAAGCCTTTGCACAGAGTTCTTTCTTAGGCTTCATTGTTCCCCAAGGACAAACATTTCTTTTGGAGATCCTCCAAACGTGCTGATGTCCTCCCGGAAATTTCCATATAAGGACTACCGTCAGTTTTTCTGTTAACTGAACTCCAGCAGGGGTCTCCCTTGTTACACCATAGATTTCGATTTCGCCTGCACCACAGCTCAGCCAGGCTTCAAATTATTCTCAATTATTTTCATAAAGGCCTCCATAGGCCACAATAGACCATCTTTAATTAAAGAGACAAAAATAAAGATTACTACATCATAATGATTAGACAGTGTTAACCCCACTAATACCCTTATGTGTATGCATATATCTAGCTTTGCGACATATAGAGCATTAATTCAGACAGCATTTTGTGCTCAAAATAAATAGCACACAGCAACATTTAAACATGGAAAACTTACACGTTATTGTAAATACAAATAAAGCACGAACATGCTAACCCTTATATAACCTTCTCTTGCATTAGGACAAACAGATTGGTTAATTCAACTCACTTGCACAAGACAAATAATTAGTTGTTAATCATTAATCAATTAATATGACGCATAGACATGCCAGAGCTTCAAAAGCCCCAGAATTTTCTAACAGAAAACTCTGCTCCAGCACTTGCATCATCTCATGCAGAAGTCTTCTATAAACAATGACTGCAGATCACCGACAATAACCTAAAACTACTTCAGAAAACATTATAGAAGCTGTAAAAACTTTGAAGAGTGAGATATGGACCAGCAGTCAATCAGTGGAATATATTCATCAGACCCTAAAGAGGTAGCCATGTTGCATTAAATAGTGTACAAAATAAGATGTGGCAACAAACAAGATGGTAGAATCAGCTAGAGGCTATCCTAGACTGTCTGTGGAAGTCCAATAACAAGCCTGCTTTGTGGATACCTCCCAAATTGCTCTGCTTCTACATATCGCTTTGTAATGAAACTGCAATCATTTCGCCACTTTCTTCTCCTTCCAATAGGGCTCACTTGCTGCTACCATGGACATTATGTGCTCCACAAAACATATTTCTAGAACCAGTACTGTGGACTTGAGTGGTATTTAATTGCATCTCTATAAAAGTGAATATTTTGGTCCATAATGAATTTAGACAAAGAAGCTGTGGTAAAGAAACTTCACCACACTCACGCAAATTCACTGTAAGTACATTAACATGTTAGTTGATGTATGCCAAAATATCAGTTTTCCCCTACAAAACCCAAAATATTCAACCACACCAGCCAAAGCATCAGCTTCTATTCAGAACTTCATCATAGAATGAATAATTCATCAAGGATATGTTTACCATCAATATAGATAAAGAGTCTAAAGTTCAGTCAAACATGGAGTACATTACATTTGCATGTGTGTTTTATAATTTATTTGGGGATTGGGTGGGTAATTTTAGTTAAACTATTTATACATTTAGATGAACATATTAGTGAATTAAATATGCTTATTTTCTGGTCCGGCTTTAGAGGTATCTTCAGCTATGTCACCACAGTCATGTTTTCTCAAAAAACTTCAAAACAAATATATGTAAGTCTACCTTACGTAGAGGGACTTTGGGTCAAGCCACTACTTTCATTGATGTGTTCAAGAGTCATTCCCATTTGGCTTCTGTCCACTACATCACAAAGTATGGAGCAATGGTAGGTTTACTTCATCAGTTGGGTACCCTTACTGTGACTGACCTCTCCACACACCGGTGCCGGGCTGCTCGCATGTCCTGCTAGTGATGGCAGCGCACCACATCTAGACTCACTGTGGACCGACTCCTTATCACCAGCGCTTTTCTGGCCTCACAGTGCTGCCTGCTCCTGTTCGGTCCTGCCCTCATTATTCTCCAGCTTCTGCTCTGATCCGTCCGGAGCGACATTCAAATCTGTCAATATTTGCATGCTGGCCCTCAGGGTCATGCACCACCTACTACTGGCACAGCCTGAATGCATTCCAGGGCCTGTATTAATTTAAAGGTGCATTTTTCCTATTTGCACCATGGCGCGCATTTAAACAGGTGTGCCTGCCGCAATTAAGACAATGTGCCCTAGTCTGATTAGTGCACTGCCCTCAGGGCAGCCATGAACTCACAGTGCCCTGGGGCAGCACATTTAAGTGAAATACAAAGCAGTTAAAAGCTTCTCCATGTTTCACAATGTAGGTGGCAACCCGTCTGCACTTTCAAGAGGGATTACAGAGCCCCTTGTAGGCGGGTGCAATGAGTTTGGGTTCAAGGGACCCCCTTTCACCTCTCAAGAGGGCAGCACCTTTTTGCGACTCACTTTCAGTGCTCATCCTAAGGGCATGTGTGCCTCTGCACCTGTTTCAGTAATATGCCGGGCCGCAGACTCACACCGATTTCCACATTTGCATGGGGCCTTGCTCCCTTGCAATTGAAGGAATGCCCTCATGACAGCGCTGGCACCACATGTGTGCCAGCACTGTAATCATTACAGAGGCGGTCGCACAAGCCTCTGCAGCCCCTCCATTAATGACAATGCGCCCTGGGGGTGCAGAGAGTGGGCACACATGCCTGTTGCGCTCACAGGGCACGTTCTGTAACACAGCCCCAGGATGTCCTTTAACCATGATTATAGTGTACAAACCAAGAGCATGTTTCCAAAAAGACAGAGCAAAACGTAATAACACAAGCATTAAGTGTGTGTTGTCCTGTGTATGTACCCTGCATATGCACCAATACCATTAGCAGACTGTTGGGCCTGTTGTACATATTCTGTAGAAATCCTATTATGGAGTGACACAGCTGTGTATTCTACTATTTACATATCCCCTTGTGTCCCGTCTCCTTATGTGTTTATACTCTAGAATTACGATATTTACCATCACTTGATTTAATAATGCTCAGTATATAGACCATTGAAGGATGAATGGCTTAGTCAGCCCAGATAAAATTCAAATGTGAGATTACCTGTTAAGCCAGATGTCGGTAGAGAGTGGTTATGTTACTAAGCCAGTTAGATTTTGTCATGTAATGAGGTCTGACTGTAGGATAACAATCAGAAGCCACATGTGTCAATGGAAGGGGGCACAGATGTGGATGCTGCTTCTGTGAAATCTGCACCATGGGACAGGGGGCACCAAAGGCTGGACCAGGAAGGTCCAGATCTGAGTCAGGGAGAGAAATGACACCGGATGATGTCCTCCAAGAAGAGTTAAGTGTTTCTGCACAGAGTTCCACATCATGAGAGCCAAATGTAGGGCACAGAAGCCACTGAGCGGTAAGTGGTCACGAGAAAAGGAGGAAACTGAAACTGGGGATAGCCTAATTAAATAAGATAGTTAAGCCAAGTGCATGCCTTGTTGACGGTTGAGTGATGGCGACCAGTGATGTGTGGTCAACAACTGACCGAGGCTAAGACCAAAGCGGTTTCGCAGTCTATAAGAGATTGCTGGAGAACCAGAATCCCGGGAGCAGTGCAAGTGCATTGAGCAGAGTATAGTATGGACGACGAGTGGCCTCAATTGAATTTAGAAAAGCTCCAACCTTCATATTAAAATTAATATTTTTTATATGTGTTTGCAGATTAAATAAAATGTGTAATCATTTTTGTATTTATTTTTTTCCTGTCATTTTTTGGTGTTGTTTTGTGGTTCAAATCATTGACAATGCTTAGGCTGAGGTCATGACTCAGTGGTGGGGGAGGGGTCCCTGGATTCCAATATTGATTCAGGAGAGGGAGGGTTCCCCCAGGTTCCAACTTTGATTAATGGGGAGGCCCCAGAAGTCAAAAGGTTTAGATCCTCCTGGCCTTCACAGAGAACACCCTAAAACCTGGAGAAAGGCAGTCTGAAAACAAGACATACTTTAGTATCTTGTAAGCAGCCATCCCCACAGAGCTGTCTATTTTCAGTTTCACTTTTAAATCTATGAATTTACTTGCATTAAAAATGACCTTCTGTTGCCAAAGCTTAAACATTCTTCTGTGTAATACCGATTTTGTTTTTCTTTTTTTTATAGAAAGTCAGTGTCTGATACTTCATCAGAACTTCAGAAATGTTGTTTTGGTTTGTGTATGCCACTTTTAGACACAACTGACAGACAGGAAACGTTGATACACTGTCTCAAAATGCCGAACTGGTTTTGAGGTCTTTCATGTCTCCTCAGGTTGCTCTCCAGTCACAGCCTTTGAGTAGAATGATGCTTCTGACAGTATATAGATATGAAGCACCCACAACAGAGCCACAAAGGAGTGTGAGGTTTCTGTACATGACTGTCATCAGCCTAACTGAAGGAGCAAACAGGGACAGACAAATGAGCAACAGGTTTCAACTGCAAACTTCCTCACCACACACAACAGACTTCAGATCCACCCCTCACTGTTACCGTCCGCGTAATGGCAATGCTCAGCTGCTCCATGTGAACGAAAGCATCCCACAGTCCTCACCTTCCATCTTGTGCTGAGCTAGGACAGGCCAGCAATATTCAAAATGGATCCCAAGGTTTTCCAATATTTAGCCTGATGCATAAAACTTTTGACCATGCTTGTGTATCACACATTACACACAAACAGGATGTTAATGAAAGGTTATGGGCATACACATAATGACCAAACTTTACACAATTGGGCTAGTAGTACTCAATCCTCGTAACATAGATATAAACCTTTGGTCACAGCACTGATCTCTCCTTTAAAAAAAGGATTCTGCCAGCACCACACTCTGCGCTATACTCAGGACAGAGACAATAGTTCACTATCCATGATATTGAAACTCCTGGTGTGCTTCTCCAGGTCACAGAAAAGATCCAGGACCTCTAATAGACTACGCCTTTATGTGTAGATTCCCTGCTATGCATGCAGTCTGGCACTTGTTTACCATGCAGGTTAGATTCCCATCCCAACAGAGCTGATCGTGGGTAGGGTCCTAGTGAATAGGGCAGGATCTCAGTGAAGACACAGCTGACAATAACAGACAGTGAGAGGTTCCTTAGTACAGAGAGGTGCCCGACTTTGTAGTACCAGCATGTTTCACAGAACAACCTATTCTATTCAGGAGAAAGGCCACATGTTTTTTTCACAGATATTCTCATTTCAAGAAGGCCTTCTAATGCTATTCAGAAACATGAGTTTCATCAGCCACAGAGAAAACCTACTCAGATAGCATAAAAAGGAGGGTATTCTTAAATTGATCTGGTCAACATAATCAGCTTTGGAGCAGATATCTTGTTAATGACTTTGAGGTCACTACTAACTAAACTAATGTCTTTGAAGCCCAGTAAAGTGCAGGCACTTCAGCCCACGTTCTAATAATCATGCCCAGACACACAGGGGCCGATTCACAGAACTAACTGAAGACAAAATCCTAAACGTACTACTTTTGGTATTCACAGAAGTTAGGATTTTGTCTTAAGTTTGACTTAAGACAAACTTAAGACAGACTTAAGACAGTCTTAAGACAGACTTAAGACAGTCTTAAGACAAACTTAAGACAAACTTAAGACAGACTTAAGACAGACTTGAGACAGACTTAAGACAAACTTAAGACAAAATCCTAACTTAAGTCTGTCTTAAGTCTGTCTTAAGTCTGTCTTAAGTCTGTCTTAAGTCTGTCTTAAGTCTGTCTTAAGTCTGTCTTAAGTCTGTCTTAAGTTTGTCTTAAGTCTGTCTTAAGTCTGTCTTAAGACTGTCTTAAGTCTGTCTTAAGTCTGTCTTAAGACTGTCTTAAGTCTGTCTTAAGTCTGTCTTACGACTGTCTTAAGTCTGTCTTAAGTTTGTCTTAAGACAAACTTAAGACAAAATCCTAACTTCTGTGAATACCAAAAGTGGTAAGTTTAGGATTTTGTCTTAAGTTAATTCTGTGAATCGGGCCCACAATGTATTACGCACCTGTAATACTGTAATACTCAGCTGAACAAGGTAAGAAGATCACCAATTCTTTTGGTGGAATAGCTCTTAAGGGACTTGTGCTTCGAACCTAAAAAAAACCCCTTCATATCCATTATCAGATAATATTGGAAAATACATTCATACTTTATGAATTCATATATATAGCATGATTTGTAAACAGTTTAAACTACGGTTATTTATACGATATTTCTCCTAATTAGCAAAACCTTCCCACAAGGAAAGCAACTTCAAAACAACAGTACAACATCCCTTACCACATCAGAACTGCTCCAACCCTGTTGTCATAGTCTCCTGCCTACCAGTCACCTCTTTCCTTGAGAGGCATCTTTCTTGTGGGTTGGGTCAGCAAGCCCCTCTTTGCTGCAGTTTTCTAATAGCATGACTCTAGTCCCTAGTTTGCCATCAAGTCAGTTACCACAGTAAAGTTGTGCCTGGCTCCTCATGGGCTTACTGGTGGTCTGGTTGTCAATCCGCATTTCCACTGAAACTAGGGGGCAAACATTCAAGCCCCTACCTCCATGGGTACGTCACTTTTTCGACGTTCCTGTGGCGATAGGCGCTTCGCCTTATTTACAAGGCAGCTTTAAGCCACTTAACGTGGCTTAACGCGGCCTTGTAAATAAGGCCCCCTTTCACGCTGTGCTGAGCATGGAAGCAGAGGGCAATGGGTGTTGCGGTGGGCTTTCCCCTGAAATTGATTCTGACGCTTCCTCCTATTTACAAGTGAGGCGTAAATAGGAGGCAGTCTCAGAATTAAGACCAGGGAAAACCTGCTCTCAATCTGGCGAAGTGTGGAGAAATGTTTAATTTCTCCTCTTTTTACTGTTTTCATGTGTGCAGCAGCAAATGATCAATGATTGTTTATGTACAGGAAGGTCCCCCTTCCTGCACATAAACAATATTTTTTTTAAATGCCGTTTTGCAATTTCTGTCTGTGCTGCATTAAGCAGCACACATTAAAGTTACAAAAGAGCATTGCAAGATAGTTTATGTACAGGAAGGAGGACCTTCCTGTACATAAACAATCTTCCCCTGCAAACAGACACCCTTGCACTATGGTTCAAGGGTGCCTGCTTTGGTGCTAAGCTGCTAAACATAGCGCCAGCGCATGGGGAAACGCAGGGCTGCACCATATTCTTATAAATATGGTGCAGCCCTGCGTTTCAGAAGTGGTGGAGCGTGTCTTTAAGGCAAAGAGGGTAATGGCACGCTCTTTCACTTCCGTTGTACATATGCCCCTCTGTATTAAACCCAAAGACAAGCAAACATATTGGGTCCTATTATGATGTTTGTCGGAAAGCCTCCAGGCGCAGGTCAGAGGCTTTCTGACTCATATCATAGGTTTCAAATCCGACAGCCTTATTATAATAAAAGCTGTTGGATTTGAATCCGGCCGGTTGGACTGACTGGATTCCAATGGACTCAGTGAGCCTGTCGGCCAGTCGGTGGCCGCTCATAATACCCTATGCACAGCGTGTACCCGTGGGGATTATAATGTCTGTTTCCGATAGGCTTTTCATGTCGGGCTTTCTTACATAAAAAGCCTGTTGGGAAATGACTTTGGGTGCCCCTATCAGGACCCCCTTGTCTCTGCCGACTCCAGTTGGGGGCCTGGGGGCACCTATGGTGTCCCCTGTAAATCTCTGCACCAGGTGCCTGCCATGTGGTGTAAGACTCTACACAGACTCCTATTTTCATGGGAGCTTGTGCTACAGCCAGTTTACAGATGCAGCGCAAGCTCCCACAAAGGAATGGGAGTATGCGACCACAACCATGTGCGGTCACATTGTAATGGCGGTGTTGAGACCGCCTACCAGAGGTTGGTCGGTCTCAGACTGTGACGATGTCCGCCCGACATCATAATCACGTGCTTAATGCTTTTAAAGACACAGCTTCAAACTTCTCCAGTGAAGGCGCCATGGCAGATTTGATGTTAGAAGTTCCTGCTGCTTTTTATTCATACTCCTAACAAAGGCGTTCTGTGCTTCTTACAAGCCTCTTTCCCACATCTGGGGCAATCCCTTCCTCCCTCTACACATCGTTTAGTCTGGGGAGGGCAGTGGACCATTTGCTATACATGACTCTGTTCTGCTAACTTTGTGAGTGGTGAATGGCTCTGCTTCAAAGTACAAGGCTTCTACTCAACTGTGGGTACTTAGAAGAAGTAGCCATGGTACTTTGGGATACATGTGCATTTTTTATTCCAATTGAAAACAAATTGTATAACAAACACCGGAGGAGTAAAAAAATGTCTTCCATACAATAGCGTTTTTTAGGGGGGTGAAGTTAAATTGCATATGCAAGCTAGGGTTTTCATGGATATATTAATGTATAGGCAATAAACACTATTTACATACAGATGCTCCACTGAAGAAAAAATAAATGCTAGGCAGTGGCCTTACAGCAGCAGACTGACACCACAAGCAGTAAAGGTGACACCATAGGCAGGGAGAGAACACAGTGTCACCTGGACTTAGACTGAAACTTATCACTGCAAATCCTTGTGCAGGGACACACATATTTGGGAAAGAAAGGTAATCTTAAACTCCAACACTAGCTACCAAAAAAGAAAGAAGGCATATGATCTCACAGCACCGTCCTGAACAGCCCCCACTGTTTTCATTATACCTTCATGTTTATTGCCTTATATTTTTCTGTGTCATTTCATGTTCTATCACAGCTTTTTAGTTCTGAGTGAGTTCATCCAATTAATTTAAAGATGGAGTCCTTCAATTTCCAATTTTCCAATTTTATTTATTTATTTTGTTATGGAACTCCTACGGAGGTCCACAAAAACACACCTTCGGATAAAAAAAAAAAGAAAAAAAGGGACAAACTTTACGTACAATACAAAATTCTTCTGTATACATTGCTATGGAAATTCCTATATCAAACATACTAGGGGGTGTGCAAATAGTGCTAAAATACATGATACAGTCAAATAACCGACCAGTACATTTATTTTATCGACATAATAAGAAATGTGCAAATAGTGCTATAAATACATGAAACAATAAAAGGAATTCCTAATAAATAGGCAGAAGTATTTTTAAAAAATTATATATTTTAAAACAAACCATTTCATTCGGAGGGGACAGAACCAAAGATCGTGCCTCCTGGGCAGAGTGGATATTATATTTAATAAAAACTGGCTTGAAAAAAAATCGCCTAGCACTTTGCAGCTTTGGGCATACAAAAAGCACATGATTAAGATCTTCGATTTGTAGCTGGCACAATTCACAAATTCTATTCTCTCTAGGTGTTTTATACCAGATACCTGTAACATCTCTTAGAGGCAGCAAATTAAGTCTCAGTAGGAGTATTAGCCTTCTAATCCCGTGGGGGATATTCTAAGTTAGATAAGGCTGTGGTTTATTGCCCAAAGCACTCCCTCTGACCGCCTCATTACTGGACCTGGACTGGCTGGAGGCCGCATCTCTCGCCAAACTGATAGGGGATCTAAACTTCTTTAGAAGTTTTTTCAGTACAGGTTTGGACATGGGAGAAGCGGAATTCAAACTAAGGCTGAATGTATCATTTGCATACACAAAGGACCTAACAACATTGATTGTTCTTTTTGCGTGTCAAAAATTTCTATTCTCAGGGCGGCCCTAAGTGTGCCCTCCTCCCCCAAAAGGAGGGAATTACCGCACCTAAGAACTGCAGCCAGGGATAGGGTAAAGGACGAGACTAATCCAAATTCGAGGCGCAGTACATGCGTGGCTGCCAAAGAGTATAAATTGCAAATTTGACGAAGGATTTACCCTTCCGCCTTATCGAAAGAAAGCAAATAATTCATGTCCAGCACCTCGGCAGCATAGATTTTGACCTTGAAAGCAGATAAAACATGGCCAAAATGGCATCTCCCACAAGTTTTATAGAATCTATTTAGTGCACTTGCCTGGGAGACAGCTTTACTGACACAATGTTTAATATGCTCCAAATCTCGGCCAGTTTTAGAAAAGCCCTTCCCTAAATATAGGTACGAGTCAACCAGTTTCGGTTTTTCGTTACCAAGCATCCATCTTAAACATCTCCTTAATCTAAACCCCTTCTTACGAAATACCAAAAACTTGATTTTTGCACTATTGATTTTCAAGAAGTGAGCTTCTGCATATTTACTTAGGGCATCTAGCCGACGCTGCAGGCCGATAGAGAGCAAATATAGAGAGCAAATGGACATTGTACCAATTTTTGGGGCATTCCCCCTTACCGAGTTCAGAGTGCCAGGGAGATCAGCAATATACAGAGAAAATAAAAGTTGTGCGAATAGGCAACCCTGTTTGAGCCCAATGTGCGTTCTAATTTTACATGATAGCCCCTGCGAACCTCTCAGCAGAACCTGGCACCACGTGTCTGTATGCAATTTCATAATCAGACCCAAAAGATGAAAACCTATGCCAAGGAGGTCAAGTTTTCTCCACAGCGTTTGGCGGTCCACTTTGTCAAACTCTGTGGAGAAATCAATAAAAGCTGTATATATTGGCATTCCTCGGGCAAAAACATATTTCTCTACAATTGTCTAAACAACCGCTATTTTATCCAAGGTGCCATGATTCTTTCTAAAACCAGCTTGTTCCGGGGAAAGGGTATTCTGATCATAAACCCATTGTTGAAGATGGCATAATATGCTTTTTGCAAATATTTTGCCTGAGGCATCTAGAAGGGCAATCTGTCTAAAACTAGTTGGCACCATTTCCAGCCCTTTTTTTATACAGGGGAACTATAATGGTCCCCTTCCAATTAGAAAGCAATATTTAAAAAGTGAATCTAAAAAATGAGTGCAATCGGGATTCCATCCGGCCCTTGTCCGCCGGAGGTTCTTGCATCCCTTATATAACTTACCACTTCCTTTCCTGACCGGGGCCAAATTCAGTAAATTCAATATGCGCGGGTTTAACCCCATCTGTCATCACAGAAGAAACTGGGCTATTGTTTCCATACAATAGGGAGATGTAATCCTTTTCTGGAATTGGTATGGGTAGTGCCCTCTGCCTTGAATCACAGTATTCTGCGATCAAGCACCAATACTTTCTTGAGTCTTTGGCCCTTGCGGCTTCCCTCAGCCCAATCCACTTATCATCAAGCTCCTTTCAGTTTTCGCAGAGCATAATACGTCTTTTCACTCGCTTAAGGTGATCGATTTCCTGCTGCCGGCCAGCGAGGAAATGTATATGCTGTTTTCGGACAAGATGGTTAATTGCTTGTTTTAAGGAAATCATATGGGGCGTTTCCTGTTTATACAGGCGAGGTACAGAAGCTGTAGAACTTAAATTACAAATCTTCTCCATTTGAGCCTCAAAGAAGGGTATAATATTGGCGTGAGTCAAACCCTGCTGTTCTGCTTGGGCCGTCTTCACAATTGAGTTTACTTCAGAGGTGTTTTTTTACGTCCAAAAAGACCGACCATTTGCTTTGTTAACAGTGGCCCCGCCCTGACCAGCATTCCCCGAGTCCAATGTGGGTGGATCAGAAGCCACTGTCACGCCCAATATGCTATGGTCACTCCATATCGACGGGCAAACAAAGAAGTTATCACAAGCCCCAAACATTTCGAAGGACACAATCACATAATCTAAAAGGCTCTCAGTGTGTTGTGAGGGAAAGGTAAAAAGTGCTGTTTTGTCAGCGGGCACGCTCCCATTTAAAAAAACAAAATCTGAGCTTCTGATACAATCAAGCAAAACAAACCCCCCTTATCTGTTTTTACTTTGCTTGGTAATGAATCTCGGGAATGTGGCAAATTTCCTTCTGGTTCCATTTAATGGCATTTTTAAGTAACATCGAACCCCCCCCCCCTCCCACTGGCCTGACCCCTATCCCAACGCCGAGCATAACAAGAGTAAACAAAATATCCATCACATTCAAATTCTTTGCAAGACCATGTTTCTTGTAAGCGAATAATTAAAGGGTTCATAATTTTCAGGGAAATCAATTTTGTTTCATTAGGACCCAAGCCGGCCATGTTCCAGGACAAGAGTAGCCCATGCTGGCTACCTCGACTAATCACTCCCTACTGCTCTGGATGAGTGTTATTCAGGGCTCTTGCAACCCAACTCCATTGGGCAGATTCATCTTCTCTGTCTAAGGCCTGAGGGGCAACTGGCACATTGGGCACAACATTTATTGAGCGCCCCCTCCAGTCCACAGAAACCACTATCTCTTTGAAATTGCCCACAGGATACTTGGTATCGGGGCCCAATGCATCCAGCACCCCTGAATTGGTAGCCCTAGAAACTTTCAAATAATGGGTTTTTGGGCCCCCATTTTGGTATTCCTCATATTCATTAACAGATGTTATATCAAGCTTTCGTTTTTAAAAAAGTTCACAATTATTCAAGACCAAATTGGCCACTATCAGGGAGCAAAAGGTGACCCTAGAATATGAAACAGTGTCATGCACATTAATCATCACATTTAATATATCCTTGCTTGCTATCAACTTTAATGCCTCTAGTTCTGAGAATAAACTGAGAATATAGCCTCTGTTTACCGGTGTGGATTCATTGTCAAATAGCCAGGTGAAATCCACCATGGGAGATAAGCCGGTCTGTACCCCACTGGTTTTCTTTGGGTCATCTCTCCAGGGAATCCATAAAGGAACCATATCCGTGAATCTGCCAACTTGTGTCCCACCATGGTGTTGGGCTTTCGAATATGAAGCCATATTAGAAGTTGGGGCTTCAATGTTTCTATCCGATGGAAATGATGTCCCTATATGGGCTCTATTCAGGCCAAACTGCGAGCTAATTAGAGCTTGGGGCCTACCCTCTATGTTTCTGCTCACCCTGGGATCAGTGAAGTCTATGGCCCCAGTCCCTGTCTGCAGTGAGGGGACCCCATAACCCATTTGTATTTCCCCTCCCAATGGCTCCGCTAACTCATTAGAGGAAGGGTGGATTACTTGGAGGGACTGCGGCAACTGAGTTGGAGGAGGTACTTCCGGTCCAGAGTCCCCTAAACTCCCAGCTAATGCCGTGGGTGCTCTGACAAATTCTCTTGAGTTGCCATCTACTAGTGATGTTTCAGGGCCTCCCTTCTCCGTTATTAAATGAATATCACTCTGGCTTTCCAGAATTCGAGAAAAGTGCAATTTTGACACTTTCCGTTTTGGAAATTGTCTCATTTTTTAATGTTTCTTTTTCATATTTTCCCCCTTATGTTTTATTACTCGGATATCCCTCTTACCTACCTTCTTTCCCCTCTTCCCTGGCGGAGTAGGGGAGTACACCCATGAGGTAGTTGAATAGATTTGCACCTCCCCCTCCCCCTCCACCCTCCCCACCTGCTTAATTTGCTTAGCATGGCCCCTGATTTTCCCAATTTCTCCATCGGTCCCCCTTCTACCCTTCATAAACAGAGGGAAGATTTTCAAATTGGACTTTTCCACAAGGGGACTCAGTTCGACATCCTCAAATAATATATTTAAACATAACTCTTCCTTTTCAAGATTACATACAGGAGCCATGGGGTCACCAGGAAAAGCGGGGATCTTCCCTGTACGGAAACGTCTCTCGACTCAACCGGTGGAGGGTGTCGTGCAGGCCTTTCGCTCAGCCATTCTCCCATCTGGGGAGGAATTGTGGGGATAGGTTTAATAGTGACTGACTTATTTATCTTTTGCTCTTCAAATAACATTACAGAAATCATTTCCAGTGTGTGGTCAGAACTCAGTACAGACTTTTCTAATAAGGACAATATGGAGTTTACATTTTTTCAGTACAAACAAGGTATTCTGAGGGCGCACTCTCTCTCTCAATTCCCCATTTCTGTTGAGAATCAGGCAAAGATACATCGTGTGCAGACTCCATAGAAGTACCAATTGAGTGACCTAGGAGAGGAGCTTAAGATTGGAGTATTTTCGCCCCTATAACCGTCCATTAACTGATTGTTCTTATGCCTACAGTCAAAATGGTCTTCCCAGCCCATTTTTTAAGCACCAGTGTCAATGTCCGGGAGAGTAAAATCTTCCCCTTGCAGTGACTTTTCACATAGATTTGACTTCTCCACCATAGGAGCGCCAAGGCGAGCATCCGATTCGCCGTCCCTGCTGATCCCCGCTTGAGCAAGAGAAGCAACCGGTACAATCTCGATCATGCTGTCATTTCTTGACTAATCTCCGGCAGCAGTTCTTGTAGACCGCTTGTCTTCAGTATATCAATGATCTAAACTCACCACCCACAAGCCTTTTCCCTCACTGCCTCGTTGCTTCACCACTCCGGGCCCGCTCTTGACCCGAAATTCCACTAAGCAGTTTTTTGGCAGCGTGTAACAGAGTTCAGACCGTGGGGCAATTGTGGGGCAATTGCAGTGGTAGGCCGGGTCCTTGCAATCTGTCCTCCGAGGGGGGCCAGAAGGGGGACAAGCGGGGAGACAAGCGGGGATCACGCGGGAGCTGAACAGGGGGCCACAGCCAAGCTGAAATAGGTAGCCTAGCTCTCACTCCGCTCCCCCCTCTCCCCGCCTCCCCTCTCCCTGCCTCACTTCCGTGTACAGGCGACGTTGCTGATCCAAGTTCCTGCGCCGTGCCTCAGGCTTGCGGCTCTGGACCTGCGGTCCTGCTGCTGCGCCTCTGTAAGGGGGGGGCTGTAGGACAATGAGCGCCCGGCCTCTGCGTCTTGTCCCATGTCCTGGGGGAAATATTTCCAGCAACGGAGGCATCCTCCGCAATCCGCCGTGCTGTACAAAGTTAGAAGAAGTGGGCGAGGTCTCTCATGGTCTCCGAAGGTTTGGGCAGGTAAGCAGGCAGTCAGCACCGCGTCCTGCAGCACCTTTGCTCACCAGGAAACATGTGGGCCCAATACAGGGGAAGGTGCAAGCGGGGCACGCAAGGTGGGGTCGCAGGTTGCACCTGGTCTAACCAGGCCACCGCCGCGATAACGCCAAGGGCTCTCTCTCGCTGCGACCGCCGACTAAAGGGCAGCCACGCTTGCCACGCTTACAGCACTGCTCTTCTTTAACCTTGGTCTTGGAGCGGCGGTCGAGACGGCAGACGATGAATAAGAGTGGATAAAAAACGTATTAAAGCTGCCACCGGGTGCTGCTGAGCGCCGCCGCCGCTGCCGCACTAACAAGGCGGGGCTGCAGGCTCAGACACAGGCACAAGCTCGGACTCGCTTCTCTCATCTCGCCTCTCGACGCCGCTGTTCACACTGCTGCTCACTGCTCACTAGCGCCACCAGAAGACAGAGTCCTTCAAAGAGTTTATATGTCTTCAAAGATTTTTTGCCCATTATTTTCACTTCAATATCTTCTTATATTTTTCAATGCCTCACTGCAGTCTTTAATCTGCCAGAGATCCTCTGCAAATGTCGGAGGTGTGAGCGGTCACAATTAAGGGTGAACATAACTCGTGTAATTTTGTTTAATGTAATTATGCAAACTTAGCTCAAAACTATGCGAAATGCATCTTGCACTCCAAAACTTACCCCAACGTTCAGCTGAAAATTCAACTCAAAAATGTATTTTCTATTGGATTTCCAGTTGCTCTTCAAAACACTGGTGCTCGCTTTACCATTTGAGGTTTTGCACTCAAAAATTATCCGCCCGTGTTAAAAAAAACTACTGCTCGAGTTTACAATACTGGTGTTCATGTACAGATTTGGAGTTTCGCAATCAAAAATTCTTGGAATGGTCCGTTCTGGTAAGAAAGTCTAACTGAAATGTTGCTTGTGTCAAAAAATTACCTGGATGATTCATCCTGATTTAAATTTCTCTCCAAAATTGTGCGATGTAATCGTGGTAATTGGAGGCAAATGTTTTAACATTAAATTACCAGAATGACTGGAATTGTTAAAATTTTATTCAGGACTCGTCACAATCCCCCTTGGCTGAGGGCAGTCACTCTGCATATTGACCTATAAGCAAGAGTTCATTAGACATGGTGCTAATCTGGTTCAACAAACAAGATTTCCTTCACATCACCTGTTGTCTGAACTTCACATTTCCCTCATTCAATGAAACATTCTTTTGTCTGCTTCCAAAATACCACCGTGAGTCGATCAACACATAGACTCCTTCACCTTTTTAACAATGCATTGTAGTGTTGCGCTCTAGTGTTTCCGTGGTCACGTAACGGAAGACACTAGGAGCGCGGGGCGGGATTTCCAGATCGCAGCCAGCCATAGCCAGAGAGCTGGAGCTTCTCCCCGGCGCTCTCTATTAATTAAATATATACTTAAAAAGTATAACGAGTCTGTCTCGTTTATAACCCCAAATGCTTCTCTACAAATTGGCGACGAGGCTGGGGAGGCAGACATGTTCACAGCCTGGCCACGACGCGGCAACCGAACACAGTAAACGGCGCCGCAGGGGATAAGTGGAGCACCACACCAGCAGCAGGCAAAGCAGCTGTCCAGCCTCACACCCTTGCCAGAGGGAGCGGCAGAACTGTGAGTAAGCGGTGCCCCTCCCCCGCAGCGGAAGCGTTGGAGCCAGAAGCGGGGGGTGCGTGCGCCTGCATCCACGCGGAGGGTGCAGTGGAGACAAGGAGCAGGGCACAGTGACCCCTCCCCCGAAAGCAGGAAGGGTGCTACAACAAGGGCCAGATTACGGGGTCCCACAACAGCCACACAGCAGACCCCGGTCCCAGGGAGCAGCAGCTAGTGGAGGGCGCCACCGCTGACAGGGAGACACATCTAGTCTCTAACTCCAGGGGCGTGGACTGTACCCAAAGCCACCGCCCAGCCAGTCTCGGGCACTGGGTCCCCCAATGACGAGGGCATAGGCCGCAAGGAGAGGATGAGAGCTACTCAGCACCAGTGGGCACCACAGAGCAGGACAAGGTGAGAGCAGACCAGCCTACCACGGGGGGAGTAGGTAGCCAGGAGGCACCACCCTATACCCCATGCAATGGCCAGGAAGGAGGCAGACCCACATTGGAGGTTGGGGAGACCAGAAGCAGCTATGCCAGGCACCCACGGACCAGTGGAGGGGAAGGCACGCTGAACGACAAGTGGGCAACTGATCCTGGCGCACCAGGTTCAAGGCAACGTGGCTGAACACCTCGAGGCCCAGGTAGACGCGGCGGATCCGCCAGACCAAAGCGTGTCAGGGAGCCCTCCGCACAGAGCAGACGATGCCCCATCCAGACGGCAAGCGACTATGTGTGCCCAAACCTTCTCCCTCACAAACCCCGTCCCCTTCCTACCAAAACCGGGGGAACCGGCCATGAAATGGGAGGATTGGAAGGGATACTTCCTGAACTATGTGTCAGCTCTGGAGGACGAAGGCGGTGAAGTTTTTCTGAGCAAGCGGAAAAAGAAGATCCTTTTGCACAGCTTGGGTCCGGAAGGCATCAGGGTGTACATGAACTTGGTAAAGAAGACCAGGGATCAAGAGGACGATGATGTGTTTCAACACGCCATTGAGGACTTGGACAGCCATTATCAGCCAGTGGTGTGCATTGCAATAAAACGCTTCAACTTCTTTCAATGGAAACAGAACATGGGGGAGTCAGTGGATGACTACTTAGCGGTGTTGAAGGAACTAGCGATCACCTGCAAATTCGGAGTCCTCCACGATAACTTCATCAGAGATCAAATCATCATGCACACGGTGAATACATCCATACAGGAGAAGTTGTGGGTCTGCGGAGAAGCCCCCCTCAAAGAAATAGTGGCCATGGTTAAAAAAGCGGAACTCTCATAACGGTACACGGAAGCCACAAAGAAAGAAAGTGCCAGCAAAGCCATGGTGGGCAAAGTATCGGATGCCACCCCTCAAGAGCGCAAGCAGCCATTCACGGGAAGCTCAAGACAGTCCAAAAGGTATGCTCCCAAGACACCTACGAACCGGAAACCCCAAGGGGAAGAAAAGAACTCTTGCTACAGGTGCGGCAGTCAAGCACACGCTGCCAACGACAAACATTGTCCTGCTTTCAGAGCCAAATGCCTGTACTGCGGTATCATGGGACACTTCGGGAAGGTCTAAAGGCGCAAACCCAAGAAACCGACAGTCAAATACGTGGCCCAAGACTCAGAGACTGAAGAAGGAGGGGGCAAAGATGACGACGAAAGTGTCCTGTGCATAGACGACCAGGTCATAGGCATAGACTGTTCACGCACGCCGAAGCCGTTGTGGGAACTTTAAATAGGGGGAGTCCAAGTAGCAATGGTGGCCGACTCGGGTTCCCCATATCACACCATCATACGATGCAGCATCTGGGACAGAGACTTCGCGCAAACCATAGGCACACACCTCCTGGCCCCGGACATCCGCCCAGTTACTTTCACAGGGAACCCCATTCCCATGGTGGGGTACCGTCCCCTCCAATTTGAATTCAAATGCCGCACGGCGGAAGGAAAACTCTATGTAGCAGAGAAAGGACCCTCAGTCTTAGGATGGGTGGACCAGGGAGAACTCGGAATCCAACTGAACCCGGGAGGCACAACGCAAGTCCTGATGACATCCCCAGTGCAAGCATATGAGGCAGACAAATGGAAGGCGGAGTTCCCGACGGTATTCGGAGGCACCATCAGCAAGTTGACGAAGTTCACTCATAAGATCTGCCTCAAGGAAGGAGTGAAACCAGTGAGCCACAAAATACTGAATATTCCATTTCATAGCAGGGAAGCGGTACAGCAAGAGTTACAGCGCTTAGAAGATAATGGAATTATTGAACCGATCGAGAGCGCAGAATGGCTGTTGCCCCTGGTCGTAACCAGGAAACCCAACGGCAAGGTACGCCTCTGCATCGACTTGCGGGAGCTCAACAAAAACATCTTAGTGGATAAATTCCCATTGCCCACAATCAATGAGATGTTAGCCCTGACGAAGGGCATCAAATGGTTTTACACTATAGACCTGACCTCTGCCTACCATCAGATTGTGCTGCACCCCACCTGCAAGAAACTAACCTTGTTCTTTACACCATTTGGATGCTACCGGTACCGGCGGATGCCATTCGGCCTAGCATCTGCCGCTGTGGTCTTCCAAAAACGAATGCATCAAGATTTCCGACACACAGATGGGGTGCAGTACTTCCAAGACGACATCCTAGTAATGGGCAAGAACAAAGCAGACCATGATGCCAAGCTCTCCACAGTACTGCGCATCCTCAGGCAGAACGGCCTCACCGCTGAATGGAACAAGTGCAGGTTTGGAGTGTCATTGGTCACGTACCTGGGACATGAAATAAGTGACAAAGGCATTGCACCAAAACAGGCTAATGCGAATGTTATAAAGGACGAACATACCCCCAGGAATAAGGATGATGTGCGGTCATTCCTTGGAATGGCAGAATTCTACAGCAAGCTTGTGCCTCTTTTTGCCTCCAAAACTCACATCTTGCGTCAGTTATTAAAGGAGAAAACCGCCTTCACTTGGTCGGAAACAACGCAGGAAGAATTTGAGCAAATCAAAGAAGACATATGCGAGGCCGTGCCCCTACACGGATTTGACCTACGGGCGTTGTCCATTCTCACCACAGATGCGAGTGACAGAGGGTTGGGAGCGGTCCTGATGCAGCAATCCGCAGATGGTGAAATATCGACAGTCAGCTTTGCGTCCCGGTCCTTGGCCCCGAATGAAGAAAAATTCAGTGTGGTAGAGAAGGAGATGCTAGCAGCAAGTTGGGCAATGGAAAGATTCCGCCAGTTCCTGTGGGGCTCCAGATTCCTGCTCCGGACGGATCACAAGCCTTTAGTGAAGGTACTTACCTCAAGTGGACATGCATCGGCCACGCCTCGCATAGCAAAAATGACCTTGCGCCTTTTGGATTATGTGTACGACGTCCAATACATTCCTGGCTCCAAGAACAAAGTGGCCGACTTCCACAGCAGGGCAGCAGCAATGGAGAACGCACCGGTGTCAAAGGAAGAAGATGATTACACCATAGCATTCATGGAGGACCAGGAAGCGGTCATAAGTGCTCAAGAATTGAAGATGGCATACGAGGAGGACACAAGCCTCACTGCAATCAAACAGTTCATAATCATGGGGTGGCCGGAAAAGAAACACTTAAACACTGAAGAGTGGAAATTCTATGAAGTACGAGAAGAGCTGTCAGTAGGAGACAACAAGACGTTCGTGCTCAGAGAAGACAAAGTGGTGCCCCCAGGACGATTGGTAACCCGGTTGCTTACAATTCGGCATGAAGGACACTTGGGAATAGTAAAAACAAAACAAAGAGCCAAACAAGCATACTGGTGGCCGGCGCTGGATAGCCAGGTGGAGAGGCATGTCAGAGAATGTAAACAGTGCAGCAATGCAGACAAAACACAGACCACGATGCGACCCCGGTTAGGCAAGTTCTCCAACCCAGCCAATCCATGGGAAGAATTGTCAGTGGACATATTGGGCCCCATATTAGATGCAAACAGTGTACCCAAGTATGCCATCGTGCTCGTCGACCGGTACTCCAAGTGGCCGGAAGTTGAGATATGTGAGATGGAGGACACCGATGCAGCACTGGCCTTCCTCACATCCACATTCCTGAGAGAAGGGATTCCACGAGCCATAACTTGTGACAAAGGACCCCAATTCACGTCTGAGAAATGGAACGCATTCATGGAAAGGAACCGAATACAGATCAAACACACTCCGATATACCATCCAGCAGGGAATGGCCTGGCCGAAAGATTTAACAGGGTCATCATGGGATCCATCCAAGCGGCCATCAACGTAGGGAAGAACTGGGAGAAGGAACTCAAGTGCACTGTTTGGGCCTACCGAATCACTCCCACTAAGACAGGGTACAGCCCATTCAAACTATTGAGAGGCCGGGACCCATTCACCAAAGACAATGTGGCGTGGAAACAACACACAGTACAAAGCAAATGGTCTCCGGCTGTAGTGCACAGCAATCTGGAAAAGGCGCAAAAAATCTACACGGACCACTACAACAAGAAGCACAATGTCAAAGACGCAACGCTGGAAAAGGGGGAATGGGTCAGAGTGAAGCTCGCTCAATTGAGGAGGAAAGGCGACAGCAAGTACAGCGCTCCTCTGCAGGTCAAAGAAATGTACACCAGGTCAGCCTTATTGAGTGATGGGAAGATATGGTCCCTAGACAGAATGTCCAGGTGCAACAAGGTTATGAAGTGGGCCAAGACAGAAGAGACCCCACTGGATGAAAGTAACTACGGGAACCTGGAGGAAGAGGAAAATAACGGAGACACAGAAACACCTAGCGGGGGTGCAGAACGCACCAATACAGAAGTGGCGAACACCACCACGACACAGGTGAATCCAGGAGACGCTGAGTGGCAGGCAAGACAAATAGAGCAAGGTGCGAGCGGCACTGTCACCAGTGACCCATGACAGGAAACAATCAACGCTGCCCGACACGGTGGCAGTAGAGACATGAGGGAAGGCACCCCGCCGAGACAGACCCGCACAGGTAGGACCGTGGTACTGCCCAAAAAGTATCGCGAGTTCGACATGAAGACCTAATCACATCCATGACTGAACTATCCTAGTCATTACCCAGTAGTTTTGTATTCTTTTGTAGTGTTGTTAAAGGGGGGAGATATGTAGTGTTACGCTCTAGTGTTTCCATGGTCACGTGACGGAAGACACTAGGAGCGCAGACTGGGATTTCCAGATCGCAATCAGCCATAGCCAGAGAGCTGGAGCTTCTCCCCGGCGCTCTTTATTAATTAAATATATACTTAAAAAGTATAACGTGTCTGTCTCGTTTATAACCCCAAACGCTTCTCTACATACATCAATGACAAATCGGATTTTCTAATCGATAGTAAAAAAAAACAGGGTGTGGAAAGAGATAAACATATATGGCAACAGGT
The DNA here is from genome assembly GCF_964204655.1 of Triturus cristatus. Lineage (NCBI taxonomy): Eukaryota > Metazoa > Chordata > Amphibia > Caudata > Salamandridae > Triturus > Triturus cristatus. The sequence goes on from NC_140590.1 coordinate 1,801,427,597, forward strand.
AGCAGGATTCAAAAAATAAACTCGCAATTTGCATCAGTCAAATTGAAACAGACATTTATAGAACATTAATTTACCTTGAAATGCTTCAGCGACTTCCTGCCTGGGCCAACCAACAAAACACTCCTGCTTCACAACTCAGAGCAAAAAAGGAAGACGGGATCATAGAGAAGAGCTGGTGCAAGAAAGTCATCATAACCCTAAGGGAGACCACAACGATGACACCCACCCAAATAGCTGAAGGTGTTCTTGATGTAATCTTCTGTGTGGTGGCACTGATGGGAAACTCTTTCATTGTCACCATGAATGTTAGTGACTGGATTAAGAGCGACAAAGATGTAAGCATCAGTAATGTCCTCATAACCATCCTGGGAGTCAACAACATTTGTCTTCAGTGCATGTTTGTGCTTCTTCGATGTATTCATTTGTTCATTGAAATCTTTGTGAATCTGGAAGAAGTCGTTCAGGATTTGCTCACCACCTATTACTGCTTGCACAGCTCCAGCCTCTGGGTCGCCGCCTGGCTCTGTGTCTATTACTGCATCATGATTGTCAAATGGAGCCACCCCTCCTACATCTGGTTAAGGATGAGATACTCAAAGGTTGTGCCCTGGCTCCTTTGTTGCTCACTGTTGGTTTCATTGACAAACATCATCTCTACAGGCTGCTATCTCCATGAGACCGACATCCCCATCCAGATGTCTTGGGTTTTGAATGACACAATTTCCAGAATCTCCAGTAACGCCACCACGACCATCTCATTACTAGGAAGTGGGTGCCTCGTGGTCTTTTTAACCCCTGCACTTGTTGCTTCTGTGGCCTTTGCAATCTTCTCTTTCTCTGCCGGGGCGATCATTACTTCTCTCTACAGACACTTGAGGCGGATGTCACAGGGTGGAGACAGCTTTCGGAACACGCGTCTCAACGCTCACCTGGGAGCTATGAAGACCGTGACCATGCTTCTGATCCTATATGTCTCAAATTACCTGGTGTATTGTCTCATTGTTTTAAGAGTTGTCTCATATAGCAACACAGTGTATATAACTTCTAAGCTTGTGTCCTCTGCCTTCCCTGCCATGAGCTCCAGCATCCTCATCCTTGGCAACCCCAGCCTGAAGAAGACCCTGGGCCAGATCCTTCGCAAGGCCTGCTGCAGGGGAGAGGCGCCTGTGCTTCCCTCATAAGCCTGAACTGAGCGAAATAATACCTCTAGGGCCATTATAAGCCTGGCATCATTTGTGCTCTGCATTTCACCAGAGTAACTCTGGCCGCACATCATTTACCTGTGGAAGTAAATCAGTTACTTTCCTCAAGAGAACGGATTACTAGCACATTAAAGTAGTCAATCAATGCAGCTGGCAAAAAGTGAGCAGCAAAATCTAAACACCTGAGAAATTCCAAATTTAACAACCAAGTCAGATATTCATGGAAGCTTAAAAGCAGCTGCCACCTGTCTCTTATGACTAGAAATCTACAATATCAAACCGGAGGAATTCACCTTCTTTATCAATCCAGCTGTAATCGTCAAGCCTGCATCCATACTGAGAAGTGAAAATCATTTCTGGACACATTTTGTAAACCATGAGCAGTCAATTGTAGTATTCTCGCACCTGTGGCTTTCCATCTGTCTGTACCTCTAGAAGTGAAGACTCTAGCACTGTCCATTCACGGGTCACACTGAGCCCAAGAACTGGCAGCGCACCTCAAAATGTAGAGCAGGATTATTAAAGATTGTTCTTCAATGTTTCTGTCCACCTAATTAGTGCACAATATTTACATTGTTTGTATGACAGATATCTTTTCTAACTCTTGGAGCCAGGACATGTAACACCGTCCCCTTGCAAATTGAAATTGATGATGGAGACCTTCCACCAGAGGGGAAGAAAGGTCAGGGCAGATGGAGCAGGTTTTCATTCGATGAATGCAGCAGCAAAAGTTGCTGAGCTGCATTGCATATAAGAGAGAGAGCATAACAGAGCCATATTTGTTTGAGAAAGCCTGGTTGACATTTCACACTGAATTCTTTCAACTGCTATGGATTAATTTAGAAAACATTTATATCTCTCGTTCCTTTCCAGAGATATTAAGGCCAGATGTACAAAAATGCAATATAGCATTTCCTAAATAGCGACTCTATAGGAATCGCTATTTAGGACATGCAAACTGATTTGTATGAAATTTCCGATTGTCTAATGGCGATTCCTATATTTTTCAATTCCCTAAAGACCTTTGTACATTGTAAAAGACTGTTTTGCATTTCTTAATTGGCCAAAATTGCGATTCGGCACATTAAGAAAGGCAAAAGGCCTTTGTACATCTGGCCCCAAGTCCATCACCAAAAAGCCTGCTGATTTCTCTTTGTCTATCAATGACTTTCCCTAAAAGATTTTCAGACCATTTGTATTGTCTGGTAATAGGAGAATGGATTGCATCAATTTTGCATTATGGTACAATGATAGTATTAGAATTAAAAATAGATCATGTTTTTTGAAAGCGAGAAGAGAAGAAGATACTTTGGAGTTCATCAGTTACTGGGAAATGATAATGTACCCCAGAAAGCTTTTACCATATGAAAGGAGATTCTCCTTATTAACTAACACTAGTTCTGATTCCCTCTCCACTCTCTCAAATGTTGATGAGGCGCATCAAGATGACAATAATATACAACAAATATTACTCCCTCGTTTGAAACCCTCACTGCTCCACAAATGAGCACATCAACCTATTACAGCTAGAATAAAGTCAAAAGCAGAGTTAATTTGGGAAAAATTCTTTCATCTGGGTTGACCTGTAGATCTTTGGAATTTGATTTCGACAAAAATACACAAGTCAGCTCTTGCTTTAAACACAACTCATCATTATATTTGATATGCAATTGTTTGTTAATTACTTGTTGCAATAACAAAAATAATTACTGATGCTCATATTAATAATACTTGGTCTTGTACTGAACCATTAAGTGATTTAATTCATTGTTATTTGTGTTTCTTCATACACATCATTTCTGGGTATGAAAATAAATTCAGCATATTTTTCTTCTCTCCATTCTCTTCCTTTAACATTTGGTTTAGTTCTTAAATGTACTTTATATTTAATGATATATTACAAGATTGCATTTCATATTTTTGCACTTGAAAACCTTATACAGAGTATATGTTCAATCTCTATTGCCTCTATTAACTGACACACCAATAGTATAACTATCATTCAGAACAATGCGTTATGAATGTGCAATAAAGCCTTTCAAAACATAACAAATTGCATATCTATGAAGATATGGCATATGTTTGGCTGCCTTGTGCGAATACACACACCTTGAACCATAGAGCAACAGTTTGAGCATGATGTCAAGCATAGGCTTCATACTGAAAGGATTTCCTTCCAGTACAGAGTACAATATATTTACCCTGCTTAGCACTTTAGCCACTTTGCATGTGCACTGTACAATTCAGCACACATGTAAAGATGGAAATGTTGGAGGTTTAGCCCTGCGGTGGATGACAAGCTTTCTCTCCAACGGTTTGCAAACTGGTAACCTTGGGCCTTATCGGTCCAAAACTATGTAATTGACCAAGGGAGTGGCTCAGGGCTCATGTTTAAGCCCTATGTTGTTTAATATCTATGTCGTTCCCTTGGCCAACCTCCTGAGTTCTTCCAGATTTACTCCAATCTCATATGCTGACGACACACAGCTTATCTTCTCATTCAATAAATCTACTCTCTCTGCCCAGTCCACCTTTTCCTCAGGCATGATAGCAATAGCCAATTGGATGAGGAGTAACTTCCTCCAACTCAACATAGGGAAGACCGAGATCATGCTCTTCGGAGAAGTTCCACTGATGTGGTCACCGGATTGGTGGCCAGTGGATCTTGGTGCCCCCCTGTGCCTAAGACTGTCATAAAAAATCTAGGCATTCGCCTAGATCAGGCACTGACTATGAAGGAGCATGTGACCCACACTGTCAGTACCTGTTTCCATGTGCTCAGTTTGTTTAGGCGAGTCTTCCCTTTTATCCCAGACTCCACACGGAAAACCCTTATCCAGACTTTGGTACTAATTACTGAAACGCTCTGCTGGTTTTTCGATCTGGCTTCTATCCGGAAATTTGGAAAAAGGCAGCTATTAAGCCATTACTGAAAAAACCATCTCTAGATCCTACTGAATCAGCCAGCTATCGGCCTATTGCTTGCCTACCTTTTCCGGCCAAAATATTCGAGTCAGTCATGAACCTGCAATTATCCGAGTTTATCGACCGTCACAACCTTCTGGATGATACACAGTTCGGATTTAGGAAATATCATGGCACAGAAACAGCTTTGATAAAAGCTTCTGATGAGATCAGGACCATCATGGATCAGGGGGGGGGCGGCGGTCCTGGTGCTCCTTGATCTGTCCGCCGCCTTCGACACGGTCGACCATTCCATCTTGATCGACCGTGTCGCATCCATGGGGATTACTCATCAGGCAAAGGATCTCATCACTTCATTTCTGGCCAACCGAACTCAAGTGGTGAAGTTGGGTAATTTTTACTCACCAACTTTTACTCTCCCTTGCGGGGTTCCTCAGGGATCCTCGCTGAGCCCCACATTATTTAATATATATGTGGCGGACTTAGCAAGGGTCATAAAAGCTCACAGGCTGCAGTTAACCACCTATGCCGACGACACCCAACTGGTGCTGTCTATTCAAAAAGATGGTCCCACAGTCGCCGCTCAATTCCAGAAAGGGATGATGGCCATTAGCTCGTGGATGGCGGATAACAGTTTGAAATTGAACTCGGATAAGACCGAGGTGCTGACCTTTGGTAGGCTCTTCCCTGAGTGGTCTGCGATTTGGTGGCCCAGTGATATGGGTCTCCCTCCCACTCCGGTAACCAAGGTCAGGAATCTTGGCATCATGTTTGATAATAAACTGTCTTTTAAGCATCTTGTCAATTCTGTGGCAGCATCTTCCTTTTATATGCTGAGAAAGATCAAGAAGTTGCTGCCATACCTCCCCTCTACTGCAAGAAAAACCTTGATTACCACCCTTGTTTTTTCAAAAATGGATTATAGTAATGGCCTCTTCCTTAATGCTCAGGAGCAGGTTCTAGCTAAGCTACAATCAGTACAAAATGCAGCAGCCAGATTAATGCTTGACGTTCCATATCGTCACCCTACATCTGTGGCCATTCACCAGCTGCACTGGTTGAGAGTAAAGAGTCGGATAAAATTCAAGGCTTTATGCATTGCCTATAAAGCCATTCATGACTCAGGACCTAAGTTCCTGAAGGATGCTTTCCGCATCTATGTTCCAAACAGAACTTTAAGATCAGCCGCCATACATCTGCTCCCGGTGCCACGCACCAGAACTTCAACATGGGGAGACAGACGTTTTTTGGTAGCAACCCCTAGGTTGTGGAATTCCCTCCCATTTGCTATAAAAACTGCCCCCACCCTTATTATGTTTCGTTAACTTTTGAAGACTTGGTTATTTAACCAGTGATCCTTCAGATACAATTGTCAGTAGGAAGCTCTGTATGGGCCGAGATACCCTAGGGTATTCGGGCGCAATAAAAATTGTAAAAACATAAACAAACATAAACGTATCAGCTAAAGAGTCTTTGTTGGGCCATCTGCAGGTAGTCCAGAATACCGCGGCAAGTCTGGTTCTAAATGTCCCCTCAAGAACTGCCTCTCTTCCTCTTCTCCATCAGCTTCAATGGCTCCCGGTACGTAAACGCATTAAGTTTAAAATCTGCTGCACCGTCCATAAAGCGGTGTATGGCATGGGTCCTGCCTACCTCGCCGAGAAATTTAATTAATGCACTCCCATTAGGGATCTATGCTCGGGAACAAAATCCCTCCTTGTGGTTCCCTGAGTTAAGAAGTCAAGGATGAGTGGGAAAGCTTTTTCGCACCTTGCTCCTCTGTATTGGAATCAGCTTCCCACTCCACTGAGGCAATGTCCAGATCATCTCTAATTCAGAAGGCTTCTTAAAACTGTTTTGTTTTAGACGCTTCCGTGTCAGCTTCCTCCTGCATTTCCGCAGAGCAGAGATACCCCTTCGGGGGTGATTGAGGCGCTATACAAAACTCATAAATAAAAAAGTAATATTTTCTCAAACTGCACTCCTGTCAATATTCAAAAATTGAGAAGGTGTCTTTTCTAGCACAAAGTCCTGCTCACCTTGTTTAGTTGATAGTACTATGCATCAGAATCCATGGGTGGTTGCACTGGAATGCCCAGGAATAACCTAGGGTACACACCCTTGCGGCAAAGTAGCACAAAAAACTACTAAGGGCCTCATTATGATGCTGTTCGGACAAGTGTCCGACCGGCATCGTTTCTGAAACTGGACTGCCCGACAAGGCGTTGGAATTCCTGCTTCCCTAATTATGATGCGATCGCCTTTACGCCGGTCGGAAAGTGTATTTTTCCTATTGCGGCTTGTGCTGCGGGTCACAACACAAGTCGCAATTGGAAAAATATCAATGCACCATGTGGCACACAATGCATGGAGGTTCCGGGGGCACCATAGGTGCATGCCAGGGCCCATAGCAGAGGCCCAGAGGGGCCCAGGGCCCTTCTAGGGACCCCCAAAGTCCCTTTCAGTCTGTCTTTCTTTGGCGGTTGTATTGCATAGAAATCCATCCTCCACTGTGCCTTTTGAAGAATTTCAGGAGAGTTAACTAGTAAAAATGGCAGAACAAGTGCTCTTGCATGACTATATATGTTACCACATGGGACTGGCTACCACTAAATCTATGATACCTCAAACTGTTGCACCCTACTAACTGAGGAGGCACCACAGACGTCTCCGTGAACTGGTGTGAGGATATTGTGGACCAGCACAAGCACTATTCAGGCATTCCGCCAATCAGTACCAGACCTAACGTTGGCAGTGCCTCGTTGCAGGGATTCCGTAGAGTCACAGAACTATGCTTGGGATCATGGAACCTTAGTAGGCAGGGACTGAGTCATCCTACCCCCCCCCGAGTACCCATGAGCCCGGGGACCGAATATCTATAGTGTCTCACTCGCCTACTCACTCACACAGGAACAAGTGATTAGACACCCCAGAAGACAACAATCCCGATCCTCTCAGGAATCGCGGTTACAGGACACACCCTTTCGCTCACACTCTCATACCAGTCCACAATAAGATCTACAAAGACATGAGAAAAATAAAAAATGCTTATTTTAACTATCATGTCCTAGTATGCAGTATATGTGCCACAACAAGTAGAAAAATGCCTAACACAAGTACAGTTAGCATATCACGTAGTCCGTAAATCATAAAAGGTGCTGTCATGGAATATGAAAGCATAACCTAACCTTCCTCCCTTTCTACAGAAGCACAATGATTATAAATCAGAAGATCTCTGAGTGTTTGTTGCAGACCCCATACCTCAGACTGTAGATGGAAGATCTACATCACAGGTGCTGTAACGCTCCCTTCTCTGGAAAGATCCCTCTCCAACTGTGTGTTACCCACCCGTGTATACCTATATGACCAAAGTACATGTTCCCAAACAACAGCTGCATCTGCGTGTTTTGTCTAGGTGCTTGGGCCTGACCAGAACAGAATAACAAGGGGCATTGTTGTTCGACCTTGTCTGCAGTTTTCAGACTAAATCCCAGGAAAAAGCAGAACGCAAAAACAACAGTATGTTCTGTGTGAAACTTGCATTGTGGCACAAAGTAAAAATATGCTTGTCTAATAACGTGCGCAAAGCAGAGGACAGTCTGGCACAGGCTCATGCTAACATAGGGAAAACGACAATAGCCACATGGGCCATGTGACAAAACCACATCTATTTAACCAGTTTCTAATCTAAAGTACGGTAACATCAGAATAGATCATGTGACTGTCAACTTTTCGACGTTCAAGCTATTTACACTGCATATAACCTTTTGACTTATAGATCTGTATATATCCTAAGTTCTCTAATAGTTACGAAAAATGATTCCCTTTGTCTTGATATATCTCTTGTAGTAGTTTGATTGCTTTTGAGTAAAATGCCCATATACCTCCTTGGTCTGGGTGCTCTATATACATTTTAAGATTTACTCAAAGATTACAACTTCTCTAATTTGAGTCATGGTTATCCTCCCCATGTGAGGGTTTCAGTTGGTAGGTATTGCAGCACTAAACTTTTTAACAATAAGCTTTACTGCCTGGTGAGTTTTTTGCCATAATTTAATAATCAGGCTCTTTTGCTGGAACAGAACACGTGAAATGGAAAACTAGCATTTATCACATTAAAGTTTTTAATTCAGAAAGCTTTCATGGTTTATCATTGTTTTCTTTTTCTTATTATTTTTCATTGTCTGCTTATTTACATCCTCAGGTTGCATACCAGTTTGATACACCTAAACCCTCACCATTTGTGGTTCTTTGGTGTCGTCCAGCTTAAAGCTTTTATACATCTGCAAGATGCCAGATGACTCCATGTCACCAGGAAGGCAAAGGTTCAGTTTAACAACCTAATGAATTCTGGAACTTGAAGTCAATGTATGCTTCAGTTTATCCAAATCAACCAATATGTGAAAACAATGATATGTAGAGAAAAAAAGCCCAAGAGTGGTAGGTTGCATCCATGGTGGCATATTTTGCCCATTTTAATACATGCAATGCTATAGTTCACATATATATTTTTGGCTTTGTTAAAATAGGTTGTTTTAACCCATATGCTGTTCATGAAGATGACTATTTGCCACCTTGCATTTAAAACTATTTACCAAAGATTTGCATCATGTTTTCACCACGGAGCGTGGTGCATGTGCAACGAGAAACCTAAAATGCGATTGATCAAGCCACACAAAGCTACTTTGTATGACCCTGCGTGGCGTGATAATTCAGAAGTAATGCATTGCTGCTCAAATTACAACATTACGTTATTCTGCCCTGGGACGGCATTCCATGGATGTTGTGTAAGTGTTCCCAGACAACTCCCATGGATTTTGACCCATTCCAAGATTTATACCACACACAAAATTAAGGGGAAGGAGGTGAACTCCTACTTCAACCTCCTCTGTAGTAGACTCATCACACCACACAGAGAAGTAGGAGGGTGACAGTTGCTATTTTTAGAGGTAAATTTGGCAAAATAAAGTGTTATAAAAACTGCCCTCAACCACAAACATTTGTGGCATGCTTCATCATAGTTCTGCTAAACCTACCTCTGCACAAGCCAACGCATGAGATGGAACAATAGGGCGGGAGAGACAATACAAACACACAGAAGAGTAGGGATCAAGCAAAAATATATAAGTGCTGACCCAGGACCATCTCACCTTCAGGAAACACCTCAAGACCTGGCTTTTCAAGCAGTAGCAGCACCGCCTCCCCTCCCCTCAGCGCCTTGAGACCCTTACGGGTGAGTAGCGCGCTCTATAAATGTATTGATTGATTGATTAAAGCTATCTCAAGGAACCCCAAATACCTATTTTATTTTTGGATTTCCACGTCAGGGTAAAAACATATTTCACTAAACCAGTGGCTGGTGGTGAATTGGTAGAGTATGAACCATTTACCCCTCCTCTCTGCAAAATCGTTGAAATGTTTCAGCCGGACATAGTGTCTTCCCCGGCTTTCATCAGGACTACTAGATCCCCGTATTTATACCCTTCTCTCCTACCTCAATAAGTGGATCGAGGTTTGTGCCAGTGTTTATATGTAGGTCATTTAATAACTCTTAGATTAAAATCAGTAAGTGAGAATATATATACACACGTGAAAGAAAACACAGATGAATACATATGTGCATATTAGTAAAAGAAACAAGTTACTCTGCCCCTCTGAACTAATTTAGTGTGACACGGCTGTTTAAAACTGTTATTTAATAAAACACTATATGTCAAGAGATTTTTACCATTCAGCAGATTACAATTGACCTGGGGGTCAGCAGCCTTCATTATCTCTTCCTTCTGGACTGAAAGCACATCCACAGATTCCACACTGTTTCCTACTTCACTTTTAATTATTAGGCACCCTATCTTGTGGCCAACAAGGTACACACAAGGGTGACTTATTATTTAAAGCCAGGGTTTATAGTGTGTCAGAAAGGGTTATTTTGGCAGGTGTGCCAGCTGGTTTTCAGGCTGCTGAAGTCAGGCTACAAATGATATGCCTGAAGCCATGAGTCACAGGCATTTCTGTGGATGAGACAATAGGAACTGCAGTCCACAGGTGTCTTTTAGCTGGTTGCAAATTGTACACCATATACAAAGGACCTATAGGCAAGTTAAATATGTCAAATAGGTGTAAGGTTTAAAGGGGCGCACAGGCACTTTGCTCCTGTTTATCATGGGAAACATGCGCATAGCTATAACTCCGCCAAACAGACTGGGCCAGAACTGGGGGAAAATCACACCAATGATGGCCATTTTCTATGCTGGTATTTTCAATTTTGTCTAAAGTACCTTTGATTAACTCAGTCAAATGCTTTCTCTGCATCACTCATGATAGTTGCCAGCGGGGTTTCATTTTGGATTGAAGTATCTTGAGTTAGCATTAAATCTACAGTGTGAAATCAAACATTAACTATGCTGATCTGGTCTAACTATTTCTGATAACTTTATGTTCCAGCTCTTAGCAAAGATGGCAGCAAATATTTTAAAGAATGGATTCAGTACAGATATCAGTTGGTTCTTTTTGTAATATGTATTTACCGAACCTCAATGCCTACTAACTCGTAAGTTATTTACTATTTTTAATCCCTTGCTTGTTATTTCATACATTAGTTATTTTCTTCATTGTGTCATTTCTTTTGCATTGCGGTGTTGGATCACTATACAATTCAATATAATATTGAAAAAATACATAATTCATACTTTTGGTGGTGCTTTTCAGTTATTTTTTCTGTTTATTTTTGTTCGATTTTGTGTTTTATGTATGTCCTTAGTGCTGCATTAAATAGAACAGTGTGGTAAGGTGGTTAACAATGAACACATTTGCACAGATGGAATTCAGAATAGTTGCACCAGTGACTAAGGGTAGAGAGTGCTTTTTAGTGCTCTGTATCCTTGACTCCAAACATCCTGCACTGGCTGATGATTTCCATGTAGGCAAGGTATTTAACATCAGTTGGGCAGGAAGATTATTCCCAGTATTGGAGAAATGGGAAACAGGCAGGCACACTCCCAGGAAGCACAGCTGCACGGTACACCTAGGTCTCCGTTGGTATAGATCTTTAAATAAACTGGGTGACACTCCAGTGGATTTTTTTAGCCCTTGCCAATCAAAATAATCTAAAGTTCATCTTGTATGAGCACAGTTTAGAAAAACAAGCTATGTTCCATCATCTCCACAGCATATACCATGACAAAAGGTACTTGTTGGCTTGTTTTTCACACCTGGGGTTCCAAGAATCAGAATTATGGAGCTCTGGACAGGGAAAGCAGAGGTAACATGCTGACAAATTAAATACCATGTAGTCTCCACTTCTAAACACTTTCACATATGAGATGCTGTGCCTTGTGATGAACACAGGGAGTTGTTTGTACTCCAGCTGAAAGCTAGTCTGGGAGCCACTGCCTGAAAGATTGGACAGTGGGTAATCTTTAGCTGTGAGATGGATGACACAAGCAGCGGGTACACTGATGATCAATGATGCCAACGATGATCCCATGAGTAGCCAGGGCACCATCTTTGGAATTCCACTGCCATCCGGGTAAGCAACAGATAATTAAAGTTTACAATTTTCATGCAGTAATAGAAACAGAGCCAGGAGGCAGACCAGAGGCTGCAGACACCCAGAAAGAATGTCCACCTGAAATGATATCTCATTCCAGTGGCAATAAAAGACAGTACCTGCAAAAGGAACACAGTTAAGACAAATATTGGTGACTCCAAGACTGAAGGCAATAAAATTATTCATTCATGGAGACAGTCCTATTACACAGAAGATTCCACTAAGAACCAATTCTAAATGATGGCCAAACATTGTTGCTGCTTCAGATGTTGCTTGTGTACTTTGATTTCACTTTGTGTTCCTTGCACACTGTAGCTGAAGGATGATGTGATTTCCTGGCACATCAAGAAGGGTTGATCAGTGAAGCATGACAAGGATACTGATACGCAGCCCAGGTCACCTTCAATTTGACTGATGCAAATTTAATTATTTGAATCTGGTCTTTAGTTCACATCGTGTCTAAACTTTTCCTTCTTACTGCAGCAGAGGAGAACACAAGATCCTAGCACATATTTTTTTCAGAAGGAACTATGAAAAAAGGAATAATGCGCAGGATGTTCAGACTGGTTCACAGTGGAAAATGATTACTACCGTAGGAGGCAGCAGGCTACATGAAGGCCAGTCGCGGCCCGCATGACTCACGGGTGGAGGGGGGTGGAGGCGGGGGAGGAGCTTAATTAATAAAATAAAATAAATATGGTCTACGACCGAAATAAAGATTATTTTGATTGATTGTAAATAAAATAAATGTATATTCTCGGATCCCACGTCATCTCTGCTCCTGACTTGCTCTCCTAATGTCCTGCCTCGGCAGGAACAGGAAGCAGGCAGCCTCCCTCCCATCCCCTAAGCTAATCACAATGCTGCAATGGCAGTGTTGTGATTGGTCAGAACGGCATCCAGCCAGGCGCCTATGGGCAGGTCATTTCAATGGTAGTTATTACCATTTGATGTTTCTGCTTCTCACAATGCAAGAAAGCAGTGGGGCTACGCTCCTCCACCCTAGTGGAGCAGCCGCCCCTGATGAAGGCCTTCAAACCCATGGTGCAAACATGGGATCATCAATATAGAAACAGATATTCTTTGGTAAGTTAGCACACCCATTGCAGAATGTTGATTTTAAGTAAACATTTGTAACTGGATCTGAAGCAATGTCACCATTTTCAGAAAAGGCAGGCCATAGCCAACACACAGTGGTGACATCACTAAAAGCACTTAAAAAGTGTTTTTGTGGCCATCACAAATCTTTGAAGGACAGGGAGCATAGCTGACAACATCTTGCCCACTTGGCATTGGCAAAAGGGCCTGCAATACTTGTAAGTGACAATAATTGACGGGCTGATATGCTGTCTCCTCCTAGTATTACAGAAGGAACATTTCCTGGTCATGGGGGTCATTCCCTGGCTATGTTCTCAGTTCAGCATCCTAGGACTTGAGCTCTGCCTGTTTTTCTCACCGGGCGATAGCATGCCTTCCTCCCAGGGCAACAGAGTGGGACTTGAGTGCCACCTCTTTTCCCCTGGGCCAATCAACTGGTCTGTTGGTGCCATGACGTATAAGGCAAGGGGAGCAACAACTTATGAAGATTTGCATTACTTGCGGGAAGTCTTATAGCGCTCCATGCAGCAAGGCCGTTCACGCAAAGGCTGGGCAAGCACCAAGATTTAGAAAGGAAGGTCAGCCTGCAGAGGTGGCGATGGAAATATTACCTATCCTGTGTCAGACAAGCTGGAGGGTCATGGTTACACTACAACTTTCCCAATTTAGTGTGGTTGTTATTCCAGTATATTGCACCAGGGTGTCACAATTTAAGATGACATCCACCTCATTTCCTGTGATGTCATGTACTGCCTGGACCATTTAGGACATCGTTGTGACATGAATCCCTCACAAAGCGTTTAAACCCGTATTTTTCATCATGTTCATCACCTACTTTGATAATTTTGTTTAAGATTTTTGCCTTTTTTTCTGTTTGCCACACCCACTATGGATCTTCCTTCTTGGATTCCTCCAGGACTCTTTCTCTACTCTTATTCAGAGTACTCTTGCTGCCTTGTATATCAACTTTTTTTTCTTCTTCAACTCAAAGTAATTACATTATGATTGCCAAAGGAGGTTTTTTGCATTAGGGCTTTTGAGTCATATTGTGACCCACTTACCGAGACACTTGACACCTTTCTTTTCTAAACTCAACTAAAAGGTTGCACATGGCTTCTGAGAGGAGTTGTCCTTTCCTCAGAGAAGCAAGGAAGACAAATTAATTATCTTCCTTGTGTTCCATCAAAGAGAAGTCCCTTTCTCAAGAGAATGTTTTTTATTTTTGTAAAACTCAGTTAAAACATTTATAAACATTACACAAAGAGAGTTGTTCTGTACACGTATTTCAGAGTGATGAGGTAGAATAACTGCTTGAAAAAATCTTTACTAAAAAGGGGCTCAATGTCATGCATTTTTTACTATTATTGTGTTCTTGGAAATTGTGCAGTTTCTTGCAATAACATCTTGCTTAATCCCTTTGAGAACACACACATGTATGTTATGATGCAGGTAACAGCACACTTAACCAGACTGGCTCTGTCTGGTTGAACATTTTAACATTAGATTCAGATTTGTTTGGCGGTGTATGATATTCAGCACAACAGGGGGAAAGATGTCACCATGAAATCTCAATAAGCTTGATATACCCATTGAGGGGTTGCCCTATAACACCCAACCGTCATACCAAAGAACTCTGAGTGGTAAAAAGGTTTAAATGAAGGCACAGAAATCATGCCTTCTTCAGATAAGCCTGTCACCTTGTCCTAGTCCACCCCAGATCAAAGCTCTCTCAACTCCTGTGAAATGTAAGCTAACTTTGGTATCTCAATGCCGAAGGTGCCCAAGGGTTTACGGCTAGTACATCAGATGACAGTCCATTTATAAAAGGGTTCCCCGCATGTCCAATTTGGATCCACATCAAACATTCTCTGCGACTCCTCAAGATTTCTCTGTAACAGTAAGAGCTTCTACATTTTCCATAGGACACTTACACTCTCCATAACGGCCAGACTGGGAACAGAAACCAGACCTGGACATTCCGCTCGACCGGCCCGGGAGGGGAGGATGCTGCTGAGAAGCTTCGGCCCTGGGGGGTTGTGCTACTGTAAAGCACAGTTGCCGTTTTTGTTACAGGGGACCAATTTAGTAGCATTGCAGGAAAACCGGCCCCCAGTATCAAAACTGGCCCCCACCGTTCCGGCCCTCCGGGAAAATGCCTGGTGCCCGCTGCGCCCAGTCCGGCCCCTCTCTCTATGCACAGGACTGAAGTTCCACGTAGGTAGACAGAAGAAATATGCAGTTGTAACTGGTCCAAATGTTGTTTCAGGAGGTCAGCGCTATCTCTCTTCTGTGGACATTCTGCACTCATTAGTCAAATGAGAGATGCTCCACTGGGGAAGTAGATCTGACTGGAGGACATGAAGCCTTAAATCAATGGAGGTTCACAAGAAGGTACTGCCAAACCATTTGTCAGCTTTCTGATGCTATATTTAAGGAAGGCAGGATTTCCTTCCTGCTGAGAGGAAGGTTGTTTTTCGTTCTTTACAGCTCTGTCCGGAGAGTGAAACAAACAGGACATGTTGAAGGGCAGAGAAAGTAAGGTACTAGTATTAATATCTGCTCCAAAATGTCTAAAAGTGCCATCATCAGTTTGGTTTCTAATGATATGCTTACAGTTAGAAAGCTATCATGTAGTATGTTTCACCACAGTCATGGTGAACATTTCCTCACTTTTCAAGATTGTCTCTTATCTTCTAATTGAACGGTAAACTGGACCAGATACTCCTCTATAACACAAAATTTAATTTCTGCCTCGAATCCCACATTTGCTGTATGTGGAGTGTGTGATTTAGCTCTTGTAATCAGTTTTGTTTCCACAGCTCAAAAGCTGCGAGTGCTACATGAGCTATTCACAGGATGTTGTGGCCTGGAAGTCCTGCAGACTTATTTACACTGTTAATATTGGAAACGTTGATGCTAATGTATGCAATGATACATTTGTATATAAAAATGAAATTGCATCACTATTGTCGAATTCACACAACATGACCTCCCCATCAACCCAGACTCAGAAATACGTGGTCAGGGAGTCTTTGAGACCTAGGCCTAGGCCTGAGGTTACTGATTGACAGATCCCAGGTGGGGTGACACATAGCCGGCAGACAAACGTGTGAATAGGAAACTCAGATCGATCCCACAGATAGGCTCAGTAACTCCACAGTGGTCCAGGGAGATTGTCCCAAATAAAGCACACATGGCTGAAGGCATTCCCAAAACACCATAAAGTTAAATGCCACATGAAGTTAGGAACACTCAGCCAATCTGAACACAACACACACAGTACACACAGTGATCATGTATTCCTCATGCTGGACATCTAGACACCTTACCCACTGGCCCTCATTGTGTCCATGACAAGGTCCAGGCCCACCTGCATTTATTGTCAGGTGGAAATATTTATGACTCCAAGGCTAGGCCTGCATTCCATTCCCAAAAAGGGTCTACAAATTTTTTTATGATGGAGCTGAGATTGATTGTGGTTTGAAACAGTCCTCAGACCCCGACTCTGTAACTGTTCTCACGGCCGAAGAGTTTAATTAAACCAACTGTTCCTGTTTTGCCAAACGCCTCTTGTCTTTTGTTTGTCACTGTAAACTCATATTCAAGCAACAATACTCACTTCCAGACATGGAGTGGTTTGTCTTTCGGGTAGTACCTTTTGACTCTCTCAGCTAAAGTTAAGAAAAAGGTTGTGAATAACAGTAGGGCTGCCAGGAATGTGAATGATATTGTGTAAACCCCTGCAATTAATCTTGGGCAGACAATTTGTACATGTTTTCTCAAATGTAATATAAATAATATTAATGTGATCACTCATATTACATATTTTCATATTATTTTTTTCGGATGGCAGTTTCCTATCAAAAATTTGACAAATAATTAATGCACGTTATGCATTGGAAATATTCTATGCAGCATTGCTTTTGAAAATGCATTTAATAAAATACTTCTCCCAATTTAAGGTGCAAGTGTGGAACATATTTCCGTTACTCCTATAACCACGGCTGTGCAAAGCATTTGCACGCAGATAGTTGGTTTAATAAAGTATTAGACAAGGCAACTTTAGATTAAAATAGTTGTCCATTTAAACAGACTAGGGCTTCACCACCTGCCACTGGCTAGAGATGGATGGGCTTCATCATGTATCATGTATTACAACTGGGCAACCTTTTCATTGAGGTTTTGGCAATTATTGGGTCTTTCACAGAAAGCGTTAGCCATGCAGTATTTTTATTATGATTTGTCTGCACTTGTGCCTTCTTTTACCCATGGTATTTAAAAATCAGACTTAAGTTGCAGCAGTCTGTGTGCATGTTTGGAAAAAAAGGGCCCAAATATTTAGGATTTCTTTTATAACAAAGTATTCTTTTATTTTATCAGTGTCTTCGTAGCTTTCTTTAAAATACATTCATTGCTTTATAGGCCAATTCCACTGTGCAGAAAACTGGACAAATACACTGGCCTTAGCACACACAATTCCATCAACAGTTTTTAAAAAATACATATCTTCAAATTAGGTATGTTTATATGAAATTGCCATTTACTATTATTAATCTTACCTTTTTTACTTTTATTGATTCACTGGTAGTGCTGCCTCAGAAAAGGACACTTTGACATGTATAAAGTTTGTTTTTAGAAGGATATCCTGCTAATATACAGCCTTTGCTAAACAGATACTCCATTTGGCCTAGATTCATATGATCATTACTTTAGGCCACAAGATGTTAAATATTTCTCAAATTCTTACTCATCAATGTAAGATAATTCTAGACTTTTTTATGTCTCCCAAAAGGGTGTATGCATGGGCAAGTTCACATGGTTCTGCTGTTCACTGATGCAAGCCTACATGGTCCATTTGTTTGTCCGATTTATTGGGTTCTGCTGTTGGGGAAGGCAAGCGGCTTGGTATGACTCTTCTCCCTTTTCTGAACCTTATTATTTTGGGATTTTCATAGAAAAAAATCCACAGATGTTTTCGTGAATGCTGTTTTCTTTGGTGGTTAAAGATAGATTGTTTGTTGTTACGTCATGCTTGATAGTGAACCTCCTACAGTGCAGGAATGGTAGGCCCACTTTTGTTTATATTGATAGAATCGATGGTAATGTTTATAATGATACATTCATGTGCAAGAACGAAATCGCATCTCTATTATCAAATTCACCCGCCGTGAACTCCACATCAACCCCTACTCAAAAAACTTGAATAGGCAGTCTCATGCATTCCCAAAAGCATCATAGAGTCAGATGCCACATGAAGCTTGGAACACACAGCCAATCAGGACACAGCACAAACAGTACAAGCAGTGATCACGCGCCCCTCATACCAGACATCTGGATACGTTACCCACTGGCCCCAACTGTGTCCACACATGGTTGAGGCCTGCCTGCATTTGTTATCGGGGACTTTATTTATGACTCTGAATACAAGGCCTTCATTCTTTTACCAAAAAAGGATTGATGGAAAAACTTTATGATACCCCAAGAAATGTATAAAATCTTGTTCAGATTGATTGTACTTTGAGACAGTCTGCAGACCCACTTCTGTAACTGTGCTCCCAGCCGAAGTGTTTAATTAAACCACCTGTTCCTGTTTTGCCAAACTCCTCCTGTCTGTTCTGCCTTCAAGGTAAATTCATATTTGAGTAACACTTTGTTGAAATTTGACTTTTAGAAAAGTCACTTATTTAGAATAATAATGCACAATAATTTTTGGAGAGTACCAGGCTTCTAAGTATTTCTTGGATGAAGACACTTTTGCCTGCTTATTAGAAAAGGATTATGCTTGTACACAGGAACAACAAACTAGGTGAGTGTGTGCAACTGCTGTCTGCTGCTGTTCATGTTCTGTTGCATTTTGCGCTATTTTCTTAGCGCAGAATGCATCCTTGGGTCTGCTTTGGATGCAAGTATGCAGAGAATCGTGCTAAATGTTGGGTTATGCGCCTTGTGTTATTCCGCATAATCTCACATAATTTTGCTTTAATTTTGCATACCTATGCTACAGCAAATTGCTTAAGTAACACCTGCCACTAATAAGGATAGAAGGTATGTGAATATTTTCAACATTGCAGGTACGTCTTTGCACTTAAAGTGCTTTAATTATGCAAAGCATGCATTTAGTTTTATCTATTTGCATGAAAAAAAGAAATGCAGCCCATTCGATCACCAGTTGCTAAGTTTAAAAACAATCGTTTCAATCGCCTTGTTCTTTGTTGCATTAGATGCTCTATTTGTGACAGGTGTGTACAGATGTGGGTCCTGTTCTCATAATGCCACAGATCTCAAGCAATTCCTTACTGACGAGACCTAAGCTGTGTTTGCTTGTGCTCCCGGCTTGAGGGGACCTGGCCTGGTAGTTTGGGCTAGACAATTCTCATAACACATAAACAATACTGATTTGCATATGGCAGGACTCAGTCTAGAGTGGCCTAGTGGGTTGAAAACAATTGTCTTGAATGTGACTCAAGCAATAGCCATTGGCTGAGAATATTTTATGTGTTCCTTTCATCTCTTTGGTTTTTGTTCCTGTATGTACAGATAGAAGCATTATTCACAAATAAAACTAAAGAGGATTGTGAGAAATTGGTTTACTAAGTTGTGAGCCATGGTCACGCAACAGGCCCTGTCCCTAGAAGGGTGAACCACAAAATGTAACAAAATTAAACTGTGCTTAACCCTGGTTAGCTAGGCACAAAAAGCAGTCAGGCTTAACTTAGATACAATGTGTAAAGTTTTAATGCGGAACACAAACAGTAATACATTGAAACCACAGGACAGGAAAAATCCCACATCAATTTAGAAAAATAGAGTACATTTTTACCAAATTATCTGACATCAAAATGACAACTATTCAATCAGTAAAACCGGAGTTATGAATTTGTTAACGGTTTTAGTAAAAACGAGTTCCTAAAAGACCAAAGCAATAACCGTGAACATTTATTTGCGCAAGACCAGGTTAAAGTAAAAAAATATGGTTGACCATGATGGAGCACGGTTCGAATACGAAAAGTGGATTGAGCCCAGTCGGAGCTTACATTCGAACTGAGAAGAAATGTTAGAAAAATGTTCTGAGAAGGTAATGTTCAGTGGGGCAAGACTGCATGTGGTATCCAAGAAGAGAAAATTGTTGTTGGAGAGCCTTGGGTCAAATCTGCGGTGAACATTTCTAATTTTGGGCTTTTTTTTTTTTGGGGACGTTGAAAATGTCCAGCGGGATGAAGCAGGAGGCTGTAGCTAAATACAGTTCCAGGAGCCCAGATATCCCTTTTGGAGAGGAACTGCTAATCAGTATTTGCTGCTGTGGAGAAGAATGTAGCAGGAGAAACTGCAAAGTCAATTCCACCAGCGATGCACCTCTGGAGGATAGGTGAGCTGACAGGTCCCCGTCTCCTATTGCCTCTCTGAGCAGCTATTGGCAAAAGTTTTCTTAGTCTTTAGTTTTGGTTTTTGGACCTCTGGACACCTTTAGCACCACTACCAAATGTCCAGTAATGATGGGACACCATTCGGGGGTGCAGGAGCCAGGCTGGGACAAGGTGCGGGTTCAAGATGGTGGGAGCCTTTTGTGTCCCTGTGGCTCAAAACAGAAGGACAGAAAACTAGCCCTTGGTGTCACCCTGAGAGTCTTGGGTACAGGTGAAGATACTCAATAGCAGGGATGGCATCTGAGGCTTCAAGACAGGTTTCAGACAGCAACAAAGTCCTTTCTGTTACAGTAACAGTCTTGCAGAATGCACAGCAGGTCACAGCAGCAGGCAGTCCTCTGAGAGTCCTTTGTCAGGTCCAGTAGTGTGTTGAAGCAGGGGTCTGAGGGTCCTTATTTTTACAACCGGCGTCCTACCTTCAGAGAGGTGGGAGAAGCTTCTAGAAAGTGTCTTTGAAGTGTGAAAAACATCCTGATATCCCTGCTCTGGCTCCGAGCTCGCTGCAGTCA
Source organism: Triturus cristatus (assembly GCF_964204655.1). Lineage (NCBI taxonomy): Eukaryota > Metazoa > Chordata > Amphibia > Caudata > Salamandridae > Triturus > Triturus cristatus. The sequence goes on from NC_140590.1 coordinate 1,801,448,304, forward strand.
CAATGTAGAGGTGATAAGTCCTTAGTGTGAAGAGAGAGCACAGCATAGTTGCAAGTTGCAAGTGGAGCTGTGCTCACCTCCACCACTCTATCCGGCCAAAAATACTGCAATATTAATTTGATAAAGGTGCCAACTTTTCATACCATATCAGCAATGTTCCTTATTTGACTAATAAAGTGCACAAGGTAATTGATAATTTTTAACCTCACAGGCTACTCAGTTCTCCATCATAGAATTTAAACCAACTGTTTGAAGAGCGTGCAATGTTTATTGAAGATAATATAGTAAACATTTATAATTAAATCAATTATTGCCAGAATAGTAAATCTGATATCCTTAGAGGCTCATTTGGCCACACGTCCACAACTTGTGAACCATCACACAAGGAACCATGGGTTCTCCAATTGAAGAGGCCTGTCTCCTTCAAATATCATGAGGGTTCCATGCCCATATCTCCTTAAGGATATCCTGACATTATGTAATGTATCATTTAGAGTGTGCATTGTTGCTCTATCATGAACAATGAAAAGAGTGCTGTCACATGTACAACCACAATGTCATACTTGTGTGGTAAATGCCCTGATGTTCATTCTATGTTAGGTAATGGGAGCACCAAAAGCCTAGAGGCACACTGCAAAACACTACATCAAGGACAGCTGTTTCAGAATGTGATAGCAGTACTGATAATAGGTATTGCTGGAAAACACCACATCACTCCCATCTTCAACTCATTGCATCCATGAACAATGCAAAGTAGAATACTTTTTCAAGTCATGGTAAACGCTGAAAAAGTCATATTTGGTTCCACTTGAAATTCATCACAGCCAAGCTAACACAACATACACAAGGATCTGCTTTGTGGTCAACTTGCTCTGCCCTCTTTGGAGTTCTCTAAATCAGTATGGTCAGGCATGGCGACAGAACCTTCTCAGTGGACAGAGCCAAAGCATGGAAAGCTCTCCAACTATACGTGCTTTCAGAAACTAGGACTAGATTTACAAACCTTTTTTAAACCATGAAGTACGGGAAATTGCTGCACTGCATGAAACCGAGCGAGCAAAAATGCCCTATATCTACCATGATATGGCACACTTCTGCTCCCTCCTAATGCAGGCACACTGTGTGCTGTCTAGTGCCAACATAGGAACCCTGGCACAATGGTGTAAGGATGCCTGCATTACAGACAGGATTGTTTTTGTGCAGGTGGGTTATCCAACATTAGCATTTGTTGTTATTTCAAATTTTTGCTATTGTGTTCTACTTGTGACACCAAGCATTCACAAACTAATGCATTATACATAAAATATACCATAGTGTTATACAATCATGGAAATAGAAGGAGTTATTCATTTTGGGTAGTAGCATATCACATATTTAGGAAAGGTAGGCAACAATTCCAGTGTTAAAGTTTTCATTATCCATGTGTAGGAAAGATGTACATTTTTGCATATTAAATGGAGATTAAATCGAGATTGGCAGGTTGGAAGGTTGGAAGGCTTATTTGTATTTATTCATGTTTTTGAGATTAGTCGAACCCCAACACCTCCATATAATGTCTGTCCACTGATATTAGCTGAACATCCTGACCCCAAATATGGATTACAAGTCAAGTCAAATCAAACTTTATTGCGGTTAGTTATGCCATAAAAGCACATACAGAAAAAAAAATAAATAAATAAAAACAACACGACAAAACGACAATTCAAGCAATCCATTTCAGTGCACTAATCTCAAATTTTTAGTTGATTGTTAGACATTGTTTTTGTTTTTTACTTTTTTTTAAAAAATTTAAATCATTCTTAAAAATTCTAAAATTGATAAAAAGCAGATCATTCAAAAAAGGTAAAATATATCTGAACACTTAGTAGTCATAAACTTAATACTAGAGTACTACAGCATTATTTATCAAATTCCTTCGGATTATCCACATAGAATATAAATATTTGGCTACTGCAGAAACAATCACTGCGTCTGTATCTGTTTTCAGTATCCTAAAGAAAACCAAGTATTGCCTTGTTCCCAAGTTTTTACATAGCTGGATTATCCATTTCTTCCTAATATGGGAATAAGCTGGACAAAAGAGGATGACGTGTACAGGAGTTTCATCCTCTTGGAAACAACCTGGGCAGAGACGTACAAGACCCCCTTTCCACCCATCAATCTTTTGGAAAAGGGGCAAAGTGCCGTATCTAAATTGTAGGTACAGTTTCTTTGCTAATGTAGGTTGGATTATATCAATCGTAGGCTCAAAGCTGTAAAAGGACTTGGTATCCAAGAAAATGTCGGTCAAGCTTGAACTTTTTGTAGATCTATAAAGGTTCATTAGGTTAATTTCTTTAACAGTACTTATCACAGTTTGTTTGGAAATGGCTGGGCAGGAAGCCTCTGGATTAAACCAGTGATCCTCAAACCCAGTCGATATGAGAGACTGTTTTACGGAAGCCAGCCAGGGAATCTTACCAGAGCCTAATAAAGCCATCACGAATTTAAGCTCCTCCTTATAATAGGCCAACTCGGGAGTGCTCCACAGGCACTTCCAATACAGTAAGGGCCGGAGAGCAATAACTTCTGCAATTGGGCGGATGTTTAGGTCTAATCTTAACGGAACCAAAGGAGTGCTTTTTGGCAAATCCAATAATTGTCTTAGAAAATTATTTTCAGTTAGTGATAGGTTACTAACTGATATGTGTCCCCAAAGTTCTGCCCCATACAGGGAAGATGCCCTAGCTTGGACTTTAAAAATTTCGAGGGGGGCACTTATTATTTTATGAGTGCAATTCTTCTGTACTTTCAAAATTCCACCAGCTGCTTGGGTTAACCTTAGATTTGCTTTAGCCACTTGTGGACCCCATCCCATTTTGTCGTTCAGAGTCAGACCCAGATATTCAAAAGTCGGGACCCTTTCGAGGGGTCTGGCATCCATTGTTGGATGGGGACAATTAACAGTATTAGCGTTGAAGACCATATACTTAGTCTTATTTACGTTAACCACCAGATTTCTCTTGGTGCAAAATTTAGAGAATTGATTTAACACGCGCTGCATCCCCATCGGGGATTTTGACGGCAGAAGCGTGTCGTCCGCAAACATTAGGGCGGGAAATCTCCTGGCACCCAATTTGGGGGAGTCAATGTCAATTGTAGCTAGAAGATCTTCGATAAGCCCGTTGAGAAAAAGAGAAAATAGAGTCGGGGCAAGGACGCAGCCCTGTCTGACGCCTTTCTCAATCGGGATAGGACCAGTTAGCTGTCCTTGTTTACCGAAGCGTACTCTCGCATAAGTGCCTTCATGTAAGTTCTTAAACTGTTGGCATAGATATGGTGGGGCCCCCATTGATAGTAAAATGGACCATAGCTGGTTCCAATCCACCATATCAAATGCTGACTTTAAGTCGACAAATGTGAGATAGAGACTACCCCCTTCCAAGGTCACATGCTTCCAATGGAGTACTTGCAACCGGAATAGTTGGTCAATTGTTGATATTTTTGCCCTCAACCCCGCCTGTAGCGGCGTCAATATATCATTGTCACTGATCCAAGTCTCTAGACGTTGTAGCAATAGCCTGGCGTAAATTTTTTGTGTAACGTCAATAAGGCTAATCGGCCTATAGTTTGAAGGTTGGAGGGGAGAACCCTTCTTGTGTATTGGAATAATCTCCGCCCCCAACCAGGTACTTGGCAGTGGTAGGCCCTGCAAAATCGCATTGAATAATACCAGAAGGTATGGGCCCCAAACTGCTGGTTCTTCTCTAAATAGATCACCAGGAATCTTATCGAGTCCTGGCGCTTTATTAGACTGAATACTTGAGATGGCCAGCTTTACTTCCTCCAATGAAAAAGATAGCACTGGCCATGGGTAGTTCGGGGCCGGAAGACTAAGGGAAAGTTGATTTGTACATAGAGAGGAGAGTGAGTAAAGATCTTTAAAATAAGTAGACCAGGCTTCTTCGGGGATGTTGGGGGGGGATCATGGTCCTACCTTCTGGGTTCCCTGTATGAACAAGGTTCCAGAAGGTCCTTGAATCCTTTGCTGCGAGTGCAGATGTAATGGCCGCCCAACAGTCTGCCTCCCATTCAGATTTGGCATTTTTTAACAATTTTTTGTATTCTGTTCTGGCAACGATGACATTAGGCCTATTGCCTAGCCTTAAGGCCAGCAATAGCGCTTTTTTTGCGTCCCTACAAGATTTGTTAAACCATAAATTATTATCGTTTCGTTGTTTAGGTTTGGCAATGCCTTCCTTATAAAAGGTGTCCTTTAATATAACAACCATTCCACTATGAATATCGGCCATTGACTCGACATCCATATTCAAAGGATTGATAAGGGTGGAATATGCCCTTTCGAGCAGGGGGATAGCATCATGGTATAGTTTTGCCATAGTTTCAATGGATGAATGGGCGACCGCCCATCGAATTCTTCTCCCACCTTGTACTATTCTTAAATTATTACTTGGGGAGCTAGCTAGGGCGCTATCCCCGCTGATTAACTGATAATCCATCTCGATTACCAGGGGATTATGGTCACTTTCTATGCGGGGCGCTATGCTAAAATCTAGGATTTTTGGCCAAGATGCCAAGCTCACCAGAAAGTAATCTATAATAGATGTGTGCCACAAGGCATTATAAGTATACTGGGCAGGGGTATCGCTCTTAAAGCGTCCGTTGCAGGCTCTGACGGAAAACGTGTAGGTAAGAGAGGTCAGCTGGAGGGCTAGGGCAGACCAGTTTTTCACAGGATAAGCATTAGATGGCGGGACTAACCAAGTTTCGTCCTCAGCCAATGTGATTGGAGGGACCCCTCGCAGGGGTTCAAAGTGGCAATTGAAGTCCCCACCAATCAGCAAAACTACATCGCCCCCAAGCGTATGTAGCAGCGCAGTTAGGTTATCCAAGGTTGTAGAGCTTCTGCCAGATTGTACGGGCCGAGAATAGATGTTAATCAAGGCCATTTTTGGTGTTTTGTTATGGGTCAACAGGATGCATAAGATGTCAGGGCTATTTGTCTCTAACTTTTTCAACGTAAAACCTAAATGGATGCCCACCCAGATACACAACCCCCCAGATGGTCTTCCTCTAGTACCTTTTAATGCAGGTTCCATAAAGGTAACAAACCCCAGCCTGTGGGTTGGGCCTACCGCCCACGTTTCCTGGAATAAACAAATCCCATGAGAGTCCACAAAGGTACACCAATCCGGGATGTCTAGGTTAGATGTAAGTCCCGCTATGTTCCATGATAGGATTTTGAGGGACCCGGTGGGCAGTGCCTGCTTTTGCCTCAGGCATACATTGTTGGTTAACTCATCATGGTCAAGTGACCCAGGGCCAGCTAGGAGAGGAGCTGGGTACACAGTGGCAGTCTGGAGTTGTGTGTCCAGGGTGCGATTGTCAATCATGGGGAGAGGTGGGTCAACCCTAGACACCCCTATACTTGCATAAAGCTTTTCATTATGCATCATTCTGCCAACTATATGGGGCGAAGGTTTATTTACAATATTAACTACCTCCATGTGCTCCCTCCTAGTGGGCTTAGAAGCACCTTTCATGTTAATAGGATCTAGGATATAGATGATAGATCAAGGTGGAACTGGGGGGCATGACGAGTCAATCTACCTGATCAAGCAAACTATATCTATTACTCAAGGGAATTCCCGTTGCTTCTCCCCTAGGTTGGCCACCCCTACTTCTATGTACATAGTGCCATATGTCCTCCTGCTGTGGTCTCAGACAAAGAATAAACATGATCTGTTGGATAAAAATAGTCTAACCTCAGAGATTTAATCATTGTATTGGATCCTATCTGTTGCCAACTACAAATATAATCAACAGCCCTATAATCCTCAAAGTTAATTATTATACAGTCCCCATCCACATTTTTTCGTTTATATCCCACCCACCCCACCCTTCTAACAAACAAAATCTTGCTTTGAATTGATCTAGGCAAGGGTCTATGGGTGTTCAGCCAGTGGATTGTCTTGTTTTTGAGTTCCTCGTAAGATTCCTGTTTGGAACTCGTTAACTCAGGGACCTCCGTAAGAATCACTACAAATGGGGCACGGTCCGGGGGTAAATTAATACAAGGTGAGTCTCGGTGGGTAGGTTTTCCTCCATGGGGGTTTGAAGACTCCTTCCCTAGAGTAGCGGTATTTGATAAGTTTGCCAATTGTGAAGGATATACTTTTTCCACAATTGAGAGGTTATTTTTTGAGCCGCTTGAATTAGAGGCCAAAGTCGGTCCCAATGTAGTAGGCAAAATAGGTTGGTCACTTACAATGGTATGCATTGGCTTAAGTTGTGGCTGTGGGGCATTGACTGTTATTGCTAAGGCTTCAACTTGGGATTGAATGGTAAGAAGGTCCGTTTTAAGGCCCATATTTCCCCCAAGCAAAGCCTCCATTTTTCCCAGTCTTTCATCTAAACAGTTCAATTTATGCACCACAGGCTGAATAAAAGAAGATAAAACCAAACTCAGTTTCCCCACCAAAGAATCTAAATAAGGGGGATATGTGGTTTCAGGGTCACCGCCGGCCTTAACAGGAATATCTATTAAGGGCTCAGAGGGGCATGGCTCTGTAGGCTGAGATGCCAGAGTACTATTAGATTTAGGCTGTTGGGGTTTTCTGGCCCGAGGTGCAGTGCCATCCTTCTTCTTTTTGGGAATTGCACCTTCCTTAGATCGTGGATTCTTCTGTTTGTTTGGACTCACTTCCATTAGAACTGGAGATATGTTTGTAGGCTGGCCAAGTGATGATTGGTTTGATCGGTTTGGGCCATCGGCCTGGGCACCCAAATTGGCCTCTATTTCATCCTCAGGGGGGTCCGAAATTACTCTGTTTGGCTGGATTGAGACTGGTGAACATACATGTGCAACAGGGCCCAGAGAGGATCTCCTCTGAAAGATAGGGTCTTGGGACAAACAACGTTGCGTCAGTTCAATTTCTCGTTCTAGGACCGATGATGCTCTCGTTATGAATTGATCGAGAGTCCCAGCAACCATTCCTATAGGTGTCATTTTAGCGCCCCTTCTAGCGGCCATAGTACACAGATAATAACGTGGGGAATTAGTATTATCGATACTCACGGTATGGGCTGACAGTTAGAGTGCTGGCCCAGCCCGGCCTCCGTCGGCCCCGGACGGCCACAGACGGTCCCGCCCTTGTCCCGGGCTTCTCCCGGCGCCACCCGCTCGCGTCCCGCGCGCGTCCCGCGACGCGGAGGGAGCCTCGTTGATTTAAGCGCCTCCGGGCGCGATGGCGGGCGGAAGTGCCCCAGCGCCGCTGAGCAGGCTGGGGGATGTAGTTCAGCCCTGCCGCCGTGGATGTGAGGTCGCTGGTAGGGCGCAAAGCAGCGTCGGTGATCCTGGCATGATAGCGGGACTCCAGGTGCCCCAGGTACGTGCTAATGTCTGGCTTGCTGGGTGTCGCCTGGTATCCACAAAAATGCTCCCCCGCTTATGGATTACATGATAAAAACATAACACAACACACAGGGTAGATTATGAGCTTTTACATCTGGGGCAGTCTTGGAGATGTTGGCAGATTTGTAATTAAATAACAGAAATAAAAAAAATTACTATAGAAGCACTACTGAACCTACGTTGTACAATGTATTCACAAGCACTACAGCAGCACTCGCATAAAGTCATTTTTGGCATCTTCTACTACTTACGCCGCACATATTATTATTTCTGTCGGTAGATATTGGAAACTGAAATAATCTATACTTTGAACTGCTTACAAGAACATGGTTAATGTTTTCTATCTATGCTATTTATATCCCAATACATATTTTTAGGATTTCCTTTATGAGCAAATTGTAGAGGTTCTCCTGTTTCTGTTGAACTATGTCTCTGGCTGATCTATAGTACACTTCAGGAGGTGAATCAGACAATGTTTAGAAGTTAAATATATTGTTAATGGCATTAGTGCTGAAGATCATGCAACATCCCATCTTAGTAAAGAAGTCAGATTCCTTCCCATCCAAAACACATAACAAAAGGTCTCATCCAGCCTCTTTGTCAGACTGATGTTTCCAAGAATGAGAACTGTGGAGTTTGGGAGAGAAACCAAAGGCTCAATGAGGAATGGAATGTTATATTGCCCATAGCTAAGCCTTTTACAAGCATGGCACACTGTGCCAGGCACTCCAAGGTGCATCAAACACATGGTCTGGTGGGGAGGGTGCCTTGGGGTCAGAAGCCTCTCCAAACTATGCAACAAAATGAGGAATACAAATCAAATAGTGAGCTTTCCAATTTCCTGATACTATGTTCAAGTTCTAAGTAGTTGATATTGTGCATGATTCATCCCTATAGGGCTATCTCGGTTCTGTGCTTTGATTGACCACACAAGAGAAACTCTAGAGCAACCATGTTTTCAGCATTTTTTTTAAGTTGTTGAATTTGGAACAGGTACGGAAATGCCGAGGGAGGGTACTCAAATGATACGGTCCTAGATAGGAAATAGCCCTGCCCCCAAATTGAATGGTATGTCCTTGGGGAATCAGTAACAACAATTTATTCGAAGATCTTTGCTGTCTGGTGGGCCTGTAAATCTTTTTGTTGCAAGTGCATGGGCTGGGACTGAAAAAAAGCCATGTGAGTTAGAGAACAGTTTACAAATTGCACATTTCTTTATTGGCAACCAGTACAGAGTTTTAAGGATAGTAGCTGAGGGTGACCGGGCTGGCTTATTGAATATTAATCAGGCAGCAGTATTTTGCATCACCTGCAATTTGGCCACCAATGAAGTATGAGCGGCTGCAAACAATGCATTGTCATAATCCAGGTGACTTATAATCAGCGCCTGGACTAACTTTTTCATGGAAATGGAAGACAGTCAAGGGAAAACCTTATTTAGCAATTTCATTGTGGCAAAGCACATGCCACATGTTGTGTTGACCTGCTCTCTCATAGATAACTCCCTGTCGATGTTTACTCCTACGTTCTTTACTACCTGCTTAGGAAGGGGAGTAGGACCGAGATCGTAGGTCCACCAATCTGTGACCACAATTCCCATGCTTTTCCAGACAGTACGATCTCAGATTTGACGCTATTTATCTTGAGGCAATTTGAAGTCCTTCAGTTTGCGATTTCTCCCATACAATGGTTCAAATTGCTGCTGTGCCTGGTTTGACTCTGGTTCGAAAGAAATTAGCAAATGAGTGCCTTCGGGATATGTCACCATCTCCACTATGCAGGATCTCATAACATAAGGCCAGAGGGGCCACATATATGTTGAATTGTGTGGGACTCAAACATGAGCCACTCTTGATCACATTGTGAGACTCATCTTAACAATACACTCTCTTCCTTTTGCAAGTCATCTTTTTGACTAACATTTTTTTCTGCTAGGAGCATCACACTTTAGAGATATTGGGCCCCATGCATAAAAAAAAAACTGTCGCAAACGGGCAGATTCACATAATCTGCCCCGTTGTGACCGATATTTTTGCATTTGGGATGCATCATCCCAAATGCAAAAATCGCAATTTAAGTAATCGCTAAAATAGCGATTACTTAAATTGCGATTGCATTTAGGGAATCGCAAATTTCGATTCCCTAAATGCAATGCATGATGCAATCGCAAATAGCGATTTCGCTATTAGGGGTCACAAATTACCATCAATTTGAACTTGATGGTAATTTGCAAAAACATTGAAAAATACACTAAAGTGCATTTTTGAAAGTTCCATGTTAAACACACACATGCCCTGGGGATATTTTCAGGGGTGCAACAGGGTGTCCTTTTGGTACCCTTTCACCCTTGAAATTGCATGTGCAATTTGCGAGTACCAATGGGAAGCCATTCCTTAATTAAGGAATGTGTAGGAATCGCTATTTTTTTAGCGATTCCTATATGCATGGGCTATTGCGATTCCATAATTGAGATTCTTTAATAATCGCAATTAAGGAATCGCAAAAGCCTACCTTGATACATGTGCCCCATTATGTTTAGTTTTCAAGGGTGTTGTGATGTTGAGTGTAGAGCATTGTTGATTGGTGTACCTTTTCTATAGAGACCCTTTGCTAAAGTCTGTTGTCTACAAAATAAGCATCAACTAAAAATGTCACATTTAATTATAATTGAAATATCAATGATAGTGCTCCAACTCTGATACAGAAATATTCCAAACTAAAATTAACATGATGTCATAAATGCAGTGACAGCATAAAGTTACTTCATTTTAGTTTATCTGCGCCTTATTAGCCCAGAAATCCTCTCTCTCAAAGTAGCCAGTGCCAAGGATAGCAGGAAGAGGAGACACCATTGAGTCTCCAAGGCCTTAGGGGATTTATTTTGTTGGATTAATATATACAGATATCCTTGCTTCACAGCTGCAGAGAAGTTGTCATGCATCCTTCATATGCCACAGAATCTATTTAACAGATCACATCTGCCCCACAGTGGACAGGAATAACATCCACCCCTTAAATTCATGAGCCACAGCTCCTTGAAGAAAGTGGCTTGGACAATCTTCACAGATGAAGTATAATTTTAAAATCACTAGAAAATCAACTTCCATGACCACAGCTTAGGAAGCATGCTGGGTCCCTTCATGCCCACACCACATAACAGGACAAACTGTACTTGTTAGCTTCTTTTTCAAACTGGGATTTCCAAGAATCAGAATCATGGAGCCGATGATTGGGAAGGCAGATACAACAAGCTCACAAGTTAAATGCATTGCACTCTCTTCATCTAACTCTTTTAGAGATAGGAGACACTGTGCCAGGTAATGTGAGATACAGAGGATCAAGAGCATGGTCACAGTCTTCATTGCACCCAGGTGAGCATCGAGTCTTGCGCTCCGAAAGCTGTCTGCATTCTGTACCATTCGCCTCATGTGTCTGTATAGGGAGGCAATGATCGCCGCAGCAGAGAAAAAGAAAATGATAAAGGCCACTGATGTAACAAGGATTGGTATAATGAACACATAGAGTTGTTCATACTCCAGCTGCAAACCAGTCTGGGTGCCATTGTCTGAAAGATTAGACAGCGGGTTACCTTCTGCTTTGAGACGGATAGCACAAGCGGCGGGTATGCTGATGATCAATGAGACCAACGCAGATCCCATGAGTAGCCAGGGCACCATCTTTGGAAATCTCACCTTCATCCAGATGAACGATGGGTGATTAAAGTTTACAATTTTCACGCAGTAATAGAAACAGAGCCAGGTGACAGACCAGATGTTGCAGCCACCCAGAAAGAATGTTAGCGTAAAATAAAATGTGAACACGCCGTAAAGAACAAATATCTCCCTTCTGCAGTGATATAAGACAGTGCCTGCAAATGAAACACAGGTAAGACAAATGTTGGTGACTCCAAAACTGGAGACGATGCAATCACTGACGTTCAACTCATTTGTAGTGTTGATCCAGTTAATTATATTCCAGGAAACGATGAACGTGTTCCCTAACAGTCCCATCACACAGAAGATTCCATTAAGCACCAATTCCAGAAGATTGATCAACATTGTTGCTGCTTCAGTTGTTGCTGATGTCTGGATTTGATGTTGCTTTGATTGGATTTTGTTTGTGTTCCTTGCAGACTGTAGTTAAGAGGCCAGGTGTCTGATGTCTTGCGCATCCAGGAGGTCTGCTCAATGAACCATAACAAGGTTACTGATACTCTACCCAGATCACCTTCATTTTGACTGATGCAAATTGATTTATTTGAATCTGGTCTTTAGTTCACATGGCATTTAATCTATTCCTTCTTGCGTCCACATAAGAGAACACAAAAATCTAGAAACCATTTATTTGGAAGGAATTATGAAAATAATAAAAATGTGCAGGATGTTTGGACTGGTTCACAGTGGAACATGTTTGCTAACAAAGGTGGTAGCAGGCTACCTGATGACCACACCTATACAACTCATGGTGAGAACATACTAACATCAATATACAAACAGAATTTCTTTGTTAAATTAGCACTTCCCTTGCAGAATGGTGATATTAAGTAAAAATATGTAAATGGTTCTAAAGGAATGTCACAATTCTCATGAAATGCAGACTGCAGAAGATGATTTCCCTTCTCAACATAAAGTAGTGACTTCACTAAAACAACTTAAAACGTGTTTTTGTAGCCATGACATGTCTGTGACAGACTGAGACCATGGCTAACCACATCTTGCCCATGTGGCTTTGGCAGAAGGGACTGCATCACTTGTAAAGGATAATACCCTTGACATACCATCTCCCCCTACTGTGATAGCACAGCAAGTCTTTGGTCATAGGGCTCATGCAACATCTGTCATGTTCTCAGGTCCCTGGGCAATGGGCAATGGCAGCATCCAGGGGAGCAATGTGGAGCATGCGTGCCATCTGTTTTTCTCCTGGGCCAATCACAGGGTCCATTTTTGGATGACACCAAGAAAGAACTTCTGAAGACTTGCCTTGCTGGTGGGCTGGGCTCATCCACTCCCTGCTGTGAGGAGGCTCTTTTGACTATCATGTGTCAGCCATGGTGAATGGTCATGGCTACACTACAGATTTCCCAATGTAGGCCTGATTATGATGTCAGATGGACCACCACTGACTAAAAGCCTAATATGACACCTTAGTAGAGGACTACAAACCGAAGTAATAAGTCAGTAAATGTAGCTTATCTTCATACTATATCGGCAATGGCCAAAATGTGATTAATAACATTTACAGGATTACTGATACATTTTTAACCTCTCAGGCTATTGAGTCCTGCCTGAAATCGTTAAATCAATAGTGTAAATAGCTTACAATGCTTGCCAAATATAATATCTTACTATTCTGGTATTATCCACTTATTACCAGAATAGTACATTTTATATCCACTCATAGCCATTGGGCACACATGAACCATTTTTTTGGACCATCACACACACAACGAACCTTCGGTTCTCCAGTTGTGGATACCTCTTTCTAGCAGACAAAAATAAAGGCTCTGTGTCTCTTTCTCCTTTCAGAGATTCTAACATTACTTATTGTATCATTCAGGCGGGCATTGTCCCTGAATACATAACCCAACTCAGAGAAGTGATCTCCGCTCGCCAACTTTCCCTATCCATTTTACCTCCTACCCACCTACCTCACATGCTTCTCAACACTATATCTAGTGTTCAATTACCCATGCTTAACATCACCCACTCCTGTCATTCAAAATTCTCATCAGGCAAAGATCCACCCCTTGTTCCCAATAACAAAATACCCTGATTAACTCCACTTCTTCTGTTTCTCAAACAAGTCTGCGCAAATTCACTAACATAAAATGGCTCTTCCTAGTCCTTAACCACATGAGCTTTGGACAATCTCTTCTGTTCATTAGCAATGTCTCCAGCCTAACACTATATTCATTCATTCTCAACATATTGCCTTATCTTGTAACCCTTTTTGCTTCCTGTGGTTCTTCTATTACGGCTTTCAGTGGCCTACTCAAACTCAAGTACACTAATTTCACATTTGACCCAGCCACTACCCTATCTCTTGAATCACCAACACACCTATCCAAAAACAAATACATGTTGCTTATTCCTCATCTTGTGACATTATTTCACCACCTTTCCTTCTATTAATGTAATCAATTGCTTTTTGCTACCTTTCTCTCCCTCACATGCACTGCCTGCCTTTCAGCCAACTCTTTTCCCTTTTATATCCTGCTCCATCTCCAGTGACCTTGCATGCTCAACAGCTCCACACAATCAGATAACTATCACTGCGAGAAAACTTACATGTCTGGATTTCATTAAAGAGAGACCTACTATGGATCCAAAAGCCCCATCTGTAGCAGGCCATACCTACAGTGTAAATGAAGACGAAACAAAGAAGCAACATGTGATACGCATGTGCCACATGTTATAAGATGCTTCTGCCCAAAACTACTATATCTGTATTGAACGTATTATTTTTCCAAGGCTGGGGCACTGTTACCACCAGAAGCATTGGAGATTAATTCTTTTGGCTGTATCCGACAAGGACTTCTTGGTTGGAAATGAGTGTGATGTGCTACCTTATTGAATCTTCTGTGATGAGAAATCTTACAAGGATTCTTATTTTGGTCAAATAACTTGGAGCAATGCGTGATGGATTGGGCATGTTTCTGAGTTATAAATGGCAGGTGACACACCTATTCAAGCGTACCATCAAAAAAGGTTGCACCTGGAAAAGTCATTGTCAATAAACAAACCTTCTGGGAGGCATCTCAAGTGAAAATGGTATGTGGCTGCTACCACCCCACTGGACCCCTTGTTGTTGCATTCAAATGTTTAAACAATATATCTAATAAATACATTGCTTGAACTATGTAAAAACGTGAGAGCAATCTTCATTTTACCCTGTTGCTAACAAAAGTTACTTATAATCCTTCAGTAAAGACTGCTAAGCACCCATTGCCTAGTTCCACCCTCATAGCAAGTCTGAAACCATCAAAAGGCATTTCAACTGAGGACCCACTGGATCTGACCCTACAGCATCTTCTGTTATTCTCACTTTAATGCCAGCTAGATTAGATCTTTGTAGTAATTCCATTTTGCCGTAAGCAATTTGATAAACTGATCCCATGGCTCTCTGTACTGATGTGTTAGCTCGGCCTTTCCGCTCTCTTTTCAGCAGACTGTGAATTGCATCATTGCTAGGTAATTTTGGAATGTTTGGACTTTGCAACTACCAGAACCACTCCTCATTTTTTTTAGGTAATTTTCATCTTCTGGTAAGAGATATGCCAGCTAGACCAGCAACTCCTACTTTTGACTATATTTCTATCTAGAAAGTTATCATCATGTTTTGAAGAAGTCCACAAAGAATTCATAGATGTTGGAGAAGAAACCAAAAAATGGGCACAAAGAGGAGCATTCCACCATGTGGGTGTGATAGCTAGAATCACAATCCCATGGTTATATGGGGCAGAGTACCCAATTCAATACGGGAGCACAAGGTGTCGAGCACCAATGGAGGAGGTAGGCCACAGTCAATTCTCTATAATTAACGATGTCAGGGAGCACTGGTTCTGTCAGAGGGTGTTCACTTAAGCATGGTGGCCAAGAAATTGTAGCATAAGCAGTGTAGAGTGTAGAGCCCAGGCAACAGAACAGCAAGGTTGGCAGTACCAGTTAGCTTTTCCCAGCCATGTGTTCTCACAGGCAGTCACCAGCAATCTACAGGCAGATCAGGCCCTGCAGTAAGGGTGGAGAGGGGGCATAACTTAGCACCAGGGCCTCAGGATAACTGTTCAGGCATGTGCAGTTGAACTCCGATGTCACTGCTGGCCAGCACTGTGGAAAGTGACGGCTTATCGCAGCACCCCTGCAATCGAGATGGGGGCATCAGGTCAAGCCTGGCATTGGGCAAGGAAACCCAACCGGCAGAGCAACGCATGACAGGCATGGCTGGACTGCCACACCCCAGGGCACTCCTAGCAGGTGGCAGTGGTCGGATTTGGGTGTTACAACAACAGCATCCTTTGAGCCGCCTGAGATTGCGGCAGCAGCAGCGGCCTAGCTGGAGCCTCCCCATGTGGCTATCCAGCAATGCTGCCTGGCTCTCCTCCAGCCAAACAAGGCCTTGTGTGGTTGCAGCAAGTCTAGGGGAGAGGTAGGTGAATTGGGGAAAAGGATGGCCCTGGGAAAGCCGGATACTTGATGGATTAGTTCCTCTGGCCATCAGAGCCACAGCAGAAGGTAACCATCTTGCGACTAGGCTCTCTAGCACCCCACAGTTAGCCTTTGTTTATTCCTCCCAGGCAGCCACACAACTGAGGAATTAGTTATGCCTGGATGTAGTGTCTCAGGCAGTATAGGGGCCAGAGATGGGCACAGTCCCACTTACACATCAATAAGCAGAGCCCTGCTCTTACACAAATAACTTCACACTAGTCTAATGCACCTGTAGCCAGCCTGGAGTCAGTGCAAAGAGGCAGGAATTTCCAAGCAACTTGAAAGGGGAACTTCTCCTTTATAAATTAAAATTTGATTTTTTAACTGACATTTTCAACTAACTATAATCTCACTTTCAGTTTTGCTTATTTTTCGTTTTATATAATGTAATACCTTATTATCATACCTATATATAACATCAGTTTAACATTTCTTTATTCAATGAATATCTTTGTTTTTTAATGTAAAGTAGCAATATAAAGGTTTGTCATTTTAAATAGGCAGGGGGTGAGCACATCAAGGGCCAGATGTACAACCAATTTTAGCATGCGCAAATGGGTTAACGACCCATTTGCGCATGCTTAAATTGGAATGGCCTTGTACTAAAACAATTTTGAGAGTCGCAAATGAATTGCGACTCGCAAAAAAGTGTTTGGAGACTCGTTATTTGGAAGGGGCATTCCCTTCCAAATAGCGACTCTGTAACCCTTGCACAAATGTTTTGGGACCGCAGTTGCGGTCGCAAAACACTTTCAAAGTACCACCCTCTTCAAGAGGGTGGTAATGAAGTCGCAAATGGTAAGGGGTCCCCAGGGGACCCCTTCCCCTTTGTGAAAGGCTCTGAAAATATTTTTCAAGGGCAGGCAGTGGTCCCAGGGACCACTACCTGCCCTTAAAAAATTAACCAAAAACATTTCCCGTTTTCCTTTAAGGATGCTTTATTTAAAAGCAGTCCCAGACATGGTGGTCTGCTGAGCCCAGCAGGCCACCATACCTGGGAGGGCCTGCCATTCCCAGTGGACTCGCAAATTGCAGGAGGCTCATTAATAGTCATGAGCCTAGCAATTTGCGACCCCATTGGGAATCGCAAACAGTGTTAAACACACTGTTGTACATGCATAATATCACCTCGCAAAAGACTGCGAGGCACTATTTTGCGCATCGAACATCTGGCCCCAAATATATAAAACAGACCTATTGGCTTTGTCAAAATGTCACCAAAATAATTTATCAGTAAACAGTATCCAATGCATCTCTTATTAATACATACATGGCAATGTTAAATAATAATAATGGTCACACAAATATTTCAAATAAAGCACTTTTAATGAAAACAACCACAAACACATGTTTGGGTTAGATAATGCTGCCTTAGAACCAATCACAAGATGCCTTAGGTTTTTTTTGTTTGTAAATATTTTCTTACTGTTGTTTTTTTTAATATTATAGGGGTATTGCAGGAAGTGCAGCAGCCCGCCAGCATAAAGCAACATGGAGAAAAAGAAGTAAGTCTGCGTCATGAAATCCATGACCCCAGGAGAGCTTTTTATGACAGCATTTTATGGACTGGAAAATCTTAAATAAAAGACTCAGAGAGATGTTGGTTTGTTTTTTAATAAACCTTTATAACATTTTCTACAATAGGTATTGGTTATTTTTGGACAAAGGAGATATATCTGCTTTATGTATGTTGAAGTCTAACCCCTTGTTAAAGCCAATAGGCACACTTTTTTTATTTTGGTGTTGAGAGCCCCTTCCAAAATAAAAAAAAACACCTTCAATATTGTATAAGATCACATACTCTGTGATGGAGATCTTACTTTCTTTTTTTTAAACTCTAGTGCACAGTCCCTGTCTACCTGAAAAGGATGTTCTACTAGTTCAACGTTTCATGTGTAATGCCACGGTTAGGAGGGAAAAAGACTATCCACCAGGTGTGTGAACAGCATACTTGGGGGACAGGTTATTGGCCATGGTGATGCAAGCTGTGAGTGGGTGAAAGACCCTACTAGCAATGCTGTAGGGTTCCTGCCCCCTCATAAGAGGGCAAAGACTGGAATTAACTGCCTCAGATACTCTTTCTCAATTAAGGAGTACTTTGGCACTGCATTGGTTGTCATGCCCAACAGTTTGCCAGCAATACATACTATTAATCAGTGGAAGGAAGCACATCTCCCTGATAATTACTTTCAAAACTGCAAACTGCTTCTTCTTCATCCTTCTCCATTAGTCCTTCTTGTGTCACCTCCACCAGAGACGTAGAAGAAATGTTCATAGCTAGTTTGGCAATGTCATCACTCTGTTCTGATGCTTCCACTTTTAAATTTCACCTTATTTATCTCATTCCTCCTAGTCTTCTGATGTTTTCTTTACTTTTTTACTTTTTTGTCTGCATACCAAGAAGAAGGCAGTTTATGATAGGACAGACACAAGGAGTGAGAATAGTTTTGCCCCGCTTAATCTCTTAATCCCAGCAGGTTATAACCAACAGATATGTTTGGTCTTGCTGGGCACACTTAGGCTTGCGTTACAAACCCGATGCAAAATCCTTTTGGGGCTTTACAAAACAACACACATTGATATTTGCGTTGGTTTGTAAGGTTTGCAGCACAAAGCACTGCTTTGTGTTACTACGCCTCAAAGGGTGTTCCACACGTGGTATATGGGCATTACTGTGCAACCACCAAATGATTGTGTATGCAAACGCCTATCTCCTATCAATAGTAGAAGGGGTTTAACACCACAAATTAAAGCAGGTGTCAAAAAGGAGAAATGCTTTAATTTCTCCTAACTTTTCCCACGTTGCATGTGTGCTGCACTGTACAGCAAGCTTCCTAAATGGAAAACGTTTTGAAGTTAGAGTATGCATAGTATCATGTATTGAAAGAGTATCCTTCCAGCACAAAACCTCTGCTGGACTTACACAGACATCTTGGCACTATGGTGCAAAGGTATATAGGTGGCGCTCTGCAGCCGATGGTGTGCTAGGAAGAAAGCAGCATAGTGCCATATCTCTGTAGATATTGTGCTTTCCTGCTGCCTCCCTCTTACAAAATGCTGCACTCCAACCTTGGGTCATGTGCGGCATTGTATGACATGTTTGTAAATGTGTGCCTGGGAGTAAAAAGGTAAGGGACATGCAAGTGATGGTCTTTGGGGATATCTGGTTTCCTGCCGCTGGGGGTCTGCTCTTTTGTGGGTCCATAGACTGTAATCTTACAGCCTTTTCTGACAATGTTCACTATTGCCAAGTAAACAAGGAAGTGTAACAGTCATAAGAATATTGATATATATGTTCATGAATAGCACCTTTCTACTCTCCAAATATCAAGTCTTACTTGAGTAACTGTATTGTTCACAAAGCATATCCATGAGAAATTTCCAATTTAATATTTTTGATAGTGGTTTATATTTTGCTTGTAGTTTGAAAGTAGAATATTGTGTGTCATTGTGTTTGCATTACTTTTTGATAAGATCTAGGGTAGGCCTGCTTTTCTTGTGGCACATGATTTTTTTGCCTGCGTGTTATATTATTACTAAAATGTCATTTTTCTGAAGGGCTAATTGATTGAACTGATTTCTAACCAGTTCAAAACATTCAACAGTGTGTGTCAAAACAGAGGTTTTAGGCATCAGTAGTTAGGCCATCAGGTTATGCTGGTAGGAGTAAATGTTTCAGTGTTAGATCTTTGAAGCATGTGTGTTGTATATTCCCTTCAAGAATGCGTTCCTGCAGCCTCCCATTCTCCATTCTCCGTTCTTGGTTATGATATTGAGGCATTACGGATGCATGATGACACCTGTGTCCATCACTTAAGGCACTCCTTTGGGACTTACTTCAGGTTCTCTTCATCATTCACTTATACGTGCTTGACCTGCTCAATTCAGGTTTCCATTGCTTTTTTAAAATTGTTTTATCAATATAAAACTGAGATTTCAGTTTACAAAGTGTTTCTTTTAGTCAGGATCCTCAACCATGTTGACCTTAAGGACTCTGAGATAAAATGGCCAAAGAGAGGTCAGCATTTTCCACCCCTGATGGGCACTACCAATTCCAGGTGATGCCCTTTGGGATGAAGAATGCCCATGCCACCTTCCAGAGGTTGGTCAACCAGGTGTTGGTTGGACTGGATTCGTTCAGTGCAGCCTACCTGGATGACATCGCAGTGTTCAGCTCCACTTGGGAGGAACACCTGCGCCACCTCTGGGAAGTGTTGATGGCGCTGCGGAGGGCAGGCCTCACGATCAAGGCGAGTAAGTGCCAGATCGGGCAGGGTTCCGTGGTGTACTTGGGGCACCAGGTTGGGAGCGGCCAGGTGGCGCCCCTTCAACCCAAGATAGAAACCATCCTGAATTGGGAGTCGCTCAAAACCGACAGAGGTGAGAGCCTTCCTAGGTCTCACCGGGCACTACAGGAGGTTGGTCAAGGGGTATGGCAACATTGTTGCCCCCTTGACAGCGCTGACTTCTAAGAAGCAGCCCAAGA
Source organism: Triturus cristatus (assembly GCF_964204655.1). NCBI lineage: Eukaryota > Metazoa > Chordata > Amphibia > Caudata > Salamandridae > Triturus > Triturus cristatus. The sequence goes on from NC_140590.1 coordinate 1,801,468,411, forward strand.
AAGTGATTTGGACTGACACCTGTCAGAAAGCTTTTGAGGCCCTGAAAGCTGCTATGTGCACGGCGCCCGTGCTCTTGGTTCCCAACTCCTTCAAAGAGTTTATCGTTCAGACAGACGCTTCAGAGCATGGTTTTGGGGGCTGCTCTTTCACAGATTAATGAAGAGGGCCTAGATCAACCTGTAGCCTTACTTAGCAGGAGGTTACTTCCACGGGAACAGAGATGGAGTGCTATTGAGCGTGAGGCATTTGCTGTGGTCTGGGCACTGAAGAAGCTAAGGCCCTACCTGTTTGGGTCTCACTTCCGGGTTCAGACCGACCACAGGCCCCTCAGATGGTTGAAGCATATGAGGGGTGAGAATCCAAAGCTGTTGAGGTGGTCCATTTCCCTACAGGGTATGGATTTCACGATGGAACATCGCCCTGGTACAGATCACGCCAATGCTGACGGTCTGTCCAGATTTTTCTGCCTTAGTGATGAGGAACTCCCTGGGGTAGGGTAGTTCTCCCTACTTTTCAGCTGGAGGGGAAACGTGTTAGACCTGGCACCTTGGCGTGAGTCTCCCTTCCACTTTTTGTCGCTGTGCCTCATGTGTTTTTATGGTGTTGGCCGCTCAGAGCACTGTGCCACTGCCAACCAGTGCCACAGTGCAAGTGCTCCCTATGTAAAATGTATATGTTGGTTGGATTCCATGATTGGCTTATTTGGTTTACTATCAGACCCCAGTAAAGTGCACCAGGAGTGCCAGGGCGTGTAAATACAAATGCCGCTGGTGGGCTTGCAGCACTGGTTGTGCCACCCACAGAAGCGGCCTGGTAAAATATGTCTAGGTCTGCCATTGCAGAACCTGCGTGCAGTCTGGTATTGACATGCTGACTGGCAAGTGCACCCACTTGCCAGTCCCTAAACCTTCCCTTAACTTCATGTTAGTCACCCCTATGGTAGGCCCAAGGGCAGGGTGCATTGTAAGCATAAGGTAGGACAAGCCCTGATGTGTGTGGCTTGTCCTAATAGTGAATTACAGCCATTTTCGTTTTTCACTATTGTAAGGCTACCCTGTTCTCATGGGCCAGAATGGGCTGTTAAGATTGTTACATCCTATGATCCTAACAGACCCAGGGAACATGGTAGAAAATCGAGTTTAGTATGCTTGAACTCAGAATAATAAGGTACATCTTTTAGTAAGGTTTATTTTAATATTCTGCGTTTGCAAATGCCACTTTTAGAAAGTTGGCCTTTGCTTGCCTAACCATTTCAGCCCGCCTCTGCGCGATGTGTATCTGCTGTCTGGCTTGTGTGAGTGACAGGGCTGGGGAAACCCAGATGGGCAGGGCTAGGTAGCCTGGTGGTGAATAGAAAGATTGATAGATAGATGGGTGGGAGGAGTACACCTGGACTCTGAATAGGGCTGTGCTCTGCCACCACAGTGCTGGCTCCGCCCCCTGTGGAGCTTCTGATGGCTCTGCCCTGCACCCTGAAAGAAGAAGCCTGCATCGCATCAACAAAGTGCTCCAGAACTGGACAGAACTAGGCAAGGGCCCCCCTGGCCTGGGAAAACAAAGGATTTGTGGTATAAATGTAGGAGCCCTGCTCCTAAGAAACTTGATCCTGTCCTGCCAAGAAGAAACCTCTGTCCGACCTGAAGGAACTGGAAAAGCTGCATGGAGGAGTACTGTCCCTGACCTGGGGGATTGGCCTGCAGTGGTTGCCTTGCTGCTGAAGAAGAGGAAGAAAAGACTCAAGGAACTTTTATTTGACTTGTGCTGAGAGATCTCTAAGGGCTTGTGAGTGAGCTTGCCCCCTGAACGAAGTCCCGGGACCAGTGGACTTCACCGCCGTGAGATCGCCTTGGAAAATGGACCGTTTTCCCCGCATCTTCGACTCGAACTGCTGCGTACGTCTCGCTGATCGCAGCATACCCCCTGAAAGCTGGTATCCCGCTGTCCGGCCCGAACAACGTGACTAAGGCCCCTCTACAAGACGTAGATCGCACCGCAAAGGAAGGTATCGTCCGGCCTGAGCAACGCGACTAACAGGCCCCTACGAGCCGTAGCTCGCACCGTAACGGAAAGACTGCCAACCGTACTTGCTACTATCCCCTACGAACCGTACTGCCGGTGTACGCTCCTTTCCCCTGCTTTGGAAAGGCTGTGGTGCGTACGGTAGATGCGTACGTCTCCCCTGTGCGGAGCTTACTGTTCGCTTGTATCCAGCGCTTCAAGTCAAGATTGCCAATCTCATGGTACGGCCCGAATGCCGCGACCAACTTTGAATGCACCGTACCTACGCACCGCCCCCTGCAGCCCTGCACGCCCAAGGTCTAACGTACCGTAGTACGCATCGCACCAGGAGGACAACGCACTGTACATAACGCTTGATGTCAGCGCAGCATCCGTGACGAACTCATCAAGTAAAGGTACTGTGCCTGTTCGCACCATAGGGTGTACGCTTCATCCCGAAGCGCCTACAGTGCGGGTGAGACCCGTTCCCAAGCAGTTTTTACCACGTACGAAGCGTACGGACAGGAACGAAGCGCACAGAACTTTAAAACTACGCTAAAACCAAGAACTCTTTGTTTAATAAGTATTGTGGGCCCCCCTGGCCTGGGAAAACAAAGGATTTGTGGTATAAATGTAGGAGCCCTGCTCCTAAGAAACTAGATCCTGTCCTGCCAAGAAGAAACCTCTGTCCGACCTGAAGGAACTGGAAAAGCTGCATGGAGGAGTACTGTCCCTGACCTGGGGGATTGGCCTGCAGTGGTTGCCTTGCTGCTGAAGAAGAGGAAGAAAAGACTCAAGGAACTTTTATTTGACTTGTGCTGAGAGATCTCTAAGGGCTTGTGAGTGAGCTTGCCCCCTGAACGAAGTCCCGGGACCAGTGGACTTCACCGCCGTGAGATCGCCTTGGAAAATGGACCGTTTTCCCCGCATCTTCGACTCGAACTGCTGCGTACGTCTCGCTGATCGCAGCGTACCCCCTGAAAGCTGGTATCCCGCTGTCCGGCCCGAACAACGTGACTAAGGCCCCTCTACAAGACGTAGATCGCACCGCAAAGGAAGGTATCGTCTGGCCTGAGCAACGCGACTAACAGGCCCCTACGAGCCGTAGCTCGCACCGTAAAGGAAAGACTGCCAACCGTACTTGCTACTATCCCCTACGAACCGTACTGCCGGTGTACGCTCCTTTCCCCTGCTTTGGAAAGGCTGTGGTGCGTACGGTAGATGCGTACGTCTCCCCTGTGCGGAGCTTACTGTTCGCTTGTATCCAGCGCTTCAAGTCAAGATTGCCAATCTCATGGTACGGCACGAATGCCGCGACCAACTTTGAATGCACCGTACCTACGCACCGCCCCCTGCAGCCCTGCACGCCCAAGGTCTAACGTACCGTAGTACGCATCGCACCAGGAGGACAACGCACTGTACATCACGCTTGATGTCAGCGCAGCATCCGTGACGAACTCATCAAGTAAAGGTACTGTGCCTGTTCGCACCATAGGGTGTACGCTTCATCCCGAAGCGCCTACAGTGCGGGTGAGACCCGTTCCCAAGCAGTTTTTACCACGTACGAAGCGTACGGACAGGAACGAAGCGCACAGAACAAAACTACGCTAAAACCAAGAACTCTTTGTTTAATAAGTATTGTGGGCTGTTTTTACGTTATCTGGTCTTGTGCTAAGCCTAAACTACATATATAAAGTTATTTTTTATATATCCCAGTGTGGAGTCCATTTGTGGAGTTGTCACTGAGTTACTGTGTGTATGTTCACAAATGCTTAACCTAAACGCTCTGAGATAGGCCTTGTCTGCTCACGCCAAGCTACCTAGAGGGTGAGCAGGGGTTATTGTTGGAGTGTACCCACCTACCCTGACTGGAGGAAAGGTTCCCTGCTTGACACAAGTACCTACCTGTGCCAACCAAAGAATCCAGATTTTAACAGCAATATTATGAGTGGGCTTCCTCTACGCCCTGTACCTTTAAGCTCTTTCTGATGACAGAGCGAGTTGAGGCTCTGAATTCATAAATAAAGAGGGCCACACCCCTAAATAAGGAGGGGTAAATGAAAATTGGGGAGTTAGTTCCATATCCTCTAAGAGAAGTTGGACAGCAAAACCATAATAGATACAAGAATACCTCCTAAACAGTTTTTTCTGATCTTATAAATTGAGTCATATTAGGTCTGTTGTATCAATTGAAACATTTTCACACAAATTCTTCTAGCATTCGAGTACAGTTTTCACTTGCATCATTTGCTTAATTGTGATAGCATTAAGAGTACAAACGGGTAACCTATAATGTGTTTCAAAAATAACATTCTCACATATTTTAGATATAAAACAATAAATACTACCTAGTATAGTGTCTCCAGTTATGCCAGGGATTAGGGAATAGACATTAAATATTGTGAAAACAAGTTTGAAAGTATGTTATCAGTGATCCTACTAAAAATAGTTTAAGCAACACTTTTTCACAAAAGAGTAATTAGACCACGAGTGCGTAATTGAACGGTGATGTGGGGATAAAAAGAGTTCATTTTATTCTCTTATCACCTAGCCTCACTCCTAGTGTGTGGGTCTTTTTAGAGCCTCTCATCATACGTTTTCATATTGAAAGACTCCTCATTCCTTGGGAAGATGTGTCAACAGGTTTCAACCCCATCAGTGGAGGTCTCTCTTCAGGGCATGGGCCTGGTATTTGTATGTCTATGGAAAGGGAGAGATTCACTAGTAATGAGACTTGCAAATAGCATCAGATACTAAGAGCTTAATTGGTTATGCAGGATGCTTATAAAGCCATCCAACCGAACACACTGATGTAGCATACTTTCGTGCTGGCAACATGCTATGGCAAACAGTCCTCAAAAAGTAAAACCTCTCTACAGTTTAAGATATCCACATTCTGAATATCTCAAGCCTTGGAACAGTCTTTCACAGGCACAAAACTAGTGCATGGAAATCTTTACCAAATAAGCTAAGTATCCAACCCCATCTGCTGTCCTCCTGAACACTGTGTTAATATTACAAGGACAACCTGAGGTATGGGTGATGAATTGAAGAAGCAGGAAACCGTAGTTTGATTAGGAGCTCTTTAATGTAGAGAGTAATCTTGAGACCTCATCCTCCAGCCAAGCCAGTGCAACTGACATTAGCTTCAACGCATAACATTCTCTTCACTACACATTCTTTAAAAGAACACCCACAGCGGCTGACATCATCATCTTAACATGGAGGCTCAGAAACATTAAGTAAGAACACTACATTACCTTCCCCTTTTCATCCATCAAACTAGGAAATAAAAAAAAAAAACTATCAACGTATAAGTAATAGAGAGAACTGGTCAACACCATAAAATTAATCTTGTAGTCGAAGAGGAACTTTCTTTAGTCTGATTGGTCTCATACCTTCAGAGTGTGAGAGGTTATTTTGGTTCCCAGAGATAGCATCCTGGCCACACATAGAGGGACACTTCACAATTCTATTGAGGTTCCAGACCCTATGATCCTACGTTCTCACTGCATTGCCCAGAAGCTTATTAACTCTGATAGGTTGGCTAAACTTGGATTCACCAAACCTTCTTTCAGGGAGTTTTATCCTGACCATGTCACCCACTTGAATGACAGTTCTTTTGACAGCTTTTCTCGTATCAAAAATCTCTTTTCTCTTCAACATTTTATTTAACTCATGGTTCTTCCAATCAGCTTTTTTATCAGCTACACCACCCACTTCCAACCTCTTAGAGGACACCCAAAGAGGACTTACTTGAGTACTTGCAACCCTTCCTTTAAACAACGTAAAAGGAGTAACACCCGTAGAAGAATGTGGTGTAAACCTATACTCAAACACCTTCTTCTTGATAGCTTCCTCCCAGTTATAATTAGAAGTCAAGGCTAATTGTATGGCCTCTTTCAACACCCTCACAAATCTTTCAACCACCCCATTGCATTCGGGATGATAAAGGGCCGCCCGCTTATGGGTGATACCTCTCTCACTCAGAAACCCTTCAACCACTCTGGAGACAAATTGTACCCCATTATCAGTCAACACTGAATTTGGCAATCCTTCGTTTGTAAACAATTCATCCAAAAAATTGATGACCGATGAGGAGTCAACACAATTCACAATCTTGATAGATGGCCACCTGGAAAACATGTCCAGACAAACTAGGACATACCGATCTTGTGACTTTACCTTAACAGGGCCTAAAATATCGACAGCAATATCAATCCATGGACCAGTAGCCTGCTTCCTTACCAGCATCGGTTGAGTTCTACATTTTAAAACTTTATCACTACTGGCACACTGAGGACAGTCACGCACCAATCTTTCAACAAAAGTATCCATCGCGGGCCACCAATAGTTTTCCCTAAGTCTCTCTTTGGTTTTTGCAATGCCCATGTGACTAGCATGTGCATTATCCACCAGTTTTTTCCGCAAAACCAAAGGAACAATCAATCTGCTTCCTCTAAAAAGAAGATCACTGGAAATCGATAACTCTTCTTTGATAGACCAGAACCCTTTAACCTCCTCATCACACAACCGTTTCTCACACCAACCATCACGAATATAGGAAACAACCTGTTGCAAAACGGAATCATTACATAAGGCCACACTCCATTCCTCTTCAGTGATCACACCTTGAGTGACTAGACACACTTGTATGTCTTCTCCAAAGTCCTCCCCAAGAAAAGAATCATCTTCTTCACCATCGGAGCCAGATAAATTACCAAGTCTCGATAAGCAGTCTGCCAGAATGTTGCTAGCCCCCGGCAAATAAGAGACAGAAAACTCAAAATCTTGCAAAGCAACCACCCATCTCCTTATTCTATGTGATACCCGATCAATCCCTTTATTCCCAAATACTTCCTTCAAGGGTTTGTGATCAGAAATCACTGAGAAAGCTTTACCCCACAAAAATTTCTTGAGCTTGCGAATTGCCCAATATACAGCCAAAGCTTCCTTTTCCACAACTGAGTAGTTGCATTCAGCCCCCCTGAGTGGTCTTGAGATAAACAAAATCGTATTGTCTACATTTTCCCCTGGTTGCAACAATACGGCACCTAATCCTTTACCACTAGCATCTGTCATGACAAAGGACTTCTTCTTGGGATCAAAACTAAAGAGATTGGGTGCTTTGTTTAAACAGTCCTTAATTAAATCAAATTCATCACTACATGATTTATCCCAAACAAACTCGCTCCCCTTTTTTAACAAAGATCTTAAATTTTCAGTTTTTTTAGCGAAACCAGGAACAAATTTATTGTAAAATTCTGCTATACCCCAAAATTTTGTAAGTTCATCTTTGCTTACCGGATAATTGAGGTTGGAGATGGTTTCAACTAAAGAAGGCTTGGGTTTGATCCCAGAGCCAGAGATTGAATGACCCAGATATTCAATCTCTTTTACATCAAACTTACATTTATCCAATCTAAGAGTAAGGCCATGATCTTGAAATCTAGAAAGAATGAGACCCATCCTCTCATCATGCTCTCGCAAGCTACAACCATAAACAAGAACATCATCTTGGTAGACTTTGACTCCACCAATCCCGTTTAATATGTTCTCCATGACTCTTTGGAACACCGATGCAGCTGATATAAGACCAAACGGCATCCTTAGAAATTTATAAGTTCCAAAAGGTGTTATGAAGGTAGTCAATTCTTGGCAGGAAGGGTGTAGTCTGACCTGGTGGTAGGCAGAAGACAGGTCTAATGTTGAAAAATGCGTGGCAGTCCCTAATGAGGATAACATTTCTGTTATGTTCGGGAGAGGATAGTGATCCACCACCACTGCCTTGTTCAGTTCCCTCAAGTCAATACACAGCCTGGCCTCACCGTTGGATTTTCGAGCCATCACAACCGGAGAAACCCACTCCGTGGCTTCTACTTCTTTGATGATGCCATTATCTAGTAGCTTGTTTAATTCTTCTTTCATTTTGTCTCTGACTAACAGGGGAACATTTCTGACTTTGGCTACTACTGGGACAGAATTATCTTTTAACTTAATTAGATGTTGGTACTTTTTTAGGCATCCAAGCTTTTTATCAAAGACTTTTGGAAATTTGTTGATCCAATTGTTGCGGTCAGAGATCGAGGCTATAATCGGAAGATCTCTCAGACACACTGAAGGCGTTGCATTAGGATCTAAATAAACACCAAGATCCCTTTGATGAGACCAACTTATCAAAGAGTCTCCCTTCATGGAAACGTAAATCTTGCCTGCAGTGACCCTACCTTTATAATCAATCATTCCTTCAAAGTATCCTAAAAGATTTATTATTTGTCCACCGTAACCCCTTGGGACAATGTCTGGTTTAAATAACTTCACTTTTGTGAGTAAATATTTCTCATAAAAATCTTTGGGAATTAAAGTGATCTTAGCCCCAGAGTCGAACAACATCTTAACACACTTGTCATTAATCAACACCTCTTCCATAGGACCATCCTTCACTTGGCAGCAAATCTGAGAAACAATCACATCTTCGCCTTCTTGTTCATAAAGGTCTACCTCCCTCACACTTTTTTGATTCTTATTGGATCTACAACATTTTGAAAAATGACCTTTCCTTTTACAGACAGAGCAAATTGTTTTCCACCCAGGACAGTCTTTGAAATTAGCCAAATGTCCTATGTTCCCACAACGAAAACATTTTACAGAGGAATGTTTTGCATTTGAGTTCGGGCGCGCACTTTTTGAAGAGGCTGAAGTACCTTGTGTGGACTCCTTGGACCCTGTAGATACATCTGTTTTTATTTCCTTAACTTCTGCATCAGTACTCTTATTGTTGTCTGCTCCTTTGCGTATAGCTTCAGAACAAGCTTTCGAATGTTCATGCAACTTTAGGGTGGTGATGACATCCTCAAGAGAAGGATTGTCTTTTTGCCAGAGCGCGTCTTTCGCTTTATCAATAGATGACCCAAGCATGAGTTGATCTCTGAGTCTTTCTTCTAAACTCCCCCCAAAAGAACAAGTGGAAGCCAGCTTGCGCAAAGAGGTAACATATTGTTCCACAGTTTCTTCATGTTTCTGGAGTCTCTTACCAAAGTGATAACGTTCCAATACCATACTCATTTTGGGTAGGTAATGTAAGTCCATTTTCCTAATGCAGATTTCATATTCATTTAGGGAGTTGCCCTCACTGTCCGGTAAGTCAGGGAGATGTTCAAATACTTCCTGCCCCTCTGAACCCAGACAGTGTAAGAATAAAGCAGACTTCCTTTCTGCACTCAAAGACGTACCGCAGACCCTGGCATAATTAGAGAAAACTTTTTTCCATTTCAACCAAGGTATGGGAAGAAAGAACGGTGGTGCAGTGACGTTTTGCATAATGTGAATATAGGATGTCACACCACAGAATTGCAATTATCCGAAGTGGAAACCCAAATTACACACGTCACAATACACACCACCAGACAGTATCAGTGTAAAACGTCTACAACACCCTGGTACTATAAGAGCTGCCCCAACCTTTCAGTAAAAGAAAATAGTTACCCTAAACATCCAGTATATAGATTAGAGCATTATTTTTAGATCTGCAAAACGAGTGTGACAAAAAAAAGCAAAACAAAATAAAAGCTGTGCAGATCAGCGTTGCTCCGGTAATAAAAGCGAAAGTCAGTGTGGCGAGAATCCAAGATGAACAGACTTGAATACAAAAGAAAGTTTTCACGAGGCCAGGAACCAAGAACCAAAGTTTTACCTCGAAATGTGTTCCTCAGTGTGTTCCTCGAGTGTTGCAGCGTTGCTGGGAAGCAAGCAGTTCCGTCTCCGCTAGTATGACGTGTAGCGGGAGGCTCAAGGCTGTTGTCAGGGTAACGTTAAGCAAAACGGGTTGCTACGCAACAGCACCCGATGCGCAGCGAGGCCCAAACGATCAAGCCCCAAAACAGTCCAATGAGGAGACACCTCACAGGGAAGGCAACAGGCCCCCAAACCAACCAATGAGGGGAAGCCTCCCTGCAAAGCAACGTCGAAGGCAAGAAGAGACAGGAGACGGGAACCAAAACGTGTGTTCTCACAAGTCTCATCAAACACCGGAGGTGCTCCGCTCCCACCGCTCGTTCACTCACGACACCGCCGACTCTGGATGAGCTCCCACGAAGATCCCAGGGAACAGAGGTGTAGACGGAGCGATTTTGAGTAGTTTCAAAGCGATAGCTGTAAGTAATAAGCGGTGTGCCAGAATACTTGAGTTCGAAGAAATGAGATGAGTTGAGGTCTCTTCAAGAGTTTCCACTCGTCGCCAAAATGAGGTATGGGTGATGAATTGAAGAAGCAGGAAACGGTAGTTTGATTAGGAGCTCTTTAATGTAGAGAGTAATCTTGAGACCTCATCCTCCAGCCAAGCCAGTGCAACTGACATTAGCTTCAACGCATAACATTCTCTTCACTACACATTCTTTAAAAGAACACCCACAGCGGCTGACATCATCATCTTAACATGGAGGCTCAGAAACATTAAGTAAGAACACTACACAACCCTATTTGCCAACGAGTACCAGGGTGAATATATTCAAACATTGTACCATGGGACTCACTGATTGCCAAAACCTCTGCTATGATTCTGAGATATGCTGCATACTTCAATTACTCATATCCTATTGCATATTTAGCAAATGAGTGCATGACACTTTTCTCTTTGCAGATCCTAATGTATTTCTCTAGGGTCCCAGTGCCGTATATACACAATGTAATACAATGTAAGGAGGTAAACATATGTACAATCAACATTGACAAATACACTGCATAAACCTCTATGGTTGTTATATAACAGTCAACACTGCACAAGAGGATTTGTATCTGTTCATACAGAATATTTCTTGTGTAAATTAAATATAGGAACAGCCAAGGGAGGGGTGCCGTCATTTTGACTCATAATTACTCATAATTACTTTTCGTTTCTCATCATGGGCAGATGCGTGTGAACACCCATGTTCCATTCACGTCTCTCTGGAGTAGAGAAATGCATGGCAGCATTACTACGGATTTACCAAGCTGCGCAGGGCCATGCAAGGTGGCCTTGCGTGGCTTGGTAAACCTCATTCTAGGTTTTGCATCCCTCTTCTTTCACTTGCGTGAAAGACTCCATACTTTGATAAATCTGACCCTGTGGTTTCATCTATTCACCATATTCAGTGTGAGCATCTGGGCACTTCCAATAACTCTCATCTAAATCCTCCAAGGTCTGCAAGCAAACATATCAACCTCAATTTACTCGGAATGCTGCATATAGGTACTGATGTCTTGTATAGTAGGTGTCAATGCACCCTGGTCACCCTAGAGTGTTACTGTTTACAGAACCATCAATGTTGCATGCCTTGATAAATCCCAACATCACAACTAAGCATCTTGGGGCCTGTGTCCCTTTCCCTTACTTCTTTTTTTTAAAAGTTTGAGTTTATTGAAGGAAAAAAGAAATAGGGGGTGGGGGGAAGGGGGAAGGGGATATAATCAACATGGTAAGCATTACACATAATAAGCAATACAATAGAAGCTCTCAATAAAAGCAAATATGACAAGCATGAAAAATACAAACAAACCTATGTATAAGAAAGAAAAAATATCATATAATACAATAGAACTTGATATCATAACAAAAGGCAATAATGTAGCAAGAAAATCAAATCATGGTGGCCTACGCACCTCAACTGTGTCAGGGTCTGGAGAAGCGTGTGCTGGAGCAGAGGAGGAGAGATAGGATACCAAAGGGAACCAAATCAAGTCACGTTTAACTGCTAGGGAAACGGGAGATACATAATTAGTATCTAGGCGATGATGGAAGCAAACTGCATTCCACCAAGAGTGGTAGGAGACATTTGCAGCCTGTTTCCAATTAGAAGTAATGGTATGAAAAGCCACAGCAATTAAAAGGTCAAGTAATAGATAATGGGGGGGCGATCGTGGAAGGCTTGGTGATAGGGAACCTAGAAAAACTTGCAAAGGGGAGAAGGGAATCTGAAATTGGAATATCTTTTGTATTTGCTTCCAGACTAGGCACCAAAACGTGGAGATAGAAGGGCATTCAAACAACATGTGTTTGAGATCTGCATTGGGACAGGGACAGGACCAACAAATAGAGGATGTGTCAGGTGAAAAACAGGACAAAGTGTGTGGAGTGCATAAAGTTCTGGTATAAATAAAATATAAGGTTTGGGTAGTATTAGCAGCTCTAGAGGTTTTATGAAGCTTAGCCCATATTTTGTCCCAAAAAGGTAATGGCCAATCCTGAGCAAGATCCAATTCCCATGCGATCTCAATTTTAGATTTTAGCCTGTTAGTGGAGTATCGAAAAGAGTTATAGATAGCAGAGGCTGATGGAGATGTTTCCAATAATGAGGAGGTAGCTTTGCGGTCCAAAGGAATAGCGTTAGATGGAGCCAAGGAGCGAAGATATAAGATCAGGACAGGGAGAAGGACATTGTATTGTGATCGAGCAGAGGAGGGCAGTGAAAAAGAGGATTTAAGTTCTTGAAATGAGAGAGGAGAGTCTTGGGAAATTAGTTGGGAGATCCAACACAGTCCTTTAGAGTACCATGTCTTCCAAAAAATAGTGCGATTACGTATTTTGAAGAGAGAGTTGTGCCATATCGGTTGTTCGTGAAGGGAAAGGAGAGACGGATAAGATGATGATATATAAGGGAAAAGAAGAGTGCGAGAATGAGATATAACAGGTGAACGAAAGCGAACCAAGGGAGACGTGAAGGATAAATATTCGCGAAAAGTAAAAGGGGAAAGAAAAGAGGATTCCATACTTAACCAGACGGGCGGATAGTACGGAAGGTCAGAAGAGAACCAACGGATCGATTGCTTCAAAGAAAAAGCTCGATGATACTCTCTGAAATCCGGAAAACGCACACCAGACTGGGCCTTATCCTTGCGCAATGAAGCCAAAGCTATCCGGGAGCGTTTACCATTCCATAAGAATTTCAGCAACAAGGAGTCAATCTGTCTGAAGAAGGAAACTGGAATATGTACTGGAAGCATGGAAGTGGTATATAGAAGAAGAGGCGATAACATCATTTGTGTAGAATTGAGCCGACCCCACCAGGACAGAAAGAGCGGGTTCCAATGTTGGATAGCCGTGTCCATTTTCTTGAAGATATAATCAAAGTTAAATTTGAGGGTATCAGACAAGAGAGGGGCGAACCAAACACCCAGGTATTTGAACTTAGATGGCTGCCATGAGAAACCCATTTGGGAAAAGAGATGCTTTTGACAGATAGGGTTTAGAGGTAGAATCTCGTATTTATCAGCATTGAGACGATAGCCAGAAACCGCGGAGAAGGAAGACACCTGTTGGAGAAAGGAGGGAATAGAGGAAATAGGATCAGAGCAATAGAAAAGAATATCGTCAGCATAGACCGACAGTTTAACCTGACGTGAACCGAATTTAAAACCAGAAATACTGTTGTCCATACGAATTCTGGTAAGAAAGGGTTCCAGGGCTAGAACAAAAAGTAAGGAGGATAGAGGACAGCCTTGTCGTACACCCCTGTGTAATGAGAAGTAGTCCGAGGTCCTTCCGTTGACAAAGATGGAAGCCTGGGGATTAGAATAGAGTAAAGAAAATATAGAGATAAATTTGGAGGAAAAGCCGACCCAGCGCAGGGCCTGAAACATAAAGTCCCAACCAATCCTGTCAAAGGCTTTCTCCGCGTCTAAAGAAATAGCCGCGAAGGGAAGTGACAAAGAGGAAGCCTTGCTAAGAATATTAAGAAAAACACGAGAATTGTCAGACGCGAGGCGGCCCTTGACAAAACCTGATTGTTCAGGACCAATGAGATCAGGTAAAAAGGGATCCATGCGTAGTGCTAAAAGTTTTGCCAAAATCTTGTAATCCGTATTGACCAGGGAAATTGGTCTATAGTTTTTGCATAACGAGTGGTCCTTATCTTCCTTGGGAATTAGACAGATTAAAGCCTGTTGGAAGGTACCACTGGAAGATCCCGCTGCAAGGAAGGATTGGAATAAGAGTAATAGTTTAGGGAGAAGTAGAGAGGCGAAGTGGCTGTAAAATTCAATAGTGAAACCATCAGGACCTGGAGATTTACCGTGTCGTAATTTAGAAACGGCATGAGAGATTTCAGAAAGCGTAATGTCCCGTTCTAGGTCAGTGAAATCTACATGAGAGGCCGGGGGGGGAGAGGAAGTGAATGAAAATATGAAAGAAGATCCGTAGTTTCGGGGATGAGTTCGGGGGTGTAAAGATTGTCATAGAATTTAACAAACTCAGAAAGAATATCTTGATCCTTAAAGCAAGAGTCTCCAGCGGAAGTCTTAATGGACTCAATCTTTGAGTGCTCTTTCCTTATCTTTAAGTAATTGGCCAAAAGTTTCCCCATTTTGTTTTTACCTCCATAATATCTGGAATTACATTTTAACAAAAGGTTAGAGGCAGCCTCAGTTGTAAACCTATTGAAGGAGATTTTCGCATCAATAAGTTTTTTAAGAGAGGTCTCAGATTTAGAAGCATGATAGTCAAGCTCCAAAACCTTAATATTGGCTAAAATGTGCTTGGACTTGGTTTCTCGAAGTTTCTTTCGTCTGGCTACAAAATTAATAATAAAACCCCTAGAGGCTGCTTTAAAAGAATCCCAAACAGTAACAAAAGAGGAATCATGGGTGTGGTTGAGAAGAAAAAATTCAGTGGCGAAGGCAGTGAATTCAGAACAAAAAGTCGGTTCCGTAAGCAAAGCATTATTGAAACGCCATCTGCCAGAGTGAGGGGAAAAAGGAAGTAGGTCAAGGTCCACATGAATTGGGGCATGGTCCGAGATTAGGATAGAACCGATATCAGAGCGAATAGCGTGTTGGGATAAGGATTTACTAAGGAAAATATGGTCAATGCGGGACTGCGATTGATGTGGAGGGGAGTAAAAACTATATTCTCTAAGATCAGGATTACATAGTCTTCAAATATCTACCAAGGCATTATTTTGAAAGGCGCTAACAAATTGAGAGTGCATCCTAGAGGGGACAAATTTAACATTGGAGTGGCGGTCAAGAAAGGGATCAACAACTTGATTACAGTCTCCCCCGAGAAGAATATAATCTCCAGAGAAGGAGGACAGCTTAGTTGAAATAGAGGGCCAGAATGATTTATTAATTCCAGTTGGGGCGTACACATTAAAAAGAGTGATAGGAATTTTATCTATAAGCAATGTAACAATAACCCACCTACAATCAATATCGCATTCATGAGAAATTGAAGAAACATTTAACTTTTTATGTAATAAAATCACAACACCATTTTTCTTGGAAACTGTGGGGGAGCAAAAACATGACCCACCCAACAACGTTTAAGTTTCAAAGCCTCCGATTCAGAGAGATGTGACTCCTGAAGGAGGGCAACATCAGATTTAAGTCTCGCTAAATGTGATAAAACCCTTTGCCTTTTAATGGGGTTGTTTAAACCCTTAACATTCCATGATGTAACACGGAAAGGAATAGCAAAGAGAGACAACTGACAGCATCATGCTTGTTATTGCAGAAAAAATAATTTGAAAAAACTGAGAAGATTTAAACGAAGTGATGAAGGGGAAAGGGCAGAAGGAGAAAAAGCGAAGAGGGAAAAAAGGAAAGGAAAGAAAAGAAAGAACCGTTATGAGAATGATACTGAGTACAAGAAGAGGAAGGGACAAGGAGGGGTAGAGAGAGGAGAGGGAAAGCGAAAAAAGAGAGGAAAGAGAAAACGGTAAGAAATCAGTTAGAAAGAAGGACAGAGACAACAACCAACAAAAAGACAGTACATGTTCGAGACGAACGACTGAGAAACATACTTACAGAACGAAAAACTCAAAAACGAGGATAGGGCGATGGCACCGGGAGACAGCGACGACAACATCCAGAGCATACAGACAGACCTCAAATACCATGGCTCCAAAAACGCACTGCATAAAAAATAACATGGCACATCAGGGAGGAGGAAGGAAATGTCTGTAGAAACAAAATAGATATGCGATGAAAGGAAAAGACGTGTCACAGGAAAATAAGAAAATGCTAACTACAATTGAGCTATACTACACCTCACAACACCACAGAGGGAACACATGAGAGTAAAACATCTGTCGGAAGAAGAGACAGTCATGGTTAAACAACAAGGACGCTAACAGAGAGACAACAGAATCATAAACCATCGAATTCCAATAAGGAGGAGCAGGATTTGTCAACCAGGTCTGGATACATCCATAACGTCTGGGCCATGTCGTTGGAGAAATGCCTGTAAGGCCGCAGAATCTTCATACGTGGTTGTTCTGTCCTTATAGGTGACCTTGAAGAGACAAGGATGTAGTAGACCATATCTGGCGTTTAGGGCCCGCAACTGAGGCCGCATGTCCAAAGATTTCTTCCTACGGTCTGCAGTAGCCTTGGAGACATCTTGTGATAGATAGAGGCGATGTCCTTCCCACGTAATTTGCTTCTTGAGCTTGGCGGCTGAGAGGACCTGTAAGAGGTCAGTGAATTGTAGGAATAGCATGATGACACCTCTGGGATTACTAGTGGTCCTCGGGCCAAGGCGGTGAGCTCTTTGAATATTGACGGAGGTTAAAGTTGGAGCATCTAAAATCTTAGCCAGAGAGGATTGGAAGAAGACGGTGGGGTTTGACCCTTCTGTAAGTTCTGGAAGACCATAGAGGCGTAGGTTATTCCTGCGATTCCTGTTTTCAAAATCCTCCCTCTGGCGTTTAAGTAGAAGTATCTCCTTCTCCATTGACGGAATGTGGGAACAAGAAGATTGCAAAGAGTCTGTGTAGGATTCCAAGGTCTGAACACGCGACTCCAAAGATGACCATTTTTCCTACATGGCCTGCATGTTCTTTGTGGTAGCCTCCATAAAGGGTTTGAACGCACAAAGCTCTTCCAAAATTAGATCCATGGAAGCGGATGAGGAGTTACTCCCTGGGGATGGTGGGTCCTTCTTCAAGCGTTTAGAGGAAGCTAGAGAGGATGACAGCTTTTCTTTATTGCGCGCTTTTGAAATGGCTCCCCGTATTGGATCTGCTTTTGGTGTCGTGGCGTCCACCATGTCTCGAGGAGAAGAATCTGAATCCGAGTCCCCAGGAAGTTGAGAAGGAGCAGTCAACTTTAAATTCCGGAGTTTCCCCATGAAGATTCGTGCAGAAATCGACGTTTACTGTCCCGGGGAACGGCAAACAAAGTTTCTGAGGATGCACGATATGTCCGTGAAACGAGCCTGTAATCAGTCACAGATCAAAAAGCCTATGAACGCAAGTTGTCATGCCGCTTCCGGGAGCTTACTCTGACGCAGCCTCTCCCATCGGGTATTGACCACGTCCCCTCAAAACTCGGAATGATACAGTAACACAGGTAACAGGCACATATGTCATCTTTTGCAAGTTCCAACTGCATTCACAGTAACATGCCTTCAGGTGTCAGTACAAGACAAGAAGAGCGCACCATACATCAAGACAAAATTCCTTCAGTCTACTCACACCTTCTGTTGAAATTATCTGAAATTTTGATATTACATTTCTCCCCATCTGCAACATTCCACGGAATAAACTGCAAATCTTTTAAGATTGGGAGGCAGACTGAAGCTTACAAAAAAAAAGTCTGTGAGGTTGGCTGCATCAGAATAGTGTTACTTTTAAGGATTAGATGCAATTGGATATAAAAGATGTTTTCCCCCACAAAAGGAACAAAGTGAAACACTCCACAGAAACCATTCCATTCCTGGTTATGAAATTATTGTTCTTGACATGTTTGAGGCAGTTGGACACTAGATGGCAGCATAGAACTGTTGAACAAAGAAAAAACGATCAAAAAATCATACTTCTGAGGGCTTGTTCAAACAAAACAAGCTTCACGGGGAAAATGAGTGCTTATTGTGTAAAAAAAAAAAAAAACGACAAGAGAGGAAGCAATCCATTATGTCAGCAAGCGGAAGTTCCAGGCAATTAAGGAGAATGTCCGCGAAGCATGAAGAGCTCTGTGAGGACAATGCGGTAAAATTCCTGTCAGCGCGCGTCATGAAATGGCGGCCGTTACTGTGACGGAACCGCTCAGCTAAACAAATAAAGATAGCGGCTCTTACATGACGTTTCCACTGCTTAAAAGCACTTCATTGAGTGCAGCTCCTCTTCCAACGAGCGGGACGCGTTGACAGGGGTCCGTATATGCGGTCAACACCGCGCTAGGATCGTCGCTCTCCCCAGCAACCAGGGAGATCTAAGGAGTGTCCGCCATCTTCTACGGGTGCAAGCCACGCCCCCTCCCTTTCCCTTACTTCTGAACCCCTGTAAACCTGAACAGTGAGAACTGGCAATCTACTGCTCTGGTTTTCAACATGGTGCTCATAATCGTTATTCATGTGTTCCAGTGCGAAAAAGTACTCTTCTCTTGTGTTGCGTAATGGCTAAGAACAGCCCTTTCCCAATAGGTACCATTCTGGGCCTAATTACGAGTCTGGCTGTCCTCGTGGGAGCATTGTGGCAGTGGTCTACTGACCGCCCTATTACGATTAGGGCAGTTAGTCCGCCATTGCCTCACCGCAGGCGCCAGGAAACCGCCGTTCCCTGGCAGAGTTTCCGGAGTCAGGAGACATTGATATGCCAAGCATTTTATGAGTTTCCTCTTCGCCATGGTTTTCATGGTGGTTTCTCCTCCATGAAAAACCTGACGGAGAGGAAATAGAGTGAGCCCTTCAGAGCCCCCTTGCGCCCCTGAGCCATGGTGTGCATGCAGGGGGGTAAAATGTGTGCTCCCCTGTGTGAATGCTCCCCAGTTTCTGCACAGCATGGACTTTTCAGTCCATGTCACGAGGGAACTGTTTTCGGCGTTCCCATTACTGTGCCCATTTTCAGGGCACCGCCACAGGAACTTAAAAAAAGCCCACCAGGCATGAGTTACACTCACAATCTGATGGGCAGCTCAACCATGGTTGTGGCGGTATGGTGGCAGCGTGGACCCGGCACCGCATCAACAAACTTGTAATCAGATGCTGAAGTGCATGCATACCCGCATGACATTTTGTACATTTCCTGTGCCCAGCCCAGCACCTGTCATGTCTCAATGCATGCACTAATGACTTGAATGATTAAATCTAATCTACAGCAGCCTGTGTATACCATCAAGTGTGTAACTATCTTCAGAACTCACACTGTAGCAATCTCATACTTAGCATATGGAGAAGTGTGGCTCAATGGTTAGAGCGGCAGACCCTGATGCAGAGATCTGGCCTGGGACCAGGGTTCAATTCCCACCTCGGCGGGTCTTGGGCTCAATTTCCTCGGACCTGACAATTTTCGCCTCAGTGCCTACTCTATTTATGGGTCCCACTCTGCAACTCTGGGCAATAGCTTGCTTAATCTCCACAACGGCCCCAACAGCGCTGGGGATGCTTGGCTTCACCTTGGGGGTACCCAGGAGTGGACATTTCACAGGGAAAGCCAGGAAGGCTTCAACAGCGGTATGAGTACAAGCGCCAGGACGCCCCCTTGCTGGGGCAGCAGCGCGCTATACAAGTACAAAATTTCATTTCATTTCATGTTGCCACTGCCACTAGTTTGCCAGATCGCACATGTAAGTTCAAGTTCATCTATCACAGGGGTCTCCGTCCTTGAAATAAGAGCTACCTATGGTCAATGAAAATCATCCTGAGCTACTAACATTATTGGTGCAGTAATAGTGAGCACATCATCATCAGACAAGATTACTAGGTGGCTACACCATGCAACATTATCAGCAGTGAGCATCTCATTACCGCAGACCTAGCTGCTTGCAATAATCTAAAAACAACATTGTCCATTTTTAACCCTCTCTGCATGGGTAATACACAACATCTACAGAGGCAATGACTCTGACACCAAAATAATCATATTAGTAAAACATCTCCCCAATGCCTCATGATTATTGTCTCAAATATCAGCTTTAAAAAGAGTTTGGAAATTCAGCCATTTTTCTGCACTCTTCAGCCTATATGTTTTAAAAGTACACACTTGAATCTTGAATACACACTCTCAATTTTGGTAGAAATATATTTAATTGAAAAAAAGCTTCTTGTTTGGTAGGATGGGTTTGCATACAGGCGAGCTGCTTACAGATAACTTGTTGGAGAAGGCTGATCTATAATAACTACATCAGTCAGTTACTCACAAATCGCAAACATACTTAATGAGAGTGTAACACTCTGCATGTGCTCACACTCCCCTCTTCACAGTTCTTTACCATCGTAAGTTACTGCGGTGCCGAAAAGCCACACTCACCCTTGTTCATGCTTGTCTATGAATCTGCCTTTAGTGTGAAGATCGTAGGATGTGGGGCAGAGGCTCCTGTGTATCATTCAGATTGTCCAAATAACCAGGCCGCCAAGTACTCGTGGCAATCTTTGGAGTATGTATTACACTACATCTAACTTATCCGCATTGCAGCTCAGTCGTGTTGCATGCCCAATGCTATCAGATTCATAGCATATCTGAAAATCCACAATGTCATGCACCAAGGCTCCAGGGTTAATACCACAGCACTGAGGGGTCGATTCCCATTCCGGCCGCAAAACGAACCGACCGACCCGGACGAATACCGACCCGTGCAGTACGATGCAACGCGAGTGAATTACGACCGACACGTACAGAATACAAGCCGTACTACCGAGCCGGAGGGAAAATAGTGATCCGGCCGGAAAACCGACGCGATTTTCACCGACCGACACGAACCCGGAATCAACCCGACCGACCCGTACCCGCAATATACGATTAGCGCAGTACGATGCAATGCGTGTAAAACCAGACCGACTCACACGGAGACCAAGCCGCACGACCGACATGCACAGACAACCCGGCACACAATCAATAGAGACCACCGCGAACGACACGTACCAAACACAGAAGACAGGCAGCGTGAACGAGGCGGAGAAGCCCGCACGAGACAACAGCAGTGTCCGTTTCCGTCACATGAATGGCTCCTTCATGCCTACAAAAAACAAAGGAAAAAACACAAAAAAAGGACCAAACAAGCAATGGCTAAGCCAATAAATACCCTAAAAAAATTTATTGGACAAAGACACACCCACAACTCCAACTATATAAAGGACTACAATCACAACCATCATCCCTTGCAAACAGGAGACACAGCCAGCAGCAAACACCAGTACACACTCACAACTCTCCCATCACACAACTCACACACCATCAGCACCTCATACAAAAGCACACACACATACACACAGCAAAACCAACACCAACCCAACATCACTTGCACCCTCACACACACATCCCCCACCACTACCACTCATCACCATGCCTCCAAAGAAGAATCCAAAGTTCACAGATAGTGAGTTAGAAGTGCTGGTAGACGAGATCATCAGAGTAGAGCCACATTTGTTTGGTACATTGGTTCAAAGGACCCCCATCTCACAGAAAACCAAGATGTGGGCGAGGATTGTGGACAAGGTAAATGCACAAGCATCAACGTTGCGCACAAAGGACGATATCCAGAACCGGTGGTATGACGTGCGCAGGAGGGTCAAGAAACTCATCGAGAAAGATCACGCCTTGAGTCAGCGCACCAGCGGTGGCCCTTCTGCCAAACCAGTCTACTTCAGGACCTGGGAGGAGAAGGTGCGGGACATCCTACCACTAGAGAGCGTCCATGGCCTAACAGACATCCCAGAGACTGGTGAGTACACAGACAACATACCCAAGATTGTGTGGCAAGTGGACAGTGAAACCATGCACCCCAAGCAAAGCTACACTAACCAATAGATAATCAACCCAAGATGTCACAAACACAATACCTGCCATCTCATAGTGACTGGGGACTGTGTCATGACATGCACCAACCTACAAACAAATAGAGCAAGCCAGTGGCACTAAGACAAATACACCCAGCCACATAGTTTGCCACCACAAACACACCACCTCACAGTGCAGCTGACTGTCAGGAAGGAATAGTGGGGATGCAGGTGAAGTGAGTGTAGACAAAAGCATGATGGGGCCTGTAGTCACAGATAATGCTCCCCCTCCTGATTGTACCAGGAAGACCCCTCTGAAACATGCCCACATCACAGGGAGTGGAAAATGACTGACAAGATGGCTGACACTGGCTCCTGCTGTGGGGAGCACAAGGCCCTGCTAGGGCTTGTGTGCAAATCAGAAGGAGGACACCACTGACTGACATCCTGAAAGACAATTTGCACGCCCTACAATGGAAGCACGTTTCATGATGGGAAGGAGGACTGACAGCCCTGACCATACTAATCAGCATGGGGAGACACCCCCCAACACAAACTCCACACAACTCACCGGGTACAATGCATTGAGACACACACCTCATTGAAATATCAGCAAAAGATACCCCGAACTGGGTGCTGCTGTGTGAAACACAGGGGCTCACTTGGGACTTGTAGCCAAACAAACACCAGGATTTCCCAGTCAGCCATCTTGCCATTGATGTCACACCCCCTCACAGGGAGGCAGAGTCAAGAGGGAGGAAGCATGGGCTTGCTTGGAAGGGGGGTGTAGCCAAGAGTATGATGGGACTCCAGTCACAGACAACCTACACCCACCCACATGGCCCTGCAAGATCAACATGAACCATACTCGCCTCACAGGGAGTGGGAAGGGACTGCCAAGATGTCTGACACTGGGCTCTGTTGTGGGGAGCACAAGACCATGCTGGCAAATGGCCAACAACAAGATCAAACTCTGTCTGTGACAAGCTGGGAAAAAGCAGTGTACAGGCAGGCATCTGTTTGAAAAGTAGAAAATGTCATGTTTGTGAACCAACGATGGATGTAGAAACATAAATCACATTGTGTGTCTCTTCCAAACACAGGTCGTGCTGGGCACCCAGCGCCAAATGACGAGGATACCCAATTCCAGACTCTGGTGGACACTGAGCTCTCTGGTCTGACTCTCTCTCTGTCCTCTTCGGATGACGACGACCAACCTTGCCCCTCCGGTGTGAGCCATCATGCAGCACCATCTGCCCCCCCTGTACCCACGCCTCCAGCATCTGCACACCGACAGGGCACCCCCGCCACCACGGACAGACCAAGGACAATCAGCACCCACAGCACAGGGACACAGGACCCCCCGGAAGCTACAGCCAACACCACCAGCAACACCACCCAAGGGGTCCCAGTGTCACCTGTGCGTACCGCCGCTGGTCCTGCCCGTGTAGAGAGGGGTGCTTGGAGGGGTGGGAGGCACAGGGCACGCCTTGCAGAGGGGTCTGGACTGCATGATGACCCCCAACTGGCACGCATCTTAGATGCGTACCAGGATAGCACCGGAGGATTTTTCCAGGTAGTGGGGATCCTCAAGGACATGCAACAGGAGCAGGTCGCCCACCATGCCCGCATGGAGGCAAAGTGGGATGCCCTTACTGCGGTGCATCCGGACATACTACAATGCCTCTGCCAGATTAACACCAACCTGTCCCCACCCCCCTGTGTGCCCACAACATCTGTCGCAACACCATCTGCCAGCGCCACAGGGAGGGAGGAGGACTCTGGCGGAGAGTACCCTGCACCGCAGAGGCCTGCACATGAGGATACCCCCCCCGGAAGAAGAGGGGTGTCCGAAGAAGGACATGTGAGAGGCAGATGTCCCAGCACATCCCCCAGGGCCTACAAACCTGTTCTGGACAATGTTCTTTGTGCGAAACCCGTTCACCTGGTCTAATCGCACACAACTCGCCCACATTACATGGAGGGTTCATGTTGGGCCAATGTAGCAGACAACTGTGGACTTTACTCTGGACATTTCATCTACCAGCACTTCCAACTCCAATGTGAACTTTGGATTCCCAAACCAATATACAGCACCCACCATCCTGTGCACTTCACTCACACACGTTTGTAAATAAACTCACCAGTACACCATACTTGTCTCTGTTGTGATTCCAACTTGTCATGTTCAGGGCGAAGTGGATCTGCTACACAACACAGTGCATGCCAAATACTACAACAATGTGACCAACGTAAGGTGGGTCATGGGGATGTGACACATGTGAGGGAGACACATCACTATGGCAAAACAAAACATACTCACCATGGCCATGTCACTCATCACACACAATGATGTTGACCTGAAACACATTGGCATGCACAACACCAAGCACACCCAATGGTAACAAGTCCACAGGTGAGGTAAGCAGATGTCACTCATATGTGGGAAGAAAGACAACGCACATAACAAAGCGTAGCACAGGTTCATTACACATCAGCAACACGTTTATTCCACAATAGTTGCACAGTAATTCTACGTAACAGTGGACACACGCTCACAATGTGTTGGAGAATGGAAGTCCAGGGATGTGGGGTACATCAGTTGATGGGAATTGTCAACTTCCACACTGGTGTTGGCTTCTGGGTGTTGGGGCTCAGTGTTGACCACACAACAGGCAAAGGACCCTGGGAAGGACAGACAAGATACAGACAAAGCACAGAAGAACTGTCAGAATCCTCTTACCTTGTGCCTGAATCTTCCACAGAAGCAGATGATAGCTCCCAAATCCCCGACGTGGTTGCCAAATCAGAACACTGAATTTTGCACTCACGGGGGGGAAAGGGGAATTGGAAAATAAAGAGAGACTGGCTGCGTGTTTAGGAACTGCCCAACATCTTCTATTTGGAATCTTCTAGTGTTGACTCCCACCTCTGTCTATTGACTCGTGAAGTGATAGGGCTGGACCTGCAGAGGGCGGAAGAACAAACTTATGTCTCTAAGCTCTACTCAACCTCTCCACCAACCTCCCTCTAACACTGATAACCTCCCTCTGACACTGTAAACTACCTGAATAACACTGCAGACTTGCCCCTCTCTTAGTGTGAAGAAAGTTTGTAATCAAGTTAATGCTTGAAACTTCCAAACAACCAAAGCAATATGAGTCTGAAGTCTTTTTTCTTGAGTGGAAAAGGCAGGACAAGTTCAAGAATACTTCAAAGGATACAGATTCTGTAATGTATTTTTCAAGCGGCTAGCAATGTTAGGTCTTACTTATTGCTGGATAGTTGTTGCTGAACTGATAACAAGAACCTCTTCA
The DNA here is from genome assembly GCF_964204655.1 of Triturus cristatus. NCBI lineage: Eukaryota > Metazoa > Chordata > Amphibia > Caudata > Salamandridae > Triturus > Triturus cristatus. The sequence goes on from NC_140590.1 coordinate 1,801,493,411, forward strand.
GGAAAAAACTCTTCAAATTCAAGGCCTTCTGAGAATCCTGACGAAAACTTCTCTCAGGAACGGAAAAAAGTACGTAACTCAAGATTTGGGAACAGCGTTCCCGATGTGCACATCCTACCGCTAAAAGCGGGAGAAAAATCAGGGTGAAAACGAAGTTGAAAGTCTCTTCAGCGCTGGTGCTGAAGTCTAACGTTGCTTTCGTCTCAAAATGTCAGTTGAAGTGCGCGGCTCATAGGGAGCTCGCGCTAGAGATTTACCTGGGCTCGAGACCTTAGTCAAAAGACTAGAGCGCTCAGATTTCAATCGATGGCGGCCGCCATCTTGGATTTCCTCGGAGCCGGTTTCCGCAATCAAGCGCAGCAATTTCTGCATTAGGAACCACAAGTGCTGTCGCGCTCTTCTGAATCTGGAACGTGGAACCATTTTGCATCTTCTTTGGTTAGAGGAGGAGGTAAGAACTGCTGTAATCGAGTTCTTGACAGTACCTCCCTCTAAAGATCGTCCTCCCAACCTTGGCTTGTTAGGGTGAATGTCATGAAATTGTTTCACTAATCTAGCTGCGTGGACATTATCTGCTGGTTCCCAGGACCTTTCTTCTGGGCCATAACCTTTCCAGTCTATGAGGTAATGCAATCTTCCTCTCTTAACTCTTGAGTCTAAGATTCTTTTTACTTCGTATTCTGGGTGTGAATCTATAGTGACTGGGTTTGGTGGGGTAGTTAATCTGACGTTAGTTGGGCTCTTTTTTAGGAGAGAAACATGAAATACCGGGTGGATTTTCATTTGAGGAGGCAAGGTAAGTTTAACTGTGACTGGATTGACAATCTTGTTTATCTTGAAGGGGCCCAGAAATCTAGGTGAAAACCTCCTGTTTCCCTTGAGATGTAAATGCCTAGTGGACAACCAGACCAAATCTCCCCTAGAATAATTTGGGTTCGACCTTCTTTTTTGATCAGCATACTTCTTGTAAGTTTCTTTTGCTAAATTTAAATTTTTTCTAGCAGATTGATAAGTTTCTAGAATCTTTTCTTTAAGACCTTTGACTGCTGGGACCTTATCTTCTGATCTTCCCAAAATTATGTTCGGATGTCTACCCGAGTTCAAATAAAATGGTGAAAACCCAGTGGAGGCGTGAACAGCATTGTTATAAGCAAACTCGCCTGTCCAAATGAGGTCTGGCCATTCACCTTCTTGATCTAGAAGGTACAGATGAAGGTATTGTTCAATTTCTTGATTTACCCTCTCCGTCTGACCGTCAGTTTCTGGATGATAGCTTGTCGAGAATCGGGAATCTATTCCTAACTGCCGCATAAAGGCTCTCCGAAAATGAGAGACAAACTGGGTTCCACGGTCAGAAATTACAACTACTGGAATTCCATGTGCTCGAACTATGTGTTGAGAAAACAGCTGGGCCAATTGGGGCGCTGTGGGAAGCTTCTTTAAAGGGATAAAATGGCTCATTTTGGAAAAGGTATCTACAAATACCAAAATGGTACTAAAACCCTGACTGGTTGGCAAATCTACAATAAGGTCCATAGTGACAGTGTGCCAGGGATGAGGAGCTATGGGAAGAGGTTGGAGTTTTCCCTCAGGAGCTTGTCTATTGGATTTTCCCCTAATGCACTTATCACAAGAGCGGATGTATTGTCTCACTTGAGGGATCATAGTGGGCCACCAGAAATATCTTTTTAGCAATTCTGTAGTCTTTAAGACTCCTTTGTGCCCAGCTAAAGGATCATCATGACAAGCTTGCAGAGCTGACTCTTGAATTTCTTCTGTTGGCAGATACAAAGTCTCTTTCACATAAGGAAGATTGTTAATCACTGTTCTTTCTTCGTCTTCTTTAGCCCAATTCTGAATTTCTTCATCAGACATTGACTCTCGAATTTTCTTTTTTATCTCGGAAAATTGTAAGACACATATACATTTTTCAGCTGGTATAATTGATTTTTTCTGTTTTCCCTCAATTTTTGAAACAGTTCCCAATCTGGATAAGGCATCAGCCTTTCCATTAGCTGCTCCCGGCCGGTAAGTGATCGTGAAGTTGAAATCGGCAAAGAAAAGCGACCATCTTAATTGTCTGGCAGTGAGGGTTTTTGCTGACTTCAAGAATTGAAGATTTTTATGGTCAGTAAATACAGTAACCACATGTCGAGCGCCCAACAAATAATGACGCCATTCTACGAAGGCGTCTCTTACTGCCAATAGCTCCTTGTCTGCTATTGAGTAATTAATTTCTGGAGGAGTCAATTTTCTGGATCTGAATGCCACTGGATGGAGTTGTCCAGTTTCCTTGTGTCTTTGGGACAATATACCACCAATGGCCAGATCTGAGGCATCCGCTTCAACATAGAAAGGTTCTTCTGTATCAGGGTGAAGGAGAATTGGTGCTGAAGTGAAGGCATTTTTGAGAAACTTGAAGGCTGCCTCTGCCTCGCTGGACCAATGAAAGGTTACTCCTTTTCTTAGAAGTTTGGTGATGGGAGTTACAAGTTTTGAAAATTCTTGAATGAAACGGCGGTAAAAATTGGCGAATCCAAGAAAGCTTTGGACTTCCTTAACACTCTTGGGGGAGGGCCAATCCAAAATCGCCTGAATCTTTGCAGTATCCATGGAGATTCCTTTTTCAGATAAGACGAACCCCAAGAACTCCACCTCCTTTACGTGAAAGGCGCATTTTTCTAGCTTCACGTACAGATTATTCTCCAATAACCGTTGTAGAATTGCTCTGACATGTAGTACATGTTCCTCTTGGCTCTTGGAAAAAATCAAAATGTCATCTATATAGACCACGGCAATGTGATCAAGGAATTCTCTCAGGAAGTCGTTGACAAAATGTTGAAATGCTGCTGGGGCATTGCATAAACCATAGGGCATTACTTGGTATTCGAATAACCCGAATCTAGTCCGGAAGGCAGTTGTCCACTCATCCCCTTCAGCAACTCTGATCAAATGGTAAGCTCCACGAAGATCTAATTTAGTGAAGATTTTTGCTTCTTTCACCTGATCGAGAAGCACAGAGATGAGTGGCAATGGATATCTGTTTTTTACCGTAACTTGATTCAATGCCCTATAGTCAATGCACGTTCTTAACTCTTCATTCTTCTTTTTGGGAACGAAGAATAAGGGAGAGGAGACGGGTGATTGGGAGGGACGAATGAAGCCATTAGCCAAATACTGGTCTAAGTATTCCTTCAAGAACTGATTTTCTTTTTCCGTGAGTGCGTAAATTCTGCTACATGGCAGATTGGCTCCAGGTTGCAAATCAATCTTGCAATCGTATGGTCTATGTGGAGGGAGTTCTTCAGCCTTGGACTTGTCAAACACGGCCTTTAAATCCTCATATTCTTGGGGAATAGTTATGGTTTCTATAGCTCCAATCACGTTTGGTTTGAAGGCTAAAGACTTAGCAGGAGACGTCTGATGTTGAGTTTCTGAAAGGTTATAACAATGCTTGTGGCAAAAGTCCGAGCTAAGTTTCACGGTTCTGGTCTCCCAATTTATTTCCGGATTGTGCTCTGTAAGCCAAGGTAAACCTAGGATCAACTGGAATTGGGGAGCATCAATAAGATTGAAGGAAATTTTCTCGAGATGTCCCTGATGATGCTTTAACTCCACCGATTCGGTTTCATTAGTGATTGGGCCTGAGGTTAAGTTGGTACCGTCCACTGCTCGAACTGGTTCAGCGATTTTCTTTTTAACAAAGTTCATTCCAATTCTTTTGGCATATTGTATGTCGCAAAAGTTGCCTGTAGCCCCAGAATCTAACATCACAGGAACATCCTTCAATTTGTTAGTTCCAAAACTCAGATCAAAGGGTACTGTAAGATGCGGAGAAGTTGATTGTAGAGTGTTCGCCAAATGTTGAAATCCAAGAGTCGGCTTTGTTTGAACATCCATCAGGGCAACTCTTTTCACTGATGGAGCTTCTCTTTTAACGGATTATTCGTCTTGGGTTTTTTAGGACATTCTTTCACAAAGTGCCCCGACTGACCACAATACAAACATAAATTTCCAGACCTTCTTTTTTCTTTTTCTTCCTTGGAAAGGGGCCCTCGGACACTTCCAATCTGCATGGGTTCTTCTGGAGAGTGTGAATCTGGAATCTTAGCATTTTCGGTTCTACCCCGATCAAATCGTGGGGGAATGGGTCGAAATTCTCTCTTTCGTTCTGATCTCCTTTCAAATAGTCTTTGATCAATTTGTAATACAAGATCTATTAATTTGGAAACTTCGGTGGGTCTATCCGGGATTTGGGCCAGGGCGTCTTTTAATTCTTCCTTCAACCCTCTGTAGGAAATTGCGGCTCTTTTGGCTTCTGGCCATTCAGTCTCTACAATTAATTTATTGAATTGGGCCAAATAGGAAATTAGATCTCGGTTCCCTTGTCTTAAATCAAGTAACTCGTTATCTGTTGCTTGTGAGATGGCTCGACGGTCGAAGATCCGAAGAAATTCTCTTTTGAAATCTTCAAAGTTGTACAGCACAGGATCATTACGGGAAACAATTGGCAAGGACCAAGAGGCTGCGTCACCGCTCAAGTAAGACAATACAAAGGCTGTTTTAGACTGGTCTTCAGCAAAAATTATTGGTCTACAAAGGAAGTGCAACGAGCATTGGGTTAGAAAAATTTGCGCCTTTTGAGGGTCCCCATTAAAGCGCTCTGGAGGGGCTAAAGGAATTATGGGGGAAATGGAATGTATGACTTGAGTGGTTATCTCGGATGTGGGGCTAGGGAAATCTTTTCTTTTGGGTCCTCTAGTCTGAGATGAGGGCCCGGGGATGTAGGCATTTAACTTCTGTATAAGCTGCTGATTCTCAGCCTGAGATCATTTCATTCCTTCCTTTAATTCTTTATTTTCTTCTATCACTAAGGTCAATTGTTGCTGCATGTTTCCAATTAGGGTGGCTAAAGCATTTACATCTAATCCCTCCGTCATCCTGCTTGGGTGGAATAAGCGGCACTTCAATCTGTCAGAATCCTCTTACCTTGTGCCTGAATCTTCCACAGAAGCAGATGATAGCTCCCAAATCCCCGACGTGGTTGCCAAATCAGAACACTGAATTTTGCACTCACGGGGGGGAAAGGGGAATTGGAAAAGAAAGAGAGACTGGCTGCGTGTTTAGGAACGGCCCAACATCTTCTATTTGGAATCTTCTAGTGTTGACTCCCACCTCTGTCTATTGACTCGTGAAGTGATAGGGCTGGACCTGCAGAGGGTGGAAGAACAAACTTATGTCTCTAAGCTCTACTCAACCTCTCCACCAACCTCCCTCTAACACTGATAACCTCCCTCTGACACTGTAAACTACCTGAATAACACTGCAGACTTGCCCCTCTCTTAGTGTGAAGAAAGTTTGTAATCAAGTTAATGCTCGAAACTTCCAAACAACCAAAGCAATATGAGTCTGAAGTCTTTTTTCTTGAGTGGAAAAGGCAGGACAAGTTCAAGAATACTTCAAAGGATACAGATTCTGTAATGTCTTTTTCAAGCGGCTAGCAATGTTAGGTCTTACTTATTGCTGGATAGTTGTTGCTGAACTGATAACAAGAACCTCTTCAGGAAAAAACTCTTCAAATTCAAGGCCTTCTGAGAATCCTGACGAGAACTTCTCTCAGGAACGGAAAAAAGTACGGAACTCAAGATTTGGGAACAGCGTTCCCGATGTGCACATCCTACCGCTAAAAGCAGGAGAAAAATCAGGGTGAAAACGAAGTTGAAAGTCTCTTCAGCGCTGGTGCTGAAGTCTAATGTTGCTTTCGTCTCAAAATGTCAGTTGAAGTGCGCGGCTCATAGGGAGCTCGCGCTAGAGATTTACCTGGGCTCGAGACCTTAGTCAAAAGACTAGAGCGCTCAGATTTCAATCGATGGCGGCCGCCATCTTGGATTTCCTCGGAGCCGGTTTCCGCAATCAAGCGCAGCAATTTCTGCATTAGGAACCACAAGTGCTGTCGCGCTCTTCTGAATCTGGAACGTGGAACCATTTTGCATCTTCTTTGGTTAGAGGAGGAGGTAAGAACTGCTGTAATCGAGTTCTTGACAAGAACAGGAGAGAAATGCAATACACATGCACAAAACATGTTGCAAAACACCTACACAAACACTAGTTAGCAGTACTACCCTATTGTGGAGTACACACCACCTGAATGGACACATCACAGCACACATCCAGTCAAGTGGCACACAGACACACTCAGACAGCAAAAGAGCTGGCTCAACACATTCCAGGCTACCTCCATACATTCACATAACAACACTGGAAAATCACATTCAGGTGAAGAAATTGTTGATGAGCTGGGAGCGGACGTCACCATCATCTTCATCATCACTGGCATCTTGGCCCGGGCCGGGATCCTCCACAGGTGCCGGAGGTTGGTCGTCGTCATCGTCATCCTGGATGAGAGGCACCTCCTTCCACACCGCCATGTTGTGTAGCATGCAGCAGACCAGTATTATTTTGCACACCTTTGCAGGCTCATATGGGAGGGCCCCTCCGGTCTTGTCCAGGCAGCGAAAGCGGCTTCTGAGGAGGCCGAATGTCCGCTCAATCACCCTCCTGCTCCAACCATGTGCCTCATTGTAGCGCAGCTCGGCTGGTGTCACAGGGTTCCTGAGGGGTGTCTGCAACCACGGCATGTGTCCAGAGTCACCTACACACAAAAAAATGAACAAGTAGCTGAGTTTTGTAGGAGTGCGGAATACAACACTGTCAAACACAGACAATGAGAAACAGTCAGTACACACTGACAAGCCAGGCACGCTGAGCTGGCATCTGTGACATCAGCGTTGCAATGTGACTTCTCCTCATAATGTAGGCATTGTGCACCAAACCAGGGAACCGTGCACACACATGTGTGATCAACATGTCAGCAAGACAGACCACCAGAGCATTGATCGAATGGTAGTGCATTCTCTTCCGGTATGCCTGCTCATGTGCCTATGGTGGTATCAGGGCAACATGTGTCCTGTCAATGGATCCAATGACGTTTGGCATCCTCCCCAGTGTATAAAAGGCATCCTTAATTTCAGGGAGTTCATCTTGGCTCGGGAACTTGATATACAGGTCGAGGAATTGAAACATCCCCTCCAAGACATCACGTAGCTTCCGACTAAACATCGTTTGCGACATACCACCAGCAGTAGCCACAGTGTACTGGAAGGTACCGGTAGAAAAGAAGTGCAGGGCTGCCATCACCTTCACCTCTGGGGTCAGTGCTGTAGGGTATGTCCGGCCCGGTAGCAGATGTGGCCCCAACTGCTCCGCAATCTCCTTAATCAGTGGCCTGGTGAAGCGGTACCGTCTGATGCTGTCGCGTTCCTGCATGGTTGCAAGGTCTGGGAACGGCCGATGGACAGCTGGTGTCCTGCAGTACAGAGATGCACAAAGGAAGATTGTCAGTACATCTACCCATGTGGCCATGACCACGATCACTATCACATGCTAGTTCATGACATTACACAATGAACTGAGGTGTGTTCTGTTGGGCATGGACACATATGTCACCTACAAGACCACCACCTCACATCTCAATTCCACATGTCCACATGAGTGCCATGTGGTGCAATGGGCTAATCATCTGGCTGTGTCACCCAGCCTATTTGCTGCTGCAATGTTCAAAAAACCCACCCCAGTGACAAATGAGGACTCATGTCTCCCAGGCATCACAGATCTTTGCCATGCAGAAACCCAGGGTCCCTGTATTGCCACATCAACACAGCAATGGACATGGCGTAGCACGTACACACCACAAGGCAAGCGTAAGTCCCACAGGTAGTGTCCACTGTTGTTCATGCCGGCCCTACATGTACGTCTCTTAGACACACACCCCATCAAGGTTGATGCATATACCACATGGATGTGGAAACTGTCACCCATTGGTAACATGTGATCAGACACATTTGAGACACAACATGCACACAGACTGTGGGTGCACATCCGTATTGGGGCTACAGGTCTAACTGTGATGTACATGCCATCACCCCCAGGACTCAGGGTGTATGTGACATGTCTTAAACATATCCAACCTGACACTGTGGCCTTCACTCATCCAAGATTCAGAGGGTCAGCATGACATCTGCGATGTGACTGTGAGAGACAAGACCTGTGTGACATATAGGTGTGTGAACATCTGACAGCGCACAATGGTGTATGCAACTGTGTCCCTCATGCAGCTGGGTTATATGCATGGCAGAATGTGATGTACATGGATTTGTGTTTGCTGAGACTCATATGAATCATAGGGTCGTGGACCAGGGTCAAAACGGACTCGATAATTCTCCCCTCGGTACCTACTCTAACCAGGAACACACTCGGCAACTCTGGGCATTAAGCTTGCCTCATCTCTACAACGGCCCCCCACAGACGCCGAGGATGCCTGGTTTCACCTTGGAGATACCCAGAAAGGGACCATCTCACAGGGATAGCCAGGACGGGTTCCCCAGCGGTCTATAGCGCCGGGACACTTCCGAGTAGCTGTGCGCTGTATAAATGAAAATAACATAACATAACATGAATGATTTTCATGATGTGGGTCTTCTGGGTCCTGGATATGTTGTTTGCATGGGATGGGCAAGTGCGCTGGTCATCTGCAGAGTCAGATTTACCCCTGAGCTAGGATTGTGAATCAGTGCATATTGTTGTTGTCTGGATGCCCTGCCTCTGTGACAGGAGACAGTGTTGACTGACTTTCAGGGCATCCCAGTGCCATGGCATTGAACTTGCTATGAGTGAGCCTGCGTTGTGTTCAAGTGTGCACCATGCACCCATTGTGGCCTTGCCCATCAGGATATGAGTACATCATAGTGTGTGTTGCTGGCATGCACCCCAAGCATGTGAAATGAGTCTCTGCCCATCCCTTCATCTGGACACCAGTCAGTCGCAAGAGATGTGCTGTGTGTCTAGTGACATACTCCTACATGTTCACATGCATGTACAACTAATGTGTGGGTGGTGCATGTTGACACATTGGTGTGTTAGCATCCAACATGCAATGGACATATGTGTGAAAGTCAAGGAGGTATATGTGTGCCATGGTTGATGTTGAGAATGACATTTGTCTCATCCTAAACAGTGTTGGCGCTTTGAGCTGTATTCAGCTGATGATGCCAGGGCTTGCCCTGTGATGTGATGTACTCACTTTGGTGTGTGCAGTTGATGCAGGTGACTGATGTTGTTCTGTTACTTCCTATTCCTATCCAGATACATCCACGGCCACAGGAGGGGACAGCTCCACGGACCAGGAGGAGCCACAGAGCCTTACAGGGACAGAAGGAGAGGAGTCAGGTGGACCCAGTGGCACGGAGGGCGATTTGAGCCACACAGAGGAGTCGTCAGCACCCTCCCCCCCAGCTGAAGGCCACAGCAGCTCTGAGGATGACTCCCCTGTGGAGGCGGGTGTCAGCAGCCACCAAACACCAGCTAGTGAGGCTGTCTCCGCCACCGCCAACACCACCACCACCCCCCTCACATCGGCTCCTATCCCAGAGATCCCTGTGGGCTCACGTGTTCGTGAGCATGTCTCCTTTGTGCCAGGCACCGCACCCCCTGCCCCTGTGTCCCCTGCTGCCCTGAGTAAGGAGTCTGTGGAATTACTTAGACAGATCCATGTAGGGCAGACGTCGATGCTGAAGGTCCTCCATGCACACACAGGTCTGTTGACACAACTGGTGTCATTCATGGAGGGCATTTCCTCGGGCATGTCTGCCCTACAGAGGACCAACCAGTCCGTGGCCTCCTCCCTGACGGCAGCAGTGTCCCTCCTCCAACAGTCCCACACCCCTCCTACCTCTGCACCACCCACAATTCCTAGCACCCTACCTGTCCCAAGCACAGAAACCCCCAAATCAAGGGCTAGACGTGCACACAAGCAAGCGCAGGGGACTGATTCCACACTCACAGGTGCTGGTTTGCTGACACACACACAGTTATCCACAACCACTCCACAGTCCTCCGAGACCTCTCCCTCCCAGCCCCCTTCCCTTGCCTCACCTGCAACCCCATGCCCCAGAACCTCTTCCTCTGTGACCTTGGCCTCTACCCCACCGACCCAGCAGATCCTGATTATAAGGGGAAGAGGAAGTCCCCACACACAAAAGGGAGTGCCCCTCACACCCGGACACCCTCCCCCAGGCGCAGTCAGACCGAGATGCCCAACCGCAAGTCCCCCCGGCGCAAGAAGAGCAAGACCCCCCCACCACCACGCAGCTCCAAGGCAAAGTCTCTGTCCTCCATCCCCCAGGCCACCACTCCAGAGGTTCCCCCGCCACTCCCTGCCCCGGTTTCCCCCACCCACAGATACACCATCCCCAAAATGCTAAGGCCATCCCCCCTAGCACTTGCTCCTCCATACCTGGTCAGACAGTTGGTGCCACTGATGTGGTGACCGTGCCCCCCCCCCTGCCCTGCCAACCTCACATGTCCCCCATTCCGCTCCCATGGATGTAGGCACTGCTTTGGAGTCCACGACCACCCCGTCTGACTTGGGCACTGCAGTGGTGAGCCAATCCACTCCATCTGACCTGCCCACTGGAGTTGTGCCGGCACCCACCCCATCTGACTTGTGCCCCACAGTTGTGACAGCACCCACCACTTCAGTCAGCTCCACTGCAGTTGCAAGTGTCTCGCCTGCATCCCCCACCTCTTCACTGCCTCCTTCTGCTGTGCCCTGATCCTGTCCCTGCAGTGCCTGGCTTGCCCCCATGTACGCCCCTCCGAGGGGATGACCCCGGTCCTTAGCAGTGCAGGCAAGCAAGGTGTGACAGTTCTCACTCTAGTTCACTCCTTGGCATTTTGACATGGACTGGCCATTGGCCTTTTGTTGGAACAGACGTTTCACTTTTCATATGCTGAATAAAGCTTTTTACTTTGTCCCTGTGATCTTGATTTAGCTGTACATCATGTTGATGTTGTTTTACATGCCCTTGCACCTGTAATGCTTGGTTTACAATGCTGTATACTGATGTGTTGATGCAAGGTACTCCCTGTGGTCCATGAGATATGTATCCTATTCTGGTGGGTATCCATGTCAACCTTTGCAGCTACCTGGGTGTGTCTGGATCTACTATTTGTGTACATCTCTCTGTGAGCATTTAATTGCCATGGTCACATCTGTGGCTTGCACCCCTGCACATATGATGTGCTTACCATTGTCTAAATTGTCACTTCCACATACTTTGTGCTCATCACTACAGGCCCTACAGGTGTGGGCATCATTGTAATAGGAGCAACTGGGTCCTCTGTGCAACTTGCTAGACATATGTTTTGGGTATGTGCAGCTGACTTAGGGGAGACTCCCATACCCAGGCTGTTGTGACCAGAGCCTTCATTGTGTGGTAACTGATGGCTGACTGACCAAGTGTTCTGCAGACATAAGTGGGACTTGCAGTGAATATGTTTGGCACAGCTGGGCTCCCACAGGAGTTGTGTACCCAAACGTTAGTGTGTTGTCCAGTGACATGGCCTGGGCCCATGGTGTGTGTTGCATGTGCATTTGTGTGTGTGTCCACATCCCTGTTCATACACAGACAGGGTTCCCTTGATATGTTCCTGTTGTTGATGCTTGCTGAGTGGTACTGGGTTCATCCCACTACTTTTCCAATGGGCTACCAGATGTGTGGGTGCATGACACACTACTGTTAATTGCTGTATCATCATTGTGATTTGTCAGTTCTGAGTGGTGATGATGTTGTCAGACACAGATGGGACACAGTCAGGATTCCTCAAGGCACGTGTTTATTCGCAATATCATGTAGTTGTCCCTAGGTGTTAGTTTTCAGTGATTGAGACATTTGTATGTGTGTGTGACTGCTCCCACTTGTCAGGTTCACAGCAGCGATGCTGGCAGGTGTCAGCATGGGTTGCCTTGTGTTCCTCCTTGGCATCTGCATAGTGCTGGGACAGTGACAGGGATTCTGAAGGTTACATGACCTTTGAGGTCATGGCCATGTACCGCATACTGTGCAGTGTGTATGTCATTCCCCAGGGTTGTAAACAGTCCTTGTGTGATGTGTGTGTGCACCTTAGTTCCTGGCAACATTCCTGTGTTTGTCATGGGTGCATGTGCAATGTCACCTGTCCATGTGGACTTCACAGATACACATTGTTGCAGTTCAGGTGTGTGGTGTTGATGGTGGACTGATGTGAATGTTTGCATGGATGGTCCCCTAGCTCCCGTGTGTCCATGGATGAGGGGCCATGCTGAGTGATTTGTGTTTGTGTATGTGTGATGTACGTTTGTGGCACAGGACACATGTCTGGGTTTCCAAGTTTTGTACAACATCTGCCTTTGTCAGATGGGGAGGGTCCGACGGGGCGGGCACCAACACTGTGCCCCGCTGCCCCCACTCCTTCTCCCACAGTCCCCCACTGAGGCCCTCACTCACCGGGTCTCTTGGGGCCGGCTCCGCTTCACGGCTCTACACAGGGCTTTCCTCGGCTTCACCCGGGCCCCCTCCTGGGACCCGGGACTTCGAGGCAGCACTCGGGGCTCTCCTACACGTTCGGGGAGCCCCCACCACAGAGCGACGTCTCTGTCGAGCTCCGGACCTCTTCCTGGCTTCGAGGGGGGCGCGGCCGATGACGCGGCCAGCGCCCCGGTTGCTGGGCAACGCGCGCTCACGCAGCCCAGTCCCAGCGCCTCCTCCAAACTCACGATCCCCGACTGCACCCTGGGCGGCGGTGGTGATTCCGGCGGCGACAAAGTGCGGGGTAGGCACCCGCTGGGCAGAAGAACCACGGGGTAGGCTCCCGCCGGTTTCAGACAGGAAACAGGTGGCAATACGCGGGGTGGGCACCCGCTATAAGTGTAAATATTCAACGGCGGTACACACGCGGGGTAGCCTCCCGCTATGAGTTTAAATCTTCAAAGGCGGCACACACGCGGGGTGGGCTCCCGCTTGGCTCCTAATTAGGCTGGCACGCGGGGTAGGCTCCCGGTATATCTTTCAGCGCCCAGCTCTCCCTGGCCACACGCTCCTCACCTCCTTTGGGCCATGAGGTATAGCTCTTTGCAGGCGCTAGGTGGTCCTACCAGCTTTAGGGGCAGTGCGCAGTCCATCAAAGATAGCGCTCACCAAATATAGCGCTCTCCTTCCAGGGACAGCTTGGATATAGCGCTCTCCTTCCAGGGGCAGCTTGGATATAGCGCTCTCCTTCCAGGGGCAGCTTGGATATAGCGCTCTCCTTCCAGGGGCAGCTTGGACATAGCGCTCTCTTTCTGCAAGCAGCTTGTAAATAGCGCTCTCTGGTTCCTGCCCCTTGATAGAGGGTTTCTTGAGGGGGGAAGTTGCGTTGGTGGCTGAAGGCGGACTAATTAGTCTCTGCCTGTCGTCCCTGTGTTCTCCTCTCGCCGGGCCAGATCAGTGGGTAGTTCAGGATCCCTCACTCACTTGAAAGGCAGCACCTAAGCCCTGTCACTTTCAGAGGCATAGGTCCCTGACTAAACCCTACCGCCTAAAACTCCTGCGAAGGCTTCTCCAGGTCTGCGTTGCCCCAACTATAGCTTTCCCTCGCACTGGGGACAGTAGAGGGGGGTAGATAGGCTCAGGGCCCAGCACACAGGCCCATGTGGCGGTAACCCCTGGCAGCAGGTCCCCTCTCTCTCTGGTGGTCCACCCTCTGACTGACCACATGGCAACCCAGCTCCGCCCTTTATACGCCCCTCACCCCACCTTCCAGACAGTGCCAGAAGCTTCTAGAAGCGTCTGGGGAAACTGGCTCTAACTGGCCTAGGGGGAGGGGTAGAGCACCCTGGGTGCCAGGCTTCCCTCAAAAAGCTGGGGCTGCTGGGAAATAACCACTAAACTGTCAACCTGGCCCAGTCAAACGGCGCAACCACACAGCTTTGGCATCCATTTTAAGTTACATTTTTAAAATGGGGAAACTCAGTCTGCACACATTCCATCTTTGCATTTACACATATGGTTTCCCAGAAAAGCGGAAAATTTCTGTGAAAAGGGCCAAGTCCAACACAACCCCCTTTCAGCCAAAAGCCAGGGTAGACCGATCAATGCCTTGATGGGCTTCCCTGCTTGGGGCGAGAAAAGGTGGACCCAGGCCTGCAACTGCAGGAGCACCCGCAGGTTCTCCTCCACTCTGGAACCCGATGGTTCCCTCTTTCAAACCTTCCTCGACCGACTAAGGAACTACCCGGGGGTTCCCTAGCTGGTTGTGGCCAGGACTGGCCCCAAGGCCATCCAGATGTCTCTGGCCCTTGCGGTCTCATAGAGTGGGGGGCAGTAACCCCAGGCCCGTAGTACCCGTTGACCACTCTCCTCCTCCTCCTTGCAGTTCCGAACTGCCACTGGTCCACCCACCTGGGGTCCGCACCCTCAGGCTTAACACAGGGTATCTGACTTAGCACTGCACATATCAAGGCAAAAGCGCTTTGAAACATGGCATTTGACATAGCGCTGCACATAGCAAGGCGGTAGCGCTTTAACACAGGGTATCTGACTTAGCACTGCACATATCAAGGCAAAAGCGCTTTGAAACATGGCATACAGACCTAGCGCTGCACGTAGCATGGCATTAGCGCTCAGAGCATGGCAAATAAACATAGCGCTGCACATAGCAATGCATTAGCGCTTTAAAACATAGCCTTTAACCTGGCGCCGCCCATAGGAATTCAATAGCGCTGTAACTAGGGCATTTCAACATAGCGCTCACACATGGCCTGTAAATAGGGCGTTGCACATAGCACAACATGAGGCCCAAAATCAAAGCTCTAACCCTGGCATTTAATTATAGCCTTCAGCATTCCATTCGGTCAGGGCATCTAGGCATATTCACAGGTACATTGGCAGGAAGTCATTATGCCTACTCTCATTGTCGCAGTGCACGCATGGTAACGCCCACAGTCTTTGCCTCCGATGCTGCCAATGCATTGCTGGCGCCACTGCCCAGTCACCAGGGGCCTCTACATTCACGAGTACCCCCACACGTGGTATCTGCGGTGAGTAATTAAAACTGGGACATTGGTGCGAGCCCCACTCCGGGGCTTGGGAAGGACGAAATATGCCCCAAAATATCGTCGGTGGGAATCCTCACTCCGGGGAGGGGCTTCAAAACAAATAGGCTGGCTCGTTGCAGCTGCCTGCTGTCAAGTGGGGCAGCTGGGAAACACCCCTGCCGTTACGGGCACTCCCGGGGTCACTGGGGAGGGTCCGATGGGGCGGGCACCAACACTGTGCCCCGCTGCCCCCACTCCTTCTCCCACAGTCCCCCACTGAGGCCCTCACTCACCGGGTCTCTTGGGGCCGGCTCCGCTT
Organism: Triturus cristatus; assembly: GCF_964204655.1. NCBI lineage: Eukaryota > Metazoa > Chordata > Amphibia > Caudata > Salamandridae > Triturus > Triturus cristatus. Next base: position 1,801,508,680 of record NC_140590.1, read on the forward strand.
CACGGCTCTACACGGGGCTTCCCTCGGCTTCACCCGGGCCCCCTCCTGGGACCCGGGACTTCGAGGCAGCACTCGGGGCTCTCCTCCACCTTCGGGGAGCCCCCACCACGGAGCAACGTCTCCGTCGAGCTCCGGACCTCTTCCTGGCTTCGAGGGGGGTGCGGCCGATGATGCTGCCAGCACCCCGGTTGCTGGGCAATGCGCGCTCACGCAGCCCAGTCCCAGCGCCTCCTCCAACTCACGATCCCCGACTGCGCCCTGGGCGGCGGCGGTGATTCCGGCGGCGACAAAGTGCGGGGTAGGCACCTGCTGGGCAGAAGAACCGCGGGGTAGGCTCCCACCGGTTTCAGACAGGAAACAGGTGGCAATACGCGGGGTGGGCACCCGCTATAAGTGTAAATATTCAACGGCGGTACACACGCGGGGTAGGCTCCCGCTATGAGTTTAAATCTTCAAAGGCGGCACACACGCGGGGTGGGCTCCCGCTGGGCTCCTAATTAGGCTGGCACGCGGGGTAGGCTCCTGGTATATCTTTCAGCGCCCAGCTCTCCCTGGCCACACGCTCCTCACCTCCTTTGGGCCATGAGGTATAGCGCTTTGCAGGCGCTAGGTGGTCCTACCAGCTTTAGGGGCAGTGCGCAGTCCATCAAAGATAGCGCTCACCAAATATAGCGCTCTCCTTCCAGGGACAGCTTGGATATAGCGCTCTCCTTCCAGGGGCAGCTTGGATATAGCGCTGTCCTTCCAGGGGCAGCTTGGATATAGCGCTCTCCTTCCAGGGGCGGCTTGGACATAGCGCTCTCTCTCTGCAAGCAGCTTGTAAATAGCGCTCTCTGGTTCCTGCCCCTTGATAGAGGGTTTCTTGAGGGGGGAAGTTGCGTTGGTGGCTGAAGGCGGACTAATTAGTCTCTGCCTGTCGTCCCTGGGTTCACCTCTTGCCGGGCCAGATCAGTGGGTAGTTCAGGATCCCTCACTCACTTGAAAGGCAGCACCTAAGCCCTGTCACTTTCAGAGGCATAGGTCCCTGACTAAACCCTACCGCCTAAAACACCTGCGAAGGCTTCTCCAGGTCTGCGTTGCCCCAACTATAGCTTTCCCTCGCCCTGGGGACAGTAGAGGGGGGTAGATAGGCTCAGGGCCCAGCACACAGGCCCATGTGGCGGTAACCCCTGGCAGCAGGTCCCCTCTCTCTCTGGTCCACCCTCTGACTGACCACATGGCAACCCAGCTCCGCCCTTTATACGCCCCTCACCCCACCTTCCAGACAGTGCCAGAAGCTTCTAGAAGCGTCTGGGGAAACTGGCTCTAACTGGCCTAGGGGGAGGGGTAGAGCACCCTGGGTGCCAGGCTTCCCTCCAAAAGCTGGGGCTGCTGGGAAATAACCACTAGACTGTCAACCTGGCCCAGTCAAACGGCGCAACCACACAGCTTTGGCATCCATTTTAAGTTACATTTTTAAAATGGGGAAACTCAGTCTGCACACATTCCATCTTTGCATTTACACATATGGTTTCCCAGAAAAGCGAAAAATTTCTGGGAAAACGGCCAAGTCCAACACAACCCCCTTCCAGCCAAAAGCCAGGGTAGACCGATCAATGCCTTGATGGGCTTCCCTGCTTGGGGCGAGAAAAGGTGGACGCAGGCCTGCAACTGCAGGAGCACCCGCAGGTTCTCCTCCACTCTGGAACCCGATGGTTCCCTCTTTCAAACCTTCCTCGACCGACTAAGCCACCACCCGGGGGTTCCCTAGCTGGTTGTGGCCAGGACTGGCCCCAAGGCCATCCAGATGTCTCTGGCCCTTGCGGTCTCATAGAGTGGGGGGCAGTAACCTCAGGCCCGTAGTACCCGTTGACCACTCTCCTCCTCCTCCTTGCAGTTCCGAACTGCCACTGGTCCACCCACCTGGGGTCCGCACCCTCAGGCTGACCAGCCATCAGGGGCGAGGCTCTCCTCCCCCTACCTCTCCTTCTGGGGTTCCTGACCCTACTCCCATGCGAGGCACCCTCAGATCACCACTCTCTCCCCAGTCCAGGGCCTTGACCCTGCAACTGGTTCTCCAACCTAGGGTCTAAACCCTTAGGCTGCACCAGTGCCAGGGGCGAGTCCTCCCTCCCCCTGCACCCCCTCCCAGAGTTCCGCACCCTCCCAATGGGAGTAGCACCCTTGGAAGACACTTCTGGGGGGACACTGCTAACAGATGCCCCACCCGCCAGGTCAGGCAGTACCCATCCCTGGCCTCCCAACCCAGGATCTAAGCCCTGTGGCTGAGCCGGTGCCCGAGGTGAGACCTTCCTCCCTCGGCACCCCCTTTCAGAGTTCCGCACCCTCCCACCTGGAAAAGTACCCCTGAAAGTCAATTCTAGGGGGACACTGCTAACAGATGCCCCACCCGCCAGGTCAGGCAACCCCTGAACCTGGCATCCCAGCCCAGGATCTAAACCCTGCGACTGGGCCAACCCCAGAACCTCAGGAGCTCTGATTACAGATGCCCCGGGTCCTCCTGACACTAGGGGCTCCCCCTCACCGGGCGGCACATCAGGACAGCCTAGGCTCCCAACCTGGGGCTCCCTTATGGAACTCTCCAGGCCCTGAGACTGCGGTTGGGGCACCTCCCCGTCTCACTCCTTCCTATGGATAGGACGTGAGGCCCTACCACCCTCTCTCTTCCCGGGGACCTAGCTGGGCTATTCGCCACCTCTCCCACCTCGCTGGGTTGGAAGATCCCTGCACCACCCCCTTCAGGGTCACTCCCCAATGCCTCCTCAGACACCCTGGCCCTCACCCGGAGGTCTGCCTCCTGTGCAAGCTCCCTGGGGTCGGAGAACCCACACTGTACTAGGTGGTGACGCAACCTTGGGGAACAATTCCTGAGCATGTGCTCCCGGATGAGTACCTGGCACAGCCCTTCCCACTCATTCACTGCACTCCTCACCACCCAATCCTCCAATGCAGTCCCACACACCTCCGCAAACTCCCCCCAGGACTGGTGGGACAGTTTTCCCCTGCCCCTGAACTCTAACTTGTCCCCCTCTTCTTGGGAATCAGGCACCGTCTCCTGGGCTCTGGGAGTGGGACACCCTACATTGGATCCACTCTCGCTGCCACCACTGGATCCCACCCTCACTGGTGAATCCAGACAACAAAAACCACTCACAGGGGACAACCTACCCTCCCGAGCTGGTCTCTCCCTGGCAAAGGCCCTCTCTGCCTCCGCCATCCTTTCCTGCGCTAGGACCTTTTCCGTCTCTAGCCTCTTCTCCTCCACCCTCAGCTGCACTAGCTCCACCTTGAGCCTTTCCAGCGCCAGCTGATGCTCCCTTTCTTCCCTCCTATCTACCCACTCTTCTGGGGACAGGGAAAGGGATGGGGCAGTGCCCCCGGGACTGGACCCAGCGCGGGACTCCCTAACTCTTGTGTCCTCCCTCGCTACTGGCATCTCCCCCCGGTCATCTTCCTCCTCCTCGTTAGTGTCACCCCCCTCCTGGGTTATGGACTGGGCCCCCTCACTCTCGGAGTCCTCCCTACACTGGAGGTCCTCCTCCGGGTGTCCACTAAATCCACCCTTTAAATATGCGGAGGGGTAATCTGACAGGTCCCCACCAATCTCTAAGGGTTCCCCCCTCTTGAGGGCCTCATAGAGAAATAACTTCCGGCGCGTGTTGCCTACTGGGGGTATCCCTCTCTCTCTGCAGAAATAAATCAATTCTTGCTCCATGTACCCCCCAAGGTCATCCTCTTTGTAGGTTAACCCCATCCTGGTGAGGTACACCCGGGACACACCACCTACAGTGCAACAAGGGGACACAATTTAAAAACACACTTCTAGGAGGAAATCACAATCAGGAAAAACAATAATTCCCCAAAACCTGAGATTACTTAAGTGAGCTGACACCTACAGTCTACACATTTGATTGGTGAGTCTATTTTCGAGATGTGTGCATACTTGGTGATGGTCACTTCTGCTGTTGTGTCATTGTACGCTGTGTGCATTGTCAGCCCCCATTTGTGGTGCTTGTCTGCACATGGCCGAGAATGTTATGTTTTCACAGCACTGTTAGCCTCACCACATCTCTGTGTGTATGGGACACAACCACTAGTTTGCCCCAGAAGTGTTTGATGTGTTGGGAGCAAAGATCATACATGCTGTTTGTTATTTGCAGCTTTGACCATGATGACACTTACCTTTTGGTCACTGTGTTGAGGGGGGTTTGGTCCCCATCACCACAATGCTCGACATCTGCTGCATTTTGTCAGCCCCCACTTAACTTCTGCTCTACACAGTGAGGGGGTGTTCTTTTTACATTGCCACAGTGCTATGGTGATGCTTGCCTTATGTATGTCACTCATGTGTTGGTCACACATGTGCTGTTACTTACATTGTATGCTCGTAGCCATAATCACTGTTGTGGGTATTTGTCACAGACTACAGACTGTTGTCATGATGTCATGGGGGATGTATTTTGCGGACATACCTGATGTTTGCGTATGCTGGATGTGTTGCGCATCACCCATCGTGTGGGTGGCAGGGGTGATGGGCAACAGGTCCCCTGTGAGTGGGGGTGGCAGGGGTGATGGGCAACATAAGCACTAGGGGTGTGGGTGGCAGGGGTGATGGGCAACATAGTCCCTATGGGTGGGGGTGGCAGTAGTGATGAGCAACAGGTCCCCTGTGAGTTGGGGTGGCAGGGGTGATGGACAACATAAGCCCTAGGGGTGGGGGTGGCAGCAGTGATGAGCAACAGGTCCCCTGTGAGTGGGGGTGGCTGGGGTGCTGAGCAACAGGTCCCCTGTGAGTGGGGGTGGCAGTGGTGATGGGCAACATAGTTCCTATGGGTGTGGGTGGCAGTAGTGATGGGCAACATAGTCCCTATGGGTGGGGGTGGCAGTAGTGATGGGCAACAGGTCCCCTGTGAGTGGGGGTGGCAGGGGTGATGAACAACAGGTCCCCTGTGAGTGGGGGTGGCCGGGGTGATGGGCAACATAGTCCCTATGGGTGGGGGTGGCAGTAGTGATGAGCAACAGGTCCCCTGTGAGTGGGGGTGGCAGGGGTGATGGGCAAAATAGTCCCTGGGGGTGGGGGTGGCAGTAGTGATGATCAACAGGTCCCCTGTGAGTGGGGGTGGCAGGGGTGATTGGCAACATAAATACTAGGGGTGTGGGTGGCAGGGGTGATGGGCAACATAGTCCCTATGGGTGGGGGTGGCAGTAGTGATGAGCAACAGGTCCCCTGTGAGTGGGGGTGGCAGGGGTGATGGGCAACATAGTCCCTAGGGGTGGGGGTGGCAGTAGTGATGAGCAACAGGTCCCCTGTGAGTGGGGGTGTCAGGTGTGATGGGCAACATAAGCCCTAGGGGTGGGGGTGGCAGTAGTGATGAGCAACAGGTCCCCTGTGAGTGGGGGTGGCAGGGGTGATGGGCAACATAAGCACTAGGGGTGGGGGTGGCAGGGGTGATGAGCAACAGGACCCCTGTGAGTGGGGGTGGCAGGGGTGATGGACAACATAAGCCCTAGGAGTGGGGGTGGCAGTAGTGATGAGCAACAGGTCCCCTGTGAGTGGTGGTGGCAGGGGTGCTGGGCAACAGGTCCCCTGTGAGTGGGGGTGGCAGGGGTGATGAGCAACAGGTCCCCTGTGAGTGGGGGTGGCAGGGGTGATGAGCAACAGGTCCCCTGTGAGTGGGGATGGCAGGGGTGATGGGCAACATAAGCCCTAGGGGTGGGGGTGGCAGTAGTGCTGGGCAACAGGTCCCCTATGAGTGGGGGTGGCAGGGGTGATGGGCAACATAGTCCCTATGGGTGGGGGTGGCAGTAGTGATGAGCAACAGGTCCCCTGTGAGTGGGGGTGGCAGGGGTGCTGGGCAACAGGTCCCCTGTGAGTGGGGGTGGCAGGGGTGATGAGCAACAGGTCCCCTGTGAGTGGGGGTGGCAGAGGTGATGGGCAACATAAGCCCTGTGAGTGGGGGTGGCAGGGGTGATGGACAACATAAGCACTAGGGGTGTGGGTGGCAGGGGTGATGGGCAACAGGCTCCCTATGGGTGGGGGTGTTAGTGGTGCTGGCCATGCAACCCCTATGGTGGGCTGTTGTTAGTGGCCAGGATATGGATCCCCTGTGTGTGTGTGCCATTTTGCGGGTACGTGTCGTTTGTTTATGTGGTAGGTGTCTGACTTACCGCCTGCGCCGTTGGCGTCGGTTCCTGAGCTGGTCATAGATGTAGAGTACTGGTATAACCTACGCGATGGGATTCATGATCTGTTCGCGTCGTACACGCTGCTTGTTGCTCCATCTCGTACCCGCTGCAAGCTGGTCCGTCTCGTAGCTGTGTATTGATTTGTGGCGCGAATCGTAGCTGATATGCTTCTTTTCCGGATGCTGTGACGTGCCGTACGTGACGACCTGTCCGGCGCATAGGAAGTACGCATCGTACTTGTCATGCCGGAAACTACTATGGATACTGCTTCCGGGCGACATGGTTCCTCTTTGGGAGTTACGGCTCGGACGGAGAATGGGTCTTGATTCAAAGCCTACGTGGCGGTTGTGTTTTTGGCAGTTATGAGCATCGTACTTACTTTACAGGACGGACCGGCTCCGGGTACGTGTCGGTCGCAGGGTAAGGCTACGGACAGCTGTCCGACCGGCCATCGGAATCGGCCCCTGAATAGCAGAATATATGGAGTTCCGCCTCCACCTAGCTATTCCAGTATCATGCCTACTTGATGCATACACATAAACTGTATTAGTCATATACATATAATCTTTATTAGTCACAAGCAACTAAGGTCAATCAATAATGAATTCAGCTCCATATGTTTCTCAGTATAGTATTCAGTGGATCCCTTATCTCGAGGTAGAGCTCAGTCATGATCAACCTATCTTTGGAAAATATATAACCTTCTGAGTTCATAAAAATCATTCAGTTCCTTTGTGGTGCTCTCAAGTAAGCCCATCCACTTGCGTTCACAGAGCTCCTTCAGGGTGGATATGTCCCTGCTTCCAGTGTCTAGGGTCACCAACTCCAACACTTGCCAAAAATATTAATTTCCATATGTCCTTCTTTAATGAAGTGTCGATCCAGAGGTGCCTCCTCTATCTTGCATCTAATCCTGCTTCGATGCTGTCCAATTCATTGCTTAACCTTCTGCTAAGTCTGGCCCATGTACCATCTGTTACGGGGGCATTTGATCATGTATATAACATTCTTAGAGTTATAGTTTGAGCGTAAATAATTGTCTGTCTAATGTCAATGAATTGTATACAGTGTGTTTGTCAATGTTTATTTTATATATGTTTATCACTTGAGCACTGCACTGTCTGCACCATTGTGACATTGTATAGCTACACCGAGACCATAGAGAATTAAATTAGGATCTCAGAGAAATGTGTTGTGTAATCTTTTGATAAATATTCAATAGGATATGCATAACTGATGTATGCAGCATACCTCAGAATCATAGGAAAGGTTTTCCCAATGAGTGAGTCCCATGGGACACTTGTGTTTGAACGTGTCCTCCAGAAAGGGGCTGAAAACTAACTTAATCAAATTGTACCAGAACTAATAATAAGTCACCTCAACCTCAAGTGGTAGAAACTTCCCTACTCTGAGCTTAATGTTGTTATGATATAAACATGGTGATATTTCCTTACTTTGTTTCAAATGTTTTTTTCTGCCATTTCACACTAGTTGGAGGGTGTTACTGTTTCCTGCACATTTCCCTCTGAGACAAACACACTTTGTACCACCGTCATTCATTTCCGTTTTCTCTTCTAGATTATGCTGAGTTTTTGTGATATAAAGCGTGTTACGACTAAGGTAAGGATTCACCTAATTAAAATGCCATGTGGTCATATTAGAATAATCCACCATTTATTGTAAGCCATTGTGGAACAAAAGTTGATCAAAGTGAAATCAACAAAAATCTATTAAATCATGTGTAAAATACCATTTTGTCTGGGGGAAGCAATGTCCATCTCATTACATACAGTTATCAAACAAATTTGCGTGAGTAAGCATCCTACACAAAAAAGTCATTTTAAATAGCAAGATTTTTAGTCTTCTTAAAATTACATTAATTCGCTACGTGAGTGGTTGGTGACACTTATCAGAACATCCCACATTGTCTTGGTGTTTGTATTTTTAGCACAATATCAAACCACAGGAGAAAAGCTTCACCAGATACAGGTATTGCACTGCTCCCCTGTTTTAGATATAAACAAACCTGTGCAGGTCCTAAAAACATTTAGGGGCACATTCATCAATGTAGGCTTTTGCAATTCCTTAATTGCGATTATTAAAGAATCGCAATTAAGGAATTGTTAAAGCCGATGCATGTAGGAATCGCTATTTAATTAGCGATTCCCAAACATTCCTTAATTGCGAGTCGGAATTAAGGAATGCCTTCCCATTCATTCCTATGGGCCCACTGGCCCATAAGAATGAATGGGAGATTGCACGCACAAGTTGCAAGTAACAATAGGTACTCGCAAAATGTGCATGCAATTTCAAGGGTGCAAGGGTGTCAAAAGGACCCCTGTTGCACCCCTGAAATTGAACTGTGCACACATGCTGCGCACACACATGCCCCAAGGGCAAGTGTTTATGTAACCTGAAACCTTGAAAAATGCACTTTAGGCATTTTTCAAAGTTTTTGCAAATTACCATCAAGTTCAAATTGATGGTAATTTGCGTCCCCTATTAGCAAAGTCGCTGTTTGCGATTTTATAATGCATTGCATTTAAGGAATCGCAATTTGCAATTCGTTAAATGCAACTGCAATTTAAGAAATTGCAATCAAAAGCGATTTCTTAAATTGCAAGAGCCCTACGGTTTCATGCATCGCAGAGGCCCTTTTTGCGGGCGCAAATGGACGATTTTTGCGAATCGCACCGTTTGTGCTCGCAAAAAAGATTGATGCATCTGCCTGTCAATGTATATATGGCTTCTTGTTTGCACTCGAATTATCACGGGTCTTACAGTTGAAGGTGAGATGGAATGCTTTTGCAGTGTATTCTCCAAACTTCTTTGTTATTACCAAAAAGGGTATTAGGGCCCCCAGTCCCTTTATGATCAAGGAGCAAACTCAAAGGAAACGGTGCAGAGTGGGGGCTTTCGGGCTCCATTCTCTTACTCTTAACTCTTTCATCTGCCTTAGAGACAGCACATTTTAAGTAAGTCTGAGCACATGCCCTGTCTCACTCAAGGTCACCCATCAATGGATCAGCCATTTAAAGTGCCAATCTGTTGAGGACCCTATGAGGACGGAAGGAGTGGCACAGTGCAAATATTAAAATATCAAAGTTTTATTCAAAGAAATGCCAGGAGACAATGCCAGTGTAATTATTTCTCCATTGCATGAAAAAAGGTAGACTATGAGTTTTTATATCTGGCAATGCTGGGAGATGTCAGTTAACATTAAATGATAGACACAATAGTAGGTACTAATGGCACACTCTTAAAGAACATTACAATCCATGTTATATATAAGCATTACTGCAGCTCTCAGAAAAACTAAAAAAAAGTCATCTTCTACCACTTATGTCTCCTGCTTCATTTCTTTCACTTGCAAATAGAAGCTAAGCATCAGTACTTTTGAACGGCTCACAATAACTGCGTTGTTAAAGTGTAGTGTACAAACGTGACAACCAATTCTAAAAAGTTACATTTCATTTCGTTTTCTTGAGAAAACAAGAGATTTTATTTATAAACCTCGTTATAGTTTGGGAGAGTGGGACTCCACCATCAATGGGTGGTCTTTCCGCCACGTTAGACTAGTGAAACACCCCCCACTGTTTAGAGTTGGCAAAGCGGGAGGTCTGTGCAAGTGTGCCTCCACTGGGTGTGCAGGTGTATATCACTGCCATTGATGCTCATCCCACTCTTCTGAGGGTGGGGAAATGATTACCTATTTTCCCTACAATGGCATGCATCCCAGACAGGGGCAGCAAAAATGTAGGCTGACCCCAATGTACAGAGATTAAATGCCCTGACTATCTTGGCCATTTGAGTTTGTTTTGTGTTGAGAAAACAAACCCCACTTGGGGAGTTAGTTTTCATGATCCAATCCTTCAGTGCATTGACTGCTCCCTTTACAGCACAGAAATCCCTGCAAGGCATGTGGCAATCTCTAATAGGGCTGATGGTCCTCCTCCATTGGGGGGACAGCCATGGCCTTTGCTCCCCATGTGGACGTTCACCCATCCACCCTGTACATTTCTGATCTATAGTCCTTTGAAGAAAGTGCCTCAGACAATGATTACATATCAAATTATGCTTCTAAAACCTCTAGGATATAGAATTTTACTTGTAAGATTATAGCTTAGGAACCATGCCGGGTTCATTCATACCCACAGCTTTTACGATGACTAAACATCTTTGTCAGCTTCTTTTTAAGAGTGGGGTTTCCAAGAACCAGGATTATGGAGCTCAGTGCAGGGAAGGCAAAGGTAACAAACCGACAGGTTAAAAGCATAGTGTTGCTCATCTCTGAACCTTTTGCAAATATGAGACAATGTGCCATGTAATATGAGATGTATAGGATCAGGAGCATGGTCACAGTCTTCATTGCACCCAGGTGAGCATCCATCGTTGGGTTCCGGAAGCTGTCTGCATTCTGTACCATTCGCCTCATGTGTCTGAATAGAGAGGTAATGATCATCACAGCAGAGACAAAGAAAATTATAAAGGCCACTGAAGCAATGAAGATTGTCACAATGAACATAAAGGGATGTCCATAATCCAGGTCAAAGCCAGTCTGGGTGCCATTGCTTGATATGTTGGCAGATACGGAGTTGGAAAGATTGGACAGTGGGTTATCTTTTACTTTGAGATGGATAACACAAGCGGCGGGTACGCTGATGATCAAAGAGACACACGTTGAGCCTGTGAGTAGCCAGGGCACCATCTTTGGAAATCTCACCTTCATCCAGATGAACGATGGGTGATTGAAGTTTACAATTTTCATGCAGTAATAGAAACAGAGCCAGGTGGCGGACCAGAGACTGCAGAGAACCAGAAAGAATGTGAACATAAAAAAATATATGTACAGTCCACAGCGTAGAAAGATCTCCTTCCAGTGCCAATTTAAGGCAGCGCCTGCAAAAGATACACAGTTAAGACAAATGTTGGTGGCGCCAAGACTGAGGACAATAAGATGATTGACATTCAGGTCATTCGTGGTGTTGATCCAGTTAGTTAAATTCATGGAGACAATGAATGCATTTCCTAACAGTCCCATCACACAGAAGATTCCACTGAGCACGGACACCAAAAGATTGGAAAACATTGTTGACGCTTCAGATGTTTCAGTTGTGTCTTTGATTTGGCTTTGTTTGTGCAATTTATCAAATTCCTTGCAGACTGCGTTAAAAGACGAAGGTCGATGATGTCTTGGTACAGCTGAAAGGTCTGTTCAATGAAGCACTACAAGGCTACTGACACTCTGCACAGATCACCAGAAATTTGACTGATGCAAATTGAGTCATTTGAATCTGGTCTTTATTTCACATGGCGTTTAATCTTTTCCTTCTTTCAGCCGAAGAAGACAACACAAGACCCCAGTACATCTTTTTCAGAAGAAATGCTTAAGGAGACACCTGACCCCCTTCTTGCATAGGATGGCACCACTGCTCTGGGAGGAGTCATCCTTTCGTTGTGCAATCAAGAAAGAAGTGAGAGCAAACTTTCTTGTGTCTAACCCTTTCCTAAGATAGAAATGCTCACTTGACATTTGTCAAACACCACTCAAGCATGAAAGCAGTTTTAAAACAATACACAAAGAGAGCTTAACCTTTCTCCAGTACACACATTTCAGGATGTGGTGTTAAAAATAGCTTGAAAAAACATTTTACAAACAAATTGCATTTGTTCTTCAATACAATGTCCTAAATATTACAATGTTTGTGGACTGTGAACTTTACAATTCCTTACAGTAACATCTTGGTCCATACCTTTGTGTGCACACACACACACACACACGCACACACGCACGCACACACACACACATACACACACACCTTATGATGTAAGTCACACCGCACTTAAATAATCACACTGGCTAGGACTGAATAACATTTTTAACGTGGACAGGGAATTTGTTTTGGAGGTGAATGATCTTCAGTGGGGCAGGTATGTAAGATGTAGCCCTGAGGGCTCAGCAGGTTTGGTATATCTGTGGAGTTGTCACTCTCTGGCCCTCAATCTTCCCATCATTAGACTCTGAGTGGAAAAAGGCCTAAATTAAGGCAGAGAAACCATTATTTTTTAGATAAGCTTGTGACCTTGTCCTAGTCGTATCAAAGTCAATGTTTTCCTAACATAAATGAAATGTCAAACACCTTTGGTTTCTTGATGCAAATGTCTCTCAATGATAAGTGGCTCAGGGGTTAGAGGCAGCAGACCCGGAAGCTGAGATCGGTCCTGGACCAGGGTTCAATTCCCCACCTCGGCGGGTCTTGGGCTAAAAAAATTCCATGGACTCGATAATTCTTGCCCCGGTGCCTCCTCGACTCATGGGTTCACACTCTGCGACTCTGGGCAATAGCTTGCTTAATCTCCACAACGGCCCCTCGCGGCGGGATGCCTGACTTTCACCTTGTGGATACCCTGCTATCTCACAGGGGAATACCAGGACGGGTTCCCTAAGCAAGCGCCGGGAAACCCACAGCGGGTAGCTGTGCGCTATATAAGCTCAACTACATTTACATTTACATAAGTACTGGTATCCACAGAAAAATGCCCTTGGCGACTCATTGAGATTTCTCTGCAACAGTAACAGTGTTTCTTAGGCCATAGTACACTCTCCATGCATAGGAAAGACATTCCATGGAGCAGACGTAATGTCCCATTTAACTGGTCCAAATGTTCTTCAAGGAATCCAAATCTCTCTCACTTATGAGGACATTACACTCTTAAACAAAATGAGAGATGTTCTACTGTGACAGCAGGCTTGACTGCAAGACCTGGACCCCTGTATCACTGGAGGTCAGCAAGAGGACACAGCCAAAAGCTTTAGATCTGCTTTCTTGTGCCAGAAATTCAAAACCAGAATGAAGGCAACTCACATGCACAGCCCTATTTGAGTGAAGCAGGAATCCCTCTGAAAATGTAGGGCAAGATAGTCTTTTTGGCTCTTCTATTCTATCCAGCTCTCTACTGGAAGGGAGTCCAGTCCAATGAGGCATTTAAAGGATAAAGCCCGTAAGCTATTAATGAGGAAACCTGAGCCAATACATCTAACATTTCCAGACGTACTCATTCCATCTGTTTCTGTTCTAATTTAATGCTTTCAGTTAGAAAGCTTTCCGACACTAAGGGCCTGATTACGATGTCGGTCGGAAACCAATCTGGCCAACTCCTTGTCGGAATCAGTTCCGACCGACTTGCATTCGGAGAGTCTGACCAACCAATTATGATGGGTCCGAACACTGTTTAGAAAGTCTCCCATTGATTTCAATGGAAGCCTGTGTACTGACCGACAACACGAGCCCCCATTGAAAAAAGGGGTTGTTGCGGAAAACCTGGCACCCTGTGGCGGGCCCCCCTTGCTACCTGCCACACCGTGCATGGTTTGACTGGGGGGTCTCTTGGGTATCCCCATGGGCCCCAACTAGAGGCCACAGAGTGAAGGGGGGGGCCTGCTACGGGCCCCCAAAGTCAGTTTCAGACAGCCTTTTTTGTCAGACAGACCGATTCAAAAAGGCTGTCAGAATCTGACATCATAATAAGTCGGTTGGAAACGTGGTCTGTAGAGCTGTGCGATACGGCTTCGACCGACTCTGAGTATCCGAATGCCGGTCTGAACTGAATCAGACTGACCGAACGGTTACCTTTCCATTGTATTTGGTCGGTCAGAAATGTTTTCAAGTTGGTTGGAAACAAAGGTTCCAACTTGGTTTAGGAGAATCCGAATGCAGCTCGGAGCCATTCCGACCGACATTGTAATCAGGCCCTATGTGTCATTACATAAAGTGCCTCGATACCCTCTTGGCAGCCGCGGCCCGTGGAGAGAGTTCCGTTGGGCGGTAAGGCGGGGCGGGGGAGGGGCATGGTGGGGGGTTCTAAAAACCAGAATATGGATGATTGCAGGTAAGTAAACAATTAAATAAATAAAACGAATTTCGTAGCGCGGGCTGCATTCACCGGTGTATATGTGCTGTTGAATTCTAGCAAGTTCCATTCCATCAGTTTACTGTAAGAAAAAGTCCTTATTTTGGGAATTTCACTGATGAGCAGATCAGCTGAACTATGCATGGTTCATTGAGGAAGGTTTTCACACTATTTTACCAATGACATATATACTATGAATGTCTCTGGCCTCTAAGCCTGATCTTGTGAGATCCCAGATGTAGGAAACAAGCCCTGTTCCTTCTCTCCCACAGCACTTGAAATGACAAAAGGTCTTGGCCAGAATGTTTCTCAACAGGGATTTCCAGCGATCAGCCTAGTGAAGATCGGAAAGGGCAAAGGTAACAACTTGCAAGTTAAAATCTTTGTTTTCTGCATCGTTGAGACTTTTACAAATATGAGGTCGCGAGCCAGGTACCAGGAGACAAAGACCTTGCTTAGGAGGTGAATGGCACTAGGGTAACTGTACAATTGCATGCACATTTACCATTGAGGTAGAGTAAATCCACACATATCCGTGCACATAGCCGTTGTACCCTTCACAATGGGGAACTTTAAAAAAGGGTGAGCGAATCCCCATGTGGTAGTTCCACTGACTTGCAATCACGGCCATCAAGGATAACGAGCATGGTCATAGGCCGAATCTTGGCGGATAGGCTACTCTTGCACAACGGTGATCGATTATATCCTATGGGATTTATATTTCGGGAGGTGGGATATCCGTCACCATTGTGACGGAGTAATCCGTCCACCAAGATCTAGGTCAGGCCCGTCGTCCTCAATGCACCCGGTTGAGCATTGAGTGCAAGGTCATGAAAGCTGTTTGCCTTCTGTGCCATTTGACTTGTGTGTCTGCACAGGGAGGAGATTGTAGTTGCAGCAGAGGACAAGAGGATTACGAAGGCCTCTGAAGCAATGACTCTTGAAATGATAGACACAACATTGTGTTCACACTCCTGAAAGTCCTTCATGGTACCATTGCTTGCCATATCAGAAGCCATATTGTTGGAAAGGATATGCAATTATTTGACTCTCTATTATAGATGGATCTCACAGCCGCGAGGATGCTGCTTACCAACGAGAACAGTGGTTTTACCCATTCGTAGCCAGGGCACCATCTATGGAAATCCCTGTCACCCACAGAAACAATTGGTGATTTAAAGCTTACATTTTTCATACAGCAGTAGAAACTGAGCCAGGTGGTGGACCAGAGGCAGCAGCCAGCCAGAAAGAACATTAGAGAAAATAAAGCCTGTACAGTGTGTAAGGAAAACAACAATTCCTTCCTGTAACAACAGAAGGCAGTGTCTGAAAAAAGATACACACTTAAGACAAATGTTCATGACAGCCCAACTTGAGACACAAACTTTAATAATATTAAGCCCACTCATGGTGTCAATCCAGTTAAATATTCATGGAGCCAATGTAAGTGTTTCCTAATAGTTCAACTTTCAGAACAGTGTCCCTCTGTGCTCTGACTCCGATAGGTGGGTGAGCACTGTAGTCACTTCAGAGGGTACAGAGGAAGCTCTGGTCTTGGATGGGCTCTCTGAGCTTCTGTGCTCCTTGGGGGCTGTGGTTAACAGTGTCCCCCTGTGCTCTGACTCCGATAGGTGGGTGAGCAGTGTAGTCACTTCAGAGGGTACAGAGGAAGCTCTGGTCTTGGATGGGCTCTCAGAGCTTCTGTGCTCCTTGGGGGCTGTGGTTAACAGTGTCCCCCTGTGCTCTGACTCCGATAGGTGGGTGAGCACTGTAGTCACTTCAGAGGGTACAGAGGAAGCTCTGGTCTGAGATGGGCTCTCTGAGCTTCTGTGCTCCTTGGGGGCTGTGGTTAACAGTGTCCCCCTGTGCTCTGACTCCGATAGGTGGGTGAGCAGTGTAGTCACTTCAGAGGGTACAGAGTAACTCTGATCTGAGATGGGCTCTCTGAGCTTCTGTGCTCCTTGGGGGCTGTGGTTAACAGTGTCCCCCTGTGCTCTGACTCCGATAGGTGGGTGAGCAGTGTAGTCACTTCAGAGGGTACAGAGGAAGCTCTGGTCTGAGATGGGCTCTCTGAGCTTCTGTGCTCCTTGGGGGCTGTGGTTAACAGTGTCCCCCTGTGCTCTGACTCCGATAGGTGGGTGAGCACTGTAGTCACTTCAGAGGGTACAGAGGAAGCTCTGGTCTGAGATGGGCTCTCTGAGCTCCTGTGCTCCTGGTGGGCTGTGGTTAACAGTGTCCCCCTGTGCTCTGACTCCGATAGGTGGGTGAGCAGTGTAGTCACTTCAGAGGGTACAGAGGAAGCTCTGGTCTGAGATGGGCTCTCTGAGCTTCTGTGCTCCTTGTGGGCTGTGGTTGAAAGGCCACGGATTAAGATGTCTCTGCACTGCTCGGATTCTGCTCGGTGAAACCCTGCAAGGTCACCAATACTCTACCCACATAGATTTGACTGATGCAAATGGGAACATTTGAATATGTTCCCTTGGTGTGCAGTCTTTTCCAGGTGCTGCCCAAGAAGAGAACTTTAGATCCTAGCACACCTGTCTTCAGGCAGAACTGTGGAAACAGAAACAGTGTGTAATGTGTGGATGTTTGAAATGACTCTCTGTGAAACACTGTGACAAGCACAGGAGGGGAGAAACAATAGAAGGCCCTGCCCGCTTCGTACAAAAACTCAATAAAGACAATTGGAACTTAAAAGAGTTGCTATGGCCATCATGAGTCTGTTACAGATTGTGTGCATGACTGACAGCTAGGCCTGGCTAGAGAATTAAAGAGATCGGAATAATCAGAGTAATTTTGGTAATTTCTAGGGGTGGGCGACAATTTCCGTTACGCTCGCAGAAATTGCGACAATTCGACATTTTCGCGTTCCGCGCGGAACGCAAAAATGTCTAAATTTCCGCGATCCGCGAGGGAACGGAAATTAAATAAAGCAGGGCCCGAGTTGAAGCTCAAATTCAGTAACGCATCAATCAGCCAAAAAATTTTTGAGCGTGGAGGTGGCTTAGCCTTCTCCCCATTTCCACCCTGATATGTTAGCTGATATACTTGACGGTGGTGTTTGCATCCTTCTTTTTCTCAAGCGCAATCCTCGTGTATAATTCGTGAGCGTGGTTAAGCAGATGTGCCTTCTCCCCATTTCCACCCTGAAATGTTAGCTGATATACTTGATGGTGGTGTTTTCATCCTTCATTTTCTCGAGCGCAATCCTCGTGTATAATTCGTGAGCGTGGTTAAGCAGATGTGCCGTCTCCCCATTTCCACCCTGAAATAATAGCTGTAATCCTTGATGGTGGTCGTGCATCCTTCATTTTCTCGAGCGCAATCCTCGAGTAGTTCCTGTGCCAAGGCGGTTCCTTCTCCTTGTCTGCCTCAGAGACACTGCTCTGACCCTTTATAAACAAGAGGCATGTGAACTGCTGGAAGCCCCGTCCGTTTGGCCCAGCCCCACACACCAGCGGTGGGCAACGTCTTTTCGCCATTTCCCCCACTATGATGGACAGCTGACTCGAGGGACCCCGGGGCCATCGGCGCCGTGGCAACGTTACAAACACACATGGTCACTGTAGACAAACCTTCTGGCCCTATATGCAGCTGTAGTGTAGGAAAAGAACTATACATTTACCCAACGAGGTAGCACTTACTGATTAGCCAGGAGAAAGTACTCCAGTTGAGTAGAGGTATTGCACAAAACGGTGGCATCTTCTCGGGTAAATATGCAGGGCAGGATTCATTCTGGCACGATGCTCCTGTCACAAACCCCAACCGGAAGCACTAATCTCCGCGATCATGCGAAATATCGCGAGATCGCGGAGATTTTGTGCCGTTTCGCGATATTTTGCGAAAGGCACTTCCGCAAATTCCGCCCACCGCTAGTAATTACACGTAAGTATTTGATGTGTAATTACTGAAAATATCACAATTATGCCCACTCTCGTAATTAAGAGTCATTTGCGGCAAATAATCTCACTGCAAGAGCACATTTTGCAAGCATGAGCTTCTCCCTGCTCTGCTCTTTATGTTCTGTTGCATTTAGCACTATTTTCTTGGCTCAAAATGTATCCTTCTGTCCCTTTTATAAACACATATGAATTGTGTGCTAAGAAACTAGTGCTAAATGCTGGGAGTAAGTTGGGGTAAAATTCTATCCAAAGTACGCATTCAGCGAGTGTGAGCGGCTGCTCACTCTCACTTTTCATGTTCTGTTGCAATTAGCACTATTTCTTAGCACAAAATGTGTAACTTTTGGACATGAGGGAGATGTTTTGCACTACTTTTCCTGCAAAATTCTGTGTAATCCTGCGGAATTTGTGGGAAATGCCACGTGATTACGCAAAGCAGAAATACGTGAGCTTTGCTCCCCTACTGATATCTTTTTGCCCACGGGCCAGTCCAAAAAGTGCCTGCACTGTAAGTGACGACAAGTGACTGCCTCATTTTGTTTCCCCTAGCACCCATTCTAAGCAGGGAAATGCACACCTACTATTCACCAAACACTATTCAAACGTGTGAGCGTTTTTCAACAAAGAGAGCTTAATGTTTCTCCACTACACACATTTCAAGATATTCTGCTCATAGCTGCTCGCTGCGACGGCTACAATATTTTATAACATTTTCAGTTCAGGGTGAGTGCGAGGTGCATGCAGGATTGTGTTGACAAGAAATTTTCTTTTTCTTTTCATTGAGGCCAATATGAGGGTCAGGAGAGGGTCATGCTGACAAAGATGGCAGACCAAGCAATGTTTGGTGTGGCCTTTCTCTTTGCTTGTTTTAATAGGTTGGATCTCTGATTGGAGGAACATCAGAAGGTGTGCACATTATATGCTGATAACCATCTGTGGTAACCATGGGTCCATAGTGACATCATAGCTTAGTATTAGGTTTGGCTGTTGAGGGATAAAAAAGTAGATTTCCCGTATATAAGGAGTATCGAACCTATATTATGTTAGCATGATGTATCTATACGTATACTCCCTGTTTGATATATATATGCTTTTGCTTGGAGGAAACTTGTTTATTTCCTCTCTGTATATCCATTGCTAAAAGAGTAGGCCGAGAACCATGCAGATGCCATCTTCTGAACATATACTCGAGCACGGGCCGTGATCACTTGTTGATCACATGCAGTTGTCACCCAGTTCCTCTGAGTTACTGGTAGCAGCTGAAGGTAGGCTGTTTTACTCGACTGTTCTAAGACTCAAGGTGGCATCTTGCTTTGGGGGCAATAAGCACATTCCTGGATGCGCCGTGTCTACACTCCCAGGCACCAAGACGAAAAGGAGTCACCCCTCCTGACCTTATCAGTAATAGATAGTCAAGCCTTTGTACTGGTCTGATGTGTGCCATATATGGTCCTTCCCTGGAGCTCGAGGGCAGACTGGTATTTTTCCTTTTACAGTGATTGTATGTGTTGAACTGAAAAGTATATAACCTCATGTTTGAATACGAGCCAACAGTCTTCTCGGCGCACCTGATGGGTGAGGTTCGGAGAGGCTACTCTATAGAGTATTTTGTTTAATAAACAATTGAACCTTCTTCACTGCCAACTGACTGATTATTTGGTGATGGTACTGGGACTATTGGTAGGTATAGCCCTTTAGTTTATTTTTATGGTACATCAGTTGGCAACTCCGCCGGGACTCCGTGACTGGGTCGTCCTCCCCGTAAACGGGTGGTAAGGACAAGGGGTAATTCTGGTCGAGCGGGTGGACGGAAAAAGGATGCTTTGAAATTTAGCCATCTTTGGTATGAACTTACTCCGCTCTCACGATCAGAGTATCTCCAGTTGCTAGTGACCCTTCACCGGAGTCCTACGGGCATAACCCAGGAGCTGACCGTGTTGGTCTTCAGGAGTTGTCAGTGGAGAACACGCAATTGTACCTGTGTGCACCAGGTGAGTGGAATTGTTTTGATGTTCTTGGCATGCACTGTTAAGCAGTGCTTTTGAAGCAGTTAACTGTGTAAGTATTTGGTGGTCAGTGTACCACGGAGAATCTTGGGGGTCTGACGGGGCAGCATTGTGCTGACTGCACGTATAGATGCTTCACGGACCTTTTGTTAATAATAGCGACGCCGATCGGATGCCTGGTGTGGCACGTGTGGTGCGCACCCGGCCGGACTGCTCTCGGAAAGGCCTGTGGCTGTACCTGGGTAGCCTTGGGAACACATCTGAAGCGGTGCTAATGAAGCGGGCTTAGTCATCATAGTCCCAAGAGTGAACCAGGAAGGCTGCGGGATGGTCTGTAGGTCGGTCTGTGGTTATACCTGTCTGACGTTCTCTTGGTAGTCTTTGGACTGCT
The DNA here is from genome assembly GCF_964204655.1 of Triturus cristatus. Classification (NCBI taxonomy): domain Eukaryota; kingdom Metazoa; phylum Chordata; class Amphibia; order Caudata; family Salamandridae; genus Triturus; species Triturus cristatus. The sequence goes on from NC_140590.1 coordinate 1,801,529,076, forward strand.
TGATTTTGGTATCTGTTGGTCTTGGAATCTGAATTTGATTGATTCTCCACGAACAGGATTCAACGGGCTCTGTTCTTTGTTTGAAAGACGTCATTTTTAATATTTTTGTATGTATATATATATATATATATATTATTGTATTGTGTATGTTTGAATGAGCGTGAGGTTGTATGTTTTGCGAATGTTTGAACATGGCCATGTTTGGAAGTTTATTTTTATGATCGAATGAGGAACGCGTGACGACAATAACCATGCCGTGTTTTAGCATATTGAGTTGTTTTGGATGTTGTTGCCACCCTAATGATACACGTTTGGGTGAAAGTCAACCTGCCCCACCTGAGGGCAGCCCAAGTTATGATATGTATGTAAAGCATGGTATTACACCTCTCTTGTTTAATACACTATGACATAAATATACTAAAGATAATGTGGAATTACAATGGCCCTTAACCGGGTCTTTTGATGAGAAAAAGATACATTTTCTGCAGGATCGATGATTTTCTGAACGTAGTCGACAGTCAATGTTTGACTCCGTAAGCCTGTGGCAGAAGGAAGCAAAGCGTAGACGTATGCGGGAAGAGAAAGTATATATGATGAAAGGAAATCAGACGATTACGCAGAAAGCTATAGCTTATGATAAAGCACAAACTGAACAAGGGATTGATTGTGCAGACAGACAATTTAGATTGCAAGTGGATAAAACCTATGTGGCTAGGACTGAAGCGGAAGATAAGATAGAGGATTTATTGGATACTCGTCCATCTCCACCTTATGCTCCGCAGCGTATATATCCCGTTGTTCCCCCGACTCTAGTACAGGCCCTTTCAGCTTCCACCCCTGTTAATTCCTCTTCCCTTGCCTCTCCGGGAACGTCCTCTGTTTTGTCTCCCTCAGTGTCTGGGATGGCTACTTTATGGTCTGTTACACTGCCGTCTTCCATTACGTCCACAGCTGTTTTGTCTCCCCCACCCCTGTGTGGGCCTCCCTTTCTGCGAGCACGACCCCCTCTCCAGCTGTTTCGACTCCATTTCGTGCTCCGGGGGATTTCGACACACGGAAGTTGTTTACCCGTTCGGCTGTAGGACCGAATGAGAAACAGATGATTGAGAATCAGTCATCCCAGTGGATGCGACAGCCTATTTACACTATAACTGATATATGGAACACGCTTCGTGACTATGAGCCTGTTATGCAGCAACATGCCTTGAAACATTTTTTTTTGTTGAAACATTTTTTTATTGTTTTCATAGCAACAGCACAGTACAAACCCGCTTCCTCCACGGCCAAAGAATGTTTAGTACACATAAAGTTACCAGCCAACAACCGGGAGAATGAGCTTCCGGCCCATACCGGCCCTCCCCCCTCCCTCCCCACCCCATGTCAGTGTGCCTCCTGTCTGTCACCTCGCTCCCGATGTGCCCCCTCCCTGCCATAAATCAGACATGGGTACTCGCCCTCCACTAGAGATCCGTGACTTTCCCTTGCGCTTAGCCACAGCCTCGTTGCCAGCGATCACTACTACCCGCCTTCTACTCCCCATTCACCACCTCCTCCATCCGCCAGATGTGTTCCCCTCAACCCCGTTGTCAGCCATCAGCCCCTGAAGTTCCACCACCAGCGCCTCCCACGCCCGGGCCGTCGCCAACGCCTTTTCGTCATCCCGCCGAAGAGCTAATTGCCACCGGAGCGCACCCTCAGCTCCCGCCCAAAGGCCGCCCTCCATCGCAAGAAGCTAGGCCCCGTCCTGGACTTCCAGTGCATAGTCAGTTCCCGCTTGGCCATTATCAATCCTAAGTCGTAAAACTTGCTAGTGACCTTCGTCCGGCGGGTGTGCGGGAACCAAAGCAACAAGCAGGCCCCCAGGTCCGGGTCAATAACTCGGTCCGTCACCTGATTTAGGCAATCCATGACCTCTGCTCAATAATCACCCAGCTGGACGCAGGACCAAAACATGTGACGAAAATCAGCGCCCTCTCTTCCGCACCGCGGGCACTGTGAGTGCGCCCCCCCAAAAAATTGTAATATTTTAACCGGTGTCAAATACGCCCTGTGCAACGTGAAAAATTGCACCAACTGGAACCGGGCATTGCGCGTTCCCTTCCAGGCCCGCCGCACCAGCGTGGACCAGGTAGTCTCGGGAATCAGTTTCTCAAGGTCCAACTCCCACTTGCCCCTCAAGGCGGCAAGGGGCGGCAAGCCTTCCGTCGACAGCCTGCGGTATAGGCAAGTAATGGCCTTGGACGTCCCCGCCGCCATCACTACATATTGGCAACCCGCAGCGACCGGCGGCTCCGAGAGCCCCGCATTCCAGTGCCGCTGAAGGCTCGCTACCAGGGCCGCGTGAAGTAAGAAGTCCCCACGTGGGAGCCCGTAGGAGTCCTGCAACTCCTGGAACGGCAGCAGCACCCCCTCCCGGAATAAGTCACCCACCATCTGCACGCCCAACTCCTCCCAAACAGCCAGCCCAGACCAATCGCCTCCATGCGGGAACGCCGTACACATCCCCAAAGGAATCTCCGGGGCGTAGGGGCGAGTTATCGCCGCCCTCCTCTGGCATCGGTTCCAACACAGCCGGAGTGTACGCTCTTCCAACGTGAGCAGGTCAAGGTCCAGCCTCTGCTGTAAGACTATGAAGGCTAGCACATGTCGCGGAATCAGCCTGCCCTGAGGGCCCTCCGGGCCCCGGTATTCTCTGGCAACCGCCTGCGTAAGCCACTGGAGTTGGGCCGCTAGATAATACCACTCGAAGTCCGGGACTGCCAGGCCCCCTTCCGCCATCGGCCGCCGCAGGGTGGCCAACGCCACCCGCCTTCTCCCGGAGCCCCAAATGAAGCCCGTGGACATCGCCCTAAGCCGTTGGAAGTACGACGCCGGCACCCATATAGGTAGGGTGCGAAAGTAATAGAGGAGTCGTGGCAACGCCACCATCTTCAACAGCGCCACCCTCCCGGCACACGAAAGCGGGAGCGTACTCCAGAAACTCATGCTGCCCCGCAATCCGCGAATGGCTCTGCCAATGTTCCCCTCCAGCAAGTCCTGCTGGGTGTGGTAGATATTAACCCCCAGATACCGCATCCAGCCCCCCTCCCATCGGACCAGTCCCAGTGACTGGGGGGCCCGGCCGCCCGGTCCCAGCGGGAACAAGCATGTCTTGCCCCAGTTGACCTTGAGCCCTGATAGGCGTCCAAAGGCCTCCAACAAGGCAGTCGCCCCACTCAGCGCTCCCTCGGCATCCGCCAGAAACATCAGCAGATCGTCAGCATACAGGGAGATATAGTGAACATCCCCCCTCAAGTGGACTCCAGCATAGGAGCGCCCCAGCCGGGCATGCGCCGCTAACGGTTCAATAGCCAGGGCGAACAACAAGGGGGAGAGCGAGCAACCCTGCCTCGTTCCCCTCCGCACCGGGTAGGAGGCCAAAATAGTAACCCCCGTCTTCACCCGGGCCGTGGCTTCATTATAGAGCAAGGTGGTCCAGCGTACAAAGCCATCCCCCAGGCCAAAAGCCCGCAGCACTCGGTATAAATAGGGCCACTCCACACTATCGAAGGCCTTTTCAATATCGACCGACAGAGTGCAGGCATCCGGATATATGTCCCGGTCCAGCTCCATCACCCGTAACAAACGTCGCACCGACGTGGCCGTGTTACGTCGGGGGATAAAGCCCGCCTGATCCGGGTGGATCAAGGCGGTCATATGAGTCAACAGGCGCGACGCCAGAATTTTGCTCAGGATTTTGTAGTCCACCGTCAACATGGAGAGCGGGCGGTACGCCGTGCGCGCGCCAGCCTCCCCTCCCGGCTTCAGCAGGGGCACCACAATAGCCTCTCGAGCGGAGGCCGGTAAGCGCCCAAGTCGCCAAGCTTCTCCGTAAAGGACCTGCAGCTGTGGCGCGAGCAAATCTGGGCAAGCCGCATAAAACTCGATGGGCAATCCGTCCACCCCCGGGGTCTTTCGCCTGGCCATTTGCTTAATTGCTGCACGAATCTCGCCCAGGGTGATAGCACCCCCAAGGTCCTTCTCGCTCTCCGGGTCCAGCCGGGGCAGGCGAGCCGCCACCAGAAACTCAGCTAAACCTTCAGGTTCTCCCCGCATGGTGCTGTCATACAGCCGTGCGTAATAACTGGCAAACTGTTTATTAATCTCCTCCTGAGAATAGACCGGGACCCCCCCTGCCTCGACCAGAGACAGTATAGGTGTACCGCGGGCCGTCGGGGACGCCAACCATGCCAAAAGAGACCCCACCTTATCCCGTTCCGCATGCGCCCGGGTAAGGTAGTCCTTATGATCAAAGCAGCGAAGCTTCTCTACACACACCGCCACGCCCTCCCGTGCCTCCACGACCGCAGGTAGCTCGCCCTCCCCCGCCTGATGTGCGCGCTCAGCCGTCCGCAGTTGGGCCTCCGCCCCCGCTACCTCCTTCAACAAGGTCTTCCGCACGCCAGCGGTGGATGATATACAAACTCCCCGGACCACTGCCTTGAACGCATCCCATTCCGTCGCCCGGGTCGACGCCGTATCCGCGTTAGTCCTAAAGTACTGCTCTATGCAGCCGCTAACCTCAGCCCGGAAAACCGGGTCCTCCAGCAACAAGGGGTTTAAGCGCCAAGTGGGTATCCCCTGCCGCTGTCTAGACCACTGCAGCACCCCCATGCAAGGGTTATGGTCCGAGATGGTTTTAGCCAAGTACTCACTATGTCGCATCAGAGTCTGGGCATCCGGGGAACACAATATACTGTCCAAGCGGGCATACAACTCGTGGGGGGCTGAGTAGAAGGAGTAATCCCTAGCCCTCGGATGATGCGTCCGCCATGTGTCCACCAACCCCCATGTGTCCTGCCAAGCGCGCCTGCTATTAGCCACCCTACGGACCGCCGATTGTGCCAGAGGCGGGTGGGACCTATCCAGCTCAACATCTACCACTGAGTTAAAATCCCCCCCCAACACCACCGTCCCCGTCAAATAGGCCGCGAGCTGCCCCGACAGTCTGGAAAAGAAGGCGGCCTGGTCTACATTAGGGGCATACACACTACATAAGGCCATGTCCCTCCCATCTAGTCTCCCCTGCACTGCTACAAACCTGCCCTCCGGGTCCACCAGTGTGGCCAGCGGCTGGAAAGGGACTCCCGCCCTAACCCATATCAGGGCCCCTCGGGCAAACTTTGAGAAGGTAGTATAGAATAGTTGGCCTCGCCAGCGCCGCTGTAATGCCTTCCCCTCCTCGCGATCTAAATGGGTTTCTTGGAGGAAGGCTACCTGGATCCCTCTCCGCACCAGGTAGGCGTGGACTTTATATCTCCTCCCCATAGAGGTGAGCCCCCTCACATTCCAGGTCAGGACTCGCAGTTCAGGTGGGGTCCCCATCCCATCGCCTTACCAACCACTCTTCTCCAACCCTCCGAGGCACACTGACATTCCCCTGAAACCCCACAACTCCCCAACTCCCCACACGCCCTCCCCTCCCCAGAACAGGTGCTAAACTGCAGCTACCCATCCAAATACCACCCCAAACAATATCTAACACTCTGGTAGCCACCAGCGTCTCACACTGTCCGTGAGGGTGAGGTGGTGGCTCTGCACCAGACGGGCCGGTCGACTGTCCCCTGCGGTGCATCCGCGCCCAAGTCCCTGCAAATCCCCCCCGGTGTTCCTCGCCCCCTCAAATCACCCACTCTCCAGCTCCCCATCCCGGGGCCCCCCCAGCAGCTATCCCCGGACCGCAAGGCATCAGCAAGTACCGATCACACTCCCAACCCCGCAAGCCAGGTCAGGGCCCTCCACCCCGCATACACACAGCTCCCGCTCTGCGCCTCTTACTGCACCCGGGGAAGTCCCAGCTCCTTCTAGCGTCCAGCAGTTCATCTGCCGTCCTTGGGGTCACGTCCGGCAGCAGCTCCGCATCCTCTCCGGGGCCATCCGACAGGGAGGCCTCCGAGCCCCTCTTGGAGCCCGAGTCTTCACTGGGCTGGGAGGTCGCGGCCCCCGAAATCACAGAGACCGCCTGCAATGCGGCCCGCCGCTCCAGCGCCGTCTGAGACGCTCCTGGTGATCGAACCCCTGTTGTCCGTGTCCTGTTGCGCCTGCTGCGGCGGGCCCTCGCTCGGGTCCCCGACGGCCCCTCCTTGTCTGTATGCGCCGCTGCTCCCGTTCGGGCCGATTCGAACCAGCTCCAGGCCGCCGCGGGATCCGTAAAGAAGAATGTCTTGCCGTCCAGTACCACCCTGAGGCGAGCCGGGAACAGTAATGAGTACTGCAGGCCCTCGTCCCGCAGCGCCTTTTTCACCGCCTGAAAGGAGGAGCGCCTGCGCTGGACCTCCATAGGATAATCCGGATAAATTGATACCGGGACATTCTCCACGTGATAGGGGCCCATGGATCTCGCCTTCTGGAGAATGATGTCGCGGTCCCTGTAGTGCAGCAGCCGAGCCACCACCGGCCTGGGAGGTCGGCCCGGATCCGGGGGCCGGGCCGGGACCCTGTGCGCCCTCTCCAGGGTGTAAAACTGTGTCAGTCCTCCCGGCGCCACCACCTCCTTCAGCCAGGTCTCCAGATAAGCCAGCATGTCCCCTCCTTCAATCTTTTCAGGCAGGCCCACCACACGGATGTTGTTGCGGCGATTGCGTCCCTCCGCGTCCTCTGCCCTCTTCTCTAGGGCCGCCACCCTTCTGAAAAGGTCCGCCGACTGGGCCTCCAATGCCTTCTGCGCCGGAGCTGCCAAATCCAACGTGTCCTCCGTCTGCTTGACTCTATCCGCCAGCTTCCTATGGTCCGTACTCAGCAGTCCCAGATCAGAGGACACCTGCGCAATGTCCGTCTGCAGCGCCGTCCGGGTATCTGCTATGGCCTGCAGGATTTGTTCCATTTGACGCTGCTGGAGCCCCACCGCAGGGTCTACGTGAGTCCCGCCATCCCGGCCACCGGCCGGGTCGCCCACGGAGTCCGCCGGATTCGCTCCCGGCTTGGACCTCGGCTTGCCCATGCTCCCAGGTCAGGGAGCCCGCCAGGGGGCCGCAGGCTATCACCAAGTAGCGCAAGGCCTTAGCCCAGTGGTCACGGCAGGTCTCTTCTCCGACCACGAGGCGCCGCAGCCTCCTGCCCCGAACCGCCAATGTCCTGCTCCCTGAGGGGCCGCTCCACTCCTCCAATCCTCCCAGCCTGTCGTCCCAGCAGCGCGGCGCGACAGCCGCAGGCGCCCCCGTCGGCCACAGTCTTATCTCCCCACTGCGCCCCCAAGGCGAAGTCCGCCCAGCCGTTCGGCCCGGTCAGCAGTCCAAGGCCCGGCCGGCCACCTCCACAATGACCTGCGTGGCGCTGGTCCTTCCACCCCTGACCTGCTATCAGCGCGTCCGGGGGTTCCACAGCCCCGCCGTTACCAGGGTCGCCGCCCCACTGCAGGCCGCGCTCTGCTCCTCGGGGCACCCCACCTCCGTCAGGCCTCACTCAGCACGTCGGAGCTCTTCTCCTCCTCGAGGTGGCCGTTGCGTCCGATCCAGCGCTGCCAAGGGCCAGCAGCGGCTAGGCCCCCCCCTCGGGTAGGCTCCGACCCGATTCGGCCTCCGCCCCGCCGGGGCCGCCACTTCCGGTGTCTTCGGCCGTCCGCGCCTCACTTCCGGGCGGGTCCCACGAAACTGTGGGCCCCGGCCGTTCCGCTGCCCTCAAGCCGCCCAAGATGGCCGGCGGCTGCTCGCGGCCGTCGTTACTCCCAGCGCGGCGCCAGCCCTTGGCGTCGCGCTCCGCTCCGCCGCGCCGTGGTTATGGACCGGAGCACTCAAGGCTGCCCTCCAGGCGTTTGGAACACTGGGGCCGTAGGTAAAACAGGATGATTAGCTGGGCTGGATGCGGAGCTCTCTGCTCACGCGTCCATGCCCGTCGGCAGCCAAGCCACGCCCCCCAACATGCCTTGAAACATATGGCTGCACGTATTATTACTCTCTGGGAACAGTGTTTTCCAGGAGGGATGGCCCCCCAAGTGATGTATGACATCCGGGACAGGGCTCATGAGTCTGAACTTAGCCCATATGAAGTGTATAGAAATTTGGAGGTTTTATTAAATTATCGAGAACAGATGCATCAAAGGTGTCCCTCGTGGGACACTCAGCATCCTATGCGAGAAGTTCACCCTATCTTTCATCCTGAAATATCGGAACTAAAGGATGACCATGGCGTGGTGACTAGACCTCGTGTAGAGGCCCGAGTGCAGGAGCAATGGGTTTACACCCCCTGGAAGAGGAGTGAAGTCCTCTCGCTAAAATCAGAATTACCCAACCCCCGTAAGAATCCCACGGCTTATTATAAAGAACTCACAGAAGCGGCCTCTTCGGTCATCATGACCTTAGCTGACATAGAGCTATTTTTTGCATTGTTAGTTCCCGTCGATGTATGGCGTCAGGTGCATGATCAGGACCATTCTCAAGAATTCGGCGGTACATGGGAGCAGATAAAAGACTGGGACAAGGATCGTAAGCCTGGAGATAAGCCGAAACCTGAATTATTGGCATTACCTGGCCGTATTATCACTTACATGCATTCCTTAATTCCGCCTCGTAAGGTGGATTGGGACAAATTGACCGCATGTAAACAGAAGAAAGATGAAAGTGTTTCTGATTTTTTCACTAGATTTGAGGGGGTATTCATTGATTTTAGTGGACAGGATTTATCGTTGGAAGGCGGTATACGATTTTTTGTTAATCGTTTTGTGACCAATTTGTTACCCGAAGTCTCTGCACGGCTCCAAGCCGCTGAAAATACCTGGACCACTTCCACGCCCTCGGTGAAATTGAGTATGGCCCAATATTACGAACATAGAGAAAATAAGAGTAAGGATAAGACGGAAAAGAGGACGAAGGATCTTAAAACACAGGTGTTGTTGCAACAAGTTGTTCAAGGATGAGGCAGAGAGAGAGGCGGTAGAGGGTTCGTCCCGAGGGGGGCAGGAACTGGATGAGGCAGAGGGCCGGCTGTTGTTTTGGGAATAAATCAGTGTGCTTATTGTAAGGAGGAAGGGCATTGGTGATTTCAGTATCCGTTGTTGCAGACCCAGAACTGTGCTATGAGAAGTAGAGGAAGAGGTCGGGGAAGTGTGGATCGCAGTGATATGCGACGAGAAGAGGCGACGCAAGTTAGACAAGAAATTAATTATTTTGATAATCCAAGAGGTAGGCAGTATTATAATGAGGAGTGTGCAATGGACGGGACCGAAGGGTATGCTTATACATAGGATAGCCATGGACAGAGTGAGGGCCAGGTGTCAGTACCCGTTGATCAGCACGGACCTTATGTAGAGGCGCATTTGATGGGGATATCTGAAAAGTTTTTAGTTGATACAGGTGCAATGAATAGTTCTATTTCTCGTTCCCTGGTCCCAGGGGCTGCTCTGTCCGGGCACAATAATGTTTCGGTAGGATTCTCTGGAATTCCGGTGGTGAGACCCATCTCTAAACCTATTCCTTTTACAATTGGTCCTGTTACGATAGACTCCCCATTTCTTTTGACTTCCCATTGTGGCGAAAATTTGTTGGGCTTTGATTTGTTTGAAGAAATTACTTGCTGAGATTCATTGTTCACCTGATGGTGTTTACTTGACTATTAATTCCCTTGGGAAGGATACTTTGCAGTGTTTCACTAAAAATGAACCCCTCCCTCCTGAGTTTGCTGTTATTCCAGCAACATTGTGGGCCACTGGTGACACAGATGTAGGATTATTAAAGATTTCGCCCGTTTCTATTACGTTGAAGCAAAATGCTCGGCTTCCTCATATACCTCAGTACAAAATTTCTCTGGCAGGTGAGAAGGCTTTGCTCTCCATCATACAAGATTTGGTAAAAAGGGGTGTGGTGGAGGAGACAGCTGCTAATGTGTGTAACAGCCCCATTTTGCCTATCTTAAAAAGAGCCCCTGTTGGAAGCGATCTTGACTATGCTGATACCTATCGTTTTGTGATTGATTTGCGTGAAATTAATAAAATAGTGGTGCCCCAATATCCTGTGGTTTCAGACATCACAACTATTCTCACTATGATTCCTCCTTCTGCTAAATATTTCTCTGTGATTGATTTAAAGAATGCTTTCTTTAGCATTCCGATTCATCCTGTTAGCCCCCATATTTTTGGCTTCTCATTGTCTGATCATAGCTTCCGGTTCTGTCGTGCTCCCCAGGGGTACACAGAAAGTCCTAGTATTTATAGTCAAGCTTTGAAAACATTGTTGGATGATTTGGTGTTGCCCCCTGGTAATGTGCTTTTGCAATACGTGGATGATTTGTTAGTGGCTTCTGATACCGAGAAAGGTTGTAAGAAGGCCACTGTACAATTATTGTCTCATTTGGCTGCTAATGGCAATAAAGTATCCCTTTCTAAATTTCAATATTGTCAACAGGAGTTGACCTATCTCAGTCATCTACTGTTGAAGGAGGGGAGGAGACTAACCCCTGAGCGTGTGACTACCATTTTTAATATGTCTGTACCTCGTACTCAGCTTGATGTTCGTGCATTTCTCGGCATAACTTCTTACTGTCGCCAATGGATCCCTAATTTTTCTCTTCTTACTAAACCTCTTCTGTATTTAACCACTAAAGATGTGCATGAACCTTTACCCTGGACTGATGCTTGTCAAGATGCTTTTGACTCTTTGAAATCTGCGCTTTGTTCTGCACCTGTTCTTGGTACTCCTGACTACTGAAAACCTTTTGTGCTTTACGTACACGAGGTGGACGGTTGCTCGCTTTCTGTGTTAACTCAAGGATTTGGTGGTAAGCAGAGACCTTGTGCCTATTTCTCGGCGGTGTTGGATAACGTCGCCAGAGCACTCCCTAGCTGTTTAAGAGCTACTGCTGCTGGTGCGGTGGCTATTCGACAGTCGGAAGGGCTCGTTCTGAACACTGACCTCACAGTGATGGTACCACACGCTGTGGATACATTCTTAAACAAAACAAAGACCCAGCACCTTACGAGTGCGCGTCTTACCGGATACGAATTGACTTTGTTTGCTCCACATATTACGATTAAACGATGTGCCACTCTGAACCCTGCTACGTTACTACCCCTCCCTTCGAATGAAAAGAACAATGATGTTCATGATTGTATTTTTCGGATTGGGGAAGAAACGAAGGGACGGGTAGACCTGACTGACACTCCTCTATCTGACCCTCAAGGGGAGTTGTATGTTGATGGCTCTTGTTTCAAGTTACCAGATGGCACAACGTCTGCTGCCTATGCAATAACTACTCTTCATACTATAGTTGAGGCTTCTCGAGTACCCTATCAGTCAGCACCGGTAGCTGAATTAGTGGCATTGTTTCGGGCCTGTGAGTTAAGTGAAGGACTGAGAGTAAATATTTACACCGACAGCCAGTACGCCTTTGGCGTGGCTCATAGTTTTGGCCGACTTTGGGCAGAAAGAGGTTTTCTTACTTCTCATGGTCAGCGAATACAGCATGGCCCCTTGATTTAGCGATTATTGACAGCATTGACATTACCAGAAATAGTGGCTGTAGTCAAATGTAGTGCACACAAGGCAGTGGTTGATGCAGTGGGGGAGGGTAATGCCTTTGCCGATCAAGTTGCTAAGGAAACTGCGAAATCCAAATTGACCTCAATGTTTGTGACTAGCTCTGCTAGGTGGGTGACTGAAACAGAGATGTTTGATAATACCATGGGATAATACCATGGAGAGTGTCCGAGAGATACAGAAAGAAGTTACCCTTATCGAACTGGCTCACTGGAAAGAGCGAATTGGGAGATTAGATGCAGATGGCTGACAGAAAAGCAGTGGTGGCTATTGCCTAATGCATTAGTGAATGCGGTGGTGACAATGGCACATGGTTCAGCTCATATTGGGGTGAAAGGTATTTGTGCATTATTATATCCTGTATGGTACAATCCCAATATTTCTAGGACCGCTGCTCATTTGGTGCAATATTGCATGGTTTGCTTACAACATAATCCAGGGGGCAGGGAGCCCGTTCTGAGTGGAAACTTTGCACCACCATCTTTGCCTTTTGAGGTGCTTCAAATGGATTATATCCAGCTGGAGCACGTTAACAATTTAAAGTATGTCTTGGTCGTGGTATGCGCTTTCAGTAAATGGGTTGAAGCCTACCCGACAAAAGAAAATACTGCTTTGGCAACGGGAAAAGCGTTGGTAAAGGAGTATTTCCCTCGCTACGGATTGCCTCGTTTGATCTGGAGTGACAACGGAAGACATTTTAATGCAGAACTCATCACACATATGTGTAATGGACTACAGATTAAACAGAAATTCCATGCGGCTCGACACCCCCAGTCCGCTGGGTTGGTCGAGAAGTATAATGGGATATTAAAGCTCAAATTAGCTAAAATTCAAGAAAGTACTGGATTGAGGCAGCCAGATGCTCTGCCGCTGGCATTAATGTCAATACGAGTTACCCCACATTCTCGTTCTGGTTTGTTTCCGTATGAGGTCATTTTTGGGCACCCTGCTAAGGTTTGGGGCGTCCCGAGACCAAGAACGTTTCATGATATAGAGTATCCTATGCTGACAGACTATTTGTATGCTTTGACTAAAGATCTTCGTTCCATTCAACAACAGGTCTCCGCAGTTTTGCACCCCCAGCCGGAGGGTCCTGGACATCGCTTGGAACCAGGACAGTGGGTTCTGGTCCGTAACTATAAGGGAAAATCCAGCTTGGATCCTCGTTGGTCTGAACCGTTTCAAGTCTTGTTGGCCACTCGGACGGTGGTAAAGGTGAATGGCAAACATCACTGTATTCATGTGTCACATCTGACAAAACTATCCCTCTCACTTCCATATGATCAGCAAATCCAGGACTGGGAAAGTGAGTGAGTTCCTTGATTCATCCCTTTTTCTGACGCCCAGGTAATTGGAGAAGGGCAAGGAGAAGGTGCACCGGGCTCGGAAGGGGCTCTGTCATCAGCACAATTGATCGCCCCAGATTCTGTTGTTCCTACAACTGACCCAGAGGCTCACAGTGCCCCTGTTTCACCGGATTCGTCATCCTCTGTTTTGTTCTCTGATCAAGAAGTGCCTGGCCATACTCGGTACAACCTGCGGCCCAGAAAACAACACGGTACACCAGGTGAACATGGTAGGAGATAGGGAGAGACTTGAGTGATAGGGTACAGACTTGTGCTATGAATGTCTGTTAGATACGCTTCTGGTGTACTGAGCGAGACACTGGACTGAACGCGACAGGAGCCTTGAACATTTGTTTGCTCTGTTCAGAAAGAAAGACTGAATTTCATGTTCAAAGGGGCGCAGGTTGTGTTTTCTTCAAGGGTTGTGTGAGAACATAACTCCAACGTGAGAAGTTTGTTTTGGTATTATCTGTGATGAACGATAGGAGCCTGCCTGTGAGGCTCTAAACGGACACAGGAAAGAAGCACCCTCAGGCAGGTTGGACTGCATTGCCCTAGTTTATTGTTGGACTTTTAGTTAGCATGTATCCCTTTGCTCGTTTTGTTCCTGAAGAGGAACGTCCTTTTGTACTACGCTATTTTCCTACATATATGCCTGTTTTTTCTATTTGGACCAATCGTGTTAAAATTGCATTTATAGCTACTATAGCAATATTGCTAATTATATTACTGGGAGTATTCGTATATTTAGAATTTCGGCACCCTATGCATACTGTTTTAGGAACAAGTACCCCACCTCCGGAACATGTGTTTCATACTTTAGCCCCTCATAAGGAAAGGCATCGTCAGACCTATGTGAAAAACGCATTCATTCAAATGCTTCATCAAGCACACAGTGCCACTAATATTACAAATTGCTGGGTTTGTGGTCTTTTACCATCTGTTATGCACAAGCACACTTATTTATATCCCTACCCTTGTCTCATCTGGGAAGTTGCGAGGCTTGGTTCAAATTGCTTTCTATGATGTATATGCATTACCCTTGGACCCTCGAAGGTTTTCAGAGAGGGATTATGAAATGATTTTAGCATATATTGAGGTACATCAAGGATTCAACCCCAATGGGAATAATGGAGAGGGAACCTTAGATCCGAATGCTTGTATGAATATGTATATAACGCATGAAAATACTACTTGGTTGAAAAATGAAATTTTGGACTTTGTTGAATTCAATTTCACTCAATATTATCGACACTTTCAGGACCGTAATGTTACTGAAGATAGGGATATTCCAGTACCTGTCTTAAACAGTACCTCTACGTTTTGTGTTCAAGGAGTAGGGCACATATCAGTAGGAGAAAGCCGATGTAATTACACTTATCAGTTGCGTACCTTTAGCAGCCCTCCGTTGTTAACCCCTCCTAATTTATATTTTGTCTGTGGAGGAAGTGCCTATACTTGGCTTCCGCGAGGTTGGACTGGACGTTGCTACCTGTCCTTCCTGTACCCTCCATGCCCCTTCTAATTATCACAAGGATCACCGACTAGATAAACGTAGTGTGCTTATTAGGAGAAATAAAAGAGTGATAGATACCCCCAATATAGATCAGACCGATACTCCATTGCAGCATTTCACCGACATTATGAAGAGAGTGCTGAGTGGTGGAATGAAGATGGACGAGGTGGCATCAAAGCACTCTTGCCAGCCCAGCCTTCATCAGCATCAGCACTGGGCATCTAGGACAGACCTGCATCTTTATCACTGTGCTCACCACAATTAAGATTCCGCCGCCCAGCCGGTCCAGGGATTCAACTAAACCCGAAATTCAAAATACTGCACAGAAAATCCGAGATAGGACTAAGAAAGGTAAGCAAGGAACAATATGTGAACAAGTGTCAGAAAACCTGGTGAGAGGGTGGTCGTTACATAACTACCAAGCAATGTCAGCTATAATCACTAGCACCAGCCTTTTAGGGACAAAATACAGATTCATGTGTGTGGCTAATGCAGCATCTGGCAGCCCATGCACAGTTTCACAGGGGTAGTGCTTTAGCTAATCAATGGCTTTCACACTCAGGGTTGAAAGGGAAGACATATCGTTAACATAAACTAGTCCTCAGACCTCACCCAGCCTTTTGAGCAGGACATTGAATGCTGAAGCATGTCAGAGGCACAGTTTAATCCTCAGGGTACCCCTTCACTGGTTGCACTCACTGCACGAGTAGTGTGCTCGCGTGCCGCTGCAAACACGACTCAGTGAAGACACTGAAAAGTGAGAACAAACAGGAGAACCAAGGACACAAACTGTGTGCGTAGATTAGGCACAGCCCAGTGAAAAGAAGCTTGCCACCCTGAGGGGTGTGATGGTGCAAGCACAGAACACAAAGGGGCAGATTTACTGTTCTTTCAGAGCAGAGCAGCTTAGCAACCACAGCTGGAAGGGAGAGAGCTGGACAGCAATATATCAAAGATTCAGCGCTACTGCACTCTTCTCGAGTGCCGACACACTTGCTGGCTGTATCTGTGTAAGTCTAGCATAGACCCTTCCCATACTCAATACTAAGCTTAGACACGTTTGAAGAAAAGAACACTTTTCTCCTTTGCACTTACCTCAAGGGGACAAAATGTTTTGGCACAAAGCCTTCCCTACAATCCTTAAAATATAGGACTTTGTGTCAAAAACCATGAGTGGTTGCATGGTAGCAATCACGTACCACCCAACGGACTCCCCGAGGAGCAAAATTGGGGTAAAGCAGCCTGATAGACCTACTTTGCATTATATGACTTTTGTGGAGCCTTCCAGTGCAGAACAGGTTTGTCGGTCACACTTGGGGAATCTGGTTAAATTAGCTTCTGCTGTGATCGATAGAAAAGAGGACCTCCCTTTTAGAATAGAGAGAAGAAACTGCAGCTTCTGCAGTGCTTGGCTTTGAAGGCACATATTCAGATTACCAGCAAACACTGCTACATCCCAGCTTTACCCAGGATTTGGGGCCTATCATGTAAAGCAGCCCTATGGAAATACTGCCTTTGACTTAGAAATTCAAAGCAGGGATCTACCAAACCTACTCTTAGGCGCATTCTGAATGCAGTTAAAAGCAAACATGTGGGATAATGGGGCCATTGAAGAGCTGTGCATTGAAGATGCTTGCGCAGACCTCCGCACATACCCATCTCTCAAATCCTTCGTAAACACTTAACTTTTGCTTATTGCTACTGCCCAGGGCCATGGTGACTTCCAACAAACAAGACTCATTGGCATTCCAGGCATCTTAAGGATTTTTGAGGCAGGACATATTTTGGGGGGCCCTCCATGGAACAACTTAAAATGATTACTAATTTGTACTAAATCAAGCCCTACTGATCTCAAACAATATTAAATTATACATTAGGTTTTTGAAATGTGTTGCAGCTCCAGCCTTCCATTATCAACAAGAAAGCATTTGTGAGTGTGGATCTAGATAGGTTTGATCTTGAAACAGCAATGCTTTTCATTGATTCAGTGTGCAACCAGTTGGATCTTGTCATTGTAGCAAAGACAAGCTAAGCATCACTTAGATGTGTGGTGGACTACTGCATAATGCTAAACCAGGAGCTGTATATGTAGAGCTGGAAGTGGTAACTCTAATCGCCTTATATTCGTACTCAAAAGTGAATCCCGCCTCCTCACAGGCATCTTGCTGCACAGGTCAGTATCAAGGCACTGCTATCAGTATCACTGCTACTAGTATGTTCATAATTTCATCGGGTGACACTTGATAATTGTCTCCTTCATGCTCTTTCCCTGCCTTGTCCCTCCTTGCCTCTTTATGTGTGTGTCTCTCTCTCTGGCGAGCCAGTGACCTCCAGCTCTGCTGAATAAGAGACATGGGTGGTGCATAGAGACAGGAGGAGGGTAAGCGAGATGGTGTGGAGAAAAATGGATGAGGCAGTGGGTGATAGAGAGAAACATAGGTTTAAGAGTAAGGTGAGGTAACCAGATAAAAAACACAGACAGACAGAAAGAGAACGGGGAAGGAAAACTGAAGTAGAAGGATAGGTAAAGTTTTACAGAAGAAAAAAGTTTTACAGTGAGTTAGAAAGAGCTAAAGAGAGAGATAATGAAAGGACGAGGTAAGAAGATGGATGGGGTACACAGAGGGGTGAGGAAGAAAGAGAAGTAAACCAGGTAGGTAATTGAGGGAGAGAGAGGTGTGGTAGTGGCCAAGTATTAAAGAGATGCTACATAGGGAAAGAGTGGTGAGAGAGTTACATGAGAAGTTTTGTACATAAATATAAAGACAAATCGATTAAAGTCAGTAGTGAGGCAGAGATAAAGGCAAAGAGAGGGGTGATTGGTAGAACAAAAGATGAGAGAAAAGAGGTGAAGTACAGAGACAGAAGGAGGTAGTGAAAAAGAGATGAGGTTGTTACAGAGATAGAGGGATTCAGAGAAACAGTGAGCAGGGTGAGGTAGAGATGTGCATGAAGAGAGAGAGGAGTAGAGATAAAGAAAGGTAGCAATCACCTAGATATGTTTGTTGTCTTGTCTTTGATTGCAGAGAACCCTGAGACAGCAGTAATCCCAGACTATACGTCCGATAGGGCTGTGTCATCGTAGGGATGATAGTGGTTGGTCAGCCTGTTTTCTCTGTTGCTCTCCTCGCTGCCAATGTATATGTCCCTTATGGTCCGAGTGTGGATAGGCGGAGTGGTGAGCCCAGCGACTGAGTCTGAACAGTGCAAGGTGTCTACAGGATTTAGCATGACAAGACATTTTATTAACAATTACAGCAATGGTGCAATTTACAACATATTTTCATTATATTCAACATAGTAAATGATGACCTTACAGTACACCATGATACACAAGGCATATGGGAACAATAAGGGCTGCACAATCGTTCTCATAGAGGGCAGCCTCACACCTGATAGACCTCTTGAGAGATTGCGAATATAGGGGGTGCCTGTTTAGGTCACAATCTCTATCCTTCTCCTTCATCCGTGGCATTAGTACTGAGGTCATAAACATTCATCAGCCTGGGGCTTTACACTGTTATGTTCCCGGGTGAGGCCCATGTAGCAAAGCTGCTCATTTCTTACATCGTCCTCTTTTTCACAATAACATTTCTGCCGTGAACGACAATGTTGGATTAGTTTCTCTGAAACTACTTTGTGGGAGACTTATAAACATTTTGTGCTGGGTTAGCGTTACAAAAGTGACGCTGATCAGTGCAAATGTCTTTTTTGCTATTTACTTTCCAGCGCAACACTTGCTTTCGCTGGAAAGCACCCTCGAAGTAGTGAACCACTGCTTTACTTTACTTAACTTGGGTGGAACATGGGTTTTCCCATGCAATCACCCATGCCTTTTGACCCCAAACCATATTTACAAAGATTTGTAGACATGGTTATGCGCCAAAAGTTAACGCCCCTTTAAAGGAGGCGCTAACAGGAGAAATGCTTTTATTTCTCCGTGCTTTTCTGACTTTACATGCGTGCTGCACTGTGCAGCACACATACAAGAACATAGCTGGTTACATTGCATGCGTTTACAACGCATGCAATTACAACGCGGTCATTACAACACCCTCATTGTTACATCGCAGTACCATTACAATGCAATTCGTTACAAGGGGGCGCACTGGACTTAGGAATAGTATAATTTACTATTCCAACTCAAGTGTGTGCAACAGCAGGGAAGGTGTTGGAATGGTAAATTATTTCATTCCTTAGTTTAGAGCGCTCTCTAGAGCAAGTCATTGTAACGACTTGCGTTGTAATAGTACTGCGATGTAACAATGCAGTCGTTTAATGTGATGGCTGTTTCCCCACATACGAAGTGGGAAAAACTTTCCATTGTGTCTAGGCATTGTATTTTGTACAAGAAGCGTACTCCTCCTGTACAAAACCAATGCTAGAATCATGCACACACCCCAGCGCTATGGCGCTAAGATGTGTGCATGGCGCACAACCGCTGAAATCAGCGCCGGCGCGAGGGAAAGGGGAAAAGACAAACATATACCTGTAGATATGGCGCTCTCTTTTTCCCTCCCTGTCACACAACACAGCACAGCCTCAAAGGGGGTGCGCTGTGTTGCATGACTTTTTTGTAAATCTCCCCCCTTGTTAACACATCTAGCTTCACACACCATTATTATGATGCCTTGAACATCATGTACAAGGCTTCTTTACGCACTATGTACAAATGTTGTTCTATCTTCATCCACAGGACAACAGAGCTACCCACATATCCATAACATTGCTAATCTACAGCTTACATCTCAAGGCTACTTTCTATTATAAATATTGAGCATCCCGATAGATTAGCAGAGGAGGAGCTTCAGCTGACACCGAGTGTCCCTGCATGCTGAGATGTCACCACTCAGCGGTCTGACATCTCATGAGCCGTGTCTAGTTTGTGACCAAGATGGGGTGCTTCATTCTCTCCCGTCAGGTAATGGGGTTGGATTGTTCCTTGGGGAAATTCATGGCAGTACACCTACACACAGTCTAGGTACACCTGGTTACTGCCTTGTTGGCATGCTTGCATATATACACTGTTTTAGCACCATGGTAGAAGTATATCTGCTATTTACACTTTTGGTGCTTATAATCACTTTCATCTGCTTCTGTCTACTGATTATCGCAGCGTGTGTATTCTATTCAAGAATAACGATGGTTCAATACATATATTGAAAACGTCCCACTGTGTATTCTGTATACTTCTCTGATCACAAGTAACTGAGCAAACAGTTCTGATCTATTTCCATGACCCCTGAGGGGTCAGGGTTGTCTCAGTGGCGGCTGGAAACCATTTGCTCCCTGGTTGGGTTAGGGGGGCTTATGGTGGCACTATGAGCTAGCTGGTCTCTAAGCCAACATATCCTGTGGGGCTGCTCGGAATCAGTCTAAGCACTTCACCCAAAGTTTATGTTGTCAAACAAACGCAGATTAGTGGGAACTACACGACAACACCTCATGCCTCCAGCCACAAACTATCACCTCATAGAGTTCTCACAATTCCCAGATACATGCCTAAGTAGTTCAGACAGTCCAGGTTTTAGGTCTGCAATCTGGAACTTGTAGTCCTATCTGTGCCAATAAAAATCAGGACTACAATTTCTTGAATACAAAGCACAAGTAAAAGCAGTATATGAATTACGTATGCCTGGATCTGGGAAATTTGAATGGTCTTGGCAACCACTGTGCTGATGGCAAGTGAGGTGGGCCTCCACTGGACTTTGCCACCATCACTTTGAAACCCTTCCCCTCAGACACCAGCACCTCACAGTATATAGCCTGGGGGTCAGCCCTATTAATTTCTCCTAGCCGGTCGCTCACATGAGCTTCACATGGTGGGCACTGGCCCAACTCCATGTTCTCACCTTGTACATTTGGCACGGACACCTGAGCTTTCACAGTCTAGATGAAATTCATATATAAACACATTTCTGGATAGTGGGAATGCATTTTTCCCATTACTACTATTAAAGGAGAGGCAATTGCCTGTGGGAGACAACTAAAATAAATAAATTTTTTAATTAAGAAATTTGGAGTCTCACGCCTAAATCAGGTTTGTTGGCATGTGTGGAAATTATAAATGGGGATGAGGAGGGACACAGCTAACACAGCTGAAAAGGCAAAGAAAAGAATGTTAATGGGTGGTGGTGTTGTTCACCAGAAAAAAGAAAAAAACCTCAAAATTCTTAATATGGGTTATTAATAGAGTTAAGCAAACAAATTATCTAGAAAGATGAGAAGCATCTGTAGGATTCAGAATTCCAGAGGTGGGGGACAGCACCAAGACACATTTCTGAGAAGAATCTGAAGGATGCAGAATCTCCCCAGCTTAATCTGCTAGCCAGAAAATGCCGCCTTGCCACCAGCGGTAAGAACCCAGTAGCCTCCCTGACTGCAATATCAGCCCAGGAAGTCTTCTGTGTCTAGTCATGGATATACAGCTTGATTGACAGTTCGGGAGTCTGTCTTAACGGTGGTTTTTTTGCAAATTAGGATTGAGTTAGGATGCCCAGCTGAGGGATGCAGTCATGTGGCACAGGAAATAGATGTGGTAAAAGATCATAAAAATGACTGGTTTTAATGCAAATCCACTACTGTGATCCCTGTATGGGTAAAATAGGTAATAAACCCCTAAAAAATTAAACAAATACAAAATATAGAAAAAACTGTAACGATGCAAGTGAAAAATGATTGAAGGGGTTTTAATTTCAAGCCACTAATCTTGTTCTTGGTTGGATTCCTTAATCTACTCGGGGATAATGAAATATTTCAAGATTGAAAATTAGATATTAAAAACATTAATAATGCAGAACTGGAACACCAATGATATCACAGAAGGCTAACTGCAGAGATCTGTGTGCACACAGCATTTTTTTTTATCTAGTCATATATAATTTATTACTGCAGTTATGGAAGGCTGAACCCAAATTGCATAACTTTTACTGTTGAGCAGACTTTTAAGTCCCAGTTAATGGCTCCACGTCTTTAAAAAAATTGACATTCACTGGTGAAACCTGCAAATGCTGTTATCACTGATGTATTAAATTTCATCCTTAGGACACATGTCCAGTCCCTTCCGCCCCACACCACTTGATTTGTCAACAAATCTTGGCCAATGTCCTCTTCAGGCTGAGGTTTCCAAGGAGGAGAAGGTATCAGAGCTCTTTACAGGAGCACCAGATTCGTAACAGATGGACACATTCCTTTTTGTCAGGCGTGGGGAGATTAAGTGATTTGACCAGAATCTCAGGATGTTGAGCGTCCCTGTGGAGACTCGAACCCGGTTTATCAGCTTCGAGGTCGACCGCTCTAGCCCTGAGGCTTCCATCCCCTGTCCTTCTGCCGCCCCCAGCAGCCCATCATGCTTATGGTTCTAACCAATAAACATGATCTCCTTTTGCGAACTACCTCATGCATATTATTATCTTAGGTCAAATTGCGAGTCAATAAGAATAGGCATTTCATGAACTAACCTATTAATACCATGGCTGGTTCACTTAATCACAAAGCGTTCGGTAGGATTCGGAGTGCAAATTGCACCCACTTCTATCAAATCTGCTTTACGAGATTCCTAATAAGAAAATGCAAGTTGCAAGTCGTTATTTGATGCAATTGACAGATTTTTAAGGGACTCGTAGTACATCAGGCCCATGATCAGAATGTGCAGTGCGCCCAGGTGAGCATGGAGACGAAGGCGGCCTGGATTCTGCGCCATCCACCTCATGTGTCCAGACAGAGGCAGCCTTCGCTCCAGCTGAGGCAGAGAACAGTAAGAAGGCCACAGAGGCAGGACAGTCAATTTCCCAACATGTAGCCTGTCATTCAGCCTCTACCTGTGCTTCTGGAAGACATGTTGGATGATTGACACATGCAAACTCAATTGGCATCACTGGATATAGGGATGCACCCTGCACCGAACCAGTGAGTCAAGGCACAATCTATGAAGCTCGTGCCTGAACCCCACCCTCTCAGTGCAGTAGTAAACACAGGGCCTAGCAGCAAACCCGAGGCACGAGCCACTCACAAACGCCTTGCAGACGCTCTCCAGCAGACATAGCAGACAGTGCTTGCAGAAGTAACACAACCGAAACAAATGTGGTTGAACACCAGACAGGGGGCAGTGAGTGGCAACTATTTGCGTTCCCGTCATTTGGGGCCTTTAACTTACTCCTATCAACCCCCCAAAATCCTTTTAGATCTAACACTAATGGTGTGTCACGTGCTGACGTCATCGCCACTGCAGACCTCCTCCCCCTGCTCCCGTGGGCCTTGGTGCTGGTTGTGGACTCTGGGATTCAGAGACAATTCTAGGCACAGACGGAGAGTGGCCTTCTCGAAATAGCCAGAGGGATTTGAATTATTCAAATGAGCAGTGATATGAATTATTCAAATGAGCAGTGATCTGAATTATTCAAATGAGCAGTGATTTGGATTATTCAAATGAGCAGGCCGCCGTGTCTGCACTGCGTCCCATGATGCCCTGCGGTTCTGCACTCTCCACAGGCAGGTACATGGAAATAAAAGCCCAGCAGCCGCAGTCTGCCGCTGAACACTGTTACACATGTATCCCCACAACAACGTTCAACAAACACGCTGAGGGCTTCACAGCTCCTAGTCCTCAACTAAACAACGTCCAACGCAGCCTCTTCAGCAGCACACGTTAAAGAATATAATATGTGTGGAATGCAGTCTTTCTATATGGTACCAGAGTGTGTGGTCTGAGTAGTCTCTGACAAAAATAGTGAGTTCGAAATATTATTTAAAATTGTATCGCGTCATTGAAGATAATAGAAAATCTGCAACAAATACATGATATTTGAGCCATAATACTGGTCAGCTGATATTTCTGTTATCAATATCCTAATATACTACCCACAGATTAATTAATGAAGCAGTCGGCAATAAACTGGTATGAGGAGCCTGGCTCTACTAAGTGCCAATGTTGATTCGTCCACAACATCAGGCCTAATGTATGATGGAATGGTGTAGGACAGCTGATGAAAGGCAGGAATGCACCACATTTATGAAATACAGTGCATTCCGGACCTTTACCCCTGTGCTGGTGCACAATTTGCTGCCTACCACCAACATAGGCACCCTTGTACCATGTAACCGGATTGTTTTCATGCAGGAAGGGGCACCTTAATGCACAAAAACAATCCCGAGATGCATTTTCCTCTTTCTATGTGCACTGCACAATGCAGCACACATGGACAGAAGAAAGAATTATGACAAATAAAAATATTTCACCCCATTACACCTGGTGAGGGAAGGTGTAAGGTTTAGGCGCATCCCCAGGTTTACGTGATTATTTAAATTTGGGGCAGAGTCACAATCCATGGGCGTTGCATGGGCAAACCCACCATCACGCCCATGGAACTCGACCTGCACTGCTATGCCTCACTCCATCAGTATGGTCGAGAGGTCTGCGCCGCCTCTCATGAATAAGCTCCTCAGCTCTTACTGGACTGGACTTGCAAGCGCAAAGTACAACGCATGTTAATGACTGAAATGTAAACCGAGGCTCAGCCCCAACAAATCATTTAAGAGTGCTGGATACATCTATAGACTGGGCAGTTGACCAATATCCAAGTATCTGACAGACCTGACCAATGCTTGTTTCTTGGGTTTGTGCACTTGTGTTTACCCCATCTTTACCAATATTGGCCATAGCCATTTTCTGCATTTTCCCAACAGGACAATTTTCAATTCATTATAATTTAGAGGATGATCAAATATGATTATATACAGGAATTCAGCCTGGTCTCACATTAAAGGTGCACTTGTAAAGTGAAGGAAACCTTTTTCTTTCATCATAAAACTGGCTTTCATAATAGAAAGAATAATGAATTGTGAGCAGCTAGTACAGCGTAGAACTAACTGTAGTATCATTTAAAACACCACATTTCCCATAGAATGAGATGACCTAATGCCCATGGCACCTATTGTGCGGCTCATCTTCCTCTGGATGTCCTTGAACTTCTCCCCTGATTCTCAGTAAAAGGATTTTTAGCAACAAACAACCAAAGGTGGGGTTCTCCTCTGATACAGACCTCTGGACATAATGCCATCATAAGTCTTTATTCGATTTTAAAAGATCATAAAAGACACAAACATCTAACAAGGCATAACATCTGGTGCCCGATAGAATTATTAAAATCCATCAATAAATACTTAAAAATTTAAAAAAAGCATTAAACAAATCAGAAAGACTAAAATAATGAAGTTGGATAATTAAAAACAACAACTTTTACTACAAGATGAAAGGATATCAATTAGTGAAATTCATAATATAATACAAGAGGAGAAACCCACATCCCTTAATTTATATGTGCTAATAGGGGTACTTCAAGTATTTACTTGGAGGCTTTTTTCCTTAAAAACCATGCCCAACCCAAAAATGTGGCTAATGCTATAGAGATGATTGGTAACGTGCTTGTGCGTAGAATTCTTAATGCAACAGCACTACTCCTAGTACCTAAGGTCTTGCACATTGGAGTCAACCATACTCGTCTTGGGGTAGCAAATACAGGGCAAACAAATAGAAAATGGGCGGTTGATTCTGCTTGTAACCCACAGGCGGGACATAATTCCTCACAAGCACTGGACCATCTTTCTGTGAGAGACCTAAGTGGTAAAGAACCAGCTCTGAATTGAAAATAAAGTTTCCTATCGCCAGGTTTTGTAACCAAGTCCCAGTATGGTTCTAGAGCAGGTGTAATTTTTGCCTCCAGGTAACAGCCGGTCATCCCAGAGGAATTTGCCCTGCTCCATACATGGTGTTCAACTCGTTCCCAATATATCATTTTCAAAGATCTCTGTGAGGGGAACAGAGCAGCCGCGGGTTCACTCCACAGCCCCTCCATACCCAGGTCTGTCAAGGTCTCATGAAGGTTCCTCGACCATCCGATCTTATGGAACACATCTAGTTTCATGACATCCATGAGACCTTTGGCATAAAGGGAGAGCTCCGGAGTGGTCCAGAGCCTCCGCCAGTACAAAATCGGACAAAGTTTAGCTATGTCCAAAATGGCCTTCCTACCCAATTCATATCTTAAAGGTACCAAAGGGGTACTCTGGGGAAGACCAGTTATGCTACGGAAGAATCTATTTTCAGCTATAGTTAAAAAGGTTAACTGGTCAAACCCCCATAGCTCTGCCCCATATAACACATAACTTAGTACCTTGGCCTCATAAACTTGGAGCACTGGTTTTATTGGTTTGGCAAAAGATTTTTTGTGCTCCCTTATTAAGGCTCCCGATATTTGCCTGAATTTCAGGGCAGCCATTTCTATATGCTTACTCCATTTATTGTCTTTTGCTATGTGCATACCCAGATAAATGAAGTTATTAACCAATTCTAACGGTTGCCCATTCATAAAAAGCTTTTTCCCTCTATAGCTTGAGTGTGGGTTAAAAGCCATAAGTTTCGTCTTGGCCACGTTTACCTCTAAACCATGACCAAGACAAAAATCCTCAAACACTAGCAAGGCTCTTTGCAGACCACTCGGTGTTTTTGATACTATAAGTGTATCGTCCGCAAACATCAATATCGGGGTAATCACTCTGGCCAACTTTGGGGCATCTGTGTTGACGCCAAGCATACATTCTACTATCCCGTTAATATATAATGAGAAGAGCGTGGGGGCCATGGTACAACCTTGGCGCACACCACGCTCTACCGGGAACTCAGGAGTGACATCACCAGGGCCTCCCCACTGTATTTTGGCAAAGTTGGTCTCATGTAACCTCCTTACCAGGGTCAACATTTCTATGGGGAGTCCTAACTTTTCTAACACTGCCCACAACCGTAGACGGGGCACAAGATCAAAGGCAGCTCTTAAGTCCACAAAAGCGGCATAGAGACTGCCTTTTCCCAGGATAACTACCTTCCAATGTAATTGGACAAAACGAAAAACCTGATCCACTGTGCTAGTTAGCTTACGAAAGCCAGCTTGGAAAGGGGCCAGGATCTTGTTGTCTTCGATCCACTCTAGTATCTGGTTCAAAACCATCCTCCCTATGACCCTCTGAATTGAATCAATCAGGCTAATTGGCCTGTAGTTACCTGGCAGTGCCTTGTCTCCCTTCTTGAAAACTGGGATTAAAACTGCACCCCCCCATGATTTGGGGACTGGCGCACCTTTGGCCACAGCATTTGCCAATAATGTGATGTACTTGCTCCAACAAGCTTTATTGTGGAGAAAAATATCAGGTGGGACCCCGTCTGGTCCCGGAGCTCGCCCACTTGCAACAGATCCCAAAGCCATTAAGGCATCATTGTTACTAAAAGGACCTTGGGAATAAAAAACATAAGTTGTCTCCCAAGTGGAATTAAAATCGGGATTACATGCATATTGCGGTTTGAAATATTTTAACCATTCCTCTTGTGTAACGTGGTTTGAGGGTCTATCAGGCAGACCACCTCTATTTCACTTAATAATGTTCCATAACACTCTTGAATCCCTGGAATAGCTTGCTCCTTTTAAATCTAACCAGTGGAGCTCATCCCATTTCTTTGTAGCCTGCCCTATACATTTTTTGTATACTTGTCTGGCCTTACGGACACAATCGTTATTTCCACTAGAAAGGGCTGCTGCCAAATCAGCTCTGGCTCTCCTACAATCGCCATTGTACCATTGTGACCGTTTAGATGGCGCCTTTTTGGCTTTTCTTGCTGGTTTCAGAAAATGTCAGCGTATTCCCTCAAAAAAGATTTCATGGGATTCTATAACTAGAGCACTACCTGCCTCGGTTGCCATAGCGCGCTCGAGTTCCAATATAACTTTAGCTAACTCGTTATCAATGTTAGCAATGGCTTTATCATTAGTCTTGACCTCACGCCACTTAAGCCTATGCATGTCATTAGAAGGGACAACTTCAGGTGGCTTAAATTCCATCACCACTTCTTCCATTTGACCACTCTTCCACCAGCTATGCGCTACACATATAGGATTATGGTCGCTCTCAACTCTTGGTTTGACCACCATATCCTGTACAGATTGCCATATCTTCATACTACAGAGGACGTAATCGATTCTACTTTTATAGCGACCATTATCAAATGTATTGGCCCCTATCTTATCACCCGGCGTCTTGCCATTCAATGCTCTGAGACTTCTCTCGTAACAGAGAGCATTGACCTGGACTACAACCTCAGACCACCTTTTAATAGGTTTGAGGTCAAGTCCAGGTATACCCCAAAGCTGATCTTCCTCAGGATCAAGACCCCAATCTGAGTCTGGATCCAGAAGGGGTTTAAAAGTAACATTCAAATTCCCCGCGACGAGCACTCCCCTCTCACTCGAGTGCTGGTCTATGAGGCAATCCAAGTTAGCCAGGACCCGTGACCTTGTCCCCTTGGTCCCTCTGAGATACAAATTATAAATTTCCAAATCGCCCAGGAGACCCAAAGATAACCTGACTATTTGAATATCTGGAGACCCTGTAGATATGTCTCTGACCGTTGAGAATAAATCTTGGCGAGCCCAAATAGTTAGACCACCCATAGGACGACCTTTAGGTCCCTTTGTTGCTGGAACGTGAAAATTCAAATATCCCAGCAAGAACTGTGGCTCACGGGACCAGGTTTCTTGAAAAAGGCAGACATCGTAATTACCGACGAATTTGACCCATTCAGGAGAATCCATTTTTACCTTCAGACCAGCAATATTCCAAGAAATCATTGTACCCGCCCCTGATCCAAACTTAATAACCTGGTGGGTAATATTGGAACTTGCTTCGAGTTGTCTCTGGTTCTCCATGTTCTGATATAAAGTTGGGACCCTTTTTGAGTTAATCGTCCTGGATAATACAGGATGGGGTGCATCTACTCCACCCATAAGTACATCTTCAACTGCAGTGGCATCCCTGGAATCTAATAGAATCGGCTCCTCTATCAGCGGTCAGTCCAGGTCATCTGGATTGCACAAGCCATTATAATGATCAAGGGGGGGGATGATAAGCCCAGTTTTTATTCCTCTACCTACCCAGTCCTGTCTAGATCTTCGATCTGGATAAGGGGCTGAGTGATAAAAATAATTTAGATCGTGCACCCCAATTCCCGACCAATCCCCAGGAAACTCACAATCGCAGACAAAACGCGCTATGCGCCTATCTTTAAAATTAACAATAATGGAGTCACCCAAAACATCTTTTGGTCTGGATCCCACACAACTAACCCTGCTGACAAATAGGATCTTCCCATTCATATTGTTGGGAATTGGTCTATTCTTATTTAACCAGAATGTCACCTTATTTTTAAGTTCTTGGTAGGATTCTGGTTTGCCGCCTTTTATTTTGGGGACACCAGTTAATACAGCTACATAAGGAAGGGAATCAGGAGGAAGATGAATATGGGCCAAGGAGGATTTAATGGGTTTGTCATTGGTCTCTCTACTTACATCTTCTCTCTCTCCCTTGTTTTCCTTATTAATGTTACCCCCAGGATCATTACTTTTTGGACCAGCCCCTTGATTAAATTGTTTGTCGTTAGCAGAAGCCTTATGAGGGTCAATTCCTTGGTTATCACAACAGGATCAGCTGTGTGAATAAGTGCAGGAATCATGGATGCGTCAGAAGGCATGGAATTAAACTTGGCTCTATCCTTTGTTGCTAGTTTTACTACATTTGTTAGTGAACAGAAATTATCAAGGATTGTTTGTTCTAGGCGTTCAATTCTTTTGCTAACCAGTTTTACCCTTTCTAGAAGGGGGAGTATTAATGATCGCACCACCTGTTCAATCTGGGGGATCATTTCTCCTGGTAATGGCTGATCAAAAGGACATTTGTCTGCCTCGACCAGAACCGAACGATCATCCGAACGATCATCCGAACGATCGTCAACTAGTAATACACCAGGCATTTTGGTCGTATTTTTCAAAGCTTTAAGGATTTTGGGCTGCCTCCCACCTTGTGTGTCCCCACCTCTTTTCCTCTTCAAATTACTAGAGCTTTTTACTTTTTTACTAGCCCTTGTCTGCGGATAGGCTACTTCAGATCTCGAGGTACCCTCTAATACAAGGGCAGCCTCACCAAAGTCCTCCATATTCTTCGTACTATCCTGTAAAATAATGGGGCTAACCTTTACATTCCCGTGCTGGAGCAAATCACCAGTACCACACCCCACTGGCTTAATAGGGGATTTTACTAGTGCTAGTGGTCCTATTGATGAACGTCTGGTATACATTGGCTCGGTAGAAAGGCGCCGCTCAGTTATGGCAATTTCATGTTCTAGGACCGAAACAGCCCTAGTTATGAACTGATCTAAGGTACCGGATACTGTGCCACCCCCCCCTGTACGCTTCCCTTTACCTACCATATAAAAAAATACACACCAATGTAATAGGCAAGAAATACTAATCTACATATAATTAGCATAGAGTCATTGTCACAAAGGGACTTACTAGGTGTTCAAATGTTAGGGGAGTGGCTGCGGGGCGCCTGTGACTGTTTTAAACTCCCCCGGCGCTGCCTGATGACGTCAGAGGCAAGCGCCAGGGGTGGACTGCTGGGTGATGTAGTTCCCTGCTGGGCGTTCCCCTCACGGCTGTCCGCTAATGCCTAGCGGTGTGCTGTGCTGTGCTTGCCCTTTTCTGGCCGTTCCCCTCACAGCGACGATCCGGTAGGAATGTGGCAAGAGTGGAAAATGAAGTAACTTGCGCGTCCCGCGCTGCGGGGCACCTGTGGCTGTTTTAAACCCCCCCGGCGCTGCCTGATGACGTCATAGGCAAACGCCAGGGGTGGACTGCTGGGTGATGTAGTTCCCTGCTGGCCGTTCCCCTCACGGCTGTCCGCTAAAGCCTAGCGGTGTGCTGTGCTTGCCCTTTTCTGGCCGTTCCCCTCACTGCGACGATCCGGTAGGAATGTGGCAAGAGTGGAAAATGAAGTAACTTGCGCGTCCCGCGCAGCGGGGCACCTGTGGCTGTTTTAAACTCCCCCGGCGCTGTCTGATGACGTCAGAGGCAAGCGCCAGGGGTGGACTGCTGGGTGATGTAGTTCCCTGCTGGCCGTTCCCCTCACGGCTGTCCGCTAATTCCTAGCGGTGTGCTGTGCTGTGCTTGCCCTTTTCTGGCCGTTCCCCTCACGGCGACGATCCGGTAGGAATGTGGCAAGAGTGGAAAATAAAGTAACTTGTTGTCTACTTTGTCCATCCCCAACAGCTTGTACTTTACCACCTCCTAAATAGATCTATAACCAGAACATTTTCCTTGTAATAAACGCCTGCTTTATATGCACAAATGTAGCCTCTTTCTTCACCTCAATTGATAATGAACCCAAGCCAAGTTCTTGTATTCACACTTAAAAATGATGAGTGATATCAAGAGACAGAAGCATTGACACTTCTCAGCTGAGTTCGTACACCATCCTAAACCTGCCAGCTTTGAAAAGTGAGGCCATAACACCTACAGCTCAATACATTAACAGAAAGGTCGCCTCAAGAGACCAAAAATAGCACAAATGTCAACCTCTAGCAATTGCAAAATAACTTCAAAGATTA
Organism: Triturus cristatus; assembly: GCF_964204655.1. NCBI lineage: Eukaryota > Metazoa > Chordata > Amphibia > Caudata > Salamandridae > Triturus > Triturus cristatus. Next base: position 1,801,559,928 of record NC_140590.1, read on the forward strand.
GCCTTGGCTACCTGGAAAATCCAGATGAAGAGGTACTTCGAGGGTAAGTCCAACATACATAGTCTTCCCATGGATACAGCTGTTGAAATTATAGCTATTAGTGACTAACATATGGTAAGGGCCCAATTATCCCCTCAATGCTTCCAATAACACTGCATTCTACAGAATATTCACAAATGCATGGAAGGGAATGTTAGAGCAACATATCCAGCTTTAAGCACCCCTCCACAGCATACGCTCGCCTAGTCACCGTAAATATCTAGCAGCAAAAGGCATCATCAATGAAACCCAGGACCTCGTTGCACTCATCATCCGTACCACTAAGGGCCTGACTCAGAGCTCGGCAGATGGGTTACTCCATCACAAATGTGACGGATAGCACGCCCACAGTGTTACAAGTGCCACAGGATATAATGCAGTGGTAATGCTTTGCATGTGAGATCCATCACGTTTGTGACAGAGTTGCCCATCGCATTGCTCCAAGTCAAGCCCTTAGATTTCTAGAATATCTCAAGAGGCATATCAGCCCCTTAGAGTCATCATCTGATAAAACCCCATACATTTATACAGCATATCCTACCTTGTATGCATGCTGCGGAACACCCCAAGGCTACTTCTCTGTGATGTGCAAATAATAATAATAGTAATAATAGTGCCACTTTTAGAGGGAATGGCTACTTCAACAAAGTGCTCCAGCACTGGGCAGCTGACTACAGGAAATAATATGCACCCCTACAGGGAGGAACTTACACAGGTCTGAAAATCCAGGTTTTCAGCTTTTTTTCTGTAAATCCTTTCAGAGGGGCTAACTGAAGCTCCAAGGGTATCAAATTCCATATTTTTGGTGTCAGCTGACTAAAAGCATAGCCACCAATTCTGGCTCTTTGAAATTTTGCAATAGAAGCCTGTTTAACAGCAGTAGTCTTAGGATTCCTGGTTGGAAGACAGGGAGTGATCATGGACTGAAGATAAGCAGGAACCTGAAAGGAAAGAGTCTTATAGCAAAATCAACGAGCCTTAAAGGGATTCTTTGCTTCACCGGGAGCCAATGCAGTTTTGTCAATACAGGACTAACACAGGCATATCTAGGGAGCCTAAGCAATTTCCTAGCTGCCGCATTCTGGACCCGCTGAAGCCTGTTCAGCCGCAGTTGGGAAACGTTCAAGTAAGAGCATTACAGTTGCCCAATCTGGATATGGCTAATGCCTGGACTACTGTTTTTTCGGCGGAGTCAGGGAGGAGATGGAGGCTTTTCTTAAGAGCTGTCAACAACCCGAAGCGCTTTCCCACAAGGGCAGTAATCTGGGCATCAAAGGAAAGTGTTAAAATCTGTTTCTTAGCTCTTTTTTACTCTTCAACATTGTAACCCCCATACTATGCTGCTTCATTCCCAAAGTCTCTGCTCATTTCTAGATCAATCCCTTCCTTCAGTCTTTTCCACTCTTAACCAATGAATCACTTTTACTGCCCACACATACTGTGTCAATGTAGAGTGAGAAACATAAGTCATGTTCCTCAAAGATGACTTTAAATACTCCAATGTAAGCAGACACATCTACTGTAAATGAGCAAATACCCTCTGCTTTACAGCACATTACATGAAACAGTCTTAACTTTTAATAAAGGTGTAAAAAAAGTAAATGCAAGTATAAATATACATACAGACAACAAGTGGAAAGTTTCAAGACTTTGCTGTTCTGAAACGCAAAGGCATGCTGATAAAAGAAGATAGATAAGGACAGAACCTCATGCTGACAAAATGCTGTCACATCCCAACGACAGTGTCCCAGCAAGCTTCAGGTACATACAAGACACTACAAGACACAACATAGTATGACTGCACAGCGTTGAGGAGGAGCAGTCTGAAATCTTAATGACATGGAGGTAAGGGCCCATACAGTGGCATGCTCCTGTCCTATGTACACTTTGAGACCACAAACAGGTGATGTCATAGAAGATGTGCTGTGGCAGATGGAGCTGGACCTCTTGTTTTGGGGCTGGATCAAGTGTGGTAATCATACTGTTACTCCCTCCTGTAATGCCACATGCAGGCTTTAAACTGATGGAAAAAAATGCCTGGTTAATAACAATTGGCTCAAAAATGTAATCCAACCATCTGTTGCTCTATCTAGATTGTAAGAGTCTAATTGTGTATTAAAAGGATGGTGCCTTAAGTTTCCTTTAGTTAGCTAAACCTGTCCAAGTTTCAGATATTGCATGTGTATTTTTCTGTATACACGCTGTGCACATTCATATTTCATTGTGCATTCAGAAAAACAATTAAATTCAGCTGCAAACCATTGTCTCGATTTGAATATAATAACAATTGGTTTCATTGGACTCCCTGGGACACATGTTAATGTTATTTATGTGCGAAAGCAATTAATTGTTCTCTTCTCTTCTGAATTAATAATCATACCAGTTCTTCTGTGCAACAAATGATGTGCACATGGCCAATGAAAATATTGTATCAACGAGAAATGTTTTTAATTTTGCTGATTGGTTCGCTGCAGAAGTAACATTTCAGTGCTTCTGATACATCCTGTTGTGCTATGGAACTCGTGTGCTCGCTTTGTTCGGGAGGAGCAGGACTTTTCTGTCATTCGTTGCTGCGGCTGGTTGGAGAGGGCGAGATGCTCGTGGCCATCCTGTATTTAGGATTGATTGGCAGGAGGGCTGTGGTTTACCTTACTTCTGAAAGACACATTGCATTTCTTATGCTTTGTGGCTTATGCTAATTCCCTAACTAATTAACTTTTGCTTTCTGTAACGATACTATTATTTGAATTCATCTGCAAATACTGAGAACTGTAAATCCTTGTTTTGCAGGTGTTCCTAATGCTCCTAACTGAAATTTAAAGTTCAGGGTTCTCCCTTTCCTGGCCCCCCACCCTCCTGAATTAAGATGATATTGATATCTCACATTCCTTTCACCTCTACACACAAAGATCTGTCAATCTAGACTTCGCCAAAAGTCACTCATTTCAGGTGCATTTGCCAGATTAGATTGTTGGACTCAGCCGGATGTGACTGCTTTGACTGAGTGACACTATCACCTTCCTCATTTCAGCATACTGCATGCATGTAAGTGTGTCAATAGATTTGAGTTGATGAAGGGAAAAGGAAAGCTGTCAATGGTGTTTCACAAGAAGTGTTTCTTTAGTTCATCCTGCAACTATAGGGGGTGTAAGGCCATTGGTGTCGATTCTCCAAAATGCTAGGGGTAGCGGAAGTGACATCACATGCTCTTTGACATATTAATTACAATACATTTTAGCAAAAGAAGTCTGTTTCTTGCTGCAACCCTCAAATAGTCATCACTCGGTCTAATCTTTATTTTGAAAAGCAAATTTGACTTAGACCTGCACCTCAGTGTCAAAGGCGCCCTCTTAACAGATTGAGAAGCAGATGTGCCTAGATAAGGAATCCTGCAATGCACTACAACACATTCTTGGCATTTGCTCAGATTACAAAAACCCTCATTACACAATGCACTAAGAACATGACAGCCAATGACATGTGATATGTGGGATGATTGACACATTTCATTGAGCAATTAGTTAGCTTCGTAAGAGTCTGAACTGCGGCAGTGAAATGCCTCTTCAAATGGTATGCTGTCTAATTCACAAAATGTATAATGCATCTCCCTGTGCATGACATACCAACCATCCACATACCCTCGTTTATTATGTTATTTTGATCTACCAAAAAATAATACTGATCTAGTGAATTTCTGTAATAATTTATACATTCGCCTACATTTTAATAGGAACCATAATTAATGCAGACAGGTGGAGAGAGAGCTTTGCACAGAGTCAAGGCATTGTTCAGCGGGTCACCAAGCAAACCGTTTCAGTTATGAATCACATGACATTCTGTCCAATGTAAAGTAATAATGCAACACACAAACCCAAAAATATGATGCTCGTTTGAAAAGCATTAACATTGCAATGCCCTAAATAGATGAAAATGCTTCATATACAAAATGATGCACAGTGTGGGCTCAGAGCATAGAGTGAGAAATGCAGTTTGAAAGCCTCTACGATTTACTGGTCCAAGCACACCTTACATGCTGCCCATTTATTATGACTTCAAAGATCAGTACATAACAAATCAAGTTAAGTGACTCTCTTTGTGCAAGTCAAACACTCACTATACTATCATTTCAACTCTATTTAAAAGAGCTCATCTTTACTGCTGGCATCCAATCCAATGTAGTTCACACATTAAGTTCAAGGTGCACCAAGAACCCACTTGTTGACTCGACCATAGTAGGAAAGTCACTAATAATCCCCAGTTTTTATATTTGCACAAAGCAGTCTGGCAAGCACATCACATTCCTAATTCCTAATTTTTCTCATGGGGACCCTGTTGCAAGCCACAAACATATATTTCACAGTGCAAAATGAAAACAAAGAACACACTCGCATTTAAGATATAGTATTGAGTTGACAAAAGTGCACCATGCGATGCTAAAATTTCAGATCTATATAACTCAAAATTCTCAATTTTCCTGAAACCGTGCCATTGTATCTCATAAATATTTTTCTTTGCCTTGCATTCTGGTCGTTGTAGTCCTGCTTATACCATTATACATACCTGTACAAGTACCATTTTGCAAATAAAAACTTATGTTGCAGAAGAGCTCCATTTAGTCTTATAAATTCCTTATCTCAACCTTCTTATGAATTTCCAGGTTATTTGGGTCATTTTAAAAATAGTTACTGCCAATACAAGCTCCCAATGTCCATGTTTGGCTACAAAGGGAGGCATTAAAATGACTGAAGAAGGGTGGCTATGATTGGGGCAGCAGGTGCAGCAGCCCTCAGCACCAGGGGGATGATGCTGATTGAACTGATCCCAGTAATGTTTTTTTTTATTCTTTACTGAGTTTCATATAGTGCAAACTCGACCCGAAGGTATCGGGTATCAGAGCGCTTTACACGAATACCAGTTGCATTACATGAGGACACATTCATTTTTGTTAGGCACGGGGAGATTAAGTGATTTGCCCTGAATCACAGGTTGTTGCGCATCCTTGCCGAGACTCGAACCCGGTTCCCCAGATCCGAGGTCAACCACCCTAGCCATCAGGCCAACTCCTCACCCATTTAAAAATTAAGACATGGGGCCGGGCGGCCCATTTTTATTTTCCTTTTGAATCCGGGAATACCACAGCCTGCCTTACAAGAGGAGTGCAGAGATGTGGAGGAGGAAAAACTGCTGTTTGAGAGAGCAGGGTCTACCTAGGAGATACGGACACCAAAAGGAGAAGCAGAAGAGGTGTCAGTGGGAGCAGAGTGCTAGTTGGTGAAAAAATACAGGAAATGTTCCATTAAACATACCTGTGCCCTTATCTGTGAGATGTATGGTTTGCTTGGAGCTTTGGGAGCTCTGAGAACTGTCATGTAACTGCACAGTGCTCTGCTAACCATACAGTTTAAATACCTCCCACTCAGGATTAGAGCATCTTTATCTATCCTTAAATTCTGCAAGAAGGTGAAATACCTGGCTTTTTTCAATTTACCAACTTACCCTAGGCAGGACTAGGCACGTACACCTGCTCAGCACCAGAACACCCATTCAAGAGATATAGTGCTTTACAAATAAACTTAACAAAACATAACATTTCCATAGGTACCTCCTACGTGTGGTCCATTTGCATAGTAAATGTGCTTAGGGATTGTACAGAGTGCATTTGTACTCAGGCATGTGTGCTGTGTGTTTGCTGAGGTGTCTGCGATTAGGATTTTGGCCTCTAGTCCCCTTCAAGTCCATTACAGCGTGAAATAGGATTCACTCTTATTTTGTTCACCTTTGGCTGCCCATACCTTGGTCTGCCAGTTTCATCCTCCACCGATGCTCTTTGCCAAAAAATGGGAAAAGTAGAGGATATGGGTGAGTTGTGGACTCCCAAAGATGTCTGTGTTTTGTGCCATCCGCCACAGCTGAGTAAGAGGAGATTACAAAGGCCACTGAAGCCACCAGGTATTGGACGATGAAAAGGGTAGAACATGCACTTCCTGGCATCACATTCATCGAGCTATCATCACGAGACATATTGGATAATGTTTCTGATGAAATATTACAGGTTTTATTGGCTGCTGATCCAAAACTGACATCACAATCAATGGATATACCGATTGCCAATTAAACCAACACAGATCCTATCAGTAGCCAGGGAATGATCACTTTGATCAGGACAAAGGTTTGGTTGTTGAAAGTCACAATCTTCGTGCAGTAGTAGGTGCAAAGCCAGATGGCAAACCAAAGACTAGAAGATTCCAAAAGGAACTCTTACAGACAAATACGAATTGAAGAGTTGATCCATAACAAATATTTCACTCCAAATATTTTAACAGATAGTTCCTGCAAAAGATACTCAATTCAGGCAAATGGTGTTGACTCCCAGGCTGGAGACAATTACATTGCTGATATTAAGATAATTTGTTTTCTGTTCTAGTTAATGAAATTAGCTATGAGAATGAACGTTTCCCATCAGTGCCATAACAACGAATATCCTTTTTAGGGCCAATTCTGCAGATGTCAGCATTCTGTTAAATGATCCAAATAATTTTCCTTCCTGATACTTGTTTGTGTGATCCTCTGCACCCCTCCCCTATCGACTCAGCTGTGCAGAACCGTGTTGATGCAGACAGAGTGTCTGCTCAATGACACATTGCAAGGCTAAGATCCGTCTATACATATAAACATGGATTTGTCAGATGCAAAAGTTAATGCTATTATTTGAATCGTGCAACGTCACTAATCTTTGGGTGCCGCTGATGGGAGGAGCTTCGCCTCGGACCGTTCGGCGCCTGGATTGGGTGCCGCCGCCACCAACGCTGTCAACGCCGTCGAGGAAAGTCGGGTGACCGGGAGACCGGCGTTGGGATCGGCGAGACCAGGAGAGTTCAGGTGAGACCTGCAGCTCAGCCCGCAGTCCGCAACCGGTGCAGGAGCTAGTGTTGGGTTAGAGCGGGTCCGTCTTTGATGACTCGCTCACCCGCTCACCTGTCTACACCCTCTTGCTTTCATTTCTCGCCTGGCGTTGCTTACACTTCCCACGCTTGGAGGGGGCGTAGAAGCCCATGAAACACAGGAGAGCGGTCGGGTACTGAGCCGCATCTGCACTAGAGGCCAGCAGCTGGTGGATACGGTGAGATTGACTGACTAGCAGCAATTAGAATTAGAGATAGAGCTAGAGCTTGAGCTTGAGCTTGAGTAAGACGCATGCATGCAGTAGGCATAGGCATACGCTCGCTCGCTCATATTGCCTCACCATTGTCCACCATTGTCCATCTTGCCTGTGGCTCTGCTTCCTCCGGTTCCCTGTGCCCACAACAGTTGCTCACAATAGTTGTCACAGAAGTCCGCTATAGCTGCGAGTGTTGTTGGAGCCGCATCTGCAGGGAAAGAAGAAAAGCACGTAGCAGCTGTAGCTACTGACAGCCACAATGGTGCTGCCCGAGTGGGGGTTACTGCAGAGTGACATTGGTGCAAGGGGAAGAGACTGACCGCGGATCACCGCGGGACTGCGAGCACCAGTGTGCAGTGCGGCGCTCGATCTGCCGCAGCTGGTCCTCTTCCCGTCCCTATCTTCCCGGTGAATAAAACCTCAGGCGGATACTGTTTACCTGGTGCTGCTCGAGTACCACGGACTTTGGTGATTGCTGCTAAGACTTATCGCTTTTTATGTGAGATATTTTTAATGTACTTAGTTTTAAGTATTTTGGTTTGTTCATCACAATTCTTTTATTATTAATTTTTCTTTATTTTTATTCTTGTGTGATTCATGACAGCTTGGGTGTGTTTGTTCTAACATTTGTGTAGCAGGTTGTGTTTGTAGTTGTAAGTATGTCCAAACTAAAAACCTCTAAACCCTCTGTAACGCCAGCAACGCTAGACAATTACTTAGTTAAAGTTGTTAACAAAATCAATAATGAACGTCGACTTTCCCTAAGTCGGGGTAGTCCCCCTGCTTCACCGTCTATCCTGTCCACTTCTCTAGGTGTACCAGCGCTAGATGTTAGCTTTGACCATGGCTTACAGGTGGTGACAAATAGCAATGACTTAGTGTCACCGACCCTTAATCAGGCTGTGGTAAATGATCTCTCTGATAACCCTGGAGAATTTTTCCCGGTGTGTAGAGTTGTCAGGGCCTGTCGGAAAGTACCTATTAGGCGAGGGGGGAACAAAAAGGCCAAGAGAATTCAATCACCACCCAAAAGCATAGCTGGGGGGGAGGAGGCCCTAGAAAAGGACGGTTCAGCCCAGTTGAATTCCGAGCAATTCAATTTGCTGGTTAGCATCATTACAACAAACAAATGATGGACGGAATGCTGACAATGCAGACATTCTCCCCCAGTCAAGAGATCTGGGTTAAATCCATCGTTCTTTTGCCCACTACACCACCCCAGTTTAGACATGGCCATATGCAAATCAGTCTTGACCCTGTGCCTCATGGGAACAGTCCAGCCCGAACTGCCAAGCCATGTCTTCCCTGGACCGGAATCAAGCATCCTAGGACCGGTTTCTGGCTATCAGCCGTCATCAGCCAGGATAGCTTGACTCCAGTGGCGTAGTGAGCACGGGTCCCACGTCTGGGAATACCCATCCCACTTAGGGCGAAAAGCGTTACAACAAACAAATGATGGACGGAATGCTGACAATGCAGACATTCTCCCCCAGTCAAGAGATCTGGGTTAAATCCATCGTTCTTTTGCCCACTACACCACCCCAGTTTAGACATGGCCATATGCAAATCAGTCTTGACCCTGTGCCTCATGGGAACAGTCCAGCCCGAACTGCCAAGCCATGTCTTCCCTGGACCGGAATCAAGCATCCTAGGACCGGTTTCTGGCTATCAGCCGTCATCAGCCAGGATAGCTTGACTCCAGTGGTGTAGTGAGCACGGGTCCCACGTCTGGGAATACCCATCCCACTTAGGGCGAAAAGCGTTACAACAAACAAATGATGGACGGAATGCTGACAATGCAGACATTCTCCCCCAGTCAAGAGATCTGGGTTAAATCCATCGTTCTTTTGCCCACTACACCACCCCAGTTTAGACATGGCCATATGCAAATCAGTCTTGACCCTGTGCCTCATGGGAACAGTCCAGCCCGAACTGCCAAGCCATGTCTTCCCTGGACCGGAATCAAGCATCCTAGGACCGGTTTCTGGCTATCAGCCGTCATCAGCCAGGATAGCTTGACTCCAGTGGCGTAGTGAGCACGGGTCCCACGTCTGGGAATACCCATCCCACTTAGGGCGAAAAGCGTTACAACAAACAAATGATGGACGGAATGCTGACAATGCAGACATTCTCCCCCAGTCAAGAGATCTGGGTTAAATCCATCGTTATTTTGCCCACTACACCACCCCAGTTTAGACATGGCCATATGCAAATCAGTCTTGACCCTGTGCCTCATGGGAACAGTCCAGCCCGAACTGCCAAGCCATGTCTTCCCTGGACCGGAATCAAGCATCCTAGGACCGGTTTCTGGCTATCAGCCGTCATCAGCCAGGATAGCTTGACTCCAGTGGCGTAGTGAGCACGGGTCCCACGTCTGGGAATACCCATCCCACTTAGGGCGAAAAGCGTTACAACAAACAAATGATGGACGGAATGCTGACAATGCAGACATTCTCCCCCAGTCAAGAGATCTGGGTTAAATCCATCGTTCTTTTGCCCACTACACCACCCCAGTTTAGACATGGCCATATGCAAATCAGTCTTGACCCTGTGCCTCATGAGAACAGTCCAGCCCGAACTGCCAAGCCATGTCTTCCCTGGACCGGAATCAAGCATCCTAGGACCGGTTTCTGGCTATCAGCCGTCATCAGCCAGGATAGCTTGACTCCAGTGGCGTAGTGAGCACGGGTCCCACGTCTGGGAATACCCATCCCACTTAGGGCGAAAAGCGTTACAACAAACAAATGATGGACGGAATGCTGACAATGCAGACATTCTCCTCCAGTCAAGAGATCTGGGTTAAATCCATCGTTCTTTTGCCCACTACACCACCCCAGTTTAGACATGGCCATATGCAAATCAGTCTTGACCCTGTGCCTCATGGGAACAGTCCAGCCCGAACTGCCAAGCCATGTCTTCCCTGGACCGGAATCAAGCATCCTAGGACCGGTTTCTGGCTATCAGCCGTCATCAGCCAGGATAGCTTGACTCCAGTGGCGTAGTGAGCACGGGTCCCACGTCTGGGAATACCCATCCCACTTAGGGCGAAAAGCGTTACAACAAACAAATGATGGACGGAATGCTGACAATGCAGACATTCTCCCCCAGTCAAGAGATCTGGGTTAAATCCATCGTTCTTTTGCCCACTACACCACCCCAGTTTAGACATGGCCATATGCAAATCAGTCTTGACCCTGTGCCTCATGGGAACAGTCCAGCCTGAACTGCCAAGCCATGTCTTCCCTGGACCGGAATCAAGCATCCTAGGACCGGTTTCTGGCTATCAGCCGTCATCAGCCAGGATAGCTTGACTCCAGTGGCATAGTGAGCACGGGTCCCACGTCTGGGAATACCCATCCCACTTAGGGCGAAAAGCGTTACAACAAACAAATGATGGACGGAATGCTGACAATGCAGACATTCTCCCCCAGTCAAGAGATCTGGGTTAAATCCATCGTTCTTTTGCCCACTACACCACCCCAGTTTAGACATGGCCATATGCAAATCAGTCTTGACCCTGTGCCTCATGGGAACAGTCCAGCCCGAACTGCCAAGCCATGTCTTCCCTGGACCGGAATCAAGCATCCTAGGACCGGTTTCTGGCTATCAGCCGTCATCAGCCAGGATAGCTTGACTCCAGTGGCGTAGTGAGCACGGGTCCCACGTCTGGGAATACCCATCCCACTTAGGGCGAAAAGCGTTACAACAAACAAATGATGGACGGAATGCTGACAATGCAGACATTCTCCCCCAGTCAAGAGATCTGGGTTAAATCCATCGTTCTTTTGCCCACTACACCACCCCAGTTTAGACATGGCCATATGCAAATCAGTCTTGACCCTGTGCCTCATGGGAACAGTCCAGCCCGAACTGCCAAGCCATGTCTTCCCTGGACCGGAATCAAGCATCCTAGGACCGGTTTCTGGCTATCAGCCGTCATCAGCCAGGATAGCTTGACTCCAGTGGTGTAGTGAGCACGGGTCCCACGTCTGGGAATACCCATCCCACTTAGGGCGAAAAGCGTTACAACAAACAAATGATGGACGGAATGCTGACAATGCAGACATTCTCCCCCAGTCAAGAGATCTGGGTTAAATCCATCGTTCTTTTGCCCACTACACCACCCCAGTTTAGACATGGCCATATGCAAATCAGTCTTGACCCTGTGCCTCATGGGAACAGTCCAGCCCGAACTGCCAAGCCATGTCTTCCCTGGACCGGAATCAAGCATCCTAGGACCGGTTTCTGGCTATCAGCCGTCATCAGCCAGGATAGCTTGACTCCAGTGGCGTAGTGAGCACGGGTCCCACGTCTGGGAATACCCATCCCACTTAGGGCGAAAAGCGTTACAACAAACAAATGATGGACGGAATGCTGACAATGCAGACATTCTCCCCCAGTCAAGAGATCTGGGTTAAATCCATCGTTCTTTTGCCCACTACACCACCCCAGTTTAGACATGGCCATATGCAAATCAGTCTTGACCCTGTGCCTCATGGGAACAGTCCAGCCCGAACTGCCAAGCCATGTCTTCCCTGGACCGGAATCAAGCATCCTAGGACCGGTTTCTGGCTATCAGCCGTCATCAGCCAGGATAGCTTGACTCCAGTGGCGTAGTGAGCACGGGTCCAACGTCTGGGAATACCCATCCCACTTAGGGCGAAAAGCGTTACAACAAACAAATGATGGACGGAATGCTGACAATGCAGACATTCTCCCCCAGTCAAGAGATCTGGGTTAAATCCATCGTTCTTTTGCCCACTACACCACCCCAGTTTAGACATGGCCATATGCAAATCAGTCTTGACCCTGTGCCTCATGAGAACAGTCCAGCCCGAACTGCCAAGCCATGTCTTCCCTGGACCGGAATCAAGCATCCTAGGACCGGTTTCTGGCTATCAGCCGTCATCAGCCAGGATAGCTTGACTCCAGTGGCGTAGTGAGCACGGGTCCCACGTCTGGGAATACCCATCCCACTTAGGGCGAAAAGCGTTACAACAAACAAATGATGGACGGAATGCTGACAATGCAGACATTCTCCTCCAGTCAAGAGATCTGGGTTAAATCCATCGTTCTTTTGCCCACTACACCACCCCAGTTTAGACATGGCCATATGCAAATCAGTCTTGACCCTGTGCCTCATGGGAACAGTCCAGCCCGAACTGCCAAGCCATGTCTTCCCTGGACCGGAATCAAGCATCCTAGGACCGGTTTCTGGCTATCAGCCGTCATCAGCCAGGATAGCTTGACTCCAGTGGCGTAGTGAGCACGGGTCCCACGTCTGGGAATACCCATCCCACTTAGGGCGAAAAGCGTTACAACAAACAAATGATGGACGGAATGCTGACAATGCAGACATTCCCCCCCAGTCAAGAGATCTGGGTTAAATCCATCGTTCTTTTGCCCACTACACCACCCCAGTTTAGACATGGCCATATGCAAATCAGTCTTGACCCTGTGCCTCATGGGAACAGTCCAGCCTGAACTGCCAAGCCATGTCTTCCCTGGACCGGAATCAAGCATCCTAGGACCGGTTTCTGGCTATCAGCCGTCATCAGCCAGGATAGCTTGACTCCAGTGGCATAGTGAGCACGGGTCCCACGTCTGGGAATACCCATCCCACTTAGGGCGAAAAGCGTTACAACAAACAAATGATGGACGGAATGCTGACAATGCAGACATTCTCCCCCAGTCAAGAGATCTGGGTTAAATCCATCGTTCTTTTGCCCACTACACCACCCCAGTTTAGACATGGCCATATGCAAATCAGTCTTGACCCTGTGCCTCATGGGAACAGTCCAGCCCGAACTGCCAAGCCATGTCTTCCCTGGACCGGAATCAAGCATCCTAGGACCGGTTTCTGGCTATCAGCCGTCATCAGCCAGGATGGGCTGGACTGTTCCCATGAGGCACAGGGTCAGACTGATTTGCATATGGCCATGTCTGAACTGGGGTGGCAGAGTGGGCTAAAGAACGGTGATGGATCAAACCCAAATCTGTTGACTGGTTGTGAGTGTTTGATTGGTTCTGATGCTCCGTCCATCACCACCCCCTTTTGTACCGCTTTGTTCGCCATAAGTTGGCAGGGTATGCTCAGACGTGAGTCCCTTGCTCACTTTGCCACTGGATTCAAGCAAGCCTGGCTGAAGATGGCTGAAATGCCAGAAACCGGTCCTAGGAAGCTTGTTTCCGGTCCAGGGAAGGCATGGCTTGTCAGTTCGGGCTGGACTGTTCCCATGAGGCACAGGGTCAGACTGATTTGCATATGGCCATGTCTGAACTGGGGTGGCAGAGTGGGCTAAAGAACGGTGATGGATCAAACCCAGATCTGTTGACTGGTTGTGAGTGTTTGATTGGTTCTGATGCTCCGTCCATCACCACCCCCTTTTGTACCGCTTTGTTCGCCATAAGTTGGCAGGGTATGCTCAGACGTGAGTCCCTTGCTCACTTTGCCACTGGATTCAAGCAAGCCTGGCTGAAGACGGCTGAAATGCCAGAAACCGGTCCTAGGAAGCTTGTTTCCGGTCCAGGGAAGGCATGGCTTGGCAGTTCGGGCTGGACTGTTCCCATGAGGCACAGGGTCAGACTGATTTGCATATGGCCATGTCTGAACTGGGGTGGCAGAGTGGGCTAAAGAACGGTGATGGATCAAACCCAGATCTGTTGACTGGTTGTGAGTGTTTGATTGGTTCTGATGCTCCGTCCATCACCACCCCCTTTTGTACCGCTTGGTTAGCATCATTGACGCTAAATTTGATAAGATCATCCTACCGTTGGTGGCTAAACTAGATCAGATTTCGAAAGAAGTAGTTAGATTGGGGCACCTTTTGGATACCCACACTATCCGGGCTGGTACCCCAATGCCCACTGATGCAGGTAATAATGTAAGGAAAGATGTAGTAATTCCATCAGATGAGGGGATTAAGGCTAACCAAATAGTTATACCAGTTCAACTGCACACTGTGAGCCAAGAGAACCAGGCTACTACAGCAGTTGAAAGTAATGCGGGTTGGACTGAGGTGAGGAGAAAGGGTTCTATTAATCTTCCATAGTTTCAACAAAAAAGTACTGGCACACTGTAGCAAAAACTTCCTTATTACTCTGGACTAGGTAGGAGGAAGTGTACTTTATCACAGACCTCCAATACTCATTTATATTGTCTGAAGACAGCCCATCCAGAATGCTACAAATTTAACAATTAAAATAGATAGAAAAGTGAGAAAAGAGAATGTGCAGTCAGTCCACAAACGGATACACTCTACAGAGACCCTCAATAATAACGAGGTGAAAAAATGTGTAGAGAGAGAGAGAGTACCTCACGTGCGCACCACCAGAGGAGCTACTGGTTGGTTCTCACCAGCTTGCCCACGTTTATTTCATCATCGGTCACTCTCTCTCAAGAAAAAGGTGTGCAGTGTCCAGTGGAAAAACACAAAACACAAGACAGTGTAGTGTGAAAAACACAACAACAGATAAATTGTGCAGACAACGACAAATAAAAATAGTGAGGGTGTATAGACTCACAAATGATTGTTTTATTCTGGTTAGGAGTCTATCACCCTGTTTAAAACCACAGCATGTTGCATACCTTAATAATGACGGCCAACATGTTTCATTGCCAGTAAAATTTGTGGCAAATTCATCAGGGCAAGAAGGGGTCAAGAATCACCTTCTCTGGACACACACCTTTAAAAGGACTGACAAACACAGACAAACAAACATACAGCATAATCAGTACGGAGAGGGATGAGTTCACTGACCATCCCGAGGATAGTGATGGTAACAAAATTTAATTCATTACCTAGTTGGAGCTATGGGCCCACATACCAGCCACCAACCAGTCGCAGGGGCGTACTAAATTTTTAACTATCGCCTTCCTGCTCGGCAAAGCACGACCGTCGTTGGTGCCTGCACCTGTGGAAACAAGTATAGACCGCCTATACCTGACTTAATCTGGAAAACACACTGTGTATTTACTCTTCCTCAATCTACAAATGATCAATCACCTCGCTGTTTGGAAGTTCTACTCCGTCATTGGTCCTTACAACAAAATAACCCTTTGAAATCTGATGTATCACATCAGCGCAACCCGTTACCGATATCGTTTTCACAGCTCAACTGACTTCAACAATCTCATCCGTCTTGTTCATACCAAGCTTCAATAATGTGTAAAATGTAAAACCCTGGTCTATTCGTACCGCAACAGTCACGCAACTATTAATCTTCCGCCAGATTGTACCCCCTATGTGGTTGTTTTAACTAACGTACCACTGGTTGACTCACTCATGACCCAGTCTCAGTATGAATCTCATGATTCTCTGAAAAATTAAACTGTTTCTTGGCTGCATAAGCAATGTGGGTTCCCAATGGCCTTTTCTAATGATATATTAACTACTAGAAGGGTCAACTGGGTTGGTAAATCTAGAAAGAATTGTAGGGGCGACTGTGTTATTATTAACTTTAAACATCCTCAACACGTCGCTACAGTTCTGCTCAGAGCTGCTTCCCTACCATTTACTGACAATGGTGTCTGTGCACGCCCGCTTGGCTTCTTCTATAGCCACCTTATTGATATGCCTCCCAATGATAATAACAATCTATGGCTACCTCCGCCAATTCAGCGGCGGGGTTAAGCCATCCCATTGCACAACCGTTTTCATGCCCTAAACAGCTTGGATTCTAACGACTGACTCAGCCCGGAGAACCCGATACCCTCGGGTGAGGCTATCAACAAGCGGGTTATCAAAACTACTAATGATATCTTGGTTTCGGAGTCAACCAGGGTGGAGGATTCCCCTGATAATGATTGTAAGGGGCCACCTAGTGGAAATCAAAGGGAGGAAAATAATCCTAGTGTAATTATTACACCAGATAGGACCAACATAAGGGGTGAAGGAATAATTTTAGCCAGCTGGAACATCGCAGGATTGAAATCCAAGGGGAAGGTTCTGGGCTGGCAGAATTTTATCAACACCTATGATATTGTATGTTTCCAGGAGACATGGTGCAGGGAAGAAGTTAATTACGAGGGGTTCGTCTCACACAATTTGGTGGCGAAGGGCTCTGGGTCGGGCAGAGCTAAAGGTGGTTTGCTGATATTAGTTTCAATCCACCGCCCAATTATAGTAAAAAGGTATATAACAGTGGGAGAACATGTTCAGATTCTTTGGTTGTTAGAGGAACAAGCCCATAACATCTTATTGTTAAATTATTATTATAATAATATTTTTGATAGCTCTAGGGAAGTAGTCGTCCGTGACCTGGCCAGTGCCATTGAAAAAATTTTAAACCTAGAAGTTAATGTTTCATTTGATTTTGTTTGGGTTGGTGACTTTAATATCCCATTATGTGAACTGTCAACTGAAAAAGTTTGTGGTTTTACCAATGATGCGGGAGTGGATGACCTGCATTTTTGTCACAACAACTATGGAGATGTATTAAATTATTTTATGGGTTACTATGACTTAGAAATTCTACGTGTCCCAAAAGAGGAATCTGGAAAAATTATCCCTACCTTTAAGGGCCATCATTCCTGCTCAGTTATTGATCATGTGATCGTTTCCTCTAATATCATTTCTTGCTGTGCTCCCCCCAGGATTGAATTTACCACCTTAAGCGACCACAATTGTATTATTTTGGAAACAACTTTTTGGGGTGATAGTTGTGTTAAAGTGGCCGCTTCGGTTTCTAATATAGAACCGCATAGACCAAATGGTGTTCGTCTGAGATGGGTAGGGGACAAAGCAAGTGATTTAATTGGTTCCATTGTGAGGGATTGCTTACCAAATATCAGCCTTATTTTTGATAATAGTACTGATGAAACACAGGTTTTAAATGCTTTTAAGGATATTAACAAAATTATCGAGGCTAGATTTACTAAACCTAAGGGTGGCCAGCATAGTAATGTACCAAGATGGTTTGATCATATGTGTACCCGTTTATTAACTGAATTAAAACTTGCTCTTGCTAAAAAGCCTAGGGACACTGAATCTGTAACCAAATTAAGGCTAGAATATAAGCTTGCCCTAAAGCGGAGGAAGAGCGAGCTACAGCAGTCGGCATGGGACTCTTTTAATCAAGCAGCTGAACTATCTAACAGTATTTTGTTCTGGGCTACTGTTAACTCTCCTTTTCTTAAGGATGAGAATATTCCAATGTTAACCTCTAACGTCCCGAGCGACGGCTGGGTTGCTCATTTCTCAAATATTTTTGATTCTAATAGTTATATGAGCACCTGCCAGAATAGTTGGCCTGTCTTACCCTTGAATATTACAGTCAGTGAGGTAGAATCTGGCATTTGTGCCAGCAAGGGGGGGAAAGCTCAGGGCCCGGATGGGGTGCCCATTGACGTGTACAAAACAGCCCCCGAGATGTGGAGCCCCCTGCTAGCCATAGTTTTTAATGCTGCTATATGTACTGAGACCCCCGAAACATGGGGGGAATCTATTATTATACCAATACATAAAAAAGGCAGCAGGTCTGATGTAAAAAATGATCGACCCATTTCTCTTCTTGATTCATCTGTCAAAATTATGAGCAGAATCATGTTAGCGAGGTTAGAGGAATAGGCCGAGCAAGAAGGTATCCTAGCTGACTACCAGTATGGATTTAGAAAGGGCAGGGGCACACTCAATCAGTGCTTAAACCTTGATTTATTGATCGGGAAATACACCGAAGCTAAGCCAGGCTCACTTTACCTCTGTTTTGCAGACCTTAGTAGTACCTTTGACATGGTTGACCATTCGATTTTATGGTCAACCTTGTTACATTTAGGTGCTCCAGAAGGTATAATTTATTTTCTCGCTAGACTGTATGGGAATTTAAAAACCTGTGTGGGTTTTGGGACTAAAGGAGAATGCACCCCAAAATTTAGTGTAAAAAGAGGTATTAGACAGGGCTGTGTACTGGCCCCCCTCCTTTTTATCTTATTTATCAACGGAATCGACGCAATTTTAAAAACAATTAAAGCAGATGTCCCACAGATCAAAGGCTCCCCTGTACCAGTGTTATTATATGCTGATGACGCTGTCTTGCTTTCCAGAACTCCATTAGGATTACAGCGCTTGATTGATAGATTTTCTACCTTTATTAGGGATAGGAAGTTTACTATCAATAAGAGGAAAATGTACATTATGACCTGTGGGGCTAAAAGCAAAAAGAAAAGTAAAGTTTTAAATTCCTTTTTTATGGATAAAGACAAGGTGCACCAAGTGGATACTTTTTGCTATGTTGGTATAACCTTCTCTAATGATAGAAAGTGGCTCAATGAATTTAACAATATTCGTATTAAAATGGCAAAAAATGCCCATGGAGTCTTCAGATTTGCTGCGAAGAGTGGGGACCAACGTACCAGGGACATGCTTAAGATCTATCAAGCTAGGTGTGCTAGTATTGCCCTGTATGGGGCGGGTGTTTGGGGACACTTTCATGGCCATACTTTGCAGTTGGAGGAAAATGCTTTTTTTAAAAAACTCCTGTCACTACCATCTACTGCTTGTACTGAGCTTACCCATCGAGAGCTGGACATTAATTTTCTTACTTATCAACTATCTTTGAGGCCACTCATGATCTGGCGTTCTATCTGGCTCCAGGAAGAAAAATCTTTTAATAGATCGGTCAGTGAGGATTGTCTCTCGTTGGATAAATCCCTAAATATACCCTGGTTAAATTACGTTGTCAGATGTTTTTCAGAGATTTTTAATCTAAACATCTTGGTGGACCCTAATGCAGCATCTTTAATACCGAAAAAAGAGTTGAAAATAAATTTTTGGGCATTTGCTGCAAGGAAACGGGCTATTGCTAATGGTTCTCTATCTACTGTTATGTTTTATAATAATCACAACATTGTTGAAGGTTTACCCATTTATTTAGTATGGGTGACAAGGCCATCCCATAAGTTTGTGCTGACCAGACTGGGGTTTGGTATAGCTCATCACTTAGTGGCACTGCCAATACTTAAGAAACACCCGCAGGGAGGGGGCGTGGCTTGCGCGCTGCTGCGAGATGGCGGATCGCGCTTGAGCTCTGTGACGAGCGAGGGCCGCCGGAGGCTTTCTACTGCTTCGAAGTGCCCCATCACTGACAAAATGTGGCTTCATGCTTCTGAGGATGTCGTGTGCTGCCTGAGAGTCTCTCCTGCGCTCTGAAACTGCCGGTGACTGTATTTATGCCGTTTATGGTGGAGCTCGGTGTTTTTACTAGCGGCCGCCATTTTGTTTTTCTTCACTGACGGAGATGTTTGTTTTCCACATTACGACGACGTTTTTTCTTCGAACTGGTCAGGAATGGTGTCAAACAGGTGCTGGTGACTTTTTTCCTTACTTATAAAGTGTATATTGTTTTTTTTTTCTTTCCTCACTTACTTTGCTGCCTATGGGGAGAGCAGTTTGGATTTTATTTTACTATACCTCTCTTCAGAGCGCCTCCAATACCTTTGTATGGCGCTTCCATGATTTATGATACCCTGCTTCTTGTTTTTTTTAGTTTCGGATGACGTCTTTTTGCTACCTGCAGGGCATGGTATTTTTGTGATGTGAATTCTCTCCTCTGTCATGTAAGTCCGCCATTAATATTATCCTGGATTGGTTGCTGAAAGGGCGCTCTCTACTTTTTGCGCATTTCTATTCTACATATTGTGTATACTAGTTTCCTCTGGCTTTTTCCTTCCCTTCATTTCTCTGAGGGGGGTATTTTGCTCCCGCTGTGACTGTGGGCTCTATGGCTGCGAATATGGGCTTGTCACCAAATTCTAAAGACGCCAAAGATTCTAAAGCCTCTCTTAAGAGTTCCAAACAAGTGTCTCCTACACCGGAGGCTGCTCAAAAAGACACAAATTCCACTCTTGAGACTATTCTGACGCGCCTTAATGATGTTCATGCAATTGCGCAGTCTACCAAGACTAACACAGATTTGTTGCAAGTGGAGGTGTCAGCCATCAGGAATGATCTCAAGGCTCTGTCCCTTCGTGTTTCAGCCACAGAAACACGTATTAGTGGTGCAGAAGATACTATACAAAAACAATCTAGGTCTCTTTGCCAGTTTGAGCGCTCAATGGCGGCATTGCGGAGGGATCTCACTGATCAAGAAGATCGTAATCGCAGATCTAATCTGCGCATTTTTAGTCTTCCAGAGGAAGTTGAGAAAGATGCACCTTCTATGATTGATTTCTTATATAAATGGGTTCCTTCTACGCTGCAAATTTCATTCCAAAGAGACTTTGAGTTGGAACGGACACACTGAGTTCCCACCTTTCGCTCTAAATCAGCCACGCAACCAAGAGCGATAATTTTTAAGCCACTGCGCCATCAACATACGGAGCAAATTCTGGCTCATATGCGGAAGGTTAAAGTTGTCTCATGGAATGGCCATCGCATTTCAATTTCTCAGGACTTTGCCAGAGACACGGTAATAAGGAGGAAAGGCCTTCTTAATCTCCGGAAGCGTCTCTCTGAGATGAATATCCCCTTCTCTTTTTCTGGTCCTTCAAAATTCCGCATTACCTTCAAAGGTCGTTACAGAATCTTCGATGAACCTGCTGATTTGGCTTCGTTTTTGGATAATCAGATGGAGTTGCAGATGGATCTTCAAATGGAAGCCTCACGGGATCCTGGTTCCTCTGGCACCTGATGTGGTTTCATATAACTGCATTGTGTTTTCTCTTTTCCAGATCTATTAAGTTTGTCTTTTTTAGATCTGCGTGGTGGTCTTATTGCCCACTGTTGTTGGTGTGCATTTGTTGTTTTTTTTTTTCGTGCGTACCTTTGTAAGCTATGAGATGGGCTGTGTTTCTTTTCTCCTTTTCCTTATCTGTTCTACCTTCATATATTTATGTTGTAGTGAACTACTATCTCTGATATATCTATTTTTTGTATTCTCTAATCTTTCTTGGTATTGTTTTCTTTATAGGGTGTCCTCTCTCTTGCTCGTTGTTTTTCTTTTTTGTGCTTATCAATCTTTTTCCTCCTTTCTTGCTTTTTGTCCATGGCAGGTTCCGGATCTTTTTACCTCACTTTATGACTTCTTTTATTTCCTTAGAATTTTTGTGTGTGACTTGGTCTTGTCTCTGTTTTTTGTTCTTCCTTTCTTACTGACCCCAATTAATGTTACTTCCATTGCCGTACTTTTATTTGGTCTTTTCGCGTGTTGTTTTTCTCTTGTTGTTTTGTCTCTATGGAGTACGCCTTTGATTATTATCTGTATTATTTTCTGGATTGGTTACATAAATTGCTCATAGATATTTATTAATTGCTATATACAGAGTTAATTTTAATTTCTGTACAGTTAATTTTTATATCTATTTTATTGTTATATCATTGATTGGTTTGTTTACTTATTATTCTTAACTGCCTCTCTTTACTAGCTCTAAATTACTATATTTATATTGCACTTTATATTCTCATGTGTTTTACTTCTATGGTTATATATTTACGATATTCTTACTTCTTTAAATTAAATTAGTATAACAAGTTTATATACAGTTAACTAGATGCCTATCTTTTGAGTTACATATTTAAAGACTTACTTGATTCTTTTATTTATCTTCCATAGGGCTTCTTTGACTGTTTTTTATGGATTGGTTACATAGATTGCCTCATAGACGCCTATTAATTGCTATAAATAGAGTTAATTCTACTTTCTGTATAGTTAATTTTTATATCTATTTTATTATTATATCATTGATTGATTTGTTTTCTTATTATTATTAACTGCCTTTCTCTACTAGTTCTAAGTTAATATATTTATATTGCACTTTTAGTCTCATGTTTTTAATTTCTATAGTTATATATTTATGATACTCGTGCCTCTTTGACTTGCATTAGTATAATAAGTTTATATATTTGTGGACGGTCAATTAGATGTCTATCTTTAGATTTTACATATTTAAATATATACTGGTTTCTTCTATTTATCTGCCATAGGGCTTTATTGAGT
This sequence comes from Triturus cristatus, assembly GCF_964204655.1. Classification (NCBI taxonomy): domain Eukaryota; kingdom Metazoa; phylum Chordata; class Amphibia; order Caudata; family Salamandridae; genus Triturus; species Triturus cristatus. The sequence continues at coordinate 1,801,582,057 of NC_140590.1, forward strand.
GTTATAATGGTTCAGCTATTTTATGCTTCTATCTATTATGTCTCATTTATTTTCTTTATATTTTATCTTATAGTCTTCTTTGGAAATATATTTCTTTCTCTTTTTTCTCTACGGCTCTTCATGGTGTCTGCTTTGGTTTCGCTCTACCTAATATTAGAGATAGTTATTGGCTTATTTTTCCTCATTTCTTCATTTGTAGCATTAGCTATCTTTCTCTCTTCTACTTTCTCCATTCTTTTATGATATACTTTACATGTTACCTTTTTATCAATTTGGCATGTACATGTCGCCTTTATAGTCTTACATGATGAATTGTTTTTGAATATTATAATTAATTCTAGTTCATATTTCAGATATTTCTTTTTTCTTAATTAAGTATAATCGGTTATGTTTTGTATTGGGGCCCTTTATGCTGATTGTATTTATTCCTCGTGATGGTCCCCTTGCTCATCTTCCCATGTTCCCTCTGGTATGAATTTGGTCTCTTTCAGACCTTCCTTGTTGGTTCTTCTTTTTCTTTTTCTTTACACTTTCCTTCTTTCCTCTTCTTTCTCCTTTTCTCTTCGGATTTCCTCCTTGGATTCTCCCTGTTTCGTGTTGTTGTCTAGTGTGTGGAGGTGCCTTTTTATGGTTGCTGTATATCCTATATTATATATGGTGCATCATTTTTCCCTATTATTGGTTCTATGACTGGATTGAATATACTTTCCCTTAATGTGAAAGGGTTAAATCACCCAGTAAAAAGGTCAAAGATATTAGACTACTGCAAATCTCTTTCTTCGGATCTAGTCCTTTTTCAAGAGACGAAGGTCTCCGCCAGAGAGGCGCTATTTTTGAAGCAAGAATGGGTTTCTGATGTTGCTTGTTCAGATGCTTGTGGCAAAAGAAATGGGGTAATTACTTTAGTTTCTAAACATTCTGGTTTGTCTATTGTTTCCTCTGAACAGGATACAGAGGGACGTTGGTTACTATCTAAGTTGTCTGATGGTAATGTTGATCTCTTTGTCATGAATATTTATGCCCCTAACAAGGATGATCCGTCTTTTTGGAAAGCAATCACCAAAAAGCTAAATGACACACCTCATTCTGGTAATCTTATTGTAGGTGGAGACTTTAATTTACCAATGGATCCCATCCTAGATAGGAATTCTGCCTTTAATTTTCGTCCCCCTAATTCACATAAACAAATGATTAATATGTGCTCTCTTATTCATCTTCAGGATGTCTGGCGTCTTCATAATCCCACTGGCAGTGATTTTTCCTTTTTTTCTTCCCCCCATTCGTCTTTTTCACGCATTGATTATCTTTTGGTTCACTTCTCTCTTGTTCAATCTTCCTCATCTCCGCTTATTCATCCTATTTTAATTTCAGATCATGCCGCGGTGACTTTCACACTTTTGTCTTTTGCCCCTAGAGCGAGATCTCGGTCTTGGAGATTAAACACAGAAATCTTACATGATGATTCCCAGGTTCGAGAGTTTTCCAATGATATTGAGACGTTTTTCCTTGAGAATGTTGGTTCAGTCGATTCCCCTGTTGTTCTCTGGGACTCTTTTAAATGCACTTTCCGTGGTCAGGTCATCAAATGTATGTCAAGGAGAAACGCTGCCATTAGAAAGGAACTCACGGACTTAGCAGCTGAGATTAAAGTCAGGAATCTCTTTTTCGACAATCTAAAGATAAATCTTGCCTACAGTCTATTAAGAATTTAAAATATACATACAATACTATAGTCACTAAGAGAGCTCATATAGGTCTTCAGGCTCAGAAATCTAAGAAGTTGTTGTTAAAAAATCGTGCTGGCAAGATGCTTGCGGCTACATTAACGTTCCAGGAATCTTCTTATAAATCTTCCCAAATCTCTTCTATTAATGACCATCTTGGTAAGAAAAAATTTCAGTCTGAAGAAATTCTTGAGGTCTTTTGAGATTTTTATAATAATTTATATACCCCCTCTACTCAATCTTCTTTTGAACAATGCCAGGAGTTCTTAAAGACAGTTCCTGTGAAAACTGTATCGGAGGAAGATAATAACTCTTTGAATGGCCCGATTACCTCTGACGAAATTATTTCTGCGATTAAAGCTACTCGCTCCGGTAAAGCTCCAGGTCCTGATGGATATCCTATTTTGTTTTATAAAACCTTTCTATTTGTGGTTGTGCCGCATCTTCAATCCGTCTTTGATGCGTTTATTAAAGATGGTTCCGTGTCTGGTTCTGCTGCTGATGCTACTATTGTAGTAATCCCCAAAGAAGGAAAATATCATTCGGACCCCAAAAATCTTCGCCCTATTTCTCTTCTTAACATGGAAGCTAAGATTTTTGCTAAAATCTTGGCTAAACGCTTAGAATCCTTTATTCCTCATTTGGTTCATCCTTCCCAAACAGGTTTTGTTAAGGGTCGTCTTGCGCGTGATAATATCCGTACTTTTTGTCACATTCTCGGTTCAGCCAAGCGATCCAATCTTCCGGCGGCGGCCTTGGCCCTTGATGCTGAAAAGGCCTTTGATAAGGTCTCTTGGCCTTTTCTACGAGCTGTTTTATGTGCACATAATCTTGGTGATTCTTTTATCCGTATGGTTATGTCTCTTTATTCCCGACCCAGAGCTAACATACGAGTAAATGGAGCTACGTCGTCCTTTTTTAACCTTCGCCAGGGTACTAGGCAAGGATGTCCCTTGTCTCCTCTTTTATTTTTGTTATCCATTGATCCTCTTCTCAGAATGATTGACTTACATCCAGACATTAAGGGTTTCTCTTTTGGGTCTCATCAGATAAAAACAGCTGCTTATGCGGATGATGTTCTTATTTTTTCTGACGATATTGCACTGGCCATCCCTGCTATCTCTGATACGATTTCTCTTTTCTCAAAGGTTTCAGGATATACCCTGAACAAAGATAAGACAGAGATGTTCCCCTTAAATGCTTACTGTTTCTCATGTTCTATCCTGGTTGCTAATAGAACAAGAATTAGCCTCCCCTCTGCCGACTGCCTCTTTTTTAACCACGAATACCCTTTCTATTCCATTCTCTCGATCTATTATTTTAGACACTATTGCTGCAGTTCGCAAGGTGGATAAGAAAGTGGCAATTCCACTGCATAAAACTAGATGGTCGTCCATTTGGCGGAATTCTAAAATCAAAATTAATATTGATCCAGAGTTGATGTCTTATTGGGCTGGGAAAGGTATCTCACTTGTTAAACATCTCTATGACTCCAATAATGATCCTTTCCCTTTCTCCTCCCTAGCTCCACAATTTTCTCTCTCCAACTTAGACTTTTATACCTTTCTTAAGATAAAGGTAGCACTTGCTAAAGTGCACCTTCATCCTTCTTCCCCTACGATTACGCTGCTTCAATTATGGATCAGGACTGGTCATGTAGCGTCTAGGATTTACAAATTCTTATCGTCCTCTACACTTTCTTCCCATACTGTCGCACAGCAAAAATGGCTACATAATTTTGATCATAGTGTTACCGATCATATCTCTTCAGACACATGGCAAGATATTGGTAAACTTTCTCTTCGTAATAAAATCGCCCCCTCATTAATGCAGCCTAAGTTTTTCTCTATTAATCTTCTTCACTGGACTCCCATTCGTTTGTATTTGCTAAATCTCAAAGAAGACAATCTGTGTTGGAGTTGTGGTCTTGTACCAGGCGACTTTCAACATATGTTCTTTGAGTGTTCCCTTCTCCAACCCTTTTGGGATTTAATTCACAAACACCTTATGATTATCTTTAATATTGAGTTTCAACTTTCTTTTCCTTTAATTCTTTTAGGTCCGTTGGCGGCCCAGGTCCCTCTGCCTTTAGATTCCTTGGAATTACAATTGCTGGATCTTTTATTGACTATTGCAGTCAAAGTAATTCTTATGGAGTGGAAATCGTTCTCTTCAGTTTCTTACCATACTTGGTGGGCTTGGGTTTCCTTTTTACGAAGTGCTCACACGTCACTGGATCACGCTCATCTCTCTCCTTCTATATCTGCTGGTGTTTGGAAAGCTTTAGATACGTATATGGACTTGGCCTCAGAGGGGTTGGTGGATCAATATCCTTTTGATTTGTCTGGTTAATGTTGTCTGGTTATTGTTGTCTTGCGTGTTGGATGAATCCTTTGGAAATCTTCTCCTTCTCTCCTCCCTGTCTTTCTTTCTCTTTCTTCATCTCTTTCCTATTTTCTCCGTCTTTTCTTCTTTCCTTTCTTTCTTCCTCTCATCCATATTTTGCTATCTGTTGGTGATACTTTTGATAATTACTTCTGCAGGATATCAATTTTTTCTTCCTTAATTAATTTATTTATATGATATCTGCAGATTAATGAATGTTAATGTTATATTTCTTCTTATTTAATTTCATTCTATCATATTATTTATCCTTGTCTGATATCAATTGTATCACTTTTGCCTGTATCTTATGTCCTTATTTGCTCCTTTAAAATAATAAAATTCTCTTGAAATAAAAAAAAAGAAGAAACACCCGCAGGGGCCCTGCATGTGCGATGGCGTCTCCAAACAGAGCACTAAGCACTTTCTCTTAATTTGTAAACTGTATATGAATTTCCGTATTGCCTATTTAAAACCTATGTTTTTAAAATATGGTGTACGTACAGTTAATCAGGCTATGAGCTTAATTTTTAACTTACAACATGTCGATATCTGTTTTTTTACTGCTACGTTTTTAACTCAATCTATTAAGGCCAGGAAAAGTATGTGTTTTTAACCTATTATACTTGTAAAATTTAGGTTTTGTCTGCAAACTTGTTGTACCTGACACCCAAATGTATGTTTTATTCTTTTTTGCTGTGCTTTTATGGTCATTTTATATGTACCGAATAAAGCTTCATGAATTGAATTGAATTGAATTGAATCGTGTCATTATGTTACATGTTGCTTAATCTTTGCATTTCCTATAGGTAAAACAAATGTTGCTGCAATGTCTTAAGGATAAATTTGCAAGTATAAACAAAATACACAAATTGTGACTGGCTCTCAATTCTAGATTTTGACAGATGTAAATATAATGCTAGAGTGTACATCAATAACCATGAGGTAGCTATACTCAAATCTATTCACAAGCATATTTTCCAGTGTAGCAATTGCACATCACATGTCCACTTGTACAGGGCCAGCACTTCCACAATTCGAAAAAGGCAGAATGTCTATGGTGCCACTTTACAACTGCACCACATTAATGCAAAAGCCCTGAAAAAGTGCATGAGGACTGTTCAGGCAAATTCAATCTTGTGTGAAACACTGAAATTTCACATTCCCTTCCTTCATCTGTCAAGAGTTACCAGGGACGGAAACTGTTTGTCAATAGTAGTCAAGCAGCTTTTACTATTTCTCCATAGCAAACATATTGTGTTCCTGTCCTGGCACTGAAAAACATCTTAAGGGCACTTTAGGAAGTATTTTAAATGAACTATAATTCCACCTTTATTTTCCAAAATGTTGTTTTATTTTATTTTATTTTAAATTAGGAACTTCACCTTTTCTTAGTATAGTATACATACTCCATTTAATCATAAGCTCATAGTACTGATAAAACAACATCATATATGAAAACATGCATGTTATTTTTAAGTATGATGTGTTGCATTTCTGTAGTTCATAACTGTCACAAGTGTGGCAGTGTAGTTCTTTGTCATTGTCTGGGAGTTTTTTGTTCATGCTTCCTTGTTCACAACTGGCATTTTACTGTTTTCCTTTCTGGATTCCTTGTCTAGTAGTGATTTAGATTTTAACATCTAACTGTTTTCCTCTAGATGTGTCGCCAGATTATGACTGTATATGACATGATGCAAGATGTCCTGGTTGGTCCTCTGTTCAGTTCACTTTACCTCTAGAGATAGCCAGTGGCAGCTCCTTTGCTAAGGCGAAGGAGCGTCGCCGCACTGCTTTTGGCAGTGGAAATAGAGAAAAAATAAAATGGTTCTTAAAATCAATTTATTTGTTCCTGTCACGGCTTGATGGGAGGGGCGGGCGGGTCTGCTCTGCTCTCAGAGCAGGGGAGGAGTAGTCACACCCTCTGGCAGCCATGCACACTTTGCATGTTCTCCATGCAGGCTGCATTACAGCCTGCATGGAGAACATGCGCTCAGACCAATCACAATGCTGTATTGTGTCAAGTGGTCCATGTGGTCCTTGTCGTTTTCCCTATGTTAGCATGATCCTGTGGCAGACTGTCTTCTGCTTTGCAAACATATTTTGGTTTGTGCCACACTGCAACTTTCACAGAGAACATGCTGTTGTTTTTGTGCTCTTTTCTTTCCTGGTATTTAGTCTGAACACTGCAGACAAGGTCAAGCAACAATACCCATTGTTATTCTGTTCTGGTCAGTCACTAGCACATAGACAAAACATGCAGATGTAGCTGCTGTTTGGGAAAATGTACTTTGGTCATATAGGTATACACGGGTGGGTAAGATTTTTGGAGAGGGATCTTTCCAGAGAAGGGAGCGTGACAGCACCTGTGATGTAGATCTATAGATTGAGGTATGGGGTCTGCTGCTAAACACCCATAGATCTTCTAATATATGATCATCTAGCTTCTGTAGAAGGGAAGGTGAGGTTACGCCCCACTGTCATATACAGTGACAGCCCCTTTTATGATGTATGGACTACTTGCCATGCTAACCTTATTTGTGTTAGGCATTTTTCTACTTGTTGTGGCACGTACACTGCATTCTAGAGCACGTTAGTTAAAATAAACATTTAAAACTTTTCTCGTGTCTCTGTCAAATCTTGATGTGGACTGGTTTGAGAGTGAGAGCAAAAGCGTGTGGCCTGCAACTGCGATTCCTGAGAGGGTCAGTAGTGTTGTGTTCTGGGGTATCTAATCACTTGTTCCTCTGTGAGTGAGTAGGAGGGCAAGTGAGACACTATGGCAAGTCAGTCCCCGGGCTCATGGGTACTCTGGTGGTAGGATGACTCAGTCCCTGCCCACTAAGGTTCCATGACCCCAAGAATAGCTATGTGACGCTGCAGAATTCCTGCAACAATTGTAGCATTGTAATTGTCAGGGGAGCCTGGGTGCTTATCATATACAATGCTGCAATGCAGCAGTGTGATTGGTTAGGGGAGCCGGGAATGCTTCCTGGTTCCTGCGGAGCACAGAGGGACGACGAGGAGTGATGAGGAGGTAAAGTAAGTTTTATTTTTATTTACTTTACCCCTTCCCCCACCTTGCCCCCTGCTTTCCACCCTGCCACCCTCAATCCATGCCAACCGCCACTGGAGTTAGCCTACAAATGCATGTCTATCAAACATTTAATCCAAATAAAACAATTGATGGACAGAATGCTGAAACAATGTTAAACATTTACCCCAGTACAAAGATCTGGTCCAAAATCCAATGTTTTTTTTGCACACCATGCCATTCCAGTTTAGACCCAGCCATATGCAAATCAGTCTTCACCCTGCAACCTTGGGAACCTTCCAGTTCGAACTGCCAGGCCAGGTCCTCCCTGGGGTAGCATCTTGAGCAAAAGAGCAATGGATGTAACCCAGATCTCTTGACTGGGGGTGAATGTTTGATTTGTTCCACATTCTGTCCATCATTTGTGTGTATTTTGCTTCCTTGCCGTAAGCGTGCCGGGTATTCCAGATGTGGGTCAGGTACTCACTGTATCTCTAGATTCAAGCTAGCCTGGCTGATGAGGGGTGATACCCTGAAACTGTGTCTCAGTGTACATGTGTGAGTAACTACATATGTGAAAGGCCACATATGTGAATGTTGGAGTATATAAATAACTATATGTGAGAGTGAGTGATTGTGAGAGTGGATGTATGGATGTATGGATGAGTGTGTGCTTGTATCAGTGATTGTATGAGAGTAAGTATGTGTTAGTATCTGTATGAATAAGTGAGGTGGTGTCTGTATGACTGTATAGGTGAGTAAATGGGAGTGTGATTGATTATTTGCATGATTGACTAGGTGTGTGAGTAACTCTATGGATGAGTGGTAGTGTGTGAGTGTCTGTAAAGGTGTATGCGTGTATATGATAGTGCTATATTGATGAGTGACTGCATGTATGATTGATTGTATGGGTGAATGTGTGTGTAGACCTAGGAATCAGTGAGTAGGTATGTAGTAACTGGTATCTGTATGTCTATGGTTTCGAAAATGTCAGTTTGTATTTTAGAGTGGGTGTCTCAAAGGTTATATTAGGGTGTGAGGAGGTGCATAAGATTAACATGTGGATGATGTCATCAGTGATGTCATTTGAGATGTCATCAGTGATGTCACTGACCATGTCATGAATGATGTACTATGTGACGTCATCAGCAGTGCATTGTGGGGGCGCGAGTTATAGTTAGAAGTAGCTTCTCAGTAGTTTCTCACTAGTGTGTCTATGGTTTCGAAAATGGTAGTCTGTTTTTTAGAGTGGGTGTATCAAAGGTTATATTAGGGTGTGAGGAGGTGCATCAGATTATCACATGGATGATGTCATCAGTGATGTCATTTGAGATGTCATCAGTGATATCACTGACCATGTTATGAATGATATAATATGTGAGGTCATCAGCAGTGCATTGCGGGGGCGCGAGTTATAGTTAGCTCAACTAACTATAACGGCCAAATTTCTCTGGTTTTGTACGAGTGAAATGTCCAACTAACTATAACGTCTCTGAAACCTGTGGTTTTTTTCAGTGAATTTCTAAGATTTTTTAAATGCTAATTTCTAACCATAACATCCCTGAAACCTATGGTTTTTTCAGTGAATTTCTAAGGTTTTTTAAATGCTAATTTCCAACTATAACGGCCCTCAAACCTATGGTTTTTGAGTGAATCTCAAAGGTTTTTTTTAAATGCTAATCTCTAACTATAACATCCCTGAAACCTATGGTTTTTTCAGTGAATTTCAAAGGGTTTTCTGATATATATATATATATATATATATATATATATATATATATACGAAAATATATGAAATTGACAAAGGCTGTCGCCAAAACACGTATTTTTGTGTGTATAACCCAATAAAAACTGGGTGATCAGTTTCCCGGGAGTGCTGTACTCTGTGTACTTTGCAGCAGCGATATATATATATATATATATGTATATATATATATATATATATATATATATTACCTACTGGCGGTCGCCAGTAGGTAGTTATAGTTAGGACCGTGTTTCCATAGGAAATCTCAAAATTCTATTTTGAATAACTTTGGCGCCGGTTGACGAATCCACGTGAAATTTTCAAAACTAATGGGGCGCTCCGCTCAGCTCCTACCCTGAAAGTTTTGGGGTGATTCGTCAAGCGGGGGCCGAGAAAAACGGGGGGTCCCAAAACGCGTTTTCCCCATGCATTTTTCCATAGGGACTTTAGTCGCAGCTACAGCCCGAACGGCTGAACAGAATTATGTGAAATTTGACAGAGAGGTAGCCATAAGGTCCATGAAGTGCCTTTTGCAGGTTTGGTGTAAATCTGTTCAGTATTTCCTGAGAAATTAGCATTTAAATCAATATATATATATCTGTACGCGCGCAGCGTGCGCGCACTGAGCAAGTCCTGTGCGCGCACCTTGCCGTGCACGAGCGCACTTCTGATTGGTTGTTAGATGTCAGTAAACATTCGAATCGGTGGAAATCAGGAAGCGGCGGCCGCCATTTTGTCTCTCGCATAAAGAGGGGGTGATAAACAAAGGGGGAGAACGTGAAAAGCGGGCAGAGTGGGGAGATATTGACCAACTAGGCATTGTAAGGGGGTCACAGTAGGACCTTGTAGGGCAAAAAAAAAGATTTATATTTTGAAAAAATATATCGTCGAGTGCGTGCACCCAGCGCGCACCCGAAAATTTTAAAAAAATAAATAAATAATAAAAATTCGCAATTAAGTAAAAAGATATAAGGTGGTTCTAAAAAGAGCCCTTGTGTTTATTGTGTGTTTTTTGGTACCTACAAGTAAGTACCGATGCAGAGTCTAAAGTTCAAGAGGAAGACTCTGTTGCCTTCATCAGTGAAGTGTACACCATCTCCTCTATAAATGTCTTGCATGTTGTAACGCAAGTTGTTGTGGTATATAGAAACCATACCATAGTCTCTGAGGAAAGCAGAAATAGATTTGTTGACGTGCTTCCTTGCTTTGTCAATCTGCGGACAAAATTGGTTGGACCAGTTCCACTTTTGCCTTTGGCATATGTTAGAATATACAAAGGCAGTTTGTGGAAAAAGCGACATCAATTGCACAAAGGTGTCCTTAATAAGCATTTCCAGACCTACCCCAGTTAAAGTGCCTAGGTCATTACCACCACAGTGCACAATAATAAGGTTAGGCTGTGGGAGATGTAGAAAGGTTTTCACCAAAGGCATTAATTGGTGCCACTTTAACCCTCTCTGACCAATCCATTTAATGTCTGCATTTGGCAAAGCAAGGTCTCTCACCATACCTCTTTTTTCTGCAAATTTTTCACTCCAGAAGACATAGCTGTGACCTACAATCCACACTGTGAACATCTTCCAAGGAGATCTGGATGCACTCGGGAGGTGTCTTTCAGTAGAAAGGCAATATGAAATGAAAGACAGTTGAAAAATGGGGGCACACATAGTTTTTTTATAAAAAGAACTCATTGGCTGTTTCAAACCATTCTACACTAAAAACTAGGCTGTATGTTTAAATTTTAAAAAGCATGTTTTGTATTGGTTCAGAAAAATGTGTTACCAAAGAACATTACTATGGATTGGCTGTTAGGTTTGAAAAGTGAAGCACTCTTGCTCTTTGGAAATGAAACATTGTTTGCTGAACTTCTGACCTCTCTCCTCACAGCAGTGTTCCATGACCTGTTGCTATGGTAGCAGGCAGGAGACAAGTTGGGGGAAGGGTACATTTGGAAAGGAGTTGAAGTTTTCAACCAATAGAAATGTGTGATTTCATTTGAAAAAAGTGGGAAGCACTGAGATTTGAAATTAACATGTATACGTGTGAAAAAAGAGAGGGAAACATTGCCATTTACTGGTTCTGGAGAGAGGAGAGAGGTGTGGAGCTCTGATATTCTGACTCTGATAGTCTGCTGTTTGAGTGGCACATTTCTTTCTCAACTAACTATTTTAAAAGGTGAGTTATGAGTTTGAGAGGGGATGTATGTGGTGATTTTTGAGATAAATATTAGAATTGTGAATCTTCTTCAAAAGTTATGTTTTACATTTTGAGGTTTGCGAGATATTTAACTGTTTTGAACTTGTAAGATATTATGGAGTATGTTTTCACAATAAGTTAATGTGTACTGGTAAGAATGAGGAATACTGTTTTGTGCCTACCATCAAACCATGAGTCTGTGTGCAGAGAAGAATTGTTGACAGAGATTTAATTTGCGTTGCTGTTGAAAATTAAGACTTGCAGTTGAAAGGAAAGGACAGCTTGTTTTTAATTGTGATGGTTAGGATTTAGCAGAAATCACTTTGAAAGAAAAGAGAGGAAAATGGCAGCACATTTGAAATTAGCATTAGTTCTGTAAGAATTGCAGACCCAGGAAAGGGGCAGCCTGTGTTTTGTGCCTACCAACACAGCATGAGTCTGTGTGCATATAGGAATTGTTGTCTGAGATTTAATTTGTGAAGTTGTTGTTCTGTAAGGATTGCAGACCCAGGAAAGGGGCAGCCTGTGTTTTGTGCCTACCAACACAGCATGAGTCTGTGTGCATATAGGAATTGTGGCCAGAGATGTATTTTGTGTTGCAGTTGTTCTGTAAAACATGCACTTGCAGGAAAGGGACAGCTTGTTTTCTTCAAATGTGGTGGTTAGCAGTCAACAGAAATCACTTAATCTGAAATGAGAGGCAAAAGCAAAAACATTTGAAACCAATAGGGTAGATTTTCAATTCAAAATAGCAAAGGCACAGGTAGTTGCCATATGTTCAAAACTGAAAATAACCCTTAGCACACATGCACTGTTACATACATCCCAGCAGTCTTCATGCAGTTTTGGAAGTCTCTTTGCTCATCTGTCTTGTACCAGACAATACGCAGTCTCAAGAAACAAACTCTTGGCACACACGCAGCAGCTTCTCTCACACTCCCATGTGTAGTACTCAGGTCTGTGTAACGCAAACACATTCAACGTCATCAAGGCACATTTCGTTTGCTCTAGTGTAGTCACTCACCCAGATTGCACATGCTCATGGTATGATGTAGCTGTTAGAACATGTGGTCTTTTCTGCCTCTGTGATCTAGAAGGAAAATGTGTCAGGCTGTAACAGTAATTATCACTTGTTCTACCACAGTAGTAAATGTGCTTTGAAATTGCAGATCAAATTCTGTTTTCTGCTTAGACGCACACTATGAGGTTGTGTGCGCACAGGAATTGTGGGCAGAGATTTAATTGTGAAGTTGTTGTTCAGTAAGAATTGCAGTCCCAGGAAAGGGGCAGCCTGTGTTATGTGCCTAAAATGATGGCATGAGTCTGTTTGCGCACAGGAATTGTGGGCAGAGATTTAATTTGTGAAGTTGTTGTTCAGTAAGAATTGCAGTCCCAGGAAAGGGGCAGCCTGTTGTCTTTACACAAATTATCCCTTAGCACACATGCACTGTTACATACATCCCTGCAGTTTTCATGCAGTTCTGGAAGTCTCCTTGCTCATCTCTCTTGCAGCTGACAATACATAGTCTCCAGAAACACACTCTCGGCACACACGCAGCAGTTTCTTCAACACTCTCATGTGTAGTACTCAGCTCTGTGTGATGTTTCAGATAGCATTGTGTAATGCAAACACATTCAACGTCACCAAGGCCTCATTTTCTTTGATCTAGTCTAATCACTCATCCTGTAACACACGGTCATGGTCTCAAGGAGCTGTCAGGACATGTGCTGTTTTCTGCCTCTGTAAATGATAAGGGAAATGTGTCAGGCTATAACAGTAATTTGGTACTATTCAGGAACACTGTTTTGTTCCAAAAAACATAGCATGAGTCTGTGTGTATACAGGAATTGTGGGCAGAGATTTAATTTGTGAAGTTGTTGTTCTGAAAGAAATGCAGTCCCAGGAAAGGGGCAGCCTGTGTTATGTGCCTAAAACGACGATATGAGTTTGTGTGCACACAGGAATTGTGGGCAGAGATTTAATTTGTGAAGTTGTTGTTAAGTAAGAATTGCAGTCCCAGGAAAGGGGCAGCCTGTGTTATGTTCCTAAAATGATGGCATGAGTCTGTGTGCGCACAGGAATTGTGGGCAGAGATTAAATTTGTGAAGTTGTTGTTCAGTAAGAATTGCAGTCCCAGGAAAGGGGCAGCCTGTTGTCTTTACACAAATTATCCCTTAGCACACATGCACTGTTACATACATCCCTGCAGTCTTCATGCAGTTCTGGAAGTCTCCTTGCTCATCTCTCTTGCAGCTGACAATACATAGTCTGCAGAAACACACTCTTGGCACACATGCAGCAGCTTCTCCAACATTCACATGCGTAGTAATTAGCTCTGTGTGATGTTTCAGAAAGCAGTGTATAACGCAAACACATAAAAACATCATCAAGGCCTCATTTTCTTTGCTCTACTCTAAACACTCACCCAGGTTGCAGATGCTTATGGTATGAAGTAGCTGTTAGGAAATGTGCTCTTTTCTGTCTCTGTAAACTATAAGGAAAATGTGTCAGGCTGTAACAGCAATTATCACTTGATCTACCACAGTAGTAAATGTGCTTTGAATTTGCAAATCAAATTCTGTTTTCTGCTTAGAAGCACACCCTGAGGCTGTGTGCGCACAGGAATTGTGGCCACAGATATAATTTGTGTTGCAGTTGTTCTGTAAAACATGCACTTGCAGGAAAGGGGCAGCTTGTTTTTTTTCAACTGTGGTTTAGCACTGTGCACAAATTAGTAAATCACAACATTTGAAATTAATGAAAAGCTTAAAAAATATTTTAATGAATTATAATTACAAAAAAGATTTCTTTTTAAGTTTCTTGCAGGTATTGCTGAGCAACAGTGAAAAAATAAAAACATGCCTTTAAGGACAAGAAAGAGGAAAGAAAAGCAACAACAAGTATATCTGGACAAAACTGGGAAAAAAAAAATAGGAGGAGAAGCTGGTGATGGCAAAAAGAAAAAGTCTACTGGTAAGCAGAGTAGAGATTTCTTAAAAAAGATCTTCAAAAAACAAAAAAATGGCAAAAATAAATGTAAAAAAACCAGTGTTTTATGTACAAAGCAACAACAGAGTCAACAGCAAAAAACAAAAGCTAATGTACAATCAGAAGTATGTAAAACTGATTTAACACGAAAATTAGATTTTAAAAACATTAGTCGAAAAATGTTTCAGAGAAGAGTGATGTTAAATTTGCTAAAGGATGTGAAAAAATATAAGAAAAAATCAAAATTTATTAAGAATTTTTTTTTTATAGAAAATATTGTAAGTAAGGCTTTGGAAATAAAAAGAAAACGTTTTATTCTAATTTTGAATAGGATGCGTAGATTAGATAAATTAGTCAATGCAATGAAGTCACAAAGCAAAAGGAAAAGAGAAGTGAAAAAAAGTAACTTTTGTAAAGTGTTCTTGGGAGAATGGAAACACAGTTCAAGTACTGAACCATTTTTTAATGAAGAGAGTTATCTTCAAAGTAATAGTTTGTTGCATGCAGTTGACACCAATGGTAGAGCATATGAAGTTAAGGATGGTTGTGTGATGGAAAAAGAGAAAATGGTCCCAAGAAATGAGGAAGAAGTAATGGCTGCTGAGGCTATGGGGAGACGTCCAAAAGCCCCAGTGTACACTTTGAACTGTAGTAGTATTTGTACTGTGCGTCAGGAATCTATTGATAAATTACGTGACTTTCTAAGAGAATATAGTAAAAAGAGTGTAAAACAGAAGATGAAGGTCCTTCAAACACTAGATCCATGCAGAGTGAGAGAGAATACTGGTTTGCAGGGACATTCTCTGGCTTGTCTATCTAGAAAAGTGTGTAAAAGTGTTTTTCATCATTTTAGGATGCTGGCTGTTCATCATACTGAAATGAGAAAGTTTGTGAGAACATTGTATTTTGCTAAAAGTCCAGCAGTAAAGTTAAATGAGTTGAATAATGCTCTGTTCCGTGGATCTGTATCAGATGTAGTGAAGGTTACTGATGAGATTCAGTTTTGTTACTTTGGTCCAGAACAAGAAAGTGCAGAAAATGACACAGTTAATGAGGAAAATGAGGAACAGAATGTAGAACTCATTATTACTAAAAATGTTGAGGATGAAATGACAAAATTTACTATCATCTCTAATGAAAGACCAAATATTACTTGTATTTGTTGCCGCAGAAGCCATTATAAAATTCAAACAAGGAATGTTGATCTGTATAAAAAAAAGTGAAAATGAAGATAATTATAAGTGGAAAGATTTTGCAACATATATATTTCTTGAAAATTGTTTTGAATTGGGTGAAGATCAGCGTATTTGTAAATACTGTTATAACAAGTTAGAAGAAAATAGAATGCCGACCAGAGCTGTACATAATAATTTAGAATTGGATGCTATTCCTGCCGAACTTTCTGATTTAAATACATATGAGTCTATACTCATTCAATGTGTTCATCCGTTCCAGACCATAGTACGTATGGAGCCCAAAACTGGTAAATTACCTCCTTCAGATTTACTGAGAGGTTTAAAAGGAAGAGTGGTGTATTTGCCCTTGGATTTTAAAAAAAATATGGAAACTATTGATGCAGATACTTTGGAAACTGAACCATTAGTTATTCTGGTTAATGGTGTACCTACAAAGAATAAGAAGATTTGGCAGGAGCTGGTAGATGTGCGGAAAGTACAAAGAGCAAATTTATATTTGAAAAGGAATAATAAATGGTATGAATCAATTTATATAGATGAAGAAGAAGAAGATTTACAAGAAGACACAGAAGAAGAAATTGATGAACATTTTAGCATACATCCTCTTCATTCAAAAGAAGTTATGGGAGACACTATTGATCTGTTTCAGATGAAGAAAGCAAAAGGAACTCCCGTGAGTGTATGGGAGAAGAGCTTGGAAGCTCGATGTTTTCCTCAGCTGTTTCCTACAGGAAAAGGTGGACGATACGATGAACGCCCAGAACAGATTCCAGCTTCTGAGTATCGGACTACAAGACTATATGCTGAAGATTCAAGATTTCGTCAAAGTATTCCTTATTTGTTTCATCTTTTATTTGAAAGCGACTTGTCTGCATTATCTTATGCAGTAAATCACATTTTAAAAAGTGGAGTACATCTACATAATGTGTCTGCTAAGGATTTTATGGAGAAAGTGCAGCACCGAGATGATCATTTGGAAACACAACTGATCAATCTGATGGCTTGTCAGCGTGGGACAAATGAATATTGGTACCGACGCCATGGTGAATTAAAATGCATGTTACGGAATTTAGGAACTCCTACATGGTTTCTAACCCTAAGCTGTGCCGAGTACGCTTGGGATGATTTACTGGATTTTCTACGAGAGGCAAATTCAAACATTAAAAACATTGAATACAAGACAGCAGGAGAACTGTGCTCATTGGATCCGGTTAATGTTTGCAGATATTTCAATCATAGATTTGAGGCTATGATGTCCTTCATCTGCAATAAAAAAAATCCACCTCTTGGAGAAGTAGTGGATTTCTTTTGGAGAAAAGAGTACCAGGCAAGAGGTGCTCCTCATATTCATATGCTGTTGTGGATCAAGGATGCCCCAAAATTTGGAACAGATGCTGATGAAGCAGTGTTATCTTTCATTGAAGAATATGCAACATGTGCTATACCTAATAGCACAGAAGAGAAAAAGTTAAAAGAACAAATTTTACGTTTCCAAAGTCATCGGTGTGGAAAATACTGTCGACGGAAGTACAAGACCAAAGATAAATTCTACACAAAGTGTTGATTTGGATTTCCTAGACCTGTTCTTTCAAAAGGAAGAGTCAACAGTTTTATGTCAGCTGTGCGACATACTATCACCAGAAAATCTCCCAAAAATACATACAACCTAAGAAGAAAAGAAGAGTCAAAATTTATAAATGACTTCAACCCAGTCATTTTATCCATGTGGAATGCTAACATGGATATTCAGTATGTGGCAGAAAATTCTATTGCTGTTGCTCGGTATGTCACATCTTACATCACTAAATCTGAGAAAACAGAATTGAAGGAAATGTGGGAAGAGATTTCTCACGAGAAGACTGTCAGTAAGAAGCTGTACAGTTTCAGTTTAAAGATGGTATCGCATCGAGAAATTGGATCCTACGAATGCTCGGATAGGTTATCATCTGCAAGTCTTTACTCCAAATCCAGAAGAATAATTTGGGTAAGCTTAGGCCTTGCAGGAATGAGAAATCGGGTACTGAAATCTGTTGGAGAAATTGAATATTTGGCCGAGAATGACCCAGAAAGTACAGATATTTTGAAAACAAACATGTTGGACACATATTACCCAAAAAGAAGTCATCATCTTGAGAACATGTGTCTCTATGAAGTGCTGCAGAACTACATTTTTTCACGGAAAGCCATAGAAGACATCAACAATGGAAAATATAAAGTCATTGGTGAGGAAGGATGTTTGGTGAAGCAAACAAAAGGAAGTTTGATAAATCACAGGAAGCTGAGTTGCGACACTACTGACAAAA
This sequence comes from Triturus cristatus, assembly GCF_964204655.1. Classification (NCBI taxonomy): domain Eukaryota; kingdom Metazoa; phylum Chordata; class Amphibia; order Caudata; family Salamandridae; genus Triturus; species Triturus cristatus. The sequence goes on from NC_140590.1 coordinate 1,801,599,628, forward strand.
AGGAATTTTACTACTTGGCTCTTTTACAGCTGTTTAAACCATGGCGTTCAGAGGATGAACTACTGGGAGAATTTCAAAGCTATGAAGATTATTTTAATGCTAGCAAAGATAGCATAGAATGCAGTACTTTCACAACTTATGTCCAAATGTTAAATGAAGAAAATGAACAGGAAGCAAAAATTGCAGCTGAAGTAGCTAGAGACAGTTCTCAAGACAGCCAAAGTTCAGGAACACTTAGTCAAGATTCCCTAGGACAACCAATCATAGAAAATGAAGCTGCAGTAGCCATGACTGAAGTAGAAAAGGCTATGAATCAAGCACAGGAAGATTCAATCGACTTACTAAATCTGGAACAACAACTGAATGAAGAACAAAAACAAATTTATGAAGAAGTCACAAAACAAATTGATCATGGATTACTACATGAAAAGAAAGAGTGCTCATGCACATCATTTAAACCAATCAGGATGTATGTGAGTGGACAAGCTGGAACTGGTAAAAGTTTCTTAATAAAAGTCATCAGAAGCTACCTACAGCAAAAAACAGCTTCAAATTTGTCTTGTGTGGTAACTGCTCCAACTGGGTTAGCAGCCTATAACATAAAAGGAATTACCTTAAATCGCTTGCTAATGTTACCAGTGGAGCATGAGAACAAAATAGAATACCACAAGCTAACTGGAGAAGCATGCTTCGAAGTTTCAAGAGTGTTGAAGAAGATGCAAGTTCTAATTATTGATGAGGTGAGCATGGTTTCAAACTTAATGCTTGCCTTTGTGCATTTAAGAATGCAACAAATTCTTAAGAGAGACTATGACGTGTTATTTGGAGGTAAACACGTCATAGTTTTTGGAGATCTTTTACAGCTCACTCCAGTTAACCCCTTCGGTGCTCATGACGGAACGGTTCTGTAGTGCTGAATGTTGTATTTTATCTTGAAAAGTTGCTAGAACAGATAATAGTAAATCATGGAAAAAGATTGTGTTCTCTGCTGAGTCTCCTTTATGAGAAACTGAGTAATGATAAAACTGAAATAGAAAGTGCTACTGATGTTAGAAATCTTTTAGATGTATGTTGTGGTTCTACACAGTTTAAAGAAAATGTCCAGCAAGATGCACAGGAATTCTTAAAATATATTTTGAGTGTACTTGAAGATGAAGGAGTAGAAGTAGAAATCTTATTTGGTGTCTCTTACAAATGGGAACATTGCTGTGAAAACTGTATGAACACATGTAGTAGTAATGTTGATTCAGAAAGGTTCATATTTTTACCATTACCACAAAGTAAATCAGTGACTTTTAGTAAATTAGTTAAAGATGCCAATCACAACATGGAATGTTCTGAATGTAAATCTGACATGTTTTCCACTTATTTTTACAGAAATATGGTCAGTATGTAATTTTAATGATGCAACGTTGTAGAGCTGATGGTTCAAAATTGGATACTTTAATAAAGAAGTTTACAGGACAACAATTATCAATTTCTGGAAAATCTTTTGTTACAGTTGCAATAATTTTTCATTAAGGACCTACTGTAACTTCTGGACATTACACAGTTTATCTTAAATGTGAAAAAGGCTGGACACTGTGTAATGATTCCCAATTGATTTTCAAGCAACGTTTGCCTTATGATTTACCCAATTCTTATTTAATTTTTCTGAAACCTAAATTTTGAAAACTAAAAACTGCATCTGAAGAAAGCATTTTTTGTATTTTTAAAGGATTATAATTGAAGATATCACTTAAAAAGGATTTTGAAATTACTATTTGGCCTAAAGGAAAAGTAATAAAAACAATTGTGGACTCCTTTGACAGAAATTATTTTGGCATGTGTGCTTTTGCGACAAGGTTTAAAGACGGTTTATCTAGAAAATTTTTAGTCATCTAGAAAAGTACTTGTAATATATATGTAATATTTCTAACAAGGTATATTTTATTGAGGAAAGTTTTAGGGCTTTTTTTAAACAATCTTTCAGATTGTTTTTTTTTGCCCGCTGTTAAATGATGAATACAATTGTTTTCACTATTTTAAGTGAAAAATAAAAAATTCTGAAAACAGCCAAAAAAGGGCAAAAAATTGCTTTGTAAAATATGTAAAAACATGTAATGCTTTTTGTAATGTATGATTGAATATTAATACTTTTTTTCTTTTTTTGCAGAACTAGAAAGAAAAAATAAAAATAAAAATTCTGTTCCCTTGCAAAATACTTAAAAACATTTTTTTTAAATAATTGTTTTTTTTTAAAAAATAAGTGAAAAATATTTGTATTTCTCAATCCTCCCTTTTCATGCTTCCATTTCTTCACCTGTTTTTGTACATTAAATTAAAAAAAATAATAATAATTAAAAACATCCTTGGGTGCGCGCACCCAAAAAAAAATAAAAAAAATAAATCCCCCCCAAAAATTTTTGGGGTTTAGTTTTTAAGTGGCTCTTAAAAGAGCCCATGAGTTAATGGAGTGAAACAGGAAGAGAAAAACGAAAAAAAAGAAAAAACATCTATGGCCTACTGCACTCATGCGCATCAAATTTTCTCTGAATGAGATCAAGACTGGTCTCACACACAGAAATAAGTTGACCGCAATCAGTGCAGCGTGTGGACAACCTCGCAAAACAAGGTGGTCCAAAACGAGGTGTGGAAGAAGGCAAAGGCACCACTGCAGAAGAAGTGCTCGCCTGAGCTGCCGAAGATGTGCTCGGCTGAGCTGCTGCAGATGTCGTCGGTTGATCAGGTGGAGGGTTTGCTCCAGAAGCTCGACGAAAAGTCACTGGATGAATTTTGTCAACATGCCTCAACATAGTGTGAATGCTAAAAGAATACTTCTTGTTAGGATTCCCACGTGACAAGACTTTTTGACAAAGTACACAAGTAACTTTAGGTGCATTTACCTTTTTTTGTCCCTCTGGAAAAGTGAAAAACTGCCATATAAAGCTGTCTTTCTGCTTCCTACTCCTCTGCCTCTCAAGAGTGTCCTGGTCACTGTCTGAAGATGGTTGCTGTTCAGCCATTGTCTCTCAACAACAGAATAGCTCCTTCTCCAAAGGAATCAGAACTAATAATGAGGGGAGTAGGTGTGGTTTGGGAAGAATCTGGAACTGAAAGTACTTCAAACCAATCAAAAGTGATGATTCTTGATCACATGACTTGCCATGAGGGGATTGGGTGTGGTGTTGAAACAATCAGAAACTGAAAGTAATGATAACCAATAAGAAGTGTTGTTTTATTAAGCATATGACCCGAGGTGCGCGCACTGCGCAAGCTTCGAGCGCGCACCTTGTGATTACGCATGCGCGAATGCGTAGGAGCGCATGTGCATACGTCATATGCGCGTACGTAACGCGCATACGTTGAACACGCATATACGCGAACGTTATTGCGCGTAATTTAAGCGTATGCGGAAGTGAACCGCGTGGAGCGCAGAGGACGCACGCACGCATGCGTACGTACGTACGCATACGTACTCGGTGCGCGCTCCCAGCGCGCACTATGACGTATATATGCGTACGTAAATAACTTACGACGGTATTCATAAAAACCTTACGAAATTGTACTAGGAGCGCGCTCAGAGCGCGCACCCCAAGAATTTATATAAAAAAAACATGGAGAAAAATGAATTGCAAAAATTAAATAAACTGTTCAACTTTATCCTAATTGAAATTTAAAAAAAAGACCAAAAATAAATAAAAGGATACAGATAATATATAAATGAATACATAGGAATTGTATTTTTATTATTAAAAAAAAATTATTTAATTAAATAATTCAAAAATTAGCATTTAAAAAAACGTACAAATTCACTGAAAAAACCAAAGGTTTCACACACGTTATAGTTAGGAATTAGCATTTAAAAAACCTTGCAAATTCACTGAAAAAACCATAGGTTTCACACATGTTATAGTTAGCTGGACATTTCTCTCATACAAAACCAATGAAATTCCCCCGTTATAGTTAGTTCAGCTAACTATAACTCGCGCGCCCGCAATGCACTGCTGATGACGTCACATATTACATCACTCATGACATGGTCCGTGACATCACTCATGACATCACTGATGACATCTCAAATGACATCACTGATGACATCACTGATGACATCATCATTGTGGTAGAGTGGCAGACCTCCTCTCCCCCTAATATAACCTTTGATACACACATTCAAAAATAGAGACTAAAATTTTCAAAACAATCGACATACCAATACCAGTTACAACAACCTCTTCAGTAATTCTAAGATCCACATACACATCCACTCATTCACCAACAGTCATATACAGTCACTCATACATGTACTCACTCATCATATGTACTTATACACCTATATATCCTGTTACACAATGCCACTCATCCATAGAGTTACTCACAGACATAGACACTCATGCTAATAAAGAATCAAACATACATTTACTTGCATATACAGTTATACACACACCACCACACTTACTTCTATGGAAACTTACACATACTTAGTCTTTTAAACAATCACTTATAGAAACACATACTTATTCATACAGGAACTCTTTCAATCTCTCACTCTCACATATACTCACTTATATACACCGATAGTCACATATACTAGTTTAAAACATATGTAGTTACTCATAAAGACACTATTGAAACAGTCATTCACTCACTAACACAACTATACACACAATACACACAATCATCCACCCATACAGTCCTGCACACATGCTGTGTTCAACACATACAAACAGTGAGTCACTCATTCATGCATCTATGCAGTACGTAATACCCCCCACCGAATCATGCAGACACTCAGACTGATACTCAAAAAAACAACTAATAACCTATATAGACACCCATGTAGCTACTCACCAACCCATGCAGCCACTTATACACAAAGTGAGAGACTGATACAGATATTTACATATTTAAACATTACTCACTAAGCCATGTATTCACTATGATACACTTAATCAGTCATTTACACAACCAATTTTTCAAAAACAAATCATCCATTTAGACACTTATATACCCATTTATTCTTCCATCAACCTTGAGATATACATATATAAAACATATTTAATTTTCTGAAAAACAGACATTCACTGGATGATGTCATCAGTGATGTCATCAGTGATGTCATTTGAGATGTCATCAGTGATGTCATGAGTGATGTCACTGACCATGTCATGAGTGATGTAATATGTGACGTCATCAGCAGTGCATTGCGGGCGCGCGAGTTATAGTTAGCTGAACTAACTATAACGGGGGAATTTCATTGGTTTTGTATGAGAGAAATGTCCAGCTAACTATAACATGTGTGAAACCTATGGTTTTTTCAGTGTATATCTATATATATATATATATATATATATATATATACATATATATATATATATATATATATATATATATATATATTTCCCATACGATGGCCCTTCTCCCTGGGCCGTAAATGAGGCACACAGTAAGAGATTCGTATTTTGTTTAATTTATTCCAGCCACAAAACAAAAACACCCGATAGACGCGTTTCGGCTACACGCCTTCGTCAATGTTGGTAGGGTAAACATTATTCTTCATTTTTAAAGTAATTAATAAACATAGAAAAGGGAAAGCGGATCGTTCAAACTGTGAGTAGAAAGCAACGAGTGTTTGGTTCAAATCATAGCAGACCCTACAGTTTCAATGGCGGCCATATTGGAATGCCTTTTAAACCATACAATTCATTAATGTTGGTGGTATCTGCTGTAATTATTTACAATTGCCTTTCAGGCATTAGTTTTCTACAGCCTATATCTAACTATTTTTTTGCATTCTGTAGAATGGAATATTTCATTTTAGTCTAATATAGCCCTGAATAGGCAACGGATATTATGTATCTTGTTCAATTCCACCCTGTAATGGCACTATTTCCAAACACTTAAACCGAAGGCTTAGTATACTTCATTCATCAAGCCCTGTATGGGCAATATTCCTAAATGCTTCAATCAAAGACTTGATACATCGCTACCGTTCATATTCCAGTGTACAGTGGTTCTTATAGTGGCTTAAAATTCATACATGTCCTACAGGCATTCTTCAATCGTTGCTAAGAACAGTTCCCATCCCCTTCACATATTCAAGTGTCATTTTGGTGCAGACGTCTTCCTCTTTATTAACCTCTTTTTTTGCCTTTATAGGAAATGTATCCTTAACTCTTCCTCATTGTTCAAGCCTGATGGAGTCTTCGTTTGTAACTCAATTATAATAATAATAATAATAAAAGGGATCTTATCATGCGCAAACATAGCCCAATGGGCGTCAAGGCGCCTAATTCCAAATCCAGCTCATAGCAAAGCCCCTGCAGCTCAACCTATGTAAGCTCTAGAAAAGCACCACGTTTTTAGGGCCTTTTTAAACAGCGCGAGAGAGGGTAAGGTCTTCATCTCCATCGGCAAGATGTTCCAGAGTTGTGGAGCAACGACTGAAAAAGCCCTGGCTCCCCATCTGGTGAGCTTAAAACGAGGGACAACAAGTTGGAATAGTCCCGAAGAGCGCAAACACCTTGTGGGGTGGTAACGGGTAAGCAGGGAGCTGATAGCGCCTTTAGATCCATCCTCGAGTGCTCTATAGGTCAGACACAGAATTTTGAAATAAATTCTGTGCTGAATAGGCAGCCAATGGAGGTCTCTCCTCGCAGCAGTAGCAGAAGAGGCCCTGGAAAGATCCAGGACAAAACGTGCAGCAGCGTTCTGCACGATTTGCAGTCGATGTATGAGGCCCTTGTTGGATTCCATGTAGAGAGAGTTGCAATAGTCCAACCTGGAACCAACAAGGGCGACTGCAATCTGCTTGCGTGCTTGAAGAGACAGATAGCTGCGAATTCTGTTGAGCGTCCTGATCACGCCCCAGCAGGTCGAAACAGTCCGATTCACCTGTAAGGACATCGAGAGTGAAGTATCGAACACTACACCCAGATTTCTGGCAGATTGAGAGGGAGTGGGGCAGGTGCCAAGAGAGGAGGGCCACCACTCACTCGACCAGATATCTTGGTCCTTCCCAAAGATCAAGACCTCAGTCTTGTCGCCATTTAGCTTCAGGGAGTTGGTAACCATCCAATCTGCGACGATTTGCATACAGGACCTGAAGCTAAAGGCAGATGTTATGATAGAGGACTGAGTGAGTGAGACCATGATCTGGGTGTCATCGGCGTATGATACCACCTCCATCCCCTGCGATCTTACTAGCCTAGCAAGGGGGGCCACGTAGATGTTGAACAGGGTCGGACTTAATGCCGACCCCTGTGGCACCCCACATTGCAAAGACTTTGCTGGGGAGAGGTGGTTGCCGAGCATCACTCTCTGTTCCCTATCAAGGAGAAAGGAGTTGAGGAGACTCAGGGCCGAGCCAGTGACACCTGCCTCCCTAAGCCGAGATGTTAGAATGGCAGGAGACAGAGTGTCAAATGCGGCTGTGAGGTCCAATAGCACAAGAACAGTAGTTTGTCCAGCATCAACCTTGCGTCGGATGTAGTCGACTACCGAGGTGAGGGCAGATTCTGTGCTATGATGTTTTCGAAATCCATGCTGGGTAATGTCAAGATACTCCGAAGCTTCAAGAAAAGAGGATAAATGGCGATTCAGGTGTGCTTCTAGAATTTTAGCAGGTGCAGGGAGCAGAGAGATGGGTCTGAAATTTTTCAAGAGGCCGGGATCGAGTGAAGGCTTCTTAAGGAGCGGCTTCACAATGGCCTTCTTCCATATTGATTGAAAAGTACCTTGAACAATTGCCTTGTTCATCACCTCAAGTAGGGGAGGAAAGAGGCTGTTCCTACACTCTTTTAGCTTTTTGAGAGGCAATGGATCTAGTGGAGAGGAGGATTTCGTCTTGTCTAGAAGAAGATTCAATCCCTCCAGAGACATAGAAGGAAAAACAGAAAGGAGGCTGGAAGGGACTATATCCAGTGTCTCAAAAGAACTTATGCCTGGAGGGAGATTTTCAGCCAAGGAGAGACGTTGTACTTCCAAGGAAGTATGAATATCAAGGATTTTTGTATGAAAAAAGTCTGCAATGTCGTCACAAAGACGTTGAGAGCTGACTACGGGATCTGGAAGTTGGAGGGAGCACAGCGAGTCAGCAATTTAAAAAAGCTCCCTAGAGGAGGTGAGTGAACTGGTAAGGTTGGAGAAGTATTCCTGCTTCTACATTATCACTTTCTGCTTATACTCCCGTAGAGCAGACTTGTGGGCCTCCCTATCCATGGGATCCCAGGATTTCCTCCATCTCCTCTCACTGCTTCTGCAACCCTGTCTTAATACTCTAAGATGGTCCGAGAACCATGGAGTATTTAGATTCTGACCTCCTGAGCTTCCTAACTCTATCCCCGCCCCTTTCATCTTTGGGGATCTGGTCAATGCAGAAAACTTTCAGGAGGTTCTGATTAGATTTTTGATGTTCTTGAAAATGGTGTGCTACCGGATAAGTAACATCCTGGTTCTTTATGGCACGCATGTGCTCTAGAACCTGTTTTTTGGTCGGATGGATGGTACTTCCCACGCAATTTAACTCATAGGGACAGGTCAGGCAGTACACTGCAAAATCAGTATTACAATTCATTAGTTAGTTGATTTTTCTTTTAGTTATCCTGCCAGGAATGGTAAATTCCTTAACCTTTTTACAGTTTTTGCATGCTTTGCAATTCATGCATGGATAAAATCCTGTTACGACCTCTTTCTTTTTGGGATTTTCGAGAAGTGGCTTCTCACTAGTTCCTCACTAGTGTGTCTTTGGTTTCGAAAATGGTAGTCTGTTTTTTTAGAGTGGGTGTATCAAAGGTTATATTAGGGTGTGAGGAGGTGCATCAGAATATTACGTGGACGATGTCATCAGTGATGTCATTTGAGATGTCATCAGTGATGTCACTGACCATGTTATGAATGATATAATATGTGCCGTCATCAGCAGTGCATTGGGGGGGCACGAGTTATAGTTAGCTCAACTAAGACGTCCAAATTTCTCTGGTTTTGCATGAGTGAAATGTCCAACTAACTATAACGTCCCTGAAACCTGTGACCGCCAGTAGGTAATATATATATGTATTATTTACACACACTCACACACACACACACACACTTATCTTTATACTTACATATACAATACACTTACCTTTATACTTACATTTTCCATGGTAATGGCATGCATTGTAAAGGAAGGTTGTGGTTTAAAATCTGCAAGTTTGTAGGAAAATGCTTCTTTTATACATGGTTAGTCCCCACTTTTTGCTTAGAAAATGATGTAGTTTCGAGTGGGAGTGCACAGGGTCCCTGCCAACCAGGTGTCCTGTGCCAGATCTCCTTCTCTAAACTGTACCTATTGTTTCCATGATTGGCACCCCTTTACCTCACATGTAAGACACTAGTAAAAGGTACCCCTGGTAACAAGGGCCTGGTGGTTATTGAGGCTCCCTAAGGGCCGCAGCACAAATTGTGCCACACACTAAGGGACCCCTTACCAAACACATGCCACTGCAGCCTGCATGTGTTGGTGAAGACAAAAGTGAAGAGTCAATATGGCTGTAGCAAGCTGCCTCTGTATATACTATAACAAAACAAGGTATAGTGTGCACAGAGTCCAGTGGCTCCCCAGATGCTTGAGTAGATAATACTAAAAGCTCTATTTGTTGTAGTGTGGTCGAGCAGTTAGGTTTATCAGAGGTCTCTGTTAAGCATTTGTTGTACACACTCAGGTAGGAAATGATTACGCACACACTCAAAGACTAAATCCAAGACCAATTGTTTTGTTTAAAAGGTTATTGCTTTGTTATTTTATTTTAGAACCAAGACAAACTCAGTTGCAGGTAAGTAACAATTTCAAGAATAGCAGTAATACTTTTCAAGATCCAGTAGGAATTGTTTTGCAAGGCAGTATAATTGCTTTACAGTAAAAGAAAAATGGTTGTATTGTCAATCAGAAATAGTAGAACTTAGCAGTTGTAAAAGATAGACTTTTAAAAGCAATAGGAGAAAATGCAATCCTATGGGAGGAAAACAGGAGTATGTATTGACAGGTAAGCACACAACTTACTCTTCCAGACTTCAGGGGTTTGAACCAACACTGGGTAAGGTTCAGTTTAAGGTAGGTACTGCACCACCAGTGACACAGGGGTGACCTGGTGCAGAGGTCACTGTGCCCAATGTTAGTCAATGGAGACTGGGGGCACCCACTAAAGGTGCTGGTTGAAGGTGGGTGCCTGCAGTTTCAGGACACAAGCCCTTGAGAGTTACAGGGAGATCAGGGGGGTACAAGGCAGCACCAAAGCTACACCACTGATGACACAGGGGCGGCTAATCAGCTTCGGGTGCCCAATGCTCTTCAATGGGGAATCTCGATCACACAAAGAGGCTACAGGCTCAGACCAAGAGGCCGGATGAAGGTGACCACCACTTGGACAGGCAAGTTGGGATGACAAGGGAGCTCTGGGCATGGTTAGTAAGCTCTTCAAGGTCGGGGGCGAAGGATGCAAGGGTACGCTGTTGTGTCAGATTTTGTTTGTGGTAGCCAGTCAAGGTCAGGTGGACCCTTCGTGTAGAGGTGCAGGTGACTTTATGGGGTCCAGGAAAGGTCAGCCATGGATGGAGTTGAGGTCGGAATTGCTGGGGTAATGTCACTGGATGGGTAAGCCACTCAGACTTGGCTGTGGGCGTGGGTTGCAGAGTGGGCAGGGGTCACGGATCCTCCTGGATCCAAAGTCCTTGCAGTTGGAGTTTTCTGGACAAGGCTGCTTTCCTTGGGTGCTCTGCGCTTTGTTGAAGAGTAACTGTCTTACTGGGGTTCTTGGAAGTCGCTGGCCACTGGACAGGTATTGTCTTCTTTGCAGGGTCTTGGAGCAGGAGACAGGTCAGTATGGCTGGGGCCAAATCAGTAGTCATCTACCAGGCTTTGCTGCCCTGGTCTTCTTTCATTCTTTTCTTCTTAGGTTGGAGGAATCTTAGGATGAAGGTTCAGGAGTGCCCCTAAATACTGAATTTAGGGGCGTTACAGGTAACGTTCCCTCTAATTTTTTCCCTCTGTGTGCGGCACTGTAATGTCTGTGTGTGCTGCAGCCAAGGCTATGTGCGCCAGAAACCTGACCGCACGTGTGGTTGCAGCAACACATATCAGTGCAGATTGTGAGAGTATTCATGTTAATCGCAGTGCCAGTCATGTGCTGCAATTACTATGAATATTTTCTCAGAGGCACACAATATGCCCTGCACAGGGCCCGCCGTAGCGCTGGTGGCGCCCTGTGTGACAACGTTTGTTGGCGCACCCCAATGACCACCCCGCCAGTGATTCCCTCATTATTATCCTTTAACAGTACCCCTCAAGGTCTCCATTACCACTCTCTCTGAGATGTGTTTAATTTGTTTTATAACGTCTCTCATACCAGTGCAGGGTGTACTTTACATTGCACACATATTAAACAGAGACAATCAATCTTTTTTTTTTTGCAAGACTTTATTGAGTTTTCTAACAATCACTATCACATTTATCAATACAACTTTAGATTAATTCATCTAGTTCCTATTATGATATTGCAAAGAAACGCCCCACAGTGGTAAAACATTTATCAATGGCATCTAATAGCTTGGCTCTATCGGTTTACTACCAGGGCATCCACGGCTGACTTAACAACTCGATAATTACTCATTTGCTTATCTATACCTTCACAGTTCCTGTGTATCTATTCAAACTATCCCCAACTGTTCCCCCCACCCATCCCTCCCACCCAGGTGTGTCACATTAGGCCCTTCATTATGCAGCCAGTACAATGGCAGAACACCACTTTTGTCCATGATCTCAGGTATAGTCTAAATGATCAACCTTACCATCAGAGGGGACACGTTAAACATGCATTCGCTGCTTTTGCTAATGTTGCACTGTTGCAGCGAACACTTCCCAGCTGCTCAGCCATCCACTGCCGCACTCTTCAGTACATGAGAGTTGCGTTATCGGTACGCTCCCAACCCTCATTCATGCTGCGGCTGGGCTGTCCCGCACGCCAGCTCCCCCGCAAGACCTCCCAAAGGCGAATCTCTGCCTCCACACACATTTCGCTCCTTACCGGGCTTCAGGGAGATGAAACAACAGCAGCCGTATAATGTATCTGCACTACCGCGCACACCCAGGAGTCTCCGGTCTCAACTGGATGCTGCCTCCGACATAGGCCTCTCTGTTACTCGGCCGTGAGTGCAGTCCCTGTCTTCGCCTCGCTGTGACGGGTGTGAGGGGTCTACCAGGTCTTCCGCCAACACCTTTCAATGTGCGGTGTCTTCGCTTCCGGCCCACTCCGCTGAGTATCGTGGGAGACACTCTCGGCCCTCAGTTGCTCAGGGTACAGTCAGAACGTCAAGGGCTATCTGCTCCTCCCCTCGTCAGCCACCATCTTATATTGCTTCAGGCTGCTCACTATCAGATCATAGTCAGCCGGTTTTTCTCTGCTACGCAGCCTGCTTAGCTGCAATAATGAGAGCAATGCACTCCCAGGATAGTCCGCCGTTCAGTAGGCACAAAATATATGTGCCCGGGGCTCAGGATAATCATTTACTGGGGGTATGCAGGCCGGAGCTCTGGAGCCTGCCTCCTCTCACATCGGCTCCAGGCCACGCCCCCCCAACAGACAAAATCAATCATAAGTATGGAAATCAGTGTAGAAGAAATGTTACATATGACAGAGGGCTGCAAGGTATAGGAGTGACGTCATTCATACTGATAGGCAGTATAGTTTAAGAGTGCTTTGTCTGGAGAAGCACACATTCAGAATTTAAAATGTAACACCATGGTTAGGATTTCTCTTTAATAAGAAGCACTTTGTGCCCAAATGAACCCTATTTGCAACATTAGGATAATGAATGGCTGGGGAAAAAAAATCATAACGCTCTAATCTATACCCTGCAGTATGCATGAAGTTCTTTGATGACAGTTAATAGTTTACTGTTCTATATTAGGACTGTAACTTATAAATGGCAAGCAACAAAATTACCTCTCTGACCTAAGTAGTAACCCGGTAACTAATCTTCATTCTATGCCCTTTGTGATCTGCATGGTACACGTTCTTTGCAGCAGTCATATTAACCGTCTGCGCTACCTTAAAACTTCTACTAGAGAAAATTCCCATCCCTCTAATACAAGAAGTAACATTACACCTACAACAAGCCAGTACTATTGGCTTTGTCAATGGTTCTTATTTGCATATGATAAATAAGCACCAACTATGCCTTCGTTGTATATAACATTGCAAATGCTTCAGTTCTAACATGATGGCATTGAAAGAAAAGGGTGGTTCTGCTGCAGAGTTAGTGACGGAGGAAATTGGGGAGGGGGCTACTGTATATGTTTGCGTCTGTCCAGACCAAGAGGTGCTTTGAAGCAGCTTCCAGTCACATGTACCACTATACAAAGGAAACAAAATAAATTAACAAATGTGTGGCTCTGCGCTACAAAGCTTCCTGTGATAACTGCCTCAAACCCAACCTTGTAGCTCTCAAGATATGCACCTCACGTAGGGCCCGAAAACTGCCCCTGTTGACACATCAGGCATAGAAGCCCTTGCCAAACCATGAAGGCTCCCACCACACGAGCCCGTGAGTCTCTTTTCCACTTCAGAAGACGTTCAACCTGAAAACACAGGGCAGTGTTTGTGGGCAATTAAAATCGGTTTTTGGGTAGCCTGCCAGCAAGTTTTTTTTTCACTGGTCTTAAAACGTTTTCTTGTCAGAATATTTTACAGAAAGCCAAATGCAGCACAAGTCGGGATTGTAGACTTCTTTGCATTTCTTTAGTTGAAAGGGCGCGGCTGCGGGCAGATTGTGTGCTTTTGTTAGAGTAATCATGTTAATTGCAGCGCATGATGGGCGCTGCGATTAACATGAATACTTTCACAAAGGCTTACAATCTGCCCCGCAGCCATGCCCTTTCAGCTAAAGAAATCAGGCCCTCTCTGTACCCACTGGAGGATGCAGTTCACAATACAGCATTTGATGTGCACTCCAGACCTCAACTAAGGGGTTGGCACTCCAGTCCCTGAGGGCCAGGTCTGCACTCCAAGCCCTAGAAGGTACCGTTCAAACACAATTCCCTAAGTGCAGGGTGTGCGCTCAGCCCCGAGCAGGGTTGGCGTTACAGCTGACGCCTGGTTGGCGCTCCAGACATTGCCTGCAGAGGAGTGGTCAAGAGTTCACAATCTAACTTCTTTGCGTAGTGTAGGATTGTCTCACTCCTAAGGTCAGTGAACAGCTCCTCTCTCCATCCAAGTCCCTCCGATGAGTGTCGCCTTCACTATTCCAATGAGTGCAGTATAGGGTTCACTGTGTAGGCTCAGTAAGGGAGGCTCACTTCCCTTACCAAAGTAGAGTGAAGTAATAAAAGTATGTGGTTCCAACCCCCTCCACTTCCTTGGGTGCCACCTGGCATCCAACAAAACCTACACACCAAAATAAAGTGTAATGTACAGAGTGCAGTGGAGATGCACTTTCCCCGTGCTCCTCAGCCTGACCTCTGCATCAGTTCAGGACACGTCTCTCAGTCCACGCAACCCTGAAATGCAGTGCAGGAATTCCCTGATTGCTGTTCGGTGCCTCCACTCTGCGTGTCCTGCAGGAACAGAGCTTGGGGCATATTCACAAGAACGTGGGATAACTACCACAAGAGTAGTTTAACGCAACTCTCAACATCGCAGCCCATCGCGGGAAAATAACCCCATGTCAACGTGGAATTCACAACAAGGCGGTACCATGCAAAAGTCTGCCGAAAACGCTGCCAATGTCTGCGATACAACCACTCCGACGGAGATAAAAACACAAACCACAACACTAGAAAACATGCTATGAGCCCATCCGCGATGAGGAAAGCAGAGATAAGCACCGCCAGGACAGCGAAACACACGGCAGGCAAGAATAAGCACAACAAAAGCCTAAAAAAGTAAGACAGACCAAACAGAAAACAATATCCAACCAAAATGGAGGCAAGCCGAGCCAGCAGACAACCCCACCAAACCCAATGGCAACAAAACGTTGTACATGGTAGGCCAACTTGGATAAGATGAATGCAGCCTGAGAGCGGCGGAGGACAATGGCACAAAACCAGAACTCCAGCTATGATGCGAAAGGCACAAACAAGCAGAAACCCGCCATCAACAAGAAGGCAGCAATACACACCGGAGGTGGGAGTCCAGCTCCACACCAGGAGCTGGATGACATGGAGGAAATGGTCTCCACCACATCAGTCTGGAGATGGTGGCAGGACTCGGGGACCGCAAACTGCACCAAACAGACACAACAGCAACAGGGAGAGGAACCAGCAGGGCTTGGGGACGGGGGGAGATGGGCACAATGGCACAAATGCACAACTAAGCACAGCTCAACTGCAGACAAACCATGCCCAAGAGAAACAACACCAACCAGGTGCACAAGTCACGCAACACGGCAATGTCACACCATTGAACAGGCACAGAAGTGAACACAGCACTGCCTGATAGGGAGAAGGGTGAGCCAAATGAGAGCTGAAGGGACATCTCACATACAGTGCAGCACACACACATAGGAAGCAGAGCACCCCAACATCCAACACAATGTGGTACAAACACCAACTTCTGCACAACCAAACACAGGACAAAAGTGCACCCGCCTGTGGCCGGTAAATGGCCGGTAAATGGCCATACGCATATGGCAAAGCACGAAACAGGGACATGATAATGCACATGTACAAACACACAGTCCTGATGGGGTAGCAATGCACAGATGGCAGGGAGCCAGAGAGTCGGTGACACACATTGGCATACAAATCAAAACACAACACAGTTGGAGACAAGTGAAAGTGCGGAAACTTTATCAACAAGTGCGAGTTAGTACAGCCAAGAGAAGTGCCACGATATGCAGACCAATGCAGCAGCACGAGGAACGTAGGAAAGCGCCCATGTCCATCTCGGGGGAGTTCCTCACCAACACAAGTCAGTGCCAACCCGGGTTGGTTTTCCGCACCTGGAACATGAGTCCTGGCCAATGTAGCCATGTCCAATGTCGTCTCTGGACTTGTAACCATGTCCACAACATGCAACCATGTGTCATGACAAGTGCAATGGTTCACATCCAGTTGTGGCTGCAGGTACCTTGTCACTCGTCCATGAACGCGAGTGTAGCTGCATAGGCCAACATCTCCAATGAGCGATTGTCGGCCACCACATCTGACATGTCGTCAACTAAATCTATCAGCTGACCAGGTCAGATGTGCTGATTCCAACCAGTGGACCCAATGTGCACCAAAGCTCAATCGGGTAGTGGCTCAATGTGCTCACTGCACACGACGATTCATGCAATTGCTGGAGCGGGTAGTACAAAATTTTGTATACACCCCATTCTGCATGTTTATATTAATCTAAATATTTAACTAATAGTAATCTTATAAATTTGTGTGCAGTGAAAGACTTATCAATCATATTAACAAAAGAATTACACGTGGGAATTGCACTTTGCATGGCTAAACTAATTTTAAACTAACATATGTACGCATACTAATAATAGATAATTAGAATATTGCATGATATATGTTGGTTTTGTGATGTAATTGTAAATTGTGCTTTATTGAGTGAGTATAAACGCTTTGGATGTTGCTTTTTGCTAGATAATTACTTACACATAAGGGTATTAGTGAGGGATTAACATTTTATTAGTCATTTCCATGTTTTAATTACGTTTTTGTGTATGTTTTGCTTAAGTTGCCCATTTCGGCCTAATCAAAATGGCTGAACGAGACGTTGAACGTGACTTCTCCCGAGGTTCTGGGTGAAGTGCGCATGCGTCACCACCAGCAACAGTGGCCTAGTCCTGACCCCAGGAGCTGATGTCCTAGTCAAGGTCGCTCCGGGAACTTCGCCAACGATAAAACAAAGGACTTTTCTTAAAAACCGGAACCAGCAAGTGCGATGACTTCATTTTGCGGACTATGTGAGAACTTTAACGGATGACCCCAAGACTACCAATCAGAACTTTCCAAAACCCAAAATTTTGATATTAATTTCATTATAAAAGTAGGTAGGGAAATGAACTAAAAAAAACTCTTCTTCTTTGACGAACTCGATTTCCTTACGTTATGCTGACGGAGAGGACGGTGACACTGCTGGATAGCTGTTATCCTGAATCTTTGAGAGACTGAATTGCGGCCTGACTTTGAAGAAATTTAAAGGTTTTTCCACGACTTGACTGACTTAGAGGATGACTTTTAGCCAGATTAGGTAAATATGATGTTCTGCGGTTCTAGTGATGCTTTCTAACAATTTTGCAATTTTCTTAGATAAATGATATTTGATTAATTGACAAACGTGTTGTGTCGATTATTTGAAGAAGAAAATCTAGAATAAAGAGTAAGGTATAGATAAATGATTGGGTTCACTAAACTATACAACAACTAAATGATTCATCTCCTAATGAGGGGAATATCTCAAGGTTGGAGTCAACGCATTTAGGGTTAGGTAAAGATATTCCTTTCATGTCAGCGTTTGGAAGCTTATTCCTCTAGGGAAGCAGATCAACGGAGTGTGAGTGTTGGTGTTATGGGCCCCACCAATGAATGTATTTGAGTGAATTTACTATTGAGGTATTTAGTCTGTGCCAAAGGGGGAATTTGATGTTCCGCACTGCAACAGTTTTTCTGGTAGCAGAGTTATGGTTTTTATTGTTTTGGTTTGGTGATTATTGCTTGTAAATAGCTTAGTGATTATTGGTTATTAATATTGGTTTATATACTAACACTTTATGTGAGTCGTGTTGAGTTATATGTTGTTTGCACGGCTTCTGGGATGTAGGAAGTCGGAAGTTTGTAACGGTTCCGTAGTAGAGCAGAGGTAAGCGCTGCTCTTGGGAAAGACGGAATTGTTGTTGCCCTGTAGGTACACAGGGAGAAACGTGTAACGATTGAAGTTGCACAACGCATTGTCTGGGTTCGATTCGGTGACATCGCTGTGTGTTGCCATTAGAGACATTTTCTGTGTGAGAGAAGTGTGTATGATAGCGAAGGTTACCTGTGAAATTTTGGTCTTAGGTACCAGGAGTCCAAATGGCATTCCGATAACGCTTATCACTGGAAAGGTAACAGGTGTTCTCTGAGCTTGCTAGAAGGACAAAGTAGAGGGAAGCGCTACTTTGTTAACGTATGTTATAATTCTGTAGCAGGACAGACTGTTCACTGTTCTCAGGAAAGACAGGATTCTGCGTGAAGGTACTACATTTTTCTGGTGTGAAAGTGCGTGAATGTAAAGGCATTCGGGTTAATTGTGAAACTCTAGTTTTATTGCTCAGGTGCATTTTGTCTCCAAATATGTGTCTTAATTCTGGAGAAACGGTTAGCTAATGCTTGTTAGAAGGGTAAGGTAGAGGGATGTGCTACTTTATCAACGGAAGTAACTATTCCGTAGTAGGGCAGAGGTAAGCACTGCTCTCGGGAAAGACGGAATTCTCGTGAGAAAGATCTATTGCTATTCCTTGGTTAGCGAAGTGGACAATGGTGGTGTTTATATGTTGTTACTAACAGAATTGTAAAATTTGAAACAAAAACTTACCGAGCGGATTTTGTGAAGGAGGGGTAGACAGGAGCAGGAGCTGCCGCAGCGGCTGCTGACGTCAGAACGACCGTGCTGGGATTGGACAGTCGGTCAGCAACGTAAAACGTTCCAGATTGGTGCGTTACTGTGTGCCGCGCTAGGAGTGGAGAAATTACAGGGTGACGTAGACGCTCCGTATTGGTGCGTTAGTGTGAGTCGCGCTGGGATTTGAGAATTGCAAAAGTGATGTAGACGCTCCGTATTGGTGCGTTAGTGTGAGTCGCGCTGTGATTGGACAGAATAGTGGTACAGTTATAAGGAGAGACTAGTGATACACGAAAGAAAGGAAAATGTATTACGATCCACCAGAAAAGGAGAAAAAGTCTTGGTTTGGTAGAATTAAGAAGTGGTTTAAAAAGGACAAACCGATTGTAACTAGGGAAGGACAGTTACTTCCTCCACCGAAAACCCCTGCATCCTTTATGGTTGCGAAATATGGATATCACACCTGTATTTGGTTAGATAACTGGGTCAAGTATACCGAAAAGGATGAAGTGTTGGCTTTTCCAGAACATGGTTCATTTAATTTGGCCGTTTTGAGAAATTTGACAGAGAAAATTATGAATTTAGAACCAAGACCTAGACCGACCCAATTTGAAGCATTGACGGAGTGGGAAGACGAGATGCATGACCGAGAAAGACAGAGAAACGGTAGAGGATATAGGTACATGTTTGGTAGGTCATACGGACATGATGATCGAATGAGAAGGTGGCGGAATGCGAGTATGACTGAGGGTTTGTTTTCCGTAAGAACTGCAGGAGAGAATGAAGGAAGAAAGTGTGCGGAGGAGAGGCATAATGTGGGATTGAGAGGGTATGGAGTGAATGAATCAGAGGATGATGTTCTTGATGATATGTTCTATAAAAATCCACCTCCATATCGACCAGAACCAGAAATATTAACCCCAAGTGCCCCAATGAAAGAAACAGTATGAATCATAAAATCAGAACCAGAGTTCCAAGATTTGGGAAGAAACAATACCATTAGAGAGGTAGAGAAGAAGTCTGGAGGTAAAGTAAACGATGAAAATTCAGCAGAACTAGCAAAAACGACCCTAGAATTAACCGAAAAAATAATAGAATTGACTAAGAATCTGGAAGCGGTAACCGTTCCAGTAACGATAGGTCCAGTAATGCCTATTTTTAATAAACAGAAAGATAGCGAACATTGTTTGACGGTCCCTTATAAAAGTAGTAAACTGGCTGAACAACCAAGAATGAGTCAGAATGAGAATCCATGGAGGCAGACAATGAGTATGATTGAACCGAATTTTTCAAATAACCCGTTCGTAGGTCAAAACTGTGCAGAAAAGCGTATGACAATAGTGGAGTCAATGTCAGAAACACAAAAGGATTTTGGACAAGGAAATGTAGAGAAGCCAGTAGGACCATCTACAGAGGAATTAAGTGAATGGTTGAGAAGCTTGCAAAAGAAAGACAAAGAATCGCAGTCAATAGATGTGGCCAAACTACGAATGGTATTGGAAGAATTAATAATAGGAACTATCCCTACAGAAAAGTTGAAAACTTACCAAGATGAGGAGCTGTTATTTCTGTGTAAAAGCGTAACATGGAGAGCAAAAAGTCTCCATGAAAGATTGATACTCCAGGATTGATACTCATACACAAGGCAGCCAACCAGTGCCTATTAGGAGAGACGAACATTTGTCTTGAAAAAGATGGACTAACAATTTAAAGCCATCGAAACGCGTCGACGCTACATTCAACACAATCGATGGGACAATAACTAATACTATAGATAAGCTAAAGAACTTGCTACTAGGACTGGTTTTTAAATTATCAAACCCTGATGTGTTATTTTATGACAAATCGTATTGTCTGTTTCATGTCTCTCTGTTTGATTGATTGTTTTTGTCACATACATGGTTGGGCATAGGTGTGTCCTCTCTTGTTATAAAATCCAATACATTGTTTTAGCATTTAGCTGCTTAGGGTAACATGGTTTCTTCTTGTTCATAGGTATAACATATGTTTTTATGACACACTAAGAGGTAGTTATGAATTGTAAATGTTATATCTATATTTTTTAACTGCAAATACCATTGATTTTTAAATAAAATTATTTTCTAACATTACACTTTATATGTTGTTTGGTTATATTTAGAACTAGGCAAGACTCAACGTATGGGCTAATATTTTTTGATATTTCTCATTGTTGACAACTGTACAATTCAGTATTTGTATTAATTGTCCACCAAGGGAAAATCTTATTTGTACCTCTTTCTACACCTCCCTTCCCTCTTTCTGCACCACTCTTGTCTCTTTATTTACCTCTGTTGCTTCTTTCTGCACGTCTCTTGCCTATTTCTGCACCCTTCATGCCTCTTTCAGCACCTCTATTGCTTCTTTCTGCCCTTCTCTTCCTTCATTCTGCACCCCTCCTGCCTCTTTGTGTACCTCTCCTTACCCCTATCTGCACCCCTCTTGCCTCTTTTTGCACCTCTGTTGGTTCTTTCTGCACTGCTCTTGCTTCTTTCTGCACCTCTGTTCCAAATTTCTGGATCCCTCTTGCCTCTTTATGCACCCCTCTGCCCTCGTTCTGTACCTCTTTTGCCTGTCTGCCCAAATATTCCCTGTTTCTGTACCCCTTTTGCCTGTTTCTGCAACTCTCTTCCCTCTTTCTGCAATTCTCTTGTATCCTTCCGCACCTCTGTTGCTTCTCTCTGTACCTCTCTTGCAAATTTTGGTACCCCTCTTTCTGCACCCTCTTTCCTCCTTCTGCACCTATATTGGTTCTTTCTGCATTGCTTTTGCTTCTTTCTGCACCTCTTTTGCCTGTTTCTGTACTTCTCTTGCCTCCTTCTGTACTCAAATGGGAAGTGAAAGCTGTCAAGTTTAAAGTCCTGCATGCTCTCGTGACTGAGGTATATGTCTACTTGTATATGTATTCCTACAGGTATTTAGCATTTTAAGATTGTAGATTAAACAGCGGGTTACTTCTCCAATAGGAGGTCAAATCTTCTCAGTTTTGCTCTGTCATTCGGTTGCACAGGCAGACATGTCTTATGTATATATGTGTTATAGAGCCCCTCAAATAAATTATTGAATACCCATATGCCCTGTATTTTGAGCAGAAAGAAATGCATACACCTTCTTTTACACAAATTTACAGAGTATGCTGTTTGAAACACAGGTATTCAAGTGTTTGTATGTTTATTTTAATTTAACATGTCACTAGGTAAAAGCATAGGCACGCATGCATACCTTCACAAACTTGGTCAGACTTCCAACAGTGATATGCTTAGGATTGCTGTTTTATATTTGGTAGGCCTAACATTCTTAACAGTCAATTAATAGTGAACCTTCCAGGGAAAAGTGAGGTTGAAGACATCTTCAGAGAAGGATTAGTGATTAGGGTACTTTGTATGAGTCTGTTGTAAGGTACAGTCAAAGTAGGCCTCTTTCTGCACCTCTGTTGGTTCGTTCTGCAACTTTCTTCATCTTTCTGCACGTCCTACCTATGTAGGCATCCAAAAATATGTAGGCATCCAAAAAATCTAGGGATCCACAAAATTAGCAATTAAAAAAGCCTTACAAATTCACTGAAAAAAACAGAGGGTTCATGGACAGTATAGTTAGCAATTAGCAGTTAAAAAACCTTTGAAATTCACTGAAAAAAACAGAGGTTTCAGGGACGTTAAAGTTAGAAATTAGCATTTAAAAAACCTGAGAAATTCATTGAAAAAAACCACAGGTTTCAGGGACGTTATGGTTATTTAGACATTTCACTCGTACAAGACCAGAGAAATGTGGCCGTTATAGTTAGTTGTGCTAACTATAACACACGCCCCCGCAATACACTGCTGATGACGTCACATATTACATCACTCATGACATGGTCAGTGACATCACTGATGAAATCACAGATGACATCTCAAATGACATCACTGATGACATCATCCACGTGATCATCTGATGTACCTCCTCACACCCTTATATAACCTTTGATACACCCCCTCTAAAATACAGCCCACCATTCTCGAAACCATAGACACACCAATACCAGTTAGTACATACCCACTCACTGATTCATAGGTCTACACACACATCCACTCACCTATACAGTCACTCATACACACAGTCACTCATCAATATAGCCACTGAAATATGCACTCATACTCCTGTACAGATACTCACACACCGCCACTCACCCAAAGAGTTACTCACACACCTAGTCAGTCTTGCAAAAAATCAATCACACTCCCATTTACTCACTTATACAGTTATACACACACCATCTCACTTATTCATACAGATACTAACACATACTTTCTCTACTATACAATCACTGACCCAAGCACACACTCATCTATGCAGTCACTCTCACAATCACTCACTCTCACATATAGTCATTTATATAGTCCAACACTCACATATACTGCCTTTCACATATGTAGTTACTCACACATATACCACTGAGATATCCATTCACTCACCAACACACTCATACAAATACTCACCCACCCATACAGCCCTTCACAGATGTACTCTTGAACCCATACACCCAGTGAATCACCCACTGCAGAGTCACACCCCCCACCCACCTACACAGACACTCAGGCACCCATACAGATACTCAGACAACCAATTAATAACCCATATAGACACTCATGTAGCTACTCACCAACCCATGCAGCCGCTTACACACCAACTGACAGACTGATACAGACATTCTCACAGTTTAGTCACTAACCCATTCATTCAGTAGGACACGTTTAATTACTCACTTATACAGTCAGTCACGCACCTACTAAATCATCCATTCAGACACTAATACACCCACTCATTCTTCAATACACCTTGCCACATAGGAGGCAGCCTTGACGGGGAAACAGAATTGGAGGATATTATTGGCCGGGTGGCGACGTACGGCCATCACACGGGACCCTTTCCACAGCGGACAACGCCAGAAACGGAGCCATTACCTGGTTTTCTGGGCATCTCAAATCCTTGGAGGAGGAACAGCGTGGGTCCTCCCATGAGCAACGGAGTTGCAGGCTTTGGCGGGCATTGCGAAGGAGTAACCCTCAGGAGGTGCCGAGTCGGGGGATACGTCACACCGGAGGTAATTACTCTAGCGAGCTTGTTATTAAGCAGCATTCCGAATAACGGGGGAGGAAAGTTCAAGTGCAGTCGGAGATTAGCTTAGCAAAGTGGATTATAACAATCATTTGTGTAATCTCCTGACGTGTAAATTGCTATAATCGCATTTAGTGCATTACGACTATGTCGACCGACAACGTGAACGAACGCGAGGCAGCTGCATTGAAAATGTTTTCAGATAGTCCCCAATTACTACCTAACATACGGGATAAAGGCAGCAATGAACCCGCAATGAACAACAGTACAATCAAAGAAAAAATTTAAATATTGGAAAAAAAGATGCGTAGTGAACAAAGTAAATGGTGGGAGGCTAAGTCCCTACAAAGTTACCTTGATGTGAATCGGATACCCAGAGGTTTACGTATCTTGACGGCGCCAAGTTATGAGAATCCCAACCCCGAGCTGATGAAAGAGTGGGCGGAAAGTAATCTTGAAGCGTCACGACGACTAGTACAGATTTTGGTCAAATATGCGGAAATTGACAGGGCACAATTGTTGAAAGAGATAGCCACTATACAAGATGAATTGGAAACCATGGAGGAAAACGACGAAAAGAAAAAACTAATTGAGGAAATTAAAGAGAGATTGAAAAAAGAACAAACAAAAATAATGGACAGAAAAGCATATAAGTTTCAACGTGATCGTAACGATTATGAGCTGGGACAGATTTTCACTTTTTCCAAGAAATATGATACTTATCGAGCCTCTAAAAACAAATCTCAGGGCCCACCTAAGGCGACAGCAAGAAATAAGGACCAATCTGATACAACTAGATCTGATGTCAGCTCTTTTACCAGTAGCGAATCAGAATCGGACCAACGTAATACTGCAACAAGCATTACAGCCAAACCACACCCGGGTGAGGAGATACATTTTTTATGTCAGGAAAGGATGCAATCTCTACGGCCCTGGGTTCAAAGGAATTACGGAGAAAACACGTCAACTACAGGCGTAGGCAGAGGCACAGGGCGAGGAGGAGGCACCTTTTACAAGAAGAGAGACAGAGGTCAGTGGAAAGCAAAAAATCAGTGATCACAACCACTGACGACACTACGATCATCAACCTTGCAAACATCGTGCTCACCAAAGATGAGGAGGATATTTTAAAACTTGGCCTCTCTTATGGTCCCCAAACAAATTTGAGCTACATTGATACCAGATTTGACACTTACAAAGCCATACGTAAGTTAAAACTCCGCAAATTCCATGCAATGAAGGATAAAAACCTGCAAGCATCAGTAACATCAGTGAGGTCTGACAACACATCGGATTCGGACCCTATTATACCTAGTGGGATTATCGATTTATGGTTAAATGATGGCATGGATTCCCCAGTTGGCTCACCGATAAGGATTGGAGATATAGGCAATGAAGAAGTCAAGAAACAAATATCTCCAATTACACCATTTAAACCTGTCTCAACTTTTGTTCCGATATTGTTACGTGATTCTATAGATATTTTTAATGAAAATGTCACGTCCCAGATTAAAGAGCTGCACAGAAAAAACAGCAATAAAAAACCTAAATACGATCTGAGAAACACCAGATATGAGTCTCTAATTCAAAAATTGAGCAAAGATAAAAATACCATTGTAAGGGGCAGCGAGAAAGGAGGCAATATTGTATTAATGACTAGATCTTTATATGACAAGGAGGCCTACTCCCAGCTTAACAACAGGCAGCATTATGAACGAAGCAATATGCAAGTTGAATTCCACAAAAAGCTATTAAAATGGAAAAATAAGTCTATGCTGACCAACGATGAATATGCATTTTTAAAGACTGATTACCCTAAAGTTCCATTCATTTATTTCATTCCCAAAGTCCACAAAGACATGGTAATCCCCCCTGGCAGGCCTATCATTTCGGCTAGAGGGGGTCTCCTGGAAAAAACATCAGTTTATATCGATTATTTCTTACAGGGAGCTGTGAAATCATTGGAATCGTATATCCAGGACACTGGTGACTTTTTGCTGAAATTACAAAGGATTGAATGGAGGGAGGGTTTTTGGATGTTGACATTAGACGTATCATTGTTATACACCAGCTTATTACACAATGACGGCATGGCAGCGGTTGAATATTATTTATCCAAGAGGGAAGAACAATTTAAAGATCACACAACCATGCTTATAGAAATGCTCAAAATATGTTTATATAACAATGTGTTTATGTATAACAATCTAGTGTATCGTCAGCTGCAAGGAGTTGCTATGGGGTCAGTTTCTCTCCGAGCTATGCATGTTTGTACATGGGAGCGTGGGAGGAACTGGTCATCAAAACCAAATACAGCAACATAATGGATTCACATATTATTGCGTGGTATCGCTACATAGATGATCTGTTTGTAGTATGGGAGGGAAGCAAGGAGGCAGCTGAGGAATTTGTTAGGACCATCAATATTAACAATTTCAATCTTAATTTTACAGTCACTATGAGCCAATCTAACGTCACATTTTTAGACACAGAGGTGTATATTTCTAATGGTTCTATCGAAACGAGATTATTCAGGAAAGAAACAGCTGGTAATACTATTTTACATGCGGCTAGTGCCCATCCACATCACATAATCTCCAGCATCCCATATGGTGAGATGCTACGTTTGCGCAGAGTATGCAGCAATGAGGCTGAATTGAATGTGGCCCAAGTATCCAGTAAAAATAGATTTCTTCAACGGGGATACTCTGAGGAGATGATTGATAAAGCCTTTATGAAATCCCGATTAAAAACTAGACAGGAGTTACTGAACAAATATGACAATACGATTAGTAGTAATCCAGTAACCCAAGAAGTTTCTAAACCACAGAATGAATTTAGAATTATAACTGGTTTTAATAAACAGCATTGTGAATTATATCGTATTTTCAACCGCAATTGGCCTATTTTAACAAGTGACTCTATCTTAGGCCCAACCCTCCCTCGTAGGGCAACCTTGACGTTTAGTCGAGCTCCCTACATGAGAGATTGCCTCATAAATACTAACCCTGAAATCATGGAAAAAACAAGTTGGCTTCAAACTAACGGTGGATTTTTTAAATGTAAAATATGCAAAGCATGTACACATGGGGTAAATACCAAACACTATAAAGATGGATTTAGCGATAGAAAACACAAAATAGAGAAGTTGTTAACTTGCAAAACAGAATATGCCTTATATGTTCTCCAATGTCCGTGTGCACTCAGATATGTAGGTAGTATCAAATTAGAGGTACACAAACGCATCCTACAGCATTTAAGGGCAATTTTAAACCAGGACAATACCTACCCTGTTGCTCGCCATTTTAAGGAGGTACACCACAGCAACAACAAGGAATTGACTTTCTTTGTTATTGATTCAGTACCGGCTAGCAGACGTGGAGGGAATAGGGAAGCCATGTTAAGACAGTTGGAAACAAAATACATACTCCGACTTGATTCTAAATTACCGGGTGGGCTTAACATAACTGAAGATTTACATACCATCTTAGGTTAGGAGTACATTCCTCATTTTCTGTACATTCTGTTTGGGGTAGTACTTGACACAAGAGCAAACACATCAATTATCGGTACATCTACGAATTTGGTTTTTATACAATTGATTTTACTAATGGGTTTTATTATTGTGGGATAATAATTTTAACCAATTTTTGTTCTATTTATTGTTTTATAACAGATATAATTTACCATCTGTAGTATTTTTGATGTTTTTCTCAGTACTGTATATTATAACTACATATGTACTAGGCTGAATTATAGGACAGTCTTGAACATAATGACACCCTATGAAAACTTGCACTGTGTTGAGTCAAAACCCTCTTTTATAGATATCGCATTTTTTACATCAGTGATTGGTCATGCTTTTACAATTTTTTATAATGGTTTACCATTTTCAAACATACTGTTTGTAGTGGTTAATTATCCACCTTAGGGATTATTCATTTCAGAGATTTTTCAACATTAACCTGTGGACATGACTGGGCTCAGTCAGCCGACCTTTACTTACTTTGCACTTTCAATGCATTTTTGCACTTTGGAATTTACAAATGTTGTTTACATACTTTTAACACAATTGTTTTTATAAGAATTTAGTGTTTTTCAAATTGTTGGGTGATATGATTATTTATTGGCACTTTTGCACTTTAGTACACTCCCTCGCATTTTTGCACAGCTGCAGGGATCTGCAGCACAGAATAGGGTACCTGTGGCTAGACATGGACAATATTGGGATTCATCCCGTAATTGGAAATCAGGACAGACATTTGACGGTTCAATATGCATAATGGAGCAATTTGGCCATATATGTATTTAACAGACACTTCAATAGGTACTTGAATATTTAAATATCTATGATGCACCATTGTAGAATGCAGTAACTTTGCATGGCTATTGTCTTCATTATTGTTTATTTCAAACTTAAACAATTGTTTTTTTCACTGTATAAACTCCAATGTGTATATTACGGTGAAATCTTCCCATTTTTAAATTGTATTATGATTTAAACATAGCAATTTACAATGTATAACCATGGAATACGATGTTATCTACATGGGAATCCATCTTTTCTAGTCTGTTTTCTATGTCTATGCCTTTTTCTCTGTTATCACGTGCAGAGTATCTTTTTTCCTATTTAAGGAAGTGTTTTGAAGTTTCACGTTGTCATGTGAACAAGGCTCTAGTGGAGCCGAAACGTTATGGCGACTAGCACGCGAACAAGCTAAATAAATATTTGCACAAAGAATACGGTCCGTGTCTGTACTGTCTGGGGCAGGTGCCACGAGGAGGCAGCCTTGACGGGGAAACAGAATTGGAGGATATATATATATATATATATATATATATATTCACTGAAAAAACCATAGGTTTCAGGGGGGTTATAGTTAGCTGGACTTTTCACTTGTACAAAACCATTGAAATTCCCCCGTTATAGTTAGTTCAGCTAACTATAACTCGCGCGCCCGCAATGCACTGCTGATGACGTCACATATTACATCACTCATGACATGGTCAGTGACATCACTCATGACATCACTGATGACATCTCAAATGACATCACTGATGACATCACTGATGACATCATCCAGTGAATGTGTGTTTTTCTGAAAATTAAATATGTTTTATATATGTATATCTCAAGGTCGATGGAAGAATAAATGGGTATATAAGTGTCTAAATGGATGATTTGTTTTTGAAAAATTGATTGTGTAACTGACTGATTAAGTGTATCATAGTGAATACATGGCTTAGTGAGTAATGTTTAAATATGTAAATATCTGTATCAGTCTCTCACTTTGTGTATATGTGGCTGCATGGGTTGGTGAGTAGCTACATGGGTGTCTATATAGGTTATTAGTTGGTTTTTTGAGTATCAGTCTGAGTGTCTGCATGGTTCGGTGGGGGGTATTACATAGTGCATAGGTGCATGAATGAGTGACTCACTGTTTGTATGTGTTGAACACAGCATGTGTGCAGGACTGTATGGGTGGATGAGTGTGTGTATGGGTGTGTTAGTGAGTGAATGACTGTCTCAATAGTGTCTTTATGAGTAACTACATATGTTTTAAACTAGTATATGTGACTATTGGTGTATATATGTGAGTATATGTGAGAGTGAGAGATTGAAAGAGTTCCGGTATGAATAAGTATGTGTTTCTATAAGTGATTGTTTAAAAGACTAAGTATGTGTAAGTTTCCGTAGAAGTAAGTATGGTGGTGTGTGTATAACTGTATATGCAAGTAAATGTATGTTTGATTCTTTATTAGCATGAGTGACTATGTGTGTGAGTAACTCTATGGATGAGTGGCATTGTGTAACAGGATGTATAGGTGTATGAGTACATATGATGAGTGAGTACATGTATGAGTGACTGTATAGGACTGTTGGTGAATGAGTGGATGTGTATGTGGATCTTAGAATTACTGAAGAGGTTGTTGTAACTGGTATTGGTATGTCCATTGTTTTGAAAATTTTAGTCTCTATTTTTGAATGTGTGTATCAAAGGTTATATTAGGGTGAGAGGAGGTCTGCCACTCTATCACAAGGATGATGTCATCAGTGATGTCATCAGTGATGTCATTTGAGATGTCATCAGTGATGTCATGAGTGATGTCACTGACCATGTCATGAGTGATGTAATATGTGACGTCATCAGCAGTGCATTGCGGGCGCGCGAGTTATAGTTAGCTGAACTAACTATAACGGGGGAATTTCAATGGTTTTGTACAAGTGAAAAGTCCAGCTAACTATAACACCCCTGAAACCTATGGTTTTTTCAGTGAATTTCTGAGGTTTTTTAAATGCTAATTCCTAACTATAACGTGCCTGAAACCTATGGTTTTTTCTGTGAATTTCAAAGGTTTTTTAAATGCTAATTTCTAACTATGCCTACAGAGATAGGACATGTGAAGAAAGAAGAAAAAATGCACAGAAAGAAACAAAAGAAGTGCAGAAAGAAGCAACAGAAGTCCTCAAATACGAAGATAAGTGCAGGAAGAAGGATAACGTGCAGAAAGAACAAAAAGAAGAGCAGAAAGAAGCCTTGTTGCAAAATCATCCTGTACCCTCAACTTTTTCAGACGGATACTGGTGGTAACTGAGTCTGACTAACCAGTCCTAGAGCCAGTGCTATGTTAAAAGACACTTAGAATACAGTGAAAACACCTACATACACTAGGGAACATTATGCGTTGGGGTCCCCCTGTGATTAGCATGACCTCCTCTGTAAGCCCCTAGTATATAATAGGGCATGGGGATTAAAACTACCTCTTAAAACAGGCCACAGGGCGTTTTTGCACACGTTAACTCAGGCCCCGTCCCCTCCATTCACCACTGTGTAAACACGCCCTGTGTCCATTTTTAGTTGGGAGATTAAGTTCATTTGAATCCTGAGGGTCCCTAGGGTCCAACTAGCCCACTAGGTACCTCCAGTAAGTGCCACAGAGCTGCGTTGCAGAGAGGTGTAAAAAGTGGCACGGCCTGGACCACCTCTCTGCAATGCAGCTCAGTGGCGCTTACTGGAAGCACTTGGTGGGCTAGTTAGCCCCCAGGGGCCCTCAGTATTGAAGGGAAATTATATCCCCAATTTAAAACGTGCCATAGTGCGTGTTTGCACACGTCACCTCAGGCCCCGTCCCCTCCCTTCACCACTGTGTAAACGCGCCCTGTGGCTGTTCTAAATTGAGAGATTAAGTCCCCTTGAATCCTAAGGGTCCCTAGGGTCAAACTAGACCACTAGGTACCTCCAGTATGCGCCACAGAGCTGTGTTGGAGAGAGGTGTAAAAAGGGGCTTGGCCTCAGAACACCTGGCTGCAGCGCAGCTCCCTGGCGCATACTGGAGATGCCTGTTGGGGGCGTGTTTGCAGAGTGCTGCACGGAGGGGGCATGGCCTCCAGCACGATGCCAGTCTTTTATTTATTTTAGTTTTTTAAGAAGGGGGGCTGTTTGGTTCCCCTTCTTATTCTAATTTATTGGCCCTGATGACCCCATCCCCCAGGGCCAGTCTCCTAATTATATTTTTTTGACCCCAATCCCCAGGGCTGGCCACTGTTTTTTATTATTTTTAAAAAATATATATTTATAGACACACCTAGGACATGCTGGACAAACCGTACGTACCTATCACCATGACGATTTGCGTGATATTCATTAAAAGGCGACTATGCATGCAATGAATCCACGTGGAATGTATTTACACCACTAGTGAAGCTCTGACATGTCTGATGCCCTACCGTGCCTAATCCTGGTAGACACCCTTGTCGTTTATTTATACAAACATGGGTAGCTATTGACGGGCACATTTAATACACATGCACACCAAGCCTTTCAAAGGGGATTTGACAAAAATTCGACCAAAACTATGCAAGAAACCCCCCTCACGGTTAATAAAACACACATCCACTGCCGGATGTGTAATACTTTTTATTTTACTCTCTGGAAAGGGGACGAACATCACTTGAGAGTCACAGCGTGCTCCTGACAGAGCCCAATGCTGTGTTACACCCACCATTGCCTGCCGAGTGCCACACACCTCTGTGTTGTATTCCACTAGCTAGTGCATATGCTATGACACTCTCTAGCCCATGTGCACTGTAACACCACCCCGTGAATATGTCATGCCACACTTGTCTTCGCACGTGTTATATTGCCCCATCTAACGTGCCTTTCTCGATGCCTATGTTATAACGCACAGTGCTATGCCATACATATTACAATCTGGGATCCATATCTTTGTCACAGTGCATATGCAACGTTACACTCCCCAGCACATATTTTATATTACAACTTTAGAGACTAGTTAGGTTACACAACACTGCCCTGTGCATATTACACTCCAAGGCGCATATCGCATAGCACGCGCTAGTGCCTGTGCTATCTCGCGCTCTCCAATGAATCTGTCATTGCGCACAATGTATTGCATATTATATTTCACGCCCGGTTCATCTTATATCACACTTTTTGGTGCATAGTTTATACCATACACTATATCTAGTTTTCATTTCCAATCGTGCTCTCAGGACTATGTTCTATATAACACTGTGTTCACCTACCCTTTTCACGGGCATTACATTTTGCGATAGGGGGTGGAGGGTCAGGGGGTGTTTCTGCCAAGTGAGCCCGGAGTCACAGTCACAAACGTCCTCTTCTTCCTGAATAAAAGTGAGATTATGCTGCATACTTGTTCATATTTTAAGTAGTTCGCACAGACACAATGTTT
This sequence comes from Triturus cristatus, assembly GCF_964204655.1. NCBI lineage: Eukaryota > Metazoa > Chordata > Amphibia > Caudata > Salamandridae > Triturus > Triturus cristatus. The sequence continues at coordinate 1,801,632,012 of NC_140590.1, forward strand.
TAAAAACAATAAAGTTCCTAATACCTGCCTTCTCTGAACAGTTAGCTTGCTGCCCCATCCCCTTCCTCCCTATCCTCTGTTGTGTGAATCCATGGACTAGCCTCCTCCCTCCTGCCATGCATGGTCTGATGTGCTGCCACTGCCCTCAATTTAGTATGATGTACCAGTCCACTCCTTCTGCCCTCCATTGCCCAATTCTATGCCCCATCATTGACCTCCTGCTTAAACTCTGTGCTTAGCTTGCTGCCCCTATTCTCCTTCCTCCTGCCCTCTGATGTCTTTGTGCATGCCCCTGCTCCATCCTTTTTGCCCACCATGTCCCATGGACCTGCCACTCCTATCTACACTGAGTGTTCTGTTGAGCTGCCACTCCCCTCCCACCTGCCTAGCATTGTCAGATGACTGTAACCTGTCCCTGCCACCTCCACCCTGCCTGTCCACATGCCATGCCCCTATCCTCTTCCTCCTGTCCTACATGGTCCATTGTACTGCCACACCCTTCTGCCCTCCCTGGTCTGTTGTGCTGCAACTGCTCCTCCTGCCTGCCCCGTGTGGTCTGTTGTGAGGTCCCTTCCCCTGAACTTTCTTGTCTGTGCACAGGTCCTGACCCTCCCGTCTATCCTCCATCGTCCTTTGTGCATGCCCCTCCACCCTCCTTCTTGCCCATCATAGCCATTGTGCTGCCACTAACCCTCCCACTTGCCATGCATGGTCTTCTGTGCTGCCATGGCCCCTCCCACCTTCCCTGTGTGGTCGGTTAGCTGCCCCTGACCCCCTCCCACCTTCCCTCCATGGTCTGTGTGTATGCCATCACAGTCTCACTGTTGCTCTTCATGGTGTGTCTTGCTTCTAGTGCCCATCCTGCCTGACCTCCATGGCTATCTTGCTGCTCCTGTCCTGCCCCCTTGCCCCCAGCCCTACTCCCTCCCTCCTGGCTTGTCTGTTCCATTGTAATGCCCCTGATCCGTCCCTCCTGCCCTTTATGGTCTGTTATGCTGCAGCTTTCTCTCCTATCTGTCCATTATGGTCAGCTAGCTACCATTGCCTCTTGCCCCTCTGTTCTCTGTTGTCCATGTGCATGGTCCTGTCCCCTCCCTCTTGCTTTCTATGGATTGTTGTGCTGCACTCCCGTCCTGCATGCCCTGTGTGGTGTATTGTGCTGCTGCAAACCCTGATGCCTGCCTTGCAGGGTCAGTTTGGTGCACCTCTCCATGTCCCTCCTGTCCTCTGTTATCCAATTCCATGTCCCTATCCCATTTCCTTCCATGATCCAATGTACCATACTTGCGAACATTTTGAACTTGGTAAGAGGGAGATTTTGAAAAAAAACTGGGGTATTGATTTTCCCCTTTGAGTTACATTGAAAAAGAGGATATTGTAGACAGGAGACAGATCAAATAAAGCCGATTTGAGCTTAAAAACATTGGACGTTTCCTGGCTGAATCGTGTCTGTTGGCATGTATGGTTGTACTACCATTGCCTCTTCCTTCTGCCCACAATGGTCTATTACATTGCCACAGCCTTGAAGGAGGGTAGATTTTGTATCACAGGGGGCCCCTGGCCCGTTCTGACCACACCTGAAGTATGAGACCCTTGTCCTTGCCCTGCCAGCTGCATTTGTAGGCCGTATTAAATTGACCAGCGGGTCCTGTGTTGCTATATAATTATCCTGAGACATCCTTACCACTCAGCCAGCATAAAACCCCTGTGTAGGCCCTTCTGTTCAATATGTAGGCCTCTTTGTTAAATTGACCATAGCTCTGCAATTTTAGTGTATAGCAGTCTGAAGGCAGGTCTGCGAGGCCTTCTGATCCAAACTAGTAGCCCCCACCCTACCCGAGTGCTCCGTGCTCGGTATCAAAGTTCAACATCCCCCTGAAGCTGTCGACATACAGTAGGCTGCATCCTGGACTGGTACTTGCTTCCTGGGCAGGTTTCCCGCTTTTAAGGAAGTGGCAACCGCAGAGCGTCAAGTTAGGAGAACTGAGGAGATTTTATACATGAATATATTGAATTCCCGTACAATACCCATTATTTTCTGCTTGCTCTATGGAACTTACGATAAGCGATTGGCCTGAGAGACTGACCTTTTCACCCAGTCCATTGTCAGCATTAAGTGGGTAAATGACGAAATGTCTGGTAAAATCTGCAGACGAAGCTTTTGGGTAGCATACGTAGGTAGATGTAGCGTGCAAAGGAGCCCACAAAATGATATAAAAAGGGAGCACCCACAGATATCAACGGACTACCTCGCCGTCTGTATGTCGGTTAACAGGCAGTGCAGGTTTTCCCCAAGAGATGGGAGCTCTTGTCTTCCTTTGCTTAAAATGTCTTGCTCTGCTTTGCTTGAAGTATCTTATTCTATTTTACCTATATGAAATGTCATGTTATGTTTAACCATTGTTCTCTTTACTTTTGCATTTAAAAGATTTTGTATTGTAATTGCAGGAATGCTTGCTCTAAGAGTAAACGTGAGTGTTCCTAGGTAACATTTTCCTTGGTGTAACTTGTTTCTCATGATGCATTTATAGATGTGTTTTCTCTCTCTCTCTGTCAGTACATTAATTGAGATACAGAGAATATTATGACAGCTGTATGATTATCTGGATTCTGTATTTTGTACTTTATGTCTCTATTCTGCGGTTTCTTTGAAGTTGCATCTTCTCATTAAACTGCCATTGTATTCTGCCTCCAATTCCATGTCTCATATGTCTGTTTTCTTCATTTTTGGAGCAAGCGTTCCTAGGCACCCCGGCTCAAATTAAGGTGCCCCTTTTGTCCCTGACTCACTCTCCTGCTCAGTTCTGTGGTGGCTCCCGGGGATCTGGGGACCGCCCCTAGCTTCCTTGACCCGTAATAGATCTTCCCTCCAACAGCCTCTCTTGCAAGTCCTGTATTGTTGGTTTGTTGCCCCTGCCCCCCTTTCCACTGCCCTCCATAGTCTGTTGTGCTTCCACGGCCCTTCCTGCCTGCTCAGTGTGGTTAAATTGTTGCCTTTGCACCCTCCTACCTGCCTTCAATTTTCAGAGTCCGTGCCCCTGGCCTCGGCCTCTCAACAGTATCCTAATGAACAACTAGATTGCTAACATTCTATATTTATTACAAAAGTGTGGAACGCCTGACATCATCTTGATGTAATCAAAACTGTAATACCTAGAGCATTTCCTTTAGAAATTACATATATGAGAGGGTCTTATTGGCATCAAAATTATGGTTAGTGCTCTAAAAGACTAAAATAAGGACATATTTTCTGAGTTTTCAAATAGCGACAAAGCACTTTTAAATTATTTGTTATCTTTATGTTTTTTTATCCAGTTGACCACTTGATTAAATGTTGCACTTAGGGGAGAGGATGTGGTGTTACTTCCAGAACTGCAGACTTTGCAACTGGGGAACCAGGTTGAAGTTTCTGCTTCAGCTCGACATTCTGTGATTCTGGTCAAATCACTTAGTCTCCCCATGTCTACAACCAAAATGAATTTGTTCTTGTGTGATGTAACCAATGCTCATGTAAAGCACTCCAATACCTGACAAGTCTGCACTATATAACACTGCAAAAACACAAAATAATACGTGTTTTGCACACTTCTGTCATTGGGCTATATTTGGGCTACATCTGGGTGATTTTGGGCTACATTTGGGCTCTTTTGTCTCCGGTGGCCATCTTGGGAGATTTATTTGTTATGAAGTTTCCTAATTTCCTCATGTACTGCAGTCTCCTCAGTAGGAAATGCTTTCAGTTTTTTACTTTGATTCCATCATGAAGGTATTCAGATATGTCACACATTTGCCATAAATTCTGAATGTTAGCACTCTAGTTGCTCATTAGATCACTGTAGTAAAACTACTGCACCATGGAAGTCTGCTCCTGGTATTAAAAGTGCATGTTTCAGTCTGCATGTCAGAATTTTTTAATGAAATAGAAGAGGATTTGAGAAGTCACTCAAAATGTGCCCTCATTTTCTTTCTTCAGCATTAATCATAATTTCTATGGCAAAATGAACCTCCTCATTGTGTTCCTTTTTAAATTAAATGTTTTAAGTGTTACCAGTTTATTCCAATCAAGGTGGCTTCAGGTGTGCCATACTTTTGTCATAATGAAGACAGTAAGCGCTCTAGTTGTTTTTAAGAACATTCTGGGACATTCTGTCATTGGGCTATACTTGGGCTACATCTGGGTGATATTTGGGCTACATTTGGGCTCTTTTGTCTCTGGTGGCCATCTTGGGAGACTTATTTGTTATGAAGTTTCCTAATTTCCTCATTTACTGCAGTCTCCTCAGTAGGAAATACTTTCAGTTTTTTACTTTGATTCCATCAAGAAGGCATTCAGATGTGTCACACATTTGCCATAAATTCAGAATGTTAGCACTCTTTTTGCTCATTAGATCACTGTAGTAAAGCTACTGCTCACCAGGGAAAACTGCTGCTGGTATTGAAAGTGCATGTTTCAGTCTGCATGTCAGAATATTTTAATGAAATAGAAGAGGATTTGAGAAGTCACTCAAAATGTGCCCTAATTTTTCTTTCTGCAGCACTAATCATACTTTTTATGGAAAAATGAACCCCCTCATTTTGTTCCTTTTGAAATTAAATGTTTTAAGAGTTACCACTTTAATCCAAGCAAGATGGCTTCAGGTGTGCCATACGTTTATCATAAGTAGGACTGTTAGCGCTCTAGTAGTTCTTTGGAACAATCTGGGAAGCTGCAGTAGAACACAAAGGAATCAACTGACAGTCTCTGCCCTTGTTGGATGTACATGTTTTACTGAGAATGTCAGACTTCATTCTCACATGACTGAGAAAGATAATGTGAATTTACAGAAAATAAGCTCTCAGTTTAGCCTATAGATCACCTTCCAAACCTCTGTGGTAAAAGCATGAGAAAATATTTTTCTCTCAATCATGATATCCCAGCAGAAGGCTTTTTCACATGGTGAAATCACCTTAGAACATACCACAATTCCTAAAATGAGTATGGTACCATCAACAAATGATTTATAATGTAACCAAAGTCTTAAAACCTTCTATTAACTAAAAAGCTTTTTAATGAGGTGCTATCATGTATATTGGTCCCAAGATGGCTGCCAACACTTCTTGGATGAAGTGCTGACAGCCAATCAGATCTCAGGATGAGATGTGTGGTTAGGCTCCGCCCACATATATATATGCTTTTAAATGCTATTTTCTCAGGAAATACTGAACAGATTTACACCAGACCTGCAAAAGGCACTTCCTTGACCTTATGGCTACCTCTCTGCCAAATTTCAAGTAATTCTGTTCAGCCGTTCGGGCTGTAGCTGTGTCTAAAGGTCCTATGGAAAAATGCATGGGGAAAACGCGTTTTGGGACCCCCCTTTTTTCTCGGCCCCTGCTTGACGAATCCCCCCGAGACTTTCAGGGTAGGAGCGGAGCGTAGCGCCCCACCTATTTTGAAAATTTCGCGAGGATTCGTCGACCGGCGCCAAAGTTATTCCAAATAGAATGTTGCGGATTTCCTATGGAATCAGGGTCCTAACTATAACTACCTACTGGCGACCGCCAGTAGGTAATATATATATATATATATATATATATATATATATATATATATATATATATATATATATACATCTTCCACCACCGGCTCAAAATTGCTGAACCCTTTGGCGCTTCTCACTCGGTGCGTAGCCCTCTGGCTGAGCCACGCCAGAATTATATTCTCCAAATCTTTCTGATAGAAGAAAACAAGGTCACACTCCCAGATTTGGTGATTATCTTCGTTTCATTTTAGTTGGATTTTGCAGGTATTCAAGCCACACCAAAGTATTAAAAATGTGGCAGAATGCAGCACACAAGGAAAGAGCAATAAACCAGTAGAAATAATCATTTCTCCTTGTATCGCCCTTCTACTGTCTATTATTCCATTCTGCCTCAGCCTTGTAGATCTGGAGCAGCGTCAAAAAGCAATATGTGTTGCGGTGGATCTCCCACAGCAGCACCCATTGCATGCCCCTTTGCCACAGAGGACTGCAGCGGAAAGGGGCATATTACAAGGTGGCGTTAAGCCATGCAAAGTGGCTTAGCACCACCTTGTAATTATGGAAAATGGTGCTGTGCCACTGAACCATCAAAAAAAGTGACACTCCGGTGGCAGTGAGGGCTTGTAAATATGTCGCTTAGCCTCTTGTCTCACATAAGATCCTCCATCTGCCTGCGATGCTCGTAATGTTAGATAATTTGTTTGGCTTCCCTGAGATTTGTAATCACATTGGGCAGGTGCCTTTAAGTCACTCAATTCATTAGTAATATCTTTTAGTTTCCCACAAATTTCTAGATAGCATTGTTTAAGCACAACCTCCAACATGTCAAAACATTTTAAACAGTGGTCTGTTACAGAGAGTTTCAATTTGGTCACATCCTTCAAAGATATATCCCTCAATCTACTAGTTTGTGTCCTTCCAGTCCATCTAGGCTGCCCCCTTTTGGTTCAATATACCCGGTTGCCTGCTTCCTCATTCCCTCTTGATGCAACATGATCTCTTCTCCTTCTCTTCATGGGAGGGGAAATATATGTCAGGAGAACCACCTCCAGGAAGTCAACTACAGGGTCTAAGTTTCCAACAAAGATTTTGGCAGACAGGGGTTTCACAGTCCTGATTTTCTTTCCCTATGTGTCTGGAACTGTGTCTATCAGCAGATCTATTCTATGCATCTTCCCCAGGTGGTTAAAGAGCTTTGAGATTCCGACTTTGTTATTGAGGGCAGTTTCTTAGTGGGTCAATCCTACTCTCCTAGTAGCTGATTTCGGAATTTATAGCCCCCATTTCCCTCTCAGGTAGCTGGCAATACACTTAATCGCTGAACCTTCATTTGGATGATTGGCTTTACTTTTGCCCTTCTTGAGAGTCAATGTATGGAGCAAACACTTGACCAATGGTGAGGAATATAATCAGAATACTTTCGGCTGTTGGTAGGCCAACACTCTCAGACCAAGAGAGTGGACCCAGCACAGCTATGTCTAGTTGCAGACAGTTATAAATCTGCCCACATTTTACCTGGTTTTACCCCGGCACATGCCTTTGAACTGACTTAAATGTCCCCCACCTCCTGTGGTGCAGAGTTGTGGGCAATGTAGCTAGACCCCCATTGAGGCCCATGAGAGATGAAAGCATTCCGCACAGTAGGCTCCACCTAGCTGCCATCCTGCATCTTGAAAACATTTTTTCTCAATTTTCTGCCATTATTTTCTGCCCTTGTTGGGCTGTTCATAACGTTTTCAGTCACTGTTGCCCATTAATTGTCCCCAGTTGAGGTAAGACCATTATAAACATATTTGTTATATAATAGATAAGGTATCCCATGCCATAAATTAGAAGGATATTGCAAGTCACTGAGGAGTCCAATAGCCAGAAAGAGCAACAAGGCTGAAGTCTGAGTTCCTTTATGAGAATATGGAAACCCAAGGTGCCTTGCAATATCCTTATTGTGTATGCCAGGAGGTATTTTATCCCATATAATACTTGGTCACACCATCACCTTTCCCTCAAACCATTTAAAACCTTGGTGTGTAGCTCTTTCATATGAAAGAGTGAGCACATTTGCAAAGAAGAAGAATAAAAATAAAACCTCTAATGCAAAATAAAACATGTAAAAAAACCTGTTAGATACTTGTTTCAAATACATATTGTAAATATGCAGAATGTGTAGAAACATGCAGGAAGATTCTAGCTTTTCTCTCTCTAAGGAATGTAAAACATGAACATATTCTTTCTGCTTGTCATTGCAAGCCAGAAAAATAGAGCTGAAGAAAGAAATGCAGCATTCCGTTTTCCTCGCGTTAAGCTGCTTCAATTATGCTCCAAGACCTGACCTTCCTTTTATCAGGCTGCTGGTTCTAGCAGCAGACATTGTAATGTCAGAACACAAGTATAATAACTTATAATCATCGCGTTCTTTTTTTATAATCGCCAACGGGATGCGTCACAAGTTTCCGTTTACCAAGAAATTAGGAACTGGTGTTTATACAGGGATTGCAGAATCCTGTGTAGTGTAAATTTATCTTCTAAGGATTTAATGGTAGTGAGAGGTGTTTAGACTTAAGACCTCATTACGATGTTGGTCAGAAAGCATTCTGACTGACTCGGTGTCTGAATCGGATTCATGGAGTCCGACCGACCAATTATGATGTTTCCAAAAACTGTTCTGTCGGACTACCAGTGAGTTCAATGGGAGCTTGTGTTCCGACTGACAACACAAGCTCCCACTGAAAAAAGGGAGCTCACTGAAATCCTTGCACCCTGTGGTGGGCACCCCTTGGTGCCTGTCACATCATGCTTGGTTAGAAAGAGGAGACCCATGGGTACCCCCATGGGCCCCAACCGGATGTCTCTGGGTAAAGGGAGGCCTGCTATGGGCCCCCAAAGTCAGATTCCGACAGCCAATCCATGTCGGACAAACCGATTTGGAAAGGCTGTCTGAATCTGACATTGTAATGCGTCGGTCAGAAACGCGGTCCATAGACCTGTACGAATCGGCTCCGGATTCTGACTCGAATTCTCTGAATGCTGATCACAACCAAGTCAATCAGCTGTGTTTCCGAGTTGGTCAGAAACGCGGCTTCCGAATCAGATTCGGACAAACCAAATGCCATTCAGAGCCTTTCCGTCCAACATCCTAATTGGCCCCTTAGTTAGGCTAGTCTTTGTAATTGGATGTTTCATTAGTATATATTTCTTTAGTGTAGTATGTGTTACTTTACGATACTGTGGTAAACCTTTTTTTGGGAAATGTAGGGGCAGATTTACAAGCCCCTTGCATCGCTTTTGCACCGTTGGTGCGTCACTTTTGTGATGCAGCAGCAGCGTAAAAGTTGCGGCCCATATACAACGTGACGCATCTAGGGAGATGCGTCACGTTGTGAAGCTCTGCGCCACATTAAACCTTAATGTATGCAGGGTGGGCGTTCTGTCTCAGGAAGCCCTGTAACAGTGACGCAGTGAAATCTACAAGATGTCGCGGAGTCACTTTTACATCCATGCTGCGTCAAAACCCTGCGCCTGCTTGAAGCAGGCGTAAGGAGTGATGCAGCATGTTAGGCATAGGACGACCCTGAGTATTGCTGGAGTTGCGTCGTGCTTGCGACACGACTCCAGCAATGCGTGACTTTTCCGTCAACAGATGCGTCAGAATTTCTGACGCATCTGTCAATCCTTGCGCCATGGTGCGCCGTATTGTAAATACGGCGCATCCCTGGTGAAGCAAGGGTTTTGAATGTTGGCACAGGGAAAGTGACGCAGCTCTATAGATGCGTCACTTTCTTGTAAATCTGCCCCGTAGTTTTTAATTGTATATTACATTATATTTGTGTTACATGTGTTCAGCCTTGATTATCTTTCTATTTTTTACTATGCTTTATTTTTGCTAAAGTTGTGTATGTTTTTAAGTTATTTTATATGATTTCTTCTTTTATAGGTTCTTATTTTAAAACTTTATTTTTAACCTGGAAGAATTTTTATATTTTGTTTTAAAGTATAAACGTTGGTTATATTTTAAGAAGAATATATTTTTTATATTTTTTATTTTTCTGGTTTTCCAAGGCAGTTTTTTTTTATTTTGTCAGGTTTTGGAAGGAATTCTTGGATCACTGGGCTTGTATTGGATGTTCTATTTTTATATGTTTTTTTTTCATTTATTTTGCTCTTTTCCTTGATGTTTTGTGGATTGTCTTTTGCAGATTGTCGTTTCACTTTCTTACATACATATTTATATGATTTCCTGTGGTGTTAAATCAAAATAATTACAATTCATAAATAAATAAATAATAATAAAGTATGAATGTTTGTGTTTTTGAAAGAATTTTTTTAAATGTTTTTTAGTGTGTGTTTTAAAGTATGGTTCTTGCTAGACCTGGCATTTCTGGCTTGTTAGTAAAGACTGTTACTTTGAATGCTAGCAGTTCATGCATTTCCTTAGTTTATTTGGATATTTTTGGTCTGAGGTGGATAAGAAATTGTTCCATTCTTAGCTACTGGTATCTGTGTTCATTTTTTAAATATGTATAGGAAACGGTTGAGTGCAGGGTGGCTCTTTCCAAGAGTTCCTAGGAGCAAATTGTTCCACCAATCCACTGTATTTTTTGCCTTTGCTTTTTGAGGCATGGGGTTGTCATAGAGATTCCACAGTGGAATGTGATACTTGAGTTGGCATCTATAGCTGATCGATGTAGCCTGCCAACCCAGGTATACTCACAATATGTGTGTTTTGGACACTTTGAACTCATAAGAGGAAAGTTCCAGAAGTTTAGAGAAATTTGGAGCAACTTTTGAAAAAAGCTCCATAAGGTAACCTATCCCACGTGGAGAGGTGAACAGCGACCTGGCCTGGATTTCAAGTTTGCCCTGGTGAAAGCTTTGATGCTCAAGACTTCCAGGAGTTGACTGAGGGCTCGCACAGGATCAAGCCTACGAAGCAACTGCAAATCCGGCCTTCTGGTCACGCCCTCGACATCGAGAAAAAGTCCTCAAGAAAAGTTTCTAAGTGTGAAGGTAAAATTTTGACTAAGTCTTCCTGGTTAGTGCATCCGGCCATTGCTCCATCACAGTCAGCCTCAAACTTTGACGTTGTCCTGGTCAAACGCAACGAGATGTTCTAAATAGGTGCCATTGTTTTTTAAGTGCTAGAGAGTGTTTTTTCTTTAAAAATCCATATCCTTATCTCTGGTTCCCTACTTTGGATTTGTGTCATTTCATCATTTCTGTGTGTTATGTCTTAATTATTTTATTGCTGTTTTTGAATGTGTTACGCACCTTTCCTCTAAGTGAAGCCTGCCTGCTCAATGCTAGCTTCCAAGGGTCTAGCAAGGGAAAAATGTATTGAGTCCTCGACTGAACATTTTATTGTGTTTGTGGCCTTATTACTATTGTAGGTCTCTACTTATTGCAACTAATAAACCACTTTCTAACGGGATCTAGTTAGCATGGCATAATGTTTAGTGACTTCTGTTGCAAGTGCATATGATACAACTATTAGCTTTTTTATTATATGTACAATTATAGGTTAATTGCAAATTCTCTGTTTAGGGTGGATCTCTGTAGGTTCCTCCATATGCCCTGATTAAAGTGATCATAGGAACCCCGTATTGCAGTGTGTGGGCAGATTTTAGGTATTGTTAAAATTATTGCCTGGTTAAAATTTTAGGATGATTTTGTGTGTGCTATAGTTGTTAGTTTGTTGTTTTATGTGTGTTCACATTTCATTATACTTTGCACTTTGTTAGGTAACGGTTCATACACCAATGGGGTGTTTGTATTTTGATACTGACCATGTATTTTGTATATTTGACTAAATGGTGGATCAGCACAACTTAAAGGTGCCATCCATCATCCATGTGTTACATTATGTTAAGATTGGTAAATTGTTACCCCTGTAGACCCGGCAAACTTGGCCCACTCTGTGGTTGTCCCGTTAACACAGATGCAGCTGCTCTTTGAAACTATTTTGGGAGAAATCCGAGAGTGTAAAACTGCGCGAGCACAGGAACTCTCACTATTGCATCAACGTCTAGATAAGATTGAAACTATGGTCCAGCAAATACCTGAAAGATTTAAAGAATTGGAACAACGAGTATCTGATATCGAGGACCACTCTGCATTATGTGATTCGGACATTGCGTCTCTCCTGAAGAAAGTCCAGGTCTCTCAGAATAAGATAGACGAGATGGAGAACTATGCACGGCGTTCAAATTTGTGTTTCACCGGGATCCCGGAGGACAGTGAACGCATAGAAGGTCAACCTAACCCGGTGGCTTATATCGAATCATTAATTAGAAACCATCTGTTGGATAAGGCCCCGGAAGATCTTACAATGATGAGGGCCCATAGAGTTCCTTTTCACAAATCTCCTGGAGCAAAGTACCCTAGAACAATGATTGTGAACTTTTCTGATTACCGCATTAGAGAGACAGTATTAACCAAAGCAATCCAGAAGAGAGAAATTGTCCTACCTGGTGGAGGCAGAGTGCGAGCATTCTCTGATATGTCGGCAGCAGCAGCACGGAGACGGAAGGACTTTGTAGGATTGCTGAGTCAATTCAAGAATGCAGGAGTCCAGGCTTCGATTGCCCAGCAGTCCAAATTAAAGGTCCTATGGAAAGGAAGGTTTCATCTATGTTCTTCTCTTGAAGAAGCTCAAGAACTACTGTTGAAGACGGCCCAAGACAATGAAAAATGAGTGATTCAAACAGGCTTATTTTAATAGTCTTAAGTTTAGTTTTTCGTAGTCTGTGATAGTCTCTCATTAAGTGAATGGTTAAACTCGTTTTTTTTTCTGTTATTCTGCATTGTATTCTCTCCACTTCTTTTTTTTTTTTTTTGCTGCCCTTTTTTTATCTTGTTGCCCCTCGGAGTCATTCTTTAACGCATTGTGTATGGTATTTTTTCCGGGGGGAGATGCAGAAATTGTAGTCCGTACTGCCAAACTCTTTACATAGGTATATGCTATATTAGGCCCATAGATTGGATGCACAACTTGCACATCTCTGCACATTTTGCACATTACATATTGCACTTTATCCTTTCTCTTCTATATGGCTATTTATATGGAGTATCTACTGATATCTCTTTATCTTCTTTATGGCACTTTATAAGGCCGCGCCTTTATTCCACGATGTGCGTGGAGAAGGTGATTAGCAGGCTTTTAGATGCACTATAGATTAATATTTAGGATATTTTACACAATGCACAATGCACTTTAGTATGCTCTTTATCATGCCTTGCCTTGCTTGATATGGAGTTGATATATGGTCTACCCCGATTTCTTATAAATGGAGGGGGTTGACAGCTCTTTTCTTACATGAACGGCTGTTTTCTTTTTTATGGCCACCTTGCATATTGCACATCGCACTTTATCTATCTAATTATTTATCAGTGGCTGCATTAGATGTATTAGGGTTGTAGTTGACTTATATTTATCGGCTCTGTATAACAGTTTTGCACTTATATAACTTCTTTTACTCTTTTGCTGCACTGCGTAGATTATATATGGCATTAGAATGAGCTATTGAGCACAGCAGTATTATAGGAGCATTTTTGGATTGTGACCCTTGCAAAGTTGAATTCTGTTTTAAAGTAGTCAGTTGTATATTCTTCAGGCTTGAAAAATGTACAGGGATCATTAAGGGATATCTTTTTTAAAGAAGGAAAGGAAGAGAGAAGAAGGAAGGGAAGGAAGAGAGGGGAAAAGGGGAAAGGGAGAAAAAAAAGAGTTGCCAAGGCCAAACGGGTAATATTATTGACTTTAGTCTTTTATCTAAGGGGAGGGTAGAGGGGTCACTCAGGGACACCTAGGGTGTAAGGTCATGACACCCAACAAATGTCTAGGGAGGGTGAGAATGTGGCCAGTGTGGTCAGGAGAAGTTGCCACACTTCCTCAGGGGCAGGGGGGTTATAAGGGAGGGTTCACAGGGGTGAAGAGGGAGCATATGGAGAAAAATGAAAAACATTTCTATGAGTTTAATGTATATGTCCTGCATGAATTAGATAAGTTGAAGGGGGGACTGTTACTTTCCTCACTTTTAGGTGCCCTTGGAATACGGGAGCTGGGTACTGTTACACAAGTATTTAAAAACAATTGGCAATTTTGCTTGAGATGTTATGATAGATCTAATTAAAGGGAGATTAGAGGGGGATAGGGAATTGTTGAAAGTAATTTCCTTCAATGTTAACAGCCTTAATAATGAGAGAAAGATGAGGGCTATAGAAGCCTGGATTAAGACAGAAAATCCAGGGGTAATCCTGATGCAAGAAACACATATACCAGCGGGTAAAGTAGCAGAGTTCCCAATGTTTGAATTATGGGCTGTGCATAAAGCTTTCTCCTCCTCTTCTGCTGCCCATAGACGGACAGCTATTTTTTTATGTAAGAATATCCAGGTAGAGGTGGTGAACTCAGCGAGTGATCAGGCGGGAAGATGGTGCTGGATCACTTGCAAGGTAAGAAATAGACCCCTGACATTTGCAAACTTTTATGCTCCATTGGAGGATAATCCCACCGTTTATGAGGAATTCTTTCAATCTTTAATATTAGTGTCAAGGGAGATAATTGTGGGAGATGACTTTAATTTGTTGATGAATCCAAAGATCGATTCTTCAACAAAAGGGAAAAAACAGCTAAAGCATCAATCCCTCAAAGTGGTTCAAAGCTACAGCCCAATACTTGATATTGTCGACCCTTGGCGGGCTGCATTTCCTACTGAAATGGCCTACACTTGTTTTTCAGGGAGATTCCAGTCGTTCTCACGGATTGATTTTTTTCTTATCTCCTGGAGTTTGTGTTTTAAATCACAAAAAAGCCTTCAGAGCGGGTTCTCGGACCATGCACTGGTTAGTTTAGAGTTAGAACTAGGGGAAGGTAAGAAAGCCTTAAGAAGTTGGCAATTAAATCATCAGTACCTATCAGAGGATAGCTGGATTTCCTTAATTACAATTGAAATTAGAGAGTTTTTCGACCAAAATTATATTCTGTCCTGTTTTAATCCGAATCCTAAGCGGTATTTAGGGGTCTACTTCTCACCATTTGTTTCAGATCTGAATTTTGTTCCATTATTACGAAAAGTTCCAGGACTTATTTTTCCGCTGGGATTCTCTTCCGCTTTCCATCTTAGGAAGGGTTGCCCTGATCAAAATGTCAGTGCTTCCACTGTTTAGTTTCCTATTTTCTACAATTCCCTGCGTACTATTAAATTCCTTTTTTACAAAAATAGAGTCAATGTTTACAGCATTTCTATGGCATAAGAAAATTCCCAGAATTGCACTCAGCACTTTATATGAGAATGTGGAAGATGGCCGTTTAGCCCTCCCCAATTTCAAAGAATACTATTTTGCGTATTTTGCACAATACATGTCTAGATTTAAGCAGGGTTTACAGTCGGGTCTTTTTATGAACTTTTTAATGAATTTAATGTTTAAAGACAATCAGATCCATCACCCCCATTAGCAATATTTTGTTCTCCAAAATTAGTCAGATATAAGTGTCTACTCTGGGTTTTTTATAAATATCAGGCCTTTTCTAGACCTTATTCTATCCCACTTTTAATGATATAACTCCCACTGCTGAACTTTTTATCTCAGCAGGTATTAAAGACTCAGCTGTTCTCTCTCAAAACTGGTCGAAAGCTGGGTTTTTGAAGCTCTCTGATTTTGTCCGGAACAATAAATGGATCAGCGTCAGAGAAATGTCTCAATTAATCCCTGGAGATTTTCTCCTCTTAGGGTCATATATTACCCATAGTAAATTTCTTGAACGTCTCGATTTGTTTCATATTCTGACTCAGAAACAGCTAGTTTATGATCTGTTGGGAGATAAACTAATAAAACACCTGGGGAGTGGGAAAAAATGCTAACTAGAATTAAAGGGTCAGATTTGGAGATTATGGCAATTACAATGTGGGGTAAATATGAAAATCAAGAACTTACAGTTAATATTTGGGCTACAATAAATAGCTTAAACTTCACTTCAATTAGAGGTGCTAACTGGAGAAGGATGCTTTATTTTAGTAAATGGCTATTGTATAGAACTCCTGCCTTCATTGCTAAGGCCTATCCTAGTCAATCGGGTCAATGTTTCCGTTGCCATATCCATCCAGCCGCAAATTGGACTCACATAATATTACAGTGCCCACTGAATCAGAAGTTTTGGAGTGATATCTTTGAGTTTTTCACAATAGAATACGGAGTTTCAATTAACTGGAATGACCGATTGATATTGTGGGGCTATTATCCAGATTTGCAGGCAGCACAGAAGCTGATTAAAATACTTTATATTGGTATGGCCGTCGCCAGATCACTTTTACTTCAAAAATGGCGATCGGATTTAATTCCTTCTAAAATTGAATGGATTCAGAAAATGGCTCATGTAAAGAATAGTGGACAAAAAAATGCTTTGCGAATAGGGCGACTTAAGAAATTTCAGCAGATTTGGGCAAAGTTTTTCGATCTTGCTCCCTAAAGTCACTATCTGAATCCATTTTCTCTTTTCTAAGTCTGCCCTATTGGGTATGAGAGAACATACTCTATAGAAATTGTACTTTTCTGGCTATTAGATCAATCTTGATATAAATAATGGAGATACTTTTAAAAGATGCCAGGTGTATTACTTTCCTTTTTTTTGTTTTTGTTTTTGTTTTTACGACTGTTTAGTATCTATCAAGTATTGATCAATATAGGCTATTTATTATTATGTGTGCAATTATTTTTGATGAAATTTATATGACATACAGCTGGATTTATTGTATTGTATCACATATGGTTTTCAATAAAAAAAAGATTAGTAAATTGTTATTAGTAGCATAAATAATTTTTTCTCATTAATATTGAGGTTGTCATATAGTAAAACAGTGTCTTTTTAATGCATAATTAGGATGTATTGGGTTGGCAATATTTGTCTATATAGATTTGGTTTGGTGTTACTGATGTTTACCTCTAAGTGCTCTGGAAATTAATATTTTTAGGGTTGATATGCCAGTGATTTGGTGTATTTATTTTTCAGGAACATTTGGTATATATATATATATTGCTCCTTTTGGTTCTTGGGAGCTCGCATTGACTTTATTTAGGTCCAGTAAAATATTTCTGACTTCTATTTCAGTAATATTAAGGACAAGGTTATAAAACCTAATGCAAGTATTATGTTTAGTTTAATTTTAGTTGTGTGCTCTCATTACTATACTTACTTTCGAGGCGGTCTTTTTTAAAATTTTGAGTAATATTTTGTCTTTATTTTCCTTTCCTTTTAAAGATTTTTTGTTTCTTATAGAGGAGGCACCTGTACTTTTATGGGCTTTCATTTATTAGTCAAACATACTTTTTAAAATTGTGTTTTTTTGAAGTGTTGAAGACTTATTAGTAAAGTTGCAATCAGGCAGAGTGATGCTGTCTTGCTGTAATTCTTTTGTAGGAAGCATAGTTTAAATCCCACATTTATGTGCATTCTGTCATTGAAATTCCGTAAGTGTGGGACAAGTGATGTAGTGGTCCTAATCCTGTGCAGCAGCTCTTGGACTGCTGTCGTTGGAGCTTGAAGACTGGTATAGACCAGTGGTGCAGTTCACATGGCGGTACTTCTATTGCGGGGTTGAGGCCTCTTATGTGGGTGCAGGGTATGCCTTGGATGGCACGTGTGGCCTCCAGGCAGATTGTGAACAAATGTAAGTGAGAGCTTCCCTGGAGAGAGATTTGAAATGTTATGAAAAAAAACTCTATGTAAATATAACTTGAAATCTATGATATTCTTCAAAAGAAATACTGATGTCCAATTGCTACCTTTCATGGAGATAGCAAATGGGCTCTGCTCTTTTAGCCCATCAGGAGTTTTAGCTTTTAACTACCTGATTTTGTGACTTTTACTGTTTGTGTGACTCACTAAATGTGTCTCACAGTAAATTCATGGTAATTAGACTGATTGTTTTAACCATCAATGTCAACGTTTTAAGATAACGTTGCTTCTGCTCTCCCAGGGTAAAAGGCACTGAGTTGATTACACATAAACATGTGAGCACATGTGTGTACACACATGTGTTGGGTGCAAATGTGAGACTGCAGGTGTATAAGGCCTGGTATCTGCTCACAGGTAGCCTTCTGCACCGGGGATTCTGCAAGGAATGTACTGACCTGGAATAGGCCTTATAAAATGAATTGGCATTCAGCATAATATCATTATCAGTAGAAAAGTACACCTCGAGTTTCAATTTGCAGTCACAAACACATCACATCAAGGTTTGCCATATTTCTCTGGGTCAGATCATAATCAGATTCCAGGCCTTTGTCCCCTCCCCTGGGCCAAGATAATAACCATTCTCCTGAGGGATCAAAGCCCTCCCAATGCATAAGGGGCAATAAATCATTATAGACTCAGTTCTCGGGAAAGGAAGGGGTGGAAAGAAATGCATCAGATAATTAGCTTGTCACACTGCACCTGGCCTGGGACAGTCCTGGCCCACTGGAATGTAGGAATAATCCCATACCTCTGGAGCCAACACATTAAAGTTTTAGTTTTTTTCCTTATATTGTTTTTTGCATTTGATTTGTCAAAGTCAGGGTGGAAGTAGAACAAATTTTTTTCATGTTTTTGTCGTCAACCTTTGAGGTGTAAAATCTCACAATAATAAGCACTTGTATTCTTCTGCACAGTGAAACATTTTAGTACATTTTGTCTAAGAATGGAGTAACAATTTTCACAGCAGCAGATAAAATGTGGTTTTTGTGGCACTGGTTCTCCCCACACACAAAAAACATACATTGTGTCTGGCATTTTGCACTAGTTGAGCATTGCTACAAGATGGAACATAATGTAAGTGACTGTTCTGAATGTGTGCAGTGTTATGGCTTTGATTGTACAATGTACATGCAGGGGATCTTAAAATAATCCATGGATGTTCTGCTAGGTTTACTTTGAATCAACATATAACAGACAGTTTATTATTGCAAATATTTCACTTCATTGTACAGGTGCTGCAAAGAGCACTGCAGATTTGGGTAAACCTCTTTAGGTTAGGTATCACCCACAGAGCAGGAGAGAACTGTGTTGACATTCATTTGACTCTTAAAAACATATTAGGCTGCAACAGACTCCTCTCATTCATATCACATTCTGTGGAGGTAAGTAGCCTGATTATTTATATTTTTAATATTTATGATAATCCTCTCTTGAATGAATTTCATATGTCATAATTTTGGGAAGAAGAGGCCCTTGAGTACAAATTACTTGCCAAGAGCAGTGAGATACATCTATATATTTAGAAACATTTGTGGACAAGAAACAGTCAACATTAATCTATGGGCGCACAATGATTCTAACAAACATACAATGAATCAGAGTGAACTAATTACCCACAAAATGTTTTTTTCTTTTATTTAATAGACGAAATATGTACTTTTTTTGAGTTTCTTTGTATACAATGCTTAAAAAGAGATAGATATTACAGTAAAAAAGTCATAACAATATAATAGACAACTATTTGAAAAGTGTCCTGGAAATTGATAAATTCATGGGTCAATACAAAATAACATTTGATAAAGTCATTTTAGTGTACATGAAATTAAAGGGCACAGCATGTACAATCCAAAATTCTTTTGTTGTACTAGGCTGGAAACTGAACAACCCTATTTAATCAATCCATAATTAAACACAGACATTGAACATAATGTAGATGGCTTGACGATGTAATAACTGACGGTGTAATAGCACTACACGCGTTTCAGCAAAACTGCCTTCATCAGGGTGCCGTCAAATCAATGTCTGGAAAGGGACACAAACATGAAATAGGTTTCAATTATAGAATGCACATAACATATTCATTTTTCAATTGTAAAGAATCAAGGTGTCATAGTGATAACCAGAATATGTATAGTCCTGCAAGAGAATCACCCATCTCCGTGAATAAAAGACAATGACAGATAGTGGCCAGAGCCTGTGAAATAAATAATAAAAAAATACATTAAAAAAACAATACAAAGACTGGACAAATACAGTGCCTAAATGTGATTCTGAAAGAAGCCTAGAGTGTTCTCAAACATGCTGTATTTGCAAAGTTTGAATCACAAAAAAATATATATGGTGCAAAAACTGTATCTGGATGTTCTAGTAAAGTTGATATACAGTGGTGTCCGAATAAATATCTTACACCCTCATGTAGGCTGATGCCACCCAAGAGAGAACAGTAAGGTTACCTAAAGATGTGTGGAAGTGACCACGAATCGATGGCAAAAAATAATTAAGGAGATGGATCCGGACATTAAAGAAATATATGATGGTCGTAGGGTGAGCCAGGTTCCAGTATTTGGCACTGTAACAGCGACACCAAACATGAAGGTGCCCTCTAATTAATCGCCAGTAAGAAAAGAAGCAGAAAAATAATAAATTATTAAATGATGGCAAGTGTGGCCAAAACCATGTGATTCAGCTAATGATTAAAGTATAATCTAAATTGCTGCAATCTCAGGCAAAGTAATTATCTAAACTGATATGAGGAGCCCCTCTAGAAATAACAGTGAATGGAGATTGGAAAAGGTATCTGCCGTCATAAAAAGGACACAAGGTGCCGGGAAGGGATAAAACAGGAACAAAATTCCCTGAATGGCCCGGTCCTAAAAGAGAAAAGAAATCCATGGGTAAGGAGAGTGTAGGATTATTAGATATATGCATAGGTTTATAAAGTTTTTGGGGCAATATTTGATCTATGAGGCATGTCATAAACAAACACCATTTTTAGATGTTATACATGGTACGACTATAAGAATGGGAGGCAGTGCTCTATAACCCCACTTGGGGCAGGGACACTGCAGTATTTAGTCTTTCAGGGTTTGATCACCAAATTTCCAAAAGGTTACATTTACAGGCTGGTTTGTGATTTGTTCGAAGGTAGTAACACAAATATAACAACAAGTTAGACGTCCCCCTCTGCACCCCAGGGAAAACATCTGCCTCAATTAGAAAACGTCCCTAAGGTGAAAGTATTGTTGCAGTTCAATGACCAGTACTTCTACTGGGCATGCCATTTATGAGGCAAAGAATGCTGGGTAAATGGTGCTCCATGATGAGATAGATGGAAAACCGGTGGCTCCATGGTGCTAATTTCACCACAAAAGGTTTAAATTAAATGATACAAACTGGTAGTCCAGTCTGGTGCTCATAACATATAGTACCAGTGGCACTGAGAGCAGAGATGGGTACTCATATCGGGGTGACCATTGAGGATCTCAAAGAAGTGTAAAATCCCAAGAGCTTAATACAATCTATAATGGTACCCTCATTCTACACAGCACACACAATAACAGTCAGTGAAAGGAAGAAGCTTAAATGGCAATTGAGTGTCTGACAATCAGTGTATAAGAGTGTAGCAACTTTAATATATCCTCTTTATTACACCACCAAGCTCTTCCCACCACTAAATTGCATAGACAGCCATTTTTGCAACACAGTACTCAATAATGAATGATCAAACGGACATTTGCTAATGTGTCAAGGGCAAATGTAAGGTTTATTGGGAATGGAAGGACTTTTGAAGAAACGCTATTATGGGTGAAGGATGCAGAAGGTGAATGTTGATCAGTCAGGAGACAGTAACACATCATGAAACAAGCGAACCAGGCAGGCAAAGTGTAGACTAGTTCCACACATGGGATGTGGGGTATATGCTGATATTAAGAATAACATACGAATATGACTAGAAGTATAAGGGCCAACAAAGCAGGAATGGCATTACACCGCCCACCCTATTTAGGGTGGACAGTGTAATTCTCTTTTTTATGTCTGTCACCACTAGTTAAAACCTTTGAGGGCCACAAGACACCAATAATGACTCCTACAAATACAAACTTCCAATCTGGAAATTTGCTTTAAAAAAACAAAAAACTGTTAAACGTTTTGTGGACAGCCGTCAAAATGAATGGGAGCCATCCACCAATCTTTTCGTACCATGAAGGCGGTTCCGTTCAAGGTACAGAAATGACTTCTGGGCAAGTGGTCATCTGTAAATCTGATGAGTGATGGCCAGTCAGGATGGCAGGGGTAATTTCCTCTGCTACTCTTACAGAGAGAATACCGTTTGTCAAACCTAAAATCAAACCCTTGGTATTAAATGTATTCTAAGAAAAAGTTCAAAGAGACAGAATGACCAAGAGGACTTTGAAGAAATGTGAGAAAAAAACATGAAGAAATGCATGGAGAATGTTCAGGAGATGAAGGTGAATGACTCTATTGTACCCTATGCCTTAATTATTAAAATAAAACCCATTCATATTCATCCATAAATCCATAATATCCTGTAGCCATCAGCTTAACAGCTTACCAGAGATGATCCTTTAAAAGCTAGGGTAAAATGTATGAGTAGTAGTTCATCCCTAGTCAGCAGTAGCCTAATCACTTAAATATGCTAAAATAATAAGTGAAAGAGATAGATCATGCTCTACCTAAGTGTTTAAGTACTTGATACGCATCTCATTGTATTAGTCACAACAAGGCAAAGCTGTCAGAGACCACAGTGGAAGAATATACTCTAACCTAATTATCAATAAGGAAACTGAGACACATAACAGTACTTCAAAGAGTATATATAACATTATCAAGGCTACCTCCACTTATCTGCACTCTGTGCAAATGGGTGATATACTTTTAATTTGTCAAAATTAAATCATATAAAATGAACGCACATCTTTAGTGTCCCATGCGGGTGACACGGCTTTGTGATTTGATAGTGGTAGAGAGCCTAAATGCTTCAATAGGTCCTCATTCTAAGTTCTCTGTTTTGTCTATTGGAAAATAGCTGTCCAGAATTTACAGTACTAGGTGGTGCCTCCCATGAGATAAAAGGGAACCAAGTTTCCCATGTAAGGTGGAATAATATTGGGTCCAATTTGAGTGCTTTTCCTCCTTCTGAGGCAAATGACGGGCTCAAATTCACAAACATTTTCCACCTTCATAGGCTAAGCAGTAAATGTTATGTAGCTTTTTTGGGAGGGACCATTGGTGGTGGGATGGTACAGTCTTATTAATTTTAGATGGGGGACGTTTTTCGCTTGCTCCATTCAGAAGTACAAGAGTGGGTGGGAACCATGAGCTTCAGCTACCAGAAGCCCCCCAGATGTGTCGAGGTTCAGTGTCTCTAGGCACAAAAATATAACGTTTTCAGTTTGGGTTCCAAAAGATTCTGGGCCAAGAGATACTGAAAAATTCCAGTTGCCTCAAACAATATCCATTTTGTTCCTTGGGAGTACTATATTGGGCAACAGGGAAAAGAGGGCTATGCTCTACCTCTGACTTCCACATCTTTTACGTCTAACTGCTCAGTGTCAATAACTATATTTTGGTGTAGAGTAACTTGCATTAATTGTTCCTAGGAGATCAGTAACAAAGTGGTTGATGAATATCCCTCTTTGCCTCTGCTTACCTTTAGTATATTTGTCCTGTTTGCACAGAGTTCCTCTTTGTGCCAATAAAAGCTCCTGATGATTACTTTCTCTGAACCTCTGAAAAAAAATAAAAAATAATGGGAGATTTCATCATAATGTACTTACTGTGGGCTTGAACTACAGTACATATCGATTTTTAGATAGGTCGAGGCCCATCATAAAGTGAATTTAATTTGTTTTATTGTTGGAGTCAGGCGGATGCCCAAATAAGTTAAAGCATAAACATGCTCCAGATTACTCTTACCAACTAACACAGGTCTTTTGTTGGGCTTAGCCACTCCCTTTCTAAAAATCATATATCTGGTTTTTGATTCATTTAACACCAACTCTCACTCATTACAAAACTTGATAAAATCATTTAAAAGCTGCTGTAGTCCCTGCGGCGATTTTGAGATTAAAAGTGTATCATCTGCAAAAAGGAGGGCAGGCACTCTTTTTCTGCCAATTTTATGGACATCGCACCCATCTCTATCTAAAAAGTTACCACATCATTAATTGTAATTGTAATTGAACTTTATTTCGACATAAAGACATATCATAAAAGTAATACATAACATCAATAAAAAAGAAGAAAAAAGAACAGTTTGGCGAACACAGTATAAAAGCCTACAGAATCAACAAAATAAGATAATAACCAAGTTTTAAAAGCCAATACAAGGAGAAACACATTACTGTATCAACTGTTTCCTTGCAGTTCTTATCCTCCAAGCCCAGCCCAGAAATTTAGCCATACAGCAGGCAAAGAATGGACGGGCATCTGAGCGCAATATGCGTAAAGCTTCCAGAAATGATCTTGTGCCCAGACTCCTACATAAAGGCTTCAACCATCTCAACCTAGGCACAGCATAAGCATGGCACTCAAACAACAAATGAGCTAAGGACTCAACCCTTGAGTCACAAAAGGGGCAATAAGGTATAGTTTGGAATGGAGGTTTCCAAGTAGAAGTTAGAAATCCTAAGGGAAGAACACCCACCCTAAATTTAAAGTATAATGCTCTGTCACCCGGGTTATGGATTGAGTCCAGGTAAGGTTCTCTGAAAGGGATCTCCTTAACTAGCAGAAACTGGGCAACAGATTTACAATGATTAGGGTTACACAACCTCTCGTTATCCACCCAAAGCCAATAAGCCTTCTTTAGCATTTGTTTTGAAGGTGCTGTTCTATTGACCCAAGCATCTCCTAAACCCAACTCATGAAGAAGTCGCTTAACCTCCCTGAGCCAGATTACCTTATACCAGCCAGATAAGGATAAGATTTCGCTTAGGGCATCTGCATAGCTACTCAATTCAGGGACATTCCATATCCTGGCCCATAATAAAAGGGGATGTAGCCTAGCTTGCTCGCAGATTGGGCGTGTGCCTGCATCTAGCAAGAGGGGAATTGTAGGGGTACTATGGGGTAACTTCATAAGATCTTTATAGAAATTATTTTCGAGGTGGGTCAAGATGTCAACTCTCTGTGTGCCCCACAATTCCGCACCATACAATGCTGCACTCACCACCCTTGCCCTATAAATGTCTAGTAGTGCCCCAATAGGTTTTAAAAATGAGGCACGTTGTTCTTTGAGCAGGGCCCCTGTGACCCTCTTATGGGTCAGAAACACACAGTCGAATGCCTAAATAGTCAAATTCATTGACTCTGTCAAGAGGAACAGAGTCCAAGGTGGGAGGAACAACAGTTTTCCTGGGGGGGTTAAGAACAAGGAATTTGGTCTTGCTTATGTTTATGGACAGGCCCTTGGTGTCACAAAAGGCCTTAAAGCTAGAAAGCAACTTTTGGGTACCTACTGGTGACTTTGAGATTAGGAGGGTATCATCCGCAAATAGGAGCGTAGGAACTTTCCTACCAGCCAAGGATGGTGCATCTGACGGGTGTTGAAGCAGATGCTCCACCACTCCGTTAACATAAAGAGAAAACAGAGTGGGGGCAAGCACGCACCCCTGGCGGACGCCCCTATCTACGGGAATACGAGATGTTTTTTCCCCCTGGGTACCCCATCTAATCTGAGCAAAGTTGCTTTCATGAAACTTTATGAGCAAGGCCAACAAATAAGGAGGTATGCCCAACCTATCGAGGACATTCCACAATTGGACTCGTGGGACCAGGTCGAAGGCAGTTCGCAAGTCTATAAAGACTAAATACAAGCTGCCCCCACCCAGCACAACCACTTTCCAGTATATCATTAAAAGGCGAAACGTCTGCTCGATGGTACCCATCCCTGATCTAAAACCTGCCTGGAAATCTGACAAAACCTGGTTTTCTTCGACCCACTGCAAAATCCTGCCCAGTACCACTTTGCCCGCGACCTTTTGTGTTGAGTCGAGCAGGCTAATAGGACGATAGTTAGCTGGGTCGTCCCGACAGCCTTTTTTAAAAATAGGGACGACCTCAGCGCCCCTCCATGAGTCAGGGAGAGAACCTCCCAACACAGCCTCATTCAAAAGTGAGGCAATTAATCTACTCCACAGTGATGGATATTTCTTCAGCAGGTCGCCCTGAATTCCATCAGGTACAGCAGCCTTATTAGATACAATACAGCTGATTGCCCTTTCAACTTCCTCAGTGCTGAAGGGGCAGTCATTAATGGAAATCTCGGCTGGTAAGCTGGCGAGAAGACCCGTATTAAGATGGGATACCCCACATTGGACAGAGTACAGTTTGGAAAAGTGGGCAAACCAGACATCACCAGGAATATTACAAGTAAACTGAAAATCAAGAGGTTTGTCCCTAGCTCTCAGCAGATCCCAAAACCCCTTGGAGTCTTTCCTGGTGCTTGCCTCCACTAGATCCCACCAAAAACTGTATTCATGGGCCTCCTTCGCCTCTGCCACAACTTTTTTATAGAGTTTCCTCGCCAATCTAATATTGCCTGGATCCTTGCTTTTCACTGCGGAAATAAGTTCCCCCTTAGCAACCCGACATTTAGAGGAATACCACTTATTTCTTGCCCTAGGAGCACCTTTCGCAGAAACCCTCACGCTAGTTTGGGGTATAATAAACAAATCGCTTAATACCGCAATGGTTTCTGTGAATATTGGTAAAACATTTTGGCTGGTAGCACCCAGGGCATCAAGGCGCAGCCCCACCGCTAACATAGTGGTCCCTGCCTGAGCCATCCTTTCCTCGTCCGCTGCTACTTTAGCCCACTTTAGGCGCCTGCCACAGCACGAAGGTACAAGCTCATGAGAGGTTTTCCACTTGTGGGGAATCTTAATTAAGTTCCCAACCTGCCAGGGCGGAATCAATGTTAAGGAGAGAGGATTGTGGTCACTATCACAAGACGCTATAACCTCCATATCATAATGGAATGACCACAAATTATAATTCAACATAACATAATCTATTCTGGAGGTATGTCCCATCCTGTTGTAGGTATGCGCACCCATAGGATCCGATTTAGATCGTCCGTTAGTTGGTCTTAGGTCATGGTCCATGCAGAGTGCATTGATGTCTACCGCACTCTGGGACCATTTAGGGATCGGGTCTAGGGTCAGGGTGGGAATACCTCTCCTTGTGTCCTCAACCCAAGTGTCCAAGATATCCTCCCTAGCCAATGGTTCAAAACAGCAATTGAAGTCGCCTGCGAGAAGAACGTAAGAATCAATACTGAAGGCGGCTAGATCGCTGTTTAATCCTGTAGAGGATAGAGTTGATGACCCGCCCCTGGCCCCCCTTAAATAGAAGTTAAAAACTTCTAGCTTCCTTCCCCCTGGGCATAGTATGGTTATCCTCTGGAGATCAGGAGAATGCGTGGACTTTTGGCTTACACTTAAACCTAGTGCGATATTGACCCATATAAGAAGGCCACCCGACGGGCGACCTTTACATCCATGTTGTTGGGAAGCTGGGACGAAGTAGGTCGTAAAGCCCACTCTATGCCTAGGTTTAAGGCACCAGGTTTCCTGCAAAAGACAGATGTTATAAGAGGCCAAAAAGGCATTCCATTCAGGAATTTCAAAATTGCGGGCGAGCCCTGCCACATTCCAGCTTATAATCTTTAGCAAGGGGTCGTCTGAAGTAATCTGCCTTAGAGGGTTGTCTAGTGTAGCCAAATTGGACACAGGTCCTGCCACCCCCGCAGCAGTTCTATTTAACCTAAGCAGTGGCTCAGTCTGGTGGTGGTAGAGAGCCATTGCTGCATCAGCCAACTTCCTAGTTGGTGAAACATTCTGAATTGGAGGCAAGGGAATCATACGAGGTGGGTCCAGTCGTTCCGTTACGACTTGGGAGTCGAAAATACATGACGTATTCAAACCCGCCTCTGTAGGTAAAACACAATGCATTCCCTCTAGGCTTAGAGAACTAACAACAGAAGGTTCAATCAACACAGGAAAAGATTCTGTGAGCCCTAAAACCTGTGGTAAAGGAACTTGGAGAGCAGGTTCGCATGCAAGTCAATCTACCTCCTCAAGACCAGCAAACCTATTCGAGGTTGGGAAGCCATTCCAGTTTAAGGGGAAATCTTGGAATTTTTTGGGATGACTCCTCCAATTGTGGTGGTGTACTAGAGACCAGTCCTCTTCCCGTGTATATCTAGGACGCGGTGGATAAAAAAAGGACAATGGCCTAGGTATAACAAGAGAACCTTCACCAATAGGCCAGGAACAAATGTGGTGTGCCGTATGAGGGTCCTCAAAGGTCACCACTATACAATCCCCGGGACTAGATTTCCTTGTAGGACCCACCCAGGGGATTCTGCGTACCATCAAGACTCTACTTCTCCGGCCATTGGGAATTGGTCTATTCACATTGAGCCAATGCGTTATCTTATTCTTCAGAGACCAGTGGTTCTCATGTTGACCGTTTCCCATCTGGGGGACACCCGTCAACACAACCACATAATCATTGGCCTCTGGAGGGAGATCAATGTAGCCCCCTCTAAAGTTATTCTTAACAGGAGGGCTCTGGGTTGGATGGTACGCCACTTCACTGGGAGGGGGTCTATGCGGTGCACCTGCATTTGGTTTGACTAATGGTTGAGGGGTGGGGCACTTGGGAGCCTTAAGTTTAGGGGCGGTGGTACTATGATCCACACCCACAGTCCCCAATGTGAGAACCGATCGTGCAAAAGCTGATACTGGAGGGGAGGATTACGGGACTTGAGGAATTAAAACATGAGGTGATGGCTCAACTACAGGAAAGCCCTGATTTTCTAGACTTCTCAGGCCGAGAGTGGCCAGAGCAATAATGCTCTTTTCCATCTCAAGCAAATTATTCTCAATGCGTGAGAGTCTAAGATCAAGGGGGGAAAGAAGTTTCTTAAGATTTTCCCAAACTAAACCTATAAATTCCCCTTCATTCCTTTCCACACTCTCTGCATGTAAGCCCTCATCCTCTGCCATAGTGGCGGAAAAGGCAGTGGAGAAAGCAGAAACTGTCCCCTCTTTAACTCTCTCACAATGTGGTTGTTCCCTGGAAACACACCCTCCTATAAGATTAGAAACCGGAACGCTAGTCAATTTCAGCTGTTGTGCAACCGCAATTTTAGCCTTCTTGCGACAGTAAGCAGACCGAGAGGTGCATTTTCTTTTAGATTGATTATCTTTGCTAACGGTGCACCTAGGAGAAAACATTGCAGGGATGGGAAAAATAGAACTAGCATCCTGCTTGAGAGAAATGGTAGGTAGATTCACTGTACTATCCTGAGTCGATGGCTCTGAAGTAGAGGGGAGTGAAGGAAAAGTCGGGGTATGGTGGACATCAACCTGAGTGACTACACAATGGGGGATAGCTGGACGCGCCGGGGTAACCGCGGTGGCTATATGGCCCAGGGAGGATTTTTTTGACAGGTCGATTACCTGGGATAGTCTCCTAGTGGATGCCAATTCCAGGGAGACACGAGTCTGAAGTTTGGAAATTTCATGGTCTATAGCTGTGTTGGTACGGGTGATAAAATCGTCCATAGGACCATTGATTGGAAGACCGCCATTTGCGGCCTTACTCCGTGTTAACCTGGTGCACATAGCTTAACAACAACAACAAAGGCAACCCCCTGACTTAACAGTGGGGATAAAGTGATAAAATGGTTTAACAATTAGGCTCACACACAGAAAAGTTGGAAAGAGAACAAAAGAGGGTGGCCCCGACCAGACCTCGCAGACCTCGAACGGCCTCAAATGGCCCGCTTTTAGCCCGGTCTTTGCTCCGGGCGCGTTCCGCTGGCGCGGATAGGCGGGACTCTTAGATTGCAAAGACGTTGGAAATAGGGGGAGGGGCCGGGAAGAGGACACAGGTGTGCTGGATCGAACAACAGCGAGCACCCTGGTCCTCGCAGTCCCGGATCAGCGATGTTGTGCAGGAACCTCCCAAGTGCAGAGTCGGTAAATTCAGCAGACCCAGGCAGGGAAAAACAGCAGCCACGAAGAATCCAACAAGTTAGTCCGGCGAGCGGCTCCCGCGAAGCGGGGGCCGCGAGAGGTAATGTACTGGCTGGGGGAGGGGCCGGGAAGAGGACACAGGTGTGCTGGATCGAACAACAGCGAGCACCCTGGTCCTCGCAGTCCCGGATCAGCGATGTTGTGCAGGAACCTCCCAAGTGCAGAGTCGGTAAATTCAGCAGACCCAGGCAGGGAAAAACAGCAGCCACGAAGAATCCAACAAGTTAGTCCGGCGAGCGGCTCCCGCGAAGCGGGGGCCGCGAGAGGTAATGTACTGGCTGGGGGAGGGGCCGGGAAGAGGACACAGGTGTGCTGGATCGAACAACAGCGAGCACCCTGGTCCTCGCAGTCCCGGATCAGCGATGTTGTGCAGGAACCTCCCAAGTGCAGAGTCGGTATATTCAGCAGACCCAGGCAGGGAAAAACAGCAGCCACGAACAATCCAACAAGTTAGTCCGGCGAGCGGCACCCGTGAAGCGGGGGCCGCGAGAGGTAATGTACTGGCTGGGGGAGGGGCCGGGAAGAGGACACAGGTGTGCTGGATCGAACAACAGCGAGCACCCTGGTCCTCGCAGTCCCGGATCAGCGATGTTGTGCAGGAACCTCCCAAGTGCAGAGTCGGTAAATTCAGCAGACCCAGGCAGGGAAAAACAGCAGCCACGAAGAATCCAACAAGTTAGTCCGGCGAGCGGCTCCCGCGAAGCGGGGGCCGCGAGAGGTAATGTACTGGCTGGGGGAGGGGCCGGGAAGAGGACACAGGTGTGCTGGATCGAACAACAGCGAGCACCCTGGTCCTCGCAGTCCCGGATCAGCGATGTTGTGCAGGAACCTCCCAAGTGCAGAGTCGGTAAATTCAGCAGACCCAGGCAGGGAAAAACAGCAGCCACGAAGAAACCAACAAGTTAGTCCGGCGAGCGGCTCCCGCGAAGCGGGGGCCGCGAGAGGTAATGTACTGGCTGGGGGAGGGGCCGGGAAGAGGACACAGGTGTGCTGGATCGAACAACAGTGAGCACCCTGGTCCTCGCAGTCCCGGATCAGCGATGTTGTGCAGGAACCTCCCAAGTGCAGAGTCGGTAAATTCAGCAGACCCAGGCAGGGAAAAACAGCAGCCACGAAGAATCCAACAAGTTAGTCCGGCGAGTGGCCCCCGCGAAGTGGGGGCCGCGAGAGGTAATGTACTGGCTGGGGGAGGGGCCGGGAAGAGGACACAGGTGTGCTGGATCGAACAACAGCGAGCACCCTGGTCCTCGCAGTCCCGGATCAGCGATGTTGTGCAGGAACCTCCCAAGTGCAGAGTCGGTAAATTCAGCAGACCCAGGCAGGGAAAAACAGCAGCCACGAAGAAACCAACAAGTTAGTCCGGCGAGCGGCTCCCGCGAAGCGGGGGCCGCGAGAGGTAATGTACTGGCTGGGGGAGGGGCCGGGAAGAGGACACAGGTGTGCTGGATCGAACAACAGTGAGCACCCTGGTCCTCGCAGTCCCGGATCAGCGATGTTGTGCAGGAACCTCCCAAGTGCAGAGTCGGTAAATTCAGCAGACCCAGGCAGGGAAAAACAGCAGCCACGAAGAATCCAACAAGTTAGTCCGGCGAGTGGCCCCCGTGAAGCGGGGGCCGCGAGAGGTAATGTACTGGCTGGGGGAGGGGCCGGGAAGAGGACACAGGTGTGCTGGATCGAACAACAGCGAGCACCCTGGTCCTCGCAGTCCCGGATCAGCGATGTTGTGCAGGAACCTCCCAAGTGCAGAGTCAGTAAATTCAGCAGACCCAGGCAGGGAAAAACAGCAGACACGAAGAATCCAACAAGTTAGTCCGGCGAGCGGCTCCCGCGAAGCGGGGGCCGCGAGAGGTAATGTACTGGCTGGGGGAGGGGCCGGGAAGAGGACACAGGTGTGCTGGAACGAACAACAGCGAGCACCCTGGTCCTCGCAGTCCCGGATCAGCGATGTTGTGCAGGAACCTCCCAAGTGCAGAGTCGGTAAATTCAGCAGACCCAGGCAGGGAAAAACAGCAGCCACGAAGAATCCAACAAGTTAGTCCGGCGAGCGGCACTAATACCACCTGGTCTGTGCAGATTGGGAATTTCCATTGTAGAGCCTTTGTATGTCAGATAGTGATTAATAGGGAGTGCATAGTCCCGCAAGCGAATCACCCATCTCCGTGAATGAAATACAATAACAGATAGTGCCTAGAGCCAGTAAAATAAAAAATAATTATAAAAAAATAATAAAAAGACTGGACAAATACAGTGCCTAACAGCGGTGGCCTCCCTGGAGGAACACTGTCTGCTGGAGTGAGTGGGAGGTGGATAGGTAGTGCCATTGTTCACAGGCCCCATCTTGTTCTGTCCTTTTTTCATCAAGATGTGGGTTCACACCTGTTAAAACGGGGTCCATTTATTCCAGATTCATTAATTCCAGTTCTGGTAGCACTGGACCATTCAGAGTTGCCTGCGTTGTATCCCTATGGAGATACCGCTATGGGCATCTCATGAAGAGGTTATGGTTACTTGGAAGTGGCTGTAGCTACAGTGATGGATATCTGTAGGAGTCCACCATCTCTCCAGCAAGCAAGGCAGACTCAAGGACCCTGACTGTAGGCTGATAGTACTCTAAAACCGTGAAATGGGAGCTGGATTAAAAATGTGTACTTAAATTATAAGGAAGGCAACAGAAGTACGTTGCTTGTTTGTAGTTTTGAGTTCCAAAGTTTATATGTTTTCAGGAAGTCATCACATGCAGATGTGCATCAATCTGTTTGCTGTCAGCTACTTTAGGTTGAAAGTGATAGCTTCACCCCTTAAATTGTATGGTATTGGTAGATTTTAAGTGTGTTTGAAATGACTGCCTGTTTAAAAACCATGATGATCTTTTGAGGATTATGTACACAATATCTGCAACCCACACTTCTAATGAAATTCCATTGCCAAATGCAACTTTTCAAGGACATGCACAAGTGAATGCTAATGCTTTATTTTAAAAAGCAAGACATATTGTCTTCGACAATGTATGTTTTAGTGTGTTTCCAATTCATCCTTTCAGAATTTGAGCTTGGCTCTCCTTTGCCAGGCAAGGAAAATGTTAAAAGAAAATGTGACCTCAGACTCAATTCAAATGAGAGTAGTACTATTTGCATTAGTCAAATGATTGTAGACAGGAATACTGTGTTAACTTCCCACAAGCGTTTCTGTACCTTAGACACTGTGACCAGGATCGAATTAAAAAGACCAAATTTGAGACAGGTTGACAGCATTTTGAGAATCTACAATGCTGACATTGGTGGACATAGCGCAGTTGGCTCTTTCTGGATTCTTCTGCATTTTGGGACTGATGGTAAACATTTTCATTATCACAGTGAATATTATTAACTGG
Organism: Triturus cristatus; assembly: GCF_964204655.1. NCBI lineage: Eukaryota > Metazoa > Chordata > Amphibia > Caudata > Salamandridae > Triturus > Triturus cristatus. The sequence goes on from NC_140590.1 coordinate 1,801,664,703, forward strand.
ATAGGCAGCATCAATGAACTAAATCCCAGTGACATTCTGGTTTCAAGTCTGGGAGTCAACAATATTTGTCTCAATTGTTTATCTTTTGCAACTGATGTCTGTTACTTTTGCTGGAGGGAAATCTTTTTTCTGGAGATAGTCCTCAAGTCATCAAGTTGTATCATTTGGTTTTTGAGTGACTGTAGCCTCTGGCTTGCAACCTGGCTCTGTGTCTACTACTGCATGAGGATTGTGAATTTCAGTTGCCCATCATTCATCCGGATGAAAGAGAGATTCCCAAAGATTGTGCTCCAGCTTCTGATGGGTTCAATAATTATCTCATTGGTAATCAGAACATCGCCTTTCTGGGCTTTCAATGTTATACCAACAACTTACCTGAATTCTAGTCTTTCATCCAACACATCTTCCGATACTTACGTTAATAGCACTAATAACAATGTGTGGACTAGAAGTGGACGGGTCAATCTAGTGATCATTGAGTTCCTTGTTACTTCAGTAGCCTTCATATTATTTGTTTTATCAGCTGTAGCAGTCCTTGCATCCCTGTACAGGCATATGAGGCAAATGGATCACAGTGCGGATGGATTTAGGAGACCACAACTCAGAGCTCACGTGGGTGCAATTAAGACTGTGACTGCACTTTTAGTCCTTTATGCCTCCTGTTACCTTGCAAATAGGCTCATATTTTTAGATGTCTTCCCACCTGATACATTAGGATGTATAATATGTCAAAATGTCCTCAATGCCTTCCCTACACTGAGCTCCATAATACTAATACTTGGAAACCTCCGTCTGAAGAAGAAACTGATCAAGGTCTTTTGTCCCGGACAGTGCTGCAAAGGAGAAGGAACTGAGCATGCCGCCTGATCTGGGGATCATTCAATTACTTATATCACTGCTAACAATGAAAATACTTGCTTACTTAGGTAGAGGCTGACTGATCCAATTTCACAAAACTAGATTTCTCCAGGACCATAATCTGCTGGAACACAGTAATGCCCATAACATCTATTGATGGCCAATATTCCAACAATGTAGATTCAAACTTTAGTTACTGTAATAGTAGGAGGGACAACTGGTTAGATCTAGTTGTCAAATGTAGATATTTAAATCTGGGACAAGATTTTCTAATTTTTCACATAATGGAACACAACTAAAAAATTTGCTTTGTGGTATGAGTAAGGGAGAAAACAGTACAAAACCAAACTAACTAAGATTTTTCTGCTGCTACTGTCATCTCCTGCAAAACACAGAAAGAGGTTCCATTGTGTGATGCACAACTCTGCGTAGGTGAGATTGTACTGTCTTGCATAAGGTTGGTACTGGAAGCATACCTTAACAATTTAAATTCCTATGCCTAGACAAAGTCAGAAGAATTAAAAGTGGTGAATGTGCGCTGTGCACTGCAGCATACATGCAATGCATATGTTTTGCAGAAATACATACCTCCCCTAGTTAACAGATACTTGAAGAAGGCATTAATTGTTGATGTAAAGCCTACAATGAATACTTCAGAAGACTGATCTTTGTGTCATGACCTATGGGCGTTTGCACTGATCTGCCCCAATAATGCTCTTGAATGCAAAGCCTTTATGTTAGGGGAGCACTGAATGTCTGTTGTGCACTGCAGCACACATGCAAAGCATGTGTTTTGCAGAAATACATATTTTCGCGAGCTAACACATACTTGAAGGAGGCATTAATTGTTGATGCAAAGCCTACATTGAATATTTTAGAAGACTGCTTTTTGTGTCACAACCTATGGGTATTTGCGCTTTAAAGCAAAGTCTTTATGTAATGTGAGAATTTTGTTAAGACCTCTGAGGGTATAATCCAGACAGTAGAATACAGTAGAATACTGTAAAGCGGGGCATTAATTCACAAACAGTTGTAATACATATCAATACATGGAATTTATTTTTGTGTTGATCATAATTTCTTTACATTATTTAATTTATTTACAATATGTCTGTACACCTGCAGATGCCTTATGTATCTAAAATTCTAAACAAGGCAGTTTTATTTCATTCAATTCATTGAGTGTAAACTGCCCCTTCAGCATTTAATTACCATATAATTATCAAGCATAAATATCAACATATTCACTAATTCCTGAAAGATAACAATTCAAAATAAATATACACATACATATTATGCCAGATTTGGTGGCAGACATTTTATTTAATCGCAATGCATAGTGTCACTATGAGGACAAATGGCCATCAATCCAGTGCATCAATAGCCCTTATCGATATTTAATTGTCCATATGCCTTGCTGATACTTTTCATGTCAAATTTGTTGGACACAGGGGGCAACAGCAAGGCTTATGATGGTTAAATGCACAAGGGGTGTTTGTGCTGTTGAAATGCAGAAAATAATATTGAATTGCTTGAAATTTAGGAAGCTATACATATCTGCATGTGTAGTGGTGTATTGAATATGGAATTTAAGAATGCTTACTGAGAATATATGGGTTTATTTTTTAAAGCCCTGCATCACTTTTGCACCACGTGAAGTGCTACATGCGTGACACAAAGCTTTCATAAAAATTAATGAAGCCACACAAAGCCACCCTGCGTGGCTTTGAGGGGCCTCATAAATCATGAGTAAGGCGATGCAGCTCAAATCATTGCGTCAGCACATTCTGCACCCCGGAAGCATTCCATGGGCATTGCAGTGGGCTTTACCAAGTAACACCCATGGAATTTGACGCTGCCCCGGATTTACAAAGTTATTTAAACTTGGGAAAGCATAAAATCTGTACACCTCCTGAGGTGAGAAGTAACGAGGAGAAATATGTAACACACATAGAAAGAGGACAATGACTCGTAGGATTGTTTTTGTTCAGGAAGATGCCCCTTCCTGCACAAAAACAATCCTTGGTGCAAGGGTGTCTACATTGGCGCGAGGCTGCCACAATGACACCAGCGCAGAAAGGACAGGAATACACTGTATGCTTAAATACGGTGCATTCCTGCCCTTTCACTCTGGCTTAGGGCATCAAGGGGAGGTGCCTTGCTGTGCTGCCATACACCAAAATGTCATAACTGAGACTCTTACTTTGTAGATTTTCCTTGATGAAAAGTGACACAGAGAAGCTTAATGGGTTTTTGACCTGAGAAAGGGCCACTTTTACAGCGCTAAACACCTTTTGCACACTTTTATAAATACACATGCAAGACGTTGGGCCTCATTACAATGTTGGTCGGATTACAACTGACAGGACCTCGGTTGCGGTCTGACCACCATCTGATGCCGCGGTCTGACCGCTGCATGAAGATGAGGGCAATTGGAAGCAGTGGGCAGAGGGACTGACCAATGCTTCCGACAGGCTCAAGACTGTTGGTTGAAGTGTAATACCCTACAATATGGGCGGTGCCTGCACAGGCACCAGTGTAGGAGTTACAATGTCCCTTTCAGACAGCCTTTTAAAGGTGGCCCGATCGCCATATAAAGGCTGTCAGAAATGGACTTTGTGGGCCTCGAGCAGTCACCCCACGGCCTCCACTATGAGGCCCTGGGGCAGCTGAGGTGCCCCCAAACATCCATACCCTGTGTGCGAGGCATATCACATGGTGCCTGGCACACAGTGCATGGATGTTTGAAAACATCCACAACAGCACAAGCAGCAATGAAAAAATTGTTGTTTCCACTTCCCAATTTGTCAGATGATTCCGCCGACTACTAATCAGGCAGTTTCCCTTCCGAAACGATGTCAGTCCGATGTGCGTCGGACTGCCATCATAATAAGGCCTTAAGTGTTTGAGACGACAGAAAACCTTAGTAAATTTGGGCCTTAGTTCCCATCCAAGATATTGAGATCAGTTCAGATTTTAGATTTTTCTCAACCTTACATCAATTGATGCAGCCTGGCACTTTGAATGAGATGTGAGAAAGATGGACACTCAATATCACAGAATTAATGTATTCACTGCAGATGGTTTGCATTAACATAAAATGATAAACATTTTGTATTTTCAACTGTTTACTGTATTTCTGTAATGTAATAAGCATTGTTTTTGCAATTTACTGTGACATGTATCTAGTTATTTTCAATGTCTACTTTTTAGGAGAAGTGGCAGACAATACCATGGATCACTGAGCATTTTTGTGACTTTACAGCATGCTTTAAATAATCATATTTTTACATCTCAGTTTGACTTTGATATTAAAAAAGATGTGTGTGCCCAATAATCTTGTAATTTAATATCTGACATTTGCAGTGGTCCTAAAAATAAACAAATAATTGTTGCACAATTGTTTTCTACCTATTGAGAGGTACTGGTGGCAGCTGCCAATGTCCATCTGTTCTATTATAACTTCTCAGAGTCAGGGACATAGCTCACCCGGGGCTAACCCTGCTCTGTATCATCCATCGATCATCGGTGAAGATCCACCAGATTGCACTCAGCCTGTTATCACTTCAAGCAGATGCAGTGCAATGGATTAGACTCATGGACCACATCCACGAAGAGTCCTTACTTTCCACTAAATTGCGAGTAGCTGAAAAATGTCATTTCCTTCAGTTCCTGTTTTCTAATGTTGGAGAGACTAGCGGTGAAAGAGGTGTTTGTAATCCATGAAGACAATCACACTTGGATTTATTGAGAGCAGCAACAGATCCGTAAATTAAATTCCTTGGACTGATTTTGGATCTTTGTAATTTTTGGAAAGTTCTTATATTGTTTTGTTGCTTATGATCTGTCAAAGTCAGGGTGGAAGTTGATCTATTTTTTATCATGTTCTTGTGGTCAACCTTTGAGGTCTACAATCTCACAATAATAACCACTGGTATTCATCTGCTGGAAACCTGTTCATATTTTGCATCCAAAAGTCCATTGCTGAGTTAGATATATTATTCTTTTTAAAGAAAGAAATGGAAAAGTTACTCTGGATGATAATGCTACAACTCCTGCAATAAAGTACAGTGAGGGATTTTAATATATTTTGGAGTGACAATTTTTACAGCATAGACAAAATAGGATTTTTCTGGCTTTGATGTTCCCCACACACAAAAAAATTATACATTGAGTCTGGGCTATTACACTAAGGGCCTGATTAGGAGTCTGACGGTCCGAGGACCACCAGACTCGCAAGTAGGCAGCGGTGGTGATCCAGCCACCACCACACCGGCGGTTTGACTGCCCCATTAGGACTTTGGTGGTCGGATCGCCATTGCAGAGCCGCAACTTCCAGGGAATCACATTCCCTGGTGGGCCTGCAGTAGTCTGAGGCACGCAACATGATTGGTGGTGCCCTGAGGCACCACCAATTATATTGCAAATTTCCTCACAGCCGGCGGTGTCACTGCCGGCAGTGAGAAAAGAAAGGGCCCCTGAGCATGGAGGTGTATGCAAGGGGGCACATGTTGTGACCCCTTGTAGTGTTGCACCCCCAGTTTCTGCACGGGAAGGAATGCATGACTTGGTGCATTCCCTCCCATGCAGGAACGTTCAGAGGTGTTCCTGCAGAGGTGCTGTTTAACGCTCACAATGAGCTTTTAAACAGCACCACATGGGACCACTATGCCGCCCGCCCGCCAGACCACAAAATTATTTGCAATCTGGTGGGTGGGCAACAGCAAATCTTGGTGGTGCGGGGGGGTGGCGGAGGCATGCTGCCCACTACAGCACGGCCAAAAGTCATAATCAGGCCCTAATTTGGCATTCACACAAGACGATACACAATGTAAGTGACAGCCCTGAATGTGTCCTGTGTTATGGCTTTGAATGTACACTTTGCTTGTGAGTGATCGTTCAAACATTAGTAGAAAACATGTTAAAATAATCCATGGATTTGCTGACAGGTTCCATTTGAATTAACATGTAACAGTTTAATAATGAAAAAGCTTGACTTCATTGTACAGGTGCTGCAATGAGTACTGCAGAGGACTGTCAGACTATCACTCAGACTTGGGCAAACCTCCTTGGGGTAGGTATCACCCCCAGAGGAGGAAAGAAGTATGGTGACATTTAGTTCAGTCTTAAAAAATAGTAGTCTTTAACATAATCCTCTCACTCATGTCATGTTTTGTGGAAGAAAGTAACCTGAATATTTTTATTTTCAGTTATTATGGCATTCCTCTCCTGAATCACTTTCATATGTCAAGTAGAGAAAGGAAATCCATTGGTAAGAAGAGTGTAGGAGTATTCGATATATGCAACCCTTAAGCACTACTAGTGAAATTCCATTGCCACATGCAACTTTTCAAGGGCATGCAAAAGTGAATGCAAATGTTTTTTTTTATAAAAACAAGACATTTTGGCTTTGGCAATGTTTGTTTTAGTGTGTTTTCAATTCCTTTTTTTCAAAATGTGACTAGGGCTTATTTTTCTCTCCTTTTCCAGGCAGGGAAAATGTTAAAAGTAAATGTGACCTCCTGCTGAATTCAAATGAGAGTAGCACCATTTACATTAGTCAAATAATTGTAGACGTGAATCTAATATTAATGCCCCCGCGAGCAAGGAAACTATACCTGGAGTTTATGTATGGCTGCCTACCTGTAAACAATTTAATAGGCAAATGGTGTAAATTAGGAGACAGGGTTGAAGGAAATTGTGCCTGTTGCCAAGGGGTACCTGAGACACTTGAGCATGTTCTAGTTTCATTTTCTCTTCTATAACCAATCTCGATTTAAATGGATATCCCCATTAAGTAGGAACTTGGGAGTAAGGAAATACAAGGAGGCGTACAGAATACTGCAGACAAATACATCTTGTATGATCGTATTCTGTACAGCCAAGTTCTTAATGGCTATATGGATCAGGCGTACCAAGTGTTCGCCTGACAGCTCTTTGGCATAGCAGTAAAGTAGGGTTCTTGCTAAAGCTGTATCATGGTCTCTGTTTTATTTTATGTGAACACTGTTTTCTTAATATCCCCCAAGATAATTTATTACGTTTTATTATTGTTTTTATTCTATTTTATGATGAAGTTTTCCAGTACAAATAATGATGTAATTCCTATTTTTTATGTTTTATGTCTTATTTGTAATCGTGTTTGTAAGTGTCTTGATTTATGGTGTACTTTTATGATCTATAGTAATCTAAAATAAAATTCTTTGATTGATGATTGATTGAATCTAATATTAACTCACCCCAAGTGTTTCATTTACTTTTGGTTTCTGTGCCTTGGACACTGTAGGAAATGAACAGGATTGAATTAATAAGACTGAATAGGAGACAGGTTGATAGCATTTCACAAATCTACAGTTCTCACTTTAGTCGACATAGCAGAGTTGGCCCTCTCTGGAGTGGGACTGATGGGAAACACTTTCATTATCACAGTGAATATTCTGCATTCAGTAAGCAGCGTCAATGAACTAAATCCCAGTGACATTCTTCTTTCAAGCCTGGGAGTCAACAATTTTTGCCTCAATTGTGAATCTTTAATAACTGATATCCGTTACTTTTGCTGGAGAAAAATATTTTTTCTGGAGATAGTCTTCAAGTCATCAGGTTGTGTCATTTGGTTTTTAGGTTTTTTAGTGACTCCAGTCTCTGGATTTCAACATGGCTCTGTGTTTACTACTGCATGAGGATTGTGCATTTCAGTCATCTATCATTGATCTGGATATAAGAGAGATTCCCAAAGATTGTGCTCCAGTTTCTGATAATCATCTCATTGGCAAACAGAAACATTTTGGGTATCAATTCTATGTCAACATCTAACCTGTCTTTCATCCAACACATCCTCCAGTACCTCTGTTAATGTATCTAATAAGGATGTGTGGAATGGAAGGGGATGGTTTGATTTTCTGATATTTGAATTCCTTGTTAAATCAGTAACCCTGCACATCATTACTTTTCTCAGCTGTAGCAGGAGGTGGATGGACAATAATGCAGATGGAATTAGGAGCCTACCACTCAGTGCTCACATGGGTGCAATGAAGACTGTGACCATACTTTCAAACCTTAATGCCTCCTGTTACCTTGCAGAAAAGCTCATAATGTCAGATTTCTTCCAGCCTGACACATTAGATTTATATGTCAAATTGTTCTCAATGCCTTCCCAACTCTGAGATCCATAATTCTAATACTTGGAAATGTCTTTCTGAAGAAGACACTGATCAAGGTCTTTTCTCTCTGAAAGTGCTGCAAGGGAGAAATGACTGAGCATGCCCCCTGAGCTGGAGATCATTCAATTTCTTACATCACTACTAACAGTGATAGTACTAGCTTACTTAGGTAGAGGCTGACTAATTCAATTTAGCTTTCAAAAATAACTCCAGCGACCATAATCTGCTGGAACACGGTAAAGCCCATGAAATTTATTGATGGCCAATATCCAACTTGAGCTACGCCTTTAGTGAGAGGGTCAACTGTTTAGAACCAGTGGTCAAATGTAGATATTTAAATTTAGAGAGACAAGAGTTCCTAATTTTTCATATAATGCAACACAAGTACAAAATTTGCTTTGTGAAATGAGTAGAGGAGAGAACAGTACAGAACCATACTTACAAAGATTGTTCTGCTGCCACCATCATCTCCTGCAAAGGCACTCAAAGAGGCTGCATTGTGTGATGCACAGCTCTGCGCAGGTGAGATTGCACTGTCTAGCATGAGATTGGTACTGGAAGCATACCCTAACAACTTACATTCCTGTGCCTAGAAAAAGTTAGAAGAATTAAAAGTGGTGATTGTGCGCTGTGTACTGCAGCATACATGCAATGCATATGTTTTGCAGAAATACATACCTCCCTCCCCTAGTTAACAGATACTTGAAGAAGGCATTAATTGTTGATGTAAAGCCTACATTGAATACTTCAGAAGACTGATCTTTGTGTCAAGACCTATGGGCGTTTGCACTGATCTGCCCCAATAATGCCCTTGAATGCAAAGCCTTTATGTTAGGGGAGCATCTTGCTAGGCCTCTGAGGGTATAATTCAGACAGTAAAATACTGAAAAGTAAATCCCTCAGTGGGCCATTAATGCACGGCCAGTTGTAACAAATATCAATACATAGACACATTTTTTTAATTCCTTTACAAATACCTGTACACCTCCAGATGCCTATGCATTGTATTGATTTCAATTCATAGAGTGCGAAACACCCCTTCAGCTTTTAATCACCATATATTTAAAAAACATAGATATTAACAGATTAATTGTCTCCAGACAAACAATAAATAATCTATAATAAAATTACAAATACATATTACACACAATTCGGTGGCAGAAATGTTAGTTCAACACAACACCTGTTGTCACTAAGAGAACAAATGGCCTTCAATCCAGTGCATTTATAGCTGTCAGCCAAACCATTGTCCTTATGTCTTGCTGTAATTTTTATGTCAAGTTCATTTGACATGGGGAGAAACAGCCAGGCTTGTGTTGATTAAACACAGAAGGGGTGTTTACACTCTTGAAATGCATAAAATAATATTGAATTGCTTGAAATTCAGATAGCAATACATACCTGCATGTGTGCTTGCACATTGAATAAGGAATTAAATAAATCTCACTGAGTATTTAATTTTTAGATTTTCCTTGATGCAAAGTGAGACAGAGCAGCTCAATGTGGTTTTGACCTGAGAAAATGGCACCTTCCCAGCACTAAATATGTTTTGCACACTTAAGAACATATCCATGCAAGACTTTGGGCCTTATTACGAGTTTGGCTGTCAGACTGACTAAGAACTGCATCTGCGCCCACCAGTAGCCCACAGCGCTAGCATTTTTTAAACTGCTGTATTACGAGTTGACCATGATGCCGGCAGTGTGGATGGGGGGATCTTGCAGTGGTGGTGAGAAACACATATATTGACGTCAGTGTGTGCATTACAATTGCATATGTGTTGGATGCACACATATGCATGATACATGTGGAAAAATACCATATAATAAGAACAAGACCGAGGGCCCCTGTAGGTAAATTGAGAGAGAGGAACCAGGGGAAAAAACATACGAAAAGGAAAACAACCTCTAAATACTCCTTTGTTGATCAATAACAGGTATAAGTCTAACAATACACAAATACAATTCAATAAAGTGTAGCACCAATATCCAGAGACGTAGAATATCACATATTAATTCTCATTTATTTTTATTTTCACAGATACAGGCATTTCATATTCTTTTTATCTTTTTTATCCCGAAAATTGTTTATATACAGAGATTAAATTATATAGAAAATCCTCTCCTACCCATCAAAATCATTAACATCACACAATTGTATCGAACACACACACCACACTATCTCTCATGTAACACATTCAATAAAAAGCCAAAACACAGCAGAATTCCTAAATCTTCTCATAGCTGTTTGATAATAGAGGGTCACTTTTTAATCTATTCCTTAAAAATATCAAAACAGGAATATCAATAACTCATAGTCAAACAGATATAGACATTTCATAATTTGTATGTCGTATAATGAAACTCATAATCTCATTTATTCAGCAGACAATGCACCAACGCGTGTTTTGGTGGAAAACCAAAGTTGAGTTGAAACGTTCCTCAGGGCAAAAAAGGATTAATTGCAAAGGTAAAAACAAGGATGGGGAGGGAGACAATCCAATATAGGCTCTGGAGAAAACAAAAAGGCTCATATTACAACACCTTGTCAGCATAGAAGGGAATATCGTCCAACACCGAAAACCACCTGGTGTGAATATAGGAAAACCAGTAAAGTTTCAAAGAGCTAAAGATTGGTAAAAAAGTCACAAACAATTTTTGTATCATTAAAACACCTAACAGAGTATAATGTCACAGATTGTACCAACAGAATTCCCAGTGATAGTGTTACAGCAGAAATAGGTGAGATACCCAAATCTCATGCAAAAAGTTATGTTTAGAGTAACGTGAATCATACCTAATCTAAACCCAAAAGGGCATCAACGTTCGTAATAGCAATCCCCAAAATCATAGAGTTTAGAGGGGAGAGAATCTGAATTGCATCCCTTAAAGGGGTGTCACTATACTCATGAAAAAGAGAGAAGAAATGCAGATTTATAAACAGAATAACTGCAGTGGTCTTAACATCGTAGTGTATTAAGTATTAAAAATAAGAAGATGCTAGCCCCAAACTTAACCTAGGGGGTTACGTATAAATTATAAATATATTGTCGGTAGTCCATGCAAAATATTTAAGAAGATAGTTGAAACTGGATAGCCTGAAAATAACGTTGATGGCTTGAGTAAATCTGTTCATCAAAGAAAAAATCAGAAAAAAGGGTTGTCTGTCTTGGATGCCCAGACAGGATATGCATATATGTACTCTGAAAGGGCTTATGTCAGATTAAGTGTCAAGAGTCCAAAGCTACACTCAGAAAAGAAAAATGCCCAATCTGAGTGACTGACAAGCAAAAGGTCCACAATACTTTAATGGTACTCTAGGGCTAGTCCAAGACTAAAATCTGAGTAGAGAATGGAAATTTCATTGGATCCTAAATCGTGGCATGGTCACTTACTTGACGCAGTGCTGTTGACGGGGGTACATCAGGACATGTCCCAAAAAAGATGAGAGCATCTGTCTTTTTCTACCTGGGCCGAGGCATGACAAAAACGCTCCAACATGGACACATTTTAAATAAGTGAAACGATATCCAGAAATAGGACTAGAAGAACCCATCTAGTGGGAAAAGTTAGGCAAAGAGAATTTGGGTGCCATATTGCCGGAGTTTGGCTCATATGTGGGTCATCCAGGCAATGGGTATATGGTACAAAAAGGACTCCCTTGTAGATCGTCGCAAACAGGATCATATTCCTCGGGGTGAAGATGCTGCTGTGAAGGGCGGACCTGAAGAAAGGGATCTCTTCATTCTACAGGTGGGGCAAAGAGCACTGCAGAAGAGTTAGAATATCATTCAAATTTGGACAAATCTCCTTGGGGTGGGTATCACCCCCAGAGCAGGATAGAAGTGTGGCGACATTCAGTTCACTCTTAAAACACATTAGTCTCCTACAGAATTCTCTCATTCGCCTCACATTTTGTGGAGGAAAGTAGCTTGATTATTTACATGTGCAATATTTATGTAATTCTTCTCCTGAATTGCTTGCATATGTCAGCTAGAGAAAGAAAATCAATGGTAAGAAGAGTGCAGGAGTATTAGATATAGGCATAGGCAGAGGTTTGTAAAGTTATTAGGGGATAATACTTAAACTATGAGGCATATCATAGGCAAATAAAATGTTTAGATGTTATACATGTTCAGACTATAAGAATGGGAGGCAGTGCTCCATAACCACATTTGGGGGAAGGGAAACTGCAGTGTTTCGCCTTTCAGTGGTCTATCACTGAATTTCCAAGAAGGTGACATTTACAGGCTGATTTGTAGGAAGGTAGTTACAAAAGATAAGCAACAAGTCAGACTTCTCCACCCCTGGACATACATTTGCCTCAATCAGAATGCATCCCAATGGTGGAAGTGTTGTTGTAGTTCAATGCCCAATACTTCCATTCCAAGTATTTCCACTGAACATGCCATTTCTGCAAACAATAATGCTGGGAAATAGTGCCACATTATGAGAGAGATACAAACCAATGGTTTCAATGATGCCAATTTTACCACAACTGATTTTAGTGAAATTATATAAACAGGCAGTTCAGCTTGGTGCTCATAACATAGGGGCTCATTACGATGGCGGCGATCGTTCGGCCATCACAATGAGATTTACCCACTGCCATATTAGAATGGCGGTGGGTATCGCGGCAGATGCAAAGTCCGTCCACCGCTTTTCCAGCGGTGGCAATTGTAAATATTGCCTGGCGTGCGGAGCAGAGCCAGTAATGTGGTGGCGGTGCCTTGCAGGCATCGTCCACCATATTAGGATGTGGGTATTGGAGGGGCCTTTCCATGGCTGCGATGCCGCCATGGAAAGGCTGGCAGAGATTGGATTTGGGGGACCGTTGCAGGCCCCACTTGCTTGGGGGGTTGTCGCTGCACTGGGGGCACCCATGGTACCTCCCTGCATTTCCATGCACTGAGTGGCAAGCACCGCGTGGTGCCTGCCACACGGTGCAGGGAAATGTGGTGCAAGCACTTTCAACATTGCAGGCGACACTGCAGCCAGCAGCACTGCCCGCAATGTTGAATGCCCAGGATGCGCCTGTCAGTATGGCAGGCGCATCCTAATTGGGCTGGTGGGACCACCGCACGTCTGGATGGCAGTCCCATCACCGTTATGATGGCGGGCGGACTGATGTCCGCCCCTCATCATAATGAGCCACTTAATACCTACCAATGGCACTGACAGCAGAGATGAGTGCTCATATTGGGGTGACTTTTGAAGATCTCGTAGCAGTGGAAAATCTCAAGAGATCAGCACAAACTACAATCGAACACTCATGTACATAGGACACACAATAACAATCAGTGAGTGGAAGAAGTTTCAATGGCAATTGAATGTCTGATAGTCAGTGTCTAAGAGAGTGATAACTTTTATATATCCTATTTATTGCACCACCAAGCCCTGCCCACCGCTGCCTTGCATAGACAACCATTTTTGCAACGCAGTACTCAACATGGCATGAACAAATGGACATTTGCTAATGTGTCAAGGGCTGAAGGAGGGTTTATAGTAAATGGAAGGACATTTGTAGAAACAATATTATAAGTGATGGATGCAGAAGGTGAAACCTGTGATCCAGTGCAAAAACCCTAGCAACGGGGAAACAACCTGTACCTATATCCTCCCTGCGTCACAGACCCAACGTCACACTAACTCATTCACACATGCAGTCATTGGTGGGGCCCATAACACCAACTCTCACACGTTACTTCCACACCAGTCTGCACACACAGGAGGGATGAGTGATTCAAGCGCCGGACATGTGGGGGGACACACCTTATAACTTATAGGGAAGGAAAAGTCATTTACAAAATATACATTAATGCCCTTTCACCTACAGATCCTTAATCCTAAAACATCAAGGCACTCCTCCCACTTTGGTCAATGGACCAAATTAGTTGGATTGGTTGATAGTGATTTAGAACCAGCTAAAACACATTTTAAGACCTCAGAATCTATCTATTAAATGAAACTCATAACTCATGAATTCTCGTTAATCAATGATTTTATCTAATAGTTCATAATGATTTAATTCGCATTTTGTCTCGTCAAAGTTTAGAAAGTTTATATCAAATTTTGAATAAATTGCAGAACATCAGATTTACCTAATCTGGCTATTTGGAGTCCTCTAATTCATTGGCTCTGCATAATTTTGTCGTAAATCATCCGAAAGCAAGCCAAAGCTCAAAGTTCTCTGCTCGGCACGTTACAGTCCCAAAGATCGGCAAAGGACCAGAGACGTGCAAGCATCTAGGAAAAGTTTGCAGTCATAAGATGATCGGACAGCATCCGGACCCTCAAAGATTCAGGTAAACGTAACGTAGCGCAAAAATAGGAAGCAAAAGGCAATGCGACAACGTGGTTCCCTCTCTATTCTATTACCCCCTTTTATAATACAGTGAAGTAAAGATGATACAATTTAATATTTTAGGACAGTCGTGATTGGCTGGTTGAGATCATCCGATGTAAGTTTTAAGTTTTCAGTTCAGTTCGAGGGGTGAGGTCATGAGTTAGTCCAAAAGTCGACTTGTTCCGGTTTATTTTAAGGTTGATTGCTATCTGGTTTTGGCAGACGTCCCACTCTGTCCTTGTTCGGGTACATTGTGAACAAAGGTCGTGACAAGGTTTAGGGGAATTCTTGCACATGTGCAGCTCACTTCGCACCTCGTGGGACAGTGGCCATGTTGGATTTGGGCCCAAATGCTAATTTAAGCGAAACAAACACAAACGAGTAATTAATACATAGAAATAATGAATCTAATGTTAACCCCTTACTAATCCCTCTATGTGCTTGTATTTATCTAGCAAATAGCAACATTTAAAGCCATTATATTCACCTTTTCGGTCCTCCTCTTGGGCAACATTACAAAAGCAACATATAACATGCAGTAGTCTATTTACCACATATACTACTGTTAATATGCGTACAGATTTTAGTTATACAGGTTATTTAGCTATGCAAATGCAAATCCCATGTGTAATTCGAATGTTAATAATGTTGGTTAATAAACATGCAAACTTGTTTAATTATATTATAGTTAATAGATTATATAATTAATATTTTCATGCAGAATAGAGGGGATATACAACATTTTGCACTACCAGCTCCATCAATCCCCCCTTTGGTGATTTTATCACCACACCATTAAAATTTTGTATCAATTTGTCATGAAAAGCAAAATGAATTCTTTATATTAGTTCACATTTCTGTTTCCCCAATTTCTTCTCTTCTTGCTGTTTTATACATATTGGGTGTAACGCCCTGAACGTCTCAGGATCGTTTAACAGACACGACAATGAGGACGCAACCACTTGTGAAGGGTTAGTTCTTTTAATGAAGGCAAATAAAATACAAAGAACAAACAAAAGTTATAGTCACTGGAATCCTCCAGGCTAAGTACGTTACCAGCCCACAGCACGGATGGTCCTAACCGTCCTCTGCATATACGCCGATCCCGGCGTATGCCAAAAGAGGGCAGAAATGAAATGGCCGACAATGCCAATCGGTAGGCTGTGAGGGGCACGAAGAGTGTTGGGGAGAATCGAGGAGTCAGGGAAACACCCAGCCGGGGTCTCTACCTGAAGGGAGCAGCCGCTCAACCTCTTCCTCAGACTGCACCGGGACGCGGAGTCACCTCCTGGTGATGCGTCACCGTTACCCCAATCACAAGCAAGAAGACTGAACCGAGAGCAGCCGCTCGATCGATCCTGTGGACTTCCGAGTCTGTAACGCGGCAAACACCTCCTGGTGTGCGTTACAGCTGGCAGTCCCTGTGTCTCTGGTCGGGCTGGGAGTTACGACTCCAACCAGCAAAAGCGCCACTGCACTTGGACTCAGCCGAGTCAAAAAGCGAAGCTCAATGGTTGACCGGTAGAGCTTCCGGGTCCTTCACAGGTGACGATGGGGCAAGACACGGCCCAGGGAGTAACGACTCGACCTACCTCCGTTCTTGCCTTACTGGAGCACCACTCCGGAACACTGCT
Source organism: Triturus cristatus (assembly GCF_964204655.1). NCBI lineage: Eukaryota > Metazoa > Chordata > Amphibia > Caudata > Salamandridae > Triturus > Triturus cristatus. The sequence goes on from NC_140590.1 coordinate 1,801,680,700, forward strand.
CTTCACGAAGCAGGTACGTCGGTGTAAACACAATATCCGACAGCCTTGTACCTCCCGGTTCCTCCCTTTATAGGGCGTGTTTTCCTTGAGTTATGTAACAGCTCTCCTGTTTACATAAGGGCGTGTTTCCCTTGAGTTATGTAACAGCTCTCCTGTTTACATAAGGGCGTGTTTCCCTTGAGTTATGTAACAGCTCTCCTGTTTACATAAGGGCGTGTTTCCCTTGAGTTATGTAACAGCTCTCCTGTTTACATAAGGGCGTGTTTCCCTTGTATGACAGGAATTCTTGACATTGGGCCATATGTAGGTAAATTACATTTACCGATTCTTAAATACCGAATTTTACCGATTCGGTATTTATGAATCGGTAAATGGAATGTAGGTAAAATATTACCGAATCGGTAAGTGTCGGTATTTTAGAATCGGTATTTACCGATTCGGTAATGGCAACTGGAGGCCCATAGGAATGAATGGGAAACCAGTTACCATTACCGAATCGGAAAATACCGAATCGGTAATGGGGGAGGCATCATCATGGGTGGCAGGGTGTCACATTTACACCCTGTTGCACCCCTGATTCGTCCATGTGTGCACATCTGGCGCACATACATGCCCTAAGGGCATTTATGTCTGCCACATTGCACACTTCAAAGTGCACAAAAATGCTTTTTTACAGCTATTCGTCATTTACCATCAACCTTTAGTTGGTGGTAAATAACGAATCCCCACACCAACGACACACTCCCCCTACATCTCATTTCAGGATTCTGTATTTACCGAATCGGTAAAATTACCGATTCGGTAAATTACCGAATCCTGAAATGTGCCCCCTACATACCAAATGCCTAAATACCGGTCGGTAACGGGATATTTACCGAAAATCGGCCGTTACCGACCGGTATTAGGCTTCCTACATATGGCCCATTATCTTTCATCTCTTCTAATTCTACTTCTTCAAATTCCCTCTAATGCTTTCTTTTGCGTTTTCAATCTCCTTTCTTCAACCATATTTAAAAAAGTATTTTCCTCTTTCTTTAAACTGCAAGTCAAATTATTTCTAAATATATATTCTAATGTTAGTTCTTTAGTTTCTAAGAAAAAATCACCTAACACCTTTGCAGGCTTTACTTTTTTCAATTTGTTAACTGCAGGTACTTGTGAAAATATGTTATCTACATCTGAAAAATAATATTCTAATTTCCCTATTTTGTAAAACAAACTAGCTATTACACTACATGTTATTCCATAGGTTACTGGAAGGTGATGGTAGGTCACTCCCTCCGATACAGATGCAGATAGCTGCATACAGACGTAACAATCCCTCACATCCATTGTCTTTACACATTCATACAGTAGTTTCGAAAATACATTGTTAGAGAAATCATTTATAGACCTGTCTTTATGCGAATAATTTCTATCTATTTTAGTCGGATATACTTTCTGAATCTTCTCTATATTAGTTTTATTTTCACTATGTTCTTCTATTGCTTCTAGCGTAACTTTAAATGATATCATCAAAGCTAATACACTCCGCAGAAGCATTAGTAATCCTGTACAACAACAACACATTTTAAACCACCTTCTAAGAAACGTACATTTAGCTTTTCTACTTTCTGTGTTTGCCATTTTCGTAAAAATATCAGTGTCTTTTGACTTAGCCTCTTCTACTTCACAACTAGTTTTGTCTAACCCAAGGCTCTAAGCACCTACTTGGTTCTATCAGTTATGTCTTTTTCTGTATTTTATTGTCTTTCCAATAGCAGTACTTTTGTCTTATTCAGTTTGGCATTTGATCGTCTTTCACTTTTCTCTCGTAATCTTGATCTAGAACTTCCTGAACATCCGTTTCTTCTCCAAATCGGACAAGATAACTCTCAGGATTTCCGATTCCTTGTCTTCCTCACCACTTCTGGTACAGTCACCTCTGGATTTTCTTGGCTATCCGCCTCTTCTTTTATTTCAGGCAGGGCTACATACGTCCATTCCGGCGACTTATACTTCTGGTTAGGTTTTCTCGTTCTTTTGCTTTCCTCTGCTGTAGTTATTTTCTCATTTTTCGGTTTTTCTTGACTAGATACTTCAATCACTTGTTCTGCTCTTGGTGAATTCACTCGTGTCAGTCGGTATCTCAATCTCTTTATTTTGTTTGGCCAAATTTCATCTCTTGCTGGTCTTTTCGATTTATTTCCTTTATCATTCTTCTCAGCTCTCCATGTTCTCTTTCTCAAGGCTCCACCTTCTGGTACTTCTTCATCACTATCCTCTGATTCTGTTTCAACTTGCTTTTTGCTTTCAGCTGTTCTTCTTTCCACCACTTCTTTTATTGTCCCTACTTCTGTCCCTCCTCGTGGTTCTTGCACACAATCTTCCTACTGACTAACTATCCCTTCTTCTGACTGGATGTTCAAATTCCCTACAACTCCTCAGGGGTCTTCCGCAATAATCTTTCCCTCACTTTCTGTATCTGGCACCTGTTCATCTATTTTTATTATTTCAGGTGGAATTTCTCTCAGCTTTCCATCAGGAACTTCCTTATCAACAATTTCTTTGATTGTCTTTTCACTGCTTTTCTCTTTTCTCCAATGTACCTGTTCTTGTTCAATCTCTAAGTCTGAGCTGGTATCAGAAATCTGTAATTTTCTTCTCAAGGGAATATTTTCTGGGGCAACGGTCAAATTTGGTTCTAACTCCACCCTTTCAGGATTTTCTCTTGTTCTTGTTTCTTCAGCATCTGATTCAGAACTAGTCTCTGACGCTTCAAAATATTCTCCTTCCTTGTTATCCACTGGATTTGGAATTCCCAATGTGTGACTAGCATGAATCCAGTTCTTTATTCCAGCACACTTCACAGCTGTTGTTGTGGTCAAAATCACTTGTCGTGGTTTTTCCCAACGTGGGACCAGTCAGTTCCTTCTTCTGTGTACTTTAATTTTCACCCAGTCTCCTGGGCTCAGATCATGAGCTTGCTTCTTTTCAAGGGTGGAGGCCTCCGATCCAACCTGATGAAACACAGAATGAAATGCATCGGCCAGCCCCTTACAGTAATCCAACACCAAGTCATCAGTTATAGGCAACAGCTTGTTGACTTGTATGAAAACATGTCGCATTGCTCTTCCCATGTGTGTTCCTATCTGGAATAGATCTAATAGTCATGAGTACCAGAGGCAAGACATCAGGCCTTTTCAAACCTGTGGCTAAACACATTTTTCCCAATCGGTTTTTAATGGTGCCATTCATTTGTTCCACCACACCAGAAGCCTCTGGGTGATAGGCATAATGTAGTTTCTGTTGTACATTCAGTGCTTCACAAATCAACTTCATGATCTCATTATGAAAATGCTTTCCTCTATCTGACTCAATTGTGACTGGGAACCCGAATCTAGGGATGAATTCCCTCAAAAGAAATTTTGCTACGGTGATTCCATCACTTCTTCTTGTGGGATATGCCTCTACCCATCTAGAAAACAAACAGACCATCACTAGAACATACCTCAACCTGTTACAGGGAGGCATTTCAATTAAATCAATCTGCATTCTGGTGAAAGGCCCTCCCTCTCGACCTATCGTTCCTAGACTTACCACTGTTTTCCTTCCAGGATTGAACTGCTGACATATAAGGCATCTTTGACAAAGGCTCTCAGCTATAAGTCTGAATTTTGCATTGTACCATGTTTGCTTAAATGACCTAACCATGGCATCTCTCCCTATGTGTGCTTGTCCATGATACATCCGTGCCATGGCAGACACCATGCTATCAGGCATGACTGGTCTTCCATCTCGATAGACCCACACATGATCTGTTTCTCTTGGTGCACATCCTGCTTTTACCCGTTGTCTCATTTCCTCATCTCCTGCTTCTTCCTGCAATTGCCTCACTTCTTCCCAGGTACCTACAGTGTTAGTAAACAATAGGGGACAATAATTAATTTCCCTTTCTTTCGCCCTGTCGATCGAATTCTGATTACGAGCACAATATTGAGCCATATCGTTGGCGTACTTATTACCAACTGCGACATAGTCTCCCATCTGAGCGTGAGCAGCACACTTCACAACGGCCAATTGCTTAGGCAGCTGTATCACCTCAAGCAACTTCCCAATCACTTCAGCATTCTTTATAGGAGTTCCACTTGGAGTCAGAAATCCTCTCTGTAGCCATATCTGACTGAAATCATGCACAACACCAAAGCCATACTGACTATCAGTTATCACAGTCACTCTCACATTCTTTCACAACTTGCATGCTCTAGTTAAGGCTACAAGTTCAGCAACCTGGGCTGATTTTACTCCCTTCAGGTAAGATGCTTCCATTACTGCTGCAATTGTGCATACTGCATGACCCGTCCACAAACATCACAAAGTCACTTTCTGACAATGGTACATCTTTTATATCAGGACGTGGTTTGGTACAGAAATCAAGTACATCAAAACAATCATGATCCACTTTGTCTCTGACTTCTACACTCTCAGCATCAGGCAGTAACATTGAAGGATCTACATTCAAGCATCTCACACGGCTAACATTCGTTGCACCCAATATGACCTTCTCATATTTAGTCAGCCGACTATGTGTCATGAACTGAGTGCGACTCCTTGTCAAAAGGATTGCCACATCATGAGGTACAAGCACTCGCACAGGATATCTCATCACAATTCCTTCACTCTGCTCCAGACTCTTACAAGTAGCAGCTACTGCTTTCAAACAACCTGGCAACGCTACAGCTACAGGGTCTAGCTTAGCTGAAAAATATGCAATTGGTCTTCTCAATTTTCCATGTTTCTGTATTAGTACAGAGAGTGCACCTCCATTCCTCTCACTGCAGTACAATTCAAACTCCTTATCGTAATCAGGTGTTCCTAATGCTGGCGCTTCACACAAACTGTCTCTCAATTGTTTAAAAGCTGCTTGTTCTTCCCTATTGAAGTCAATGGGGTCTTTTACATCACTTCTCGTCAGGCGTACCAAAGGTTTTGCAATCAGGGAAGAGTTACTTATCCACTGACAACAATATCCAACCATTCCAAGAAACATTCTCACTTCTCTTTGCGTCATTGGAGCACTCATTCCTTTTATTATCTTGATTCTGTCTGTAGTTATTTTCCTCAGTCCTTTTTCAATTTTGTGGCCTAAATATTGTACTTCTTTCTGACAAAATTGCAATTTCGATGGGGATACAGTCCTCCATCTGCCAAATGCTTTAGCAATGCTATGGTGTCCATTACACAAGCTTCCAGAGTCTTTGACGCCACAAGTAGGTCATCAATATATTGAACTAGCACTGAATTCTCGGGCATTTCTAGGTCTTCTAAGGACTTTTTCAATATCTGATTAAATATCGAGGGGCTTTCTGTATACCCCTGTGGGATTCGGCACCATGGCAAAATACGTTCGCCAAAACGGAACGCAAACATTTGCTGGCTAGCATGATGCAACGGGATGGAAAAGAAAGCATGACACAGATCAATCACCGTGTACCATTCTGCATCATGTGGAATCTGATACAAAATCACAGATGGATTTGGTACAATAGGACAACATGACACAACAATTTTGTTTATCTTTCTCAAATCTTGCACTATTCTGAACTTTCCATTAGGCTTTTTCAGTCCCATAATTGGTGAATTACATGGACTACTCATTATTTCTTTCAAAATACCTTGTTTAACCATTTTCTCGATTATAGGAGTAACTCCTTCAATTATCTCAGGTGTCAATTTATATTGTGGAACATTTGGGTAGCTTATTCCTTCTTTCACTGTTATTTTTACTGGATCCACAATTTTCATTAATGCTACCTCTTCTCCTGTGAAATCCCAGACTTCTGCTTTTACTGTCTGTTTCAATTCTTTTGGTAGTTCGTCAGGGTTGAATACAGCAAAGGCTTCAGTAATCTCAGTTTCCATATTAGCCATAGTCATTTTATACAGTACGTCTTCATCAGGGGTCTCAAATGCTATACCATCAGGGGTACAAAATATGGTGCAATTCATCTTGCACAGTAAGTCTCTTCCTAATAAATTTACAGGACTTGAATCGCACACTACAAAGTGGTGCATTTCGGAAGATTTCCCTATATTGACTTTTACTGGTTCTGTGAGGTATGTTTTAATATGTCTGTTGGATACTCCAACCAGTTGGATTGTTTCGTCCGAGAGTGGGAGATTCTTAACATCAGCTGACCTAACAGTTGATCGAGTAGCACCAGTATCTACTAGGAAATTAATATTTTAATCATTTACCTTTCCGTCCACAAAAGGGCCTGTCTGGTCTACTTCTAGAGTTGCGCCAAGTACGCACTCTTCTTCCTCCCTTCGGCACCGTCAATAACGTTCTTCTGACTCACTCTCATCGCGTTGTAGCCAATACTGCAAAACAGCGCTAGCGCGCGGCAGCTTAGTTAAATGTTCTTCGTTGTAGAATCCTGTCTCATTACTGTATTTCTGTGAATTTACGCTCTGTGGAAAAGGCGGTTTTGGCGCCTGATTCTGTTGGGTAACAACCTGGTGCTGTCGCTGCGGTTGACAACTCACCTCTTTCTGCACCTGCGGATTCAATGATGCATTATCACTATTAGTATTCGGGGATAATTTACACTCGGATTTCCAGTGCTCTATTGTTCCGCAATTATGACATGGCCATTTCTTCTTGGCTTCTTCTATATTGAATTGTCCCTTTCCTTTTCCAGCAATAAATTTAGGTTTTGTTCCTGCACTATTTGTTCAATCAGCTGAGCTTCCTGTCTTTCTGCCACTTTTACCTGTGCCCACATAGCCTTCTCAACTTTCGCTGTTTGACTTCAATTTCATCACTAAAATATTTTGCATGTCTTAGTACTTCATCTATTTTCTGATTTTGCCAATCCACTGTATGCTATTTAATCATTTCACTGATTTCTGGACGTAGACCATATACAAATCTGTATACACAATGACTTAAATCCTTCTCACTTAAATTTTCATCACCACTAAACTGCTGAAAGGCAAAGATCAACCTCTCATAGTATGCGTGTACTGACTCCGTAGTCTCCTGATGAGTTTGGTCAATTTTTACACATTCAGTCTCTTTGGGAGGTACCTTGTTTTTCAGGAAAACAATTACTTGTTCATATTTTTTCATGACTTCCGGGTCAGGGGCTCCCGTTTTTGGGTCTCTAGGGTATTCTTGTGTAGGCCAATTTATCATTAGTTTACACTCTGTCCATAGATCTGCTGGTACTATTATGTCAAATAGACTATTTAGATCAATCCACAAAACTTTTGATAATTTTACAAACCTATCCACTTGCCTATACCACTCGACTGGCTTTTCGCGTAGTCGAGGGAAATCATTGGTAAATGACAAAATATCTTGCCTAGTCCAAGGAACATGTACAAATCCTCCTCCTGGAATTTCTCTCATAGGACATTCTGTCACTACTTTTTCTTTTCCTCTTACGGGGAAAGCTGCAAATGTTTTATCTGAAGCATCATCTCGTTTTCTAAACCATCTACTTTTCCATTTATCTACCTCTCCCCATTTTCTCAACAAAATGATTATGTATTTAATCTGAGTTATTCTTCCTGTGCTGTTCAGTTTTTCAATATCTTTTTCAGAAAAATCTACTCTGTAAGTTTTTGTAAGGCTTTCACTCTTTCAATGTCTATACCCATTTCATTTGCCACTTCTTCTAGTTTTTCATGTAGATTCTTTGCTCTCCAAGTTATACTTTTGCATAGAAATAATAATTCTTCAACCTAATAATCTTTCAGCTTCTCTGTGGGGATAGTCCCTACTATTAATTCTTCCAAAACCATCCTTAGCTTGGCCACATCTATAGATTGGGATTCTCTGTCTTTTCTCTGTAAACTTCTTAACCATTCGCTTAATTCTTCTGAAGTAGGACCTACTGGTTTTCCCTCATTACCTCATTCTGGGTCTCTTGGAGTTTCGGATACAGATTCTGTAGTCATTATCAGTCTTTCCACTAAACCTGGATTTACTGTTACATTTTTAAGCGTACTCTGTTCTGACGTACTTACTGTTTGTCTCCATGGGTTCTCGTCTGAATTTTTCCTTGGCCTCTCAATCTGTTTATTACTGTTATAAGGGACTGTTGCAGCACGGATTGCAAAATCCCTCCCTTCGTCACAGATCATAGATCACACAGACACACTCAAACACTTCTTTCACTGGTGGGGCCCATAACACCAACATTAATTCTCTATTAATCTGTTTTCTAAGGAGGTGATGGTTCCATTCTCTGTAATGAAAGGAAGTACTCACTTATCCCTAATGAGCAATAGATTTTCCTACCCTTTTCTATTCATTAAGGCCTTAAGCTTCACCTTTTAGTACTCCTCCCATGGATAGGCCATGGATCAGCAAGCTGCTGGTTAAAGTGATAACTAATATCTATAATTTATTTACATTAATACATTTTCTCAATAATAAGAACCCGACACAGTTCTTGTAATAAATATTTAAATTTTATCTCAAATATAGTCATTGATCAATCAAGCAGTTAGCCATCATATTTACCTATTCTGGCTAAAAGTCGTCTTCTAAGTCAAAATCTTGGTCATCAGTTCAGTCTGTCAAAGTTTCAGGTAAACAGCTGTCCTGCAGTGTCACCGTCCTCTCCGTCAGCATAACGTCAGGAAATCGAAAGTGCGGCTCAAGCCCTCTCTATTCTGTCATAATTTATAGTAAAATTACATTCCAAAAGTAACGAGTAATATTTCTGAATGACTCTGAATGGTCGATCAGATCTGTCCCACCGGTTTCCCATACGGAAAATGTCTCTTTTAGATATAGTTCATAATTTTCCGGTTTACTGTATCTTTTTATTGTTCTTTCAGGGAAGCTGGCTTATTGCCTGGAATGTCCTTGGTAGGCACAGTCGAGTTAGGGTCACAGGAAGGCCACTGCTGCTGATGGTGACGCATGCGCATTTCACCCGGAGACCTTCACAATGGTGTCATCTCGTCAAATAGGGATGTCGGCCATTTTGTGGCCACTCCAAATGGTCAACTTAAGCAAAGAAACACAAAAACGTAATTAATACATAAAAATGACTAATAAAATATTATCCCCTTACTAATAGCCATATGTGTGTGTACTTATCTAGAAGAAGCAACGCTTAATGCAGGTTATATTCGCATAAATAAAGCGCAAATCACAAATACATCACTTAAGCAACATATAACATGTAATATTCTAATTGTCTTTCATTAATATGCGTACAAGGTTTAGTTTACATATTAATTAGGCCATGCAAATGCAATTCCCACGTGTATTTATATTAGTAAGGTTGATTATTTAGGACAGCAATCCAATTAGTACGATTACTATTAGTTAATTATTCTTATTACTGTAAACATGCAAAATGGAGAGGGTATACCATTTTCCTAAATTAAACCCGCTCCAGCAATCCCCCCTTTGGTGATTTTATCACCACAACAACACTAAATTTATTTACCCCTTTTACGGAAAACTCAAAATGTGTTCTTGCTCTTATTCATAATTCAGTTTCTTCTTCATCTCTTTTTGCCTTTTTATACATATTTTCTTTCCACTCTTCTAATGTTATTTCTTCTAAATCTCTATCCGGATCCCTTTCTTTTCTTTTTAGTTTTTCTCTTTTTATTTTATTCTTTGATTTCTTGTTTGTACAACACATACAATCTAATCTTAATATTAATAATACGAAAATCACACATGTTAATGGAAATAATATTTTACCTATAAATGTACTATCTATTCTTACTAAGAAATTCTTAATAGCAGCTATTTTCTTACCAATCCTTTCCCAAACACTTTCAACCTCCAGTGGTGCAATTTCTTCATGCAATTCAGTAATATTCCTAATATAAATTTTCAGATCTTTACTTTCGTCTGGAATGTAAGTGCAACAATGTTGAACTTTCAGCATTCCACAGACTCCACCCTCTTTTGCCAATAATATGTCACGGGCAAGTCGATTTTGCATTACCATAGCACGCATGGCAACCATTTCAGTATCTACCAATATAAATCCTCCAGCAATGCTTGTTGACGAGCGATCCAATACTGTTGATAATTTTCTAATTTTGTCTGCATTCAAAGATATTCCCTCTGCTGGTATCAATGCTCCAAAGATATCACCTATAATCTCTGTCCAGGATTCTCATTTACTACGTACTAAATGATTACCTAAACTATGTACACCATCTTCTCCTCTGTCCATGTGAAAGATTTTTGGAAAAACCAGGCCTACGTAACATGTGCCATACCAATGGTCTGGCAAACGATAAAATGCCCTGTTCCCACAGATAAAATATAGTCCAGGGAAAACTGGATCTCTTCCACCTTTAAATCCCCATCCACCCATGATTTGGTATGCATCATGGCACTCACTATTACCTACAAAATAACTATCATAAGCAGTTTGATTTCTTCTAATACACAATTTTCCTTTCTGGGGCATATCTAAAGCTATAGTCGGACTAGCTTCACCCTTCAAATGTTTTTTTCTTTTCTATATCCCAGACTGTTTTCTCCTTCTTTCCTTCTGAAGATTTTCTTTGCATTTACAATCTCCTTTCTTCAACCAAAAGAATGTCTTTTCCTCTTTCTTCAAACTCCAAGTCAAATTGTTTCTGAATATATACTCTAATGTTAGTTCTTTAGTCTCTAAGAAAAATTCACCTAATACCTTAGTAGGTTTTACCTTGTTTAGCTTGTTAATGGAAGGCACTTGTGCAAAAATATTATCTACATCTGAAAAATAATACTCTAATCTACCTGTCTGATAAAATAAGCTAGCTATTACACTACATGTTATTCCATACATTGCTAGAAGGTGATGATAAGTCACTCCCTCTGAAACAGATGCAGGTAACTGCATGCATGCATAGCAGTCCCTTACGTCCATGGTTTTTACATATTCATACAATAACTTTGAAAACACATTATTTGAAAAATCATTAGTAGACCTATCTTTATGCAAATAATTATTATCTATTCCAGTTGGAACTACCTTTTGAATCTTCCCTACATTAGTAATGTTTTCATTATGTCCTTCTTGTGTATCTATAGTAACTTTGAAAGAAATAAGTAGAGCAAGTATACTCCACAAAAGCATTATTAATCCTGTACAACAACAACACATTTTACACCATCTTTTCATGAATGTACATTTACTTTTGCTACTATCTATGTTTGCCATCTTTGTTAATTTGGACTGTGTCTTTTGACTTAGCCTCTTTTACTTCATGACTAGTTTCTACCTTTAAGGCTCTAAGCCCCTACTTGGTTCTACCAGTATCTATCTTTTGACTCAATTATTATTCCTTCATCAGTAGTTTTCTAGATTTTCTCCGTTTGGCATTTCATCGTTTTTCACTTCCCTCTGTTCATCCAAGTACAGAATGTCCTGATCTTCCGTTTCTTCGTCTCCGATGTCGGACAAGATTAGTCTCAGGATTCCTGCTTCTTCTTCTTCAACCACTTTCAGTATAGCCTCCTCTGGATTTCCTTGACTATCTGCCTCCTCTTCTTTTTCAGGCAGCGCCACGTACGTCCATTCTGGTGACTTATACTTCTGGTTAGGTTTCCTTGTTCTTTTACTTTCTTCATTCTCAGTTGTTTCTTCTCCTTTCGATTTTTCTTGGCTTGTCACTTCATTCACCTGTTCAGCTCTTGGTGAATTCACTCGTGTCAGCCGATATCTCAATCTCTTTATTTTGTTTGGCCACACTTCATCCTTCTTAACTCTCTTCAGTTTACCTCCTTTATTATTCTTTTCTTCTCTCCAAGCTCTTTTTCTTAGTACTCGACCTTCAGGTATTTCATTTTCGCTTTCTTCAGATTCGGTCACAACTTGCTTTTTCTTTTCAACAGCTTCTTTTTCCACCACTTGTTTTGTTTTCCCTACTTCTGTCCCTCCTCTGGTCTCCGACACGCAATCTTCCTGCTGACTACTTGTCCCTTCACCTAACTGGGTGTTGCAGTTCCCAACACCTCCTCGGGGGTCTTCCGCAGAAATCTGTCCCTCTCTCTCTGTACCTGTCCCTTGTTCACTTAAATCGATTATTTCAGGTAGAATCTCTCTCAGCCTTTCATCTAAAGCTTCCTTCTCCCAAATTTCTTCACTGCCTCTTCATTATCATTTCCTTTCTTCTTTCTGTGTTCTTTTCTATGACCTTGTGTTCCTTGTTCGTTTTCAGAATCTGAACTGGTATCAGAAATCTGCAATCTTCTTCTCAGAGAGATACTTCTGGGGACCAAATTTTGATTTGGTTCTGTTTCCCCCCTTTCAGAGTTTTCTTGTGTTTTTGGCTCTTCGTTATCGGATTAAGTACTTGACTCTGAATCGTCATAATACGCTTTTTCTTTGCTGTCCACTGGATTTGGTATCCTCAAAGTTTGACTGGCATGGATCCAGTTTTTCAATCCAGTACACTTCCCAGCTGTTGTCGTGGTCAGAATGACTTTTCTTGGTTTTCCCCACCTTGGAACCAAACAGTTTCTTCTTCTGTGGACTTTTATCCTTACCCAGTCTCCTGGGCTCAGATCATGAGCTGGTTTTCTTTCAAGGGTGGTGGCATCCGCTCAAACCTGATGAAACACAGAATGAACTGCGTCAGCCAGGCCTTTACAGTATTCCAACACCATGTCATCAGTTATAGTCATCAGCTTGTTGACTGGAATGAACACATGCCTCATTGCTCGTCCCATGATTATCTCATGAGGACTTAACCCTGTAGTTCTGTCTGGTATTGCTCAGATTGTCATAAGCACTAGAGGCAAGACATCAGGCCATTTCATACCTGTGGCCAAACACATTTTCCCTATCCTATTTTTGATCGTACCATTCATCTGTTCAACCACACCAGAAGCCTCTGGTCGGTAGGCACAATGTAATTTTTGTTGTACATTCAATGCTACACTAATCAATGTTATGATCTCATTATGGAAATGTCCTCCTCTGTCTGATTCCAGGGTCACTGGGAACCCAAACCTGGGGATGAACTCTCTCAATAGTTGCTTTGCCACTGTCATCCCATCATTTCTTCTGGTTGGAAATGCTTCCACCCACCTGGAAAATAGGCAGACTATGACTAGAACATATCTCAATCTGTTACAAGGAGGCACTTCAATAAAATCCACCTGCATTCTAGTGAAAGGCCCTCCTTCTCGGCCTATTGTTCCTAGACTCACCACTGTATTCCTCCCAGGATTGTATTGCTGACATATTAGGCATCTTTGACATAGACTTTCTGCTACAAGTCTAAACTTTGGGTTGTATCAGGCCTGCTTAAAGGACCTGATCATGGCGTCTCTCCCTATGTTTCCCTGGCCATGATACATCCGTGCCATGGTAGACATCATGCTATCAGGCATAACTGGTCTTCCATCTCGATAGACCCACACACGGTCCTTTTCTCTTGGTGCACACCCTGCTTTTATCCACTGTTTCATTTCCTCATCTCCTGACTCTTCCTGCAGTTGTCTCACTTCTTCCCAAGTTCCCACAATGTTAGTAAACATTACTGAGCAAGAAGACATTTCTCTTTCCTTGGCCCGATTGACCGAATTCTGATTTCGTGCACAATACTGTGCCATATCATTGGCGTACCTATTTCCGGTAGTGATGTAATCATCACCTTGACTATGGGCAGCCCATTTCACCACAGCCAATTGTCTAGGCAGCTGTATCGCCTCAATCAATTTTCCAACCACTTTAGCATTCTTAATAGGGGTTCCACTTGAGGTCAGGAAACCTCTTTGTAGCCAAAGTTGGCCAAAATCATGGACAACCCCGAAGCCATACTGGCTGTCAGTTATCACAGTCACTCTCACACTTTTCCCGATCTTGCATGCTCTAGTTAAAGCAACAAGTTCAGCTACTTGGGCTGACCTTACTCCTTTCAGGTATGATGCTTCCATTACTGCTGCAACTGTACATACTGCATATGCTGCACTCAGCACTCCTTCATCTGTTCGTAAACATGACCAATCAACGAACAACACAAAATCACTTTCTGGCAAAGGTACATCTTTTATATCTGGTCGTGGTTTCGTGCAATACTCAAGCACGTCCAAACAAGCATGATCTGCTTCATCTCTCACTTCCACATTCTCAGCATCTGGTAACAAAGTTGCAGGATTCACATTCAAACATCTCGCAAGGCTCACATTTGTTGCACCTAATATGACCTTTTCATACTTAGTTAGCCGACTGTGTGTCATATACTGTGTACGACTCCTGGTTAAAAGAATCGCCACATCATGAGGTACAAACACTCGTAATGAATATCCCATCACGATTCCTTCACTCTTCTCCAGGCTTCGACATGTTGCAGCCACTGCCTTCAAACGCCCAGGTAAAGCTGCAGCCACTGGGTCAAGCATTGATGAAAAGTACGCAATTGGTCTCCTCAACCTTCCATGTTTCTGGATCAACACAGAAAGTGCACATCCATTTCTCTCACTGCAATACAACTCAAATTCCTTCTCATAATCAGGCATGCCTAGTGCTGGTGCTTCGCACAAACCATATTTTGATCGTTTGAAGGCTGGCAATTCTTCCTTATTCAATTCAAGGGGATCTTCTACATCACTTCTGGTCAAACGTACCAAAGGTTTTGCGATCAGGTTAAAATTACTAATCCACTGACGGCAATACCCTACCATTCCCAGAAACATTCTCACCTCTCTTTGAGTCATGGGAGCTCTCATTCCTTTTATGATTCTGATCCTGTCTATTGTTATTTTCCTCAGTCCTTTCTCAATTTTATGTCCCAAATATTGTACTTCTTTTTTTTTAAACATTTTTTTTATTTTTTTCAAAACAACACAGTATCCCCCCCCCGGACCCTCACTCGGGGAACAAGTAACTCATATATTTAACCAACAGAGAGCAGATTTGTACATAAAAGAAAAGAAGAGAAAAAAAAAAAAGAAAGGAAAAAACAAGACATGGAAGGCAAACAGAATTTTGCGATATACGACATATCAATATCCATTTTTCGCAATCAATTTTCTTCCGTCCAGGCAATCAATGGTGCCCAGATCTTCATACCCCTCTTCCTCTTGTCCCTCCCTTTGTTCTTATAAATGGCAACCTCTAGACTGCAGGTCGCCAATAGTCGAGCTCTCCATTCGAAAAATGATGGGGGTATTGGATCTATCCAGGCAGAGGCGATACACATCCTGAAGATGGCCATACCAACAAATATTAGCCCCTGTTCCTCGCTTGGACGGCCGTTGTTGGAAACCCCCAACAATACTTCTGTATTTGCAATGTTAATCTTACACTGTAAAATCCTTGATAGAAAGTCGGAGATTTCAGATAGAACTTTAGTTAAAACAGGGCATGAAGCAAACATATGCGTTATATCGGCTGCCGGAAGAGTACATCTTGGACAAAACGTTCCATTCCCCGTCCCCCATTTTGCGAGTCTTTCAGGAGTGTAATAAAGTGAGAAAAATGTTTTGAAAAATTGTGCCTGAAGTTTCATAGACATTAAGGGCCTCATGTAGGTAAATAAATTTTACCGGTTCTTAAATACCGAGCCGTACCGAATCTGTAAATTAGAATCGGTAAGTTATATGTAGGTAAAAATTCGGTAACAGTTACCGATTCGGTAACAGTCGGTAAATACGAATCGGAATTCACCGAATCGGTAAATACCGAGGTGGTATTTACCGAATCGGTAAATACCGAATCGGTATGTACGGATTCGGTAAATCAAATCACATGACTTGACGAAACAGCCAATCCAGTGCAACGACAGCCCACCCAACCAGGAAGTGCCCACACCCAGGCAGGTGTACATCATTAGCCGAAGTGGCCACACCCAGGCAGGTGTACATAATCAGCCGACCCTGGAGAGGCTTGGAGTGCAGAGGAGAGGCAGGGAGCCGTTGCATGTGCGAGCGGGTAAACGAACAGCATGTCCAGCCAGAGAACACAGAAAGACAGAGGGGAAAGGAGGAGGAAGCTGAAATTTAGCCCCAAGGAACTCCAGGTGCTGGTGGAGGAGGTGGTGAAGCAGCACCAGAAGCTGTTTGGAAGGCAATCCCTGCAAGTGCCTGAGGCTGAAAAGCGCAACATATGGCTGGCCATCCAGGCGCAGGTCAATGCTGTGGGAGTGACCCACAGGGACATTGAGGTGCTCAAAAAGCGCTGGTATGACCTCAGGATTGTAACCAAGAGGAAGATGGGCGACATCCAGAAGGAGGCCAGCCAGACCGGAGGTGGAACCAACAGGGCACCTGCCCTCACCGAACTGGAGGAGCTGGTGGCGGCCACAATCGAGCAAGAGAGCGTCGTGGGTCTTGGGGACGCCGACAGCTCTGCCAGAGCCGCAACACACCAAGGTAAGATGAAAGCACAGCAATGTTGCCCCCCCTACCCCTATCCCACATCCCCCATTGTGAAACGAGAATCACACTGCAGTCCACACGTGTCAGTGCAGACAGGCAATGCATTCCGGGAGATGTAGTCAGGGCAACACTAACCATGACGTAAATGTTACAGGGCAACAAGGCATGTCACGCACTCGAGGCACAAGGAGACAGGGGACATATTGGAATGTGAAATGATTTATTGTGACGCTTGCAATGCAGCCCTTCGGGGACACTGAGCCAATGTTGTATTTCTGTCCACAGATGTGACATCATGCAGGACAGGGCATGCTGTAGGAGGGACGGCACACCGGCCACATAAATCACCTCTAGCCAGCACAAGTGCAGACCAGGGAGCAGGCCCACTGGCAGCCGCACCACCAACACAGCCAGCCTCGCCGCACACAGAGCCAGCATCACCTCACCGAGAGCCAGCATCACCACCACCAGAGCCAGCATCGCCACTCATGTTCGATTCACCGGCCACATCTCCGCTTGCAGGTGTGAGAATGAGGAGGCGTCCAGCAGCCAGGCTACGAGCCTTAGACACCTCGTCAGACGACAGCATGGGCCCAGAAGACCGCACCGGGCCCCAGGAAGGGAGCCATGCCACTGTGCCCCACACCTCACAGGCAGCACAGACGGAAGCAAGAGGGCGCCGCAGGTCGCGTGTCCAGAGTCCACCAGCACCCACTGACGGCCATGGTGTCTTCTTGGGGCTCGAGGGCCAAATGTTGAAGCAACAGCGCCTGCAATCAAAGGCAGTCATGTCAGTCCAGAGGCACATGCGGGTGATGAAGACAACATTAGTCAACATGGACACTAACATTAGCGGCATGGCTGCGGGCATTCGGGACATGTCCCAGTCAATCCAGCAGTTGTGCAGCAAATTAGATGCTGACATCGAAGCACGGCGCCGGGAACGCCAGAGACGGGACACCACCAGCAGGGCACTCAACCGTCTGGCAACTGCGACTTCTCTGCTGTGCCGGCGCTCTGTGACGATGCAGGAGGGCCTAACACAGTGCTGCAGCGACCTGTCTCGGGGGATGGTGCAGGTGACAAGTGCACTAGGGGTGCTATTGACTAGTCAGGCGTCGACAACTGCTGCAGGGGATGCTGCGGAGAGCATCGACACCAGCAGCAGCATCACACCCCCCGTCCCAGAAGCACGCAGGAGCAGCAGGCGGCTTGGGGTTGGCTCTAGTGAGGATGCACAGGCCGTGCAATCCACCACTGCAGCGCGTATGCGCAAACATTGATGTGGCCCTGCTTAGCCACTTCCCATTGGGTGACGTAACCCTGGACATACTCCTTGTATAGATGGTATATTGCCAGATTGGCCTGTTCATGTGTTCATGGCGTGGTGCCACATTAAAACTACGTCAGGACTTCTCACAACTCGCTGTGTCCCCTTACTTACTCAGAAATAGTTGCATGTGATCACTGCCCGTCTCTCTCTCCCATCGATTGCAGTTGGCACTCTAGCTGCGTTGCCCTCTGGCTGGCCTGACTCATCCTCGTTGTCCTCAAAATATGTCAGTTCCACATCTGTACCTTTTTTCGTGGCAAGGTTGTGCAGCATTGCACAAGTGGCAATAATCTTGCAGCAGGTGATGGGTTTGTACTGGCGTGCGCCTCCGCTCTTGTGGAGGCAGCGGAACCTGCTCTTCAGTAGTCCAAACGTGCGCTCCACCACATTGCGTGTTGTTTTGTGTGCCACGTTGTATCGTCTCTCACTCTGGGTTGCTGGGTGTAGGTAGGGAGTGAGGATGAATGACCGGCATGCATATGCACTGTCGCCTGGATGAGTAAAAGGGAACCATCAGTAACAAGCCTCTATGCACTATGATTTGCAGGTTTCAAGGGGCGTCACTGTTACTTACCTAGCAGGTATCCCTCTCCGAATTCTCCGGCACTCAGTCGTGTGTAGATCCCACTATTCTGGAAGATGTAAGAGTCGTGGGTGCTCCCCGGAAACTTTGCAACTATATCTGTGATGATGTTCCCTGCATCACAGATCACCTGCACATTGATGGAGTGGGTGGACTTCCTGTTCCTGTAGATGTGCTCTGTATCAGCTGGAGGACAGATTGGGATGTGTGTACCATCAATACAGCCGATGACATGGGGGAACTGTGCCATGTGATAAAAGTCAGTTTTTGTTTTCTGCAGTGCAGCCTGTGTGTTCGGGAAGCTTATGTAGTGGTGCATTCTCTGCATCATGGCATCCAGGAACTTCCTGAAGAAACGTGACAGGCAACTCTGGGATACCCCACCCACCGCAGCTATCACCACCTGATAACAGCCGGATGCCAACAGATGTAGGCTGCAGAGCACCTGCACATGTGGGGGTATGGCGTGCGCCCTTCTTATTGGATGGTCCAGGAGTGGGTGTAGGTCCCTGATTAAGTCCATGATGGTTTCGGGGTCTAGCCTGTACCTCTCATGTATCTCTGCATCAGTCAGCTGGAATAGTGTGATGCGCTGTCTGTGGATTTGTTCCTCCCGTCGCCACACCCTCAGTCCTGCTGCCTGTAGACGTAGGCGCCTTGCAATGACGTACATAGCGGCCATGTTGTCCACGCTGTTGCATTTTGGGTTTGATTATATGCATTGTTGATGGTTACCACCTGCTTTCAATCCGTGTTAATTACCGACTCTTATTTACCGATTTTACTGGATTTCTTAATTACCGAGTGCTCCTACATGTCATTTTAGATTTTACCACTTCATATTTACCACTTCATGTTTACCGATTCGTTAATTTTGTCTTCGGTAAATATGAATCGGTATTTTAGAATTCGGTAAATATGATTCCGTATTTACCGCCTAATATTTACCGAAAAGTCGTTTTTGGACTCCTACATCTCACTTGTCTGAATACCGGTCGGTAACGGCATATTTACCGAAAATCGGCCGTTACCGACCGGTATTTGGCTACCTACATGAGGCCCTTAATGAGTTAATGACATATCATAGGCATTGCAAGGGATTTGGGATATAACCCCCAGTCTGGTCTGAAATGTCGTCAGATGTTTGTTAATATCATCGGGTAATAGAGCATTTAATCCAGCATATAACTCTCCAATTCTAGGGGTCTTAACTAGTCTAAATTTTTCTATAATATCACACCGATGAAATTTGATAGGGCCACCCGTTTTCCTACTTAAAAAATCTCTCACCTGGAGAAATTTAAAAAAATCTTGATTTGTCAGATGGAACTCAATTTTTAATTCATTGAATGATTTTATTCCCCTATCAGAAAAAAAACAACCTAGTCGTCTAACACCTAGTTCAGCCCATCTTTGTATATATATATCATTAAATATTTCTGGAAGATCCACATTCTGAAGCACGGGGGTATAATATGAATATCGACCTAGACCGATTAGTTTTTTTATATTACGCCATACTTTGAAAATGCTGGAAATAGTTTTAAATTTTACTTTTTTGAAGTAGTCATCGTTCATATGGCGCCACAGACAACCAATACTGTCTTCACCCAAGATTAGTTCTTGCGGGGTGGGTGTAATATGACCAATTGGGTTCTCCATTAAGAGACTATTGCTGTATTTTAGTACAGTGGCCCAATAGTATAGTTTAAAGTTAGGTAGGGACCATCCCCCACGTTCTCTAGGTAAAGTGATCCATCTAAGTGCTCTACGTGATTTATTATATCCCCAAATAAAATGTGAAAACATAGAATCAATGTTTTAAAAAATTAGTGGGGAAAATTCAAGACAAATGGCTCTAAAGAAATATAAGAATTTAGGAAAAAATAACATTTTAACCACATTACATCTTCCACCAATAGTTAAATGTAGATTGTGTAGCCGAGATAATTCTTTTTTAGTTTGAGTTATTAGGGTGTGGTAAATAAAATTCCTTTACCGGGACTTAATTTGATACAGAAACATAATAAAAATAGCTCAGTAAAATGAGAGGCAGAATCCGTGGTATTAGAGGTTCGGAATGGGCTTTATTCCAATGGACGATTATAATCGGTTGCTCCAAGTTCCATCACCACGGGGGTTCAGGAAGTGAAGTACATACTTTATTGACAAGAAATGACTTTTATAGTACATACATTACAATGAAGCGAATGCAGTAGGCGTAACAATTGATAAGGAAAATGACGATTCATATGCGTAACCGAAAATGGGTGTAATAAGGAGTAAAAAGGAACATAATTGGTTATGATGTCATATATAGGTGGATCTATAAGATAATACTTGGCATAGATGCGCGCGCAGCAGCATGACGTGTAATTGACGTACAACTAGGGGGTGAAGGGGACTTGACATTTAGCTCTACATGTGGAGACGAAAAGTCTGGGGGGTCAAGTCAACCTAATCCCAAATCATATCTAACATCCTATGTTTAAAGAACTATGTTATCCACAAAAGAAGGACTCTCGGACAGAATCTATTCTATACTGACGGTGCGTGCGTGTACAAGCGTCTAAGTGTCTACACTAAATGCGAGGGGGTAGTAATTTTCCATGGTAACGGGGCTATGAATTACTTGCATGAGGACAGAGAAGCCGAGCCTTTGCTCAGTAGCTGGAAGAATGTTTACTTAATTTGCTAGACAGGAATGCATCGGCTAAGGAGTGAAGCAGATAATTCGAAGGTGAAATACAGTTCTTGGCAGAGAATAGGCTGATGTCAGGCTTCGTGAGCCGCGCAGAGAATGAGACAAAGTTCATGGTCACAGATGCAGGCTCAGACTCGAGTTTTCAGAGACAGAAGGCAAGAGGAGTTTGATGACAGAATCAGGGCCTACTTGCCTGGACTGTAAAATGGCATAAGTGAACCATACAAAGCCGGTGGCCTTTCATACTTAGGAATGGAATATCTGGCCTATTCATGGCGGATCTGACAGAGGACATGTTGACGGTGGACGCACATGTATTTGCGTCTTCATAACTGGAACTGGAGGGAACATACATGTACTTGTGATTCATACATGGAACCGTTGGGGTCCAAGATAGGGGACATAACTGATCAGAAAAATCCATATTTCCACATTCCCTCCTTGTCCCCTACTTGCCCGTTAAGAGATATCAATCTTCATCAATCCATTGATCTGTTCATATAACATCATTTGTTCTTCTTTCTTCTTCCGTGACGAATGAAATCTTGGTGGTGGAATACACGATGTGGCACACAGACCACAAATCGCTGGTCCACATTGTAGACATAGACAGCAACTGAATAGTATGAGAAGGCCAATACCTAGGAAGGATAAAACTCTCCATCCCCAGGCTGATATCACACTCCAAAACCAACCGGACCACGTCCAAGTGCCTGGGTTCTGGTGTATCTGGCTTACAATCTTATGAAGGCGAGTTATGGCTTTATATACAGATGGCGAATTTTCTGGTATGAATACGCAGCAGCTTGATCCGATGACCCTACAAGCTCCGCCCCTATCAGCTAGGATGACGTCAAGGACAAGACGATTTTGAAGCACAACAATCCGCATAGCAGACTGCTCTTCTGTTAAATTGCCTAAGGCGGAAATAGTCTCATTCACTACTGCTTCAAGGGTTCTAGTTAATCTACGTATCAGCTTACTATTAGTAACAGTACCTATATAGGGAAAGATGCCTTTATTGAAATCTACATACTTGTCCCATGCCGTCTCAGTATAATCGACAATTGGGAGATCTCTCCGCTCTCTATTGTGTACTAAATGAATATTTCTGTAATAATCAGGAGGAGCTAGGAAAACAGGTGGCAAAAGGAATGCAATGTAGCAGGTACCATCCCAATCTAGAGGTAGACGCATATATGCAGTCTGACCACATATAAAGTAGGAGTGGCGATAAGCTCTAAATGAAGATTTGCCTTGATCACTGAATTCTACTATAGTAGTGCATTTACTATGGCCCATATGTATGGAACCAACCTTTCTTACACACAATTCACCCTTTACTGGGAATACTGACATGGTGGGCAAAATTAGTTCAACTTCGGATTCGACATTCAGAATCATGAGATTAGGTGTAAAATTACCTAATCCATATACTTCATTTTCTAGATCAGTTCCTGTTCTTTTGGGGCGACCCTCCTTGTCAGGGTAGCAGACCTTGAGTAAAACTAGGTTCAGGTTTCCCCATACCCAATGATCTTGGTAAACTGCTGTGTCTGAGTCTATGGAATTGATTAAACTAAACCATGCTCCACAGGAGCCATTATGTGTAAACGGATGTGGAAAGAAAGGCAGGACTCCTTCATAATTCTGATAGGGAGGGAGCCGGCCACACACCCAACAATTAGTGGCATTACTAGTCTGATGGGAATGATGTAACATACTAATGAAAGTGTTATTGCGCAGCGCAAGTCTATAAGACAATTCATGCGGAGGTAAGTCACTAAAAGAATGTTCAGCAGTAACATTGTAAACATTTCTGGCAATAGGGTAATATATGTGCAACAATATACTTGCAGTAATTATTAAAAGACTTAAGAAAAACAAGATTAATAATGTCACTATGCAGTGGCTACGCAGTGATTTACAATACGCCTGTCGTTTCAACATTTTCCGGGTGCTTTCTCTACTTAGGTCCAAGGGATACATGTCAGAGACAATTCAACCGCTTCACCTTGGAGAGGACTTAAACAATCAAATTGCTCGACTGGTTGGGCCTAAGCTTTAGTTTATAGTGTTCAGAGTTGCTCTGTTCAACAAAAGGAAGTTTTGAGTCAATGGGTGAAGACACACGAGGTGGGCTGTTTACATCTGCAGGAAGTCCATGAAATTTCTTGATATGACTTGAATGAATCCAGCCTTTCCTGCCTTCAATCTTCACGGCTGTTCTTGTGGTCAGCAGGACCAACTTGGGTGACTTCCACCTGGGCTCCAGCTGAGTCTTTCGGTCGAAATTCCTCACAAGTACGAGGTCCCCCGGAACTACGTCATGGGGTTTCACCTCAGTGTTGTCGGGAAAGGCTGCAGCTACCTGTGAACGACAAGATTGTAGTGCAGACATCAAGGAAGCCAGGTAATCTGTCAGCATATTACAGTCAATATCAGTTATTTTGCGTGGTATGGGCGTCCCCCACATATTTGGTGGTCTGCCGAAGATCACCTCATACGGGGATAGCCCTGTTCGAGAGTGTGCTACCATTCTCATGTAAAAGAGTGCAACGGGTAACGCTACTACCCAGTCGACACCTTTCTCTCTGCATATTTTGGACAATCTGATTTTCAGTATCTGGTTATGTCTTTCTACGAGACCTGCTGCCTCGGGGTGTCGGACACAGTGGAATTTCCACTGATAACCTAACAGAAGTGAGACATGTTTCATTAATTCGGATGAGAACGGCTGGCCGTTATCTGAGTGAACAACACGTGGTAAACCGTATCGTGGGAAGAATTCTCGAACCAACTGTTTGGCAGTAGTCGGGGCAGTGTAATCTGAAACCGGGTATGCCTCCGTCCAACGGGACAGAGCGCAGACAACTACGAGAACATATTTGAATCCTCGACATCGTTCCATCTGGATATAATCCATCTGGAGTACTTCAAAAGGGTGATTAGGAGGATGAAATCCACCTTGTTCTACGGGAACGCTTTTTCCTGGGTTGAACTGGCAGCAGATCATACAGGTACGGACCTTTTGTTTGGCTGCTGCTCGTAAATGTTTATTGAACCAAATGTGTTGAATGCTGTCTAGCATAGCTTTTTCTCCTAGATGTGCTGGACTATGTATAGTGTTAACTATAACTTGGACCATTGAATCAGGAAGGAACCACACAGACTTTTCCTTCATCATCCATCCTTGGTCCGTTTGGATCCCTCCTAATTCAGTCCATTTCTTTATTTCGTCTGGTGTAGCATGTGTCTGTATGTCAATTACATCAAGAGTAGGATCTTTAACTGTCATACAATGTGTCGGCATCGGGACTATTGTCTTTGTCATGTCGGGGGTTTGAGTTTGAGCAGTCTGTTTAGCTGTTCTGTCGGCTAGATCATTGCCTTGGGAAATGATATCAGTAACCTTCGTATGAGCCTTACATTTCATAATTGATATTGCAGTGGGTAGATGTATTGCATCTAATAAGGCATGAATGAGGGGTCCGTGCTGAATGTGGGCACCGTGGGAAGTTAAATAGCCTCTCTCTCGCCACAGCACGCCGAAGTCATGTACAACTCCGAATGCATAACGTGAATCAGTGTATATGTTGACTTTTTTATTCGTTGCTTGAATACAGGCTTGTGTCAGAGCGATGAGCTCTGCGGCTTGAGCTGACAAAGTATTTATACGATTAGTTTCAATGACTTCAGTATCTGTTGTGACTGCGTAAGCGGCCACTAACTCTCCTGTACTTGTTCTCATACATGAACCGTCTACATACAACGTCAGGTCTGGATCTGACAATGGGACATCGGTTAAGTCTTGTCTGGGTTTTGTCGTTATAGTAATAACTTCAATACAGTCATGAGCTAGTGGGTCTGTTCCGGTTACTGGCAAAAGTGTGGCAGGATTCAATGTGTTACAGCGTCTGATTTCTATATGTGGCTGAAACAATGTAAGTTCGTACCCTGTAAGTCGCGCTATAGTCAAGTGTTGTGTTTGCGTTCTATTTACAAGAACCTCTACTGCGTGTGGTACTTGAACTGTCAATGGATGTCCTAACACTATGGCATCGCTTTGTCTGATTGCTAAAGCTGTCGCTGCCACTGATTTTAGGCATGCAGGCAAAGCCTGAGCTACAGGATCTAATGTACTAGAAAAATAAGCACATGGTTTGTGTGCTCATGCTTGTTCCTGTGTGAGTACTGACAAGGCAGTACCTTCGCGTTCTGTAACAAAGAGTGTAAACTGTTTTCTGTAACATGGCGTTGCTAAAACAGGTGCTTGACATAGAGCTTTCTTTAGGCTTTCAAAAGCTTGTGTATGTTCCTGAGTCCAAGGGAGAACAGTCGATGTGGCTGCCTCCTGTGTTGTCAACTGAATGAGTGGTTTTGCTAGAAATGCATACTGAGGGATCCACTGCCTACAATATGAAGTGAGGCCTATGAAAGCCCGCACCTCCTTTTGCGTCTTGGGTATTGGCATGTTAGCTATTAACTGAATGCGGTCCGGTGTAAGCTGCCTTCCCTCCTTGGACAGCGAGTGTCCAAGATAAATAACTCGCTGGACACAGAATTGCAGCTTAGAAGGGGACACCTTGTGCCCCTTTTCGGCTAGAAATTGTAAAACTGTCAGTGATGCTTTTTCACATTCCGGTTCGCTTCTCGCGGTGATCAGCAGATCATCGACATATTGAAGCAGAGCAGTGTTAACTGGCATATGGATACTGTCTAGTTCTCGTTTCAGTGCTTGGCTATAGATGCTGGGGCTTTCTGTAAATCCTTGAGGTGCGCATGAGAATTTAAAGCTACGCCCATTTAAACTAAATCCGAACAAATATTGGCTTTCCGGATCTATTGGGACGCTGAAAAATGCATTCTTGAGATCAATTACAGTAAAGAATGTTGCTTCGGAATCAATAGCTGTCAGTAATGACGAGATATCTGGGACCACAGGGAATTGTGGCACAATGCATTTGTTTAACTCGCGCAGATCAATAACCAATCGATAGACTGGCGGGGCCTTTGGATCTGTTTGTTTAAGAATCGGAATTATCGGTGAATTACATACATTGGAGTCGGTTTCCACAACCACTCCTTGGGTAATAAGCTCGTCAATGATTTGTAGTAAAGCCACTACAGCATCTGGTGGTAACTTGTATTGTCGCATTCGTGGTAGCACCACTCCTGCCTTTAATGTGACTCGATATGGTGTAATATTCAAGCATCCAACATCAGTAGGGCCTTGTGCCCATAGATGTGTAGGTAAAGTCTGCAGTCGGGGATCCATGTCTCTAGACACATAATGACCTTTAAAGTCACGTAAAAACAACCTTACTCCTTCCGGAGAACAACATAATTTAGCTCCCAGAGCTTTCAGTGTTTTTATTCCTAACAAGTTTTCTGGACATGATTTAGTAAGCAATAAATCTGTAGTTCGGGTCAGAGGTCCTATCGTAAGTGGAAGTGGCTGTGATACTTCATTAACAATAGGTTTTCCTGAAAAACCAAGGGAAATATTCTGAGAGCCTGAGAGGGGTGCCCCTGGAACTTCACTACGTTTTATAGTTGTTCGACTTGCCCCTGTATCAAGTAAAAATTTTCTATCTTGGCCTAATAATTCACTATGTACATAAGGTCCTTCTTGATCTACTGGGATTTCAATAAGGGGTAAGTCAACTTCCCTCTCTAGGCTTTTTCATGCGTAACGCTGGTACTCAGGATATTCATACTGTGCGGTCTGATACATTTGTCGTGTTGTTGTCTGTGTGGCAGCAACAGGCAGCGCTGGTGCAGCTGGCACAAACTGTATAGACTGTTGTGCGGCTGGCATGGCCTGTGCATGCTGCGGAGCTCCTTGTTCATTCTGATCTTGTCTAAGTGGCCGTGGTCTTTCTTGTGTTTTACCTATGGCGATATTATGTTTTAAAACTGGACAATCGTGTACGTAATGACCTGGCTTTTTACAATAATTACATGTCCCTTTTACAGGTCCTGCTGAATCGGAATGTGTCATACCCTTTTTATGTCCTTCAGCTGGAACTGTCTGGGAAACTAGCATTTTCATTTTCGTGTCTTTCATGCGTCTGTGTTCATGTTCTTGTTCCTCTCTAATTCTATTGTGATGGTACTGTAACATTTGTAACATTTGTGATGGAGTGTTACCTTGCCAGGTACTCTCGAATTTTAATACTCTATTCTTTACTTGGGGCAGGGCATTTTCTACTAATTTTGTTACAAACAGATGCGGGTATGATTCGCTACTTGCTTTTATGCCACTATTTATACCAAAACATTTTTCAAATCGGGCATAGTAATCACTAGTGTCTTCATCTTGCTTCTGCTTACAGGCTGAAATTGTACCCCAATCTTCCTTTTTCGTAGTTAATAAACGTGGCAGTACCTGTACTAGTAAACTTGGTAGTGCTTTAGTTTTATCCCCAAGTCCTGCTCCTGCAGTTCGGGCCTTTTCTTCCGCTTCTAACACTGACCATTCTATCTTTTGGTCTCCTACCTCCCACTCTTTTTCCTTGAGTTTCTCATAAATACCAGCAGGCATCAATACCTTTAATATTGTCATAATGTCGGGATAGGTATACTCTCCCATGAGTAACATGTCTTTAATTTCTCGGTGAAAACCCGCTGGATCTTTGTCATGACTGGGTACCACTTTCTTCATTTGTAACAATTCTATTTTCGATATGGGCGTATATACAAATACGCGCTTAAACTCGTTGTCCTCGCCTTTTATTGGGTGCACTTCTCGTAAGGGATTCTGTCTATCCATGTAATACGTGGTTCTTTCCTTGACGGGTAATGAGACACGGTCTGAACATACAAAAAGAATATACTGCTTTCTTGATTCTAAAATTTCTTTAATTAATTTAGTACCTGAACCTCTCCATTTATTCATAAGCAATTCAGTCAATATGTCAGGTAAGGGACCAGGGTCCGAATGCTGACTCCGATATAGTATAATGAGTTGTTGAATCATATATATCCCAGCTAACCTCTGTTCATCTGGGGTGAGATTCAAAAATGTGCGTGCTACTGTATCATCACTATATTTTCCGGGACTGTCCACCCAATGGACAGCTGCCCTGGCTAAATCTTGTTCATCCATAGAATCGAGAAAATGATAACCCCTTCGTTCTCGGAGTAGTTTGTCGGCGGTTTGGAACGAATGCTCGTTAGACCTTATATTAATTATAGGTATTTGGAAATTCCTGTTATTATCTGGACATATCGGACGTATCGAGTCAGTAAGACATCTATTACTATTACAAGATCTTCCTCTACCTACATAGGCTATGGTGTCCGACTGTCTCGCGGGCAGTCCTGACCCTTCTTCCTCGCTTTGTTCGAACTCGTCTACCTCTAATCTTTCTTCGTGTAGGCGTTCTATTTCTTTACGGATCTTTCGGCACATGGCTATTATACAATTTTTCTTATCATGTCTACCTTCTGATATATTCTGGCTCCATCTGGTAAGAATTTGCATTGCTTCCGGGTCTACCCCCGGTCGGTCTTGATTTCTGATCACACAATTTATGAGGAAACGTAACAGTTCCCCCTGTATCTCCACTTTCTGGTATTCCATAGCTCTGTTAATACATTCTGGATCTCGCCCTGTTTGGACAAAATGATATATTTTATCTAGATGTGCAGTCATTCCTGGTAACTTCCCTAAATACACTGCGGCTCGTCTGATACGTAATGATGCCAGGGTCATTTCGTCCTCTTTACCGGGCACAGGGTCATATCTACAATCTACAAGAAGTTCCTTAAGCGTACGGGCATTTATGAGTTTGGGTGTACGTGAATGAGCTGACTCTTGAAAAGTACGTTTATTTATTCTGGGTGGCGTAGAAAAAATGTTACTAGCACCTCCCGTAGCCCCATCTGGGGTGTCGGGTGTGAAAGGATTCGTTGAACGTGACACAGCAACTATAGGTGTGGACACAGCTATAGAAGCAGCTGTAGGAACAGATGTAGAAACAGATGTGCTTGCCGGAACTTGTGACTCGATCTGTTGCTGTAGGGGTACGGGTGCTGGATCTTGGCGTTGGACTTCCCTGGTATGCGGTCTATGTGGGGCGGAATTAGCATACTCGGGAGCTGCGTCATCTAAATATGAGGAAAGAAAAACATCTTCTGCGGTTCTAGGATGCCCCTTAGGATGTACCTTTATTGGGAATAATGGGGGTGGCAAGTCTTTCGGTATCTCTGGAGCAGCCTTAGGTAATCCTTCGGCTAGAAGGGGGTACATACCATTCATAAGGGCATTTCTTTGTCTGTCTACCTGTTCTGATTTCACTCGGATACCTTCCTCAATTAATAGATTTTCTCGAACTTTATTGGAATTCTCTTTACTCTTCTCCTCCTGTCTACGTGCTTTTTCTGTACGTCTATGAGATTCTTTACGCCATAACTCAACGGCATCTTTCTGTGACTGTCTGACTTTCCTTTTCCATAACTCTTCTTCTACTTTCATGATGCACTCTGCATCCCAGGTTCCCGTCGTGGGCCACCTCTGACTTTCTGGTAATTCCTTGGTATAGTCTACCCATAAATCAAGGAATAATATAGCGTCTAAGCCATGTTTGTGATACATGAAGTGCCCTGGAGTGTCCCTAGGAGGAATAGGAACGGCTTCTTCGAGTACCCCTTTTCTTGTAGTGATCTGTCTTAGTTTCGAAAAGAGCGGCATATTGACAACTGATCCGATACCTAATCTTGAACACACTTAATACAAAAGCACAATAATGAACAACCATTCATACCACAATATGCAGGACGTTTAACACATTAAACATTAAACATTAAACATTTCTTTTTTTTAACCTTTAAAATAACCAACAATGATGATCGTCTGCATAACTAATCACCAAGCTTAATTTCTTGACAATAACTAGATACTTCGGAATACTTGATATACTGCTAAACAGTACATATACACTGCTAAAAACAGTGCAGACCGGATTTGTGTACCCAAACCCGTCTTGACCGGCACAACCTATGTGCACGTCAGAAAATGCCTCCCCAGTAATGGTACTCACCGGGTAGCTTCGGAAACGGAAGGCCTCGGCAAACTGAACTTGACCCGGACTGGACTCGACTCGACTCGTCGGAAACTGGACTCGACTTCGAACTGGTGGGCCTCTGTATACCTCGGATCTTGCTCTCTCAGCTAGGCTCTGGTCGGGATACTTCGCACTTCTCACCGCCTCGTCTGGGTGTTGATCGCAGCCTCAGTCGCCCCCGCTTGACCGGAGGGAGATACAGGAAATCCTGCTGGTACGCGTTATTGTCCGTCCAGCTGTGGCAGGAGACCGGGCCTGCAACTCACCGCCGGCGCGTGAGATGAGAAAGTGTCCCTGTTCGGGCGCCATTCATGTGGTAAATAAAATTCCTTTACCGGGACTTAATTTGATACAGAAACATAATAAAAATAGCTCAGTAAAATGAGAGGCAGAATCCGTGGTATTAGAGGTTCGGAATGGGCTTTATTCCAATGGACGATTATAATCGGTTGCTCCAAGTTCCATCACCACGGGGGTTCAGGAAGTGAAGTACATACTTTATTGACAAGAAATGACTTTTATAGTACATACATTACAATGAAGCGAATGCAGTAGGCGTAACAATTGATAAGGAAAATGACGATTCATATGCGTAACCGAAAATGGGTGTAATAAGGAGTAAAAAGGAACATAATTGGTTATGATGTCATATATAGGTGGATCTATAAGATAATACTTGGCATAGATGCGCGCGCAGCAGCATGACGTGTAATTGACGTACAACTAGGGGGTGAAGGGGACTTGACATTTAGCTCTACATGTGGAGACGAAAAGTCTGGGGGGTCAAGTCAACCTAATCCCAAATCATATCTAACATCCTATGTTTAAAGAACTATGTTATCCACAAAAGAAGGACTCTCGGACAGAATCTATTCTATACTGACGGTGCGTGCGTGTACAAGCGTCTAAGTGTCTACACTAAATGCGAGGGGGTAGTAATTTTCCATGGTAACGGGGCTATGAATTACTTGCATGAGGACAGAGAAGCCGAGCCTTTGCTCAGTAGCTGGAAGAATGTTTACTTAATTTGCTAGACAGGAATGCATCGGCTAAGGAGTGAAGCAGATAATTCGAAGGTGAAATACAGTTCTTGGCAGAGAATAGGCTGATGTCAGGCTTCGTGAGCCGCGCAGAGAATGAAACAAAGTTCATGGTCACAGATGCAGGCTCAGACTCGAGTTTTCAGAGACAGAAGGCAAGAGGAGTTTGATGACAGAATCAGGGCCTACTTGCCTGGACTGTAAAATGGCATAAGTGAACCATACAAAGCCGGTGGCCTTTCATACTTAGGAATGGAATATCTGGCCTATTCATGGCGGATCTGACAGAGGACATGTTGACGGTGGACGCACATGTATTTGCGTCTTCATAACTGGAACTGGAGGGAACATACATGTACTTGTGACATGCACATAGAACCGTTGGGGTCCAAGATAGGGGACATAACTGACCAGAAAAATCCATATTTCCACAAGGGGTTGAATGTTATCTTCCACAATGTTTTCGATTTTAGCACTAATACTTACCCCGAGATATGTTGCTTTATCAACAATCCTCATATCATTCATAATGATTTTGTCATTTACTACTATCTGGGTTTTGCCGGAATTCAATTTATATCCAGAGATTTGGCCGAAATCTAATGCCTCTAGCTCTATATGTTTCATCGCTTCGATAGGATCACTTGTAACAATAGCTATGTCATCTGCGTAGCCCAAGCATTTTATTTCTAAATCGCGAATTTTAATGGGAAGTATTGAAGTTTTAAATTTTAATCTTTGTATAAATACATCAATATAGAGGGCAAACAAGAGGGGTGAACAAGGGCATCCATGTGTTGTACCCCTATGAATGGTAAAGCTGTCAGACAATATGCCATTTATCAAGACTCGGGCAGTGGGGTTTATATAGAGTTGTTTAATTGCCTGTATATATTTTGCTCCAATCCCGCAGTTTGCCATTGCTGCCCATAAAAATTTCCAGGATACCCTGTCAAATGCTTTTTCTGCATCCAACAGTATAAGTGACATAGGGTCACCTGTCACTCCTGTGTAGTCAAAAAGGGAAATGACTCTTTGGATATGATCGGTTGTGGATCTCCCAGGAATAAAGCCGTGTTGTTCTTCCAAGACAATTTTATCAATAATGGGTGCCAATCGGGCTGCTAACATTTTAGTGTAAATTTTTGAATCCCCATTAATCAAAGTAATCGGACGATAGGAGCCCATTTCTTTAGCGTCTTTATTTTTCTTCGGGAAGACAATAATTTTAGCGTTTGACCAAGATTTCGGTGGGTTCCCTCCATGAAAAATATGTTGAAAAAGTAGTGTTAGAATGTTTTTTAGTTGAGGGGCAAATTTAGCATAAAATTCAGTAGGGATTCCGTCCGTGCCCGAAGCTTTTCCCTTAGATAGGCCAGTAATTGCCATTAATATTTCTTCCCAGGAAATTGGGCTATCTAGGAATTCCTGGTCATCTGATTGTAAGCATTCAGGGATTGACAGATCTAAATAAGTTTTGGGATCCCCACTATCGTTATCATCTTCATGGTATAGTATTGTACTTCTTTCTTACAATACTGCAATTTTGCTGGTGACACTTTCAATCCTCCATCTGCCAAATGATTCAGTAGTGCTATGGTGTCTACCTCACAAGCCTCACGTGTTTTCGACGCCACCAAAATGCCATCGATATATTGCACTAGTACTGAGCTTTCAGGCATTTGCAGACTTTCCAGTGACTTTTTCAACAATTGATTAAATATTGAGGGGCTTTCTGTATATCCCTGTGGGATTCGGCACCATGCCAAAATCCGCTCCCCAAAACGAAATGCAAAAATTTGCTGACTGTCATTATGTAATTGGATAGAAAAGAAAGCATGGCATAGATCAATTACTGTATACCATTCCGCATCATGGGGAATCTGGTATAAAATCACCGATGGATTTGGCACAATAGGACAACATGACACAATGATTTTGTTTACCTTTCTCAAATCCTGTACTATCCTGAATTTTCCATTAGGCTTTTTCAATCTGCCAACTGCCCCGGATGCTGTGCCCCCAATGGATCCATTCCCCATTTTCTCTTTGAGTGCCCGGCTTATAGGGCGGCAAGGAGGAAATGGCTTAGCCCCATCTGTAGAAACTTCTGCCAACTGCCCCAGATGCTGTGCCCCCAATGAATCCATCCCCAATTTTCTCTTTGCGTGCCCGGCTTATAGGGCGGCAAGGAGGAAATGGCTTAGCCCCATCTGTAGAAACTTGGGATTTTTAGATTTTAGGGTGGCATTGCACTCTATCTTATCTGATACCTCTTCCCTTCCCATGGTTTGCGGGGTAGCTAAATTTTTGGGGTGTGCTTGGTTGACGCGTACAAAATTGCTGAGGCACAATAAGACCTAGGCATTGGAGTGCCATGTGTACTCTCCGCTGTCTATCAGGAAGTGTTGTTATGGTCTTTTAAACTGTATATATTTTTTTTTTAAACCATTTTTATATTGTTACATGCTGTATAATGCTGGACTTTTACTGATCATTGTTGAATTAACTTTGTCCGTACTCTTATGATATTTTTATATCGAATAAAGTGTGTAAAACAACATTATTGGTGAATTACATGGACTACTCATTATTTCTCTCAAAATTCCTTGCTTAATCATTTTCTCAATTATTGGAGTTACTCCTTCAATTATCTCAGGTGTCAATTTATATTGAGGGACGTTTGGATAGCTTATTCCTTCCTTTGCAGTTATTTTCACTGGATCTATATTTCTTATTAGTCCTACATCTTCTCCGGTAAAATCCCATACTTCCGCTTTCACAGACTTCTTCAATTCTTTAGGTAATTCATCAGGGTTGAATACTGCATATGTTTCAGTAACCTCATTTTCTCTGTTAGGTATGGTCATTTTATACAATACATCTTCATCTGGTGTTTCAAATGCTATTCCATCTGGAGTACAGAATATAGTGCAATTCATTTTGCACAACAGGTCCCTACCTAATAAATTCACTGGACTGGTGTCGCACACAACAAAGCAGTGCATCTCTGAAAATGTCCCTATACTAACCTTTACTGGTTCTGTCAAATATGTCTTTATCTGTCTGTTGGATACACCAACTACTTGGATTGTTTCATCCGAAAGAGGAAGATTCTTAACATCAGCTGATCTAACAGTTAATCGAGTAGCACCAGTATCTACTAGGAAAGTAATATTTTCATCATTAACCTTCCCATCTACAAATGGTCCTGTCTGGTCTACTTCTAGAGTTGCGCCAAGTACGCACTCTTCTTCCTCCCTTCGGCAATGTCAATAGCTTTCTTCTGACTCACTCTCATCCCATTGCAGCCAATACTGCGAAACAGCGCGAGCGCGCGATGGTTTATTTACCTGTTCTTCATTGTAGAATCCTGATTCATTACTATACTTCTGTGTGTTTCTGCTCTGCGGGAGAGATGGTTTTGGCACCTGATTCTGTGAGGTAACCACCTGCTGTTGTTGCTACAGTTGACCACTCACCTCATTCTGCACCTGTGAATTCAATGACGGATTTTCATTGTTAGTATTCGGAGGGAATTTACACTCAGATTTCCAATGCCCTAACCTACTGCAATTATGGCATGGGAACTTCTTTTTAGCTTCTTCTATATTACCTTTCCCTTTTCCTGGGCCAAATCTTGATTTAGTTCCTTGGTTATTTGCTTGTTCAACTAACTGAGCTTCCTGCCTTTCAGCTACCTTCACCTGTGCCCACATTGCCTTTTCTTTTAATTTTCGCTGTTTGGCCTCAATTTCATCACTGTAAAATTTGGCATGGCTCAAAACTTCATCTATTTTCTTATTTTGCCAGTCTACCGTATGCTGTTTTATCATATCACCAATGTATGGACGTAAACCATATACAAATCTGTATACGAAATGACTCAAATCCTTATCACTCAGATTCTCATCTCCACTGAACTGTTTAAAGGCCAAGATTAACCTCTCATAGTATGCATTTACTGGCTCCTTACTTTTTTGATGTGTTCGGTCAATTTTTACCCAATCTGTCTCTTGGGGGGGGGTACCTTATTTTTCAAAAATACCATAACCTGTTCATATTTCTTCATTACCTCTGGGTCAGGAGCTCCTGTCTTAGCATCCCTAGGGTATTCCTGATTTGGCCAGTTAATCATAAGCTTGCATTCTGTCCACAAGTCTGCTGGCCCTGTTATGTCAAATAGGCTATTCAGATCTATACATAATACTTTGGATAATTTTACAAATCTGTCTACTTGCCGATACCACTCGACAGGCTTTTCGCGCAATCGAGGGAAGTCATTCGTAAAAGACAAAATGTCCTGTCTTGTCCAGGGGACATGTACATATCCTCCTCCTGGAATCTCCCTCATAGGGTATTCAGCTACTACCTTTTCTTTCTCGCTAACAGGGAATGCTGTAACTGTCTTGTCTGGGGCATCGTCTCGTTTTCAATACCACCTACTTCTCCATTTGTCCACGTCTCCCCATTTTCTTAATAGAATGATTATGTCTTTAATCTGACCTATTCGTCATGTGGTATTCATGTTTTCAATATCTTTTTCGCTAAAATCTACTCGATAGGGTTTTTGCAAAGCCTTTACCTTGTCAATATCTATGCCCATCACATTTGCCACTTCTTCTAACCTCTCATGTAGGTTTTTCGCTCTCCATGTCACGCTTTTGCACAAGAATAGTAGTTCTTCATCCTGATAATTTTTCAATTTCTCTATGGGAATAGTCCCTACGATTAATTCTTCCAATACCATCCGCAACTTGGCTACATCAATTGACTGGGATTCCTTATCTTGTTTCTGTAACCCTTTTAACCATTCACTTAGTTCTTCCACAGACGGTCCTACTGGGTTTTCTGTGCTATCTTGTTCTGGATTTCTCTGGGGTTCCAACAAGGTTTCTCTTGTCGGTCTACTCTTTTCGGCATAATTCTGACTTATAAATGGATTATTTGAAACACTTGGTTCAAACAGATTTACTGTCGGTCCCCATGGATTCTCATTTTGACTCCGTTCTGTACTCTCAACCAAATTATGGTTCCTGTAAGGTACAGTCAAGCAATGTTCGCTATCCTTTTGCTTCTCAAATATGGGCATTACTGGACCTATGGTCACTGGAACTGTTACAGCTTTTAGATTTTTAGTCAATTCTCTTATTTCTTC
This sequence comes from Triturus cristatus, assembly GCF_964204655.1. NCBI lineage: Eukaryota > Metazoa > Chordata > Amphibia > Caudata > Salamandridae > Triturus > Triturus cristatus. The sequence goes on from NC_140590.1 coordinate 1,801,716,937, forward strand.
TGTTAATTCTAGAGTAGTTTTGGCCAATTCCGCTGAATTTTCACTATTTATTCTATTCTCTGTCTTCTTGTCTACTTCTCTAATGGAATTTCTTTTTTCTAAATCTGGTGACATAGCCTCAGTCTTGATAATTCGTAATGTTTCTCTCATTGGGGCGTTTGGTGTCAACATTTCTGGTTCTGGTCGGTAAGGTGGTGGATTTTTATAAAACACATCATCCAGCACATCATCATCTGATTCATTTGCTCCATAACCTCTTGATTCCACATTATTCTTTTTTTCCACACATTTTCTTCCTTCATTCTCTCTTACCGCTCTTACGGGAAACACACCCTCAGTCATACTTGCATTCCACCACCTTTTCATTCGATCTTCATGTGTTTCATGTCCATCGGGTCTACCGAACAGATGTCTATATCCTCTGTCATTTCTTTGTCTTTCTCGTTCATGCATTTCATCTTCCCACTCCGTCAATGCCTCAAATTGTGTCGGTCTAGGTCTTGGTTCCAGATACATCATTTTCTCCCGTAAATTTCTCAAAACTGCCAAATTAAAGGAACCATGTTCTGGAAATGCCAGGACTCCATTGTCCTTAGTATATTTTACCCAATTGTCTACCAAATACAAGTGTGATATTCATATTTCGCAATCATCAAAGATGCGGGGGTTTTCGGTGGAGGAAGTAACTGTCCTTCCCTAGTTTTGACCTGTTTATCTTTCTTAAACCACTTCTTAGTTCTACCAAACCACGACTTCTTCTTTTCTGGCGGCTGGTAATACATTTTCTTGGTTTCCGTGTATCGCTAGTCTCTTTTACAACTGTACAGCTATTCTGTCCACTTACAGCACGACTCACACTAACGCACCAATCAGGAGCGTCTACGTCACTGTCACAGTCCTCAAATCCCAGCGCGACTTACACTAACGCACCAATAGGGAGCGTTTACGTCACCCTGAATCTCTCCACTCCTAGCGCGGCTTCACACTAACGCACCAATCTGGAGCGTTTTACAGTTCTGACCGACTGTCCAATCCCAGCGCGGTCGTTCTGACGTCAGCAGCCGCTGTGGCAGCTCTCGCTCCTTTCTACCCCTCCTTTACAAACCCACTCGGTAGGTTTTTGTTTCAATTTCTACACTTCTGTTAGTTACAACATAGAAACATCTCCATTGTCCGCTTCGCTAACCAAAGAATAGCAATAGACCTTTCTCACGAGAATCCCGTCTTTCCCTAGAGCAGCGCTTACCTCTGCCCTACTACGGAATCGTTACTTCCGTTGATAAAGTAGCACATCCCTCTACCTTACCCTTCTAACCGTTTCTCTAGTATGTAAGACACATAGTTGGAGACCCAATGCTCCTGAGAAATAAAACCAGAGTTTCACAATTAACCCGAATGCTATTTCGTTCACGCACTTTCACACAAGAAAATGTAGTACATTCGCACAGAATCCTGTCTTTCCCGAGAACAGCGAACAGTCTGTCCTACTACAAAATTATGACATACGTTAACAAAGCAGTGCTTCCCTCTACTTTGTCCTTCTAGCAAGCTCAGGGAATACCTATTACCTTTCCAGTGATAAGCGTTATCGGAATGCCAGTTGGATCCCTGGTACCTAAGACCAGAATTTCACAGGTAACCTTCGCTATCATACACACTTCTCTCACACAGAAAATATTTCTAATGGCAACACACGACGATGTCACCGAATCGAACCCAAACAATGCGCCGTGCAACTTCAATCGTTACACGTTTCCCCTGTGTACCTACAGGGCAACAACAATTCCGTCTTTCCCGAGAACAGCGCTTACCTCTGCTCTACTACGGAACTGTTACAAACTTCCGACTTCCTACATCCCAGAAGCCGTGCAAACAACATAAAACTCAACGCAACTCAACATAGAGTGTTAATACATAAACTAATACCAATCAATAATCAATAAGCTATTTACAAGCAATAATCACCAAACCAAAACAGTAGCTAACCATATCTCTGCTACCAGGAAAAACTGCTGCAGAACGGAATGCAAAATCCCTCCCTTCGTCACAGATCATAGATCACACAGACACACTCAATCACTTCTTTCGCTGGTGGGGCCCATAACACCAACATTCTTTCTCTATTAATCTCTTTTCTAAGGAGGTGATTGTTCCATTCGCTGTAATGAAAGGAAGTACCCACTTATCCCTAATGAGCAATAGATTCTCCTACCCTTTTCTATTCATTAAGGCCTTAAGCTTCACCTTTTAGTACTCCTCCCATGGATAGGCCATGGATCAGCTAGCTGCTGGTTAAAGTGATAACTAATATCTATAATTTATTTACATTAATACATTTTCTCAATAATAACAATCCGACACAGTTCTTGTAATAATTATTTAAATTTTATCTCAAATATAGTCATTGATCAATCAAGCAGTTGGCCATCATATTGACCTATTCTGGCTAAAAGTCGACTTCTAAGTCAAAATCTTGGTCATCAGTTCAGTCTGTCAAAGTTTCAGGTAAACAGCTGTCCTGCAGTGTCACCGTCCTCTCCGTCAGCATAACGTCAGGAAATCGAAAGTGCGGCTCAAGCCCTCTCTATTCTGTCATAATTTATAGTAAAATTACATTCCAAAAGTAACGAGTAATATTTCTGAATGACTCTGATTGGTCGATCAGATCTGTCCCACCGGTTTCCCATACGGAAAATGTCTCTTTTAGATATAGTTCATAATTTTCCGGTTTACTGTATCTTTTTATTGTTCTTTCAGGGAAGCTGGCTTATTGCCTGGAATGTCCTTGGTAGGCACAGTCGAGTTAGGGTCACAGGAAGGCCACTGCTGCTGATGGTGACGCATGCGCATTTCACCCGGAGACCTTCACAATGGAGTCATCTCGTCAAAATAGGTTGTCGGCCATTTTGTGGCCACTCCAAATGGTCAACTTAAGCAAAGAAACACAAAAACGTAATTAATACATAGAAATGACTAATACAATGTTATCCCCTTACTAATACCCATATGTGTGTGTACTTATCTAGCAGAAGCAACGCTTAATGCAGGTTATATTCGCATAAAGAAAGCGCAAATCATAAATACATCACTTAAGCAACATATAACATGTAATATTCTAATTGTCTTTCATTAATATGCGTACAAGGTTTAGTTTACATATTAATTAGGCCATGCAGATTCAATTCCCACGTGTATTCTTTATATTAGTAAGGTTGATTATTTAGGACAGCAATCCAATTAGTACGATTACTATTAGTTAATTATTCTTATTAATGTAAACATGCAAAATGGAGAGGGTATACCATTTTTCGAAATTAAACCCGCTCCAGCAGGACCATTAGACAATGCTCATTATCTTGTTGTTTATCAAAAATAGGCATTACAGGACCTATAGTTACAGGAACAGTCACGGCTTCTAATTTTTTTGTCAATTCCCTAATCTTTTCAGTTAACTCTAAAGTGGTTTTTGCTAGTTCTGACGAATTTTCATTACTCATTTTACCATCCTGTTTTCTCTCTATTTATCTGAAAGAATTATTTCTCCCTATCTCCTGGGGTACTGATTCAACTTTTATGTTTCGCAAAGTCTCTCTCATTGGGGCACTTGGTGTCAACATGTCAGAATCTGGTTGATACGGGGGTGGATTTTTATAAAACATGTTGTCAAGAACATCATCCTCCAATTCATGCACTCCATACCCTCCCGATTCTATAATATGTCTCTTTTCTGTACATTTTCTTCCGCTAACTTCTTCAGCATGTCTCACAGGAAACAAACCATCAGTCATATTTGCACTTCACCATCTCCTCATTCTGTCATCATGATTCTCCTGTCCATGTGATCTACCAAACATGTATCTATACCTTCCGCCACTCCTCTGTCGTTCCCTGTCATGCATCTCATCTTCCCATTCAGTCAGTGATTCGAACTGTGTTGGTCTAGGTCTCGGTTCTAGATTCATCATTTTTTCTCTCAAATTCCTCAAAACCACTAAATTAAATGGATCATGTTCTGGAAATGCCAAAACTCCATCATCTTTTGTATACTTTGCCAAATTGTCCAACCAAATACAAGTATGATATCCGTATTTCGCAACTGTAAAAGATGCGGGCGATTTTGGTGGAGGAAGCAACTGTCCCTCTCTAGTCACAATCGGTTTGTCCTTTTTGAATAAATTCTTGATCTTTCCAAACCAGATCTTTTTCTCTTTTTCTGGTGGATCGTAATACATCATTTTGTTTACCGTGTATCGCTAGATTTCCCTCCGACTATTCTGTTGTTTTAACCAATCGTAGTGCGACTCACACTAACGCACCAATCCAGGGCTTTTATGTCACTTCTGTAATTCTCCAATCCCAGCGCGACTCACACTAATGCACCAATCAGGAGCGTCTACGTCACCATGTAATTCTCCAATCTCAGCGCGACTCACACGAACGCACCAATCAGGAGCGTCTATGCTTCTTACTGACTGGCCATTCCCAGCGCGGTCTTTCTGACGTCAGCTTTTCTCACTACTCCTGCTTCTGCTGTCCCCTCCTTTACAAAAAAAATTCTGCAAACTTTTTACATTCACTTTTTACTAAAATTCTGTTAGTAACGACATAAAAACGCCACCATTATCTGTTTTGCTAAGAAAAGAATAGTTAATGACCTTTCTTACAAGAATTCCGTCTTTCCCTAGAGCAGCGCTTACCTCTGTCCTACTACGGAATTGATAAGTCCGTTGATAAAGTAGCACATCCCTCTACCTTACCCTTCTAACAAGCATTAGCTAACCATTTCTCCAGAATTAAGACACCTAGTTGGAAACCAGAGTTTCACAATTAACCTAAATGCTATTTCATTCACGCACTTTCATACGAAAAATGTAGTTCATTCACACAGAATCCTGTCTTTCCCGAGAACAGCGAACAGTCTGTCCTACTACAGAATTATGACACTCCTTAATAAAGTAGCACTTCCCTCTACTTTATCCTTCTAGCAAGCTTAGGGAACACCTATTACCTTTCCAGTGATAAGCGTAATCAGAGTGCCTTTTGGACTCCTGGTACCTAAGACTTCCTACATCCCAGAAGCAGTCAAAACAACGTAGAACTCGACGCGACTCAACATAGAGTGTTAATACATAAACCAATACTTATCCACAGTCAATAATCAATAATCAATAAGCAATTTACAAGCAAGAATTGCCAAACCAAAACAATAAAACCATAACTCTGCTACCAGTAAAACTGATTCAGCGCACAAACCCTAGCAACGGGGAAACAACCTGTACTGACATCCTCCCTGCGTCACAGACCCGACGTCGCACTAACTCATTCACACATACAGTCATTGGTGGGGCCCATAACACCAACACTCACGTGTTACTTCCACACCGGTCTGCACACATAGGAGGGATGAGTGATTCAAGCGCCGGACATGTGGGGGGAAACACGTTATAACCTATAGGGAAGGAAAAGTAATTTACAAAATATACATCAACGCCCTTTCGCCTACAGATCCTTAATCCTAAAACATCAAGGCACTCCTCCCACTTCAGTCAATGGACCAAATTAGTTGGATTGGTTGATGGTGATTTAAAACCAGCTAAAACACATTTTAAGACCTCAGAATCTATCTATCAAATGAAACTCATAACTCATTAATTCTCGTTAATCAATGATTTTATCTAATATTTCATAATGATTTCATTCGCATTTTGTCTCGTCAAAGTTTAGAAAGTTTATATCAAATTTTGAATAAATTGCAGAACATCATATTTACCTAATCTGGCTATTTGGAGTCCCCTAATTCATTGGCTCTACATAATTTTGTCGTAAATCGTCCGAAAGCAAGCCAAGGCTCAAAGTTCTCTGCTCGGCATGTTACAGTCCCAAAGATTAGCAAAGGACCAGAGACGTGCAAGCATCTATCATTGCCCATAGATTTAGGAAAAGTTTGCAGTCATCAGATGATCGGACAGCATCCGGACCCTCAAAGATTCAGGAAAACGTAACGTAGCGCAATAAAAGGAAGCAAAAGGTGATGCGACAACGTGGTTCCTTCTCTATTCTATTACCCCCTTTTATAATACAATGAAGTAAAGATGATACAATTTAATATTTTAGGACAGTCGTGATTGGGTGGTTGAGATCGTCCGATGTAAGTTTTAAGTTTTCAGTTCAGTTCGAGGGGTGAGTTCATGAGTTAGTCCAAAAGTCGGCTTGTTCCGGTTTATTGTAAGGTTGACTGTTCTCAGGTTTTGGCAGACGTCCCACTCTGTCCTTGTTCAGGTACATGGTGAACAAAGGTAGTGACAAAGTTTAGGAGAATTTTTGCGCGTGTGCAGCTCACTCCGCGCCTCGTGGGACAGTGGCCATGTTGGATTTAGGCCCAAATGCTAATTTATGCGAAACAAACAAAAAAGAGTAATTAATACATAGAAATAAAGAATCTAATGTTAACCACTTACTAATCCCTCTATGTGCTTGTATTTATCTAGCGTATAGCAACATTTAAAGCCATTATATTCACCTTTTCGGTCCTCCACTTGGGCAACATTACAAAAGCAACATATATCATGCAGTATTCTATTTACTACATATACTACTGTTAATGTGCGTACAGATTTTAGTTCTACAGGTTATTTAGCTATGCAAATGCAAATCCCACGTGTAATTCGAATGTTAATAACGTTGGTTAATAAACACGCAAACTCGTTTAATAATATTATAGTTAATCGATTATATAATTAGTATTTTCATGCAGAATAGAGGAGGTATACAAAATTTTGCACTACCCGCTCCATCACCTTATCACTCAGGAAACAGTAAAGCACCATGTAATAGTCAAAACAGGCAGGTAAAGTGGGGGCTGGTTCCAAACAATGTATGTGGGATATCTGCTGATATATAGAATAACACTAAAATATGACCAAAAGTCTAAGGGCTGATGCATAGTTTGATCGACAGGGTACTCCATTACAAACATGATGGAATACCCTGTCCGCCATAGTCTTGGTCCATCAGCCTCATTTAGAGGTGGGCAGACTGTAAGGTTTCTATCCACAGAGCCTAAAACGGCTTCCTCTTTGGAAAGCATACTGCGAAGGTTCAACAGAGCAGTTAAGGGCATTACAATGCCCCCTATTCAAAGTGAACAGTCTAATGTCCTTTTTTCTGTTTATCACCACCAGGTAAAACCTTTGAGATACACAATAAAACAATAATGACCCCTACAGCCTGGGAGCAAACTCTCAATGTATTGGGATCATTAGGCATTTGTTTTTCAGATACAAACTACCACTTGCTAGAGGTTTAGTGGACAGCTATCAAAACCAATTGGAGCCATCCATCAATCTTTTTTTGCCAAGATGGTGTGTCCATTCAAGGTGCAGAGATGACTGCTGGGCCAGTGATCATCTATAAATGTGATGGATGATGGTCAGTCAGGATGGCAGAGGCAATTTCCTCTGGTATTCTTAAGGACAGAGTACATTCCTTCAAAATTGAAATCAGGCCTTAAGTATGAGATGTTTTCAAAGAAAAAGTTCAAAGAGAAAGAAGACTTTGAAGAAATGTTAGAAGAACATGAAGAATTGCATGCAGCATGAGCACGAGCTGGAGGTGAATGGCACTACTTTTAATTTTTTCAAATAAAACCCATTCATATTCATCCATAAATGTCTTTGATCCTGTAGCCATCCGCTTAAAAGCTTACCGGAGATGCACCTTTGAAAGCTAGTGGGAAATGTATGAGTACTAGTCCATCCCTAATCAGCGGTAGCCAGCACCCTTAAATTTTCCTGAGAAAATAAGTGGAAGCGATGGACAATGTTCTACCTAGGTGTTTATTTATTTGATGCCCATCTCATTGCATTGGTCACACCCAGGCAAAGCTGTCAGAGAACACAATGGAAGGATGTACTTTAACTCAATCATCAGTATGGGAACTGAGACACATAAACGTACTTAAAAGAGTATATATTACAAATTATAAATGCATCCTTCACTTATCTGCACTAATGTGCTAATTGGTGATATACTTAAAATTTGCCAAAATGATATCGTATAAAATGAATGCACATCATAAGTGCCCCATGCGAGTGACACTGTTTCATGTTTTTGAGTGGTAGTGAGCCTAAATGTCCCACTAGGTCTTCATTCTAAGTTTTCCATTATGTCTGTGAGAAAATACCTGTTCGGAACTGGGTGGTGCCTCCCTTGAAATAACAGGGAATCCAGTTTCCCTGGGAAAGTGGAATATTATTGGGTCCAATTTTGCTTGCCTATATTTCTTACGGAAAAAATGATGGGCTTGAATGTACAACCATTATCAACTTCACAGTCTAAGTGGTAAATGTTATGGGGCATATTTTAGAGGGTCCGGGTTTGGTGACATGGTAGTCTTTTTACTTTAAGCTTTGGGGGGGGAGAGCTTTTTCTGCTCACTCCATTCAGAAGTACAAGAGTGGGTGGGAACCAGGAGCAGCAGCTGCCAGAAGCCCCTCCAACAAATTGCAGTTTCCTCAAACAGAATCCATATGCTCTCTTGGAGATACTACATTGGACAACAGGGGAAAGAGGGCTATACTGTACCTCTGACTTTCACACCTTTTGTGGCTAACACCCCAGAGTCAATAAGTATATTTTGTTGTAGAGTAACTTGCATGAATTGTTCCTCGGATTTCAGTGACAAAGTGGTTGACGGGCCTCCCTCTTTGGCTCTGCTTACCCTTAGTATACTTGTCCTGTTTGCACAGAGTTCCTCTTTGTTATCAATAAGAGCTCCTGATGATTACTCTCTCTCTGAACCTCTGAATGATAACTAATAATTAAAACAGATTCAGAATTACATGGATACTGCTGGGAGACTACTACACTGGGGAATGGTACACTGGTATGGAGGAACTTATAGGCCCCAATCCACTCAGTGGGGAAATACCAGGGCTGGTGTTTAATGTTCTAGTTGGATTTTCCTTATGAGATAATGGGAATATGAGTTAAAATCTCCAGAACTAGAAACATACTACTGTATCCTTGATTAAGGAATCCTTTAAGTAGGCTTTCACAAATTCTGGGCTAGTTTATGATCGCTTTTGCCACCTGCTCTTTGCATATGGGAAATTTATATTGTATGACCTATGTGTGTCAGAGGGTTATGATATGGAACTGCATAGGACATCTGGGCCTGTCAAAGCTGTGGCCTCTCTGGAGGAGCACTGTCTGCTGGAGTGAGTGGGCGATGGCTAGGTAGTTCCACTGTTCATAAGCCCCAACTAGACCTATCCTTGTTTCTTAAAGATGTGGATTCACGCCTGTTAAAACTGGCAAATCAGTAACTTCAGGTCTGGAAACACTGGTCCATTCATACATGCCTGGGTTGTATCCCCATTGTGTTACTGCTAAGGGAATCTTTTAAAGGGGTTATGGTTACTTGGAAGTGGCAGTAGCTTCAGTGCGGGATTTATGTAGGTGGCCACCATCTCATAGGCAAGCAAGGAAGACTTAAGCACGCTGACTGTGGGCTGATAGCACACTGCAACTGTGATGTGGGAGCTGGATGAAACAACTGTACTTAAATTAAATGGAAAGTAACAGAAGTACCTTACTTGATTGTAATTTTAAAAGTTCCAAAGTTGATATGTTTTCATGGACATCATCACATGCAGATGTACACTAATCAGTTTGCTGAAGCAATTTTTGGTTTTAAAGTGATAATATCACTCCTGAATTGCACATTTAAAAGCTATGATGATTTTTTGTGGATTATGTAAACATCATCTGCAAACAATAAGCACTAACAATGCAAATGCAACTCTTCAAGGACATGAAAAAGAGAATGCCAATGCTTTAATAAAAAAAAGCATTACATATTGGCTTGACAATGTTTGTTTTAGTAAAGTACCAATTGTGCACACGTTAAAAGTAAAGTTGCATATATAGCATGAAGTATTCAAAGCAAAACAACTGTATAGGCAATGGATGACAAGAAAAGCAGGTTTGTCTTTCGTTATGTAGTTTTATATGAAATTCTGTGGATCCAACCAGCCAACACGTGTTTCGTCAGAGGGTATAAACCCCAGACTTCTTCAGGGCTGGAGAAAAAGCATACATGAGGTACGTATCACTGACACGATACTATAATCAAGTTACAGACATGTCATTTATAGTGACTCAAATGTGATTCTGGTGGGAGAAAAACACCATATCCAAACAGTAGTTGCATCAAAAGCTAGGATGCTGCATTGGCTCTACTGTAAAAGTGAACGATAAGTACTATGAAACAGAGAACAGTGATATCAACATAGTACAAAAGAACAAAACTTTTAGTTCACATATGTGCGCGAATTTCGTATGCTTTAAAGAGAGAAAAAGGGACAACCTGACAAACACCAGGCAGAGTTGTGAGAGTCTGCATGCAATCAGACGAAGTCTGAGACCAAATTGAGCTCGGAGTGCGGTTTAAAGTGATTAATACGTGTCTAAAGTGACGCCGGAGATTAAGTAATTTGTACCGAGTATAGACCAAGGGATCAATCTAATTCCCGTCGTGTGAGGTTGAAGTGGAAAAACAAGTCCATCTAAAAGTACGCATGCGGCTGGTTTTCTTGAAAACCCCTACCTTCTACGTGTGTTGAAGGAGTATAGACCTATTTAATTATAAAATAAATGCTTGTCACTTCAAGAGTCTAGAGGTGAAGTATATAAACCCCCACACGCTTGTAAACCCATGTAAGGCTTACCTTTGAACCGGTGATAATTCCGACCCGGTAGGTCATAGAAGAAAATTACTCGTGTATGTTTTCTTAAGGAAATTGTCTTTTCAATAAAGTTATGAATCCAATCTGTAAATCCGAGGTAGAAAGGGAAGAATGTGTATATATCAGTAAAGAGCACAATTACTCAACTAATGCCAAGATTGTGTCGTTGTAGAGCGTTTAACACGCAAGGCTTCTTACCTGAGACGAGTACATCCAGACCGAAGTGCTTCCAACCGTATAGTGGGTGGCCGGCGTGTTTGTCGATATGCGCATGTCCGGAAGTGTTTAACTACGTTAAATACGAAAACAAAGTAAAGACTAGAACGAGGACGTCCTAGTAACGTGTGTCCCGATCGTGTAGTGAATGTGATGCAAATGGTGCGCATGCGTAACTATTTCACTAACAAGTATCCCGGAGTACGTACTAGTGGGTCGTCATATGTCATACAAGGGGTGAGAATATGTGGAAAGTCAAAACGTATTTCTTTAATTTAGAATACATGTTGACCCAAACCGAGACAATAAGTCTAGGTCTGTCAGAAACGTAAGTGTTGATCAAATTATGATCGTGAGTCAGAGGCCTGACACATCAAATAACACCCCCTGTGTGTTCAAAGTGTTAGAGGTCAGGTCGGAGCAGCATCCACGTGATTACATTATGACGAGCGACAGAGACAAAATTGCCGAAGAACTCTTCGACAACCTAGCCAAGGGTCAATCAGTGGCAGCAAGTGCCAGAACTGATGCACCAACACGTAAGGAAGGCTTACGTGACAAATTTGTAAGATTAGAAAGGCTTAAAAAATCAGAAAATTCAAAATGGTGGGATGGCGCCACATTAAAGCAGTACTTGCGTTTGAATAGGGTTCCTAGGGGCCTCAGATCCCAAATCTTCCCCACTTATGACGATTTGGATGAAGACCTCTTGACGAAGTGGGAAGATACCCTAAACGATAAATCCCAAACACTCATGAATATCCTTATAGAAAACACCGACAGGAAACTGATCAAACTGCAGAAAGACATTGAGACCTTAGAACTGGAAATTCGAGCCCTAGACCTCAAAGAAGCCACAGATAAGAACTATGTAATACTTAACGACGTTCTTGCAAAACATCAGAATGAAATTAAAGAAAGAAAAGCTAGAAAATTAAAACGCGATGAGATAGATTACAGGGATGGACGTGTGTATACGTATGCGAGGAAATATGATTTCCTTTTTCAGACCGGAAAAGACGTAGGAAAGAATAAGAATCAAGGTGTTATCTCTACCTCTTCAAGCACTTCCTCTCTTAACACACCCATTACCAGTGATAGCGAGTTAGAAAATGCAGGAACTCCATCTTCTTCATCTTTTTTACGAGAGATGTTGCGTATCAGGAAGGGAAACAGACTACCACCAACTCGCGAAGCCATAAACGCAAAACCCGTAGAGGTCAAAGGGCAGGGAGACAACGAGGACTATCGGACAAAATTGAGGTCAGGACAGAACAGGAAGCAATGACTAATGTAACAGATGAAATTAGTATAATGAACCTTTCTTCTATGTCACTGGATGATGATATGATAAAACTTTTGAAAAAGGGATTAAGTTTCAACCCCAATATTGAGGGAGATGTTTGCAACACAAAGGTGGATTTGTACAAATTCATTAGAAATTTGAAGCTAAAAAGATTTTTTGAAATGAACCCTGTGCCTAATAAAGATACTACGCATATACCTGTAGAGTCCTTGAATGTGAATTTCAGTATACAGGATGCAATGAACACACAATTATTACTATCTTTAGCTGACACCGAAGAAACACCACAACACATGGAAACACTCTTACATGAGCTAGATGTACAAACTGACTACTCACTCACCAGTGGACTTAGATCCAAATCGAAATGGACACCTACACTGACAGCTGACAACTCGATTGACACATTCCATAAATTAGTTCTGTCAGACCTGAATAAATTTGAAGATAAAATCCACAAGAAAAAAAGAATCAGATACTCAGATAACCTTTCTAAGGGTGAACGGGTGGCTTTGAAACAACTTGCATCCAACAGGGACCTGATAATCAGAGAGGCGGACAAAGGAGGCAACGTGGTGGTGATGAACAAATGCGATTACAACACAGAAATACAGACACAACTGAACGACACAACATGCTATGAAAGACTGTACTCAAACCCGATAGGTCCCCTAACCTTAATGATCAACAAGCATTTGACCAATTGGTACAATGAAAGTCTTCTGACTCTTGAAGAAATGTCTTATCTAAAAGTTTTCAGACCCAATTACCCTTGTATTTATACATTACCCAAGGTACACAAACAACTTGCATTCCCACCGGGTCGACCTATAGTGGCGGGAATTGGGGGCCCCACAGAGAGATTGGCAGAATATGTAGACATTTTTCTTTCTACGTTTGTAAGGAACTTACCATCTTATATCAGAGATACTAAACACATCGTTAACATACTATCAGATCTCAGATGGGAAGAAGGGATGACCTTAGTGACCATGGATGTTGTGTCGCTCTACACGAGTATAGAACTGGATTTGGGTATTAAAACCCTAGAAACATTTCTCTTTAGAAGAGCTGCCTCATTATGGAAACACACGGAGATGCTGATTAACATGATGAGTATTATTCTCAATAATAATGTCTTTCTATTTGACTCACAGTGGTATAGACAAAGAAAAGGAGTTGTCATGGGATCCAAATTTTCCCCAAGTTTTGCTAATTTATTCATGGGCGTACTAGAAGAGAACTGGATATGGGGACCTGGAGGTGGCAGATTCCAAGATCATATACTGTATTGGGGACGGTATATCGATGACTGTCTAATGATTTGGACAGGTTCTCCAGAGGCTCTAGTAGATTTTCATACATATCTGAACTCAAATAACCTGCATATGCAGTTCACGCAGGTTTCAAGCAAAACATGCATAAACTTTTTAGACATCGAGATTTTCATCAAAGACAACCACCTACACACCAGACTATATAGGAAGGACACGGCGTGTAATGCCATTTTACACGCCAACAGTGCACATCCCCCGCATCAGATTAATGCAATCCCGTTTGGAGAATTCACTAGGGCCAGACGTAACTGCAGCTTAGAAGCAGATTTCAGCTCTTGTTTATACGACATGAGTGACAGATTCACACAAAGGGGATATCAGACATCCACTATCCAAAGAGCAGCAAGAAGAATCAGGCACACAGATCGGATTAGCACCATCCTAGACAAAGGAGTAAAAAAGACAGATACAGTGGTCAGACTCATTACCAACTATGACACCTACAGTGAGGCTCTTCTAAAGAGCATGAAAAAACATTGGCATATTCTGACCAGTGACGGTTTTCTCAGCAAATCTGTACATAACAAACCACAGATCACATACCGTAGAGGCAGAACACTTAGAACACGTCTCAGTCCTAGCTACACCTACAAGACAACCCAAGATACTTGGCTAGTGGCACAATCAATAGGTTTCTTTAAATGCGGGTGCTGTGGGACTTGTAGATGGGCTGATGATAAAAAGAAGTACTTTTACGGCCCCAACAAAACTTTCGACATAAGAGAGAACATAAACTGTAACAGTAAATATGTAATCTATGTTCTTGAATGCACATGTGGGGGCAAATATGTGGGCCTGAAAGAAAGAATTGGAGAACACATCAGGGCTTTAAAAAATAAAGACGCACGATATCCAATGGCCCTACATATATGGGAGTGTCCTACACAAGGTGTAAACAAAAAATTTAAGTTTTATGGCATTGACATCTGCAAACAAAGCCCCAGAGGTGGTAATAGGGAACTTAACCTAAGAAGATTAGAAGCATTCTGGATTATGCGGTTGCGTACTCATGAACTGGGTTTTAACAGTGACAGTGAGATGCACTATTTCTTGGGTAACTGAATTTCTGAAATATATTGAGTAAAACCCATGCTGCCTGCATGCCATGAGCTCAATACTATCTTATACAAAGAGAGGATCTACTGTAGTAACAGAATTGGAATGATGTTTTTACCACTTACACCGGGATCATTTTATTGTCCTCCTTTTAACTCCACATAGAAAATTTGGGGGCTTTATAAACATAGGGATAATTGGTTCCCATATTTTGTCAACAATTTCTCATTGACACTTATGTTCGTCTCGTATGTAATGTGAATTCATGACAAATAATTGACTTTACCTGGTGTTTATCTCACATGGTATTAAGAATTGTTCACAAGAATGAGATGCTTTCCACAACAATCAAGCTATTTTACGTGCTTTTATTGTAATCTTCTTGCTCATGATCAACAACGAATGACAATCACTTTTGTCGCCTAATTTGTGCCGCCCTCACAATTGATATACTCTGTCAATTATTTAGGTCAACAAATGTCTTACTTAACATCCTGTTTGTAGATTCTTGTATGTGTTTTCTCAACAGTTGCATATATGATAATAATGAATTCATCATTGTATACTGATCCTTGCACTCTATGATTAATAATTGAAAGAGCTGCTTGACAAATATCGGGTTGCGTAGCTTACAAGTTACGCATGCACCTACATTACTCACGATCATAATTTGATCAACACTTACGTTTCTGACAGACCTAGACTTATTGTCTCGGTTTGGGTCAACATGTATTCTAAATTAAAGAAATACGTTTTGACTTTCCACATATTCTCACCCCTTGTATGACATATGACGACCCACTAGTACGTACTCCGGGATACTTGTTAGTGAAATAGTTACGCATGCGCACCATTTGCATCACATTCACTACACGATCGGGACACACGTTACTAGGACGTCCTCGTTCTAGTCTTTACTTTGTTTTCGTATTTAACGTAGTTAAACACTTCCGGACATGCGCATATCGACAAACACGCCGGCCACCCACTATACGGTTGGAAGCACTTCGGTCTGGATGTACTCGTCTCAGGTAAGAAGCCTTGCGTGTTAAACGCTCTACAACGACACAATCTTGGCATTAGTTGAGTAATTGTGCTCTTTACTGATATATACACATTCTTCCCTTTCTACCTCGGATTTACAGATTGGATTCATAACTTTATTGAAAAGACAATTTCCTTAAGAAAACATACACGAGTAATTTTCTTCTATGACCTACCGGGTCGGAATTATCACCGGTTCAAAGGTAAGCCTTACATGGGTTTACAAGCGTGTGGGGGTTTATATACTTCACCTCTAGACTCTTGAAGTGACAAGCATTTATTTTATAATTAAATAGGTCTATACTCCTTCAACACACGTAGAAGGTAGGGGTTTTCAAGAAAACCAGCCGCATGCGTACTTTTAGATGGACTTGTTTTTCCACTTCAACCTCACACGACGGGAATTAGATTGATCCCTTGGTCTATACTCGGTACAAATTACTTAATCTCCGGCGTCACTTTAGACACGTATTAATCACTTTAAACCGCACTCCGAGCTCAATTTGGTCTCAGACTTCGTCTGATTGCATGCAGACTCTCACAACTCTGCCTGGTGTTTGTCAGGTTGTCCCTTTTTCTCTCTTTAAAGCATACGAAATTCGCGCACATATGTGAACTAAAAGTTTTGTTCTTTTGTACTATGTTGATATCACTGTTCTCTGTTTCATAGTACTTATCGTTAACTTTTACAGTAGAGCCAATGCAGCATCCTAGCTTTTGATGCAACTACTGTTTGGATATGGTGTTTTTCTCCCACCAGAATCACATTTGAGTCACTATAAATGACATGTCTGTAACTTGATTATAGTATCGTGTCAGTGATACGTACCTCATGTATGCTTTTTCTCCAGCCCTGAAGAAGTCTGGGGTTTATACCCTCTGACGAAACACGTGTTGGCTGGTTGGATCCACAGAATTTCATATAAAACTACATAACGAAAGACAAACCTGCTTTTCTTGTCATCCATTGCCTATACAGTTGTTTTGCTTTGAATACTTCATGCTATATATGCAACTTTACTTTTAACGTGTGCACAATTGGTACTTTGCTGTTATCAGTGGACCTTCGTCCACCATTGGAGGGTTTTAGGGGTATTTTCCCTCCTCTGTAGCACCGTTACAGATATTCTGTTTCATCTACTTACGTGACTCCCAGTGCGCCCATCAGAGGCCTGACACATCAAATAACACCCCCTGTGTGTTCAAAATGTTTGTTTTAGTGTTTTTCCAATATCTTCTTTCAGAATTTGAGCATGGCTTATTTTTCTCTCCTTTGCCAGGCATTTAAAATGTTTAAAGAAAATGTGACCTCCAGCTGAATTCAAATGAGAGTAGTACTTTTTGTATTAGTCAAATGAATGCAGTTGTGAATACTGTGTTAACTTACCACAAGCATTTAGCTAACTTTGGGTTTCTGTACCTTGAACACCAGAGGAAATGAACAGCATCATATTAAAAAGGCTGAATTTGAGACAGGTTGACAGAATTTCAAGAATCTACAATGCTGACATCGGTCGACATACAGAAGTTGTCCCTTTCTGGATTCTTCTGCATTTCAGGACTGATGGGAAACACTTTCACTGCCGGAGTGAATATTATGAAGTGGATAATCAGAATCCATGAACTAAATCCCAGTGACATTCTTGTTTCAAGCCTGGGAGTCAGCAATATTTGCCTCAATTCTTTATCTTTTGCAACTGATGTATGTCACTTTTGCTGGAGTGAAATCCTTTTTCTGGGGATAGTCTTCAAGTCATCAATATGTGTCACTTGGTTTTTAGTGACTGCAGCCTCTGGCTTGCAACCTTGCTCTGTGTCTACTACAAAAACAACAGTAGATGGACAGAATGCAGAACAATGTCATACATTCTGGGCCTAAATCCAACTTTTTTTGCTCACCATGCCATTCCAGTTTGAACCCAGCCATATGCAAACCAGTCTTGACCCTGTGCCTCATGGGAGAAGTCCAGCCCGAACTGCCAAGCCAGGTCCTCCACGGACAGGAACCAAGCATCCTAGGACCGGTTTCGGGGTTTCACCCCTCTTCAGCCAGGATAGCTTGATTCCAGTGGCATGAAGAGCACGGGACTCACATCTGAGCATACCCGTCCCACTCGAGGTGACAAATGCAAAAACAACAGTTGATGGAAAAAATGCAGAACAATGTCATACATTCACCCCAGTACAGAGATCTGGGCCTAAATCAATCGTTTTTTTGCTCGCCATTCCAGTTTGGACCCAGCCATATGCAAATCAGTCTTGGCCCTGTGCCTCATGGGAACAGTCCAGCCCGAACTGTCAAGCCAGGTCCTCCCTGGACTGGAACCAAGCATCCTAGGACCGGTTTGGGTCTACTACTGCATGAGGATTGTGAATGTCATTCACCCATCATTCATCCGGATGAAAGAGACATTTCCAAAGATTGTGCTTCAACTTCTGATGGGTTCAATAGTTTTCTCATTGGCAATCAGAACTTCCCAATTCTGGGGTATCAAGTCTATACCAACATCTAACATGTCTTCTAGTCATTCAACTAACATATCTTTTGATGGCGCTAATAACGAAGTGTGGACTGGAAGTGGACGGTTCGTTTTTGAGATAATTGAATTCCTTGTTACTTCAGTAGCCTTCATATTTTTCTTTTTATCAGCTGTAGCAGTCATTGCATCATGCACAAGCATATGAGACGGATGGACCACAATGCAGATGGATTTTGGAGACCACAACTCAGTGCTCAAGTGGGTGCAATGACGACTGTGACCACACTACTAATCCTTTATGTCTCCTGTTTTCTTGCAGAAAGGCTCATATTTTCAGATATCTTACCACCTGATACATTAGGATGTATAATATGTCATAATGTTCTCAATGCTTTCCCTATACTGAGATCCATAATACTAATATTTGGAAATCTCCATTGGAAGAAAACACGGTTCAAGGTCTTTTCTCTCAGGAAGTGCTGCAAAGGAGAAGGGACTGAGCATGCCCCCTGAACTGGAGATCATTCAATTTCTTATATCACTACTACCAAGGATAGTACTAGCCTACTTAGGCAAATGCTGACTGATCCAATGTCCCACAAAAAAATTACTCCAGAAGCCATATTATGCTGGAACATGGTAAAGCCCATGACATCTATTGATGGGCATTATTCCAAAAATGTAGATTCAAACTCAAGTTACTGCTTTAGTAAGAGGGGCAGCTGGATAGAACCAATTGCCAAATGTAGATCTTTAAATCTGTGACAAGATTTCTTAATTTTTCACATAATGCAACACAACTACAAAATGTGCTTTGTGGAATGAGTAAGGGAGAAAACAGGACAGAACCATACTTACTAAGATTGGCCTGCTGCTACTGTCATCCCCTAAAAAGGCACACAAAGAGGCTGCATTGTGTGATGCACAGCTCTGCGCAGGTGAGATTGCACTGTGTAGTGTAAGATGGGTGCTGTAAGCACACCTTTCTAGTTCAAATTCCTGTGCCTAGACAAAGCCTGAAGCATTCAAAGCGCTAAAATTGTGCTGTGCACTGCAGCACACATGCGATCCATGTGTTTTGCAGAAATTCTTATATCTATTTAACACATACTTAAAGGAGGCATTAATTGTTGATGCAAGTCCTACATTTAATATTTTAGAAGAGTGATCTTTGTGTCACAACCTGTGGGTATTTGCACTGATCTGCCCCAGTAATGCCCTTTAATGCAAAGCTTTTATGTAAGGGGAGCATTTTGTTAAGGCCTCTGAGGGTATAATACAGACTGTAAAATACTGCAAAGTAAATCCCCTGGGGTCATTAATGTACAACCAGTTGTAATAAATATCAATACATGGACTTTATTCTTTTTCCGATCATAATTTCTTTTGCATTATTTAATTCCTTTAAAATATGTCTGTACATCTCCAGATGCCTATTGTCTCCCAAGTTTTAAGCAATGTATTTTATTGCTTTCATTTCACAGAGTCCAAAATATCCCCTTCAGCATTTATTCACTAGATAATTAAAAAACATAAATTTCAACAGCTTAACTATCTCCTGACAAACAATTATTCAAGGTAAAAGTACACATACATATTATAGCTCATTCAGTGGCAGATATTTTAGTTCAACGCAATGCCTGGCGTCACAATGTGGAAAAATGGCCATTAATCCAGTTCATCAATAGCCGTCATCAATATGTAATTGTCCATATGCCTTGTTCATACTTTTCATGTCAGGTTCGTTTGACACAGGGAGCAACAGCACGGCTTATGCTGGTTACATACTCTAGGGGTCTTTATGCTGTTGAAATGCATTAAATAATATTGAATTGCTTGAAATCTAGGAATCAATACATATCTGAAATTGTGGTGGTGTATTGAATAAGGAATTAAATAATGCTCACTGAGGGTCTTATGTACAAGATACTGACGCATCATAGATGCGTCAGTTTCCCTGTGCCTGCATGCGAAACCCTTGCTCCACCATGCATGTGCCGTATTTACAATTCAGCGCACAGAATAGTCAGTAATTTTGACGCATCTGTCGGCACAAAAGTCACGAATTGCTAGGGTTGTGTCGCAAGCACGAAGCAACTCCAGCAATGCATGGGGAGAGTTCACTGACAAAATATTGATGTAAAAAATATAGAAGTAAAAATATCGATGAAAAAATATAGAAAGTAATAATATCGATGAAAGAATATAGAACTATACTTAAACTATACTTAAACAGGTAAGTACAAAAATATTGAGAAAACAAATATCGAAGTTAAAAACATAGTTGTACAAAATATAACATTTTAAATATATATTTAAAATCAAATAATAAATATTAAATATGTTAACCCCTTCGCTGCTAGGCCTTTTCCCCCTTGTGCTAAGCCTTTTTTGGGCTATTTGGGGTAGTGCGTGCTTAGGCCCCTGTAACTTTTTGACCACATAAGGTATCCACGCCAAATTTGCGTACTTTTCTTCCAACATTATGGGGATTCTAAAAGTACCCACGGTTTGTGGATTCCCCTGTTGGGGTCCCAGAAATTAGCCAAAATACAACAATTTTTTTTTGGTTGGGGAGATGGGAAAAACGGGCTGCAAATGAAAGCGTCTGGGTTTTTCTCTGCAAATGGTATCAAAAAAGGGTTTGTGGGGCTGAAATCGTCGTTTACCCAGCTTTCAGGGAATGACAGACTTTTGTCAGAAAACCAACATTTTTTACACAGTTTTGGCATTTTTCTGGGACATAGCCTTTTTTTGCTATTTTTTGTGCTTTCAACCTCCTTCCAGTTAATGGTAGAAATGGGTATGAAAGCAATAATGTATCCTGGAAAGCTATACATATTAGAAAAGTAGATACAATTCTGAATTCAGCAAGGGGTCATTTGTGTAGATCCATCAAGGTTTCTTTATAGAAACTAACAGTTAAATATAGGAACAATTTTAAACTAGTTGAAAAAAACAGCCTTTTGTGTCAACGTTTTTACCTGTAACTTCTTCTAATTATGACAGCTCTTTCAAAGCAATATACTGTTACATCCGCTGGACCTTCCTGGTTGTGGGGATATATTGGATTTGTAGGTTCACCAAGAACCCGACGAACCCAGAGTCAAAAACTGAACAGCAATTTGCAATGTTTTTTTATTACGTTCTGCGTATATAGCAATTATTGTGGGAAAATGTATACATGGAAAAATCGGTATGAAAGACACCTATGTATTTCTGAAATGGGAACAAATTATAGAGGTTAGAAAAAGTACATATTTGCACATTTTCTAATTTGGGAATGCTCATACTAGCATGAGAATTATCGGTCATTTTTCAAAATGACTTCTTTTTTACACAATGTCTTTCATTTGGATGGCAGAAATGAATCAAAAATCAATAGGTAATAACAGTTGCTTTACAAATCTGAATTACCCTAAGTCTCCCGATAAAAATGCTACCTCACTTGTGTGGGTAGGCATAGTGCCCACGACAGGAAATGGCTCGAAACCCAACATGAACACACCACGTTTTCACAATGAAAAGTTACCCTTTTTTTGCGAAGTGTCTAGCTGTAGGTTTTGAAAATTAGCTCTGCGGGCACCTAGGGAAATATAGCAAACCTATACCATTTTGAAAACTACACACCCAGGGGAATCCAGGATGGGGTGACTCTACTCCCTACCACCAGGTTCTGTTACCCATAATCCATTGCAAACCCTTAAAAATGGTCAAATAAAAAACATTTTCCCCACATTTCTGTGGTGGAAAGATCTGGAGTCTGCGTGGATCCACACATTTTCACCCACCCTGCGTTCCCCAAAGTCTCCCAGAGAAAAATGGTACCTCACTTGTGTGGGTCGGCCTAGTCTCCGCGACAGGAAACTGTGCAAAACGCAACGTGGACACACCTCAATTTTGCAGAGAAAAATGACCCTTTTTTGGCAAAGTGCCTAGCTGTTGTTTTTGAACCATAGGTCTGCCGGGATGTTGGGAAACCTAGCAAACCTATACATTTTTTTAAACTAGACACCCAGGGGAATCTAGGATGGGGTGATGTAGCTGCCTTCCACCAGGTTCTGTTACCCAGAATCCCTTGCAAACCTACAAAAATTGTCCAAAAATCCACATTTTCCCCACATTTCTGTGGTGGAAAGTTCTGGAATCTGCGTGGATCCACAATTTTCGACCCATCCCGCGTTCCCCAAAGTCTTACGAGAAAAATGGTACCTCACTTGTGCGGGTCGACCTAGTGCCCGCGAAAGGAAATGGCGCAAAACGCAACGTGGTCACACCTCAATTTCGCAGTAAAAAATTACACTTTTTTGGCAAAGTTCCTAGCTGTAGTTTTTGAACCCTAGCTCCGCGGGCACCTTTGGAAACCTAGCAAACCTATACATTTTTGTAAACTAGACACTCAGGGGAATCCAGGATGGAGTGACTTGACTGCCTCTCACCACAGGGTCTGTTACCCAGAATCCCTTGCAAACCTAAACAATTGTCAAAAAAAACACATTTTCCCCACATTTCTGTGGTGGAAAGTTCTGGAATCTGCGTGGATCCACAAATTTCAACCCACCCCGCATTCCCCAAAGTCTTGCGAGAAAAATGGTACCTCAGTTGTGTGGGTCAGCTTAGTGCCCGTGACAGGAAACAGCGCAAAACGCAACGTGGTCACACCTCAATTACGCAGTGAAAAATGACCCTTTTTTGGCAAAGTGCCTAGCTGTAGTTTTTGAACCCTATCTCTGCGGGCACCTTGGGAAACCTAGCAAATCTGTACATTTTTGAAAACTAGACACCCAGGGGAATCCAGGATGGGGTGACTTGACTGCCTCCCACCAGGGTCTGTTACCCAGAATCCCTTGGAAACCTAAAAAATTGTCAAAAAACCCACATTTTCCCCACAATTATGTGGTGGAAAGTTCTGGAATCTGCGTGGATCCACAATTTTCCACCCACCCCACGTTCCCCAAAGTCTTACAAAAAAAATGGTACCTCACTTGTGCGGGTCGGCCTACTGCCCGTGACAGGAAACGATGCAAAATACAACGTGGTCACACCTCAATTTCTCAGTGAAAAATGACCCTTTTTGGCAAAGAGCCTAGCTGTAGTTTTTGAACCCTAGCTCTGCGGGCACCTTGGGAAAACTACCAAACTCACACATTTCTAAAAACTAGACACCCGGGGGCTTCCAGGGAGGTATGGCTTGCATGGATCCCCCAACGTTTCCTTACCCAGAACCCCTGCAAACCTCAATTTTAGCTGAAAAAAATCACTTTTTTCACACATTTTTGTGTGGGAAAGTTGTGGCATCATGGGGCTCACTCAAATTTCCCACCACCCAGCATTCCCCCAGGTCTCCCGGTAAAAATGGTGCCTCAATTGTGTGGGAGGCCCGAGTACCCGCGACAGGCAAGGGCCCAAAACGTAGTGAGGCGATATCAAAATTGCCTATCTCAAAACCACCTGGTTTTGCAAGGGGGGGTCCCCTGGGTTTTTGGCCCCGTGCTTGGCGGCCACTCAAGGAAACCTACCAAACCCACACATTTCCAAAATCTAGATACCCGGGGGCTTCCAAGGAGGTATAGCTTGTGCGGATCCCCCAAATTTTCCTTACCCAGAATCCCCTGCAAACCTCAATTTTAGCTGAAAAAATCACTTTTTTCTCACATTTTTGTGTGGGAAAGTTGTGGCATCACCGGGCTCACTCAAATTTCCCACCACCCAGCATTCCCCCAGGTCTCCCGGTGAAAATGGTGCCTTACTTGTGTGGGAGGCCCAAGTACCCGCGACAGGCAAGGGCCCAAAACGTAGTGAGGCAACATCAAAATTGACTATCTCAAAACCACCTGGTTTTGCAAGGGTAAGGTAAGTTTATTATGCACAGTTAATTAAAACCAGTGCAAACATTTTACAAAAGTTTAAAATAACATAAAAGTTTGTTCATTATAATCATCATTTTTAAAAGCGTACAGTAAAAGAGGTTTTGCAAGGGGGGTCACCTGGGTTTTTGGCCCCGTGCTCGGCGGCGATCTAGGGAAACCTACCAAACCCACACCCTTCCAGGGAGGTATGAGTGAAAAAGTTATTTTTTCAGCTAAAATTGAGGTTTGCAGGGGATTCTGGGTAAGGAAACGTTGGGGATCCACGCAAGCCATACCTCCCTGGAAGCCCCACTTTTCAGAAACGTGTGGGTTTGGTAAGTTTCCCTAGATGGCCGCCGAGCACGGGACCAAAAAACCATGGGGCCCCCCTTGCAAAACCAGATTGGTTTGTGATAGGTAATTTTGATGTCACATCAATAGGTTTTGGGCCCTTCCCTGCCGCGGGTACTTGGCCCACCCATACAAGTGAGGTACCATTTCTATTGGGATACTTGGAGAAATTTGTTGTTACTTTCCACCGTGTGAAACTTTGGGCACAATAATGGA
Source organism: Triturus cristatus (assembly GCF_964204655.1). Taxonomy (NCBI): domain Eukaryota; kingdom Metazoa; phylum Chordata; class Amphibia; order Caudata; family Salamandridae; genus Triturus; species Triturus cristatus. The sequence goes on from NC_140590.1 coordinate 1,801,741,540, forward strand.
AGGTAAATGTCACAGTCACATTTTGAGGTTTGCAGGACATTGTGGGTAAGATAACTTGTTGGAATCCACAAGAGAGACATCAACATGCACTCCCATGGGTGTTTAGTTTACGACAAAAACTACAGTTGTTAGGTTATTCTTAACTGAAATGTACAGCTTGGCAGAGAGACAAAACAGACAAACATTACTGTACAGGCATCTATTCCTCAAGCACACACACATACTGGTTGGATTTGGCACGAGGGCGAGTGATGATTCAGCATATAAAATGTTATTAACAAGAGATTTCACAAAAATGAAATGCACTGTCAATAATTGAAAGGACAAAAAACTGAACCAATGACTCGCAGCTCGTGAGCTGTAAAGCCACGTCAAGGTACCAACCGCTTTACAGGCCATTCACACACCTTTCATACATGATACACACAAGACCGTTCACACCACCAGGCACAAAAACAACACATTACAACATTCACAAAAAGGGACAAGGTACACCCTGCTTGACAAAAACGGAATAGAATTTTTTTTCAACACAACCATCTATTCCTCAAGCACACATACATACTGGTTGGATTTGGCACGAGGGTGAGCGATGGTTCAGTATATATAGTTGTATTAACCAGAGATTTCACAAAAAGAAATGCACTGTTAATAATTGAAAGTACGAGAAACTGAACCATTGACTTACAGCTCGTGAGCTGTAAGGCCACGACAAGGCACCAACCTCTTTACAGGCCATTCATACACCTTTCATACGTGTGACACATACAAAACCATTCACACCGCCAGCCGTGGGCCCAGCACATTACAACACTCACACCAGCAGACAGCGCCATTCAAGGGCCCATCACTTTCACACGCTCACATTCTTGACACAGCAACCACACCAGCTCACAGATTGCGTGGAGTGGCGTTTGGTTAGCAGTATGTGTAGTGACCAGCAGCTAGTCACTACTCCCAGACCACCAGTCAAGTGCCAGCCCACTCACTGCCAGCCAAGCACCAGTCCACGCATACTGCCAGCCAAGCACCAACCCACTCACCGCCAGCCAAGCACCAGTCCACGCACACTGCCAGCCAAGCGCCAGTCCATGCACACTGCCAGCCAAGTGCCCGTCCACGCACACCACCAGCCAAGCGCCCGTCCACTCACCACCAGCCAAGCGCCAGTTCACGCACACCGCCAGCCAAGCGCCAGTCCATGCACACCGCCAGCCAAGCGCCAGTCCACACACATCGCCCGCCAAGCACCAGTCCACGCACACTGCCAACCAAGCGCCAGTCCACTCACCGCCAGCCAAGCGCCAGTCCACAAACACCGCCAGCCTAGCACCAGACCACGCACACCGCCAGCCAACCGCCAGTCCATGTACACCGTCATAAAAATGTTTTAAACAAGAAAGACAACACAAACCAATTGCAACTAGATACCAAACTATAACTACAAAAACAACAGCAGAAACTAAAGACAACATTCTATTGCCAAACTTGAAACTGAACAACTATATCAAACCATGCAGACAGGCAGTACACTATTAGACTCACAGTTGCTCCCAAAAACTCTTTTTAGTGTGATACAATCTGAAACATGAGGGCACACACAGCCCTGGATTAGAAGGACAATCGGCACAGTGCATACAACTCTCCTTCCGCACACCTCTTCGCAAGCAGAGTCTACATCTCTTACAGGGATTGTTTTTTTTGGGCATGGGAGGATTTAAATCAGGAAAGTGGCGATCTTTCAATCTAGCCTCATCCTCCACCACTCCAACTATAGGAACACTTGCCTGTTCCTCAACAACAAGGCTTCCTATCACAGACTGCTGAAATTGAACAAAAGTCAACTTTGACTCAGGAGAACACTCCTTGTACACAACAAAAGCATTGAAAGTTGCTAAATTGAATAGATGGATGGCCAACTTTTTGTACCAAATGTACGCCTTACGAATAGCAGTGTAAGGTTCCAACCTCTGATCTACTCTATCAACACCACCCATGTGCTTATTGTAGTTTAAAATGCACACCGGTTTGCGTACTTCAGCAAACTGAACCCAAACAGCCACAGGTGCAGTACTCTCATCATGGATGGTAGTCAGCATGTACACATCCCTCCTGTCCACAAATTTCATAGCAAGTAGTTCATCACTATGCAAGGAACTGCACTGCCCCCTCTGAAGTTTTTTGGAAACAAGCTCTTTTGGATAACCTTTACGGTTAGAGCGGATTGTGCCACAAGCAAAAGTGTCCACTTTGAACAATTCCTTAAACAATTGCACAGCAGTGTAGAAGTTATCAACGTACACATGGTGGACTCTGTTAAACAGTCCTCTAGCAAGATCCCACACAATTTTCTCTGAAACTCCAAAAGTGGACGGACAGCCAGGGGGGTCAATGGTGGAATCCCTACCAGTGTACAAACGGAAATTAAAAACATATCCTGTCCTACTCTCAGACAAGATATACAGCTTAATTCCATAACGTGCCCTCTTGCTAGGGATGTACTGCCTAAAAACCAAACGGCCCTTGAACAGGACTAAAGATTTATCAATAGATATTTCTTTCCCTGGAGTATAGATCTCTGAAAATTGATCTACAAAGTGATCAAGAACAGGCCGAATCTTAAAAAGATGGTCACAATCAGGGTGATCTCGTGCCAATGCCAAAGTATTATCAAAAAAATGCAGCATCCGAAGCAAAAGTAAATACCGATCACGGGTCATAATCGCAGGAAATATGGCCGTTGCCATCAAGGGACTGGTAGACCAATATAAAGCCATGGACAGCTTCCTTATCAAGCCCATCAAAAAAGTCAAACCCATAAACTTCTTCATCTCATCCAGATTTGTGGGAGTCCACCGGGTAGTTCTAGCGTGGGGCTTAAGCGTGGCACTGTGGTCCCTCAAAAACTGTTCAGCATACAAATTAGTCTGCTCAACAATCGCAGCCAAAAATACATCATCCATAAACAACTGAAAGAACTGAATAGGCAAACCATTTTCGCAATCCACTCTACACCCTGCATCCACACTAAAGGCAGGCAACGAAGGCTGCACCATGTTAGGATCAAACCAGAGTCCAGCACTTCCAGTAGGAAGCCTTGCAGCCTCAGGCTGCAATACCGATGTCTCTTGCTGCACCATTGGCACATCAGTGTCCCCCTCTAAAACAGGCACTTCATCCACACTGAGAGTACCTTCATCCGCACTGAGAGTATCTTCATCATCCGATGATTCCATGTGGAGAGAAAACTCACTGCCTGAATCTTTCCCTCCCTCCTCTCCCTCAGACGCACTGTCAGTCTCATAATCCTGCTCAGAGGAAGATTCAAGCAGCATACCAACAACCTGCTGAGCAGTCATTCTACGGCTAGCCATAATCCTTATTAATAAAGATAACTTGTCAAACAAGTCAACAACAACAAACACTTTGAAAAATAAGTAATAGACAAAATGTGTCTATCAGAAAGACCTATATACTCCAAAACGATACCACTCACTTGCCAGAAGCAGCTAGACTCACCACCACCTACTCTGCAGAGACACAGTAAGGATCAACAATATCCCACTAAAAAAGAAAAAGAAAAGAAAATTACACATAAGAGAATGCAAAACACATCGCAAAGAATTTCATGCTCAAAACACTACCTATATATGCTGCCATTATGACACCACTTGCAAAAAAAATCATTCATGCATGACAATAATACTCATTTGGAGTAAATACAACAAAAAAGTTTTTCTTACCAAAAAAATGCAACTACGCAAAACTGGAGAACAACCACTGCCGAAACCGCAAACAGGAATCAAAAGCTTTACACTAGAATAAAAAGGAAAAATAAAACATTACAATCACATATGCAAATAATGCACTAGTCCACATACTATCCACCAGCCAAGCAAAGGTGGTAGGTGGGTCTAAAAGAATAGGGCCGATCTTCCCCCACAGGGAGCAGAAACAGGTCAAAAATTTACCCTCATAAAGGGGGAGCGACCCTTGCCCAAGGGGTCACTCCCCAACACCAACAATTAAAAAGCCCTGGTGTCTACTGGTTTCTGCCCCCCTAGTGGACAGATGGGCATGAAAACATATGGCCGATCTGCCCCCAAAGGGGCAGAAACGACCACAATAACTACCCGAAAAAGGGGATCACCCTTGCCCAAGGGGCCGCTCCCAACAACACAAAAACAATCCCTGGTGGCCTAGTAGGCATACCATAAAACTGTTTGAGTCGATCTGCCCATCCAAGGGGTCAGAACCGGTCCAAATAAATGCTCCCCAAAAGAATCCCTGGTGTCTAATGGCTTCTGCCCCCCCCGTGGGGGCGGATGGGCCTAGACTCACAAGGCCGATCTGCAGAAAGGGTCAAAATAAATGATCCCCAAAGGGGAGCGACCGTTGCCTAAGGGGCCGCTCCCCAAAAACATAATCTAATTAAAAAATAATCCATGGTGGGCTGGTGGACACAGGGGGCAAACCCCCCTAAACAAATTGCTCCCCTTAGGGGAGCAACCCTTGCCCAAGGGGCCACTCCCCGACACACAAAAAAACATCCCTAGTGGCCTAGTGGGCACACACCTACTTATTTTTGTATTTTTTTTTAATAGATCTGCCCAGTGGGGGCACACACACATTTTTTAAATATAAAATAATAAAGATCTGCCCCCCAAAGGGGGGCAGACCCAATTACATAAATATCACCCCCAAGGGGAGCGACCCTTGCCCAAGGGGCCGCTCCCCGACACAATTTGGGCTTTAAAAAAAAAATAATCCCTGGTGGCCCAGTGGGGGCACACACACCTTTAAATTATAAAAATAATTATTGGATCTGCCCCCTAAAGGGGGGGCAGACCCAACTACATACATATGTACCCCTTGCCCAAGGGGCCGCTCCATGACACAATTTGGGCTTTTAAAAATCCCTGGTGGCCCAGTGGGGGCACACACACCTTAAATTATAAAAATAAATAACGGATCTGCCCACCAAAGGGGGGGCAGACCCAAACACCTACAAATGACCCCCAAGGGGAGCGACCCTTGCCCAAGGGGCCACTCCCTGACACAATTTGGGCTTTATATTTAAAAAAAACCCTGGTGGCCCAGTGGGGGCACACACACCTTAAAATTATATAAATAATTAATGGATCTGCCCTCCAAAAGGGGGGCAGACCCAATGACATAGAAATGAGCCCCAAGGGGAGCGACCCTTGCCCAAGGGGCCACTCCCCGACACAATTTGCCAAATAAAGCATTCCTGGTGCACGATCGCGCCCCGGCGCGATCGTGCAGCAGGAATGCTTTCTAAAAAGACATTGGAGGAAAGGAAAACCCTTTCCTTTCTTCCGATGCCTTTTTAAAACTCCAGTGAGTGCAACATTAGGAAAAGTGTTCGATAGCGGAGGGATAAAAATTACTATTCCCACTCCAATCAGTGCAACAGTAGGGAAAGTGTTGGATAGCGGAGGGTTAAAAATTACTATTCTCACACCAGTCAGTGCAACAGTAGGGAAATTGTTGGATAGTGGAGGGGTAATTTCATTTTTTTTTTTACAGCTACTCCAATAATTGTAAAAAGTAGGGAAAGTGTTGGATAGCGGAGGGGTAAAAATTACCATTCCCACTCCAATGAGTAAAATAGTAGGGAAAGTGTTGAATTGCCGAGCAGTAACAATGAATATTCTCACTTCAGTCAGTTCAAAATTTAAAACAAACAAAATATTAACAACAACACAAATATTTAAAAAACAACATACATTTAAAAATCTATAAATATGGTAAAAATTGAAATACAAATATATTTAATATTTGTTTTAAACATATTATAATGTTAAATGCATGGACAAATACCTACAAATATTATATTAAATAAAATAAATAATAATTTACAAACAAATACATATTTTTAATTAGAAACTATTCAGAAACAAAAACATTAATTATTACATAAATGTACATTTCTTATTTCCTACCCTATAACATCGCACAATTCACAACTCACAACTAAATTGAAATAAAAAATGTACTTCCTCAACTAACATAATTAATTACAAATTAAAGAAATATTATTAATTAAAAAACAAATGAAAACTCATAAAAATGATTTAACTTCCCACACTTTACCCCTATAATCCCCACAACCCACAGCTAAAATTAAACTGTAAAAAAATAATTACAAAATTAAAACTTATTTTCAATTAAAAAACTATTTGTATTTAACAACTAATTATAAAGTAAGTTCGATTAATTTACTCCCCAAACTGTACCCCTATAACAGTGAAACCCACACATATATAAACAAATACCCTAATTAAATATTGATTAATTAATATCAATGATTAACTAATTTTTTATTAATTAAACATAAATTACTTCCCACCCTTTACCCCTATAAACCTCACAATACACACCAAAAATTAATTACACAAATTCCTTATTTAATTTTCAATTAATTAACAACTAATTATTAATTAATTTAACATACATTACTTCCAACCCTTTACTCCATAAACTCCACAACCCAAACCTAAACAAAATCACACAATTACCATAATGAATTCTCAATTAATTAGTTAATATACATTTTATGGTAAGACCGTAGGCTCATATTATGCTTTTCTTATCTTGCTTTATATGAATAGCAGCCATGATAAACCAAACAAAACTACAGTTCCCAACAGGCCAAGCAACATATTGGTTAATGGGAAACAAAAGAATCAACAGTACCAACCAATGAACAGGCAGCCTTGGATATAACGTAGGGTCAGACTGCCAACAGCCCTCTTTTCTTGCTGCTCGCAGTCAAGATAAGTACCCTTTTCATTATCTCCTTTGTGATATTCATGGTGTTTATCTATTTTGTTTAAAGTGGTTGTTTTATTGCCTTTGTTAGCGCGCTGAACTTTTGCTTCCCCGCTACTCTTCTTATCGAGCGTCTCTCTCCTCATGCTCTTACCGCTCCTGGTTTCCTCACCCGCGTCGCCAGTTCCTCGCGATGCGCAGCGGCCATTTCCAGCCTTTGTACCTCAGTGAGCTGTTCCCTGCTTGCCGCTTCGCCCACATTCCCTTCATGGCTCTTCTTCTGGTTTCCACCTCTGGGAGGGGTTGTCTGCTCCCGGTCAGGTTTTTTCTTCTTTCTGTGTACACGCCCACTGGTCAGGGCTTATTTCTGCAAAGTTAACCCCTTGGTGTCTGGTTTCTTTCTGTTGTTTGACTATGGAGCTGGAAAAGGTCTCAGAGTTTGGAGTTTAATAATGAGGAAGGGGAGGCATTCAAGACGGATTTAAATGCCTTTATTAATAATTCTGTGGAACATGCCGTTGAAGCTTCTATGAAGCGTTTTTCCAAGACTATGGAAAATTCCTTGTTGTCATTAATGTCCAAAACTTTGGCCCAGTCTGCGGGGAATAGCTGAAAAAGAAAGTTGGTACCTTCCAGCAATAAAAGTGTTTCTGTTAATGCATCCCGTGGATTGGATGAGGTTTCCTCTCACAAGGTCGAGGACTTGGTGCCTTCTAGGCCTCCTGTTAAGGAGGGGTTTTCTGTTTCTTTTACCAAACGTAAAGTTAAATCAAAACACACTGAGGTACCTGAGAAATTAGTAATTTCTCATATTTTGGACACTGACGACAATTTAGGTGACACAGATGATGTTTTTGATGATCTTGATGCCAATGATCCCAGTCCTCCGCCTAAGAAAGCAAAAACTGACCCTTTTACCTCTGAGCCCATCCTGGATGCGGAAGGTACTCCAATGTTTGATCCATCAACAATCCGCCATCCTAATTCCACTGAATGGTTTCCTATTTCTCATGTTGGTGAATATATTTCCGCCAGACGGTGCTTGGAAAAAGCTGTTAGGTCCAAACTTAAATCTGAATGTCCCAAACTTTCTCTTCCTTCTAACGTCTCTAGTACTCCCACCATTGACCAGCCTATACTGACCTTCTTTTTCAAGTTTGGGAAAGATCCACTCAAGGGTGTGGATAAGGCTTGGTCCACCTGCCAGGACAAATTGATGGACGTGGTTGGTCCTCTAGCCCGTATTTTCGACCTGGGTGAATCCGTCCGTTTGGACGGCACAGACCTGGATCTTCAGGACATTTCTCTATGGGTTCAACAGGCCTTTTGTCTTCTGGGAAATGCCAATGCTGCCATTACTCATGAGCGACATAAGGGCCTCCTGATCAAGCTGGACCCCAAATTGTCTAACTTGACCTCCTTGGATCCTGGTATCAAAGCCGATGGTCTCCTGTTCAGAGATTCTCTTGTCAAGGATCTTAGTAAATTTGTTTCAACTTTTGCATCCATTGACAAGGCCCAGCAGTCTATCAAGAAGGTGTTTTCCCCACGTGTTTTTGGACGGGCCGGCAGAGGCAGGAGTCGCTTTTCCGGCCGTTCCTCCCACAATCAAGGCTCCAGAGGTTCCTTCAACTCCGGCTACAATTACCAGGAATTCAAACCCCAGTTCTATCCACAAAGGGGCAAAGGTTTCCGTGGCCATGGCCATGGCCAGAAAAACTTCAGAAACAATTTCCAACAAGGTAAGTCATCCAGTTCCTCCCCCTGTAGGGGGTCGTCTAAAGTTTGTCCTACCAAAGTGGCGGTATCTGACTGCAGACCCTTGGGTTCTCAACTCCATCCAAGACTATCTTATAGAGTTCTACGCTCCTCCTTTCCAAACAGATTCCCTCCTCCTCTCGTCTTCACAAAGAAATGGCAAGTCTCATCTCTTAAGGGGTTCAGTCTCTTCTCCAAAAACGCGCTATCCAAGTGGTTCCTCTGGATCCTTCAGGTTTCCTAAATTCTATCTTTCTGGTTCAAAAGAAAAACAAAAAGATGCGTCCTGTTATAAACCTCAAATGGTTCAATCAGTTTGTGGTCTATCACCACTTCAAAATGGAGACCATCATTCATCTCAGAGATTCTCTTCGTTTAAACTATTGGATGGTCAGAATAGATCTCCAAGACGCCTACCTCATGGTTCCTATTCACCATTCCCACAGGAAATTCCTTCAATTTAGGAGTGTCTTACCATTTTTGCTTTCACCAAGATCATGAAACCTGTAGTGACTTACCTGAGGTCCCTCGGGATCCGATTGATTATTTATCTTGACAACATCCTACTGATAAATCTGGACAGGAAAACTCTGTTATTGCACTTACACATTACTCAGTCTCTTCTTTTCGATTTGGGTTTCCTCCTAAACCCCAAAAAGTCTATGCTTGTTCCTTCCTAACAAATCGCTTTTCTAGGTTTTCTAGTGGACTCCTCCACCGCTTCCCTTCCTCTCCCTCAATCAAAGGTTTCCACTATAAAGTCAGAGATTTCCCAAGTGCTTTGAAGCGACTTTATATCTCTGAGATCTCTTGCAAGACTTGTGGGCCTGCTGGCTGCTTCTGTCCAGGCTATCTTCCCTGGTCCGCTCCACTATCGGGTCCTTCAGCGTTTAAAAATCCAACATCTGCGTCGAGGTCTGACGTATTCCGATCTAATTTCTTTGGATCAAGAGTCCAGTTTGGAACTTCAGTGGTGGATAGACCATTTAGATGCCTGGAATGGCAGAACCATTTTCACCTCAGTCCCAGATCTTGTGTTAGAATCTGATGAAAGCTTGACAGGTTGGGGCGCCCGATGTGGCACGATATCGATTGGAGGTACTTGGTCTCTAGAGAAGTCGTGATTGCACATAAATTGTTTAGAGATGCTTGCAGGCTCCTTTGCAATCAGAAGCCTTGCCAAAAACAGAGTATGTTGTTCTACCCTCCTTCGCATGGACAATGTTTCTGCGGTGCGCTACATCAACCATCAAGGTGGCACCAAATCCAAACCCCTGGCAGAGTTAGCAAAGTGCCTGTGGGAGTTTTGCCTCCTCAACAAGATCTGTGTCAGAGCAGAATACCTTCCAGGCAATCTCAACTCCATAGCCGGTTGGCACTCTCGTTTCCTACGGGATACCAGCGGCTAAAGGCTTCTTCCATCCATTTTTCACTCTCTCTTTCAAAAGTGGGGCCCTTTGCATATCGACCTCTTTGCCTCTCGTCTCAATTGACAGCTTCCTCTGTTCTTTAGTTGGCGCCTGAATCCTTCGGCCCGTGCGACAGACGCCTTTCTCCAGGATTGGTCTTCTCATCTCCTTGCCTTTCCTCCTTTTCTCATGATCAGCAGGGTGATAGCTCAAGCGTCCTGGCAACAAGCCTCACTGGTTCTGGTAGTTCCCTTCTGGCAATGCCAGGTCTGGTTCCCATCTCTCCTGGAGATGGCGATGGATTTCCTGGTCCTTCTTCCCTCCTTTAACGACCTTCTCTTGAACCCCTTGGGTCATCCTCACCCTCTGATTCTAGACAATTCTATGACCCTGTCCGCATGGAAGAATTCGGGTCGATCCAATCTGACAATGTCATTTTGCAAGAGACTTCTCTCTTCATCAGCAGGGCTTGGGCCCCAGGAACAACTAAGGCTTACAAATCAGTGTGGTCTTTATGGGCAAGCTGGTGTCTGGGAAAAAATGTCGATCCCTTTTCATCCCGTTTAACTTACAATGTAAATTTCTGGGCTTCTGTGGTCAGCCCAGGTAAGTCTTATAGAACGGTCAACCTGTACAGATCTGCTATTTCTCTCAATCACTCCCCTATTGATAGTAAACCAGTTGGCGAGCATCCCCTTATTTGCCGCCACCTGAAGGGTGTTAAGTTTTCAAAACCTCCTTCACCAAAATACTCAAGATTATGGGATGTGAACTTGGTTCTCAAACTCTTTGTAGATTGGCCGGATAATGCGGATCTTTCCTTGAAAATGCTTTCTGCCAAGCTTACCTTGTTCTTGTGTGTGGTTTCTATTAAACGAGTTTCCGATGTCAAAGCCATGGATGTATCCTCTCATCAATTCACTCCTTCTGTTGTGTTGTTTCATATTAATAGACGTCCCAAATTAATTTGAATTCTGTTTTTTATCCTTATTTTCCTGACCAGCCTAAACTGTGTGTAGGGCTATGCCTCAAAGTTTATGAGCAACATACCTTTGATCTCAGAACGTCCTCCCATTCCCAGCTCCTCATTTCTTTTCGTAAATCTCACAACCCTGTCTCCTCTGCTACTCTTGCCCATTGGGTTTGTTGGGTCATGGAGCTTGCTGGCATTGACGTTTCTGTCTTTGGGGCTCATTCTGCCAGGGGAGCCATGGCTTCCAAAACTTTTTGGGCAGGCTCCAGGTTGGAGGACATTCTGAGATCAGCGGCTTGGTCCAATGACAACGTTTTTCCTATTTTTTATTGAAAACCTGTGATTTCTGCTGTTTCTTTTGTAAGTGATATGCTTTGAACAAGCATAATATGAGCCTCCAGTCTTGCCATAAAATGTAGATTTTCCTAATAAGTTATGACGAAAAGTCTTAATTTTATTAAAGACATGGAGGCGAGTATTATCCCACCTCAACACTTCTAACTTGTGTTTGTCTCTCTCCCTGCAGGGACTCCAGCTTTGCCACCAGCCTCTTCATGATACTTCCCAGTGTCCTGGTTGGGATGGTGCTCCGCTTCTTAGTATTTCCTCTGGTTCTGTGGCTCCTGCTCTTGCTGACGTTTCCAAGACCTTGCTGATGGACTTCGGTCAAGACCTGTTTACTTGGACTTTGGCTTTATGCATTGTTTTTGCTATTGTTCCTCTCATTATGAACTCTTCTTAACTTGCTCGCCGAAGAAAAGAGGGCTGTTCGCAGTCTGACCCTATGTTATATCCAAGGCTGCCTAATCATTGGTTGATGCTGTTGATTCTTTTGTCTCCCATTGGCCAATATGTCGCTTGGCCTGTTGGGAACTGTAGTTTTGTTTGGTTTCTCTTGGCTGCTATTCATATAAAGCAAGATAAGAAAAGCATAATACTCGCCTCCGTGTCTTTCCGTCACAACTTATTCGGAAAATCTACATTAACAACTAATTATTAATTAATTAAACAGAAATTACTTCCCACCCTTTACCCCTATAAACCCCACAACCCGCACCTAAAATTAATTGCATAATTTCCATAATTAATTTTCAATAATTAATTAATATTAATTAAGAACTAATTATACATTAATTAAAAATAAATTACTTTCCACCCTTTACACCATAAACCTCACAACCCACACTTAAACAAAATCACACAATTACCATAAATAATTAGTAATTAATTAGTTAATATAAATTAACAAACAATTATCAATTAATTACATTTAAATTACTTCCCAACCTTTACCCCTATAAACCCCACAACCCGCACCTAAAATTAATTACACAATTTTCATTATTAATTTTCAATTAATTAATTAATATAAATTAACAACGAATTATTAATTAATCACAAATAAATTACTTCCCACCGTTTACCCCTATAGACCCCACAACCCGCACCTCAGAAAATTACACAATTACCATAATTACTTATCAATGAATTAATTAATATTAATTAACAACCAAGTAATAATTAATTAAAAATAAATTCCTTCCCACAATTAACACTATAAAATCTAAATTAAATAAATATATAAAGCATTAATTTATTATAATTACATCTCTTCCCACCATATTCCTCTATAAACCCAGAACCCGCTATGGAAATAAAAAATGAAAAATGTAATTAAAATTAAAATAAAATTCATAACCAATAAAAATTTGACACATATTAAAATGCATAAACAATACTTATATAAAAAAACATACATCACATACATTTAAAATAGAAACTAAAATACATAACGCTAATTAAAAAATCGATATTTCAAACTATATTTTTGCAAATATTTTGATATTTCTTACCTTAAATTCGATATTCTTGACCACGATATTCTTGCTGTCGATAGTTCTGAATCACGACATTTCCAACTTGATATTCTGTCTCAATACCCATGGGAAACCCTATTCCTAATACAATGCTTCACTTTTTACGCCTGCTCCAAGCAGGTGCAGGGTTTTGATGCAGTGGGGTCTTAGAAGTGGCACAGTGAAATATTGTAGATTTCACTGCGTTACTTTCAACAAGTCTTTACCGAGAAGGAACGCCAACCCGGCATACATTATAACTGACGCAGGTATATTGTGGCATAGGGCTTTACAAGGTGATGAATCTCCCTACATGCTTCACGTTGCAAATAGGCAGCTACGTGGCACATTGTTTACGCTGCTGCTGTGTCACTTTTTGTGATGCAAAAGTGCTGCAAGGGGTTTGTAAATAAGCCCCTGAATATGAAGGGGCTTATTTGCAAGAGCCCTGCGTCACTGTTGCACGATGTAAAGTGGTACATGCGTGACACAGGGCTCTCCAAAAGATTTATGAAGCCCGGCATGTGGGAATTTAGTTTACAACTGAACATTATCTGCGCCATCTTGCCTCTCCCCAGCGTCACGCACCGGAAACGTGCGACAGCCATTTTAGGCACCCCACTCTCTCTCCCAGCTCATTACCGATCACCAGCGCGCCCCTCAGGCGCTGCGAACATCCCCCGCGCGCTGGCCACCCCGCTCTCTCGTACATGGGCTGTAAAACCTCTCCTTCTGCGCAACCCTGCCATGGAATCACACCCCGTGCCTGACCAACACTTCCTTTTCATCCCATACATGGTCATACATCCTTTCTGATAACCCCCTTCCTCCGCGCCCGATTGTCCGAACCGATCCCAGGCCATCACCCAGCCCTGCGGATGCAGTTTATTGCCCCTACTGTAAAGGAAACACCCCACATCAAAGGGATTACAGTAGATCAAGGCCCCCCACCCCCTGAGACCCGACCGGTCGCACACACCCCCGGGAATTGGCGGAATGTCCAGCTGTGTGATAGCCATCTCCTACTGTGGGTGGGGTGGGGACTTCCACTGTAGATATGTGTGGGAACGAGCTTGAAGTGGGGATTCTGAGGATGTTCTTTCATGTATCAAAGCAACCTCAAGAATGTGCCATGTATGATAAGCCTGCAATAAAGTCATAAACCTGCGTATAAGAGGCCAGGCCTCAGAGATGTGGTTAGAGCACCTCATGACGATACCTTGCTGTCTGACCTGATGTGTTCTCCTCCGGAGAGAATAAAACCTTGTTTCCTGCCTTCCAGTCTCCGGCGCCTGCCTCTTTGTTGGTTTAGCATCGAATGGTATAAGAGGCGATTACCGCCGGGCAATACTTGAAAGGTTATCGACCACGACTGCCGCTACAATTTAACAATTGGCGTCCCAAGCGTGGGGCCCATCAGCGACGTGTGGACCCAGTGAGAGAGGTCCCGACGACAGAGTGAACGACTGCAACGATCGGGAGAGCTCCTGCCCGATAGACCCTCGTCTGGCAGCCGATCATCCGAACTTCACTAGTTCCGAGCAGACCTCTCTCGAGTGATCTACGGTCCTGACTGGGAACCATCAGGAGTGCCGCGGCAAATACGGAGAGTAGAGGACCATCGGGCGCTGGAGGCGGAAGACGAGAAACTGTCCACGCGGTCCGGGTAAGGTCGTGAAACACGACAAATTGCGAAACGATTGATTGATTGATTGAAAATACTAGTATTGCTTATTGATTGTTCTCTTTGAGATATTCGCTGTCTGCAAACGGGGAGGAGTAGAAATACTCTCTCTCTCCCTTTGCAGATAGTGAAGGATAGGTAACGCAGACTTTTGTCCCCATTGTAACCCGTCGTGCCTATTTTTATCTCCCCACTGATTGATTGTCCGAATATTGATTGTTTTGAAGGATAGTACTCTTTGAGATATTCTCTGTTTGCAAATAACGTAGAATAGAAATATTCTGTCTAGTCTTTGCAAATAGTGAAGGGTAGGTAACGCAGACTTTTGTCCCCATTGTAACCCGTCGTGCCTATCTCTTTCTCACCATTGATTGATTGATTGTCCGAACACTAGTTGTTCGATATTGGTTCTTTGGAGGTATTCTCTGCTTACAAATAACGTGGAATAGAGATATTCTACCTAGTCTTTGCAAGCAGTGAAAAGATAGGTAGTGCTGACTTTTGTCCCCGTTGTAACCCGTCATGCCTATCTTCTCCCCACTGATTGGTAGTTGGTTCTGCCCGGACCGCTTATTAGAGACGAACCATCCAGCTCCACTGGAAGACACCCCTAATAAGGACATATTTACTAAATATGGATTAGTCGCTGTAGCTTACAGCAAGCTAGGGAATAAAAATCGCTATAAAGAAACAAAAATAATCTAGTGAGACCAGTGAACCGCTGATGGGACCCTTTTTTTGACCCTACAAACACAAGAAAACGCTAGGAAATAGCCCTTTACGAGGAATATGAAACTAGGAGGAGGAGCCAAGCCCACGGTCGAGGTAGCCACGAGGTAGCTCGGCTCCGCCGCTCTCATTGCCTAAAACATGTCTGCCTTACTGCCCACCCCGCCTAGTAAACGCGACAAAATCCTGCACCAACGGAAGCCTGCTGGTACCCACTATTGACGTCCCCGAACTAGGCTAGATCGCGCACAATTGGGCTATGTTATTTTTCCGATTACGCAGTAACATCCTTGTGCTCGTTACCAGATTGCAAATATGTACAACACTCCAACAAAGTAGTATAGTTATAACATTTTAATAACTTATAGGTATAACAACACGCCAACAGGGTAAACACATTAAAACACGTTTTTAAACAACTATTTACATGACAGTCCTCGCCCCTCCTTCTTCGAAATAGCAACATTGGCCTGTTTTGGGCGGTCCTTTTAGTTGGCTTTGGGCTATAAAAGACCTGCAAAATCCATCGGCCTGTGAGGCGGCATCAGTGGCGGACGATTGTGCGAGTACCGGAGGCTAAGCGCAGCGCCGGGACCCTGGCAGCGCCAGGGTAGAGTCCACTACGTTGTACTGGCCTTCCCATTCTCTGCTTCTACCGGCAGCGAAGGGTGCCCTGGCAGGGGGGAAGCGACGCGGACGGGCCTCCCCCGCCTCCCCAGGTGGAGGCTCGCCAACAGAGAAGGCACCCCTGCCGATTCACTCGCTGGCCGGCTGAGTGGGCGCCCCTGCACTCACCGACCAGCTGCAGCAGGACAGCCATTCAAGTCTTGCCTGCCGGGTAACCACTCAGGCGCGGATCCACTAAGATTGCCATTAGCGTTTCACTCGAGAAATGGGCCCCCGTAGCCGAATGATCGAGGGACCCACCCCGGTGGCGATACCATCGA
Organism: Triturus cristatus; assembly: GCF_964204655.1. Taxonomy (NCBI): domain Eukaryota; kingdom Metazoa; phylum Chordata; class Amphibia; order Caudata; family Salamandridae; genus Triturus; species Triturus cristatus. The sequence continues at coordinate 1,801,757,691 of NC_140590.1, forward strand.
ACTGCTGCTGTCGCTGCCACTGGACTTCCGAGATGGCGGTTGGTTCTTCAGATTTAAGCCCGGCCCGCTAAAAAGACGGCTCTGGACTCGGAAGCTTGTCTGCTCGGGCGTGGGCCCCACCCTTGAAAAACACCCTCTCAGCTTTGCAGATTCTGCGGGAGTCATTGACATTCGACTCCCGTGGACCTCCGGTGGGGGCAATCGCCGCTATTTGCTTGAATATTCCACATTAACTTGTCCTTGCCCCGGGCGGCAGCCATCTTGCCTCCGTTTGGTGCCGTAAAAGAAAGACTGATTCAGGGCGACAGCGGAAGAACCCGCCTGCTGTCCCGCCCCAAGGAAGGACCACGGCATCGCTACAAGACCGCGGTGACGCCATGCTGACGCAAGCTGACGCTGACGAAAAGTTCTCGAACTACCGAAAGGGATTCTGGTCCGGCAGCTAGTTAGTGGGAAGACTTAGACTGTGCACTGGACCCACCCGACCTCGCCCCAAAATGGCGCCGAGACGCCTCTCACACCGTGGCCGGCCTGAACGGTTGTAGGCCTGTATTTGTATACTGACATTGTTTTAAATAAAGGGCTTCTTAAAGGAATTACGGAATCAGTGTCATGACAAATCATCTAGGTTGGTAAAGGTTTTTGAATAAATGATTGTTACTCCCAAGCAATAGAAAGCAGATAATGCAGACCCCATTTGCCTGAATTTTTTTTTGATTAACGGAATTTGTACCCGTCACACCTGTCTTTTTCCAAGAGTTGTCAGAAAATGGTCGACTATAGCTTAAGGTATATGCCGAATGCAAGGTATTGTATCTTGCACCATAATATACGACCGATTGAGAAATACATGTACGACCAGGGAACCCGAATTTAGGAGATGAATGAAATAGAGCATCTTTGTATATCGGAAGAAAAGAATAATAGGTCTGTGGTATTACCCACTCCTGCGGCTAGCCTGGTACGTGGTAAGTAGAACTTTTTCGTGTCTACGGGCGCTAATGTACTTTGAATACTGCACATCCCCCCCCCCTCTTTTCCCTCTCTATAGGTCACGACGAAGTTCCGACTGAAGAATGGAGTGGGCATGGACCGCACCGTGCTCAATATAGGGAAAAACATAGACAAACGTTGTGGGATAGTGTGCGAAGTGCAGACTACCATTGGGAACATGAAAAACTGTATGGTATGACTGTGCATGTGTGCTACGATTATACGGTATGAATGTGTATGCATTTCATATACTTGGGTCGCTTGAAGAGAACGTCATCGTATAATTGAAGTGCTTGTCTATCGATCAAAGGGAGGGGAGTAAAAGGTCCGACACCCCCCCCCCCAAAATAAATTACAAAATACTGAAAATACGCAGCGTGCATAGGAAAGAGGACAGGAAAAGAGAGGTCCCCATACTCAACGTAGCCCTGTGTCTCCGTCTTAAGTTTCTGTGCTTGATGTATGTACTGTCACGCCCTATCCGGTATTTGTGTATACGTGATCACCGACTTTATGTCTTTCCCCCGCTTGTGTTTTATTACATAGAACTGACCCGTGCTACTCCATGTTGTGTGTGCACCAAGTAGCCTATTATCGTACACATATCTCTCTCTCTCGTTTTGTGTCATACGTATGCCAAATAGCCTACTTGATGCGCACGTCTCTCTCTCTCTCTCTCTCTCTCTCTCTCTCTCTCTCTCTCTCTCACTCACTCACTCACTCACTCACTCACTCACTCACTCACTCTCACTCACTCACTCACTCACTCTCTCTCTCTCTCTCTTACTCTCTCTCCCTCCCTCGCTGAAGGCTCTCTTGCCCTCTTTCTTTTTGAATAATTTAACGACACTATACCTCCTCAGTATATGTATAATTGGCATAAAACACGGTGGTGTTCGAACAAATTGACAGAAACAAAAACGACCGTACTTTACCACGTTACTACCTCTCCTTTCTGCAAATGTTGAACTTATTTGGCTGAGAAAGAAAGGACAGGTAAGACGACTGATGTCTCCCAATCTGGCCCTCATCACGGGGACTATTTGTCAGTGGTTTTCGTTTTTAGAGCTCTAACGACACCATCTCCACCGCCCAGAATTGCCCCCGCCCAATTGTTCCGAACTAGAATGTCTAAGCACCCCGTCCTCCCAGAATCACCCCAGCTCTGTACTAGCCGTCCCAGAGTATTTCAAGCAAAACAGCTGATGACTTTGTTCTCAAAAGGTACATCGCCTAAGCTGATGAGGGTTACCTATTGTCTCCAGCAAGAAAAATGTTTAGCTTGTGTCCCTCCCCGAAATAGATGTCTGCGAATCCATGACAGTAGCACCTCGCACCTTTTTTTTTTGCAGTCCTCGGAGGAAAATGTGTATTAACAGAACTTGTGTTAAGATGAACGAGTCTCTACCGGAGAAGCCGGTTCGAATTTTTGCTAGACCAGAAAGTTGACAGATGTCAGGCTTCCTGCAACGATTACAGGGCACAGGAATCGACACCTAGCAGGCCAGACGATGGAAATTTGCAGGAACACCCACAGAAACCTGCACCGCAGCAATGATTAATAAACTAGTAACATGCACCGAAATAGGAGTTAATAGACATCAATCATACAGCGACCAATAAAAGCATTTCCCCAACTACTCGGTGGTTGGGAGAGAGGATGAAGTGTGTAAATGTCTTTCCTGCCAACTCTCTAAGATTTTGTTTCTTGTACTCATTCAAAGATAACCTGCGGCCATCGGAAGAGAGGGGTCGGACGTGACGCACAGCCTGGCTGCGGACCATAGAACCTCTATGGCATCGACCAAGGGGGGGGAGCAACGAAGCAAAAAGGGCGTGAGACGAGGCACCATTATCAGCATGATAGACGATAGAACGAAGGGCTATTTCGAAGCCCCCTGCTCGCTGACCAGCGTGCCTGAAGTCCCAACCCGTCGGGCCCGATTGATGGGCCCAGTGCTGAAAGATTCTGCTCTCCTTGGTCTGCTTTTTGATCCGATCCCACTCCACCCCCTCTTCCCTCGGCATCCCAAAGTACGCCACACCCCTTCTCTCTCTCACTCTCTCTCTCTCTTATATGGATTTTGAATTTGACTTAACAACAGAAGAACAAAATGCGGGTACCCCGTCTCAAGGTACCTATGATAAAATGAGTTAGGGAACAGGACTGTGATCCGAGAACCACGAATGGTCACACCCTGCTACGTGAAAACTTGGGTTTGAGCTGGACCTTAGCTCCACCGCCGGTGCTCAACAGTGCCAACAAAAGAAGAAGAACAATAAGAGCTTACCAGTGATGGCTCGTTATAATAGGACACTGGAAAGAAGAACTCCCTTCCCTGACTGTAACTCATGTTAAGTTGAATTCCTCTCCCAACCGCTTTTATATTGACTATCTTCCAATCGAGTTTTCGTGATATTGCATCAGTCACTTCCGACTGTACACTGATAAGTTAAGAAACTCTAACTTTGTATAATGACATTTGTATAACATCAGCTTGATCCACGCGAAGTCCAGGCCTTAAGTAAATGGGCGTAATTATCCCTTGTTTTACCGAACATTTTTCAAGTATCGAGTTTGTGTTCTAATGAAATTCTGTATACGCTACGCCATCAACTGTCACGTCAACCACATGTAACTATGTACAATTGTGTCAGATTGCTCCCGCCTGTCCTAAGACTCTGTACTTTTAAGGAATGCATGAAAAAACATTTACGATATTATGGCTAAAAGGTTAACGAAGGTGAATGTCGGCCAGGCAAGCTGGCGAGATATGTTAAAAGGGAGGACTGTGGAAATTTAGTTTACAACTGAACATTATCTGCGCCATCTTGCCTCTCCCCAGCGTCACGCACCAGAAACGTGCGACAGCCATTTTAGGCACCCCACTCTCTCTCCCCGCTCATTACCGATCACCAGCGCACCCCTCAGGCGCTGCGAACATCCCCCGCGCGCTGGCCACCCCCGCTCTCTCGTACATGGGCTGTAAAACCTCTCCTTCTGCGCAACCCTGCCATGGAATCGCACCCCGTGCCTGACCAACACTTCCTTTTCATCCCATACATGGTCATACATCCTTTCTGATAACCCCCTTCCTCCGCGCCCGATTGTCCGAACCGATCCCAGGCCATCACCCAGCCCTGCGGATGCAGTTTATTGCCCCTACTGTAAAGGAAACACCCCACATCAAAGGGATTACAGTAGATCAAGGCCCCCCACCCCCTGAGACCCGACCGGTCGCACACACCCCCGGGAATTGGCGGAATGTCCAGCTGTGTGATAGCCATCTCCTACTGTGGGTGGGGTGGGGACTTCCACTGTAGATATGTGTGGGAACGAGCTTGAAGTGGGGATTCTGAGGATGTTCTTTCATGTATCAAAGCAACCTCAAGAATGTGCCATGTAAGATAAGCCTGCAATAAAGTCATAAACCTGTGTATAAGAGGCCAGGCCTCAGAGATGTGGTTAGAGCACCTCATGATGATACCTTGCTGTCTGACCTGATGTGTTCTCCTCCGGAGAGAATAAAACCTTGTTTCCTGCCTTCCAGTCTCCGGCGCCTGCCTCTTTGTTGGTTTAGCATCGAATGGTATAAGAGGCGATTACCTCCGGGCAATACTTGAAAGGTTATCGACCACGACTGCCGCTACCATTTAACAGGCAAAGTCACCCTGTAAGCTTTGAGTAGACTCATAAATCATGAATAAGGCAACTCAGGGGCATATTTATAAGCCCCTATCACCACATGAATGTCACTTTTTACGACGTTTCTGTGACGATAGAGTCTCCTCCTTATTTACTCAACGTGTCTTAATGCTGCCTTGTAAATACAGCCCCCTTTCGCGCTATGTATAGCGTGAAAGGAGAAGGAAATGGGTGTCGCTGTGGGCGTTCCACCGCAACACCCATTGATTTTGACGCTGCCCCATATTTACAAGGGCAGTGTAAATATGGGGCAGCATCAACATTAAGACCAGGGAAAACTTGCTGTTTTCATGTGTGCTGCGTTGTGTAGCACACATGGGAACAGCAAAAATCCAATGATTGTTTATGTACAGGAAGGTCCCTCTTCCTGCACATAAACAATAATTTAAAAAAAATGCTGTTTTGCAATTTCTATGTGTGCTGCATTAAGCAGCACACATAGAAGTTACAAAACAACATTTTAAGATTGTTTATGTGCAGGAAGGGGGACCGTCCTGCACATAAACAATCTTCCCCTCAACGCAGACACCCTTGCACTTTGGTGCAAGGGTGCCTGCGTTGGCGCTAGGCTGCTAAGTTTAGTGCCAGCGCAGGCAGAAATGCAGGGCTGCACCATATTCTTGTAAAGATGGCACAGCCCAGCATTTCTGAAGTGGTGGAGTGTGACGTTAAGCCAGGAAGGCTAACACCTCACTCCGCCACTTCCCTTGTAAATATACCCCTCAGTGCAAATTACTGTGTCGCCTCACTCCGTGCCTAGGAGGCGTTCCATGGGTGTTGCAGTGACACTCATGGAATTTGATGCTGCACCTGATTTACAACGTGATGTAAACCTGGGGAAGCATCACATCCGTATGCATCGCAAGGTGAAGGGTAACAAGGAGAAATATGTTTATTTCTCCTCATTTTTTCCTCTTTCCACATTCGGCAGCACACATAGAAAGAGGAAAATGCCTTGTAGGATTGTTTTTGTGCAGGAAGATTCCCCTTCGTGCACAAGAACAATCTGGCCTGCAATGGAGACACCCTTGTAACATGGTGCAAGGGTGCCTAAGTTCGCGCTAGGCTGCCAAAACAGAGCCAGCGCAGGCAGAAAGGACAGGAATGCACTGTATTGCTTAAATACAGATAATTCCTGCCCTTTCACTTTGACATTGGGCAGTGCCGGAAGATGCCTGCTGCTCTGCCCTGTCCAAAATTCCAACAATGAGGTCCTCACTTTGTAGACTTTGCTTGCTGCAAAGTGACACAGAACCGCTTAATTGGTTTTTGACTTAAGAAAAGGCCGCCTTTCCAGCACTAAACACCTTTTCCACACTGTAGTGAGTACCCATGCAAGGCTTTGTGTTGCTTTGAGTAAGCAGAATACTTTAGTAATTCTGGGCCTTAGTTTCCATCCAAGATATGGAGATCAGATCAGATTTAAGATTTTTCACGACCTCACATCACTTGATGCAGCCTGGCACTTTGAATGAGTTGTGAGAAGGTTGGACACTCGTTAACGCAGAATTTATTTATTCACTGCCGATGTTGAGTATAAACATAAATGATAAACCTTTTTTTCAGCTGTTTACTGTATTTCTATAATGTAAGATGCGTTGTTTGATGACATATTTCATAGTTTACTGCAACTTGTGTCTGGTTATTTGCAATGTCTATTTTCCTGGAAAATTGGCAGACAGTACCATATATTACTGAGTATGTATAAGCGTGTACAACATACTTTACATCATTATATTTTTACTTCTCAGTTTTGACTTGGGTATTAGGAAAGATTGTGCATAATACTCTTGTAATTGACGAAATTCAGTCCACAGATTATCTGGCATATGTAGTGGTACATAAAGGAGCAAATAATAGGTGCACCATTTTTTATGCACTGTGAGAAGTCCTGTTGGCAGCTGCCAATGTCCACCTGTTCACTGAAATCTCTTATAACTTCTGAGAGTCAGGGTCATAGCTCACCCGGGGCTAATCCAGCTCTGTATCATCCATCGATCATGGGTGAAGATCCACCAGATTGCCCTCAGCCTGTTATCACTGCAAGCAGATGAGGTACAATGGATTAGACTCATGGACCACATCCACAAAGATTCCTTCAGGATCCTCAGTTTACCTCTAGATGGTGAGCAGCTGAACAGTCTGACTTCCTTTAGTCTAATGTTGGAGAGAGCAGCAGTCCATGAAGACAATCACACTTGGATTTATTGAGAGCAGCAACAGCTCCCTACTTTAAATTCCATGTACTGACTTTGGATCTGTGTCATTTTTGAAATCTTCTGTTCCATATATTGTTGTGTTGAATTTGATTTATCAAAGTCTGTGTGGAAGTAGATTAAAGTTTTGTCATGTTCTTGTGGTCAACCTTTGAGGTGTGAAATCTCACAATAATGAACACTGGTACTCTTCTGCTACAAAACTGTTTATATTTGTCATTCTAATGTCCATAGCTGAGTTAGAAATATTTCTTTTTATTAAACAAAATGGAAAAGTCCCTCTGCGTGACAATGCCACAACTTCAAGAGAGGAATTTCACAGCAGAAGACAAAGGGCCTCATTTATGAGTTTTTGCCGTAGGGCAGCCCCGCAGGCCTTCTGGCTGCGCTGCCCTACGGCAAAAGAAAAGGGCAGGAATGTGCCATATCTATCACATAGGGCACATTATTATCTTTTTCACATGCGCCGGCACACAATGGGCTGCCATGCACCAATGCAGGCACCTTTGCACCATGGTGCAAGTGTGCCTGCACTACGGGGATGGTTATTTTTGTGCAGGAAGGGAAACCTTCCTGCACAAAAACAATCACAAGAGGATTTTTACTCTGCAGTACACATAGAAAAATGAAAACTAGGAGAAATAAATATATTCCTCCCCATTGTGCCTCCCTTATGCCTCACCTGGGGAGGGGTACGTTTTTCGCAATGCCTCAGATTTACTATTTCTCGTAAATCTGGGGCAGTGTCAAAAAGCCATGGATGTTGCTGGGAATGCCCCCAGTAACTCGCACTGCATGCCACTTCACTGCAGAAAACTGCATTAAAGGGAAACGATATTTACACAGCAGCAGTAAGTTAAAAAAAAAAGTGGCTTAGTGCTGCCTCATAAATATGAAGCAGGCTCCTGCGCCACAGATCGTCACAAAAAGTGACGTTCCGGCGGCGCAAGGGGCCTAAAAAATAAGGCCCAAAAATAGAATTTTTCTGGCTCTGATTCTCCCCACAAACAAAAAAAATACTATGGGCCCGATTCACAGAACTAATCTGAGACAAAATCCTAAACAAACGCAATATATAATAGTCACATAAATCAATTACATAGAAAATAATCAAAGATTTAGAATACACAAAATATTGACATCAACTCTCCCACCCCACTGCAATAGAGATCTATTAAAATTATGAACTCAATAACATAAACATATGTTTCCAACAGTCAGACCATCTCATACAATCCACATTCATACACATCCAATAAAACAGATTACAACACAGTAAGACAGAAACCTAGTCAGAAATGTTTTCTTCCCCTCCGGCGTCTGAACTTTGTTTGACACACTCTGCCTAGCTTGTTGTCTTGATTATTTTCTATGTAATTGATTTATATGACTATTATATATTGCGTTTGGTTTTTCCTTTGCTCTGTACTCGCCAATGAGAAACAAAAAAGAATAATAGGTGAAACAATAAAAAACTTTTTGTACATTATATTCTTGAATTTTGTTCCTAATTTTTCTTTATTTCGCTATTTGTTTTATGTCAATTATGTTTGGACTTTAAATTGCTTCTCTTCACTGGATTAAATTCCTTTCATTAGTTTGAGACATATTTATGTCCTACTGATATCCCTTGGCAGGTGACACCTTCTTCCCTTTTCCTGAGGGTGGGTTCTTTGCGATTGGTGTCTCGAGAGTCTCAGCCATTATTCATATACTCGGGGGCCCTTCCTCCTTGTCTTGTAGTTTGTTACCCCAGCACTTTTGCTATTAGGGTTTATTATCCATTTATTGGTTGCTTGTATTTACCTTTGATTCCAGTTCTCTTCACCTATTTTCTGTGTTTGTCCCTCCTTCACATATAATTTGGTGTTTGGTGAGCCCTTCTTTCTCCTCTTCTCCTTGAAGGACATTCATGGATAGCATTAAAATGTTCGGATTTACGGACGAAGACTTTGCTAGATAATTAGGACAAACATCAACGAGTAATAGGTACTTTACTCTTTCTAAGGGCCTAAATGATGATTGGATCAAACTCCTAAACTTGAAGAAAAAGGCCAAGCGTACGGAGTCACACGCCAACTTCATGTTGGAATATCTTAAGGCAGGTACTATCCCGATTGGCCTTAGAGTTCGCAACATACCTGGACTATTTGTCGAAGTTAGAAAATTCCTGGAAAAGTGGGCACTTATCTTCAATCGCTGGTCCCGCAATTGGATGATTTTAATTATTGAAACAGCTAGGGAACTTGTTTCTATCCTCACAAAAGAGATAGAGGAATTAGAGGATAAACTTAAACAGGGCAACCCATTGGAAGAAGCTAAAAAGAAAATTGAAGAAATAAACATTGAGCTAGATTCCTTTTCGGAATACTTGCTTAAACGAAAAACTGAGAAACTCCGTAAGGATATGCGTTTTTTCTCACAGGCAGAGAATTATTATTATACTTCCAGCGGTGGCTCAAATTCCCATACCCATCAGCATGGGAGTCAGCATGGGGGCCGCCTGTGCCCCTAGTGTAGCCAATCTATACATGGGCCATTTAGAACAGAAGTTCATATACAACGGGATCGCGCCTTATTTTGAAAATATACTTTCATGGCATTGATACATCAATGAAGTTTTTTTCATTTGGAAGGTGATGAGGGTGATCTCGACCAATTTTTAGAATGGATCAACTTGTTTGATCACAACTTTAAATTCACCCCCCAAAAAAGTAGAGAAGGTTGAATTTCTCGATCAATGAATAGAACATAGAGACTAACTTATTGCTGTATCCCTGTATACGAAACCTACAGCTATCATCCACGCTGTCAGAAAGATGGGACTCCTTTCAGTCAGTTCCTGCGCTTGTGTAGGAGCTGTACTAATATCCATGATTTTGATTTTCATGCGGACATTCTCAAAGGAAAGTTTTCTACTCGAGGTTATCCTAAGAGACTTATCCGGGATTCTTATAAAAGAGCTAAATACTTTGATAGAGACACCATGTTCAATCCTAAAACTGAGTCTTCAGATACGAAATTGGTTTGTGTGATCCGCTACTCCAATCTGAACCATAAAATACAACACGCCATATATTCGGAGTGGCATTTGCTTAACCTTAGGGATGATGTCCCCAAGATTCCCAAACCCACCTTTGCATTCAGACAAAATAAGAACCTTTGGAATTTTCTAGTGAGTGCCAAACCGGAGAAAACTGACACTTTTCTCCCGAAAATCCATCACTGGAAATACTCCGATCAGAGGCAATCACAGATGCGGTAAGTGCCAGGCCTGTGTTAATGCCATTGTTGCGGACCATATTAAAATGGGACAAAAGACCATAAAACTTACACAAATGACCAACTGTAGAACCACGATTGTGGTATACTGTATCATTTGTCCTCACAATCTTTGCTCCATTGGCGAAACAGGGAGAGAAATCAGGATACAGATCAGAGAGCATAAATCCAACATCCGGACGAAAAGAACGTCCACTCCTTTGGTCCAACATTGGATACAGATGGGACACACCGAAATGGACCTCAAATTGACTATTTTGGAAAAAATCTCTTCGGAAAGAGGACGAGATGAAAATAAGGTCCGGAAGACCAGGGAAGTGTTTTCGATCTTTTTTATGAATGCTGAGAAACGGGGATTGAATGAAAACATTTCCTGGGAACAAGCTATCTGATTCTCTGTTAGGTGTCCCCCTACCCTTCTACTACATTGCTGTGATTAGCCAGGATATGACTGTTTTTCTGTTTTGGGGTGTTTTTTCTTCCCCTCCGGCGTCTGAACTTTGTTTGACACACTCTGCCTAGTTTGTGGTCTTTTGACTCTGGCCATCTTTTTCCTTGGTAAGCACTTTTTATTATCTTGGTCCATTGCGAATATATTTGCTCTTTGTTGTTTTTTTTTTCTTTTATCTTTTAACTGTTTTTGACGTAGTTTTTCGTTCTTTGGACTCTGTCCATTTTTATGTATACCTCTTATTTGTTCGATTTATCAGACGGTCGGTCTTTTAGCTCTATTGGGAAGGAACCGCCTCTGGCAATGCGATTTGATTACGGTGTGCCTCGTGCCCGCTATCAGGAACCAATATATATTCAGCGTCTGGAGATGTTGGTCACCTGACCATCTCTTTTGAGGGCGGGTTCATGAACTTTGTTTGGAACTCCTGGACGCCGCTTTTGCCATTATGGTTTTCCTCTGAGGACACTGTCTTCCCGCTCGCCTCGTGATATCCTTGAATTTCTTTGCGACGGCGAAGCTCTCCCCAGGATAACCGTATCCGAGTGATACCATGGGATTGATGAGGTAAGAACTTTAGCCCAGCCGGTTTTCTTCCCTTCTCCTTCTATGAGAAGTTACCCCCTTTATCTTCTTTTTGTGTGGGTTGGGTACCACATTATTTGATCAGCCTTCTGCTCTTGTAAGATTTTGTAATGTGGGTAAAGGCGTACTATTTTATGTTCTTATGAACATCCCTCACCCCGTTTATATGGTTTATATGGTTTTATTGGAGCCTCCTGATTTTACCGATATCTATCGCAGTCGGCCATCGACCTTTGACTGCATTCCAGTCGCTATCCTCTATCGAAGGCCTTCAGTGTGATACTTCTACGCAGGGTTTTTTCCTTTTCGTCCACGAAGGTAAACATTTCTGAGATTTGGGTCTGCCGAGTACTTAGTCACAGCAGAGTTTGGGTGATTCTACTATAGTATATTTAGGTCATTTCTTGCCTTTTGTGTTCTAGATTCTTACTCAAACCAAATCATCGGATCTCCATTACATACAGTTCCTCTGAAGACCCGCCTTTTCTGCTGCCTACTCTGCGAAGTTTTATACTTCTGCTTCATTTTTAGAATTCTGTTATTGTATTCAAAGTATGTTATTGTGATCTTTATTTGTTCACTTTTATGTGTCACATTTGTTTTTATTATCCTTTAGTGCACTGATATTCTCCCTAACTCTTCTGTTTCTGTTTTTGTCTATTCTTGGTATGGATTCATTTTTATATGGGTCTTTGTCTATTTTCTTACACAAGTGTTGGATTGTTTCTCTTTTTTCTATTGGAAATGCCTGTGAGCATCTATGTTTATTCCTTTGCACATATTGCTTTATATCTTCACGGGTGAAGACACTGGATCACTTAATTTATTTCTGTAGGTTAGTTCTGTTCATCCAGGGGAGATGTGCTTAACTCTGTCTTATTTCTCCTTATAGTGATTTATGGAGCACCCGATTTGAGAAGTTCCGAATTGTTATTGGGTCCTCTTTGTTTGGAATTATTATTTTTCCCGCCCCGCCTTAGTGCTCTCTTCTTGATTTCTAACCTAATAATGCCCTGAGGAAGGTGATGGCTACTTGCTAGCCTAGCACCGAAACGCGCGACGGCACAGTGCAAGACGGAAACCACAGCGTGGTATATTATCCAAGAGCACTAACTGGATACATTTTTGTCAGCCTACCACCACTGTTACATATTTCTGACTAGGTTTCTGTCTTACTGGGTTGTAATCTGTTTTATTGGATGTGTATGTATGTGGATTGTATGAGATGGTCTGACTGTTGGAAACATATGTTTATGTTATTGAGTTCATAATTGTAATAGAGCTTTATTGCAGTGGGGTGGGAGAGTTGTTATCAATATTTTGTGTATTCTATGTAATTGATTTATGTGACTATTATATATTGTGTTTGTTTTTTCCTTTGCTCCGTACTGACCAATGAGAAACAAAAAAGATTAATAAGTGAAACAATAAAAAAACGTTTTGTACTTTATATTCTTGAATTTTGTTCCTAATTTTTCTTTATTTCGTTATTTGTTTAATGTCAATTATGTTTGGACTTTAAATTGCTTCTCTTCCCTGGATTAAATTCCTTTCATTAGTTTGAGACATATTTATGACCTATTAATAGCCTTTGACAGGTGACACCTTCCTCCCTTTTCCTGAGGGTGGGTTCCTTGAGATTGTTGTCCCGAGAGTCTCCGCCATTATTCATATACTCAGGGTCCCTTCTTCCATGTTTGGCTGATAGAGCACTTGACCAGAATGGACTCATAATTATGGGGTTTGCTCACATGAGCTATAGATTCAATATCCGAAAATCAAAAATTGCCCACATCAGTGTCTAATTTTTGGGATACGAGCTGTCAAGTGAAGGCAAGAGCCTCACGACACTTTTTTTTTTTTTTTTTTAGAAAAATGTGAGTTGCTCCAACCTCCAATGACTCTAAAAAGATTGAAATCCATATTAGGATTTCTAAATTTTGGCAGAACAAACATTCTATGACCTTATACCTCCAGACTTTTCAGGTACACATTGGACAGAGGAATACACAGAAACTTTACGTTCCGTACAAGCTGACATGATGGCTTCCAAACACTTACCCACGAGTAAACACTACAAACCTGGTGATCCGTGTAATTGCGGGTGCACCAGGGTACACAGATTTCACGTTCAACAAAGGTGATACAGTGCCGATTGCATATAAATTGCATCTCTATACAAATGCTGAAAATATTCTGACAGCTGCAGTGAGAGAGCATGCCCTGGCACAAGGGAATCAAATTATTGTTGCGACCCCACTACCGACCTTAAAGGAAGTTACAATAGCTAGTGTGCCAAAAGAAAAAGCTCTACAACGAATATGGATACAATGGGCAAACTCTTTCACTGCAACAGATTTAGATTACACATTTCAATCTACATTACAAACACAAACATTTCTCCAGCATGAGCAAGAATATCGTCTACCTAATGAAACAATGCCTCTAGATCGCTATGACTACATCATTAACACCAATGGTTCTGCACAACCTGCCGTAGGTAGGGCCAAAACTGCAATATTTGACTGCATGCGCAGTCGTAAAAGGTCTTATGCATGATGGAGCATCCCATCCTGAAAAAAACCTATATGCTGTCAATAGGTGATAGCAGGGCTCAGCTGGCAGAACTTAAGGCTCTAGTACTAGCATTACAGAATACGGATGCTGGATTTTCCACACTGATTGTATGTGATTCGTATTACTGTTTGCAGTCATATATTGAGTATCTTCATTATTGGAGTCAGAAGGGATTCAGAGATTGAAAAGTCTGCACAGTGATGAACAAGTCAATTTGGGAACAGGTGGCAAAAGTGAAAGAATGCTTGCCACAGGCTCATGTCATTCATACATTGAGTCACCAACAGGCTCATGTCATCCATACATTGAGTCCCCAACGTGTTGGCATGCACGTTGCAGGGAATTCATTGGCCGATAAGGCCACAAATGCGACGGTTCACACTGCCACAGTTGCTGTGATAACTTGTTCCAGTACGAGAATAGACAGAGATGTCATGGTGGCCGTCAATGCTGTGCTCAATGACGCGCACTTACCAAAAGGTTTTCCACTCAAGTACTTCTACAAGTTAGATGCACAAAACATACCATATGTCCAGATTCCAAGAGTGGGGGACAGAGTAATATCAAATAGTGAATGCAGACTAGAACTAATAGTGGCTGCACATGAGGGTCTGGCTTCTGCACACACAGGGGTGACTGCTACAATTTCTCAATTGCAGCAACATTATTGGTGGCCGGGTCTTTACAAACAGACGAAGGAATTTGTCCTGAGATATGACATCTGTCAACAGACGAAGGGTTTCATTGTGGCGCGTCCACCCCACCCCTCTTTTGATTTTAAACAAGCATCTGGCTTGTGTGTATTTGGACTCAGTGGCCCCTTATCATCTGATGGGTCTTACAAGAATTTGTTGGTGGCAGTGGTTTCCTGCTCTTGATTCCGGTGGGTATAGCCACAGCGATCGGCTGATGCCCAAACTATTTTATAAGATGTGTGAGTGTTTATCGGAACATATGCAGTTGGCACATTACATTCTGACCAAGGTCCGGCTTTTAGCTCTCAGGCTTACAAAGAGGCCATGGACATTTTGGGTGTGACCCTGTACATCTAATTTCTAAACCATCCTGATAGAAATGCGGTCATGGAAAGGAAAAACCAGGACTTAAAGCAGTTTTAAATGGCAAGGGTATAAGGCTCTGGTCGCTGTTCGGTACATCACCTATATAGGGTACAGAGGGCTTTGAATAACATGCCAAGAGAGTCCCTGGGTGGTTGGACTCCTTATAATATCCTGTTTGGGGTCAAGATGTAGGTCCCAGACCTCGATAGTGCCAGCACAGTGGCAGCGAAAACACTATTCGACATCAATGAACGTTTGACTTAAAGATTTCAAGGACAAACAAACCAATGTCCAAGTAAAACGCACCACCACTGGAGAAGTGAAGTTTGTGCCGGAAAGAACCAGCGGTATTCCAAAGATCGGGGAACTGGTCCAAGAAAAGATAGTTGACAAAAATGAGTTTTGGCCATCCTACAGTGCGGCTGTGCCTGTCCTGGCAGTTGAAGGTACACGGACTGTACTTCTTCTGCACCTTCTCCCGATGCAGATGCAAACATTTTGTTTCAATTTATCTGATCAAACCACACAATGTGGCCGATTCTCAACAGTAGGCCGTGTGGAATGCTTAGTAGCTACCAATCTACTCTCACTGATGCTCAGGAAGTTAAATTGGAAGCTTTAATTACAAATTAAGCTTTCTCTCTTCAAAGTGAAAGAACAACAAACAGAAATGAAGAATGTCTTCTACCTGTTTCAAAAATAACGACTATAGTGCAGTCTACAAGTATAGAAACACAGATTTTAATTCGGAATCCAGAAATGAACAAGATCTACATCAAACGACAGCAGATCAAGTCTTATTCTAAATCATAGTCAAAAAACAGAGCCTCCTTGTCATTAATATAAAGCAATCAATACCTAACAATAAACGTACCTTTCACACTGCAATGGCGATAATGGACAGCACAGATGTGGTCACAATAATTGAGAGAAAAAATTGTTAAATCAAGATAATTTATTATCAATTTCATACATAAGAAAACTGTAAACACAGTATTATATATTGTCATATGGCTAGTTTAGGAAGCAATGACAGTATAAGCATATCAGTACACAATAAAAAACATCATCAAAGAAAACACAATATATCATAAAATGAAAGGTTAGGGACACCATAAGAAGGACAAAAATAGTCCTATTGACAGAGGAAAATCACCAAACCAACAGTTTATTAATTGTGACCCTAGTCAATGTTATTTTCCAATGATTATGTCACAAAGAGTTATAGTCACAGATTTTGTGTGGTTTCCTCGTATTAGAGCATCGACGCGTTTCGGTGGGCTATTAGTTCTCGGCCAACACCTTCATCAGGAAAGATTAACATAAAGTCCCAATTGTAGTTACATTAAAATCAACCATCTGAAAAAAACATTACAAAACAAATTTTAAGTCACTTATAAAATCTATTTATTCTCTCAATATATAGACACACATACGGCTGTCCAACAGATACACAATTGCACCAAGCAGATCAACAGTCATGCAAGTTTAGTTTATATTTCTATTTTTACTTATAGTGGAGACTCCCCATCTAAATGCTATACATGATATGTGTTATTAGCATAAGGTGTTTTGGGCGAGTGCTACTGAATCCAAGAGTTAATAGACAATATATTAGAATGTTTTCTTGGAAACCCAGATTAGCTTAATTTTTAGTTTTTAGAAATGCCTACTACTTTGTCTATAAAATCTGTAGTGGCACTGAGTAAGAATCCTTACAAGAGCATTTTATCAATTGGGTGGCCATATACTAAGCATTAGCTTTAGTACCGTTACTAGTATTCTATAAAACACTGCGATTTATTTACATTCATAGAGGACCAGCTACCTTGTTAGCATAGGAGGCTGTGTCCATACAAGTGTCACCGCTGAGTCCGTCTCCCTCAATCGGCGGTTAAAAGTGAGTCAATCACGGTGAGTATATGGGAACCTAGTAAGTAAAGACATCACAGCTTCTAATATTCAATTTAGAGCAGAAATCACAATTTACCGGAAAGATTGTTTCCACTGAGGATTACCTTAAATGTATCACCAACGAGTCTAAAAAGACTTCACGACACAGAAAATTCTTTAATTGAGTAATATCCTTATCTCTCTCACATAAGCGGTTTAGCACCTATTTAATGAGAATAAATTCCAAGTTAAGTTGGTACATTATCATGTATGTTATAAATAGGTCTTTGGCTTACTAATAAAGTTTCGCAGGACTATGAAGGGAGATTCTTTTTATACAATATCAAATTACTAGTCCTAAAAAAACCCCACTTATTAATTGTACAAAGCGTTAGGCATTCATGTATGGTTGTTTCACGGGTAATTTTATTACTACCACAGCTTAGTCAGAAACCACCTTATTATCCAGGCTTCATGTGTCTCTCAATCCATAGGAATTCATGTCAATAGTGCCTAGTAGAGTCTATCAGATACTCTTAACAGCGCTTGCTCTAAAGAGAAAGTTTTTTAATTTACCTTAGGCCGCTTTCTTCTATTTATTCCCTGCTGCACCATCCAACGTTCATGAAAATTGTGTTTTCATGCGCGGTAACAGCACTATAGGAAAAACAGTTATATTTCAGATTCAATCGAAATATATCTTGCTATAGCGAGACAAATTTTAGCCATTACAAGTAATTATGACTCAAGCTGCCTCTCATCAAAATTGACCGCCGTCTTATTATTATAGTACGTGCAGACAACCCTTTGTTTCCATTCCACCAAACTTAATTGGAACTCGAGGAGTATCTGGCTCTAAATAAGAACATTATTTCCAAGATATCACATTGCCTACTCAGGCCAAACCTACGTAAATATCATCGCCATATTGGAGGTGTCAAAACAATGATTCAACTCTATACTTGAAGCGGGTGCTTTTTATTAAAACCCAAGCGTAAAGGAAGGACCAATAGACCTACACAGACCGCCATTTAAATAAAAAAAGTCTATTAACATCGCTCATTTACCTTTAAAAATTCCGCTCCCTGCTTCACCATCAAGAGTGGTTGAAATTTATATTAGAGCCAGGGTTTGGTGCACAATAACGGCACTACGGAAAAGACAATAAAGTTTCAGTTCGAATCAAAACGATCTCTGCTTTAGTAAAACGGACTAAGTCTCATCAAAGCTTACCTCCGTTTGCCTATTACGGTGTATGGAAACAGCCTTCTGTGCCGATATAGCTAACCTACCTTACAACTCGAAGGCTATATATGCAGATTGAAGCTTGACGGAAACAGGTGAAGGTAGAAACACTGCTTCCGGGGCAACACGGACAAGACGTCCACTCTGCTCAATTCGCCGCGAGCGTCGCCGCCATCTTAGAAGTGTCAAACAAGGGTTCAATTCCCTATCTATAACCAGAATAATCTTTCAACCACAACTAGACAAAGACCGAATGGCCTTAAATCGTCATCATTCTAAAATAAAGGATTTTACTTCTAGTGATGATTATTATTATTTATTTATTTGCCTGCTACCCTTTCTGTCAAAAAAACAACACCATATGATACGCGAGAGACGTGAAAATGGTTTATTCATGATCCCTCATATCTTAAGGATCAAACTCGTGTGGAAGACATATTCCGCCGAATTATATTATGTCATACTTTGGTAATTTTATGGGAACATAAACTCTATGAAGGAGCCACAACAAAATGTGTCTCAATTATTATTGAGTTACTTCCTGTCTGTTTGGTGACAACCTATACCAAAAACCACTCGTTTGACATAAAAATGAATATTACATGTGCCATTAGGCCTATGCTATTGGCTCCGAGATGGTATAATAACGATAACACTTCAGAAAAGAGAGATTTCTCTTATTCCTATGTTATTATTCTAAATCATACCAACCTGCGAAGCTGCCCAAGATTGACAGGACTGCATCTGGATACTTCATAATTTTGATGAATTCTCCTCCAAAGTATAGGAGGTTCCACAACCTGCACCTCCCCTGCTGTTCACACTAAAAGTGCATGTCTTCTGTTGTTGGCTAAAAATAACATACTTTGTTTCCCCACAGGTACACCTTTGGATTACAATTGCATTGCTTCTCCTAATTATATCGATTCGTTTTGTGACTGTGTTCTTCCTTCTCCTGAATGGACACTTTGTCCAAGAACGCTCTGCAGTACACATAGTCACCTTGGTTCTGAAACCACACAGATCATCACACCATGAGCAAAGAGACTTGTCCCTGGTGAACATTTCAGCTGTTCCAGTTCTGGATTGGATTGTATGGGACAAGGAAAGAACAGAACAATATAACAATAAATCAGACTTCCCCCTCTGCACCCCTGGGCACACATCTGCCTCAATTACAATACATCCCAGAGGTTGAAATATACTGTTGTGGATCAATAACCAGTACTTCCATTGGGCATGCAATTTCGGAGGCAAAGAATGCTGGGTAAATGGTGCTAAATTATTAGACTAATACAAACTGGTGGGTCCAAAGAAGCCAATTTCACCACCGGTGATTTGAATGAAATGATATAAACAGGCAGTACAATTTGGTGCTCAATACATACTACCTACCAGTGGCACTCACAGCAGAGATAGGTGCTCATATTGGGTGACCTTTGAAGATTTCATAACAGTGGAAGATCGCAAGAGTTTAGTACTAACTACAAGCGCACATTCATGCTACATAGGATGCAAAATTAGTTAGTGAGTCGAAGAAGCTTAAGGGTAATTGAATATCTGACAGTCAGTGTCTAAGAGTGTGACAACTTTTATATATCCTCTTTATTATACCACCAATCCCTGCTCACCACTGCCTTGCATTGACAGCCATTTTCGAAAAATAGTACTCTGCATGGCATGAACAAATGGACATTTGCTAAAGTGTCAAGGGCAGAAGGAAGGTTTATTGGATTTGGAAGGCCATTTAAAGAAACAATATTATGGGGAAGGATGCTGACGACGAAACCTGATTACTTAGGAAACAGTAAAACTGCATGAAACAGGTGAAACAGGCAGGCAACGTGAGGACTGGCTCCAAACACGGTAGTGTGGTATGTGCTGATATTAAGAATAACATAAAAATATGACTAAAATTCAAAGGGCCTGATGTATAGTTTGGTTGACAGAGTACTCCATCGCAAACAGGATGGATTACCATGTCCACCATACTCTTGGTCCACTGCCTCATTTAGAGACAGACGGACTGTAAGGTTTCCATCCACAGAGCCCAACAGCTTCCTCATTGGAAAGCTGACCCCAAAGGTCCAACAGAGCAAGGAAGGGCATTGTGCCACCCACCCTATAGGGTGAACAGTGTAATGTCCTTTTTTCTGCACGTCACTACCATTTATAAAAAAACCCACAATAAACCAATAATGACCCATACAACTTGGGAGGAAACTCTCAATGTATAGAGATCATTAGATTTTTTTTTTAATAGTAACTTTCACTTCTTGTATTTGCGTTTCAAAAACAAACACTATTAAAAGTTTAGTGAACAGCCATCACAACCAATAGGCGCAATCCACCTATCTTTTTGTACCATGATGGTGGTTCCATTCAAGGTACAGAGATGACTGTTGGCCCAGGGGTCATCTATAAATATGAAGGATGATGGTTATTCAGGATGGCACAGAGGTATTTTCCTCTGCTACTCTTACAGAGAGATTAGCATCCGACAAATGTATTCAGGCCCTAAGTATGAAATGTTTTCAAAGAAAAAGTTCAAAGAGAAAGAATGACCAAGAGGACTTTAAAGAAATGTGAGAAAAACAAGAAGACATACATGCAGCATGATCAGAAGATGAAGGTGGATGAGTCTATTGTACTCTATGCATTCATTTTAAAAATAAAACCTATTCATATTCATCTATAAATGTCTAATATCCTGTAGCCATCAGCTTAAGAGTTTACTGAAGATTCGCCTTTGAAAGCTAGAAATGTATGAGTGGTAGTCCATCCCTAGTCAGCAGTACCTAATCCTTACATTTTCCAGAGAAATTAAGTGGAAGAGATGGACGATGCTCTACCTAAGGGTTGAACTATGTGATGCGCATCTCATTGCAATTGTCACACTGGGGTAAAGCTACCAAGAAAACAGTTGAAGGATGTACTCCAACCCAACCATCGATAAGTAAACTGAGGCACGTAAAAGTACTTAAAAGAGTATATATTACATATTGTAAAGGCCACCTCCACTTATCTGCGCTTTGTGCTAATGGTTGATATACATCCAATTTGCCAAAATGGTATCATATAAAATGAAAGACCATCCTGGGTGTCCCATGTGGATGATACTGCTTTGTGTTTTGAGAGTGGTAGTATGCCTACATGCTCCCTCATTCTAAGCTCTCTGGTATGTCTGTGGGAGAAGATATGACTGGAACTCACAATACTGGGTGGTTCTCCACCTAGATAACAAGGAATCAAGGATCCCCGAGAAAGTGAAATAATAATGGGTTACATTTTGAATGCTTTTCCTCCTTCCACGATAAATTATGGGCTCAAATTCAGAAGCCTTCATATGCAAAGTGGGAAATGCCATGGATCTTTTTGTAAAGGGACGGTGGGATCGTACGGCCATTTTAACTTCAACTGGGGTTGGAGGCTTTTTCTGCTCGCTCCGTTCAGAAGTACAAGAGTGGTGGGAACGAGGAGCTCCTGCTGCCAGAAGCCCCCACAGATATCTCGAGGTTTGGTGTTTCTAGGCATAGAAATTTCAAGTTTGCAGTTTGGGCTCCAAAACATTCTGGGCATAGAGAAACAAAAAATTGCAGTTGACTCGAACAGTAGCCATCGTTCCTCTTTGGGTTACTACACTGGACAACAGGGGAAAGAGGGCTATACTGTACCTCTGACTTTCACAACGTTTCCGTCTAACCCCTCAGAGTCCATAAGTATATTTTTATGTAGAGTAACTTGCATTAATTATATCTGAGATATCAGTAAAAAAATAAATTGTTGATTGTCCTCCCTCTTTTGCACAGTTTACCTTTAACATACTTGTACTGTTTGTATAGAGATTCTGTTTGTGTTAAAAAGAGGTCCTGATGATTACTCTCTCTTGGGGTCTCTGAATGGTGACTACTATCCTGGGGAAGGTCCTCTGGTATGGGGGAAATAATAGGCCCCAATTCTAAGATCCCAGTTAACTCCACGGGGAAATACCAGGGCTGAAATTACAATTTCTGGTTGGTGTTTCTTTATGCGCTAATGGGAATATACGTTTCAATCCCCAGAGTGGGAAACATACTACTGGGTCCTTGATTAATGGTTGCTTTAAGTAGGCCTTCACACATTCTAGTACCTTTCATGCTAGTTTGTAACCACCTGCTCTGTGCAGATAGGAAATATCCACTTTAGGGCCAATTTGTGTTAGAGGGTGATGCACAGGGAGTGCATAGGGCATCAGGGGCTGGCAAAGCTGTGGCCTCTCTGGAGGAGCACTCTCTGGTGGAGTGAGTGGTAGGTGACTAGGTAGATCCTCTGCTCACAGCTCCCATCTTGTCGTATCCCTGTTTCTTCAAGGTGTGCATTCACACCAGGTAAAACCAGTCCATTTGTTTCCAGATTCAGCCCTTTCAGGTCTAGAAACATTTGACCATTCAGAGTGCCTGGATTGTCTCACTTTGGAGATACTGCTATTGGCATCTCATAAAGGAGATATGGTCATTTGGAAGTGGCTGCAGCTTCAGTGCTGGATATCTGCAGGAGGCCACCATATCCAGCAAGCATGGCAGACCTAACAACCCTGACAGTAGGCTGATAGCACACTGCAACTGTGATATGGCAGCTGGATGAAACAATTGTACTTAAAGTATGTGGAAACAATAGAGGTACCTTGCATGTTTGTAGTTTTAAGATCTAAAGTGTATATGTTTTCATGGAAGTCATCACATGCAGATGTGCATCAATCTGTTTGCTGTCAGCAATTTGAAGTTTAAAATTATAGTATTACCCATGAATTTAGATTTTAGGTGTGGTTGAAATCATTGCTTGATTACATTCTGTGATGATTTGTTGTGAATCATTTAAACATCATCTTCAACCCAGACATTAAATTCCTTTTCGAGGGCATGCAAAAGTGAATGCCAATGCTTTATTTAACAAAGCAAGATATATCAGCTTTGACAATGTATGTGTGTGTGTGTTTCTAATTTCTTATTTTAGAATTTGAGCATGGCTTATTTTTCTCTTCTTTGTCAAGCATTGAAAATGTTAAAAGCAAATTTGACCTCAGGCTGAATTCAAATTAGGGAAGTACGATTTGCATTAGTCAAATGATTGTAGACATGAATATAGTGTTATTTTATCACAAACGTTTCACTGAGCTTTGGGATTCTGTGCATTGGCCACAGTAGAGAAAGCACAGGACCGAATTAAAAAGACTGATTACGAGACAGGTTGACGGAATTTTGAGAATCTACCATGCTGACATCAGTCGACATAGCGGAGTTGGCCCTTTCTGGATTCTTCTGCATTTTGGGACTGATGGGAAACACTTTCATTGTCGTAGTTAATATTATGAACTGGCTAAGGAGTATCAATACAATTAATTGCAGTGACATTCTGGTTTCAAGTCTGGGAGTCAACAATATTTGCCTCAATTGTGTATGTTTTGCAACTGATGTCTGTTACTTTTGCTGGAGGCAAATGTTTTTTCCAGATATAGTGATTAATTCATTAAATTGTGTCACTTGGTTTTTAGGTGACTCCAGCCTTTGGCTTGCAACCTGGCTCTGTGTCTACTACTGCATGAGGATTGTGAATTTCAGTCACCCATCATTCATCCGGATGAAAGAGAGATTCCCAAAGATTGTGCTTCAACTTCTGATGGGTTCAATAATTATCTCATTGGTAATCAGAACTTACGAATTCTGGGGTATCACGTCTATACCAACATCTAACCTGTCTTCTAGTCTTTTATCCAACAAATCTTCCGATATCTATGTTAATGGCACTAATAACAATGTATGGACTGGAAGTGGATTGTTAAATCTTGTGATCATTGAATTCCTTGTTACTTCAGCAGCCTTCATATTATTCAGTTTATCAGCTGTAGCAGTCATTGCATCCCTGTACAGGCATATGAGGCGAATGGACCAGAATGCAGACGGATTTACGAGACCACAACTCAGTGCTCACGTGGGTGCAATGAAGACTATGTCCTCACTTTTAATCCTTTATGCCTCCTGTTATCTTGCAGAAAGGATCACAATGTCAGATGTCTTCCCACCTGATACATTAGGATCTATAATATGTCAAAATGTTCTCAAGGCTTCCCCTATGCTGAGCTCCATAATACTAATACTTGGAAATGTCAGACTGAAGAAGACACTGTTCAAGGTCTTTTGTCTCTGCAAGTACTGCAAAGGAGAAGGAACAGAGCATGTCTCCTGAACTGGAGATCATTCCATTTCTTACATCACTAATAACACTAATAGTACTAGCTTACTTAGGTAGAGACTGACTTATCCAAATGCTTCAAAAAATACTCCAGAGGCCATATTTTTCCAGAAGACGGTAAGGTCTATGACATCTATTGATGGCCAATATTCCAACAATGTAGATTCAAAATGTAGTTACTGCTTTAGTAAGAGGGAAACAGGTTAGAACTAGTTGTCAAATTTAGAGATTTAAATCTGGAACAAGAGTTCCTAATTTTTCATTCAATGAAACACAACTACAAAATTATCTTTATGGTATGAGTAAGGGAGAATACAGTACAGTAGATACGTATGGTAGGACTATACTTACTAAGATTGGCCTGCTGCCACCATCAACCCCTGCAAAGGCACATGAAGAGGCTTCACTGGGTGATACGCAGCTCTGCACAGGTGATATTGCACTGTGTAGTGTAAGATTGGTACTGGAAGCACCCCCTACCAGTTTAAATTCCTCTGCTTAGAAAAAGTTAGAATGCTACTTGAAGGAGGCATTAATTGTTGATGTAAAGCCTACATTGAATATTATAGAAGTCCGATCTTTGTGTCACAATCTGTGGGTATATGCGCTGATCTGCCTCAGTATTGCCCTTTAATTGAATTATTCTTGCTAATGTCTTAGAGGTTATAATACAGACAGTAGAATACTTCAAGGTAAATCCCTCAGTGTGCCATTAATGCACAACAAGTTGTAAGAAATATCAATACATGGACTTTAGCCTTGTGTCCATCATATTTGTTTTACATTTTTAATTCCTTTAATATACGTCTGTACACCTCCAGATGCCTATTGTCTCCAAAACTTTAAGCAATGCAATTTTATTTCATTGAATCTATAGTGTTCAAAATACATCTTCAGTTTTTAATCATCATATAATTAAAAAGAATTAATATAGACAGATTAACTGTCTCCAGACAAACAATAAATAATTCATAATAAAAGTACACATACATATTACACCCAATTCAGATATTTTAGTTCAATGAAATGTCTGGTCTCACTATGAAGACAAATGGCCATCAATCCAGTGCATCAAAAGTCGTCATCAATATGTAATTGTCCATATGTCTTGTTCATACTTTTCATGTCAAATTAATTTAATGTGGGGGGCAACAGCAAGATGTATGATGGTTATATGCACAAGGAGTGTGTGCACTGTTGAAATGCATGAAAAAATATTGAATTGCTTGATATTTAGGACGCTATACAGATCAGGAGGTGTGTTGGCATATTGAATATGGAATTAAGTAATACTCACAAAGGATTTACTTTATAGATTTTGCTTGATGCAAGGTGACACAGAGCAGCTCAATGGGTTTGTCACCTGAAAAAAGGCCACATTTCCAGCACTAAACACCTTTTGCACATTGTAGACCGTACTCATGCTAGACTATGTGTTGCTTTAAGTTGGCGGTAAGCCTTAATAAATCTGGGGCTTAGTTCCCATCCAAGATATTGAGATCAGTTCAGGTTTTAGATTTTCTCCCACCCTTACATCAATTGATGCAGCCTGGCACTTTGAATGAGTTGTGAGAAGGATGGACACTTTTTAACGCAGAATTTATTTATTCACTGCTGCTGTAAGCCATAAACATAAAACTATGAATGTTTTACTTTCAGGTGTTTACTGTATTTCTATAATGTAATAAGTACTGTTTGATGATATATTTGATAGTTTACTATGACTTATGTCTGGATTTTTTCAAAGTCTACATTTGAGGAAAAGTGGCAGATATTATTATAGATCACTCAGCTTGTATGTGAGTGTACACCATGCTTTACATAATTATGGGGCATATCTACAATGTGGCGATAGAAAATTATCGCTGCTTTTGCAGCCGTTTTCGTCCGAAAAGCGGCGATAATTTTATCGCCAAATTAGCAAGGTCACGCTAACGCGTGAAACCTTGCATTAGCGCACGAATTCCTAACGCCCAGCTGTGCATCTCTAATGAGATGCAAAGTGGGCGTTCCTGACCTGACATGACAGGAGAAATGTCGCTAAGCGATATTTCTCCTATCATCAAGCACCACGCTATGAAGCATAGCGGCAAGAAAAGTAGCGATAACCCCTGTTATCGCTAATTTCCTTACGCCTGCTTCAGGACTGACTTAGCCATGATATCCTATGGAAGGTGGATATCATGGCTAAGTATGTGAGGCCCTATCAACATGCTAACGCCACATTTCGTGAGATTATCGCTGGGTTTCCAGTGAAAATGTCACGTTAGGCAATTTGCGCTAGGATTTTTATCGCTTTTGGGATAAGCGTTGCTAATAGCACGCTATCTCAGCGATAAAAATCCACGTTAGCCGGCAATAATTATCCAGTGCTAAGTGCGCTTAGTGATAATTATCGCCGGTTGTTGCTGATGTGCCCCCACATTTTTACTTCTGACTAGGGTACTAGATTAGTGTGTGTGCATAATAATTATGTAATTTAGGAAATTCAAAAATCTGATTATCTGACATATGTAGTGGTACATAAAGGAGTAAGTAATAGTTCACCGTTTCTGAAGAACCTTTGGCAGCTGCCAATGTCCATCTGTTCTATGAAATCTTTTATAACTTCTGAGGGTCACGGACATAACTCACCCGGGGCTAATCCGGCTCTGTATCATCCAGTGATCATGGGTGAAGATCCACCAGATTGCACTCAGTCTGTTATAACTGCAAGCAGATGAGGTACAATGGATTAGACTCATGGACCACATCCACAAAAGAGTCCTTGATGATCCTCAGTTTACTTCTAGATTGTGAGCAGCTGAACAGTCTGATTTCCTTTAGATTCTAAAGTTGGAGAGAGCAGCATTGTCAGAGCTGTTTGCAGTCCATGAAGACAATCACACTTGGATTTATTGAGAGCAGCAAGAGCTCCCTGCTTTAAATTCCATGTACTGACTTTGGATCTGTGTCATTTTTGGAATGTTCTGCTCCTTGTATTGTTTTGTTGAATTTGATTTGTCAAAGCCAAGATGGAAGTAGATCTAATTCTTGTCATGTTCTTGTGGTCAACCTTTGAGGTCTAAAATCTCACAATAATAACCACTGGTATTTATCTGCTAGAAACCTGTTCATATTTTGCATTTTACGTCCATAGCTGAGTTAGATATATAATTTTCTTTAAAGGAAGAAATGGAAAAGTCACTCTGCTTGCGTGACAATGCTAAAACTTCTGCTATAGAGTACTGTGAGGGATTTGAATATTTGTTTCTAAGAATGAAGTGACAATTATCACAGCAGTAGAAAACATTTGATTTTTCTGGCTCTGATGTTCCTCACGCTCATTGTGTCTGGCCATTTACACTAAGGGCCTGATTATGATATCTGGCAGTCCGAAGACCGCCAAACTTGCAAGGGTGCATCAGTGGCTGTCTAGCCACCACCGCACCGGTGGTCCACCTGCCCTATTAGGACTTTGATGGTCAGATTGTCATTGCAGTGCCACAACCACCAGGGAATCACATTCCCTGGTGGTCCCGCTGTGGCCTGAGTGCCACAACATGCTTTCCTCACTGCCAGCGGTGTCACTGCTGGTCATGAGGAGAGATAGGGCCTCTCTGCATGGGGCGCATGTTGTAGCCCCTTGTAGCTTTGCACCCCCAGTTTTGGCATGGGAAGGAATGTATGACATGTTGCTTTCCCTCCGATGCAGGAAAGTGCACTGGTGGTCCCACAGCGGTGCTGTTTAAGGCTCACAATGAGGCTTAAACAGCACTGCTATGAGAACACCATGCCACCTGCCCACCATACCACAAAATTATTTGCAATCTTGTGGGCAGGTGGCAACGACTCTTTTTGGTGCAGGGGCGCATCGGTGGCCTTCTACCTGCTCTAGCACCACCAAAAGTCATAATCAGGGCCTAGTTTGGCAATGCTACAAGAAGGTACACAGTGTAAGTGACAGCCCTGAATGTGTCCTGTGTTATGGCTTTGAATGTACAATGTGCATGTGAGGCATCTTTCAGCGATTAGTAGAACATATGTTAAAATAACCCATGGATTTTCTGACAGGTTTCATTTGAATTAACATGTAACAGTTTAATATTGAAAAAGCTTCACTTATTTCTACAGGTGATGCAAAGAGCACTGCAGAGAAGAGTTGGAATATCATTCAGATTTGGCCTAACATCCTTGGGGTGGGTATCACCCCTCGAGCAGGAGGGAAGTGTGGTGACATTCAGTTCACTCTTAAAACATATTAGTATGCAACAGAATCCTCTCATTCGTGTCACATTTTGTACAGGAAAGTAGCCTGATTATTTATATGGTCAGTAATTATTGCATTCCTCTCCTGAATTGCTTTTATATGTCAACTAGAGAAAGTAAATCCATAGTTAAGAAGAGTTAGATGCATACATTGGTTTTTAGAGTTATTACCAGTACCTGGTGCTCCATTATGAGAGAGAGACAAGCCGGTGCTTTCAACGATGCCAATTTCACAACAATTGATTTCATAGAAATGACATAAACAGGCATTCAGTTTGGTGCTCATAACATAATACCTACCAGTGGCACTGACTGTAGAGATGGGTGCTCATATGAGGGTGACTTTTGAAGATCTCGAAGCAGTGGAAGATCACAAAAGCTTAGTGCAAGCTACAATGGAACCCCCATGCTGACCAGGACACACAGTAACAGACAGTGAGTGGAAGAAGCTTATATAGCAATTAAATGCCTGACAATAAGTACATAAGGGATTAAACACTTTTATATATCCTCTTTATAATACCACCAAGCCCTGTCCACCACTGGCTTGCACAGAAAACCTTTGAAGACACAATATTATGGGTGAAGGATGCAGAAGGTGAAACCTGATCACTCAGGGAACAGTAAAACCATATGAAACAGGTGAAACAGGCAGGCAAAGCGGGGACTGGTTACAAACATGGGATGTGGGGTATTTGTTGATATTGAGAATAACATAGGAATAAGACTAAAGGTCTAAGGGCCTGATGTATAGTTTGGTCGACAAGGTACTCCATTGTAAACATGATGAAATACTATGTCCGCCATACTCTTGGTCCACTGCGAAGGTCAAACAGAGCACGGAAGGGCATTCCACACACCCCTATTTAGGGTGGACAGTGTAATGGCCTTTATTCTGTATGTGAGCACCAGTTAAATCTTTTGAGGGACACAATAAAATATTAATGGCCCCTACAACCTGGGAGGAAATTGCAATGTATAGGGATCATTAGGTATTTCTTTTCAAATACAAACTTCCACCTTGGTGATTTGTTTTTCAAAAATAAGAAACTGTTTAGTGGACAGCTATCAAAAACAATGGGAGCCATCCATTAATATTTTTGTACCATGATTGCTGTTTCATTTAAGGTACAGAGATGACTGCTGGGCCAGTGGTCATCTCTAAATTTGATGGTTGATGGTCAGTCAGGATGGCAGAGATAGATTCCTCTGCTACTCTTACAGAGAGAATACCATCCGCCAATTTAAAAATCAGGCCCTAAGTATGAAATGTTTACAAAGAAAAAGTTCAAAGAGTAGGAATGACAAAGAGGACTTGGACGAAATGTGGAAAACATGAGCAAATGCATGCAGCATGGTCAGGAGCTTGAGGTGTATGACTTTATTGTAATCTATGCATTCATTTAAAACACCCATTCATATTTATCCATAAATGTATTTTATCCTGTAGCCATCAGTTGAACAGATTACTAGAGATGCTCCTTTTAAAAGCTAGTGGTGAATCTATGAGTAGTATCCAATCCCTAGTCAGCAGTAGCCTAATTTTCCTCAGAGAATAAGTGAAAGAGATGCTCTACCTAAGTGTTTAACTATTTGATGCTCATCTCATTGCATTAGTCACACTAAGGCAAAGCTGACAGAGAACACAGAAGGATATACTCTAACCCAAACATCAATAAGGAAACTGAGACACATAAACATTCCTTAAAAAGTTGACATGGGTTCTTTAAAAAGTTGACAGGGGTTGTCCAGCCAAGTACTAATGGGTGTGGGCCAAATGGGTAGACCAGATGGGTTTGAGGGAGCAAGAGGACACGAGGATGAAGACCGGAGCCACTTTCTTTGCCTTGGGCAGATAAACAACGTTACACTGCGGCCAGAGGAAGAGATGAGTGAGCCGCTGGCTAGAGCAGCCTGACAAACAGCCAGTCATGCTTTGTACTCCAGTTCTGTGCCCTCCGTTCTTCACTCCTCGTACCTGGGATAAGGAGACAAGGCAAGCCTAAAGTCAACCTAAAGTGCGCACCTCATCAGTGACATCGAGGGGCAGCAAGCTAGGCCTTGATGCACAGTTTCACCCATGTTTGCTGAAGCGGCCACACTAGGCTAGTGTGTGTCCTGTGACCTGGGTGTGTTCCCCCCACATGCACCTATCGCAAGCCCCATGAAGCCTCTTAAGCCTCACAAGTCTCGCTGTGCGTCCCTGATCCCATGAAACCCCAACATTAATTATTCAGAATGGACTATTGGTCTACATCCATGGTAGGGAATATACTGGAGCAGTATCTTACACTCCTGACGACAGGGCCAACAAGACCACATCCCAGCACTGTCATGTCAGGATGAGCATTCATCAGTATTCTGCACCAGTTGGAACCTCGCTCATAGAGTGTTTGAACTAAGTTAGTTCAACACCAAGATAAGAAGGGACCTGAGGAGAGCAGCACTGAAGCCAAACATCATGGAAATCAAAGTTAATGTGCTGAGACAACTGCTTGCACAGCAGAACATATTGGGACCCCCTTTATACAGATTAATTTTCCAACAGGTCAGGGAGAAAAGGGGAAAATGAAACCAATCTAACAAATAATACTCCCTCTTGACCTATATAACAATTTCCTATATATGAGCTAGCACACAAAAAACACCAAATTGTATTCTTTATATTTTTATTTATCGTATTTTTATATTTTCATTTTTTTCTTTATAAAAATATAATCGAGTTTTGAACAAATAAATCAATTTTTCATAAATAACATCATCACTATACTTTACACATTATTCATGTCAGTTCATTAATACAAAGGTAATATTCCAATTCATGACAAAAAACCAAACAAAGCCCAGGGAAAAGAACACTGCACATACAAACTCTTCATTCATACAAACACATACCAGACATTCCTTGCACATATATCTCAGTAGTTTTCCCACTTAGCCATCATAATCGGCCCCTTAATGAAAAAAGTCACCAATAAAGTAAATAAAAATATTTACCTCAAAAATATTGAAACTAGCATGTATTGAAAATAAATTATAGGAAAAAGAATATTGTCACTTATAACTGAACATAGACCATGTCAAAAAAACCTAAATCAAGAATATTGACTACATAAATATTTTTAAAACAAGTAATAAATAGCATTAAAAAAACATGAAAACAAACAACCAAAAATATATCCCATATTAATAACAGAAATTTCAAATAAGATTTTACATCACCAAAATAATACAGTTGAAACAACTCTAAATTATATATTACATATATTTACATCCAACTTACATACAACACATATTTATCTTTACAAATAAGTTATCTCTAATACAAGCAAGAAAAAAATCATTAATTGGCATTTTCCAAATAAGGTTATAAATGAAATAATTATTAAATAGAAGCTAAAACAACCAGTAATATTAAACTATACAACAATTTAACCAATAAAACAGCTTAACCAATTAAACAAACAGTATATAAGCCACAATAAATTGATGAAAACATAGCTCAGAAAACGCCAAACATTTGAGGAGGAAGAAACTCTGCCAGATTTTCCTTGCAGAAGAGAAGCCTGCAAAATGTACAACCATGCATTTACATCTCCAAGTAAGTAACTACTTTATTTTTAAAAACAACTTAAATAATTTTAATTGCAATTACTAACAAAGTTTTTAACACTTATATTTTTCCACGGATAATTCAACCTTTAACTAAACTTCATCGACAAGCACACATAGAAGATCACGAGAATAGGTAAGTATATCTAATAAAGTGCTTTAAAAGTACTAAGACAGCAACAGTTAAAACTCTGAATAACCTCAACATCCTTAAACATCAAAAATATAATATGTGCAATAAATAAAACTACATTTTCTCTTCCACAGAAAAAGCACATATTTCAAGAATTAGGTTACAGAAGAAAAAGGTTCAAAGCAGACAAAGCTTTGCCAAACAAGATACAAATAAGCTTTAAAAAAACAAAAATGTATATTTTACTGTACATTAATATAAACCATTTATTAATAACTATTTTTCTTATTCATGTTATTACAGTAATAGAAGACATAATGACAGAAGGTGTAAAATGTATGACATCACAGAAAGAGAAACTTTTACTGTGTTACATGGCATAAACGTACAGTCAAGAAAACGCTTCTTTAGAGCATAGTAATTTGAAATGTACCAAATAATATTCTAGTCAATATTATGGTAGGCAACTACCAGAGAAACTGTAGTAATTATTGTAAAAGAGCATAATCACCCTCCCAATGTAAATGAATTAGAAGTGAGAAAAGTATTAGAAAGTATCAGGGAAGCAAGCACTAGTTCCCAAGAACCCACAGCACAAATACTCAAAGATATACTACCCCACATGCCAGGACATATAACATAAAGATCTATTGATGGACAGAATGCAGAACAATGTCATACATTCACCCCAGTACAAAGATATGGGCCTAAATCCATTGTTTTTTGCTCACCATGCCATTCCAATTTGGACCCAGCCATATGCAAATCAGTCTTGACCCTGTGCCCTATGGGAACAGTCCAGCCCGAACTGCCAGGCCTGACCCTCCCTGGACTGGAAACAAGCATCCTAGGACCTGTTTCGGGGTTTCACCCCTCTTCAGCCAGGATAGCTTGATTCCAGTGGCATGGAGAGAACGGGACTCACGTCTGAGCATACCCGTGCCACTCGGGGTGACAATTGCAAAAAGAACTATTGATGGACAGAATGCAGAACAATGTCATACATTCACCCCAGTACAGAGATCTGGGCCTAAATCCATCGTTATTTTGCTCACCATGCCATTCCAGTTTGGACCCAGCCATATGCAAATCAGTATTGACCCTGTGACCTATGGGAACAGTCCAGTCCGAACTGCCAGGCTAGGTCCTCCCTGGACTGGAAACAAGCATCCTAGGACTGGTTTCGGGGTTTCACCCCTCTTCAACCAGGATATCTTGATTCCAGTGGCATGGAGAGCATGGGACTCACGTCTGAGCATACCCGTCCCACTCGGGGAGACAAATGCAAAAAGAACTATTGATGGACAGAATACAGAACAATGTTATACATTCACCTCAGTACAGAGATCTGGGCCTAAATCCATCATTTGTTTGCTCACCATGCCATTCCAGTTTGGACCCAGCCATATGCAAATCAGTCTTGACCCTGTGCACTATGGGAACAGCCCAAGCCCGAACTGCCCGTCCAGGTCCTCCCTGGGCTGGAAACAAGCATCCTAGGACTGGTTTTGGGGTTTCACCACTCTTTAGCCAGGATAGCTTGATTCCAGTGGCTTGGAGAGCACGGGACTCACGTCTGAGCATACCCGTCCCACTCCTACCACCCCTTTGATATAGTTTTGTTCGCCCTAAGTTGTCAGGGTATGTCCAGACGTGGGTCCCTTGCTCACTTTGCCACTGGATTCAAGATAGCCTGGCTGATGAGGGTTATGAACCCGAAACCGGTCCCAGGATGATTGTGTCCGGTCCAGGGAAGACATGGCTTCGCAGTTTGGACTGGACTGTTCCCATGAGGCACCGGGTCGGACTGATTTGCATATGGCCATGTCTGAACTGGGGTGGTGGAGTGAGCTAAAGAATGATAATGGATTAAACCCAGATCAGTTGACTGGGGGTGAGTGTTTGATTTGCTCAAACGCTCTGTCCATCATCCCCTTTGGTATCGCTTTGTTTGCCCTAAGTTGGCAGGCTGTGCCCAGACGTGGGTCGCTTGCTCACTTTGACACTGGATTCAAGATAGCCTGGCTGATGAGGGTTATGAACCCGAAACCGGTCCCAGGATGATTGTGTCCGGTCCAGGGAAGACATGGCTTCGCAGTTTGGACTGGACTGTTCCCATGAGGCACCGGGTCAGACTGATTTGCATATGGCCATGTCTGAACTGGGGTGGTGGAGTGAGCTAAAGAATGATAATGGATTAAACCCAGATCAGTTGACTGGGGGTGAGTGTTTGATTTGCTCAAACGCTCTGTCCATCTGTGGTAAATAATTTAATTACCGGGACTTAATTTGATACAGAAACATAATAAAAATAGCTCAGTAAATAAGAGGCAGAATCCGTGGTATTAGAGGTTCGGAATGGGCTTTATTCCAATGGACGATTCGAATCGGTTGCTCCAAGTTCCATCACCACGAAGGTTCAGGAAGTGAAGTACATACTTTATTGATAATTAATCACTTTTATACAATAGGCATTACAGTGAAGCAAATGCAAGAGGCGTAACAATTGATAGTGTAGATAAGAGATACATACGTAGCAAAAAGTGGGCGTAACTAGGTGTGACTAAAGAACGTCATCAGGTGTGATGTCATAATAGGGTGGTACCATGAAAGAATTTCGCAATGTCAGCAGAAATATTTGGCAGAAATGCGTGCGCAGCAGCATGACGTGTAATTGACGTGCAACTAGGGGGTGAAGGGGACTTGACATTTTAGCTCTACATGTGGCGACAGAAGTCTGGAGGGTCAAGTCAACCTAATCCCAAATCATATCTAACATCCTATGTTTAAAGAACTGCGTTATCCAAAAGAGAGGTCTTCTTAGAGTAGAATCTTATTCTATACTGACTATACTGACTGTTAGTGCGTGTACAAGCGTCTAAGTGTCTACACTAGATGCGTGGGTAGAAATCTTCCATAATAATAGGGCTATGAATTACTTGCATAAAGACAGAGAAGCCGAGCCTTTGCTCGGTAGCTGGAAGAATGTTTACTTAAACTACTGGACAGGAATGCATTGGATAGGGGGCGGAGCAGATAATTTCGAAGGTGAAATACAGTTCTTGGCAGGCGACGGGCGGGATCAGGCACTGTTAGCTGCGCGGAGAATGAGGACAAAGTTCATGGATACAGATGCAGGCTCAGACTGGAGCTCTCAGAGGCAGAAGGCAGGGAAAGCTTGATGACAGAATCAGGGCCTACTTGCCTGGACTGTAAAATGGCATAAGTGAACCATATAAAGCCTGTGGCCTTTCATACTTAGGAATGGAATATCCGGCCTATTCATGGCGGATCTGAAAGAGGACATGTTGACGGTGGACGCACATGTGTTTGCGTCTTCATAACTGGAACTGGAGGGAACATACATGTACTTGTGATTTATACATGAAACCGTTGGGGTCCAAGATAGGGGACATAACTGATCATAAAAATCCATATTTCCACATTCCCTCCTTGTCCCCTACTTGCCCGTCAAGAGATATCAATCTTCATCAATCCATTGATCTGTTCATATAACATCATTTGTTCTTCTTTTTTCTTCCGGGATGAATGAAATCTTGGTGGTGGAATACACGACGTGGCACACAGACCACAAATCGCTGGTCCACATTGTAGGCATAAGCAGCAACTGAATAGTATGAGAAAGCCAATACCTAGGAAGGATAGGACCTTCCATCCAAAGGTAGATAATACACTCCAAAACCAACCGGACCAAGTCCAGGTGCCTGGGTTCCGGTGTATCTGGCTTACAATCTTATGAAGGCGAGTTATGGCTTTATATACAGATGGCGAATTTTCTGGTATGAAAATGCAACAACTTGATCCGATGACCCTACAAGCTCCGCCCCTATCGGCCAGGATGACGTCAAGGACAAGACGATTTTGAAGCACAACAATCCGCATAGCAGACTGCTCTTCTGTTAAATTGCCTAAGGCGGAAATAGTTTCGTTCACTACTGCTTCAAGGGTTCTAGTTAATCTACGTATCAGCTTACTATTAGTAACGGTACCTATATAGGGAAAAAGACCTTTATTGAAATCTGTGTATTTTTCCCATGCTGTTTCAGTGTAATCGACTATTGGGAGATCTCTCCTTTCTCTATTGTATACTAAATGAGTATTTCTGTGATAGTCAGGAGGAGCTAGGAAAACAGGTGGCAAAAGGAATCCAACGTAGCAAGTACCATCCCAATCTAGAGGCAAACGTACATATGTCGTCTGACCACATATGAAATAGGAATGGCGGGAAGCTCTAAATGTAGACTTGCCTTGATCACTAAATTCTACTACAGTGGTGCATCTACTATGGCCCATATGTATGGAACCATTCTTTCTCACACATAATTCACCTTTTACTGAAAATATTGACATAGCGGGCAAAATTGGAGTAGCTTCGGATTCGACATTTAGGATCATAAGATTAAGCGTAAAATTACCTAATCCATACACTTCATTTTCTAGATCAGTTCCTGTTCTCGTGGGAAGTCCCTCCTTGTTAGGGTAGCAGACTTTAAGTAAAACTAAGTTCAGATTTCCCCATACCCAGTTATCTTGATAAACTGCAGAATTCGAATCTAGGGAATTAATTAAACTAAACCATGCTCCACAGGAGCCGTTGTGTGTGAACGGGTATGGAAAGAGAGATAGAATTCCTTTATAATTCTGATAGGGAGGGAGTCGGCCACATATCCAACAATTTGTAGCATTGCTAACCTGATGGGAATGATGTAACATACTAATAAACGTGTTATTGCGCAGCGCAAATCTATAAGACAACTCAAGCGGAGATAATTCACTAAAAGAATGTTCAGCAGTAACATTGTAAACATGTCTAGAAATAGGATAATATATGTGCAACAATATACTTGCAGTAATTATTAAAAGACTTAAGAAAAACAAAATTAATAACGTCACTGTGCAATGACTACGCAGTGATTTACAGTACGCATGTCGTTTCAACATTTTTCGGGTTTTTTCTCTATTCAGGTCTAAGGGATACATGTCAGAGACAATTCAACCGCTTCACCTTGGAGAGGACTTAAACAATCAAATTGCTTGACTGATTAGACCTGAGTTTTAGTTTATAATGTTCGGAATTACTCGTTTCAACCAAAGGGAGTTTTGAGTCAATGGGTGAAGACACACGAGGTGTGGTATTCACATCCGATGGTAGTCCATGAAATTTCTTGATATGACTTGAATGTACCCAGCCTTTCCTGCCCTCGATCTTTACGGCTGTCCTTGTGGTGAGCAAGACAAGTTGCGGCGACTTCCACCTAGGATCCAGTTGAGTCTTTCGATCAAAGTTCCTCACTAGGACCAGGTCGCCCGGAATTACGTCATGGGGTTTCACCTCAGTGTTGTCGGGAAAGGCTGCAGCTACCTGTGAACGACAAGATTGTAGTGCAGACATCAAGGAAGCCAAATAATCTGTCAGCATATTACAGTTAATATCAGTTATTTTTCGTGGTATAGGCGTCCCCCACATATTTGGTGGTCTGCCAAAGATCACCTCATACGGGGATAGCCCTGTTCGAGAGTGTGCTACCATTCTCATGTAGAAGAGTGCAACTGGTAATGCTACTACCCAGTCGACGCCTTTCTCTCTGCATATTTTGGACAGTCTGATTTTCAGGATCTGATTATGCCTTTCTACGAGACCTGCTGCCTCGGGGTGTCGGACACAGTGGAATTTCCACTGATAGCCTAACAAAAGTGAAACGTGTTTCATTAGTTCGGATGAGAACGGCTGGCCGTTATCTGAGTAGACAACACGTGGTAAACCGTATCGTGGGAAGAATTCTCGAACCAACTGTTTGGCAGTAGTCGGGGCAGTGTAATCTGAAACCGGGTATGCCTCTGTCCAACGGGAAAGAGCACAGACAACTACAAGAACATATTTGAATCCTCGACATCGTTCCATCTGGATATAATCCATCTGGAGGACTTCAAAAGGGTGATCAGGAGGCTGAAATCCACCCTGTTCTACAGGAACGCTTTTTCCTGGGTTGAACTGACAACAGATCATACAGGTACGAACTTTTTGTTTAGCTGCTGCTCGTAAATGTTTATTGAACCAAATGTGTTGAATGCTATCTAGCATAGCTTTTTCTCCTAGATGCGCTGGACTATGTATAGTGTTAATTATAACTTGGACCATTGAATCAGGAAGGAACCACACAGATTTTTCCTTCGTCATCCATCCTTGATCCGTTTGGATCCCTCCTAATTCAGTCCATTTCCTTATTTCATCTGGTGTAGCATGTGTCTGTATGTCAATTACGTCAAGAGTAGGATCTTTAATCGTCATACAATGTGTTGGCGTCAGGACTATTGTCTTTGTCATGTCGGATGTTTGAGTTTGAGCGGTCTGTTTAGCTGTTCTATCAGCTAGATCATTGCCTTGAGAAATGATATCAATAACTTTCGTATGAGCTTTACATTTCATAATTGATATTGCAGTGGGTAGATGTATTGCATCTAATAAGGCATGAATGAGGGGTCCGTGCTGAATGTGGGCACCGTGAGAAGTTAAATAACCTCTCTCTCGCCACAGCACGCCGAAGTCATGTACAACTCCGAATGCATAACGTGAATCAGTGTATATGTTGACTTTTTTATTTGTGGCTTGAATACAGGCTTGTGTCAGAGCGATGAGCTCTGCGGCTTGAGCTGACAAGGTATTTATGCAATTTGTTTCAATGATTTCAGTGTCTGTTGTGACTGCGTAAGCGGCCACTAACTCTCCTGTATTTGTTCTCATACATGAACCATCTACATACAACGTCAGGTCTGGGTCTGGCAATGGGACATCTGTCAAGTCTTGTCTGGGTTTCGTCGTGATTGTAATAACTTCAATACAATCATGAGCTAGTGGGTCTGTTCCGATTACAGGTAAAAGTGTGGCAGGATTCAATGTGTTACAACGTCTGATTTCTATATGTGGTTGAAACAATGTTAATTCATACCCTGTAAGTCGCGCTATAGTCAAGTGTTGTGTTTGCGTTCTATTCACAAGAACCTCTACTGCATGTGGTACTTGAACTGTCAATGGATGTCCTAACACTATGGCATCGCTTTGTCTGATTGCCAAAGCTGTTGCTGCCACTGATTTTAGGCATGCAGGCAAAGCCTGAGCTACGGGATCTAATGTACTAGAAAAATAAGCACATGGTTTGTGTGATCCTGCTTGTTCCTGTGTGAGTACTGACAAGGCAGTACCTTCGCGCTCTGTAACAAAGAGTGTAAACTGCTTATGGTAACATGGTGTTGCTAAAACAGGTGCTTGACATAAGGCTGTCTTTAAGCTTTCAAAAGCTTGTGTATGTTCCTGAGTCCAAGGGAGAACAGTCGATGTGGCTGCCTCCTGTGTTGTCAACTGAATGAGTGGTTTTGCTAGAAATGCATACTGAGGGATCCACTGCCTACAATATGAAGTGAGGCCTATGAAAGCCCGCACTTCCTTTTGTGTCTTGGGTATTGGCATGTTAGCTATTAACTGAATGCGGTCGGGTGTAAGCTGCCTTCCCTCCTTGGACAGCGAGTGTCCAAGATAAACAACTCGCTGGACACAGAATTGCAGCTTAGAAGGGGACACCTTGTGCCCCTTTTCGGCTAGAAATTGTAAAACTGTCAGTGATGCTTTCTCACATTCACGTTCGCTTCTAGCGGTGATCAGCAGATCATCAACATATTGAAGCAGAGCGGTGTTAACTGGCATGTGGATACTGTCGAGTTCTCGTTTCAGTGCTTGGCTATAGATGCTGGGGCTTTCTGTAAATCCTTGAGGTGCGCGTGTGAATTTAAAGCTACGTCCATTTAAACTAAATCCAAACAAGTATTGGCTTTCCGGATCTATTGGGACGCTAAAAAAGGCATTCTTGAGATCAATTACAGTAAAGAATGTTGCTTCGGAATCAATAGCTGTCAGTAATGACGAGATATCTGGGACCACAGGGAATTGTGGCACAATGCATTTGTTTAATTCGCGCAGATCAATAACCAATCGATATACTGGCGGGGTCTTTGGATCTGTTCGTTTAAGAATCGGAATTATCGGTGAATTACATACATTGGAGTCTGTTTCCATAACCACTCCTTGGGTAATGAGCTCGTCAATGATTTGCAGTAAAGCCACTACAGCATCTGGTGGTAACTTGTATTGTCGCATTCGTGGTAGTACTACTCCTGCCTTTAGTGTAACTCGATATGGTGTAATATTCATGCAACCGACATCAGTAGGGCCTTGCGCCCATAAATGTGTAGGTAAAGTCTGCAATCGGGGATCCATGTCTCTAGACACATAATGACCTTTGAAATCACGTAAAAACAATCTTACTCCTTCCGGAGAACAACATATTATAGCTCCTAGAGCTTTCAGTGTTTTTATACCTAACAAGTTTTCTGGACATGATTTAGTAAGCAATAAATCTGTAGTTCGGGTCAAAGGTCCTATCGTAAGTGGGAGAGGCTGTGATACTTCATTAACAATAGGTTTTCCTGAAAAACCAAGGGAAATATTCTGTGAGCCTGAGAGGGGTGCCCCTGGGACTTCACTACGTTTTATTGTTGTTCGACTTGCCCCTGTATCGAGTAAAAAATTTCTATCTTGGCCTAATAATTCACTATGTACATAAGGTCCTTCTTGGTCTACAGGGACCTCGATAAGGGGTAAGTCAACTTCCCTCTCTAGGCTGGTTCATGCGTATCGTTGATAATCAGGATAGTCGTACTGTGCGGTCTGGTACATTTGTCGTGTCGTGGTTTGTGTGGCAGCAACAGGCAGCGCTGGTGCAGCTGGCACAAACTGTATAGACTGTGGTGGAGCTGGCATGGACTGTGCATGCTGCGGGGCTCCTTGTTCATTCTGATCCTGTCTAGGTGGCCGTGGTCTTTCTTTTGTAATACCTGTGGCGATATTACGCTTCAGGACTGGGCAATCGTGTATGTAATGTCCTGGCTGTTTACAATAGTTGCATGTCCCTTTTACAGGTCCTGCTGAATCACCGGAATGTGTCGTACCCTTTTTATGTCCTTCAGCTGGAACTGTCTGGGAGACTAGCATTTTCATTTTCGTGTCTTTCATGCGTCTCTGTTCATGTTCTTGTTCCTCTCTAATTCTATTGTGATGATACTGTAACATTTGTAACATTTGTGATGGGGTGTTACCTTGCCAGGTACTCTCGAATTTTAATACTCTATTCTTCACTTGAGGCAAGGAATTTTCAACTAATTTTGTCACAAACAGATGTGGGTATGATTCGCTACTTGCTTTTATGCCACTATTTATACCAAAACATTTTTCAAATCGGGCATAGAAATCACTAGTGTCTTCATCTTGCTTTTGTTTACAGGCTGAAATTGTACCCCAGTCTTCCTTTTTCGTAGTTAATAAACGTGGCAGTACCTGTACTAGTAAACCTGGTAGTGCTTTAGTTTTATCCCCAAGTCCTGCTCCTGCAGTTCGGGCCTTTTCTTCTGCTTCTAATGCTGACCATTCTATCTTTTGGTCTCCCACCTCCCACTCTTTTTCCTTGAGTTTTTCATAAATGCCAGCAGGCATTAATACCTTTAATATTGTCATAATGTCGGGATAGGTATACTCTCCCATGAGTAACATGTCTTTAATTTCTCGGTGGAAACCCGCTGGGTCTTTGTCATGACTGGGTACCACTTTCTTCATTTGTAACAGTTCTATTTTCGATATAGGCGTATATACAAATACACGTTTAAACTCATTGTCCTCGCCTTTTATTGGGTGTACTTCTCGTAAGGGATTCTGTCTGTCCATGTAATACGTGGTTCTTTCCTTAATGGGCAGTGAGACATGTTCTGGGCATACAAAAAGAATGTACTGCTTTCTTGATTCTAGTATTTCTTTAATTAACTTAGTACCTGAACCTCTCCATCTATTCGTGAGTAATTCAGTCAGTATTTCAGGTAAGGGACCAGGATCTGAATGTTGACTTTTATATAGTATAAGGAGTTGTTGAATCATATAAATCCCAGCTAAACGCTGTTCATCTGGGGTGAGATTCAAAAATGTGTGTGCTACTGTATCATCACCATACTTTCCGGGACTGTCAACCCAATGAACGGCTGACCTGGCTAATTCTTGTTCATCCATAGAATCGAGAAAATGATAACCCCTTCGTTCTCGGAGTAATTTGTCAGCGGCTTGGAACGAATGTTCGTGAGACCTTATATTTATTATAGGTGTTTGGAAATTCCTGTTATTATCTGGACATATCGGACGTATCGGGTCAATAAAACATCTAGTACTATTACAAGATCTTCCTCTACCTACATATGCTATGGTTTCTGACTGTCCTGTGGGCAGTCCTGATCCTTCCTCCTCGCTTTGTTCGAACTGGTCTACCACTAATCTCTCTTCGTGTAGGCGTTCTATTTCTTTACGGATCTTTCGGCACATGGCTATTATACAATTTTGCTTATCATGTCTCCCTTCTGATATATTCTGGCTCCATCTGGTAAGAGTTTGCATTGCTTCCAGGTCTACCCCCGGTCGGTCTTGATTTCTGATCACACAATTTATAAGGAAACGTAACAGTTCCCCCTGTATCTCCACTTTCTGGTATTCCATAGCTCTGTTAATACATTCAGAATCTCGCCCTGTTTGGACAAAATGGTATATATTGTCTAGATGGACAGTCATTCCTGGTATCTTCCCTAGATACACCGCGGCTCGTCTGATACGTAATGATGCCATGATCATTTCGTCCTCTTTGCCGGGCACAGGGTCATATCTACAATCTATAAGAAGTTCCTTAAGCGTGCGGGCATTTATGAGTTTGGGGGTACGTGAATGTGCTGATTCTTGAAAGGTAAGTTTATTTACTCTGGGTGGCGTAGAAAAAATGTTGGTAGCACCTCCCGTAGCCCCATCTGGGGTATCGGGCGTGAAAGGATTCGTTGAACGCGATACAGCAACTATAGGTGTGGACACAGCTATAGAAGTAGCTGTAGGAACAGATGTGGGAACAGATGTGCTTGCCGGAACTTGTGTCAGGATTTGTTGCTGTAGAGATACAGATACAGGATCTTGGCGTTGAACCTCCCTGGCAGGCGGTCTATGTGGGGCGGGGTTAGCATACTCGGGAGCTGCGTCATCTAAATATGAGGAAAGAAAAACATCTTCTGCGGTTCTAGGATGCCCCTTAGGATGTACTTTTATTGGAAATAATGGGGGTGGCAAGTCTTTTTGTATTTCCGGAGTAGCCTTAGGTAATCCCTCGGCCAGGAGGGGATACATACCATTCATAAGGGCATTTCTTTGTCTGTCTATTTGTTCTGATTTCACTCGTGTACCTTCTTCAATTAATAGGTTTTCTCGGACTTTATTTGAATTCTCTTTATTTTTCTCTTCCTGTCGGAGTGCTTTTTCTGTACGTCTATGAGATTCTTTACGCCATAACTCAACGGCATCTTTCTGTGACTGTCTGACTTTCCTTTTCCATAACTCTTCCTCTACTTTCATGATGCACTCTGCATCCCAGGTCCCAGCTGCGGGCCACCTCTGACTTTCTGGTAATTCCTTGGTGTAGTCTACCCATAAATCAAGAAATAATATAGCGTCTAAGCCGTGTTTATG
Organism: Triturus cristatus; assembly: GCF_964204655.1. Classification (NCBI taxonomy): domain Eukaryota; kingdom Metazoa; phylum Chordata; class Amphibia; order Caudata; family Salamandridae; genus Triturus; species Triturus cristatus. Next base: position 1,801,801,532 of record NC_140590.1, read on the forward strand.
ATACATGAAATACCCTGGAGTGTCCCTAGGAGGAATGGGAACAGCTTCTTCGAGTACCCCTTTTCTAGTAGTGATCTGTCTTAATTTCGAAAAGAGCGGCATATTGAAAACTGATCTGATACTTGATTTTGAACAAACTTAATACAATAAACACAATAATGAACAGTCATTCACACCACAATATGCAGAACGTATTTAAAACATTTAACGTTTAACATTTAACTGAGCAACAATGATGATGACGATCTAAGGAAAAACTTAATCACTAAACATAATACTCGGCATTAACTGGATTATTCTGAATTTATATACTTGATATACTAGATATACTGCTAAACAGTACAGATACACTGCTGAAACAGTGCAGACCGGATTTGTGTACCCAAACCCGTCTTGACCGGCACAACCTATGTGCACGTCAGAACGCCTCCCCAGTAATGGTACTCACCGGGTAGCTCGGAACGGAAGGCCTCGGAACGGAACTGAACTGGACCGGACTGGACTCGACTCGAAAACTTCGGACACTTCGGACTTCGGAAACCTGGTGGGCCTCTGTATACCTCGGATCTTGCTCTCTCAGCTAGGCTCTGGTCGGGATACTTCGCACTTCTCACCGCCTCGTCTGGGTGTTGATCGCAGCCTCAGTCGCCCCCGCTCGACCGGAGGGAGATACAGGAAATCCTGCTGGTACGCGTTGCTGTCCGTCCAGCTGTGGCAGGAGACCGGGCCTGCAACGCACCGCCGGCGCGTGAGATGAGAAAGTGTCCTTATTCGGGCGCCATTCATGTGGTAAATAATTTAATTACCGGGACTTAATTTGATACAGAAACATAATAAAAATAGCTCAGTAAATAAGAGGCAGAATCCGTGGTATTAGAGGTTCGGAATGGGCTTTATTCCAATGGACGATTCGAATCGGTTGCTCCAAGTTCCATCACCACGAAGGTTCAGGAAGTGAAGTACATACTTTATTGATAATTAATCACTTTTATACAATAGGCATTACAGTGAAGCAAATGCAAGAGGCGTAACAATTGATAGTGTAGATAAGAGATACATACGTAGCAAAAAGTGGGCGTAACTAGGTGTGACTAAAGAACGTCATCAGGTGTGATGTCATAATAGGGTGGTACCATGAAAGAATTTCGCAATGTCAGCAGAAATATTTGGCAGAAATGCGTGCGCAGCAGCATGACGTGTAATTGACGTGCAACTAGGGGGTGAAGGGGACTTGACATTTTAGCTCTACATGTGGCGACAGAAGTCTGGAGGGTCAAGTCAACCTAATCCCAAATCATATCTAACATCCTATGTTTAAAGAACTGCGTTATCCAAAAGAGAGGTCTTCTTAGAGTAGAATCTTATTCTATACTGACTATACTGACTGTTAGTGCGTGTACAAGCGTCTAAGTGTCTACACTAGATGCGTGGGTAGAAATCTTCCATAATAATAGGGCTATGAATTACTTGCATAAAGACAGAGAAGCCGAGCCTTTGCTCGGTAGCTGGAAGAATGTTTACTTAAACTACTGGACAGGAATGCATTGGATAGGGGGCGGAGCAGATAATTTCGAAGGTGAAATACAGTTCTTGGCAGGCGACGGGCTGGATCAGGCACTGTTAGCTGCGCAGAGAATGAGGACAAAGTTCATGGATACAGATGCAGGCTCAGACTGGAGCTCTCAGAGGCAGAAGGCAGGGAAAGCTTGATGACAGAATCAGGGCCTACTTGCCTGGACTGTAAAATGGCATAAGTGAACCATATAAAGCCTGTGGCCTTTCATACTTAGGAATGGAATATCCGGCCTATTCATGGCGGATCTGAAAGAGGACATGTTGACGGTGGACGCACATGTGTTTGCGTCTTCATAACTGGAACTGGAGGGAACATACATGTACTTGTGATTTATACATGAAACCGTTGGGGTCCAAGATAGGGGAATAACTGATCATAAAAATCCATATTTCCACACATCATCCCCTTTGGTATCGCTTTGTTTGCCCTAAGTTGGCAGGCTGTGCCCAGACGTGGGTCGCTTGCTCACTTTGACACTGGATTCAAGATAGCCTGGCTGATGAGGGTTATGAACCTGAAACCGGTCCCAGGATGCTTGTTTCCGGTCCAGGGAAGACATGGCTTAGCAGTTCAGGCTGGACTGTTCCCATGAGGCACAGGGTCAGACTGATTTGCATATGGCCATGTCTGAACTGGGGTGGTGGAGTGAGCTAAAGAATGATGATGGATTAAACCCAGATCAGTTGACTGGGGGTGAGTGTTTGATTTGCTCAAATGCTCCGTCCATCATCCCCTTTGGTATCGCTTAGAACATATAACATGGCAGCTACCATCAATACCTGCCTTCCCCTAAAACATTCAGAGAGATATACATCCCACCCAAGTCTACAAATACCCACAGAGAGGAAGAATTCCTATTATACAATAAAAGCCATGAAATGTCTATACTTATAGTTGCTACTCTTACAACATTACTCAAACTAGCCCAATGTCAAACAAGGATGATGAATGGCACATTTAAAATGTGTCCCAAACCATTCGATCAACTAGACACCATCCATCGTGAATTAAAAAAAACTAACATACTTTTTGTGCATGCATTACTCCCAAACACACAAGGCAGCACCTACGTGGAATTGCTAAAACACTTTAAGAACTAGACCAACAACTAATATTCCCCCAAAATTATTATTGACTTTGAGCCAGCTATGATCCGATCTTTACCAAAAATATTCCCCTACAATTATAAACACGGATGTTACTATCATTTAAAAACAAATATGGCATCACCAACAGAAATCTGCACTGAGGGCCTTATTACAAGTTTGGCGGTCCATGCACGCCAAACCTGAGGTCACGGTCCGAACGCCGCAAGCTCGGCAGTCCGGCCGCCATATTACGTGTTGTGCGGAACGCATTTGGAAAGCCCCAGCTGAAACACTGACCCGCCAACACACTGCAGTCCGGGTGTACTGAATGCATCATCTTCATTGTATTTATTGTTCTGTTACATGTCACCTGTATCTTAACTTGTTGGTTTGAAATTTCTCCACAGGCTTGTTTGCACGGCATGTCACATTTTGGAACACTTTTGAACATATTTGCACTTCATGCTTTACCTTTAAGGGCTGTGCCCTTGCTCATCTCAAATAGAATCAGCTGTACGCCACACAGCACTATAATCTTGGGACCCTTGCAATAAGACAAATGACATGCACTACTTTTATTACAATGCCTTGGGGCTAATAGCACCGCACCTCCCACTTTCTTGCGGATCGCACCTGCGCTGGCCATATCCGGAGGTCATTTAAAATTTGATAAGGAATGAGGCACTGTATTAATAGCAGTGAATGCCATATTGCACGTGTCATGATTTAGCAAAATGACTTTGTTTTTATTTTAATGACTTCATCATGTGATTGTAACTTGTTAATTGTAAACACATTTTATTATTTGCTTTCTGCCTGCAAATTGATGGCTTTGTAAAGATTTTAATTAATCACACAATAAATCCACATATTTACTTGCTAACTGGATCCTTGGTTGAAGGGTTCTTTAAGTAGGCTTTCACAAATTCTGGAACATTTAATGCTAGATTTTGTTGCCTGCTCTGTGCAGATGGGAAATATCCATTGTAGGGAGTATGTGTGATAAAGGGTGATGAATAGGGAGTGCATAGGGCATCTGGGACTGGTGAAGCTGTGGCTTCTCTGGGGGAGCACAGTCTGCTGAAGTAATTAGGTGGTGGCTAGGTAGTGCCTCCACCTCGTCCTATTCTTCAAGTGGATTCACACCTGGAAAAACTGTTTCCATTGTTTCCAGATACAGCAATTTCAGGTCTGGAAACACTGGACCATTCAGAGTTGCCTGGGTAGTATCTCTGTGGACTTACCACTGTGGGCATCTCGTAAAGGGGTTATAGCTACTTGAAAGTGGCTAGCCCTGCAGTGTTGGATATATGTAGGTGTCCACCATTTCACCAGCAAGCAAGGCAGACTCCAGGACCCTGACTGTAGGCTGATAGCACTCTGAAACTGTGATATAGGAGCTGGATGAAGGAATTGTACTTAAATTACAAGGAAGGCAACAGAAGTACATTGCTTGTTTGTAGTTTTAAGTTCCAAAGTTTATATGTTTTCATTGAAGTAATCACATGCAGATGTGCATCAATCTGTTTGCTCTCAGCTATTTTAGGTTTTAAGTGAAAATTGTATGGTATTGGTAGATTTTAAGTGTGTTTGAAATGACTGCCTGTTTAAAAACCACGATGATGTTTTGAGTCTTATGTAAACAATGTCTGCAACCCACACTATTAATGAAATTCCATTGCCAAATGCAACTTTTCAAGGACATGCAAAATTGAATGCTAATGCTTTATTAAAAAAAGCAAGACATACTGACTTAAATTATACGGAAGGCAACATAAGTACTGTGCTTATTTGTAGTTTTAAGTTCCAAAGTGAGGATGATTTAATGGAAGTTATCACATGCAGATGTGCATCAATCTGTTTTCTGTCACCAATTTTTGGTTTAAAGTGATAGTCTCACCCCTGGATTGCACTGTGTGAGTGGATTTTAAGTGTGGTTGAAATCATTGCCTGTTTAAAATCCGTGGTGATTTTGTGTGGATTATGTAAACATCATCTGCAACCCATAAGCACTATAAACATTTTTTAAAGGGAATGCAAAAATTAATTTCAATGTTTTTTTTTTTTTTTAAAGCACTACATATTGTCTATGGCAATGTTTGTTTAGTGTATTTCCCATTCCTTCTTTCAGAATTTGTGTATGGCCTACTTTTCTCTCCTTTACCAGGCAGAGAAAATGATAAAAGTAAATGTGACCTCAGGCTGAATTTAAATGAGAGTAGCACCATTTGCATTAGCTAAATGATTGTAGACGTGATTGTAATGTTAACTTACCACAAGCGTTATACTGACTTTTGGTTTCTGTGCCTTGGACACTGTAGGAAATGAACAGGATTGAATTAAAAAGACTGAATAGGAGACAGGTTGATAGCATTTCACTAATCTACAATGATAACATTGGTCAAAATTGCAGAGTTGGCCCTTTCTGGTTTTTTCTTCATTTTGGGACTGATGGGAAACACTTTCATTATCACAGTGAACATTATGAACTGATTAAGCAGCGTCAATGAACTAAATCCCATTTACCTTCTTCTTTCAAGCCTGGGAGTCAACTAATTTTGCCTCAGTTGTGTATCTTTTATAACTGATGTCTGTTACTTTTGCTGGAGGAAAATATATTTTCTCGAGATAGTCTACAAGTCGACAAGTTGTGTCATTTGGTTTTGAAGTGAATCCATCCTCTGGCTTTCAACCTGGTCCTGTGTCTACTACTGCATGAGGATTGTGTATTTCAGTCACCCATCATTCATCTGGATAAAAGGGAGATTACTAAAGATTATGGTCCAGCTTCTGATGGGTTCAATAATCATCTCATCGGCAATCAGAAGTTCCCCATTCTGGGGTATCAAGCCGAAGACTAGCCCGTCTGCGCCCGTCCGCGACAGATGGGCTGGGGGCTATGGAGGAAAATCCAGCCTGCATAGATATTGCTTGCGACAACAGGATAACATACACCTCACAGGTAATGATGGAGATTGGCTCTAATTTACCTAAAGTTTGTACATATAAGATGGGAACCAATCTGGAGGGGCCGTTTGCCTGTCATGGATGTCATGGGCAATTGTGTAATTCATCTGAAATCGGACATCATTGGGCATGCCCCCCGGAACTGATGGGTCAAGTACAACACATATTAGAGGCAAACAACCCTATGACTAATTCACCACGGGGAAGTAAGCACTTGCTATGTAACATCCGCTCACTAGCCAAACATTCCTCGGAGGTATGGGACCTTATATCATCAGAGGAACCAGACTTATGTTTTCTTACCGAAACTTGGCTCAAACCTCATTCAGTCCCGGCCATAACCCTGGGCATACCAACAGGATACAAAATATCCAGGTTGGACCGCCCGAATAAAACAGGGGGGGGGGGTAGCTATTGTATTCAAACAAGAGTTGAATGTTACTATCATTGATGAACTCTGTACACCTCAGATTGAGCTAATGATTTTTAAAATCAATCTAACATCAAAGGAAAATAGGAAGGGAGCTGTGGTGTACCGCCCCCCTGGCCCATATGAGAACTTCTCTGTTCTTCTTATTGAGGCTTTAGCCCCTCACGTACAAGAGAAATCTAACTTTCTCCTTGTCGGAGACTTTAACGTCCATAGTGAGCTGGGTGGTTGTCCGGAGGCTACTACCCTGCTTACGGACTTAGACCTTTTGGGATTAAAAAAGTACAACCATGGCCCCACCCATCAAGCTGGCCATACGTTGGATCTAATTATGTCCAATTCACCCCTGATTAAGTGTATGCCCCCGACTCAAGTAGACTGGACGGACCACTTTATTCTCAAATTCTACACTGCTACTAACTATAAGCTTCAGGCTACACAGACTACGTTAGCCAGCACAAGGAGACCCTGGCATAAACTTACCTTGGAGAACTTCAGGGATAATTATAAGGAACCCACAATTCATAGCCCAATAGGAGATATTTCATCTGCATTAAAAATGTTTGAGGAAACGGTCACTAAGGCGATAAATGCCACTATACCTCTAAGAGTGTATAAACCACGTACAGCTCATAAGCAAGAGGTTTGGTTCTCTGAAGAACTAAGAACTCTCAAGTCAAAGACTAGGAAACTAGAGAAAATATGGAGATCCTCACGGGGGACTGAAGATAGGGAACATCACAGGATAGCTCTTAAAATATATCATAAGGCGATTCGGACCGCACGTAAAAATCACATTGCAGCACAGTTGTCTGCAGCTGGTAAAAACTCAAAAGTATTATACCAAATTTTACAAACATTCACAAAGCCTGCAGCCTGTGAGACGGCAGAACTAACTTCGCAAGAACTCTGCAATGAGATCTCACGATTTTTCACCCAAAAAATAGATGGGATCTATGATAAAATAATACACTCCAACAAAACCGTATCAATTGATAACATCATTTCTTTGGCTGTTGATGCCCAGTCTCATTCTAGACTGTACCTCACTGAATTTCCTTCCATATCGATAGTTGAGGTAACTAGACTAATTACGGAAATAAAGAGTGGGAGCCCTTTGGACACCATTCCGGCACGTATCATGCCCATACTAGCTAATGAATTAGGCCCGAGAATCCTGAAATTAGTTAACTTGTCCCTGAGTACAGGGGAAGTTCCCCTAGAATGGAAACGGGCGCTGGTAAGACCTCTAAGGAAAAACAATGCTATACCCTGGACAGAATTATCCAACTTGAGACCTATCTCTCTTCTTCCCTTTGTGGCAAAGCTAACTGAGAAGTTTGTAAACAGCCATCTTTCGACATACATTGAAAGAACTGGGACTCTGGACCCCTCCCAGTCAGGGTTTAGGCCTAGACACAGCACAGAGACCACCTTGCTGTCCATCGCAGACGATCTACACATGCTCCAGGATAGGGGCTATTCCGTTATACTGGTGCTGTTGGATCTGTCTGCGGCGTTTGACACTGTGTCACATAACATTCTGACCTCCAGGCTAGCTGACAGTGGCCTGGGAGGCACGGCGCTGGCCTGGCTGAGGAGCTTCCTAACAGATCGTACCCAAAGTGTCACCTTGGGTACATTCCGATCAGAGGAGCTAAAGATCTCAAAAGGGGTGCCACAGGGCTCTTGTTTGAGCCCTACGCTTTTTAACATCTATGTGGCCCCCTTGGCTAACATCATGAGATCCCATGGGTTTATTCCGGTGTCCTACGCCGATGATACACAACTCCTCTTTCCATTTAAAACTCTCACCATAGAGATTAGGAACTCTTTTGCCCAGGGCATGAAAGCAGTGGCTCATTGGATGACCTCCAATTATTTACAATGTAATGTGGCTAAAACGGAGGTGATGTTATTTGGGGAGGCTAAACGTCTGTGGACACCAGACTGGTGGCCTCAAGATCTTGGGCCAGTTCCTGAGCCCAAATTGGTGGTGAAAGACTTGGGGGTGAGGTTGGACCAGGAGCTTTCATTGAAACAACATTGTAACCAAGTGGTAGGCACATGCTTCCACATCATTGGGCTGCTCAGGAAGGTGTTTCCTCTACTCCCAGATGTAACACGAAAGACCCTGGTGCAAGCGTTAGTGTTGAGCAGAGTTGATTATTGTAACGGCTTGCTACTATCTGCCAACGAAGGAGTCATCTCTAGCTTGCAGGTTGTTCAGAATACTGCTGCTCGTCTTGTACTAAACGCACCCACTCAAACAGCCTCCAAACCTTTGCTGTTCAAACTTCACTGGTTACCAGTGAAACAGAGGGTTAAGTTTAAAATATGCTGCGTAATACATAAATGCCTGATGGGAATTGGCCCGGTTTATCTGGCCAATAAGTTCATCCCATATGTCCCTACACGCTCCCTTAGATCCGGGGTGGGAGCTTTGTTATGTGTCCCCAGAGCTAGGAAAACAAGACAAGGGTTTAGAGCTCTATCCGTGGCGGGTCCCACGCTATGGAACAGCCTTCCCATAGAGATCAGACTGCTCAGAGAACATTACCCTTTTAGGAAACGTCTGAAAACTTTCCTCTTTCAAGTTTAGGATATTTTCTGGCTACATTCTACATGGCTGTTATTTGTTCTTGAGGCTGTTGGTGCTAAAGGGCGCGGAGATACTCCTTAGGGAGTCGATTCTAGCGCGGTATAAACACGCAAATAAATAAATAAATAAATAAATAAATAAATAAATAAAATAAATAAATTCCAGGTCAACAACTAACCTGTCCCCTAGTCTTTTATCCAACACATCCTACAGTACCTCTGTTAATGGCGGTAAAAAGGATGTGTGGACTGGAAGGGGTTGTCGGATCACTGAATTCCTTGTTACATCAGTAACCCTGCATATATTTTTCTTTTTCTCAGCTGTAGCAGGAGGCGGATGGACCACAATGCATATGGAGTTAGGACTCCACAACTGTCAAAATGTTCTCAATGCCTTCCCAAAACTGAGCTCCATAATACTAATACTAATACTAATACTAATACTTGGAAATGTCCGTCTGAAGAAGACACTTATCAAGGTCTTTCATGCTGCAAGGGAGAAAGAACTGAGTATCCCTCCTGAGCTGGAGATCATTCAATTTCTTACTTCACTATTAACAATGATAGTACTAGCGTACTTAGGTAGAGGCTGTCTGATCCATGATTTTGTTAATTACTCCTGTGATCATAATCTGCTGGAACACAGTAAAACCCATGAAATCTATTGATGGCCAATATTCCAACAATGTAGATTCAACTGGAGTTGCTCCTTTGGTGAAAGGGGCAACTGGTTAAAACCTTTGGCCAAATGTAGATATTTAAATCTGGGACAAGATGCCCTAATTTTTCATAAAATGCAACACAAGTACAAAATGTGCTTTGTGAAATGAGTAGAGGAGAGAACAGAACAGAACCATGCTAAAATTGGCCTGCTGCCACCATCAACCCCTGCAAAGGCACATAAAGAGGCTTCTTTGTGTGATGCACAGCTCTGGGCAGGTGAGATTGCACTGTCTAGCGTGAGATTGGTACTGAAGCTCACCTGACCAGTTTAAATTCATTTGCCTAGAAAATGATAGAAGAATTGAAAGCACTGAATGTGCGCTGTGCACTGCAGCATACATGCGATGCCTGTGTTTTGCAAAAATACATACCTCCCCTAGTTAAAATATACTTGAAGGAGGAATTAATTGTTGATGCAAAGTCTACATTAAATATTTTAGAAGACTGATCTTTGTGTCACAAACTATGGGCATTTTGGGCGTAATTCTTGTGTTGATCATAATCTATTCAAATTTTTTTAATTCCTTTACAAATACTTGTACACCTTCAGATGCCTATTGTTTACGAAAAGTGTAAGCAATGGAGTTTCATTTCATGCAATTCAAAGAGTGCAAAACACCCCTACAGCATTTAATCACCACATGATTGAAAAACATAAATATCAACAGAAAAATTGTCTCCAGACAAACAATAAATAATTTGTAATAAACATACCCTTATATCCTACACCCAATTCAGTGGCAGAAACTTTAGTTCAACGCAATGCCTGAGGTCACTATGATAACAAATTCCCATCAATCCAGTGCATTTATAGCCCTTATTGAAACCATTGTCCTTATGTCTTGCTGTTACTTTTCATGTGAAGTTCATTTGATATAGGGAGCAACAGCAAGGCTTCTGTTGATTAAAGAGGTGTTTGCACTGTTGAAATGCATGAAATAATATTGAATTCCTTGAAATTTAGAAAGCAATACATAACTCGAGCTGTGGTCGAATATTGAATAAGGAATAAATAAAGCTCACAGAGGATTTACTTTGTAGATTTTTCTTGATGCAAAGTGAGACAGAGCAGCTCAATGGGTTTATGACCTGAGAAAAGGGCATCTTCCCAGCTCTAAACATATTTTGCACACTGAAGAACATACCCATTCAAGACTCTGGGGCTTATTATGATTTTAGCTGTCAGACCGCCTAAGAACTGCATCTGCGCCCACCAGTAGCCCACAGTGCTAGCGTTATTTAGACTGCCGTATTACGGGTTGACCATGATGCCGGCGGTGTGGATGTGGAGATATTGTGGTGGTGGTGAGAACTTTTCCCAAATATACTGATGCCAGTGTGTGCATTGCAACTGCATATGTGTCGGATGCACAGATATGCATGATACATGTGGAAAAATATCATCTTATAAGAACAAAACAGAGGGCCCCTGAAGGCAAATAGAAAGAGAGGAACCAGGGGAAACAACACAATAAAAGGAAAACAACCTCTAAATGCCCCCTTGTTGAGCAATAACGGATATACTTCCAACAACACACAAATATAATTCAATAAAGCATATAGCCAATATCCAGAGACATAGTACATCAAATATTAATTCTCATTTCTTTTTATTTTCACAGATACTGGCATCTCATATACTTTTTATCTGTTTATCATGAATTTTGTATACACAGAGATCAAATTATACAGAAAATCCTCTCCTACCTATCAAAAACATAATCCTCACACAATTGTATTGAACACACATACTGCACTATCTCTCATACAACACATTCAATTAAAAGCAAAAATATACAGCAGAATACCTAAATCTTTTCATAATAACTCAAAGTCAAACAGATATGGACATTTCATAATTTGTATGTTGTATAATGAAACCCATAATCTCATTTGTTCAGCAGAGAATGCGCTGATGCGCGTTCCAGTGGAAAGTTGAGGTGACACCCTCTGCAGGGCAAAAAAGATGAATTGTAAAGGTAAAAACAAGGATGTGGAGGGAGACAATCCTATACAGGCTCTGGAGAAAACAAATAGGCTCATATTAGAACACTTCGTCAGCATAAAATGAAATATCGTCCAACACTGAAATCCACATGGGTGTGAATTTAGGAAAACCAGTGAAGTTTCAAAGAGTTAAAGATTGGTGAAAAAGTCACAATTATTTTTTTTATTATTAAAAAACCCAATAGAGTATAAGTCCCAGAATGTACCAACAGAATTCCCAGTGATAGTGTAACTGCTGAAATAGATGAGATACCCACATCTCATGCAGAGAGGTACGTTTGGAGTAACGCAAGTCATATCTAATGTGTGGTCCCAAAAGCGAATCAATGTTGAAAACAACAACCCCCCCCCCCCAAATCTCCAAGTTTAGAGGGGAGGGAGAGAGAATTCAAAAGGCAGCCCTGAAGGGGGTATCACTACACAGAAGGACAATGGTTACTTGGAAGTGTTAGTAGCTTCAGTGCTGAAGATCTGTAGAAAGCCACTATCTCACCAGCAAGCAAGGCAAACTTAAGGCCCCTGACTGTAGGCTTGGAGCACAGTCCTAATGTGATATGGGAGCTGGATGAAACAATTGTGCTTAAAGTAAGTGGAAAGCAACAGAAGTACCTTAGTTCATTGTAATTTTAAGTTTCAAAGTTTATATGTTTTCATGGAAGTCATCACATGCAGATGTGCATCAATCTGTTTGCTGTAAGCAAGTTTAGGATTAAAGTGTAGAATCACCCTTGAATTGTACTGTGTGAGTAGGTTTTAAGTGTGGTTGATGTCATTGCCTGTTTAAATTCTGTGATGGTTTTTTGTGGATTATGTAAACATCATCTGCAACCCATATGCACTATAAATGAAATTCAATTTCAAGGGCATGCAAAAGTGAATGCCAATGCTTGATTTAACAAAGCAAGATATATTGGCTTTGACAATGTTTGTTTTTGTGTGTTTCTAATTCCTTATTTCAGAATTTGAACATGGCTTATTTTCTCTTCTTTGCCAGGCATGGAAAATGATGTTAGAAGTAAATGTGACCTCAGGCTGAATTCAAATGAGGGAAGTACCATTTGCATTAGTCAAATGATTGCAGACATGAATAATGTTATTTTACAACAAACTCTTCACTGAGCTTTGGGATTCTGTGCATTGAACACTGTAGGAAAAGAACAGGATCGAATGAATAAGACTGAATACGAGACAGGTTGACAGTATTTCAAGAATCTACAATGCTGACACCGGTTGACATAGCGCAGTTGGCTCTTTCTGGATTGTTCTGCATTTTGGGACTGATGGGAAATACTTTCATTGTTGCAGTGAATATTATGAACTGGATAAGGAGCATCAGGGAACTAAATCCCTGCGACATTCTTGTTTCAAGCCTGGGAGTCAACAATTTTTGTCTCACAGGTTTCTCTTTTGCAACTGATGTCTGCTACTTTTTCTGGAGGGAAATATTTATGCTGGAGATAGTCTTCAACTCAACAATGTGTGTCATTTGGTTTTTAAGTGACTACAGCCTCTGGCTTACAACTTGGCTCTGTGTCTACTACTGCATGAGGATTGTGAATTTCAGTCACCCATCATTGATCTGGATGAAAGAGAGATTACCAACGATTGTGCCACAACTTCTCATGGGTTCACTAATTATCTCATTGGCAATCAGAATGTACCAATTCTGGGGTATCAATCCTATACCAACATCTAAACTGTCCTCTAGTCTTTCATCCAACACATCTTCCGATACTTACGTTAATGGCACTAATAACGATGTATGGACCGGAAGTGGATGGTTAAATCTTTTGATCATTGAATTCCTTGTTAGTTCAATAGCCTTCATGTTATTCTGTTTATCAGCTGTTGCAGTCATCGTGTCCCTGTACAGGCATATGAGGCAGATGGACCACAATGCAGATGGATTTAGAAGACCTGAACTCAGTGCTCACGTGGGTGCAATAAAGACAGTGACCACACTTTTAATCCTTTATGCCTCCAATTACCTTGCACAAAGGATCATAATGTCAGATGTCTTCCCATCTGATACATTAGGATCGGTAATATGTCAAATTGTTGTCAATGCCTCCCCAACACTGAGCTCCATAATACTAATACTTCGAAATGTCAGTCTGAAGCAAACACTGGTCAAGATCTTTGCTCTTGGCAAGTGCTGCAAAGGAGAAGGAATTCAACATGCCTCCAGAACTGGAGCTCATTCCATTTCTTAAAATACTACTAAGAATGATTGTACTAGCTTACCGAGGTAGAGACTGACTAATCCAAATTGTTTGTTGAAGTACTCCAGAGACCATAATCTTCTGGATCAGGTAAAACCTGTGACATCTATTGCTGGCCAATATTCCAATAATGTAGATTCAAACTTTAGGTACGGTTTTAGTAAAAGGGGCAACTGGTTAGAACTAGTTCTCAAATGTAGATATTTAACTCTGAGACAAGAACTCTTAAGTTTTTCACATAATGCGCAACTACAAAAATTCCTTTGTGGTATGAGTAAGGGAGAAAACAGTACCGAACCATACTTACTAAGATTGGCCTGCAGCTACTGTCATCCCCTGAAAAGGCACTCAAAGAGGCTTCATTGTGTGAGGCACAGCTCTGCACATGTGAGATTGCACTGTCTAGCATAAGATTGGTACTGAGAAGCATACCCCTCTAGTTTAAATTCCTATGCCTTGACGACGTCAGAGGAATTCAAAGTAATGAATGTGTGCTGTGCACTGTAGTACACATGCAATTCATGTGTTTATAGGAACTTTATATTTTCCCCAGTTAACACATACTTGAAGGAAGCATTATTTGTGGATGCAAAGCCTACATTGGATATTTTAGAAGACTGGTCTTTGTGTCACACACAACCTGTGGGAATATGCACTGATCTGCTTCAGCAATGCCCTTTAATGCAAAGTTTTCATCTAAGGGGAGCATTATTGTAAGGACTCTGAGGTTATATTAGAGTTTAGACAGTAGAATACTGCAAAGTAAATACCTCAGTGGCCCATTAATGCACGACAAGTTGCAATAAATATCAATACATGGCCTTTATTCTTGTGTTGATCGTAATTTATTTACATTATTTAATTCCTTTGCAATATGTCTGCACACCTCCAGATGTCTATTGTCTCCGAAATGTTAAGCAATGCAGTTTTATTTCATTCAATTCATGAAGTCCAAATACCCCTTCAGCATTTAAATTGTAAAATGGCCATCAATCCAGTACACCAATAGCCATCATCAATATGTAATTGTCTAAATGTCTTGCTGTTACTTTTCATGTCAAGTTAATTTGATGTGGGAGCAACAGCTTGGTTTATGTTGGTTAAACACAGATGGGGTGTGTCCGCTGTTGAAATGCATGAAATAATATTGAATGGCTTGAAATATAGGAAGCATTACATATCTGAAGGTGTGGTGGCATATTGAATAAAGAATTAAATAAAACTCACTGAGGCTATTCTTTGTAGATTTTCCTTGATGCAAGGTGACACAGAGCAGCTCAATGGGTTTTTGACCTGAGAAAAGAGCACTTTCCCAGCACTAAACACCTTTTGCAAACTGTAGCACATGCCCATGCCAGACTTTGTGTTGCTTTGAGTCAGCAGAAATGCTTAGCCTTTGTACCCAACCAAGATATTGAGATCAGTTCAGATTTGAGATTCCTCCCAACCTTACATCAGTTGATGCAGCCTGGCACTTTCAATGAGTTGTGAGAAGGTTGGATACTTGTTAGCACAGAATTTATGTATTCACTGCTGTGGTAAAACATAACATAAAACTATAAACGTTTTATTCATTTTCAGGTGTTAACTGTATTTCTATAATGTAATCAGTGATGTTTAATGATATAGTTCATAGCTTGCTGCAACATGTGTCAGTCTATTTTTAATATCTAGTGGTAGATAATACCATAGATAACTGAGCTTGTACGTGAGTGTACAGAATGCTTCACATGATTATATTTTTACTTGTGACTAGGGTACTAAAAAAATATGTGTGTATGACAAATGTATAATTTAGGAAATTCAATCACCAGATTAACTGACATATGTAGTGGTACAAAAGGGAGCAAATAATAGCTGAACTATTTCTGAAGTCCTGTTGGCAGCTGCCAATGTCCACCTGTACAATGAAATCTCTTATAACTTCTGAAAGTCAGGGTCATAGCTCACCCGGGACTAACCCAGCTCTGTATCATCCATCGATCAAGGGTGAAGATCCACCAGATTACCCTCAGCCTGTTCTCACTGCAAGCAGATGAGGTACAATGGATTAGACTCATGGACCACATCCACAAAGAGTCCTCCAGGATCCTCAGTTTACCTCTAGATGGTGAGCAGCAGAACAGCCTGATTTCCTTTAGTGTCTAATGTTGGGAATAACAGCAGTCCATGAAGACAATCACACTTGGATTTATTGAGAGCAGCAACAGCTCCCTACTTTAAATTCTATGTACAGATTTTGGAACTTTGTAATTTGTTTAATTTTCTGTAATTATATTGTTTTGTTGCGTTTGATTTGTCAAAGTCAGAGTGGAAGTAGATCTAATTTTTGTCATGCTGTTTGAGGTCTGAAATCACACAATAATAAACACTAATTTTCTTCTGCTGCAAACCTTTTCATATTTTGCATCCTACAGTCCATAGCTGAGTTAGATATATTATTCTTTTTAAAGATGAAAATGGACAATGCGAAGGCCAAGATCCATGCTAAGCTACTGGCTATCAGGCTGACGCTGCATCTGTCTCAAATTGCGCATCCAGATCAGTCCGGCTTCATGCCCGGCAGAAGTACATCCCACAATCTAAGACCCCTACACGGGGTACTGGCCCGGGCGGGACGCGTGCGGGAGCCAGCGGTGCTTCTCTCTCTGGATGCGCGTATGGCGTTCGATATGGTTGAGTGGCCCTTTCTTTTTGCGGTATTGTCGCATCTGGGCTTCGGGCCCAAATTCTGTGCCTGGGTCAGACTCCTATATACTAACCCACTAGCTCATGTCACGGCCAATGGGCATATGTCGGAGGACTTCCCCCTGACGCGAGGGATGCGGCAGGGCTGCCCCCTGTCGCCACTGCTCTTCGCCCTGGTGCTCGAGCCGCTCGCGGCTTGGATACGCTGGGAGCCCATGATACGGGGCCTCCGGTGGTCGGACGGCTGGGAAGACCGCGTCTCCCTATACGCGGATGACGTGCTATTGTATCTGTCCTCCCCTACCCGCTCTATATTGGCGTTACTTGATATCTGCGAGATTTTCAGCAGGGCATCCGGATATACGATAAATTGGTCTAAATCGGTCCTATTTGTGTTGCATGGACCTCCCCCGCGCTTGCCGATGGGCTATCCGCTCCAGGTGGCGGACGGCTCGTTTAAATATCTCGGGGTGCATATTACGTTGGATCCGGCAGAGTTTTTTCGGTGCAATTAAGCCCTCCGATGGACCGCCTCAAGCGAGATGTGCATCACTGGGGAGCACTGCCGCTGACCCTGCTGGGGAGAGCGGCGCTCTTCAAAATGATGGCTCTGCCACGTTTCTTATATGTACTAGAAAACACGCCGTATCCGGTGCCTCCGGCATACTTCCGCGCGATAGCAACGCAAGTCTCTAGCCTGTTGTGGGGTAACAAGCCGGCACGCATTGCGCAATCCAAACTAGTTCGCGGGTGGTATGACAGGGGAATTGCGCTCCCGGATATCCAACTCTACTATTGGGCAGCGCAGCTGAAGGTAATTAACCAATGGCTCCATGTGCCACAGTCCGATCCGGCATTTAAGGCGGACAGAGACATACTGGGTGAGAGGGGTATGCTGTCCTCTCTATATGATGGACGATTGGCGCCGAAGTTGATCGGCCCTCTGCGACAGACTGTGACTATCTGGCACGCAGCACAGGCTAAACTCGGGTGGCGGGGGGGTTTTGACTCAACTCACACCTCTTTGGGATGCTAAGCAATTGGTGCGTTTGAGGGGCAGTAAAGGATTTGATGCCTGGGACTCCATCGGCATTTCGGTGATAGGTGACATGTGGCACAAGGGGGCGATCGTCCAGTTCACGCGACTGCAACAGCAATATGAGCTCGCTCCCTCGGAGTGGTTCCGATACACTCAGATTAAACACGCCCTGATGGCACACCTGACACGCGGACAGGAGGTTCCGGAGTCCTCCCCGTTGGAAGATAGGTTGCTGATGGAATACATGCCCAAGAAGGCTACATCCCTCACGTACCCCAAGCTTATTAATAACCTGGCGGACCCCATGGGGCCCCTGCGGGAGCGGTGGGCAGAGGAGGTCGGTGAATTTGATGACCCGGAATGGCGTGAGGTGCTGGCCTCGCCGCGAGAGACGGGTATCCCCTCAAGGCTGCGGCTGGTGCAGCTTCGAATCCTGCACCGCTCGTACTACACCAGACAGTTATTGCACAAGATGGGTAGAGCAATACACCCCTTCTGCTTGCGTGGTTGTGGGGAGGTGGGGACCTTTTACCACACCATTTGGGACTGCCCGATCATCCAAGACTTCTGGAGGCGAGTGCTGAGGACGATGTCGCAAGTGTGCGGAGTGTCGTTGGTGCCTGAACCCCGGCGATGTTTGCTAAATGTGTGGGAGCCCAATGATCTCAATCGGCAGGCGCAGAGCTGGGTGATGCTGGGGATAATAATGGCTAAAAGGAACATAGCCCAAAAATGGGGAGCGGAGAGGGGACCAACACTGACCGCAT